>NC_135327.1:222647299-223897299 GCF_023851605.1 Tamandua tetradactyla | reverse complement strand
AGTAGTAAATAAAGGCTTAGGTCCACAACCACTTGGCTATAATTTAAAAATACAAAAAAAGCATTTGACAGCTGATCAAATGGTATCTAAGTTAGTTTTTAATACTTGGAATTTAGGAACTTTGCTATCCAAATATGTAGATTTTTTTCCTTATTGCCTTAATTTTAAATTGGCTTATGAAACTTACTGTGCAAACATAGGCTTTACAATGATTATATGGATACTTATTTAAATATGCCTATGGGTAAGCTAAGATACCCATTGTTGGTGGTTCTAAGTATATTGTTTGTTTTATTAAATAAAAAATATGTGAAAAAAAAAACCAAAGGTTTTTTTATAGTTCACTTGGCGGCAAAACCTTCCTGATATGAACTAAGTTAGAAACAAATCCTGACCTGTAATGACATGAGGATATTTTAAGTCACACGTGTTTTACTGCAGAAACACATTTTTAGTGGGAGCCATTGTTGACACTACTGAAGGTGTTGTTGCATAATTATACAGAATAGGCACTATCTGACCTTTGCAAAAGAAGAACAATTTGGATTTCAAAAGCTATCTGGATTCTAGGGTTGTAAGTAAGGGACCTTAACCTATACCATTCTGATGGACATTTGGTTTGTTTCTTCTTTCGATCTGCTGAGAGTAACCATGTGCATACATCATTTCACATATGTGGAAGTATATCTCTAAGAAGTAGAATTGTTAGATCAAAGGATATAAGTATTTATAATTTTATGATATTACCAAATTGCAAAACTATTTTAAATCTTAACTTTTTCTCTTTTTAAACAAAGCATCTTGTTAAAAGTATTCCTATAAGCCCAGTAGAACAGGTGTTTAAGTGTCATGAGGGCTTTTATACAATATATAGGTGCAATTTACAATATATATTGAAACTGGGCAGAATGGGTCCTCCAACTTTGTACTATTTAGCTTGTCTGAATGTTTAAGTTTGGATATTTTTGGCTAATCTTAATCTCTCACATTTCCATATGAATTTTAGAGTTCGCTTGTCAGTTTCTCCAAAAAGGCCACCAGGATTTTGCTAGGGATTGGGATGAACAATTTAGGGATTATTGCCATCTTGACAATATTAAGTCTTCTAATCCATGTACATGGAATGTCTTTCTCTTTATTTAGGTCTTCAAATTCTTTCAACAATGTTTTGTCACTTTCATTGTACAAATCTTACACTTTTGTTAATTTTTTCCTAATTATTTTCTTCTTTTCAGTGCTAGTACAACTTGAATTATTTTCCTAATTTCATTTTTGGATTGTTAATTGCTAGTGTGTATGGAAATGGAGTTGATTTTTGTATATTGTTGTATTTTGCATATTTTCTAAACTTGTTGAATAGTTCTAATCATTCTCATAGTTTTTTGTAGATTCCATCGATCCCTCTACAAACAGAAGGAGTTATACTTCTTCCTTTGCAATATGGAAGCCTTTTATTTCTTTTTCTTGCGAGTTGCCTGGGCTAGAACTTTCAGAACAATGTTGAATAGAAGTTACAAAAGCAGACCTCCTTGTCTTATTTATTATTTTAGGGGGAAAACTTTCAGTCTTTTATTGTTAAGTATGATGTTACTTGTGAGGTTTTTTGTAGATGCCATTTATCAGCTTGAGAAAGTTCCCTTTATTTTGTAGTTTGTTGAGTGTTTTATCATGAAAAAGTGTTGGATTTTGTCAAAGGCTTTTTTCCTATCTATTGAGATAAACATGTAGCTTTTGTCCTTTAATCTGTCATTATGGTATAACTAATTAATTAATTTTTGGATCTTAAGCCACCCTTGCATTCCTTGGATAAATTCAACTTGGTCATGGTGTATAACCCTTTTTTTATATATATTGCTGGATATATTTTGCTAGTATTTTGTTGAGGATTTTTGTGTCTATATTCATAGAATATATTGGGCTGTAAATTTCTTTACTTGTGGTGTCTTTGGTTTTGGTATCAGAGGAATACTAGCATGATAGAATGAATCAGGAATTGTTGCCTTCCTTGAGTTTTATATTTATCTGATGTTAGGACCAAAAGCTTGACTAAATTTAAATTGAACTTGTTTGGCAAGAATACCTCCTGGATGGTTCCTTTGCATTTCATATTTTATCACATCAGAAGGTGTGTAATGTCTCTTGGGATTCTGAGATTGATGTATTAAAGAGTTCCCCATCAATCTTCTCATAATGATTTTAGCATTCATTAATAACTGTTATCTGAATCAGATATTTCAGTAATGGTTGAAAAATGATGATTTAAAAAATTCACTTCTACACTTACTTACTTGCAATTTTTCTGTAATGAGAACTTCTCAGCAGCCAAAATCACTTTATTTCTCTAAATTACAGAGACATATATACTAAAAAAGCAGGATAGATGCTTTAATTCTTACCCAGTACTTACATTTTTCGCATTTAGGGATTGGTGCCCTGTTTAGTTTTGTTTTGTAAAAGATCATTATGAACGCATTGATTTTTTTTTTTTGCATGGGCAGGTACTGGGAATCGAACCCCAGTCTCTGACATGGCAGGTGAGAAATCTGCCACTGAGCCACCTTTGCACCACCCCCTTTTTTTTTTCTTTTTTTTTTTTTTTTTGAGAAGAGAAAAAGTTTACCATGGCTAGCCTTGCAAAGACAGAAAGGCAGTCCTCAAATCTGTATTCCCCAAGCTGGAGGAACTTTTAGTGTTGTATATAGCATTCAAACAAAGGCAGGCAGGCTCCGGATCATAAGCAAGGCAGTTTGAGATGACAATGATGAGGTCAGAGATAGTCTAATTACCGAATATGTGCAGAGTGACTACATGCTTAGGATGAGAAACATGTCGGGTGTGCTAACCTTTATTAGAACTGGCTTGGTTCAGCAAGAGAGTCGGAATTTGGGGTGATTAGTTCTGGGCTTACACATATTAATCAGTAAGGTACTATACATGTAAGGGCACCCCACCTCAGGGGGATACATGCAAGGGCACCCAACTTCAGTGTTGCAAACAAGATAAGTGGATATAAGCAGAGCCAGTCACAGATTGTCTTGTTACTGCCCATTTCCAGGGTGCCCATTTCAATATATATATTTTTAATACATATTGTTTGTTTTAGTCAATTGCTTTATTTTAATCCTATCCTTGTCCAGTAGGAACTGCTTAGAGTAGGTGCCTGTACCCTTTTAACTCAATCCTAATAGGAGTTGGCAGATTCCTTGCTCTCAGGCATAAAATATCACAGGTATATCTTGTGCATTTCCTGCCCAATCTTAGAATCAGCCATTTCTCCAAGGAGCCCTAGTTTTTTTCTACTAGAAAATGATATTTAGAGACAATCTACACACTGTGCATGCTCACTGCTACTAGGTATTCATCTTTTCTAGGCCTAATTAGGGAACAGAGCTGGGACATATGTATCGTTTAAAAGAAAAAAATTGAGTTCATACTGATATTTGTATTTATAACGATACTTAAATGGTTTGATTTTTTACTCATAACTGTTTTCTCTTTGGTCCTTATGGTAACAGTAATTCCTTATTTCCTTTGTCTTATACATAAAATTGCTCCAAAGCAACAATACTACTATTATTACCAACTGCAAGACCAGGAAACAAAGTCTTTAGAATATACCCTAAAAATGTATAGCTCAAATACTTTTAAAATCTTTACTTTTTAAAGGTACTTGAAATAATAAAGTTCTTTTCTCCATTTTGCTATGACATCAACTTATGACTTAATGTACATTTAGGTACATTTGTTTCTGCTTGTTTTTAAAACTTAGGGACTTTTTTCTTTTGATTTAATTTTGAATATGTGAAGCATTTATATAATTCCAAAGACAAAACTGTATACCCCTTTTCCTGTTTTCTCCCTGTGCCTATATGTAAACATTTGTTATTTTGTTTTATTCCTCCAGTGTTTTTTCTTTGCAAATATTTAATAAATGTTTGTACCTTACCTTCTTACATAAATGTAGCATGTTTATATACACTGTTCTGTACTTTTTCCTTTTAACTATATTTTTGTCATCACTCAATATTCATAAATAGAGATATTTTCCCACTTTTCTTATTTTCAGACCCATGTACCTAAGTTCCTGTTTAGGGAGGGATTTTCTTCTTTTGGAGATGAATATTAGTGATGTTTGTGTTTTGGGGTCAGTAGGTCTCATCAGTAATTCCCTTTGCTTTCTACTGTTATCACAACTGCTGTGGTACTGCTTCTGCCACTATCAACTAATTTTGCTACAACCATCCATTTTGTGGGGGTTTTAGGAATTACCTGTTGCCTAGGGTTGTTGGAGATGTTAGTGATTTGGGGGGTGAATCAATTAGCTATGTTTTGTGTTAGCATAACAAAACTGTTAAATGATTGTTGATTACCCTTTCCAGTGAATTTGTCTAATATTCTGTGAGGAACCCAGTGCAAGTCACTTATCTAATAGTGACATCTACATAGGACATGTGATAGCTAAAATTAATTGAGCTTTAAGGAATTGTTACTATTAAAGTCTATATTCAAAGACAAAAAAAAAAATATGTCCATGATGGTATTTTGCTTGCTTTTTGATTTTCTTGTTGTGTCTGATAGTCAGGAGAGGAGGATAAGGGAGGTGGAGAAACTGTGCTGCCACCATAATTCTTTAAGAGAGAATAGAACACAATGCCTAAGATAGAGCTGGATTTTTGTTCCTCTGTTAATCGGTTACATAGATGCAAACAAGAAGGTAGGCCTGACTTTAAGACCTACAGAGATTTTGAATTTATTATGTTATTTGGAATGCAGAAGAGCATTCAAGATGCATCTGTAGAAGTAAAAATACAGCCCAGAAATTTACGAGGAAGACCGCTCTTTTTGGTCACTAGCCACTTAGGAAGCCTTTAGTATCTCGAAAAGCGTTGACGGAAAGTTCTTGTTCCTCAAAATGTTTTGGGTTGCTAAAGCTGCCAGAATGTAATATACCAGAAATGGGTTAACTTTTAGAAAGGGGATTTATTAGGTTATAAATTTACAGTTCTGAGGCCATGAAAATATGCAAATTAAAGGCACCAAGAGGAAGATACCTTCTTTCAGCAAAGGCTTCTGGCATCTGGGGTCTGTCATATGGGAAGGCACATGGTGATGTCTGCTCATTTTTCTCTCCTGGATTCTGGTTTCAAAATGGCTCTCTCAGCTCCTCTCCTTTTGGCTCCTTCCTCCTGGGAAGATAAAACCCTGAATGGTTTATCTAAACTCTGTTGTCTCTGAGCTCTCTCCAAAAATATCTCTTAAAGGACTCCAGCAAGGGATTAAGACCCACCTTGAATGGGCTGGGTCACATTGCCATGAAAACAAGCTAACCAAAAGGTCCCACCCACAATAGATCTGCCCCTCCAAGAATGGATTAAAAGAACATAGGCTTTTCTGGAGAACGTAACACATTCAAACCAGCAAGCATCACACAGAGCTTTATGGAAATGCAGAATCTCAGATCACCCCAGATCTATCGATTGAGAATCCGCATTTTAACTAGATCTCACGTAAAAGTTTGAGAAGCTCTGATGTATTTACTCTCAGAGTATGACTTTGGGCAGCAAGGCAATTTGCCTCTAGGTGATTGATTAACTGATGCTTTTAAAAAAACTTAAAACATTAAAGACTTAATAATGTAAGTTGTATATCTGAAGCCCTAGAGGTAATGAAAGGATAACATTTTTAAAAAATCTAATCTAACCATAATAGCGATGAGATCGTTGTTGGGTCCAAAATTATTATATTGATGTTCTCAGTATGCAGTGTATGGCACCTGCCTCTTCATTTACCATGTATGAAGAGGATCATGCATTGCTAAGTTGACTGTTTTCATTGATGTTAACTTAAAAATAACTTATCCTCTGGCTTTGTTCAGAAAGGATTTAAGATGATTTTATCATTTTTATTGTAAACCAATAACATATTTATGTAGTATATATATTTACAGTTAAAAGAAAGTGTGCTGTTAATTATATATTGAACTTCTAACTTTTTACTTCAGAATGACTTTGTTAGTTATTTGTAAATAACAGCACTACTGTGTATTGCAACATTAGAGATTAAAAGGACATTTCATATTTTAGATCTTGGTAATGTTCTGACTTCTACTCCAAATGCCAAAACTCTGAATGGTAAAGCTGAAAGCAGTGATAGTGGAGCTGAGTCAGAG
Source organism: Tamandua tetradactyla (assembly GCF_023851605.1). Lineage (NCBI taxonomy): Eukaryota > Metazoa > Chordata > Mammalia > Pilosa > Myrmecophagidae > Tamandua > Tamandua tetradactyla. Next base: position 223,891,130 of record NC_135327.1, on the reverse strand, counting down.
GAAGAAGAGACCCAAGAAGAAGTGAAAGGTGCAGAACAAAGTCAAAATGGTAATCTCTGAATGATGGACTAATCATTTTACATTAAATAAGATAAAAGACTGTGGAGAGGTTTGGGCTGATATGGCATATGGTGGGATGTGGGCTGTTGACCCTTGATCTGGGTTTTGCTGTGGACTAAAAGGCACTACTATAGAGTATAGGGACAGTAAGGCAGAGGATTTGATGAAGACGAAAGACTGGTATCATGGAGCACTGCATTCAGGGTTCCATGTTAGTAAAAGCACCAGTAATTCATGGGAAGAAACTAAAGGTAACTGCACGCCTTAGTTTTTGCCTTCACTTTCCAGTAAGGGATGACAAATAATACCTTCTCTGTGAGATCTTCTTGACTATGTGGACCTCTTTGCATTGCTGGGTCTTATAGCACAAATTGCCTTGGCCTGAGAGAGTTTAAATACTTTAAGAGTGTCTCTGAAAAGGGTTCTAGGAGATTCACAGGGAACTGAAACAGTTTTGAAGTCAGGACAGTTTGAGTAAGCTCTCAGCATGTGGCAAGCACCCCATCTCTCTGATCCAAGTAGGAGGCCCTTCAGAGAGATTATAGTAGATTGGGGAAACAATTCCTGGATGTTAGAGGTAGTATGAAGAAGTTGATTAACTGTGACCAAGTTTTATGAATCTCTCTCTGTTCTCTCATAAAAGATAAGAAAATGATAAGGAAATCAGCAGATCATAAAAATTTTGAAATCGTTGTCACTAATGGCTATGATAAAGACAGTTTTGTTCAGGATATACAGAATGATATTCATGCCAGTTCTTCCCTGAAAGACAAAAGCACTGAAGAAGTAAAAGCTGTAGATCAAAACTTTGAACAAACTGGAAAAACTGCTCCCTGCATTCACCAAGGTATTGTCCCATAATAATTTTTGTTCAGGCTTTTTTCTCTGAATAAAATGTTCTTTTAGTAAGTTTTAGAGTAATTGGGAGCAGTTTAGGATAAAAAAAGTTTTATTTGGTAATAATATCTTAGGGTTTATTATTATAAAGGTTTATAGCCTTGAAAGACAATGAATTCAAGCAAAGGCTATTTTATTTTTGCTGAGACTTTTTTATTGTGTTATTGTATGACATTTTAAAATAGAATCTTTGAAATTTTTACTTTTATTCCTGATATTTATTTTAGCTGAAACTTCTGATTACATGATGCCTTTGTTCTCCAGTCAGCAAGGTTCATTGTCTAGTGCTCTAGAGGTGAACCTATAGTACATATACAGTGAGTTTTTAGCATTGTAACAGTTCAGTCAAGAGATATAGTATCTTAATGTGACAACCAGAGTAGCATAGTTGCATTTCAAATCAAGGCCTCTTAGCTGGTTGTGAGTTATCTCTGATAAGGTTATTAGTATTTATAAGGTTTAATCTGGATTGCATCTTTGAATAATTCAAATAGAAATTATCAACTAAATTGAAAGTTTTGGTAAATTAAAATAATTTTGACTTGGTAAATTAAATACATCTCCCAATGATAGATTTTGAAAAAATGGAATAAATGGATTTTTCTTGTATTAGAGCACAATTCTACCTGGACATTTATTAATTATATTTAGATATACATGATGATCGTGTTGAAGATGTTTCAGGAATTCAGCATTTGACAAGTGATTCAGACAGTGAAGTTTACTGTGATTCTATGGAGCAATTTGGACAAGAAGAGGTAAAAAATGACATTTTCTAATTGGTAAGTTTTCAAAGTGGAACATAAGAATTCAGTGCAGAGTGCAGGCCACGGTGGCTTGGCAGGCAGAGTTCTAGCTGCCGTTCCGGAGACCTCGGTTCAATTCCCCGTGCCTGCCCATGTTAAAAAAAAAAAAAAGAATTCAGTGCACAGCTTCTGTTAATAGATGTGCATGCCTTCCATCACTTTGAAAACATACCTCCAAAATGTTTAAACATTTGTATTTTGAATTATTTTCTTGCAAATTAAAAATATATAAATCTCTGAATATTCAAAGAAAAGGTAATAATACTTGAATATTATATTATAATTTACAATCTATTTATATTTATAAATATTCTGGGAAAGGTGGGATGGGGAGGCAGAATATAAACTCTTTATGTTTGTTTCTATGTTTGAAACATTGATTAACGTTCAAGAAAATTGAACAATTTTTCAAACAAATAAATCTGTTCTTCATGTTGACTTTAATACATTGGACTGAAATTTTGAGTGGAAATAATTTTCAAATTTCAGAACATTAGAAACTAATATTTGAAAAAAAAAGATTAAAGAAGGATATGAATTTTCTTTTCTCTTTGACGACTTTCATCCTGATCACTGACCAGGGACCTCCTGTCATGTGTTTATGTTGATGTTTCCATGTTCCCTTCCCACCTTGACCCTAATACACTTTAGGTGTCTTAAAGAAAATCATTTCTCTTTTGCCTCCCTGAAGTGATAATTTTAACTTTTTCTCTTTGTGTTTTTCCCTTTTTTAATTTCATAACAAAATTAAATCTACATTTTAGTCTCAAATTTTAAAAACACATGAATGAAATGTTTTTTAACTAAGGTCAAACACAAATGAGTAACATAGACTGGGTAGAATAATGCTAAGGTGACCAAATTGAGAATGAGCTAAAATTAGTGTAAAATGAAAATAATAAAAACTCAGATTCTGTGAGTATATGTTCCAAAAACACTAGATTTAGAAAAACAGGCAACAGACTGTGGGCCATAGTCTATAGCAGTGAATATAATTAGAACAAGTTTAAATCTCAGAGTTCAGGTGGTGTGACAGTGACTCAGTGGCAGAATTCTCTCTCCTGCCATGCCAGAGACTTGGGTTTGTTTCCCGGTGCCTGCCCCTGCAAAAAAAAAATTAAATAAAATAAATAAATAAACAAACAAATCTGAGTTCCCAGGTTCCCTTTGTTTTTTCTATTTTAAAAGATTTATTTGGAGAAGTTTGGCGAGAAAGGACTGGAGAGGAATTACTCTCAATAAATATCTGGCTACTGAGTTCTGGGTTTGCTCCAGTTTTCTCCATTAATCAATTAGTGAACAATTAAAATCCTTCATAGGTTCTGCCTGACCTGGCTCCTACTTACCTCTGACCTCTGTTAACACCTGTCTTGTTGGTCTTTGTTCCTCACCTATCCTGCCCTTCTCTCTATTCCTCTGATAATGTCAGGCTCCTCTACAACCCTCTGGTTGCCCCAGTGTCTTTACATTCCTCTCACTGCAAATGTCCCTCCTCCCCATTATGGAGGTAATGCCTGCACAAGTTTTAAACCCTAACTTATATGTCCCTTCCTAAAGGAAACCTTCTCAGATAGGGTACAGCCCCACCTTATCACCGCCAGTCACCAAGTCTAGGTTCATTGTAGGTTATCACCCACTCATTTCCTAGATGGGTTCTTTTAAACATAATCTCTGTTATCAGTTTTGGAGACCTTGAGAATCAAGGTGCTTTTCAAGTTCTTTTTGTGAGCCACTAATACCAGATTTATAGTTTACCTGTTATGGTTTGAACATTTTCCTTTTCACATTGATTTACGCTTATAAAAGTGTTTTTAAAAAAATCGATAATACCTCTTGAATTTGTCAGTTAAACATAAACACACCACACACATACACACCAAAAGCAAGCTATATTTTAAAATCTTTGGTATAGGTTAAAGTAGGTTGATAAAATTCACTGAAATGGTCAGTGGAAGATGAGTCAATAGGTAAAACAAAAGTAACCCAAAAGTGATAATTCTTGAAGCTAGGTGTTCGGTATTCTATTTTGATATATGTTTGAAATTTTCCATTATAAAAAGTTTACAAATGAACTATATAGTTTTCTATGGACTATTTCTTTTTCTCTTCTTTTTTATTTTCTAACTAATGGTACCTATGTGATGGTTTTCTTTTTTTTCTTCTTCCCTCAGAGTGTTGAATTTAATTTTGTTCTATGTACAATTCCATCATCATTATTATTGCACTGTAGCTCAGTTATGACTCCGTAATCAGCTTCTCTTTACTCTACTTCCTTGAGTTCTATTATCACCTACTCTAAGGAGCCATTATTTATTTTGTCCCTCAGTGCTTTTTATCTGTACCTTGTCAACTGAGGCATTTAACCAATCTGCTGTTATAATGAATATCTTGTTTTACTATTACCTGACCTATTTTTTTTTTAAATGATTAATCAGAATATCTATGGCTACAGCGTGAATTTAGTCAGAGCAACAAGTTACATGTGTTCCTAAAGGGAACAAATACTTACCGCGTGATAGCATATGAATAATAACTTTTAACTTCTTTGTTAGCAAGATAATTGTATATAAAGAGAGAATTACTAATCCCACGCACTGTACAGCTGATATATTTTTAATCTAACCCCAATCCTAAATAACATTACTTCAACTTCTTTATGACAGTTGAGCTAAAATAATCATTTTTTAAAGTATGTAAGGGAATTTCTGTAATACTTTAAATACAGTAATATTTTTGCCTTGTTTCTATTTATATTGCCTGGTTTCTGTCCTTTCTGTTAGGCTTACGGTCTAGGAACACTGCCTCCCGGGGATTTTACTAAATTTCAGTGGTGGTAGAGGTCCTCGTGCTGGCACAGGCCTGATCTCACTCAACAGATTCTTGTTCAAATTTGTTGCACAGTTTTCAGTCCTGTTTAAATCAGTTGAGCGCTTTATAGATTCTTTTTTGAAATGCTGAAATTTTGAAAGATTGAATTATTAATGGTTATTGCTTTGCTGAATAATTATTAGTGATTATTGCTTTGCTGAAGCTGAAAATAAACTATGTTCTAGAATAACTGTTTAGTGAAATGGTTTGGGAGTTTTGTTCTGAAATGGAAATAAAGACTTGAAATGTTTATGTAGTATTTTAGGTCCCTGTAAGACTGATTTTTTTATTGGCTACAAGGGACCAGTGTGCTACTTCTGGTATCATTTCAGCCAGTATACCAGTGTAGGCTCCTAGGCTTGGTATCCTGCCAGGTAGGTTAGTTTCTAAGATAAGGGAGTAAGAGAGATCATTTTAATCATTGAGAAGCTAGAAGCCATTCCATTACTCCTTCAACTTCTTCCACTTACTCTTTGACTTACCAACTGTAAGCTACACCTGTCCAGTCCTTGCCACCTGTCTTCCCACCTCAACAAAAGACATGTTCTTCTTCTCACCTAAGGTCATTTTCTCTACTGTGCTGTGTCATGTTTTCTCCCATCTTTTGGGGATCTTCATCTTTTCTACCTCTCTAGTCTCTATTCCCAATCATTGTCTCTCTTCTGTTTCTTTAAGTTATTAATGTGCTCATATCCTTTCTGTCTTAAAACGAATATTCCCCTACTCTTGTGATATCCTCTAACTATTGTCTTCTCTCCCTCCTTCCCTTCTTGGTCAGGCTTTCTGTCCTTAGTATTCTTTCACTTCAGTAAGGCTTCTGCTATATACTGCAACCTGCCCTGCCCTTGTTACTAATTTGAGTGGATGCTTAACATGACTTGATTTCACTTGATTTATCAGTGTCATTAAATAATTTGACTCCTCTCCTTGAAAATATTCTCTTGTCTTCCATGACACCATTCTTTTAAGGGTTTCTTTTTACCTCTTGGGTCCATTGTAGACTTCCTTTGTTGGCACCTTAAATTTGGTGTTTCTCAGGCTTACATCCCTATCACTGCTCCTAGGTTTGTAATATCACTCTTGTGCTGATGACTCTCAGAGTGATAACTCCCACCTTTGTCTTTCTTCTGAATTCTAACTGCCCTACACTGGCCATCTTGCCAGGGGACCTTGACTTTTACTTATCTGTAACTATAGCGTTTTCTCTTTCTGTTCCCCTGAAACTGTCTGTTCTTTTGTAGTTCTTATCTTGGTAAGTATCACACAACTGTTAGTCCAGAAACCTGGAGTCTTGTCATTCCCTTACTCCCCACACTCAGTCTTTAAGTCCTGTTGATTCTGTAGTCTCAGCAGATCTCAAATCATTGCTTCTTTGCTGTCCCACTACTGTGTTGTTGGTACATGTGTTGTCATGTCCACACCTTTGATTTGGCTTACACTCATTTGTTCTCCAAGTCTCGGTTCATATCACTTCTCCCAGGAAGCCTATCCCGACCAGGCCTCCACTCAGTCTTACTATGGTCCTCAGCTTCTTTGCATGTCTTTTACATAACATTTATCAAACTATGTTGTAATATTCTCACTTGACTGATTCTCTTCCAAAGACTATAAGTTTCTTTCAGACAGAGATTCTATCTCTTTCGTCATAATATCACTAGAGAGTTATCCTAGTTAATGGAATAAGAGTAGATATTTAAATGTTTTTTGGATAAATGATTGATTCCCTGAGAACAGTTCACTGCCAAAACTTCTCAAGTCTTTGCACATGGACAAAGCATTCCTATTCCATTTCTTCCTTGCAAATGGAAAGCAAAATATGAATTGAAGAAATTTTTTAGAAAAAGAATATATGCTATAATAATGTGAAAAAACATTTTAGAAAAACTGTTTCTTCTGTTAGTGTTTCTTCTGTTAACATTGTGAGGTATAATCTTTTTATAGCTCTTAACTAACCATTGTTTTAAATTTGTAGTCTTTAGACAGCTTTACCTCTAATAGTGGACCATTTCAATGTTACTTGGGTGACGATCCCAGTCAGCCCTTGGAAAATGCTGGTTGTCCTGAAGATGTGCCTCCTGGAAATGGCAGTATTGGGGATATGCAAGGGTTAGCAGTCGAAGGAAAAGGTGAAGTAAAGCGTGGAGGAGAAGATGGCAGAAGAGACAGTGGCGCGCCCCACCGTGAGAAACGGGGTGGAGAAAGTGAAGACTTCTCCAGTGTCAGAAGAGGGAGAGGTGTGTATTACTCCTTTTGTACTCACTGACTATCTTTGTGAATTAATTGGTGAAACAAGGTCTAGTTCTAGATAGGAAAGTGCTTCAGAATATATGTTCATTAATAAGTATTTAAAAATAAAGAAATGCTTCAGAAAGGTGAAAAATAAATGAATAGACAAAGGTATATTGGGCAAAGGTATATCAAATTTTATAAAGTAAGGTGTGTGATCTTGATGTCGTGGAAGAGTAAATTCAGGGCAAGAAGCATTAAGACGAAGAGGGTCATTTATAATGTAAAAGTATATAATAAAGATGTAAAAATTATGAATGTATTTACAACACAGAATATAACATCAGCGTTAAAAAACTGCAGAAGATAAAGATGTAGTAGGTAGACTTTATATCAGAGTATAAGGACAAAAATAAGTAGGGATGAAAAGGACCTCAACAATATCATTAATTTAGTAAATCTAATTGGTAATTCTATCACACTATATATCATGTAATCAAATAATATAACAATGGAACCTGATCATTCTGATTCTAAATTCTTCTATTTGTAACCCTTATGTCATCAAGCAAGAAACCTTGGACTATAGTTCTCATTTACAGCCACCATCATCTCCTATTTCTACATTTGATCCCAACATAAACTTGTATGTCTGGCCCCTGGATGTCATGCTTTCTCTTTTGAGAGCTAGGTCATGGTTTTCATTTTTTTACTGACTGCAGGAAATCCTAAGTTTGTTTGGCTATTTTTATTTTCTTCCTATTCCAGTGGAAGAAAATAAAAATAGTGGTTAAATAAAAAAAGTGGTTAGAATACCCTTTCTGACTGGTTTTTGTTTGTTTGTTTTAAAGGCAATAATATTCCTGCTGAAGAATATATTGTGAGTTTTTGTGGTCTGCCTATAAAACTGACACTCCTTAGCTTCTTGTGAAAATAAGTTCCAAACTATCCTTTCCTGCCCCTGACTTTATCATCCTCAGTTTTCCTCTCTCCCCTTTCTAGTTTCTACTTCAAATAAGCCAAGGAAATCTTTCCAGTCCCCATGTCTGACCTACTCATTCCATGCCTTCTCTTTCTGTATGCCTTTCTTATTGTTTGAGATTATCTTTTTTACCTTTTCTTCGCTAATATTTGACTATTCCTTCCTTCAAAATTGAACTTTAAAAATAGTACTTTTTGGAAGTCTTTTGTGATGAATCACATTTCACTTTGAATCAAGGGGTTAATACCCTTTTATTTTCCTTTTGCTGTTTTACGCATTCCCTGCTATCAGGAGGTTCATGTGTTCTGCACATACTATATGCTCAAATAAATGTTGGCAGCACACTGTAAAGCAATAAGCAAAAAGTAGGGCCTGGGTACTTCTAGGGAAAGATCATCACATGTGCATAATCATAAAACATCCTCCCTTAACGTGACTAAAAGAATAATGATTTAAAAATCAAGGCTTATGGCAATAATCCTGAAACTAGATAAAGAGTTTACCCTCATATAGTAGATTTTGCAGGGAATTGGCAGAGAAAAAAGACAATTAGAAATAAACTAAAAGATCAGTCCTGAGATATATAGGAAATTGTATCCCATCCTTTGTAGAAAGTGGTGCAGGGAGGAGGGTGAATCAATGATATTTTGAGAAATCCCCTCAACTTAGTGGAAAGCAGATCAGGAGCATTAGTAACTCAAGGGGAAAGATCCACAATATCCTGCTGGGAACCTTTTGGGTAAAGAACCAGAAGGATTTTAAGGCTTATTCATATTTTACCTTCTACTGGTGTTTGGGAAGAATAATCAGATAGAACTATTCATCCCTTGTGATAAAGGCTAGAGAAGAGGAGAAAATAAACAGGGGATTAGGTAGCCCAACATATGACTCAAAGCACTTTACTTCCACCGTGGGACAAGCACAGCCATAGCCAGAGCTAGAAGGAATTGGGGTTTGTTTTCACATTTGACCTCCCCCTTCCAGGTCTAACCAGAAGGAAGTTGGAGTAGGTGAGGAGGAATAATTGCTCAGAGAGAATTGTTTCTGTGCCAAAGCCCCAGTGGTGGGAAAGTTGTGAGGCACTCAGGTTCCTTGTCATTTGAGACATACACTATGGTCCAGGGGGAGAACCCCTAGTGTGGGACATTGAACAAAGTTAAAGAAAAGAGAATGCACACACAAAATCCACTTTTATCTTATCCCCGGCAGCTAGTCCCTGTCAGAGGAAGAGCCTAATGCAGAAATGCAATGCATTAATATCAAGCCTACAAGCTTAGATTCTGAGGGAATCTACTAAGTGAGGTAAGCGAGGCGAGAAACATACTGTTTAGACAATTAATAGAACTGCCCCCATCACAGATGCACAGAAACAGACCTGGAAACTAGGTGGAAATTGTACAATCAAGAAAAAAGGGAAAGGAAGGACAGAAGCGCATACTATACAAACAAAAGATGAAGAATATTTTAGAAGAGCACATAAAACCAATACTCCCCATTCAAGGAAAAAGAATATAAATTCTTACTAACAGGAGGTCAGAGCAGAGAATAAAGTAACAAATTGACCTGAAAAGAGGAAATTGCACAGGTAAGGGAAAATTGAGACATAAGTAATATTATTTATGGAATTATAAATAGATTAGAAAAAGTAAAGAAGGAAATTGATGTGGCAGAATCACAAGTCATTCATTTATTTCAAAGAAGCAGTTCTAGGTTTTATGAATATGAAAATGAATATTTGTTTAAAATGGAAAAAGAAAAATTACAATATTTTATTAGAGCCTTGGAGTTAGGCAGGTTACTAGAAGTATTTATGTTAAAGCCTTCCTAATTAAAACCTGACTTTGCCACCCCACCTACAACACCTGACAACTCCCACCCCTTACCTGGGTGCTGTAAATGTTAACCTGGAAGCTGAGCTTCATTAGCCTCATAATAAATCTGCCTGACATTAAGCCCATATTATTGAACACCTTCTCTTTGTCAGGCTGCTTTCTGGGTCCTGGGGAGACTGTGGTGAGCACGGCAGAGTCCCTTCTTCCATGGAGCTCACATTAAAGGGGAGCCGAGATAAATAAGCAAACAAAATACATTTCAAATGGTAGTAGGTGAAGAAACTCAGATTGGGTCATTGGACAATCACTGGAGGTGGGGATCACGGCAGCGTGCAACTGGTCGAACTTGTGTTCTTTGTGCAGATTGATTTGAAGCTACATGTTGTACACAGTGCAGGGTGAGTGCCCTCTGGGAGATCATCACAGAGGATCTTTTTTTCCCTGTAAATTCCATCCCAGTAGCTGGGCTCATGAAGGGCCACTTCAAAATTTACTTCCTTTTGATACAAGAGTAGAAGTCTTGAAAGAGGCATCAAGCACCTCAGTGTACTTGCTGGGGTTTACTTGCAAACAGCTCCATTTGTTTCTCTAAAAATCCCAAAACTGCTCACTGCAAATTCAGGTACTGAAATCCTTCTGTTGAAGAGTTCAAAATGCCAAAGGACAGCTAGACAGATGATTTCCTACTTATTATTTTAAACAAAACAAACAAAACTTACCCGTTATATTAGCAAACACTTAAAAATTGTAATATTCCACTTCTGCAAAGTTAGGGTAACATGGTGTACCTTTTATACACTGCAATATAAACTGTTTTAGCCTTTCTGAGAAGTAACTGGCAACATCTTTTAAGAATCTTGCAAAATATCCCTTGACCCACTAACTGCTCTTGAAATCTGTCTTAAGAAATGAGCAGAAATTTAGACAAGAATTTATATACAGAGATATTCATTGCAGTGTTATCTGTAATAGCAAAAATCTGGGACCATCTTAACTATCTGAAAAGTAGGAAATGGTTAACAATATTACTTTTATGACTTTGTTAGGGACTCTGTATAGCCATTTAAGTGTTTTTGGAATAAAAATGTAAGGATGTGGATCAATGTTCATAATAAGATTTAAAAAGCAGGGCACAAAATCATAGATAAGAGGTACTACTGATTTTGTTAATATACACATAGAAGAATAATGGAGCAATATGTAGCTAAACCTTCATAGTAGTGAGATTTCAGTATCGCTATAAGGAATATGAAATTTATAATAAGAAAAACATATTTTAAAAACTTTTGAGTGTACTTTAAAAATAATAGAATGATGATATCCTTTATTTCCTGGAAAATTTATTTTATACATTGTTTACATCTTAGATTGCATTTGTCTTTACTTAATTTAAAGTGATGAATCTAATTTGAATCAGCTGATCTTCCAAGCTATCATGCTTAAGCTGTGTCAACAGCATTTATTTGTATTAATGATAAATATTTCCATCAAAATTTGCCTCTGAAACATATGCCATTTTTAATTTTGAAATGTCGGTTCTTAAGATACACTGTTTGAAGCTACTGTGAGCTTCTCTATTTCACAGTGCAATCAGCATATGACTATATAATATTAGAAAATATTGTTCATAAAATATGTTGATAAAAAACAATAAAAGTTAAACAAATTAAAAATAAAATATATTGATATATGATAAAGATCTGATTTGTGAGTGTGTATGTGTGTGGTTACTTTTTTTTTTTCTTAGAGGAGTTTATTTAAAAAGATGGGGTTACCTTTTTGTATGTGATGACATTTTTTTTTTCCCCCCAACCTGGGCAGGCACCAGGAATCAAACCTGGGTCTCTGGCATGGCAGTTGAGAACTCTGCCTGCTGAGCCACCGTGTCCCACCTGTGGTTACTTTTTAAAATGTGAAATAATGAATAATTAATTTTCTTAAAATAAAACATAGGTTAATAAAAGAGACAAAAAAAAAACTTTGTGTGCATGGGTAGTTTAGGGGTAGAATTCTCGCCTACCATGCAGGAGACCCAGGTTCAATTCCTGCCCATGCACCCAAAAAACAAAACAAGCATTGTGAACAAAATTTCCTGTGATAAACATGTAACATATCTACCTCTGTATATGTGTGTGTAGAGATTTAGAAATATGTTTGCGGAGACACATGCAAATAAAAAAAACTGTTGGTAGACTTCCAATGTAATGAAACTGAAAATGACCATAAAACGATTAAACATAGCTATTTAGGAACCTCTATTACTCTAAAGAAGCAGTGTTCAGATTTTTTAAATTGTATTATTAGTAGAGAATCTTTTTTGTTGTTGTTGTTGTTTTTTTGCAGAGGCGACCTGCAACAAGGAAAGGGCATCCCTTCCCATTAGTAGAGAATCTTTAAACATGTATCCTGAATATGTCTATTATTTCTGTGTTAGGTGTATTTAGTTCTGTACCCTGAATATGTCTATTATTCCTGTATTAAGTGTACTTAGTTATGTACAAATATATGCATTGTAAAACTAGCAAAACATTTTTAAGTATATCAGTGTAAATAGACTTTTATATTTACTTCTTTTTAACAAATGTTTACTTCTTTTCTCTCTGTAAATTATTTTGGGTATTACCTGCTTGCTTACACTCCACTTTGGAGATTTAGTATTCAAAGAAATAACAGAAAGAGGAAAATGAATAAAACCTACAGCTTCTACTTTCATAAGAATTATTTAAAACTAATTTATTTTGTTCTGTTGAAATAGGGCATAGGATGCAACATCTGAGTGAAGGAACAAAGGGTCGACAGGTGGGAAGCGGAGGAGATGGAGAACGCTGGGGCTCGGACAGGGGGTCACGGGGAAGCCTCAATGAGCAGATTGCTCTAGTGCTCATGAGATTGCAGGAGGACATGCAGAATGTCCTACAGAGACTTCATAAACTGGAAACACTAACTGCTTCTCAGGTCAGCTTCCAAATTTATCTTGTCTTCTTCCAGTTGTTGATCCTGTAAATTAGTGTGTAAATCTCTGTTATCAGATTATGCAGATCACTGAATTCTAATGATTCTTGAAAATAAGAAGGACCTACTTTTGAAAATATTAGTTAATAAAAGATTAACTTGAAAGCTAAATGCCACTTAAAATATTATCAGTTTTCATGGGGTGCCAAGATTGTTCAGTGGTAGCCTTCTCATCCACCTTGCAGGAAACCTGGCCTGTGTACATTCTCACCCCCCCAAAAAAATTAACAAATGGTCCTGTATTTACAGGAGACTCACATGGAAAAAGAATGAAATGTGACCCCCACCATACAGCCTACAAGAAAAAAAGTCAATTTTCCAGAGTGTAAAATTAGCTTTGCCATATTAGATATAGGAGTTGAGTGTCATGGTATTAGAAAAATAAGAATAGTTTAATAGTGCAGCTTGGAGGAACTAATAGAGACCATCCTCTTGCCTAAAATACCAGTCTTAAAAGAGTTGGTCTTTAGTAGTAAACATTGTCCCCTATCTTGGCTTCTTTTTAAAATGCTGGTAGAGATAATAGGTTACTAATCTTGAATGTTAATTAGTTTTAGGATCAGAAGAAAGGAATTTAGAGTTATAGCTTGACCTACATTTCCTGGAAGATCCAAGTGTAAGGAACCTTTAGAAAAGGCAGTATAGCTTCTCAATTGCAGAAACTCAAGCAGAGCCCAGATATCCTGTCTCCTATCCAGTGTTCTTTCTACTACATAAGACTGCTTTCCTGAATTGAATAAAGAAGTACTAAATGGGAAAATTAAGCTTTGCTCACACTTTCGACTGGGTCGTGGTGTTTTCTGCGCTTAGATACAGAGGTTTCACATGGCTGCTAGAGATCTTCCCCATTTGTCTCCTGACATATGCCATTTGAGTACCACTGCCTGGAGAGAAGGACACAACCAGCCTGCTGCCTGACCTGACCTTCAGACATGTTCTGACAGCTAAGCATCATGCTATAACAGATTTAAGAAAGATTATAAAGGTTAATCAGAGAAAATTGTCCCATTCTTAATGTGCTTCCATTGTAAGATGAACACATTAGCTTTGAACCTTTGTGAAGAAACTGATAACTGCAGCTTTTCTAAACAGCCTTTGTGAATGCTTTACCCTAATAAATAACTTATTCAGGTTATCTCAAGGAATCTCAGTTACATCTATTTAAAGGATTCTCAGTTGCATTTTAAATTTGTCACTTTGTGCCATTCTAGGCTTTAGGGAGTCTGTGAACACACTGAAATAATATGCAAACTTTTATGTGCTTTTGTATTTTTGAGGGAAGAGTATCTGTTGCCTTATCAGATCCTCAGTAGGCTCTATGATGCAAAAGAGGTTAAGAATAGTCCTTTAAATAATTGACATTTCTGGCTTCAACACGTATGTATAGGCGTTGGTAACAAATGCACTATTTTATGTATGTTTTTCATGAATTAATAAGTCTATTTTGTATGTGTTTGACAAATAAAAAGGATATTAGCTCCATTACCCCATGAAATGATCCCTACCTTGGTATAGAACTTTTTGGGGGGAGGGGGGGTTATGCTATATGGCAGGGTCACATTTCATTCTTTTTTTCATGTGAGTATCCTGTTTTTGCAGCACCGTTTTTTGAATTTGTTTGTTTTTTTGTTGCATGTTTGTTTGTTCTTTTTGGGAAGTACATGGGCCAGGAATCGAACCTGGGTGTCCCGCATGGCAGGCGAGATAGAACTGTTTTTTAAAAAACATATGAGCTACCACTTATAGGAAAGCTCAATTCTTAGTTTAGAATTATTGAACTTTATTGTTACTGACAATATGTTTTTTCTTGTTCTGTGATTTTCTAAAATAATACTTTGTATATTTTCCATGTTGTTAATGATATTGAATGTCTACTAAAATTCCTTTTTTTCCAGACATTTCACTTTTTTACTCATATGTAAAACAAACTTTAAAAAACAGGATTCTGATCTGTTAAAGCCTTTTTCTTCAAATTTGTGTAATTCATGTGAATGACTCTTAAAATACCTAGTTGATAGTAGAGTAGGAGTGGATTTGGGGATTGAAGGGAGCCTACTAAGTTATGTGCCTTTACTTGGCAGAGGGAGAACTTGAGAGCTGAGAGGGTTCACTGATTAGTGCTGAACCAGGACTATAACTCAGGTCTCCTGATTTCTAGCATAATGCACTTTCCAATGCTGTCAGCTTCCTGAGATATATTATTTTTTGCAAAATGGCTCCTTTGATTCATTCACACTTAGTAAATATTTGTTGAATGACCATGTAGCAGATCCCTTTCTAGGCAAAGGGTACAAAAATGAAAAGGGAGCTCGTACAATGTGTAGGCCTGGCTGGAGCAAGCAAACTGCAGGGCTCATAGCCCAGCATGGCCAATTAACTGTGTGATCTTGGGTCAGGTGACTTAACTTCTCGGTGCCTCAGTGTCCTTCTCTATAAAATGGAAATAGTTATTACTGTTTTCTCATGCTTATCTCATGGATGGCTTGTTTTCTCCCTTCAGGAAGCTTATAGCCTTAGAGAGAGCCAAATTTAAACAACTCCTAGTTTCCTTAGTTCCTTTGCAGTGGTTACTATTGTGTGAATTCAACATGAATTTCAAAAACAGTTCAGTAATCCTCTGTTTTAATCTAGCAGTAGAATAACAAAATGATTGGGCTTTTTCTAATTTCTAAATTTTTCTAATTTCTAATTATGTAAAACTACATAAAACCTACTTAACATATGAATACTTGTCTTTAAACTAAAGAAATTATAATACTATTTCCAGTGGCTGTATCTGTTACTTCTTTAGTGAGGGTCTTTCAAAATCTTCATTTGCCTTTTCAAACCTTTTGTAACTCTTAAAAATCCATTGATAGCTCCATTTAGTAGCTCTAGTTGACCTTAGCATTTGTTTAGTAGCTGCTGCTTTAATGGGGAGTGGTAGTATTTGCCACATTTGGGTTTCGTCATCTGTAAGTTTCATTTCCATTCCTGAGTGCACTGAGTATAAGGTGACCTTGGATTAGTCATTAGCCACCTGAGAGCTGGGTTTTGTAAATCTGCTCTTTCTTCCATCTAGTTTGGAGAAATGCCAGAAAGGAAATCCTTGGTTGAATATCGTTATGCCATTTATCGCATAAGAGTAATTAGCGTGTATTGATGCTTTTAGCACTCAGAGTGTATAGCTTGAGTTTGCTAGGACTGTGCCTTGTTGTTTAGTACCTTAACTGTCTGTAGGGACTGAGGCAACATCCATGGGCAACTAAGTGATTTTTCTCTGTAAACCATAGTCGTTCTGAAGTCCTTGAAATCATATTATCCCGTAACAAAGAAATATAAAAGACCACCTTCCCTCCCCACCTCACCCCCCACTCCCACACCCTTCCTTTTGTTCTCGTTTAGTCTCCTTCAGTTTACTGGCTTCCTTGTTGTTTCTTGAACTTGAATTTAGTAAATATTTGTTGAATGGAAGAGTAAATTATCTCATAAATCTTAATACTATTTCTCTAAGGCTTATGATAAATGAAGAACTAATATCTAGCCTAAGAAAGTTTGTGTTTGGGATGAGCCAAATTATAATCAGATTTCCCTAAATTATTCTGCTGTTTTTCTGCTTAGTTTAGCTACTTCTCATTTAAAAACATGCAACATTAAAAGTTCATTTCTCCTATCTTTCTTACACCTCCTCTGCTACATCTTGTCATGAATTTCTGATACACATTATGGCACATAGTTTTTATTTAGTCACCAAGGTTACATTCTAATTTTTTTTGTATATTTTGACATCTCCGGGAATCAGTCTCTGGCATGGTAGGCAAGAAAGAACTCTGCCACTGAACCACCATTGACCACCCTATTCTAATTTGTTTTTAAATCAGTAGTTTGTATGGAAATTAAGAGATCAATTAAAAATTGAGTAGGAAATTGAGACGAATATGAAAGCCATGAGAATTTAAGTTGATTTGAGGTTTATTTAGATAATTTTATATAATTTGAACTAAAAAATATAAGGATCAGAGGTATTCATTTGGCTAGCAATTTTAAGGACCTTGTCATTTGGTGGTATGGATTTCAGGGTAATCAGAGCACAATTTGCAGATAAATAGGTAATATATTAGTATTTCAGCCTTTTTCTAAAAAAAAAAGGTAAATAAAAAACTTACTGTATTTTTTTCATTTTGACAAAACTAACGTCATTTGTATATCTAGGCAAAATCATCAACATTGCAGACCAGTAATCAGTCTCCCTCACCGGTAAGACATTTTTTTCTGAAATCTAAATGCCAGGGTTTCAAATAAGTTATAATAAATTCAGATCATATGAGGTCTTTAATGCATGAAATGAAATCTATCCTTTAGAATTTAGAAGTTAAAGAATATTGTATTGTATTGAAGTCTGAAATACTCCTGAAAGTCTGTGCTTTAAAATATGAATTATGCTTTGAAATGCAAAAAAAAAATCTCCCTCCCTTTAGCAGGAGTGGAATTCATTACTAGTTACATATTTTCAAAATAATGAATGAGATATGTTTTTATACTATACATACATTACTGAAATAGATTGATGACTAGCTTATTTTATTTTCTCAGAGACCATCTTGGTGGCCCTTCGAGATGTCTCCTGGTGCATTAACTTTTGCTATTATATGGCCTTTTATTGCCCAGTGGTTGGTGCATTTATATTATCAAAGAAGGAGAAGGTAATAATATTTGCTTACAGTTTTATAATTCAGAGTGGTGTATAAGCTCTTATGATCTGTAGTAGACAGAGTTTTCAGCAGCAGTTAAGGGGAGAGGGCCATTTTGTAGATATATTATCATACTGAAGATTCTGTACTGATCCTAAGATTTCCACTTCCTTGGAAATGCTGTCTTGTGGGTTACCAGGTACTTCTTAGACTTCAGATACTGTCCCTTGAGAACATCTGGTTGATTTGTGCACCTTTGATTTAGGCAACAACAAGAAAATTACCCCACGTTTCTTAAGTTTTTTGGCTTGTGAGAAAAGAATGCTCTTAAAGTGTGACGTTTATTTTGGACCCTTTGCTAATAATTACAGGAAAATGGAGAGGTAAACAAAACCCAGAAAGCCTCCCACTCTCTCTGCCTGTGAAAAACAGACATTGATTATGGGCATCATGATAAATTTTCAGCCCAGTGACTGACTATTTCTAGAATTAGAGATTATCTAGCTGGGGCCAGGCTTCCAGTTTGAGATGCCAGGAAGATACCCTGAATAGGTCTAAGAATAATAAATTGGAATGCCTGAAAATGCCTTGAGACTATCTATATTAGGAATAAATAGCTTCAGGCCAAAACTCAGGGGATCAAAACAATGTATAAAGCATTTTTGTTGTTGTTGTTGTTACCTTGTAAACTGAACTACTTTCTCTGAATGGGAGAATAATTGTTTCCCTCACTGACTGCACTGTTATTGCTTTTTGTTTTTTTCTTGTTATTTCATCACCATTCTCCATTAGGTAACAGCAGATAGAGAAAAGAAATCGGGTATTTGCTAATGTGCTTTTAAGTGCACACTTAAATATGTGCAGTAGAAACATTTTTTTAGAAAGTGTATGTTTAAGTATTTATGAGCATGTTTTTCCTCTACCAAAAAAAAACCCAGGTTTGTAGTTTTTAAGCTTAATAACAATAACAAACATTAAACATTTATCCTTTTGTTATGGGAAAGGGACAAGCAGCCCTCTGGTATAAGTGCTGTTTATAGTAGATAAACTGAAATACTTCTGAGTTTGGGTATATGGGTTGTCTTCCTTGTTCTTTGCTTATATTAAGTCAGTTTGATTTATGTTCATAAATGAACTAAGTAAGTTTTCTGGTTCACTAATGTTTTTGAAATACACCCTTCCACTTGGAAAAAACTTTAGTTAGGGTTTCAGGAGCTTAAGTTGCTGTGTCAGCTTTATCTACCCCTTTTCAAATCCATTTTGTGTGTATGTTGTTACAGCAAAGATATAGACCTTAATAGACCTTAATTTATAAACTTCTTTTTCTTCCTTTCTCATACTTAAAAATTGTCCTATGATGGTTGGGTTAGTGGTCTACAGTGTTTTAAATTCCAATTTAATTGGTAATGGAAGGAAAAAAGAATCAAATCTTTTTCAGTATGTTGTAGTGCTAAGTTTAAGCAAACAAGGCACAGTGACACTAAATAAACGTAGGCATTTACATATTTTGCAATACAT
The DNA here is from genome assembly GCF_023851605.1 of Tamandua tetradactyla. Taxonomy (NCBI): domain Eukaryota; kingdom Metazoa; phylum Chordata; class Mammalia; order Pilosa; family Myrmecophagidae; genus Tamandua; species Tamandua tetradactyla. Next base: position 223,872,259 of record NC_135327.1, on the reverse strand, counting down.
TTCAGAGTTCTTTTCATGTTTGCATTTGGAGAGTTGGGGATTAGAGAGTAGAGAATTTTGGCATAAGACAAAACCAACCCTGATGCTTATTTTGGTTAATAATTTATTTCATGCTTAAGGTTGAAGCAGTTTGTCAACTCATTAAAGATAAAACATTAAATTCTGCTTTGGCAATTACAGGAAGTTGGAGTTTTTCTAAAAAAAAATTTACTAGTAGAAGAATAGTAGAAGGTTATTCACCATTTCTCTTAGGGATCCCTTTCAGTTGTTCACAGATGTCTCTGAATGAAGAAACTCCTCCCTATTTTTAATGTTCTTTTTCGTTATTATTGAATGTTTATGAAATTTTCACTATACGCTAAGTATTTGATCTTCCCAAATTACAAATTATTTCACACTAGGCAACTGCATTTTGCTGAGGGATAGCACTTTTATGTATTATTGGCTTATATAACAGATTAACTGGGCTTAGAGGTAGAGCCATATTTGAAATGGAAATAAATTTTAGCCTCGAGGAATTTAGGCAGTGTTTAGCAGTTATAGGAATGAAGACTAGAGCAGTATGTATGTTTAGAAGAGATAGGTTCCCAGTTAGAGATAAAGAGAAAGCCCTGGAAATCTGATTGGGAGAGGAAAAGCATGTTCCCTACTCATAATAGGGACCGTCTGATGCACTTGATAGCCCAGTAGGTATATAAGCAGATATATTTGTGATAAGCTTTTTTTTTTTTGCATGGGCAGGCACTGGGAATCAAACCCAGGTTTCCGGCTTGGCAAGTGAGAACTCTGCCTCCTGAGCCACTGTGGCCCACCCTGTGATAAGCTTTTTTTTTTTTTTTTTTTTTTTTTTTTTTTTAAAGAAAGACAGAGAAGGAAGGAAGGATAGAAGGAAGGAAGAAAGGGAAACATCTTTATTTTATTATATTTTGTTTGTTTGTTTGTTTTTTTTTTTTTTACATGGGCTGGGGCCGGGAATCGAACCGGGGTCCTCCGGCATGGCAGGCAAGCACTCTTGCCCGCTGAGCCACCGCGGCCCGCCTGTGATAAGCTTTTTAAAACAGTATTTTCCTTTTTTAATATTAAAAGTAATACCCTTTTAATAGAAATAATTTAATGTGCCCTTGTGATTTTTTTTCCAATATAATAGAATAAAAATTTTAAAGTAAAAGATTTCTTACATTATTAGTGCAACAGCAGATCATTTGTAAGGGAAGAGCAACACTTGCAGACATCTTGTTCAAAAACAGCCCCTGACCAGTCTCGTCAAAATTATCAACTAATTACATCCCCCTATCCTTTAGTCAACCCCCTTCTCATCATGAAAAAGTCTGAACAGGCATTGCCCAAAGATCCCTATAGATTGGGAAAAAGATCAAAGGAGAAGAAGGAGTTATAACAGAGAAAATAGGATTTAACAAATGAATATGACTGCTGAATCACTATATTGATATTTCTTTTAGCCTCCACGTGTTTTGGAGCAGCTAGAAGGAAAAATCTGAAATAGTAGAATGGTAACCCATAACAGACTTTGAAATCTGTTCTGTAACTACTTGTTGAAGTGAACTTTGAAAATTATTGCTTTTTCCAAAAAAAAAAAAAAAAACCCAGCCCTTGAAGAGCCTTGTATGGTACCACCTCTCCCCAGTGACCTAGCCTGATAGTTAAATACTGAAAACAGACCCTTAAATCCAGAAGTCTTCTGTCAAAGTATTACTTGGAAGGGAAGGGTGTTTCTAGCCACCCTTGTCTTTTTCAGTCTGCCCTCTGTTTTCCTGGCCACCCAACCTTCACTGTGGATGAGTAGAGCCAGAGAGAGGCAAGGAGCTCAGGCAGGGGGACCTGCCTCACATGGAGCCTGGGGCAGACAGAGGTGGGAAAGAGGCCCACACAGAGTTCATTCAGCTGCCTGCTGAGGAAGGGAAAAGGCAGAGAATATTCCTGTTCTCTCCTATTCCCTCATCTGTTGTTTTCTGAAACGTTTCTTCTCTTATCACACCACACTCTCCATTTTTGCAAGTTAAAAACCAGAGAAAGATCTCATTATGAAACTGAAAAAATTCTTAGGATACAAAACATAAAGGGACAGTGATTCGTTTTTATTCTGTTTCCCCTTACAGTAGTCAGGGTTCAAAGACCAAGTTGTCAGCTATTTTAGTAAATCTGCTCCACATGGTCCTTGGTAAGTATTGCTCACTGTTCTGGAACCCTATGACTAAGACTTCTGGTAAACTTCACTCAGGCAGCTTGTCTTTAGAACCTTTAGAATCACCCATATCTGTCTTGTCTTTGTCAGTCATTTCAGTTTTCTTCCTCCAGGAGTCTATTTTCTTTCTGCTACCAGGGATCTCCTGTGGAAAATTGATGTGATTATTTAAAATGTCACTCCTGCTAATGGGGTTGCATAAGAGGACTTCCAGATATAAGAATGAATCTGTAATGAAAGGGTTTCAGGCATTTTGGCACTCTGTGTGTGGGGAATGGTGCAGAGACTTTACCGCGGCCGGACTTCCCAGAATAGTTCTTGTCTTTTGTGCTAAAAAGCCCACCCTTCTCACATAACCCGTTCACTGTGCTATTGTCAAAACCATGGCACTGTGCAGATCTGAGCTGCTGGTTTGTGAGCATCCCTTGCACTATGAGCTCGCTGAGGTCTGAGAGCCTGCCTTATATCTCTCTGACTCCCAGTGATTGGCAAATAATATATGACAGAGGTTTTATTAAATGAGTAGTCTAGGTTGTGTGCAACTACCATCCTTTTGTAATTTCCTTAAGATTTTTGTTTCATAACTTGCCCATTTTGATAAAATTATGAAATAATTCCTAAAAATATGAATTATATAAAAACCAACCAGAAATGAATGAGAATCTAAGGAGGTTTGAAAGGAGGGATGTTAATTTAAATTACTTCTGAAAACTGGTAATTTTAGTACTTGCTGTTAGATCTTTCCTATTGGGCTATAAGTCACATGAAGTATGATCATAATGATCATTTATAATTTGTAGTTTTACTTTGAATTTGCATATAATTATTTTTATCATTCAGAGAACTCTTTGGTATGGATGTGTTTCATATTTAGGTTGCATATATACTCATGGGAGATTGATTTTTACTTTCTTTTTAAAGAAAACTGACCTGAAGGAAATGGTGTTTTACTTCAGAAGACTACTGGGCCTGGATGACCTCAGAAAGAAATGAATTGTGGAGTTCACAAGAAAATCTTAGTTCGTAATGATTACATTTCTTTTTGTTGTCCAGTAGTTTGGTTTGTGTATACACACACACACACACACACACACACATATATGTATATATATGCGGTGCACTACACAAATGATAACATTTTAAGGACTTATATTGCCGATACTTGAATAATCAATCTCAACTAGATTATAAGTAGCATACATAGATTTACCCTACCCTTAAACTTGAAGGACATTAAATTATTAATTATTGTTTGGTAATATGTTTACCTGATTATCTCCTATAGAGAAATTTAAGCTGCTTTTCAAAGGTACAGTTGTGATAATGAGATCAGATTTATTAATGGCTATTTTTAGTTTGCTAAAGTAAATATGAGAAAGAATACAAACCAAGAGTGAATTTCAGCTGAGATAAAATTGACTTTATATCTTAGTCACCTGACAGAAAACTGCAGGGTGAATCTTTTCCACAATTCTCTTTGTGGACTGCCCAGAGTACTTGATTTCCATAATCTTTTCGTGGGCATTCACAGCTCTAACTTTGGTGTTCGGTCATCATTGTTAAAAGTAGAGCCCTACTTTGGCTTGGGTTTTACAGATGACTCCCAGATTAGGCATAGCCTGTGGATGGAAATGAGGAAGAATGGGCCTAATGGAGGTTTGAAAATGTATTCTGAGCCTGCAGATAACTGATATGATTTTTATTCAATCATACATTTATTCGTTGGTAATCCTTTTTCTTTAACTGAGGATATCTAGTTTCTGCTTCATAGGGTGCTCTGAAATATAAAATGAAAACTTATTTATAATGTTTTTACAAAGGTTAACATGAAAAACAAAACATTTTTCTGCTAATAAATTACACAGACTGGACTCTTAACCTCATAGTGCCTCAGTTTTTCCTTCAGGATATATTTGAGATGTATGTACTGCACAAGGGTATTGGAAGGACTTGCAAGCTAGCAGGCAGATGCTTCTTTGTGGATAAGAATACCCAAGCTACACAAGTTTAGTCTCTCCTCTTCCTTCCCAGAAACGTAGACTGAAAAGAAGACTGATTTAATCAGCTCCTTGGAAAGCCTTGTTTGGAAAGTCAATTCCTGTATCCTTCTAAAACTTCATACTCAAATTATTTAGTAGATAAATTTTGTGCTTTTAAAGATTTCTCAGATTCAAAGGCTTTATAGCAAATATTTTTTAAGCATTCTCAGTATGAATGATGTTAGGTTTGGCATCATGTGTTCAGAGTGTTTTAAGTAAGAGTGGAAAAGTTAATCTATCCCTCCTATACAGAATGCTTCTTTGTTTGCCTAAAGAAAAAAAGTATAATACAATTTGCTTTTCCCAAGACTCTGATTTTCCTTTTGTTTTTATGTAACAATTTTTTTTTAATTTTTAAATCCCATCTTGATTAAAATGTGGTCGATCTAAAGGGACCTACTAATATTTGCTTTTTAAAAAACTGTCCTCTCTTTATTTTGGGAGAAAATGAAGCAAGTATCTGAATTATATATAAAAATAAAGTTTAGACCTGTGGATCAGGAATTATTTTTAAAAATTAAATATCAATCTGGTTTCAAAAGATGGTAACTTTTCTCTTAGAGTATAAATAAATAAAGTGCAAATTCAGAATGTAAGCAGTTGTAATTTGTTTTGAATAGTCAGGGCTAGCTAGCTCCTAGGGGTAATCACTTGTATCCTGTTCCAAAGTCTTATTTTATAGTTTGAAAAGCACTTTGCACACTGTTCTTGTATATAAATATAATGATGTAATTATAAGATATAGTGTTACTGCTTTGTTTAAAAAGAAACTCATTTTAAATTGACAGCTCTGGTATTTTTTTAATGATCTGCTTCTTTTCAGTTTATTGTAAAACTAAATTTAAAATAAAAGATTAATGAGAAATGATACTGCTTTTATTATTTATTACTATTGAATGGGCGGGCCACGGTGGCTCAGCAAGCAGAGTTCTCACCTGCCATGCTAGAGACCCGGGTTCAATTCCCAGTGCCTGCCCATGCAAAAAAAAGAATATTCCTATGAGAAGTGGATATGTACTAAGAATTAAATGAGAACAAATAGTAGGAATGATATCAGGTAATTGTGCCTCTTTTAAAATAAAGCTATATTCTTAACCCTAAGTTGAGAAAAATAAACTGGGATGAAATTTAACTCAGTCTTTGCTTGAGAACGTTATTGACCCAGGCAGAATCTTATTTTGAATTCTTTTGTTTTTAATTATATAATGATACATTTATTTTTATAAAGTAACAAAAATTTAGCAATAGATTTGTTTATTGTACTGTGAAAATGGTCTCGGTATATGTGAGAAACATATACTTTATACAGCATTCAAAATGGTTAAGACAAAAGACAAACTAATTTTAAACTCAATCTTTATTTAAGGGAAAGATTATAAATTATTGGCTGGAATGCTTTCAGCATGAACTCAGATTCTAAATAATAGAAAGCATGAAAAAGTGCAAAAGATGTTGGAGTCCAGTAAGCCCACACCTAAATTGTAACTGTAAAGCTACAAGGACTTTTTGTTTATATACTAGGTTTTCTTCTGAGGCAAGTTGATTTTATCTCCAAGGCATAAGGCCATTCCCTGACTCTTTATATGAATTCTTATGTGGCCAGTAACAGAGGTCTCTGGTCCCTGATGAATTGGCTTCTCAGTGCTGACATTTGCAAACACATTCCTCTATGGAATGGGCATAGAGGTTGATTTCTGCAAAGCCACAGAAACCAGAAAGGGCCTTCTTTTGAGTGAGGCATTTCATGTTAGTTGCCTTTAACATGTGCTGTAAATACTCATTAATCAGTTATGTTTGTATTGACCGTTACTTTCTTTTCCAATTCAACTTTGGGCCACATCTGATGAAATTCAGCATCAGTGCAAGTTGCAGCCTGGACATAGTCCAGGATCTCAATGTGGATGTCACTGAGGAGCACACAATTTCTGTCACTTGCAGCTCCAGAGACATCATAAACTACATTACCAAAAATTATTCAATTTTCTATCGATGCTACTTTGACATTAGCTTTAATATTTATGTAATCATGAGGAACAAAAATCAAGGGAGATGGCTTTTCTACAAATGTCAGATCCCTTAGAGTAGCTAACTCTAATGTGCAGTTCTGTAAAGTATCACTGGTTTGAATCACAACAAGTACCTCCAAGACAATGTCATATTGGTTGACATGAATATAAGCTTCTGCATATACAGGAGTTAATAAACCTGTTAACTGGGTGACCTTGTTAAGTTTAGATGTGAGGGGGTCTGCTGCCTCTTTTCTCTGTGTGTTACCCATTGCTGCCAGCAAATTCTGCTGAAACTGATATTCCTTGCAGTTCATCTCATCCTTAGCAGTTAGTTGCATGAAAGAAATGGAGTCATCAGGCTTTACTGTCACATCTTCTTTTCAGATTCTTTCTTCTGGGATAATACCTTTCCTTCAAGTTTAACAGATAACATGTGAGAAATGGACTGTCTGTTCCTTATTAAAAATGTCATTCATGGGCGGGCCACAGTGGCTCAGCAGGTAGAGTTCTCTCCTGCTGTGCTGGAGACCCGGGTTCGATTTCCGGTCCCTGCCCATGCAAAAAAAAAAAAAATGTCATTCATTAAAGGTGAATGCTCAGACAAGACCTTGAGGCACAGGGAAATTTTGATCTATATCATCATCTGTAATTGGCTTCTTAGAAAGAGAACTGCCCTAATGAAGTATGGCGGCCGTGAGTAACGTAGCTTCAGTAACAAAATAATTTTGTTTCTCCTTCTCCTGAACCAAAGCTATATAGTGCAAGGCAACCTTAGTCAGATTTGTGGCAAGGGAGGCAGCAACAAAGAAATCTCCATATAGAGGGAATCCTCTCAGGGGAGGTGTTTCTTCCTCTTGGTGGGTCAAGAACTGCCAAGAGCACTCTGCATTGCATAGGTGCCCATCATTTACCGATTTCTGAATTGGCCCCACAGTGATTTCCTCAGGTTTTCATTCATCAGCTTCTTTCTTTATTTCTGACTCTACAATTGGGATCTTCCGAAAGGACCTGTGGACTTCAGTCATTTACTCTGAATGTCCTCCTTTGTACTACAGTATTCTCCTAGGATCCATAATGCTCCTCAGTAAATCTTGACTGATTAATAGCATGAAAGACTTCAGGCATCTTTCAACAATGAGCATTCTCAGATTATCAAGGCTTTGAATGGCTTCATGAATAAACTCCAAGACATCAGCAGCTGCTGCTTCATTATTATCACTGAGAAGCTCCATCAACACAGGAACAATCTTTGCAGCCAAATCTGGAAATCAAACAAATGCAACGTTTGCACATGAAATTGTATTTGTCAGTGTCTTCATGCTCAGACACATTATTTGTTTTAATCACCTCTTTCTTCAGGATAGTAACCAGCTCTTGAACATTCCTAGAAGACACAAGATCCAGGGCTTATTGTAGAGTTTTGTTGCATACTTCTAAGTCTGGTGTGCTTAATGTTCTTAGGATATCCATAACCAAATCCTGTAATACTGTGTTCATGAGCAGGATGTTCTTTTAATTCTATCAATCGTTCCAGAACTTTGAACTTTACATTGTTGTAATTCTCCTTAACAATTAAATCAGTTTAACACTGAGAAACTGCCTTGATTGCAGTTGGTGCACTAATGGTACGAATGTTCCAGCAGTTCATATTTTACAGCAGGGCTAGGGCTAGATGACTGTAATAAGTTATAGATGCAGTGAATGAAGTGAGCCCTTTCTGATGGATTAGCATGACAGACCTTATAAATGAGTTCACCAATAACCAGTTGAAGAATGCTTCTCCAAATGTTTGAACTTAATCTATACAAGTGTTAGGTAGTCCAAAACTCTATCATGAGCTACATAAATAAGCATCATAAATGCATTCCTTTTGCAACTTACATCCTTCTCATTCACCAGAAAATCATGTATCAGTTCAGGAATATCAGGTATAAGATGTTCAAAATTTCTATAGATAGTATGGAGAGCCAAAACAGCATTTCTTCTAACATAGTTGTGATGTTCCAAACTAGCACAGATAGCTGGCATTAAATTTTCTAGCAATTCTGCTTTGAATTTGCAGAGAAGACAAAGAGAGGGATCCTTAAACTCATTAGGCTGCTGAAGATCCTTCCTGTGTGCATCACATACGAAGATCAATTCATGTAAAAATCTTCCATCTGGGCGGCCACGGTGGCTCAGTGGCAGAGTTCTCACCATGCCAGAGACCCGGGTTTGATTCCTGGTGCCTGCCCATGCGAAAAAAAAAAAAAGTCTTCCATCTGGAGTTGTTTTAGGAACAATTTCCAAAAACACCAAAAGTAATTATTTGATGGTGTGATCTTGAAGAGGTAGCACAAAATTACTCATGGCCATCAGAAATCCAGGAAGTTTTTCACCATTGAGAATCATAATGATTCATTTCTTAAAAGCTTCAGGCTTTGACTTTGTATCTCCTTTTCTTAGGTCATTTTTAAAGCTAATTTCAGATGTGGTTCTGAATCCATTGGCACGTTAACATATAGCACAGTTCTCAGCAGCCATCATGGTTTCCGATTATAATCAATCTGATACAAGATTTAAGGTTGACAGATGCCCGAAAATCTGGCTCCAAGGGGCAGCGGCTGGGGCAACAACAGGGCTGTCTATTCCAGCTCCAATCTTTCTGCTTCTCAGTTCTTGTTTTCCCACTAAGTTTCTCTCTCTTTTTTTCCTTTTTATTTATTTATTTAAAAAATTAACAAACAAAAACATTAACATATCATTCCATTCTACATATACAATCAGTAATTCTTAATATCATCACATAGTTGCATATTCATCATTTCTTAGAATATTTGCATCGATTTAGAAAAAGAAATAAAACAATAATAGAGAAAAGAAAGATTATACATACCATACCACTTACCCCTCGCTTTCATTTACCACTAGCATTTCAAACTAGGCTTATTTTAACATTTGTTCCCCCTATTATTTATTTTTATTCCATATGTTCTGCTCTTCTGTTGATATGGTAGCTAAAAGGAGCATCAGACACAAGGTTTTCACATTCACAGAGTCTCATTGTGAAAGCTATATCATTGTTCAATCATCATCAAGAAGCATGGCTACTGGAACACAGCTCTACATTTTCAGGCAGTTCCCTCCAGTCTCTCCGCTACATCTTGAACAACAAGGTGATATCTACTTAATGCATAAGAATAACCTCCAGGATAACCTCTCGACTCTGTTTGGAATCTCTCAGCCATTGACACTTAGTCTCATTTCCCTCTTCCCCCTTTTGGTCGAGAAGTTTCTCTCAATCCCTTTATGTTAAGTCTCAGCTCATTCTAGTATTTTTCTCAATCCCTTGATGCTGAGTCTCAGCTCATTCTAGGATCTCTGTCCCACATCGTCAGGAAGGTCCACACCCCTGGGAGTCATGTCCCACGCAGAGAGGGGGAGGGTGGTGAGACTGCTCGTCATGTTGACTGAAGAGAGGTTTCTCTCTCTCTTTTAATCCTTCTTTCCTTCTCTCTCTCTTTTAATCCTTCTTTCCAACAGTACCAAATATTATAAGCTAGACCATGAGAAATGCCCTTTGCCTATTTAAGAATAACTTTTGCATCCATACATAAAATCAAGTGAGGGGAACTATTGCTTTTTTTTTTTTTAATTCTGCCTAGCACCCTCCCCTCTCCTGATACAGCTTTCCTTTGCCCCATACTCCCATCCCTTTGCAGTGCCCTTCTTCCTCCACTCTAACCAGGGGTTCTGGTAAGGCTGCTACCCAGGTCCCCAGCCTGCCCCCACCTACCCCCCAGCACCAGGGATGGATGTATAGCCATCAGGGAGGTGAGCAGTTACTCTCTGGGATTTTTTCATGAAGCTGGGAGACAGCATTCTCTTTTTCTTGTTGAATGATAGTTTGTAAGGTTATTGCCCCAGAGATTCAGGACACCGTATCTCTTGCCATTTGGAGGAGGCTTAGATAATGAGGTCAACCCCTAAACCCAGAAACTGAGTTGAGAGGCCTAGTGCTGACGTGGAAGTCTCTTGATCCGCTTAACTCTGAAACCAGCATGAGACTTCTCTTACACAGTCTGTCTAATGGTGTATTGGTTGGGGTTCTCCAGAGCAGCAGAACCCATAGGATATATATATATAAACACACACATCTTAAGAGCTTTAGTTTAAGGAATTTGTTCCTGTGATTGCGGGGGCTGGCAAATCTGAAGTTTGTAGGGCAGGCTGGTAGGCTTGAAACTCAGGAGTTGCTGTTGCAGTCTTGAGGCCGTATTTCTCTTCCAGAGAACTTCAGTTTGGCTTTTAAGGCCTTCAGCTGCTTGAATGAGGCCCAGCCATATTCTCAGGGATAATCTTCACCGCAACTAATTGTAGGTGTTAATCACACCTACAAAATACCTTCACAGCGACATCTAGACCAGGGTTTGACCAAGTACCTCGCACCATAGCCTAACTAAGTTGGCACTTGAAATTAGCAATCACAAATGAGTTACTAAGTTTCCCTGATTACTTAAGGTATTTTAAGCTAAGTTTGGTTGGAACCACAGTCCTGCCTAGTCTAGGTAGCTCTTAATTTTAGGTATGATTACAGTCTCTGGAATCAGCTATCTAGATTTGAATTCTGGTTCTGCCAGTTTCCAGCTGGGCCAATTATGGGCAAGTCACTTGAAACATTTCTGTGTTTCAGTTTCCTCGTCTGTAATATTGAGATAATAATATTTACCTTGTAGGGTTCATACACGCCAAATACATAAAACAGTCTCTGAGCACAGTAAATATTTAGTAAATAGCAGCTATTATGATGGTGATAATGATACTTTCAATTATTATTTCACTATAAGTACTTCTACAGAAGCAAGCCAGAGGATATAAAATCCATTCCCTTTTGTGGGTTTTGGAAGTGCTTTGAAGAGACAGACACTGGAAAAGGTTGTGCGCAGATACAGATTTTTTTTAAAGACCAGTCCCTTCCACTTATCCTTTTCCCAAGTACTTTGTCACATTTTTTCTTCCCCAGAGGGAACAACTCTCATCACTCTTGGCTGATTGGTACTTGCTTCCAAGTTTCAAAATAATGTTTAGATTGCTATGTGTTGATTTTTCAGTTTGAGGAATTATCTACTGACTTTCTACTATCGAAATTGAAGGTTTCATTCTTTTTCCTTCCTCCACATTCACTGCTCACATGTATCCTTTTCACTTCCCACCTTTTATATGTAGTTCTTCAAGAACTGTGAAGTATCTGAGATTTTATGCTACTTGCAAACTAACAACTTAGTCATAGTTCCCCCCTGCCGCAATTCCATGGCTGCTAGTAGAAGACATGATCCTCCTGGGTCAGAGATGAAGGACAGTTTTTTGCTTGCAGTAACAGCAGTAAGCCAAAAAAATCAGCATTTTTGTACTGGTTCTCCGAGATACAATTACCCCCCAGGACACACAAAAAGGCCAGATGAGACATGCGCAAGCAGCGCACTTTCAGGAGAGGAATCGTGACTTCACTGTACCCAAATCTTTCATCATGGAAATAAACATACATGCACTTTGCTCCAGAGGGAGATCTTTTCCTTATCATATTGGACAGTAAGTATCCTGCCACTTGCGCCAAAGAGAGACATCAACCTTGTCTTCTAAGGATGTTCCTTCTACAAACATCCTTGAAAAGCACGTCCAGAACAGGAGATGGTTGGTACTTCACTCACAAAACATGCAACAGTGCAAGAACCGTGGCACCTTGTTTCCCAATGTTAACATCAGAAAACATGGTCTCATATAGTCAGGCCTGCCTGATCCCACATCAAACAGAGAAACGAGCCTTTTTGCTTTGGTGAGAAGGTGAGTTTATTAAAGATGCATCGACAAAGAACTAGAGGGCAAAAATCTTTCCAAGATCAGTTCAGAGTAAGAAAGGTGAGTTGGGTTTTTATAGCTCAAGCAAACAAAGGAGTGGGAAGGATCCAGAAGAAAGCAGGGGAAAAAAAAGAAGAAAACTAAGTAAAAGTCACAGGATTCATTCAAATTGAGTGACACTCACCTGCTTCATTTTGCTTGGTCAGCATACGTTGTTATCTAATAATTCCTCCTCGCTTACTGTCTATTCAGACTTTGATCTTTATTTCATGTAATTTTATAGAGATATATTCGTACACCATACAATCCGTCCAAAGTATACAATCCATCCAAAGCATAGTATCATCACATAGTTGTCTATTCATCATCATGATCATTTTTATATCATTTGCGTTACTCAGGAAAAAAATTAAAAAAGAAATACCTAAACATCCTGTGTCAGTTTGAAAGTATTACGTGCCCTAGAAAAGCTATGTTTTAATCCTGATCTGATCTTGTGGGAGATGCTGTTTTTCAATCCTGATTCAAAACTGCAGGCTGGAACCATCTCCATGGAAATGTGGCATGCCCAATTGTGGGTGTGATCTTTTGATTAGATAGAGATGTGACTCCACCTGTATTACAGGTGGGTCTTGATTAGTTTACTGGATTCCTTTAAAAGAGGAAACATTTTGGAAAGATTCAGAAATGACAGAAACCTCAGAGCCGACAGAAACTTCACAGCAGAGCTGATACGGAGAAGTGGAGAACAGAGGTATGGATGTTTGGAGAATTATTTTTCTTTTTCTGCTAACTAGCTAAGCACTGGTGCCCTAGTAATTTTTGCCCATGTGACTATAAAATGTCAGGTATCTTCACAAAGACTTGATTTTCTTATGCAAATATTCCTTTTCTTTGAGTTCAGGCTCACAGAATTGAAGGGGAAGAAAAAATGGTGCTAGACTGTCAGTATGAAAACTATTTGCACATGATAAAAACAAACTTGAATGTTAATTGTCTCCCCTACAGTTCTGAATATCCTAATGAAGAGGAGATGGGAAAAATCCACCAGCATAGTTCCATTCTCTCTCCAGGGCAGTATGAGGATGAGGGCTTGGGTTGACTCAGTTCTGGCAAGTTCAGGAAAGAACCATCAAAGTGACAGTGCCCTTTTTCCACTTAACAGCTTCACGGGTTACTCCTTCTAGACTCTGCCCCTTGACAGCAATGCAGGTCCTTCGTTTTTTACCTTTGTTTTTTCCATCCTTTTTAGAAGTTTGTCAGATCTTCTCTTTGCTTCAGTGTCTGAAATTTAATTGTTATGTATTGGTATGTGTAGGGAATATTTTTGCTGCAATAATGCCATCTAACAACCTAAAAACTCAATGTTTTGAAAACGTTTCCCCCTTGCTTATGGGTTTGTGAGTAGGCTGTGTCTGTGTTCAGCTCTGCTCAGCTTGGCTAGGTTTGGCAGAGTGTGGCTGTGGTTTGAATTCAGTTCTGCTCCCTGGCTCCCTACTTGGATCAGTACACAAGATGTCTGCTAACCTTCCATTGGCCAACACAAGTACAAGACCTGGTACAAGATCAATGTATTGATCTTCCCAGGACACAAAGCAGGCTGGAAAGGGGTAGGTGGCTATGGAAGGGCGAAAGGAAGATCTCCAGACCTGTACCCCTGCCTTCAGTGATGCCTGGCATGCCTCTTGCCCACCTTATACACGGAAAAAAACTGCAGTGCTTTGCAAGAGTCACTGAGGGACAGGGGACAGTCAGGAGGGCGTATGCAGAGTCTAGGGGTCTGCGTCTGAGCCTTTCGTGGGTCTTTTGCATGGTAACTTGCATTGATTTTTACTTTTTTTTTCACAATTCATCTTAGACTTAGTTTTCCTAAGTCTTTTACCACTCACTCTATTTACATCTCCTCAAATTTTGTTGCCTTGTCTCATTTTTTTGTCCTTGTGGGTTATTCCAGTTACTATGGCTAGGTAACAAATTACCCACAAACCTAGTGGCATGAAATGGCCATTTATTATGCTCATGGATCTGTGGGTTTGGAATTTGGACAAGATCTAACAGATTCTAGAATGTCTGAGGCCCCCCAAATCATGAGGCTACCATCACCTGAAAACACACTTGCTCATGTCTGGCAGTTGCTTCTCTGGGGGCTTGAAGCAGTTGGAGGCTGGTACAGCAGGGCTTCTTAGGATATTTATGTGTGGCTTCTTCAAATGGTCTTCCCTGCTCCAGGGTAGCGAGACTTCTTACCTGACAGCTCAGGTTCCCAGATGTATCGCCTTCTCTAAGCCAACCTTGGAAGCCATGTGGAGTCACTGAGGCTTTTTTCTTCACTGGAAGCAAGTCATGAAGCCTGGGCCACACTGAAGGGGAGTGGAATTAGACTCCACCTTTAGTAGGAAGAGTGTCAAATTTGTGGATATGTCTTAAAATCATGTGGGTTTAAGCCTTAAAAACCCAACTCTGTACTTGTTTAGAGGAATTTCATGAAGGAAAATGGCTACCTGTGTTCAATCTATGATTTTTACCCAGAAGTCTCTAAATGGCTTTTTTTTTCTTTTTTGAGTAGGCAAATTTAATGAAACTTTCAATATATACTGAAGATTTATTTAAAACAACTTAAGAGGCAGCCCATGCACTTCCCCCCAAAACAAACAAAGAAACAAAACAAACAAAAATTCAACAAATGATTCTGCAATAACAGGATACTCACATGGAAAAATAATGAAATGTGACCCCAACAAACAGCATAGATAAAGAAAAAGACTTAAAATGGTTCAGTGGTAGAATGCTTGCCTTCCATGTGGCAGAACTGGGTTTGATTCCTGGACTATGCACCCCATCCCCCCCACAAAAAAGGCTTAAGAGTTAAAGATGTGTAAATTGGTGTTGGTATCAGAAAATGAAGCAATATCTATCAGAAAATAGTATCAATATCGATACCAAAATTGATAGCAATACAAGGAGAAATAATGAACCCATTATGACCATTGCAGAATTCAACACATGTCTATTAGCAATTGATGGATACAAGTAAGATTTTCAGGCTATATTTCAATATTGTGGTAATATAGCATGCTTTTCAGCATTTTAATTTTTCAAATTTGTTAAGGTGTGTTTTATGTCCCAGAATGTTATCTATGTTGCAGAATGTTCTATTTGAGCTTGCAAAGAATGTTTGTTGCGCTATTGTTGGATGGAGCAAACCATAAATGTCAGTTAGATCAAGGTGATTGACAGAGCTGTCTAACTCGTTCTTGAATTCTTTATTTGAATGTCTCACAGATATCTCAAACTTATGTCCACCTATCCTGTCCCACATTCCTGCATTTCAGGGTATAACACCACAATTGACCCAGTTGTGCAATCCAGAAATTAAGTGTTAACTTACCTCCTCCCATTCATTCACCCACCACATTCAATACATCAGTAAGTCCATTGATTCTAACTCTAAAATACATATTGAATCCATGTAGGCTGGTGCCTTCTCTTCAATCTCCTCCTTCATCTATTCCTCCATCTAATGCGCCTTGCACACAGTTCGAAGAATGACCTGTCCGTGGCTGGTTTGGTATTACTTGAAAGGACACCTGGTGGAAACAGTAAATGTACTGTCTCCTGGACTCTGAAGATGTTTGTGATTAGCTAAATATATGATGATTCTTACTGGTAAGTGGAGCAACTACATCTGGTGCCCTTCAAGATGTTTGGAACATAATGGCAAGGTTTTGTGTATATGACCATTCCCCACCCAAAGACACATGTTCTAAGAAGGAGCAGGGCACTTAGGGTACAAATAATTCTCATTTATTATGTTTGCTATGCACTTTATCTCATTTGATTCTAACAGAGGTGGGTTAAGATGTTATTGGACAAAGGCTGTGGATTCTTTTGTCTGACACACTCAACAACTGGGGTTTCAAAGAGGGAAAGGGTCTTTTACTAGGTGCATAGTAAGAGAGCAGATGGCCTAGTGGTCCACAATCTGTCTCCCTGAACTGCAGTAATTCAGGTAATTTTATTAGAGAAAAGATGGGCAGGGCTAAAGATAATGAGCCCAGTGGCTCCAGATCATATAATTAGGGGTGGTCTGATTATTGAGCATGCACAAATTGATCACATACTTAGTCATTGAATGTATGAAAGAAAATGGCAGAATGAGGTATAGGTGACTTGTAGGTTAAATTCTAAACTACTGTGCATGTCAGATGGGCCCACTTAGGTTAAATCCAGTCTCAGTCATCAAGATAATTTGGGATTTGGAGTGGGTTAGTTCTGGGCAGATCCAAAACCCTTCATTAAAAACATTAAATAGAGGCTATCTTTAGTGATTTAAAGATTCAAAAGTTGAAAAACTGGATAACAAGGTACAGATGAAGATTAGTCACAAGGTTTTTACAATCACAGGGGCAGAAGATAAGGGCTATACAATCATTATCAGAGATCAAAGCAGCTGGATTACAATTCAGAGATTTCAGGTATTTCCCTGTCTACTCCAATATGCCAGAAAATAAAAGGAACGTTTATAAAATGATAAAGTAATAGAAATCATCACTTAAATCCTGATTTCTTGGTTACAAAGACATATGGGTAACCTCTTCAGATATTTCATTTGCTGGGAATGGGGAGAAAATAATTTTCTATTGGTAAAAATCAAATAAGACAACAATTGCATTTGAATTAACTGCTAGTGATGGTATGGTCAATAGTCAATAGGAAGACATCAACAATACCACAGCAACACCAGGGGCAACTAATTGGGAAGGGGGAGGGGCAAGTGATAGGAGTAGTTTTTATAAAAAGTATTTTTATTGACAAACCTTCACACACATACAGTCCATACATGATTTACAATCAATGGCCCACAATATCCTCACATGGTTGTGTATTCATCACCATGATCATTTTTAGAACATCTGCATCACTCCAGAAAAAGAAAGAAGAAAAAGCTCATGCATACCATACCCCTTCCCCTCCCTTCTATACACAACTGTATTTCAATCTACCCCATTTATTTTACCCCTTATCCCCCACATTTTTTTCTTTCATTTTGTTCTGTTTTTCTTTTTTTCATCTTATTTCTTTTGGTTTTTTTCCTTTTATTATCTTTTTCCTTCCCTGTATTATTTTTATCCGTGTATATTTTTTACTCATCTGTCCATTCCCTGGATAAAAGGAGCATCAGACACAGGTTTTCACAGTCACAAAATCACACTGTAAAAGTTATATTGTTATACAATCAGCTTCAAGATTCAAGGCTTGGGGACAACAGAATCAAAAGGCCAAGCCCTTGATCTTGGCATTCGTCCCTATGAAACTTATTCCTGCAAAGGAGAGGCTAAGCCTATTTAAAATTATGCCTAAGAGTCACCCCCACAGAACCTCTTCGGTTGCTCAGATGTGGCCTCTCTCTCTAAGCCAACTCAGCAGGTGAATTCACTACCCTCCCTGGTACGTGAGACATAAATACCAGGTATATAAATCTCTCTGTCAGTGTGGGACATAACTGGTGGGATTTGCCAGGATCCAGAATCAAGAGATTGAGAAAGCCTTCTTGACCAATAGGGGGAGGAGAGAAATGAGAAAAAATAAAATTTCAGTGGCTGAGAGATTTCAAATAAACTCGAGAGGTTATCCTGGAGGTTATTCTTATGCATTATATAGATATCCCTTTTTAGTTTATGGTATATTGGAGTGGCTGGAGGGAAGTACCTGAAACTGTTGAGCTGTGTTTCAGTAAATTTGATTCTTTTTTTTTTTTTAACTTTTTTTATTAATTAAAAAAAATTAACAAACAAAACATTAAGATATCATTCCATTCTACATATACAATCAGTATTTCTTAATATCATCACATAGTTGCATTTCTTAGTACATTTGCATCGATTTAGAAAAAGAAATAAAAAGACAACAGAAAAAGAAATAAAATGATAATAGAGAAAAAAAAGATTATGCATACCATACCCTTTACCCCTCGCTTTCATTTACCACTAGCATTTCAAACTAGGCTTATTTTAACATTTGTTCCCCCTATTATTTATTTTTATTCCATATGTTCTACTCTTCTGTTGCTATAGTAACTAAAAGGAGCATCAGACATAAGGTTTTCACATTCACAGAATCTCATTGTGAAAGCTATATCATTGTTCAATCATCATCAAGAAACATGGCTACTGGAACACAGCTCTACATTTTCAGGCAGTTCCCTCCAGTCTCTCCGCTACATCTTGAACAACAAGGTTATATCTACTTAATGCATAAGAATAACCTCCAGGATAACCTCTCGACTCTGTTTGGAATCTCTCAGCCATTGACACTTAGTCTCATTTCCCTCTTCCCCCTTTGGTAGAGAAGGTTCTCTCAATCCCTTGATGTTAATTCTCAGCTCATTCTAGGGTTTTTCTCAGTCCTTTGATGCTGAGTCTCAGCTCATTCCAGGATATCTGTCCCACATTGCCAGGAAGGTCCACACCCCTGGGAGTCATGTCCCATGCAGAGAGGGGGAGGGTGGTGAGACTGCTCGTCATGTTGGCTGGAGAGAGAGGCCACAACTGAGCAACAAAAGAGGCTCTCTTGGGGGTGACTCTTAGGCCTAATTTTTTTTTTAACTTTTTTTATTAATTAAAAAAAAATTAACAAACAAAACATTAAGATATCATTCCATTCTACATATACAATCAGTAATTCTTAATATCATCACATAGTTGCATATTCATCATTTCTTGGAACATTTGCATTGATTTAGAAAAAGAAATAAAAAGACAATAGAAAAAGAAATAAAATGATAATAGAGAAAAAAAAGATTATACATACCATACCCCTTACCCCTCGCTTTCATTTACCACTAGCATTTCAAACTTAATTTAACATTTGTTCCCCTTATTATTTATTTTTATTCCATATGTTCTACTCTTCTGTTGATATAGTAGCTAAAAGGAGCATCAGACACAAGATTTTCACATTCACAGAGTCTCATTGTGAAAGCTATATCATTATTCAATCATCATCAAGAAGCATGGCTACTGGAACACAGCTCTATGTTTTCAGGCAAGGCCTAAATTTTAAGTAGACTTGACCCATCCTTTGTGGGGTTAAGTTTCATATGAACAAACCCCAAGACTGGGGGCTCAGCCTATAGCTTTGGTTGTCCACACTGCTTGTGAGAATATCAAGAATTCAACTTGGGGAAGTTGAATTTCTCCCCACTCTCACCATTCCCCAAAGGGGGCTTGCAAATACTTTTCCAGTCACTGATCAAATCACTCTGGGATTCATCAGGGCATCACTCTGGACAAACCAACAAAATCTCATGTCCTACCTGAGATTCCAAGTACTTATGACATTCAATCAAACTATCTACATGAGTTATATTAGGAAATGCTCTAGTCAAAATATAAATTTTGTAACAAACATTTTTTGCTTTAGTCCCACACATAGGTGACATTTTAAAGTATTAATTATCATCTATTTTCAGCACCCTGCAATAATGACATTCCTTTGTTCTTCTCATGCAAAAAAATTTTTTTAATTTGTACATTGTAATTTCACTATTATTATACACTCTAGGCATTCCTAGATTATACCATCTTAATCTTTAGCATCTATCTTTCTTTCTGATTTCATTTATGTCCCCAGCCCTCCTCCCTCTATCATTCTCACATGCAGCTTCATTCAGTGTTTTAACATAATTGTATTACAGTTAGGTAGTATTGTGCTGTCCATTTCTGAGTTTTTGTATCCAGTCCTGTTGCACAGTCTGTATCCCTTCAGTTCCAATTACCCACTATCTTACCCTATTTCTATCTCCTGATGGTCTCTGTTACCAACGACATATTCCAAGTTTATTCACTAATGTCAGTTCATATCAGTGAGACTATACAGTAGTAGATCTGATTCTTGAAGATGATAGTTTAAAGTTATAACTTTTACAGTGTGACTGTGATTATGCAAACCTTGTGTCTGATGCTCCTTTTATCCAGGGTATGGACAGATAAGTAAAGAAAATATGCATTAAAAATAAATAATGTGGGGATAAGGGGTAAAATAAACTGGGTAGATGGAAATACTAGTGGGCAATGAGAAGGAGGGGTAAGGTGTTTGGGATGTATGTGTCTTTTCTTTTACTTTTTTTTCTGGAGTGATGCAAAAGTTCTAAGACAAGGTCATGGTGATGAATACACAGATATGTGATGATATTGTGAGCCACTGATTGTACACCATGTATGGACTGTATGTGTATGAAGATTTTTCAATAAAAATATATTTAAAAAAGAGTCAATGCTACTGGAACACAGCTTAACAATTTCAGGTACTTCCCTCCAGCAACTCCAATATACCATTAAAAAAGATATATAAAAATAATGCATAAGTATAACCTCCAGGATAAGCTCTTGATTCCATTTGAAATCTCTCAGCCACTGAAATTTTGTCTCATTTATCTCTCCCCCCTTCTGATCAAGGAGACTTTCTCAATCCCATGATGTCGGGTCCTGGCTCATCCTGGGAGTTCTGTCTCATGTTGCCAGGGAGATTTACACCCCTGGAAGTCACGTACCACGTAGTGGGGAGGGCAGTGAATACACCTTCTGAGTTGGCTTAGAGAGAGATGCCACATCTAAGCAATAAAAGAGGTTCTGTGGGGTAACTCTTAGGCACAATTTTTAAATAGACTTAGCCCATCCTTTGTGGGAATAAGTTTCATAGGGGTGAACCCCAAGATTGAGGGCCCAACCTACTCATTTTGTTGTCTCTACTGCTTGTGAGAATATCAGAAATTCTTCAAATGGGGAAATTGAATATTTCCTTCTTTTTCCATTCCCCCAAGGGGACTTTGTAAATACTTTTTTATTGTTTGCCAGAATTACTCTGGGGTATATTGGGGCATCACACTAACCTGGACAAACCAACAAGATCTCATGCCCTATTCAAGAGTCCATGTACTTATGGTGTTCAACTAACTGACCATACAATTTAAATTAGATAATGCGTTACCCAAAATATAAATTTTGCACCAACTAAACATCTCCTTCTTTGGTCTCACACAGAACTTGAAGTTTTAAAGTATGGACGATATCATCCTTTAGCCTGTATTCTGATCTACCCCAGTCCTATCCAGATCAGCTTCATTCATATCTCTAGTCAAAGTCTGATCCCTTTTTCCACTTTTTAAACAGTTCCTGTATGGGGTAATGCTGACTTTCATAGCTTCAGAGCTCTAACTCTGAGTCTCAGGTGTCATGTAAATGCCTGAAGTTTCTGGGTATGCCCAGTTTATAAACAAACAGCTCAGTATCTCAGAATTTAGAAATAACAGTTACAACTCATGAATATATGTGGCAGCTATAAGAGCTTATAATCTAGGACCCTTTACAAAAGGCCCCAACCTGATCACCCATGCTCTTGACTTCAGTTCACCAGGTTTTTATATTACTGTTAGTTTGTATGAGTGAGGCGTCATAAGATTTGTCTTTTATTTTTCTGACATTTCATTCACTATACAGTCCTTAAGGTTCATTCACCTAGTTGCATGTCTCACAACCTCATTCCTTCTTCAGCCTGCTCAGTAGTCCATTGTGTGTACACACCACAGTTCCTCCTTCCATTCCTCAGTCATTGTACCCTTAGGCCAGCTCCATCCATTGTGGATCATAAACACCAGTGTGCAAATGTACGTTCGTGTCCCTACACTCAGTTCCTCCAGGTATATGTATGTATATATTTTTAATTTTAACATTTTTTATTGTGAAAGATAACATACATACAAAAAGCAATATATTTCCAAGTACATTTAAAAAAATAGTTATAAAAGAGATTTTAAAGTCTGAAATGGGTTACAGTTCCATGATTTTTTGTTTTTTGTTTTAGCTGCTCCAACACACTGGAGACCAAAAGAAATGCCAGTATAATGATTCAGCAGTCATACTCATTTGTTAAATTCTGTCTTCTCTTATAGTCTTCCTTCTATTTTTTTTCTTTTTTGTGAAAAATGACATATGCAAAAAAGCAATAAATTTCAAAATAAATTGCAGCAATTAGTTGTAGAATACATTTCAGAGCTTGGTATGGGTTACAATTCCATAATTTCATATTTTTACTTCTAGCTGCTCTAAGGTACTAGAGACTAAAAAATTATCAATATGATTCAGCAATCATATTCGTTTGTTAAACCCTACCTTCTCTGTATAACTCCACTTTGATCTTTCTCCCACTCTTTAGAGGATATCTAACTTTTTCATGTTGGAAGGGGCTGTCTATAATATGGAATAGGGGGATGGAGCTAGTTGACATCTGGAGAGGCTGGTCCCTTTGCATTTCAGGACTTATCTGGTCCAGGGACCCATCCGGAGGTTGTAGCTTTCTGGAAAGTTACCCTAGTGCATGGAATATTTGTAGAATCCCATATAATGCCCTAGGTATTCTTTAGGATTGGCAGGATAGGTCTGGTTGGGGTTTGGCAAATTATGATAGGTAGCAATGTCTAAGAAGCCTCTTGACTCTACTTGAACTCTCCCAGCCACCGACACCTTATTTGTTAAACTTCTTTCTCCCTTTTGGTCAGGATGACACAGTTGATTCCACAGTACCAGGCTCAGGCGCATCCTTCTCCATGTATATATTTGAGCAACAGGGTTTCAGGACCATATGGCAAACCCACCCTAGCCTCCTATGGAACCACCACACTGCCCTCCACGGGGCTGCACCTCTCACTTTCCCTACTGACTGTGAATAGCACATCTCTTTCTCTGCAGTTCTTCTAGCACTTCTCTCTTTTCATTTTTTTAATGGCAAAAATGTACTTTTTTGGTTTTCTATTTTTCTTAATATTTTTATTGAGAAATCTTCACACACATGGAGTCCATTCACGGTGTACAATCAATACTCACAATATCATTATATAGTTGTGTGTTCATCACCATGATCATTTTTTAGAACATTAGCTTCACTCCAGAAAAAGAAATAAAAAGAAAAAACTAATACATATCATACCCCTTATCACTCCCTCTCATTGACCACTAGTATTTCCATCTACCCAATTTATTTTATCCTTTGTCCCCCCCATTATTTATTTATCCATATTTTTTACTCATCTGTCTGTACCCTGGATAAAAGGAGCATCAGACACAAGATTTTCATAATCACACAGTCACATTGTAAAAGTTATATCTTTATACAATCATCTTCAAGAAGTGAGGCTACAGGAACACAGCTCAACGGTTTCAGGCACTTCCATCTAGCCACTTCAATACACCATAAACTAAAGGATATCTATATAATGTGTAAGAATAACCTCCAGAATAACCTCTTGACTTTGAACTATCTCAGCCACTGAACTTTTATTTTGCCTCATTTCTCTCTTCCCCCTTTTTTCAAGAAGATTTCTCAATTACATGATGCTGGGTCTTGGATGATATGTGGATTTCTGTCCCACACTGGCAGAAAGATTTACGTCCCTGGGAGTCATGTAGGGGAGGGCAGTGAGTTCACCTGCTGAGTTGGCTTACAAAGACAGGTTACATCTGAGCAACAAAAGAGTTTCTTTGGGGTGACTCATAAACACCAGGGTGCAAATGTCCATTCATGTCATCACACTCAGTTCCTTCAGGTATATACTGAGCCAGTGGGTTTCAGGATCATATGGCAACCCCACCCCCAGCCTCCTGTGGAGCCATCACACTGCTGTCCAAGAGGCTAGCTACACTTCTCAGCTTCCCTGCCAACAGTGAATAGGTACATCTATTTCTCCACATTTTCTCTAGCACTTGTTTCTCTCTGTTCATTTTTAAACACTTTTATTCGCACATGATACAATCCAACCTAAGTGTGTAGACATGCCTTCACCACCATTGTCTAAATGAGAACATTTCCTTTTCTTCTACAAAGAATCCATACCCCTTCCCCTTGCCTGTTGCATTTAGTTTTGGCATATGCCTTTTTTTTACATTTAGTGGAAGCATATTACAATGTTACTGTTGACTATAGACCCTAGCTTGCATTAATTGCACTTTTTCTTATATACCAACCATTTTGAACATCTTGCAATGTTGACATTCACTTGCTCTCCCTCATGCAAAAACATTGTATTTGTACATTTAATCACCATCGTTGTCCACTCTAGGCATTCCTAAGTTGTACCATCTCAGTCTGTATCCTCTATCTTTCCTTCTGGTGTCATACGTGCCCCCAGTCCTTCTCCCTCTATCTTAGTCACATTCGTCTTCCTTCAGTACTTATATTACTGTGCTACAGTCAGATAGTATTGTGCTATCTATTTCTGAATGTTTATCGTGAATCCTGTTTCACTATCTGTATTCCTTCAGCACCAAATGCCCAATCTCTACCCTATTTCTTTTTTTTTAAAAAAAGAGGAATTTATTAAGTTGCAAGTTTACAGTTCTAAGGCTGTGAAAATGTCCAAATTAAGGCAAGCCTATAAAAATGTCCAAATTAAGGCATCCAGGAAAAGATACCTTGGTTCAAGAAGGCTGATGATGTTTGAGGTTTCTTTCTCAACTGAAAAGACACATGGCAATGTCTGCTAGCTTTTTCTCCAGGCTTCTTCAGTGGCTTCCTTAGGGCTCTGCCCATCCTGTTGACCCTATCAGTTCTGGTGGCTCTGTTGGTGCTGTTCGCTTTAAGGTTTTTTTTTTTTTTTAATTTTTTTATTTTATTTTTTTAATATAAAAAAAAACACCTAACAAACGCAAACATTCCTATTTTGATCATTCCATTCCAAATATATAATCAGTAATTCACAATATCATCACATATTCATCATCATGGTCATTTCTTGGAACATCTGTATCTTATTTCTAACTCCTGATAACCTGTGTTCTAAACTTCAATTCTCAATGTTCACTCATTAATGTTATTTCATATTAGTGAGACCATACTGCATTCGTCCTTTTGTTTCTAGTAATTTCACCCCAGTGCAATGTACTCAAGGTTCATCCATGTTACATACTTCATGTCTTTATTCTACCTTACAGCTGTGTAATATTCCATTATATGTATATACCACAGTTTGTTTAGCCGCTCGTCCATTGATGGATATTTGGGCTGTTTCCATCTCTTGGCAATAGTAAATAATACTCCTATAAACATCAGTGTGTAAATGTCCATTTGTGTTTTTGACTTCAGTTCCTCTGAATATAACCTAGTAATGGGATTGCTGGATCATATGGCAATTCTATGCTTAGCTTCCTGAGGAACTGCCGAACTGCCTTCTAGAGTGGTTATAGGTTTTTATATTCTCACCAACAGTGGATAAATGTGCCTCTTTCTCACATCCTCTCCAGCACTTATCATTTTCTGTTTTTTTGATAATGGTCATTTTAGTAGGTGTGAGATGATACCTTATTGTGTGTGTGTGTGTTTACATGGGCAGGTACTGGGCAGATAATCTGGCAAAGTTGACCAATGGTATTGGCTGGAAGGCAGATTTTAAAAGCCATGAACTTGGATATTTATCAGAAGAGATCTCCAATTTAAATGTGGAAAGCACAGCCTGGTTTCTCCTCACAGCTTATAGTGAAATGCAAGAGGAAAGAGATAAGCTGAGAACTGAACTCTTGGGTACAAAGAAACCAGAAATTGAAGTTCTGGAAAATTCTGGGCCTACAGAAAGGGAGACCCCAGAGTATAGTACCCTGTGTGTGGATTTAACCAAATATAAAACCAGTCAGACATTTCAGAGAAAGCCAGGATCGGACATGGAGTTATCCAGGAAAGATTTGTGGAAACTCCTTATGTCTGATGGGCATGATCCAACACTACTGCATAGAAAGCCAACGAGAGTGCTGTGGGACCTGTATAAACAGAGCCACTGCCAGTCTGGACTGAGGGGGTCAGAGAAGGGACACGTTGGAGGAAAAATAATTTCAGAGGCAAAACCATGGAGGCTGAGGTCTGAAGTTAAGAAGCCTCAGGCAAGGAGAGCGGACCCACCCAAGCCCATGGAGAGGGTGAGTTTGCCCCAAAGGCAGAGGATGGGCCTTCTACCTCGTTGCAGTGGAAGAGTCATGCCGCCTCAGGCCTTGGAGAAGGTGAAGCACATTCCTTGGGGTTTGGGGAGAGCCTGGCTGCCACCACATGGAGAGGTTGAGTGTGTGCCCCGGAGAAGGCAGAGAGCCCGGGTATGGCCCCGATGCTTGGAGAGGGTGGAGCCTAGAGAAGGGTGGTCTCCCCAATATCCCCCAAGGTTGCATTTGGAGAGAGGCAGGTGCAGGCATTTGAAAAGGGTGGGACTGCCGCTTTCTAAAGCCCTGAGGATAAATGACTCTCAGACTTTGAAATCTAATAGACTTTGCCCTGCTGGTTTTCGAAACTGACCCCTGTGTTCCTTCCGCCCTATGGAAATGTGTATACATATCCTATGAACGTTCCTCCTTTATATGTTGGCAGCAAATAACTTGTTATGAGTTTTCAAAGGTCCAGAGCAAATGGAGAGAATTTTGCTTTAGGACAGACCATGCCTGTAACTGACTTGATGAGATTTTATAATGTCCCTAATTTTGTACTTCATTGTATTGCTACTGAAAGGTTTAAGGTTTCTGATATTGTTATGAAATTAATGTATTTTGTATTTGGGAAAAACATGTCTTTTTTAGGGGCCAGAGGGTGGAATGTGCTGGTTTGAAAGGAAGCATGCCCCCTAAGAAAAGCCATGTTTTAATATAAATCCCATTTCATAAAGCTAGAATAATCTCTATTCAGTATTGTATGTTTGAAACTGTAATGAGATCATTCCCTGGTTGATGTGGTTTAGTCAAGAATGGTTGTTAAACTGGATTAGGGGATGACATGTCTCCACCCATTTGAGTGGGTCTTGATTAGTTTCTGAAGTCCTATAAAAGAGGAAACATTTCAGAGAGAGCAACACTATGAAGCAGAGAGTCCACCAGCCAACGACCTTTGGAGATGAAGAAGGAAGACGCCTCCCAGGAGCTTCATGGAACCAGAAGCCAGGAGAGAAAGCTAGAATATGATGCTCTATTCAGTATGTGCCCTTCCAGCTGAGAAAGAAGCCCTGACTGTGTTCGCCATGTGCTTTCTCACTTGAGAGAGAAACCCTGAACTTCATCGGCCTTCTTGAACCAAGGTATCTTTTCCTGAATGCCTTTGATTGGACATTTCTATAGACTTGTAATTGGGACATTTTCTCGGCCTTAGAACTGTAAACTAGCAACTCATTAAATTCCCCCTTTTAAAAGCCATTCCGTTTCTGGTATATTGCATTCCAGCAACCAGCAAACTAGAACAATGCCTTTTGCCCATTTTTAAATTGGGTTGTTTGTCTTTTTGTTGCTGAGTTGAAGAATCTCTTTATATATTTTGAATACTAAATCCTTATCTGATATGTGGTTTCCATATATTGTCTTCCATTGAGTAGGCTACTTTTTTGCTTTTTTGACAAAGTTCTTTGATGAATCAAAGGGTCTAATTTTGAGGAGATTCATTTATCTATTTTTTTTTTCAATGTTGGTGCTTTGGGTGTAAGGTCTAAGAAAGGTCTTAATCTATTACAAGATTTATAAGATATTTCCCTACATTTTCTTCTAAAGGTTTTATGGTCTTAACTCTAATGTCTAGGTTTTGATACATTTTTAGTTAATTTTTGCATAGGGTGTGAGATGAATCCCCTTTCATTCTTTTGGATATGGATATCCAGTTCTCCAAACACCATTTACTGAAGAGGCTGCTCTGTCCTAGGTGAGTTGGTTGACAACCTGTTAAGGCATAGTTTGATTTGACAGTTGGTGATCTTGTATTTGCCAGTTCTTTGTCATTATGGACCAATGAAAATTGTCTAAATTTGAGAGTGCTTCTGATTGTACAACCAAGTGAAGATACTGTAAAATATGGTTTGCTTATTTTGGACATTGTCCATGATGCCCAGTAGAGGGAGGGAGCTGAAGGATATAACGACTGAGAAGCACAATGGCAGATGGTGAGAATTGTATAATGATGGAATATGGGGCAGCTACAAAAAGGAAGGATGTTGAAGGACACACAACAAACTGAATAAACCTTGGGAACAATAGTTGTGCAAAATAAGCCAGAAACAAAACAAATATGCTAAGGTCTCTCTTGGAAAATATTTATAAGAAAATGGGAGCCTAGATTGTGGGCACTTATAGTGACCACATTTGGTCTGAAGTTGCAGATGTATTTCTGGATTCTGAAAGACTGAGCTATATGTGTATCAGCTGGTATCTCCCTGAAACTGAGTTGCTCTAGGACACCTAGAACCAGAAATGGAGTGCTGCAGACTTGAAAGTTCACATAGTTATTATAAACTATGTTGTTTATAATAACAACTAAAGTAACTGAAAAAGAGATCAGGCTTCAATTAAAGTTTAGAAGGAAGCCAAGCTAGCTGAGTAAATTAGAAAACAGGGTTAAAGATAATAGTGTATCTACTCTAGACCTTTACCTAGTATGTAAGACCAAAGGCAGAGAGGTTTATTATTCTAGAACCTACATCTTTTGAAACAGATAATCTAGATCAATCTCTCTTGATAGCTCATTTAAACAACCCAAGCTCCTTCCTGGAGTCCAGAGTGGGAATGAGGCCTTGTAATTCTGTATAGCTTAATATACCTGGATACATCTCAGACTATGGTGGGCTGAAAATTCAAATATATTGGTAGAAACTCTGAAATCTGTTCTACAACTGATTGTTGTGGTGTGCTTTGAAATTTATTGCTTTTTGTTTATGTGTTGTTTTTCACAAAAAGGAAAAGAAAAAATAAGTCTATTGTGATGATAAAACAAACAAACAAAAAGAACACTTATTCCTCCTAGCCTCCAATGTTCTGGAGCAGCGAGAAGGAAAAATTTGAGATGATGGTATGGTAGCCCATGACAAACTCTAGGATCTATCTTGTACCTACTTGTTGAAGAGTGCTTTGAAAACCATTGCTTTTTTCTTTCCTTGCTTTATATATATGTTATATTATACAATTAAAAAAAAGTTTTTTTTTTTTTTTTAAAAAAGCATTGGTAGAGAGTTCCTGGGTCAGATAAATCCTGAAACTCAGAGGGACCAGCCTCTCCAGGATTATCAATTAATTACATTCCCCTATCCTTTAGTCTTGACACTCCTTCTCAACATGAAAAGTCAGAACAGGCATTGCCCAAAGATCCTTATAGATTTGGAGAAGGATTAAAGGAGGAGGAGGTATAACAGAGAAAATGGGATTTAACAAGTTTGGCTACTGAATCACTATATTAATATTCCTTCTAGCCTCCAGTGTTTTGGAGAAGCCAGAAGGAAAAATCTGAGATGATGGTATGGTAGCCCATGACAAACTCTGGGATCTGTTCTATAACTACTTGTTGAAGTGTGCTTTGAAAATTATAGCTTCTTTCTTTCCTTGCTTTGTATATGTTACTTTTTATTGGGGGAGGGGTGCATGGTCCAGGAATCGAACCCAGGTCTCCCACATGGCAGGCAGGCAGTCTAAGTACTGAGCTATGTGTGCACCTATATGACACTTTTTACAATAAAAAAAAACATTAAAAAAAATTAACTGAGCTCAGGGTCTGCAGGCATTGCCTGTTTGTGACTGGCCTTTCTGAGAATGAAAAACCACAGGAAAAAAACCAACAGTCAAACTACTGACAATGCATCATTTGGAATCAGTGACCTTCAAAGACATAGCTATAGACTTCACATAGGAAGAATGAGCCCTGATGCACACATTCAAGAGAAAGCTGTTCATAGATGTGATACTGGAAAATATCAATCATTTCATGTCCATGGGCAGGGAATGTGGCCTTAGAAAAGAAATGATATCCATGCAATATATCTGCCATTTAGTCAGATGGAATATCTACTATTTTTTTTTTTGGCAATGCAGAGATCTCACACTCAAGGGGATAGCATGGAATGTAATAATTTGCAAGAAAAATTCATTCACAACTCCATATTAACTCAATATGTGTCAATTCAAGTTGGAAAGAAATCTATTTTAGCAAAAATTTTCAAGAAGTTCTCAGTGACCAGACATCCTTCTATCCATGTGAACAAATTAACACTAGGAGTAAACCACATAACAGTCATATATGTGGGGAAGCCTTCAGAAAGAGTTCTGATCTTAGGCAATATGAGAGACACACACTGTAAGAAAAAAGTATTGGTGCCAAATATGTAAGAAACCCTTCAGTAACTCTTCCAAGCTCAGACAACATTAAAGAACTCATGCTGGAGAGAAACCTTATGATTGTCATCTATGTGGTAAAACCTTCAGTCAAATATCTACCCTTAAGTACTAGAGAGGCTAGAGGGAAGTGCCTGAAACTGTAGAGCTGTGTTCCAGTAGCCATATTTCTTGAAGATAAATGTATAATGATATAGCTTTGGCAATGTGACTATGTGATTGTGAAAACCTGTGTCTGACACTCCTTTTATCTACAATATTGACAAATGAGTAAAAAATATGGATTAATAATAAATAATGGGGGAACAAACGTTAAAATAAATTGAGTAGATTGAAATACTAATAAATAATGAAAGGGAGTGGTAAGTGGTATAGAAAAAAATAGGGGAAACAAAGGTCAAAATATACTGAGTAGATGGAAATACTAGTGGTCAATGAGAGGGAAGGGTAAAGGGTATAGTATGTATGAATTTTTTCTTTTTCTTTCTTTTTCTGGAGTGATGCTAATGTTCTAAAAAATGATCATGGTGATGAATATACTACTATGTGAGGATATTGTGAACCTTTTATTGTACACCATGCATGAAATGTTCGTATGTTAACAATGTTCATGTTTTTATGTTGTTTTGGTTTGATAATAAAAAATATATTTAAAAAAATCTACTCTTAGACAAAATGAGAAAAATCACACTGGAGAGAAACCATATGAAGGCCATTTATGTGGGAAAGTTTTTCAGAAGAAGTTTTAACTTTAGAAGACATGAGAGATCTCACATTAGAGACAACAAATATGGGTGTTAAATACGTGGGAAAGCCTTCAGCAAACTTCCAAGTTCGGACAACATGAGAGAATTCACAGAGGAGAGAAACTATATGAATGCCTTTTATGTGGGAAAATCTTCTGTCACAGTTCTACCCTCAAATATTATGAGAAAACCCACACAAGAGGGAAACCATATGTCATGGTCAGTTTTGTGTGTCAACTTGGCCAAGTGATGGTACCTGTTTGTCTGGATGGGCAAGTGCTGGCCTGTCTGTTACTATGAGGACATTTCATAGAATTAAATCATGATCACGTCAGCTGCATCCAGAGCTGATTCCATTTGTAATCAGCCAAGGGGAGTGTCTTCTGCAATGAGTGATACTTAATCTAATCACTGGAAGCCTTTTAAGGAGGATTCAGAAGAGACAGGCTCTCTTCCAACTTCGGCTGGCAAGCCTCTCCTGTAGAGTTCATCTAGACCCTCCGTCAGAATCGTCAGCTTCCCAGCCTGCCCTGTGGATTTTGGACTCTATGTTCCCATGTGAGACATTTTTATAAATTTTATAACCCTAACAAATACAACTTGGTACCAGGAGTGGTTCTTAAGAAACAGAATTTTAAAAATGGGTTTCTACTCTGACTGGACTCAAAGGCACTAAGGACTCTGATTCCCATAATCAGAATGACACTCCCAATCCATGGAGTGAGTTGGCGAAAGAGATAATCAAAATATCACCATTCAATTCTTCTAATGCTTCGCTTGTATGAAGCCAGGCTCTGGGGGATGTTTTTGACACCTTTATGGAGTTTTGTGGAAATAAAGGTATAGAGATGTTGGCTGGTTGTTGCATTAAAGAGTGAAAAGGATGGGCTTAAGGCTTCAAACAAGAAGCTTAAGCACCGTCGAACAGATGTAGAAGCTTCTATGAGTGTCCTGAAGGAAAATCTTATTTCCTATAGCCGTAGACTTGAGATCTCAGAAAATCAGATTTAGAATCTTATTGTTAGAGTAGCAACTTTACAACATAAACTGAAATCTCAATGTTACATGGTGTCTGCCATTAAAGTGAGGGCATTGATTGGAAAGGAGTGGGACCCTGAAAAATGGGATGGTGACATATGGATTGATAACGATGTCAGGGGCAAGGTTGAAATCCGAGGTCATGCTGAGTCTTCTCTAGATAACCTTGTAATAGCCTGCGCTGAGGACTTGGCCGCCCCACCTCCAGCCTGCCTTGAGGCATTGGCCACCCAACCTCCACCTGAAGGGATTAGCCCTCGAGTGGTTAATCCTGTTTCACCAGATGAAACTGCAAATGAATGCCCTGAAGCAAATGGCTTGGAAGATACTTCTTATTTTTTTTCATGACCGACCCCCACCACCCCTCATTTGTTCCAGACGTGTAACTAGACTGAAGTCCCAACAGGCCCCTAAAGGTGAGGTACAAAATATCACACATGAGGAGGTATGTTATACTCCTAAAGAACTGTGTGAATTTTCCAATTTCTATAGACAGAAATCAGGGGAATATGTATGGCAATGGATTTTAAGCGTGTAGGATAATGGTGGGAGGAATACAAGGCTGGATCAGGCTGAATATATTGATATGGGCTCACTAAGCAGAGATTCTGCATTCAATGTTATAGTTTGAAGGGTTAGGAAAGGCATTAACAGTTTATTTAGATGGTTGGTTGAAACATGGATCAAAAGCTGGCTGACATTACCTGAGGGTGAAATGCCAGAACTGCCCTGGTATAATGTGTGTAGATGAGGGGATCCAGAGGCTTAGAGAGATTGGAATGAATGGATTTATCATGCAAAGCTTGCCCTTACACCTCAGGAATATCCAGAGGATGCACCTTTTACCAGAACAGTGAGAAATAAATTTGGGAGACTTGTGCCATCATCCCTGATAAGCTCTGTAGTTGCACTTCTCTGTAGGTCAGATATTATTGTGGGAACTGCTGTCACTGAGCTGGAATCCTTAAACTCAATGGGAATGATCAGATCCCGAGTTGGCAGATGCCAGGTGGCAGCACTTAATCGCCAAAGACAGGGTAGACGTGACTATTATTATAGAGAGCAAACTCAAAGCAGGAGTCAAAATTATATGGCTCGCAGAGATTTGTGGTGTTAGCTAGTAAATCATGGGGTACCTAGAAATAAAGTAGGTGGGTAGTCTACTAAATTATTGTTTGAATTGTATAAACAAAAGAGTTCTAGGTCAAGTGAACAGAAGTCTAACCTGAATTATGAAAACACAGAGTCACGGCCCCTTAATCAATTTCCAGACCTCAGACAGTTTACAGACCCAGAGCCCCTTGAATGAAGGGGAGGCCAAGTCTGTTTGGGGGAGAACCCTGTTACACCGCCACAAATTTATATGTTAATCTTTCTCCAAGCCTTCCCCAAGAAGACTGACAGCCTTTTACCAGGGTAACAGTGCATTGGGGAAAAGGAAATAATCAGATATTTTGGGGATTATTAGGCACTGTATAATGCCTAATAATAATGTTCAGAAGTAACATTAATTCCAGGGGACCTAAAACGTCACTCTAGTCCACCAGTCAGTGTGTGGGCTTTTGGAGGCCAGGTGATCAATGGAGTTTTAGCTCAGGTCCATCTCACAGTGGGTCCAGTGGGCCCCCAGACCCATGAGGTAGTTATTTCCCTCATTCCAGGGTGCATGATTGGAATAGACATACCGAGCAACTGGCAGAATCCCCACATTGGCTCTCTAACTCGTGCAGTGAGGGCTATTATGGTGGGAAAGGCCAAGTGGAAGCCACTAGAACTACCCTTACCTAGCAAAATAGTAAATCAGAAGCACTACCAGATTCCTGGAGGGATTGCAGAGATTACTGCCACTCTCACGAACTTGAAGGATACAAGGGTGGTGGTTCCCACCACATCCCTGTTCAACTCTCTTATTTGGCTGGTGCAGAAAACAGATGGAGCAGGATAACAGCAGATTATCATAAGCTCACCCAGGTGATAACTCCAATTACAGCTGCTGTTCTAGATGTGGTATCATTGCTTGAGCAAATCAACACATCCCCTGGTACCTGATATGCACTATTGATCTGGCAAATGCTTTTTTCTCAATAGCTTTTAGTAAGGACCACCAGAAACAGTTTGCTTTCAGCTGGCAAGATCAGCAATATACTTTCACTGTCCTGCCTCAGGGTATATCAAATTTCTAGCCCTATGTCATAATCTTGCCTGCAGGAAAGTTGATCGTTTCTCCCTCCCACAAAACATCACATTGGTCCATTATATGGATGATATCATGTTGATGGACCTAGTGAGCAAGAAGTAGCAACTACTCTAGAGTTACTGGTAAGGCATTTGCATGTCAGAGGATGGGAGATAAATCCAACAAAAATACAAGAGGCTTCCATCTCAATGAAATTTCTAGGTGTCCAGTGGTATGGGGTATGTTGAGATATCTCTTCTAAGGTGAAGGATAAGTTGCTGCATCTGGCCCCTCCCACAAGCAAAAAATAGACACAATGCCTAGTTGGTCTTTCTGGATTTTGCTGACAACATATTCCTCATTTGGGTGTGCTACTCAGGCCCATTTATCGAGTGACCAGAAAAGTTGCTAATTTTGAGTGGGGACTTGAACAAGAGGAGGCTCTGCGACAGGTCCAGGCTGCTGTGCAAGCTGCTCTGCCACTTGGAAATGATCCAGCAGATCCAATGGTGTTGGAAGTGTCAGTGGCAAATAGAGATGCTGTTTGGAGCCTTTGGCAGGCCCCTATAGGAGAATCACAATGCAGACTCTTAAGATTTTGGAATAAAGCCTACCATCTGCTGCAGATAACTACTCTCCTTTTGAGAAACAGCTTTTGGACTGCTACTGGGCCTTAGTAGAGACTGAATGCTGAACCATGGGCCACCAAGTTACCATGAGACCTGAGTTGCCTATCATGATCTGGGTGTTGTCTGACCCACCAAGCCATAAAGTTGGGCGTGTGCAGCAGCATTCAATCATAAAATGGAAATGGTATATACGTGATAGGGCCAGAGCTGGTCCTGAAGGCACAAGTAAGTTACATAGGAAGTGGCCCAAATGCCCATGGTCTCCACTCCTGCCACATTACCTTCTCTTTCCCAGACCAGAGCTATGGCCTCTTGGGGAGTTCCTTACAGTGAATTGACTGAGGAAGAGAAAACTTGGGCCTGGTTTACAGATGGTTCAGCATGATATGCAGGTACCATGTGAAAGTGGACAGCTGCAGCACTACAACCCCTTTCTGGGGTGTCCTTGAAGGACAGTAGTGAGGGGAAATCCTCCCAGTGGGCAGAACTTCTAGCAGTGCACTTTGTTGTTCATTTTGCTTGGAAGGAGAACTGGCCAGAGGTGTGTTTGTATACTGACTCATGGGCTGTTGCTAATGATTTGTCTGGATGGTCAGGAACTTGGAAAGATCATCCAAGAGGTGGTGACAAAGAGGTCTGGGGAAGAAGTATGTGGATAGACCTTTCTGAGTGGGCTAAAAACATGAAGATATTTGTGTCCCATGTGAATGCACACCAGAGGGTAACTTCAGCAGAGGAAGGTTTTAATAATTAAGTGGATAAGATGACCCGTTCTGTGGATACCAGTCAGCCTCTTTCCCCAGCAACTCCTATCATTGCCCAATGGGCTCATGAACAAAGTGGTCATGGTGATAGGGATGGAGGTTATGCATGGGCTCAGAAACATGGACTCCCACTCACCAAGGCTGATTTGAATACAGCCACTGCTGAGTGCCCAATCTGCCAGCAGCAGAGACCCACACTCAGCCCCGATATGGCACCATTCCCCGAGGTGACCAGCCAGCTACATGGTGGCAGGTTGATTACACTGGACCATTCCCTTCATGGAAGGGGCAGCAATTTGTTCTAACTGGAATAAACTCATATTCTGGATATGGGTTTGCTTTCCCTACATGCAATGCTTCTGCCAAAATTGCCATCCGTGGGCTTACAGAATGCCTTATCCATCATCATGGTATCCCACACAGCATTGCTTCTGATCAAGGAATACACTCACAGCAAGAATGGGCACATACTCATGGAATTCTCTGGTCTTACCATGTTCCCCATCATCCAGAGACAGTTGGATTGATAGAATGGTGGAATGGCCTTTTGAAAACTCAATTATGGTGCCAACTATGTGGCAATATCTTGAAGGGCTGCGGTAATGTTCTCCAAGAAGCTGTGTATGCTCTGAATCAGCGTCCACTGTATGGTGCTGTTTCTCCAGGAACCAAGGGGTGGAAAAAGAGGGGCACCACTCACTATTAGTGTTCCACTAGGAAAATTTTGTCCCTGCGACCCTGAGTTCTGCAGGTCTACAGGTTTAGTTCCAAAAGGGGGAGTGCTTCTGCCAGGAGAAACAACCATTCCATTGAATTGGAATCTAAGACTGCCACCTGGTCACTTTGGGCTACTCATGCCCATGGATCAACAAGTCAAGAAGGGGAGTACATTATTGGCTGGGGTGATTGACCCTGACTATCAGGGGAAATAGGACTGCAACTACATAATGGAGGTAAAGAAGAGTTTTTCTGGAATATAGGAGAGCCCCTAGGGCGTCTTTTAGTACTCCATGCCCTGTGATTAAAATCAATGGAAAACTGCAACAACCCAATCCAGGCAGGACTACCAATGGCTCTGAAACTTTAGGAATGAAGATTTGGGTCACCCCACCAGGCAAAGAACCACGGCCAGCTGAAGTGCTTGCTGAGGGTAAAGGGAACATGGAATGGGTTGTGGAAGAAGGCAGTGATAAATATGAACTACGACCATATGATCAGTTACAGAAATGAGGACTGTAATGCTGTTTTGTTCATGTTATACTATTTAAGTTGTAAGACATCAAGTTTAAGAATGAATATTACCCAAAGACTTGCACTCTATTCTGAAGAGATTTAATGTGTTTCCGGTTATATGCAGGATAGTGGAGTATTGTTAGGTGAAAGAAAAAACTTGTGCTTTCTTGTTTTGTTTTGTTTTTTATTTACTTATTAATTCTAAAAAAATTAAGAACAAACAAAAACATTAACATATAATTCTGTTCTACATATATATTCACTAGTTCTCAGTATCATCACATAGTTGCATATTTATCATTTCTTAGAACCTTTGCATCAATTCAGAAAAAGAAATAAAAAAATAACAGAAAAAAAGATTATACATACCATATCCCTTACCCCTCACTTTCATTTATCACTAGCATTTCAAACTAAATTTATTTTAACATTTTTCCCCCTATTATTTATTTTTATTCCATATATTCTACTCGTCTGTTGACAAGGTAGATAAAAGGAGCATCAGAGACAAGGTTTTCACAATCACACAGTCACATTGTGACAGCTGTATCATTATTCAATCATCCTTGAGAAACATGGCTACTGGAACACAGCTCTACATTTTCAGGCAGTTCCCTCCAGCCTCTCCATTACATCTTGAATAACAAGATGATATCTACTTAATGCATAAGAATAACATCCAGGACAACCTCTCAACTTTGTTTGGAATCTCTCAGCCATTGACACTTAGTCTCATTTCACTCTTCCCCCTTTTGGTCAAGAAGGTTTTCTCAATCCCTTGATGCTAAATCTCAGCCCATTCTAGGGTTTTTCTCAATCCCTTGATGCTGCATCTCAGCTCATTCTAGGATTTCTGTCCCACGTTGCCAGGAAGGTCCACATCCCTGGGAGTCATGTCCCATGTAGACAGGGGGAGGGTGGTGCGATTGCTCTTTGTGTTGGCTAGAGAGAGAGGCCACATCTGAGCAACAAAAGAGACTCTCTTGGGGATGACTCTTAGGCCTAAATTTTAAGTAGACTTGACCCATCCTTTGTGGGGTTAAGTTTCATATGAGTAAACCCCAAGACTGGGGGCTCAGCCTATAGCTTTGGTTGTCCACACTGCTTGTGAGAATATCAAGAATTGAACTTGGGGAAGTTGAAATTCTCCCCGTTCTCACCATTCCCTGAAGGGGGCTTTGCAAATACTTTTCCACTCACTGATCGAATCACTCTGGGATTCATCGGGGCATCACTCTGGGCAAACCAACAAAATCTCATGTCCTACCTGAGATTCCAAGTACATATGGTGTTCAATCAAACTATCTACATAAGTTATATTAGGAAATGCACTAGTCAAAATATAAATTTTGTAACAAATAAACATTTTTTGCTTTAGTCTCACACATAAGGTGACATTTTAAAATATTACCATCTATTTTCAGCACCCTGCAATAATGATATTCCTTTGTTCTTCCTCATGTAAAAACATTTTTAGAATTTGTACAATTAGTCACTATTATTATACACTCTAGGCATTCCTAGATTATACCATCTCAATCTTTAACATCTATCTTTCTTTCTGATTTCATCTATGACCCCAGTCCTCCTCTCTCTCTCATTCTCACATGCAGCTTCACTCAGTGTTTTAACATAATTGTATTACAGTTATGTACTATTGTGCTCTCCATTTCTGAGTTTTTGTATTCAGTCCTGTTGCACAGTCTGTATCCCTTCAGCTTCAATTATCCAATATCTTACCCTATTTGTATCTTCTGATGGTCTCTGTAATGAACAAAATATTCCAAGTTTATTCACTAATGTCAGTTCATATCAATGAGAACATATAGTATTTGTCCTTTAGTTTTTGGCTAGTCTCACTCAGCATAATGTTCTCTAGGACCATCCATGCTGTTACATACTTCATAAGTTTATTCTGTCTTAAAGCTGCATAATATTCCATCGTTTGTATATACCACAATTTGTTTAGTCACTCGTCTGTTGATGGACATTTTGGCTGTTTCCATCTCTTTGCAATTGTAAATAACGCTGCTATAAACATTGGTGTGCAAATGTCCATTTGTGTCTTTGCCCTTAAGTCCTCTGAGTAGATACCTAGCAATGGTATTGCTGGGTCATATGGCAATTCTATATTCAGCTTTTTGAGGAACCGCCAAACTGCCTTCCACAGCGATTGCACCATTTGACATTCCCACCAATAGTGAATAAGTGTGTCTCTTTTGCCGCATCCTCTCCAGCACTTGTCATTTTCTGTTTTGTTGATAATGGCCATTCTGGTGGGTGTGAGATGATATCTCATTGTGGTTTTGATTTGCATTTCTCTAATGGCCAGGGATGTTGAGCATCTCTTCATGTACCTTTTGGCCATTTGTATTTCCTCTTCTGAGAAGTGTCTGCTCAAGTCTTTTTCCCATTTTGTAAGTGGATTGGCTGTCTTTTTGTTGTTGAGTTGAACAATCTCTTTATAAATTCTGGGTACTAGACCTTTATCTGATGTATCATTTCCAAATATTGTCTCCCAATGTGTAGGCTGTCTTTTTACTTTCTTGATGAAGTTCTTGGATGCACAAAAGTGTTTAATTTTCAGGAGTTCCATTTATTTATTTCTTTCTTCAGTGCTCTTGCTTTGGGTGTAAGGTCTATAAAACCACCTACAGTTATAAGATTTATAAGATATTTCCCTATATTTTCCTCTAATTGTTTTATGGTCTTAGACTTAATATTTAGATCTTTCATCCATTTTGAGTTAACTTTTGTATAGGGGGTGAGATATGAGTCCTCTTTCATTCTTTTGCGTATGGATATCCAGTTCTCTAGGGACCATTTATTGAAGAGACTGTTCTGTCCCAGATGAGTTGGCTTGACTGCCTTATCAAAGATCAAATGTCCATAGATGAGATGGTCTATATCTGAACACTCTATTCGATTTCATTGGTCAATATATCTATCTTTATGCCAGTACCATGCTGTTTTGACCACTGTGGCACCATAATATGCCTTAAAGTCAGGCAGTGTGAGACCTTCAGCTTCGTTTCTTTTCCTCAAGATACTTTTAGCAATTCGGGGCACCCTGCCCTTCCAGATAAATTTGCTTATTGGTTTTTCTATTTCTGAAAAGTAAGTTCTTGGGATTTTGATTGGTATTGCATTGAATCTGTAAATCAATTTAGGTAGAATTGACATCTTAACTATATTTAGTCTTCCAATCCATGAACACGGTATGCCCTCCCATCTGTTTAGGTCTTCTGTGATTTCTTTTAACAATTTCTTGTAGTTTTCTTTGCGTAGGTCTTTTGTCTCTTTAGTTAAATTTATTCCTAAGTATTTTATTCTT
This sequence comes from Tamandua tetradactyla, assembly GCF_023851605.1. NCBI lineage: Eukaryota > Metazoa > Chordata > Mammalia > Pilosa > Myrmecophagidae > Tamandua > Tamandua tetradactyla. The sequence continues at coordinate 223,832,095 of NC_135327.1, read as the reverse complement.
TTAGTTGCAATTGTAAATGGAATTCTTTTCTTGATTTCCCCCTCAGATTGTTCATTACTAGTGTATAGAAACACTACAGATTTTTGAATGTTGATCTTGTACCCTGCCACTTTGCTGTACTCGTTTATTAGCTCTAGTAGTTTTGCTGTGGATTTTTCCGGTTTTCGACATATAGTATCATATCATCTGCAAACAGTGAGAGTTTTACTTCTTCCTTTCCAATTTTGATGCCTTGTATTTCTTTTTCTTGTCTAATTGCTCTGGCTAGAACTTCCAACAAAATGTTGAATAACAGTGGTGATAGTGGACATCCTTGTCTTGTTCCTGATCTTAGGGGTAAAGTTTTCAGTTTTTCCCCATTGAGGACGATATTAGCTGTGGGTTTTTCATATATTCCCTTTATCATTTTAAGGAAGTTCCCCTGTATTCCTATCCTTTGAAGTGTTTTCAACAGGAAAGAATGTTGAATTTTGTCAAATGCCTTCTCTGCATCAACTGAGATGATCATGTGATTTTTCTGCTTTGATTTGTTGATATGGTGTATTACATTAATTGATTTTCTTATGTTCAACCATCCTTGCATACCTGGGATGAATCCTACTTGTTCATGATGTATAATTCTTTTAATGTGTTGCTGGATTCGACTTGCTAGATTTTGTTGAGGATTTTTGCATCTATATTCATTAGAGAAATTGGTCTGTAGTTTTCTTTTTTTGTAATATATTTGTCTGGATTTGGTATGAGGGTGATGTTGGCTTCATAGAATGTATTAGGTAGCTTTCCCTCCTCTTCAATTTTTTTGAAGAGTTTGAGCAGGATTGGTACTAATTCTTTCTGGAATATTTGGTAGAATTCACATGTGAAGGCTTCTGGTCCTGGACTTTTCTTTTTGGGAAGCTTTTTAATGACTGATTCAATTTCTTTACTTGTGATTGGTTTGTTGAGGTCATCTATTTCTTCTCGAGTCAAAGTTGGTTGTTCATGCCTTTCTAGGAAGCTGTCCTTTTCATCTACATTGTTGTATTTGTTAGCATAAAGTTGTTCATAGTATCCTGTTATTACCTCCTTTATTTCTGTGAGGTCTCTTCTTCCATTTGTGATCTTATTTATTTGTGTCCTCTCTCTTCTTCTTTTTGTCAATCTTGCTAAGGGCCCATCAATCTTATTGATTTTCTCATAGAACCAGCTTCTGGTTTTATTGATTTTCTCAATTGTTTTCATGTTCTCAATTTCATTTATTTCTGCTCTAATCTTTGTTATTTCTTTCCTTTTGCTTGCTTTGGCGTTAGTTTGCTGTTCTTTCTCCAGTTCTTCCAAGTGGACAGTTAATTCCTGAATTTATGCCCTTTCTTCTTTTTGATATAGGCATTTAGGGCAATAAATTTCCCTCTTAGCACTGCCTTTGCTGTGTCCCATAAGTTTTGATATGTTGTGTTTTCATTTTCATTTGCCTAGAGATATTTACTGATTTCTCTTGTAATTTCTTCCTTTACCCACTGGTTGTTTAAGAGTGTGTTGTTTAGCCTCCATACAGTTGTGAATTTTTTGGCGCTCTGCCTATTATTGATGTCCAACTTCATTCCTTTATGATCTGAGAAAGTGTTTTGTACAATTTCAAACTTTTTAAACTTGTTGAGACTTGCTTTATGACCCAGCATATGGTCTATCTTTGAGAGTGATCCATGAGCACTTGAGAAAAAGGTGTATCCTGCTGTTGTGGGCTGTAATGTCCTATAAATGTCTGTTAAGTCTAGCTCATTTATTGTAATATTCAAATTCTCTGTTTCTTTATTGATCCTCTGTCTAGATGTTCTGTCCATTAATGAGAGTGGGGAATTGAAGTCTCCAACTATTATGGTAGATGTGTCTATTTCTCTTTTCAGTGTTTGCCTCAAGTATTTTGGAGCATTCTGGTTCGGTGCATAAATATTTATGATTGTTATGTCTTCATGCTGAATTGTTCCTTTTATTAGCACATAGTATCCTTCTTTTTCTCTTTTAACTGTTTTACATTTGAAGTCTAATTTGTTGGATATTAGTATAGCTACTCCTGCTCTTTTCTGGTTGTTATTGCATGAAATATCTTTTCCTAACCTTTCACTTTCAACCTAGTTTATCTTTGGGTCTAAGATGTGTTTCCTTTAGACAGCATATAGAAGGATCCTGTTTTTTAATCTATTCTGCCAGTCTATGTCTTTTGATTGGGGAGTTCAATCCATTAACATTTAGTGTTATTACTGTACAGGTAGTACTTTCTTCTACCATTTTGCCTTTTGGATTTTATATGTCATATCTAATTTTCCTTCTTTCTACACTCTTCTCCACACCTCTTTCTTTTGTGTTTTCATATCTGTCCCTAGTGCTCCCCTTAGTATTTTTGCAGAGCTGGTCTCTTGGTCACAAATTTTCTCAGTGATTTTTTTGTCTGAAAATGTTTTAATTTCTCCCTCATTTTTGAAGGACAATTTTGCTGGGTATAGAATTCTTGGTTGGCAGTTTTTCTCTTTTAGTAATTTAAATATATCATCCCACTGTCTTCTCGCCTCCATGGTTTCTGCTGAGAAATATACACATAGTCTTATTGGGTTTCCCTTGTATGTGATGGATTGCTTTTCTCTTGCTGCTTTCAAGATCCTCTCTTTCTCTTTGACCTCTCACATTCTGATTAGTAAGTGTCTTGGAGAACGTCTATTTGGATCTATTCTCTTTGGGGTATGCTGCACTTCTTGGATCTGTAATTTTAGGTCCTTCATAAGAGTTGGGAAATTTTCAGTGATAATTTCTTTCATTAGTTTTTCTCTTCCTTTTCCCTTCTCTTCTCCTTCCAGGACACCCACAACATGTATGTTTGTGCGCTTCATATTATCATTCAATTCCCTGAGTCCCTGCTCATATTTTTCCATTTTTTTCCCTATAGTTTCTGTTTCTTGTTGGATTTCAGATGTTCTGTCCTCCAGTTCACTAATCCTGTCCTCCAGTTCACTAATCCTAACCTCTGTCTCTCGAAATCTACCATTGTAGATTTCCATTGTTTTTTTCATCTCTTCTACTGTGCCTTTCATTCCCATAAGTTCTGTGATTTGTTTTTTCAGACTTCCCATTTCTTCTTTTTGTTCATTCCTTGCCTTCTTCATATCCTCCCTCAATTCATTGATTTGGGTTTTGATGAGGTCTTCCATGTCTGTTCATATATTCTGAATTAATTGTTTCAGCTCCTGTATCTCATTTGAATTGTTGGTTTGTTTCTTTGACTGGGCCATATCTTCAATTTTCCTGGTGTGATTTGTTATTTTTTGCTGGCGTCTAGACAGTTAATTACTTAATTAGTTTATTCTGGAGATTGTTTTCCCTTCTCTTACCTAGGGTTTTCTTGCTGGATGAATTTGTTGTCTATCTATTCTTTGACATTCAGTTTAGCTTTTCTGGACCTCTAGTTTAGGTTTTGTTTAACAGAGGATAATTTTTCAGTTCTTGTTTTCTTGTTTCTTGCCCTGTTTGTATGGTGCCTTCCCCCCCTCCCCCCCTTAGAAGGGTCTACGTAGGTATTATAGACTCCAGCCGGGTTTCCCCGGACTAAACTGGCCTCTTATCAGGGGGAAGGAGTCACCTGCATCAGTTTTCCCTGAGGGTGAGGCCCAGCAGGTTAAAAGACTTTCCTGTGAAGTCTTTGGGCTCTGTTTTTCTTATCCTGCCCAGTATGTGGCGCTTGTCTGCCTGCAGGTCCCACCAGTATAAGAATATGTGGCACCTTTAGCTTTGGCAGACTCTCCCTGCTGGGGGCGTGGTGGAGACAGAGGAGAGGTTGTAGGGTGGTTTTAATGGCTTCAAATTGCCAAGCCCTGGGGTCTGAATTCCTTGAGGGAGGGATTCCACCTGAGTTGGGTTTCACCCCTCCCCTGGGAAGGCACAGGCGGAACAAGCCCCGAATGCAGCCCGTTTCTGCCTATTCCTGGGGCAGTTGCAGCCCAAGAAGTCCCACCGCTGAATCCAGAGGCAGCCAAGCTTCCGTAGGAACAGTGCCACAAAAACCTCCATTTCCTCCCCTTTCCTCTTTTTCCGTTAGCCCAATGAACGACCTCTGCTTTGACCAGGTTCACCTGAGCTGGGGGCCTATTTTTAGTAGTCAGAATTTGTTAATTAATTCCACAATTGGCATTTGGTTGGGCTCAGCCCGTTGCTGGTAAAGTCTGTTTCCTTTCCCCTCTGGGAAGCAGCCTGTGGGGGAGGGGCACCAACCACCACGGCTTGGGGAACTCACGGTCCTGGGGAGGCTCGAAGCCAGTCCAGCTGGTCCAGACTGGGGTACGCTGTGTGTCCGGTCACTGACGTGGCTCCAGGAGCTGTTCTGTACTGTTTCTGGTTATTTAGTAGTTGTTCTGGAGGATGAACTAAAACATGCACATTGCTAAGCCGCCATCTTGACATTATATCTGCTTTCTTGTTTTTTATTTAGAAATTAGATATGGTTTAAGGTGATGTGTATAGCTGCCAAGTTGAAAAGGGGTGGGCTGTCATGGTCAGGTTCATGTGTCAACTTTGCCAAGTACTGGCCTGTTGCTATGAGGACATCGCATAGAATTAAATCATGGTCATGTCAGCTGCATCCACAGCTGATTCCATTTGTAATCAGCCAAGGGGAGTGTCTTCTGCAATGTGAGATGCTTAATTTAATCACTGGAAGCCTTTTAAGGAGGATTCAGAAGTGACAGGCTCTCTTTCTGCTTCAGCTGGCGAGCCTCTCCTGTCCAGTCATCTAGATTCTCCATTGGAATCAGCAGCTTCACAACCATCCTGATGGATTTTGGACTTTACAGTCTCATGGCTACGTGAGACACTTTTATAAATTTTACATTTATGAATGTTTCCTGTTGATTCTGTTTCTCTAGAGAACCCTAATACACCATACAAATGTTATATATGTGGGAAAGCCTTCAACAAAAATTTTATCTTTAGACAACATGAGTGATTGAACACTGGAGAGAAACCATAGGAATGCCACCAATGTGAGAAAGTCTTCAGTCAATGTTCTACCCTTAGACAACATGAGAAAACTCATCTATGAATGTAACAAACACAGAAGAGCCTTCAGCAGCAGCACTAATGTTCAAATAAATGAGAGAACCTACACAGGAGTATAATTCTATGTCAATATAATCAATGTGATAATGCCTTTATTTGTCATTTGTCCTTAAAAAACATAAGCAAACTACACTTGGAGGAGGCCTATGTCTGCAACGACCTGGAGGTCATGTCAGCTGAACTTCAGATAAGGGGCAGACAGGGAAAATGTAGAGTAGCCATAACTCCTAAAACTGAAAATAAGACAGAAAAATACTTAACAGGAGGAAGAGACACTAGAGGAACAACAAATAATGTTGGAGAAGTTATCTGGAGAAAATATTTAATGAAATGAACATGAAAAATTCTTTATTAAATCTGTTTAATAAATAAAGGAAATATTTAGTGATTTTAAATTTCTTCATCAGCATGAAGACTCTCATACTGAAAAAATGCCAATGCAAAAATTAATTTAAAAATACTCAGTTAGTGTTCACATCAGAATCACCAGATGGGGAATAGACCTCTAACAAGGATTCTTTACCACACAATTCAACCACGAATTCAGAATACGGCATAATGTAGGATTGTGAAGATATGACAATGTTGAATGCAGAATTTTATAACAACCAGTAGGAAAGAATACTAAACTTTTCCCCAAATAGATTAGTACATGAAAATGCATGTGAAATAAAAGTTGCTGCTGAAATTTCTATTACATGTCCAGTTCTTATATGTTATTCAACACTAAATGAAATTTTAATTACTGGGGTGAATCAGAAAGCAATACTGAATGAAACTGAAAGGTGTAAAATACAAAATGATGTGCTATATTATTATATATGGTTAAAATGTGTATGTATAGAACTGACTAATGGAATATATAAATAAATAGATAACTTATGAAAAAAATTAATTGGTAGTGGCAGAGCAATGTCCTTTGGACATTCTGCAAAGGGGCACTGATGCCAACAGTCAGAACAAGGATGCTGACCCTCTGTGCAGAACTTCAAAGCCTTTGCTTTTTCTATTACTTGAAAATATTGAAAAAGGATGATAAATAATCCTATGCTTTTAACTAAATTAAGGGAAAGATGGAATTTATATTAAAGAAAGTTTTAACAACTACATATTTTGAACATTTTATTAGGAGTATATAATCCACTTAGTCATTAATAAAACAAGCACAATAAACCATAAAACTATGGATTCAATTATATTACACTGATCACAGTGCTGTATCTTTTACCATAACAGTTTTAAGCTTGTATTCTTTTTTTTTTTTGTAACAACATTACAACAGGGTTCTTACTAGGGTGCTAATGGAAAAGAAATGCTAAAGTCAATGTGCAAAAGCAACAATACAAATTAATAGATTAGCAGAGAATTGTACACATGATACATTTAAATTTCACTGTTGCTCTTCTGGGGATAGAGTACATTGAAAGCTTGAGAGAATTTAATCTGTGATCAGTGAAACTAAATCATGGTATATATATTTTTAAAAGAATGATACTGACAGATAATCTATTTGAAATATGTATTTATTAAACCAAAGAAAATTATTTTTGTTTATTGTTTTAAGGATTAAGCTGTGTCTGCTAATGTCACATGTTTTAAACAAATTACTGTAAGATATAAAATACATTTTCTGTTAAAACTGAAAAAATCTATTAAAATTGCTGTAATATCACACCTAAGCTTTCCAGTAATATTTTGAACAAATATGTATTATAGATCAAGCACCAGAAGCCCTAAAAATAGAAGTATTTCATATTTAACCGCATCTACAATAAAGTAAGCTAAAACACACTTAGTCTCTTTTGTTTATTCTTAAGTCCCCAAACGAGTTACATTACTGAGTGAAAGAATTTTCTGGCTGTATTTTTGAGGCTTTAAATGTATTATCACAAATGTGGTCTTAAATGATTGCCCTTGAGAGCACAACTTTTGAAGATAATCATGAGCAAATAAATTACAATGTTCAAATGCAACTCTAGGATTTTTTTTTTAACACCAAGCAATTCCATAACTGATGCATTTCTGATGGACAGAAACCAACAGAGAAGGAGAAAGAAAATTTAGTGCACACAGATGTACACTCTCTCTCCAAAGTATTAGTATTTTTCTAAGTTCTACTGATACATTATTTTTCATAAAGTGCAGTAAACAAAATAAATAAGAAAATCTATATACATTTCTGAGATTAAGATAAGTTAGTGATTATATTCGTTATAGCCTGTTAAGTCTTGGTAGCTGTTACATACATTAAGAGCGCACTGACTGAAGCCCCTGTCCCAGGTCAATTTAGCATTACGGAATTTGTAATTCTGCAAGCTCATTCTATACCATAAGGTTAGACTAGAAGAACATGCATGCGCTCAATCTAGTATTAAGAAATATAAACGGAACTAGCTCATTCTATACCATATGGCTAGTCTAGAAGAAGAGTGCATGTGCTACAGACTAAATCCAGATACAGTTAAGTGCTGGGCATGATTCCTGGCATCAAAATAGGACGTGTCTGTTTCATCATCTGGTTGGGGTATGAATGGCATCGTTTGGTGCTGCAGATTTTCCCAGTCCACACTGCTGAAGAGGGGATGACATTTCAGCTCTTAGGAAAAATATAAAACAAAACAGGATATAATGACATCATCATATAAGCAAGTACTATTTTGAAGGACTTAAAAACAGAATGTCTCCCAACAATCTTGTCCTACGTTGCCCTGTCCACTTCCTGACTATTTGTTCTATGCTACCTTCCCGTTGGAACCTACATTTGGCAAGGGCACATGTGCCGCTGTCTGTATGTCACCGGGCACATGAGAGGTGCTCAGCTAATTGGATGATTTGTCAAATAAGCGAATGAATGATGTGCTTTTGCAGAAGCCTGGTTTCCTCACACCCTGCCTCATCTCACACAATCCTGACTCTGAGGGTTGGGGTTTCTCATGGTCCCTGACGCAAGTTCAAAAGCACTGACCTTGCAAGACCACTGCTGCAGCCCTCTCTCTGAGTCCCTGCCACCTGCACCATTGTGTACCTGAGGGCTAGCTGCTGCCCCAGATAACTTTACCACACAACTCATCCTCTATTTCCTTCTACTTCACAGTGATTTTAACAGACCCATCAGTGACATTTCTGACACATTCTCCTCACAGTTCTCTTCCTGCCTTAATTCCCCTGACTTGTGTCTTGTATTTATCAGGATTCTCTAGAGAAACAGAACCAGCAGGAGATATCTGTAAATATGGGATTTATAAAAGGGTCTCAAGCAACTGCGGGAATGTAAGAGTAGAAAATCCATAGAGCAGGCTGTGAAGCTGGCAACTCCAATGAAGGATCTGGATGAACTCCACAGAAAGGCTCACTGGCTGAAGCAGCAGTGAAAGAGTCTCCTTCTTTAATGGCCTTCAACTGAATCAATCAAACCAAACTGATTGGATTATCCCATGCCCTTAGTTGATGGTGGATGTAATCAGTCACAGCTGCAATCAACTGACTGATGATTTATTAAACCAGCCTTCTGGTTTATCAACCACCATGAAATATCCTTGCAGCCTCAGTCAGGCCAGTGTTTGCTTGATTGACCAGACAACTGGGCACCATCAGCTGGCCAAGTTGACACCAGAACCTAATCATCATGTTTCCACCACAAATTGCCTGCCTAGCACTTTGGCTACAACCTAAATACAACCTAAATCTTTATATCTTTTCTATTTTCCTCTCTCTACCAAAATGAAATACTTAATTACTAGGCATGACCTCCCCTTTTCTTAAACCTTCACCTCTTAAGGAAACAATGAAGATTGTTGAGGAGCTAAATTAAACTTCTGAATTGGAAAACAATTAAGGGACAATTAAGGCAGTAAACAGCTAAAAAACCCTATACATATTTAAGGAAGCTATTGAGAGAAGACTACGCAGACAGGAAAGAATTATGTGTCCCTCAGGTGTTGGCATGGATTGGGGTGATGCCTGGACATCAATATCATGTCTATAAGTGTTTGTTCCCCTAAACTAAGAGAATGATAGGAAAAGGAATAAAATAGCAAAAAGCTCACATTCAGATAATTTACTTCTATTAATTGGTAACTGTGGAATAATTTTAAACTTATTAAAAAAAACAGGTTTTCAACTGAGGTAATTTTGCTCAAGGAACATTTGTCTGGATGCATTTCCGCGTGTCCCAGCAGGGAGGCTGCGCCTGGGCCTGTACAGTGTGGAGGCTGGGAGGGCTGGCCACCACCCTACCCTTCAGCTCAGGAAAGAGATGCTAAAGGAGTGCTTCAGGCTGAAGCAAAAAGACACCACATAAAAGAAATAAAGAACACAGGTAAAGGTAACTTTATCAATATAAAACCCTGTGCTTTTGGCATATTGCTGCCTATACTTAATATAGGCAAATGTATAAAATGTATTTAAAATTTATGTTGTATATGAGCAGAGAGTTTGTATACTAATAAAATCAGGTTGGTACTAATTCAATTAGTTACAAACCATTTACTAAGCAAATTGGTATGTGTGAAACCAGATTATTATTAGTTTAAGAAGTTAATGGTAATTACAAAGGTAACTACTAACAAAACTTCTAAAATATACAGAGGAAAGGAAAGAAGGGGATCAAAAGGGTACAGTACAAAAAAGGCAGAAATGGAGTGACTGAAGAATTAAAAACATACAAAGGGTGCATAGGTGGTTCAGTGGTAGAATGCTCACCTTCTATGCAAGAGACCCAGGTTTGACTCTTGGACCATGCACGTTCCCCCCCCAAAAAAAATCAAACAAAAAACATACAACACATACAGAAAACAAATAGTTAAATAGCAGAAGTAAACTGTTCCTTTTTAGTTATTACCTCAAATGTCAATGGATTAAACTCCCCCTTTAAAAGGCAGAGTTAGGCATACTGGACGAAAAAGAATGATTCATCTATATCCTGTCTCAAAGAAACACCTTTCAGGTACAAAGACAGAAGTTTAAAGTAAATGGGTGAGAAAAAATGCTCCATGCAAACATTCTCAAAAGGGAGATGGGGTGGCTGACATCATCAACAGGGTGACACAAGACACCCCCTGGAAAAGCCTCCCCTCAGAATCAATTAATAAAAGGAAAAGTTCCACTTGCTTCTTTGGAGGACAACAGAGACTGAAGAATGTCTCCACAAACACTGAATTCAAGAAAAAGAAAAACAAACAGGAGGTTTTCTTCCTAGACGCACCAGTCTGGATCCCTTCCCCTCACTTGGTCTCTTGTACCCTTGAGTCATGCAGGGCAGCATGGACAGGTCTCTCCTGACACAGACGCACACTATAGACCCACTGAGAGCAGTGAGTTAGAACCCCGCACGTATCTGTCACACAGAGACCCAGGGCAGAGCAGAAGCAGTTGAGGAGAGACATATACAATAGGGCCCTGGGTGGGGGCAGTGGGAGTAAAAGTGGGGAGACTGCGGCAGAACTCTTGGCAATGCTCAATCTATTCTCTGTTGATAGGACCACTTAAATGTAAAATGAATTTTTGGAGGGATTAACCCATCTTTCTGGTTAGATTCCATATGGGTACCTGGGGCAGGACACCCTAAAGGAAAGAAACTGGAGGCAGAAAAGCTTCACAGAAAAAAAAAAAAAGGTGGGGGAAACTAAACTGCTGTAAGAAAGGACAGATCCCAAAACTGAAAAGTCTGAGGAAAAGGGGGCACTGAGTGAGGGAGAGAATTTGAATAAATCATAGAAACTGGGGAGAAAATTCTAGAACAGACCAAGATTCCCAGAAAAGGAACAGAGGAAAGAATGCTATCTTCTAGAGGTAAAACAACTAACAAAAAGTACAATTTCAAATAGTGCACTGCATATCCAGAGCAAGAATCAGATGGTAAAGAGCTGAGAAAATGAATTTGAACAGTTAAACACAGGAAACTTTACAGGTGCAAATAAGTTGGACCAAGTATCAAAGAAGAACCTTTACACAAAGCCAATCAACAAAACCCTAGAAAGAGGAAGAAACACAAGTTCAGAGTTAACTCATCAAAATAATCAGATGCCCAAATATCAGCAAAAAATTACAAGCCATACTGAGGAAAAGGAAGATATGGCTCAGTCAAGGAAACAAATTAAAACTTCAGATGAGACAATGAATTTGGAATAAATAATTGAAGTTCAAACAGATTTCCTAAATCATTTCAAGGAGATGAAGGAAAATTTAGATAAAGAGCTAAAGGATATTAAAAAGAGAATGTGTGCGCATAAAGAAGAACTTGAAAGTTTAAAAAGAAACATAACAGAAATTATGGGGATGAAAGGCACAATAATGTAGATTAAAAATACTCCAGAGGCATAAAATAGAAGATCTGAATTGGCAGAAGAAAGAATCAGTAAACTAGAAGACAGAATAGTAAAAGACAGGATAATCAAAATCATACTGTCAGAAAAACAGAGAGAAAATAATAGAAAAAACTGAGCAATGTCTCAGGGCTTTGAGTGACAGCATGAAGCACACAAACATCCATATCATGAGTGTGAAGAAAAAAAGGGGCAAGAAAAATATCTGGCTGAAAGTTTCCTAACTACTATGAAAGACATAAACATATACAGTCAAGAAGCACAATGCACTCCAAACAGAATAAATCCGAATAGACCTACTCTGAGACACATACTAACCAGAATGTCAAATGCCAAAGATGAAGAGAGAATTCTGAAAGCAGGAAGAGAAGAGCAATTCATCACTTACAAGGGATCCTAATAAGAGTAAGTCCCAATTTCTCATCAGAAACCATGGAGGCGAGAAGGCAGTGGTATGACATAGTTAAAGTACTAAAAGAGAAAAACTGCTAGTCCCAAATTCTTCATCTGGCAAAACTGTCCTTCAAAAATGAGGAAGAATTTTAAATATTCAAAGATAAACAAACTGAGTGAGTTCATCAACAAAAGATCTGACCTACAAGAAATATTAAAGGGAGTTCTGCAGGTTGAAAGGAAAAGACAGAAAATAGTGGCTTGGCATAGTGTGAAGAAATGAAGCTCTTCATTAAAGGTAACTGTGCTGGTTTGAATCTGTTGTGTACCTCAGAAAAGCCAAGTTCTTTAATCCTCATTCAATATTGCTGGTGTGTGGGGTGGAAGAGAGCTTTTTGACTGTTTCAATGGAGATATGACCCACCCAATTGTGGGTGGAAACTTTTGATTAGGTGGTTTCCACGGAGATGTGTCTTCACCTAGTCAAGGTGGGGTTGCTTACTGGAGCCCTTTAAGAGGGAAAATGCTTCAGAACCAACAGGCATCCCCTGGGAAAGCCTTATGAAATGAGGAGAGAAAGCTACTAGATATTGCCATTTGCCCTTCTAGCTGAGAGAGGTGTCCAGAGCCCAAAAACCCCAGCAGATGCATCACGTGACTTCCTAGCTGACAGCAGTTCCAGATGGCATCAGCCTTATCATGAGTGAAGGCAACCTTTTGTTGATGCCTTAATATGGACGTTTTTATGGCTTTAGAACTGTAAACTTTTTTTTTGCATGGGCAGGCACCGGCAATCAAACCCAGGTCTCCGGCATGGCAGGCAAGAACTTAGCCTGCTGAGCCACCATGGCCCCTTATTTCCTTTTATTTTATTTTATTTGAAATACAACTTTATTCTGATTCTAAACGAAAAGGATGGGAATGACAATAACAAACAAGACTTCACCACTGAATATTTGTGATGTGACTGTAGCAGTCTAATATTTGAAACTCAAAAAGGAAACAATTGTGTTTCAAAACAGCTAAATACGCAGGTCCAAAAAAAGGTTTTTTTTTTAAACTGCCACATTCACTCCAAAGCCCATTCATCTCCTTCAGCATCCCAAAGATTAAGCACATGTTCTGCTTAGCTATATAATAAAGTGGCAAACACGCTGCACCACTGACATCACAGGACAGTTGCCTATAAAACTAGACTTCTGACGCTGGGCTCCTGCTTCATTTTCTCACAGGTCATCATCCTCATCCGGCAGAGCAGTTGTCTGAGCAACCTCTAAGTCATGCTCATACTGTGCTGCCAAAGCTGGGTCCATGACAACCTCTGGTGGGGCAAGAACAGGCATGGCAACAAACTCCAAGTTAGGGTCACCAATCAGTTTTCTAGCAAGCCAAAGGAAGGGCTTTTCAAAGTTGTAGTTACTTTTGGCAGAAATGTCATAGTACTGAAGATTCTTCTTTCGGTGGAAGACAATGGATTTTGCCTTAACTTTCCTGTCCTTAATATCCACTTTGTTGCCGCACAACACGATGGGGATGTTTTCACACACTCGTACCAGATCTCTATGCCAGTTAGGCACATTCTTGTAAGTAACTCTTGATGTTACATCAAACATTATAATGGCACATTGGGCTTGGATGTAATAGCCATCTCTCAGTCCACCAAATTTCTCCTGACCTGCGGTATCCCATACGTTGAATTTAATAGGTTCTCTGTTGGTAAGGAACACAAGGGGATGCACCTCAACGCCCAAGGTGGCTACATACTTCTTCTCGAATTCACCAGTCAGATGACGTTTTACGAATGTAGTTTTTCCAGTACCGCCATCGCCAACCAATACAAGTTTAAACTGAACTTGGGGTTCTCCTTGGGCGGCCATCGCGATGGTTCTTCCAGAAGCATCTCCGTCCCCCGTGTGACTGAGGGCCCTTATTTCCTTTTTAAAACTCATTTTGGGTGGTGTGACAGTGGCTCAGTGGCAGAATTCTTGCCTGCCATGCTAACGACCTGGATTTGATTCCCAGTGCTTGCACATGCAAAAAACCCCCAAAAAACACAACTCATTCCATTTCTGGTGTATTGTATTCCAGAAGCTTGTAGACTAAAACAGTAACTAAAAGGATAAATGTAAAATGTAGTAGTATTGTATCTTCAACACGCAGCTCTACTCTTCAATTCCTATAAAAGTAAGGCTATTTCCTGATAATGGGCTCACAAAATATTTAGAAACAGAAGACAAAAAACAAAAAGAGGGTAAAACAGGGATATGGGAGCAGAAAATTTGTGTGCTACTGAAACATACACATTATCAAATTAGTAGGTTACAGACATAGGTTCTGTAATTCAAATTTCAGGGCAAACACAAAGAAAATATTTTAAAAATATACTGAAGGGATCAGTCAGATATATCATACAAGATCAACTCTATAGAAAAAGACTTTGCAATAAAAGAAAAGAGAGGCAAGAAAAAAAGAGATATTTAAACAAAAGGACAAAATGTCTGAAGTCTGCCTTTAGAGTAATAACACAATGTTAATAGACTAAACTTCCAATCAAGAGACGCAGGTTGGCAGAAAGTATAAAAAGCATGATGCAACTGTATGCTATTTACAGGAGACTTGCTTTATACCCAAAGACACAAATATGATGAAAGGTAGGAAAAAGATATTTCATGCAAATAATAACCAAAAAAGCTGGGGTATCAATACTTATCAGACAAAATAGACTTTAAGTAAAAAATAAAATGTTTTGAAAAACAAAGAAGGACACTATTTATTAATAAAAGAGGCAATGCACCAAAAAGAAATAACAATCATAAACATTTATGCATCTAACCATGGTGCCTGGAAATACATAAGGCAAATATGGCTAAAACTGCAGAGAAAAACAGATGTCTCTACAATAATAGTTGAAAGCTTCAATATATCACTCTCATTAATAGACAGAACATCTAGACAAAAGATCAATAAAGAAACAGATGATCTGAATAAAATGATAAATGAACTAGACCTAACAGACATATGTAGAAGATTGTACCCCCAGACAGCAGGATATACATTCTTTCGAGGGCACATGGATCATTCTCCAGGATAGACCACACGTGAGATCACAAAACAAGTCTCAATAAATTAAAAAAGAGTGAAATTATATAAAGCATCTTCCATGACTATAACAGAAAGAAGCTGGAAATCAATAACAGACAGAGAACTGGAAAAACCACAAAAATATGGAAGTTAAGAATAACACACTCAAACAATAAATGGGTCAAAGTAGAAAGAATAATGAAAACAGTAAATATCTTGAGATGAATAAAACCAAGAACATGACAAATCAAAACTTATGGGATACAGTGAAGGCAGCGCTGAGAGGGAAATTTACAGCCCTAAATGCTTACATTAAAAAAGAAGAAAGAAGGGTGCAAGGGTAGTTCAGTGGTATAATTCTCGCCTGCCATGTGTGAGACTTGGGCTTGATTCCCAGCCCACGTACTTCCAAAAAAAAAAAAAAAAAAATCAACAAATGGTGCTGCAACAATGGGATACTCACATGGAAAAAAGAATGAAACGTGGCCCCTACCATATAGCATACAAACAAACAAATGAACAAAAAAAGAAGAGCCAAAATCAAAGACCTAATTATGTAACTGGATGAACTAGAAAAATAACATAAATCCCAATTTTGGGATTTGGGTTTATTTATAAAAAATATAAACCCAAAGCAGGCAGAGGGAAAGAAAATAGAGAATAGAGCAGAAATAAATGAAACAGAGAATAAAAAACAACAGAGGGCATTAACAAAACCAAAAGTTCATTCTTTGAAAAACTGATAAAATTGACAAACCATTAGCAAGATTGACAAAGAAAAAAAGAGAGAAGATGCAAATAAATAAAATCAGAAATGAGAAGGTGGACATTAGTACTGATGACACAGAAAGAAAAAGGGTGATAAGATACTATGAACAACTGTATGCCAACAAGTTAGACAAACTACATGAAGTGGACAAATTCGTAGAACCTACACTGGCTCTAGAAGAAACACAAGATCTCAACAGACCAATTACAAGTAATAAGTCATCAAAAAACAAAACAAAACAAAAAACCCAACTAAAAACCAGATGGCTTTGCAGGGGAATTCTACCAAACATCCCAAGAATTAATACCAGTCCTGCTCAAATCCTTCCAAAAATGAAGAGGAGGGTACACTACCTAACTCATTCTAGGAGGCTGTTATAGTTTACTAGCTGCCGGAATGCAGTATACCAGAAATGGAATGGCTTTTAAAAAAGGGAAGTTTAATAAGTTGCTAGTTTACAGTTCTAAGGCCGAGAAAATGCCCCAATTAAAGCAAGTCTTTAGAAATGTCCAATCTAAGGCATCCAGGGAAAGACCTTGGTTCAAGGAGGCCGATGAAGTTCAGGGTTTCTTTCTCAAGTGGAAGGACACATGGCGAACACACTGAGAGTTTCTCTCTCATCTGGAAAGGCATATGGTGAACACAGTCAGGGTTCCTCTCTCATCTGGAAGGGTACATGGCGAACACGGTGTCATCTGCTAGCTTCTTTTCCTGGCTTCACGTTTCATGAAGTTCCCTGGGAGGCATTTTCCTTCTTCATCTCCAAAGGCGGCTGGCTGGTGTATACTCTGCTTCGTGGTGCTACAGCATTCTCTGCTCTCTCTGAATCGTCTTCACTCTCCAAAATGTTTCCTCTTTTACAGGATTCCAGAAACTAATCAAGACCCACCCAAATGGGTGAAAACACGCCTCCACCTAATCCAGCCTAACAACCACTCTTGATAAATCACATTTCCAGGGAGATGCTCTAATTACAGTTTCAAACATACAATATTGAATAGGGATTAGAAGCAACGGCTACCTTTACAAAATGGGATTAGGATTAAAACATGGCTTTTCTAGGGTACATACATCCTTCCAAACCAGCACAGAGGTCAATATCACCCTACTACCAAAGCTAGATAGAGATATTACAAGAAAAGAAAATTACAGACCAATTTTGTTTACGAATATACTAGATGCAAACATTCTCAAAATATACTTGCAAGTAGAATCCTATAGCACATTTAAAGAATTATAAGAATAGACCATTGTGCTGGTTTGAAAGGAAGTATGCCCCCTAAGAAAAGTCATGTTTTAATATAAATCCTATTTCTTAAAGGTAGAATAGTCTCTATTCAATGCTGTGTATTTGGGACTGTGATGGGATCATCTCCCTGGTTGATGAGATTTAGTTAAGAACGGTTGTTAAACTGGATTAGGGGATGATATGTCTCCACCCATCTGAGTGGGTCTTGATTAGTTTCTGAAGTCCTATAAAAGAGGAAACATTTTGGAGAATGAGAGATTCAGAGAGAGCAGAGAATGCTGCAGCACCATGAAGCAGAGAGTCCACCAGCCAGCGACCTTTGGAGATGAAGAAGGAAAACGCCTCCTGGGGAGCTTCACGAAATAGGAAGCCAGGAGAGAAAGCTAGCAGATGACGCCGTATTTGCCATGCGCCCTTCCAGCCGAGAGAGAAGCCCTGACTGTGTTCACCATGTGCCGTCTCACTTGAGAGAGAGACCCTGAACTTCATCGGCCTTCTTGAACCAAGGTATCTTTTCCCTGGATGCCTTTGATTGGACATTTCTATAGACTTGTTTTAATTGGGACATTTCTCGGCCTTAGATCTGTAAACTAGCAACTCATTAAATTTCCCTTTTTAAAAAGCCATTCCGTTTCTGGTATATTGCATTCCAGCAGCTAGCAAACTAGAACAGATTTTGGTACCGGGAGTGGGGTGCTGCTGCAGTTTGCAAATACCAAACATGTTGGAACGGCTTTTTAAATGGATATGGGGAAGATTCTGGAGGAGTCGTGAGAAGCTTGATAGAGAAGGCCTAGAATGCTTTGGAGAGACTGTTGGGAGAAATGTGGACTCTAAAGATACCTCTGATGAGGACTTAGACAGAAATAAGGCACGTGTTATTAGAGACTGGAAGGTAGGTGACCCTTGTTTTAAAATGGCAGATAATCTGGCAAAATTGACTAGTGGCTTTGGCTGGAAGGCAGATTTTAAAAGCCATGAACTTGGATATTTAGCAGAAGAGATTTCCAAATTAAGTGTCGAAAGTGCAGCCTGGTTTCTCCTCACAGCTTATAGTGAAATGCGACAGGAAAGAGATAAGCTGAAAACTGAACTCTTGAGTAAAAAGAAACCAGAAGTTGAGGTCCCGGAAAATTCTGGGCCTACAGAAAGGGAGACTACAGAGTATAGTGTGGATTTAACCAAATGTGGAACGAACCAGCCATTTCAGAGAAAGTCAGGATCGGACATGGAGTTATCCAGGAAAGATTTGTGGAAACTCCTTATGTCTGATGGGCATGATCCAAGGCTACTGCATAGAAAGCCAACGAGAGTGCTGTGGGACCTGTATAAACAGAGCCGCTGCCAGTCTGGACTGAGGGGTTCAGAGAAGGGACACATTGGAGGAAAAATAACTTCAGAGGCAAAACCGTGGAGGCTGAGGTCTAAAGTCAAGAAGCCTCGGGCCAGGAGAGTGGACCCACCCAAGCCCGT
This sequence comes from Tamandua tetradactyla, assembly GCF_023851605.1. Classification (NCBI taxonomy): domain Eukaryota; kingdom Metazoa; phylum Chordata; class Mammalia; order Pilosa; family Myrmecophagidae; genus Tamandua; species Tamandua tetradactyla. The sequence continues at coordinate 223,813,728 of NC_135327.1, read as the reverse complement.
GGAGAGGGTGAGTTTGCCCCAAAGGCAGAGAATGGGCCTTCCACCTCGTTGCAGTGGGAGAGTCATACCGCCTCAGGTCTTGGAGAGAGTGAAGCACGTTCCTTGGGGTTTGGGGAGAGCCTGGCTGCCACCACATGGAGGGGTTGAGCGTGTGCCCCGGAGATGGCAGAGAACCCGGGTGTGGCCCCAATGCTTGGAGAGGGTGGAGCCGAGAGAAAGGTGGTCTCCCCAATATCCCCCAAGGTTGCATTCAGAGAGAGGCAGGCGTAGGCATTTGGAAAGGGTGGGACTGCCACTTTCTAAAGCCCTGAGGATAAATGAGTCTCAGACTTTGAAATCTAATGGACTTTGCCCTGTGGGTTTTCGAAACTGTATGGGTCCAGTGACCCCTGTGTTCCTTCCTCCCTATGGAAATGTGTCTGTGTATCCTGTGAATGTTCCTTCTTTGTATGTTGGCAGCAAATAACTTGTTATGAGTTTTCAAAGGTCCAAAGCAAATGGAGAAAATTTTGCCTTAGGACAGACCATGCCTGTAACTGACTTGATGAGATTTTATACTGTCTCCAATTTTGTACTTCATTGTATTGCTACTGAAAGGTTTAAGGTTTCTGATATTGTTATGAAGTTAATATATTTGTATATGGGAAAAACATGTCTTTTTTAGGGGCCAGAGGGTGGAATGTGCTGGTTTGAAAGGAAGTATGCCCCCTAAGAAAAGTCATGTTTTAATATAAATCCCATTTCTTAAAGGTAGAATAGTCTCTATTCAATGCTGTGTATTTGGGACTGTGATGGGATCATCTCCCTGGTTGATGAGATTTAGTTAAGAACGGTTGTTAAACTGGATTAGGGGATGATATGTCTCCACCCATCTGAGTGGGTCTTGATTAGTTTCTGAAGTCCTATAAAAGAGGAAACATTTTGGAGAATGAGAGATTCAGAGAGAGCAGAGAATGCTGCAGCACCATGAAGCAGAGAGTCCACCAGCCAGCGACCTTTGGAGATGAAGAAGGAAAACGCCTCCTGGGGAGCTTCACGAAATAGGAAGCCAGGAGAGAAAGCTAGCAGATGACGCCGTATTTGCCATGCGCCCTTCCAGCCGAGAGAGAAGCCCTGACTGTGTTCACCATGTGCCGTCTCACTTGAGAGAGAGACCCTGAACTTCATCGGCCTTCTTGAACCAAGGTATCTTTTCCCTGGATGCCTTTGATTGGACATTTCTATAGACTTGTTTTAATTGGGACATTTCTCGGCCTTAGATCTGTAAACTAGCAACTCATTAAATTTCCCTTTTTAAAAAGCCATTCCGTTTCTGGTATATTGCATTCCAGCAGCTAGCAAACTAGAACAACCATGATCAAGTGAGTTTCATCCCAGATACGCAAGGGTGGTTCAACATAAGAAAATCTATTAATGTAATACACAACATTAATAAAATGAAGGGAAAAAATACATGGTTATCTCAATTGATACAGAAAAGGCATTGGACAAAATCCAGCATCCTTTCTTGATAAAAACACTTTGAAAAACAGGAATATAAGGAAACTTCCTCAATGTCATGAAGGGCATACATGAAAAACCTACAGCTAACATCACACTTGATGTTGACTTACTGAAAGCTCTCCCTCCAAGATCTGGAATAAGACAAGGACGTGCACTGTAAACAATGTTATTCAACATTGTACTGGATGTTCCAGCCAGAGAAGTTAGACAATAAAAATAAAAGGCCTCCAATTGGAATGGAAGAAGCAAAACCTTCCTTGTTTGCAGATGACATGATACTACATACAGAAAGTCCCCAAATATGTACAAAGAAGCTATGAGAGCTAATAAACGAATTCAGCAAAGTGGCAGGGTACAAGAACATCCAAGAAATTAGTAGTGTTTCTACATACTTGTAATGAGCAATCTGAGATGGAAATGAAGAAAAAAATTTCCATTTACAATAGCAACTAAAGGAAATTAATATCTAGGAGTATATTTAACTAAGGTCATAAGGAATCTACACATGGGAAACCACAAAATTTTGCTAAAAGAAATCAAAGAAGATCTAAATAAATGGAAGGACATTCCATGCTCATGGATTGGAAGATTAAATATTGTTAAGATGTCAATTCTACCCAAAATGATTTACAGATTCAAGGCAATCCCAATCAAAATCCCAACAGCCTAGTTTGCAGAAATGGAAAAGTCAATTATCAACTGGCCCTGAATAGCCAAAACCATCTTGAAAAAGAAGAATGAAGTTGGAGGACTCGCACTTACTCATTTTAATGCTTATTATGAAGCTACATTGATCAAAACTGCATGGGACTGGCACAAGGATAGTTATATAGACCAATGGAATCAAACTGAGAGCTCAGAAATAGACCTTCACATCTATGGCTAATCAATTCTTGCAAGGCTGTTAAATCCACTCAATTGGGAAAAGACAGTCTCTTCAACAATGGTGCAGAGAGACCTGGATATTCACATGCAACAAAATGAAAGAGGATCCCTATCTCTCAACATGTACAAAAATTAACCCAAAATGGATCACAGACTGAAATATAAGAACCAGGACTAAAATTCCTAGAAGAAAATGTAGGGAAGCATCTTCAGTATCTTGTGTCAGGCAACAGTTCCCCTGAACTCTACACCAAAGCACAAGCAACAGAAGAAAAGACAAATAAATGGGACCTCTTCAAAATTAAAACATTTTGTGCATCAAAGGACTTTATAATGAAAGTGAAAAGACAACATACTCAATGGGAGAAAATATTTGGAAACCACACATTCAAAAAAAGGGTTTAACATCAAATATATAAAGATACTTTATAACTAAACAATAAAAAGAAACACAATCCAGTTATAAAATGGGCAAAAGACTTGAAAAGACATTTCTCCAAAGAAGATACACAAATGGCTAAAAAGCACAGAAAAGATGCTCAACATCACTAGTTATTAAGGAAATGCAAATCAAAAGCACAATGTGATATCATATCACACCTGTCTATTATTAAATAAATGGAAAATTACAAGTTTTGGAGAGGATATAGAAAAATAGGAACCTTCATTGCTGGGGGCAATGTAAAACAATCCAGCCACTGTGGAAGACAGTTTGGCAGTAAGTCAAAAAGCTAAGTTTAGAACAATCATATGACCCAGCAATCCCTCCCACGAGAACTGAAAGAAAGGGCTCAAACAAATATGTGGACATTGATGTTGATAGCGGCATTATTCACAATTGCCAAAAGGTGGAAGCAACCCAAGTGTCCATCATGAATGGATAAAGTGTGGTAGATATATTAAAAGTTCTGGTTCATGCAACAACATGGATGAACTTGACATCTTGTTATGAAAGAAACCAGACACGAAAGTACAAACATTGTATGATCTCACTGACATGAAATAATTAGGAGAAGTAAACTCACAGCATTAGAATCTAGGACACAGGTTATCAGGGATTTGGTTGGGGATAGAGAATGGAGAGTTATAGTATTAATCTTAATTAGTATAGAATTTCTATTTAGGTTGACTGTACAGTTTTAGAAATGGATGGTGGTAATGGAAACACAACATTATGAGTATAATTAACAGCATTGAATTATATATGTGAATATGGTTAACGGGAAATTTAAGGTATGTATATATTACTAGAATAAAAATTAAAAGGTAAAACATAGTACTGTATAACAGCTTACCCTATTGTAAATGATGGACTATATTTAATAGTAAATTATAAAAATGTTCTTTCATTATTATAATAAATATACCACATTAATACAAGGTGTCGACAGTGATATATTGGGGGAAAAAACCACCCTCATGCAAAGAATGGATTATAATTAATACTACAATTATAATATTCTTTCATCAAATTTAACAAATGTACCATACTAATGCAAAGTGTTAATAATAAGGGTATATGGGAATGCTGTATTTTTTACATGATTTTTTTTGTAAACTTAAAATTTCTCTAATTTAAAAAACTTAAAAAGAAGAGGCTGATACAAATGATCTACTACTAAACTAATTTTCCTAAATATACTCTACTTCATGTGGAAATGCATTTGGGGTTAAAAGCATATTTGTCTTTCTCATACCTTGTTACAAAAACGATTTTAAGGCCGTTGCTAATGAGATTAACTAGAATTTCAAAAGTGAGGATTAATATACACCTTTCATTGAGAAAAACATCTAAAGGTTCATAACATACCAAGTTGGTTTTGTTTGAAGCAACCTGGGACCTGATAAATAAGTCAGTTGAAAATAATATGAGAAATGAAGCAATGATAGATTATAGAAGATTTTGATAAAAAAAATTTCCTGTGTTTGCTGATGGTTAATTTTATTCTTATTAGACTTGGAAAAACCTAAGACATTGATAAGATAAAATTGTTTAGGGTACCTGCCTGAGATCAGTAAAATTCAGTGAGTGACGAATGCAATTTGACAGCACTGAATTTCTCTTTATTATGTTATGTTCACACAATATTTCTGAACTTTTGCAATCAACCTTATTAAACATTCTGTACTCCTTAAGCATCAAATGCCCAACCTCTGCCCTCTTTCTTGCACTGAATTTTTTTAAAAATATTTTTATTGAGAAATATCCACACACGTACACTCCAACCATATTATATAATCAGTGACTCACAATATCTTACTTGGTTGTGTATTCTTCACCATGATCATTTTTAGAACATTTATATCACTCCAGAAAAGGAGATAAAAAGAAAAAAAACCTCATACTTTCTATACCCCTTATCATTGACCTACAGTATTTCAATGTACCTGATTTTTACCCTTTTTCTCCTCCAGTACTTATTTCCTTTTTATCTTTATTGTTATTATTATTTTTTTTACTCATCGATCCATACACTAGATAAAAGAAGCATCAGACACAAGTTTTTCACAATCACGCAGTCACACTGTAAAAGCTATATAGTTGCACAATCATCTTTAAGAATCAAGGCTACTGGAATACAGTTCAACAGTTTCAGGTACTTTCCTACAGCCGTTACTAAAAAGGGATATCTATATAATGCATAAGAATAACCTCCAGGATAACTTCACGTCTCTGTGTGAAATCTCTCAGCCAGAAACTTTGTCTCATTTTTCTCTTTCCCCTTTTGTCAAGAAGGCTTTCTCATTCTGATGATGTCGAATCCTGGCTTATACCGGGAGTCCTGTCCCATATTGCCAGGGAGATTTGCACCCTTGGGAGTCATGTCCCATGTAGTGAGGGAGGGGGGGAGGGCAGTGAGTTCTCCTTGGCTTAGAGAGAAAGGCCACATCTGAGCAACAAAAGAGGCTCTCTAGGGTGACTCTTAGGCAAAGAGTAGGCTTAGCCTATCCTTTGCAGAAATAAGCTTCATAGGGGTGAACCCCAAGATAGAAAGCACAGCATATTAAATTGGTTGTCCCCACTGCTTGTGAGAATATCAGGAACTCCCCAGATCGGGAAGTTTAATTTTTCCTCCTTTATCCCCAGTCCCCTAAGGGGATTACTCTGGGATATGTCGGGGCATCACACTAACCTGCACAAACCAACAAGATCTCATGGCCTATTCAAGATTTCATGTAGTTAATGGTGTCCAAGAAAACTGACTATACAAGTTAAATTAGGTAAGTGCTACCCAAAATATAATTTTAGCACCAAATAAACATCTCTCCCTTTGATCTCACACAGAGGTTGAAGTTTGAAAATATGGGCCATATCGTACTTTACCCAGTATTCTGATTTTCCTTATTCCTATCCAGATCAGTTTACTCATATCTCTAGATGAAGTCTGGTCACTTTTTTACATTTTAACAGTTGCTGAATGGGCTAATGTTGACTTTCATAGCTTCAGAGCTTTAACTCTGAGTCTCAGGTGTCATATAAATAAATACCCAAAGTTTCAGGGAACAACCAGGTTATATAAATATAGCGCAGTATCTCAGAATCTAGAAATATCAGTTGTAACTCCTGAATATATGTGACTGCTGTAAGAGTTTGTAATCTAGGATCCTTTACTCTAGGCCCCAACCAAATAACCCATTTTGCATTGAATTTTAATGTAGATTAAGGACTAATATATCAATACTTACCTAAAGGGCAGAAATAAAAGGAATTATCTCTTTACCAATTTAGCAATCAAATTATCTGTAGTATTATATTGGCATTTGATATTGTTACTAACAACCACCATTTGGAACAAATCAGGGGTTAAAGAGTTCATTAACACAAAACCTTACGTTTCATTCCAGCTCTTTTTGTATCATCAATGGTTAAGAGGATATCTACTGCGCTTTGAGCATTATCAGACAACTTTTCTTCACCTTCTGGCCAAGGGATATCTACAAATACAAACAAGCTTGGTAATTCCTGCTCAAAATGATAGTATACAGAAATAAATGTATCTAATAGAAGAAAAAAAGAATCACCTCTTTTCAAAATATTCTGGAACACTTGTTGTGGTGTTTCATCATTGAAAGGGGGAATTCCAGTTAGAAACTCAAACAAGCAAACCCCAAGTGCCCACCAGTCTACTGCAGGACCTGGAATTTAAGAGGAAATAGCTGAATTTGCAGGTATTTTCTTTAAATGTTTAACCAACTGAAATATTTATACAGGGATATTTGTGTATATTAAGGTATCCATTTCCTCAGGTTTTCTTCTGGTTTTATAATGTGGGAAAACCCAAATTATCTTCCTTTAGGCAAGACCATCATTAATTTCCTTCTCTATTTTTTTCTTAATTAAAAAAAATTAACTAACAAAACATTTAGAAATCATTCCATTCTACATATACAATCAGTAATTCTTAATATCATCACATTCCTTCTCTATTTTCCAAGAAGTTTAGATTAGCAATTACATAGCTAAAGAAAAGTTAAAGCCAACTTTTACCATTTATTAATAACCTTTGATATTCCAGATGCTTTTATTTGCCTTAACTCCTAAAATACAAGCTATGAATATATTAATGCTAACCTCTGATTTTAAAAATCCTTAGAATATGCTTGCTTCAGCAGCATATATACTAAAATTGGAACGATATAGAGAAGATTAGCATGGCACCTGTGCAAGGATGACATGCAAATTCATGAAGTGTTCCATATTTAAAACAAAAATACTTAGACTACTTCTCAATTCAAATCAGGAAACAACGACACTTAGATTATTTTGTATCCCATTTGTTCTACATAAGTTATGAGACGAGGTAGCAGCATTTATACTAATTGAAGGACAGACTGACAAGTAGACAAAGCCTTAATTACAGAGGTTTTTTTTTTTTTTTTTTAACTTTTTTTAACTGTGAAATTTAACATATATACCAAAAAAGAAAAACCAATAATTTTCAAAGTGCACTCCTACAAGCAGCTACAGAATAGATTTCACAGTTTGGTATGGGCTACCATTCCACAATTTCAAGTTTTTCCTTCCAGCTGCTCCAAAACACTGGAGGCTAAAAGAAATATCAGTATAGTGATTCAGCAGTCATACGCATTTGCTAAGTCCTATCTTCTCTGTTATAACTCCTCCTTCTCCTTTGATCCTCCTTCCACCCTATAAGGACCTTTGGGCTATGTTCTTTCAAAATTTTTCATGTTGAAAAGGGGTGTCGATAATTTGGGATGGGGGATGGGACTAGTTGATGTTCTTAGAGAGGCTGGCCCCTCTTGGTTTCAGGGCTTATCTAGCCTAGGAAACCTCTGGAAGTAATGGGTTTCAGGAAAGTAAACTTAGTGCATGAAACTTTTACAAAGTCTCAGAGCACTAAGTGTTCTTTAGGGTTAAGACACATGATGTTGGTTGGGGTTTGACAGATTGTGGCAATAAGCAATATCTAGCTGAAGCTTGCATAAGAGTAGCCTCCAGAATAGCCTCTTGACTCTACTTGATCTCTCTTAGCCACTGATATTTTGCTTTGTTAACTTTCCTTTCCCCCTTCTGGTCCAGAAGGCATTATGGATCCCATGGAGCCAGGGCCAGGCTCATCCCTGGGAATCACGTCCCACGGTTTCAGGGAGATTTTCTCCCCTGAATATCATGTCTTCGTAGGGAGGACGGTAATGATTTTCCTTGCAGAGTTGGGCTTAGGGAGATGGACTACAGGTGAGCAACTAGAATTTTTGTGGAAGTAACTCTTACGCATAATTACAGATAATCTTAGCATCTCCACTTCAGTAGTCAGTTTCATTAGGCCAAGCCTCTAAATCAAGGGTTTGGCCTATTTTCATGGGAGTCCCTAATGTTTGAGAGAGTACCAGGGGTTTCCAAGATGGGAAAGTTTAGTATTTCCATATTTTTAATCCCTCAAGAAACTCAACAACACTTTATCAGCCCACCATCGTCTCAAATGTTTCCGGGTATTACATTAAGCTAAACGGAATCACAAGGCCTTGTTACTTGGGCTGTTTAAATGAGCTATTCAGAGGGTTGATTTAGATTGTGTTAGAGAAAATTTAGGTTCTAGACACAATAAACCTCTCTGCCTTTGGTCTCATACAGTAGGTGAAGCTCTAGAGTTCATACACTATCATCTTTTACCCTGTATTCTGATTTACCTTAGACCCAACCAAACTGGCTTCATTTTTGATCTCTAATTGAAGTCTGATCTCTTTTTTGTTTGTTTTAACTATTATTGTAGTAGCAGAACTCCATCTCTTAATGTTAAGTGTCACAGAGTTACTCAAAGATCCAGGGAAATACCAGCTTGCACACATAGAGCTCAGTGTCTCAGAATCCAGAAATAAACTTTCAATGTCAGACTACGCATGGTTGCCAAAAGTGCCCACGATCTAGGCTCCCATTTTCTTTTAAGGGTTTTCTGAATGAAACCATAGCATATTTGTTCTTTTATTTCTGAGTTATTTTGTACAACTCATTGTCCCCAACGTTCATTCAGTTTGTTGTGTGCCTCACGGTGTCATTCCTTTTGGTAGCTACACAGTATTCCCTCATATATATAGAGATATACATCAGTTCGTCTTTTGGGTTCTCAGTCATTCTACCTTTCGGCCCTCTCCATCCATTAGGCATCATGAATTATGCCCAAAATGAACAAACCATGTCTTACAGTGTCCTCATTTGGTTGTGCAATAATTACCAAGTTTTAATGTAGCACAATTCTTTTACAGAAAATAGTGGTAAATTAGTTTAGCAAAGAATATTCACTTAAACGATGGCTTGAAGAGGTAATTAGTGGAAATGTTTTAACTAATGGGTAAAACTGATTTCTAAATAAATCTTTATTGGAAGGATGATTTATATACAAAGATGTTTCAAATGATTAAATATAATCATTTGATTTCAAATGATTATATATAATCTGGTTTAGATTTGTGATTAGCTTCATCTATGAAGAAAGTGCTTCCTAAGCAAATGCTAATTTTAGTACAAAAAAATGGTTGACAACAATATATTTTAGGATAGGAATCTAGTCTAGGTTAAATATATCTGAAAATTACTCTTTAAAAGTAATTTCATTATTGCGATTACATAATTGCCACCATTCCAATTTAAAACAAGTAGGAAAGCAATCTGGAATTCAGTAACACAGTAAAAGTAATTCAGAATGCCTTTTACTTGCAAGCCACATAATTCCTTCTTCCCCATAAGGAACACAAGCTGCAAATAGTCTATAGGCTTCTGTTTAGAGAGTAATCACTAAAAAACACACCATCCACCTCAGTTAGTAGACCTTTTAAGCACCATTCAGAAAGAATTATTCCAGTAGATTAGATAGCATGAAAGGGCTTTAAACAAATAACAGAGAAAGTGGGGGAAATCAGGGGAAAATGTATTTATTTTCCCTAAGTTAGAAATTAGGACCCTTTTCCCAGCTCAGCCAAAATGTACTCATGTCAAAAACACACATGATTTCCCCATGGGTATGCCACACATACCCATATACTCAAGTCAAAGTTTAATAAGATCACATGTTGTGATGAATGAGGACAATTGTAATACATAATATTAGCCAGAAAAATGGAACGGCCTTGCTTTACGCTACTGGCTTTCTAATTGAGAACACACTTCTACAATTTGTAGGAATGGACTGATATTGTTGTATCTATTTACTTACTAATGATAACAGAATTAGATGGTTTAGCAAATTCAAGTGCTTTTGTAGCTGATAATTTAAGTATTTTTACCATGCCTAATTCCTCTGCTGCAATAAAGGAGCTATATCTTCATTCTATACTACCCTAAAATTTCTAAAGAATGCTGCATGCTTGCGCAGCTTTTCACAAAGATCAACCTCTCTGGGTGCCTTCCTGCCCAAAAGATAGAAAACAGATCATTTTTGTATGTCATAAAAAGCTCAGCTAAAAAGGCAAACAAATGTTTTTTGCAATGTGATCTATTTATACTTTGACTGTTCAGTTAAATATGCTTTGCCATATCATTTTATAGAAAGCTTACTTACCCGAAGTCAGAAATCCTGCATATAAGAAAAGAGCAGTTAAGTATATAACATTCAAATTATAAGTTTTCATAACATTCATTGAACTAGATACCCAATATTGTGTCATACATAAAGGATATAAAAATGAGTAAGAAAAAGATCTTTTCCCAAGAGTGGAAGTGACTGCTCTAGTGGGGGGCGGGGGTTTGGGGGAAGATGGAGAGAGCAAAGAATTGCTACTTTTTATTATAAATTGTGTTGTCTTTTTTGTTATTATAAAAACTACATTTCAGAAGTCAGAAATTTAAAAATATATCACCAGATAGCTGCGATAACTAGATGTTCCACTAAAAGAGTAACAAGATCTTGGAGTTTGAAGCTTACTTACATACTGTATCCTACTAGACAGGATACAGACTGTTAGAAGAACTGAGCTGGTAAATGACTAGCAAAAAGTCACTGGACATAAATCAGCTAAGTGCCCACAGAACTGAGTTGTTCTGGTGAACAGAGAAGGGAGGAATTTTCAATGTGCCTTTATTTCCAATACTGGAAAGATTGTTAACATGCATTGAGTACTTTCAAGGAATTCTCCTGGAGTGCTATGTTCAAGGCAGAAAACCCAGATACAGCTCTTTAGAACTTTTCTTAAGCTTTCATAGTGAAGACGGGGGTTATAATTAATCACAATACTGGCAGAATGACATTGTTTTAAGCTATGTGAGTAAGAAGTGGATAATTCGCCATAGGTATCAATGGATGCTTTATGGAATGGGTGACCTTTGAACTGATGATGAGAGGAGGAGAAGAAATCTGACAGGAAGATACTTAGGTCTGTCTTTTCTAAGATCTTGAAGAACCTCTATACTTAGATGGGACAAGGCAGGAAACAGGAGGAGCAGTAGAGGTCAGAGGAACCAGATGGAGAAAAGGCTGGGACAGTTAATAATAAGGACATTACTAGGGACTGTTAAATTCCAGCTAAATAGTAAGGCTACCAATCAGATGGCCAGAACAAAAACAATCTAAAAAAACAGGAGCTTTTTGGCTCGCAGTGTTCTCCACGGGGGTCTGGACCTGGGCAGCTGGTCTTACCGCTGTGTGGGAAAGACATAAAGGAGTTTGCATAACACAGCTGTGCCAAATGGAGCTGGAGGAGCCTTATTTGTGCACAGAGATACTCTTGAGAATAACCTAGATAATCCATTTGATTTCACACCAAAAAACTATAAGAGGATAGAGGCAATTATAAAAAACTACCAGACAGGCATAAAGCAGCAGCTGGGTTTCCAATCCTGGATTTAGCCCAAAGACAGAATGAATGTTGCCCATCTCTGTTATGAACAAGGTTGCTGAAGTTTTACAAGTGTCCCCCCATGAAAGTATACTAAGTAGCAACTTTTTATACAATGTATAATGGAAAGCCAGAAGGCATTCAGGTCTGCACTATTACACCTTGCATGCTGAGATTCTGACAGCATACTAGAGGCCATTCAGATAAAGCACGGAATAAAAGTTGGGGAGACTACACCTGATAAACTGTTCACTCCTATAGAGGTGGAATGTTTAGAGACCTATGTAAATGCACTGATCATCCAAATAAATGACAACTATTATGAAGATCTGACTCCAAAGAATATTGGAAAAATTATCAATGAGCTCAAGGTTGGCAAAATTCCAAAACCTGGGCTAAAGGAGTGGATGCTTCGCTTATGAGCCAGCTGGCAGTCTTACCTCTTTGAATGAACCACTCTAAAACCTGGCTTTGGTGTGCAAAAGGTCTTTAATTTATATTCAACTGTACATATATAAATATATCACAAGAAATAAAATATGAATCTCCCATCTAAAAAAAAAAAAAGAAAGAAAACAGGACACCTCTGAGAAGTTGGGCTGTGAGGGGAAGACAATGGTGGAAACTTATTTTCAGGCTAAGGCAAAAAGCCAGCAGAGAAATCAAAACAAAAGAAGGGATGTGGTGTGAAAGGGAGGATGAGGTGGTCCACCATGAAAGGAGCAAAGGAAAAGGGAAATAATTAGACTTGAGATATAGGAGATGGAGCTCAATCAGAAGGTAGGAAGGGAAAAACACTGCCAGAAAGAGAAAGGGAAAAAGAGAAGAGAGATGGAAATACCCTTTTATTCTTCTTTCATGTTCCATTTTGAAGGATAGTTCACATCTGGTTCAACTCTTCTGGGAGGGTATGAGTGAGGGTAAGCTCTAAACAGTCTTTGGCAGACTGAAGAAAAGGTTAGACCCAACTTTGTATACCTGAACCCAACCTTGAACAAACTTAAGGAAACATTTGGATTAAAGATAATCCCAGGATGGTCAAAGGGGACTGTAGATTGGGTTTCTCTGGGACACTGAGACTGAGCCAGAAGGCAAAGGACAAATGATTGCAGGCTCTTCAATGTGTGGACTTTCACTTCAGAGAATAAATCAGCCACGGCCATTCCTTTTCTCTTTTTCTACAATGAATGCCATATAATAGAAGAAACAGAGTCCTGCATGAGTTTGCTTTGTTATACTTTAGGTAATCTAAATACCAAAGAAATTTAAAACAATTTTACCTAAAAAAACAAACAAACAAACAAACATAGCCATAGATAGATAACATTCCAAACTCTCAAGCCACACACGTCTTACCATGGGCTCTGCCTAATAACAGCTCAGGTGCGAGGTAGTCTGGGGTTCCTAGAATCCTCCCATCCTCCACTGGGGCTGCCCCTCTTCTCACGCTCTTTGGAGTTCGGTATGGAGTTCCTGACTTGGTCAGATTTGGGGTCTGCTAATTCAAAAAGGGTTTCAGAGTCAACAGATATCTTAATTCCTTTTGCAGTGAAGAGAAGTGCTGAAACAATAGAAAAGCTGGATCACAGCCTGCCAGGCATAAAATACATACTCAAATCCATGGTTAATTTTGGAAATAGATTCAAAACTATTTAAAATTACGAAAAGTTCTAAAGAAGTTCAAAAGCATAGATATTACTAATTCTTTCAATAAAACCTAAATATGTAAGAAACAATGAATAAAATCTACAAGAAAGAATTTCATGAGAGCATGGACTAATATAAGCTTAAGCGTGACCACTGAGGGAAGCTGTGACTGAAAAATAATTGAGGTATTAGGGCAATACCCAAAATGGAACTAAATATAAATAATCTCTTGTTCTAAGTGGCATTTAACAGTTTTCATGGCAGCTTGTTTCCTCCTAACAACCCTATGAGGTCAGTAGAACAGGCTGGATTATGACCTAGAGACTGATGGAAAAAACAGACTCTAAGGGTAAAAGACCTTCTTCTAAGTCACTTGGTAAGGTTTGGATAGAAATCTCAAGTCCTGTAACCCTAAGTTCAGGGTTTATACTTTTCATATCATGATGTCTCCCCAAAGGAAGGGAAAAAAAGAAATTCTGTGTTTATAAGGGTAAAGGTTTAAAAAATAAAAATAAAATAAGATTTGAAATATATTTTAAACATTTTTCTATAAAGAAAGGAGATCATCTAAATGTGTTCTGAGAAGGCAGTAATGTAGAGTGGACTTTCACTGTGTATCTTATATGTTGCTAGGACTGAGTGAAAATATGTGGTTGAATTTCCCTATTTCTTAGAAAAGTATATAGAGCTATATAAATGGAAGGAGGCATCATAGTTAAAAACAAATGTTATTACTATCACCTTTACCTTCCTGCACTAAAACTCTCAACAACTTGTAGATTCTCAACCAAAGGGAACAAAATTGTGATGTCATACACGGTCCAGTTAAGAGGCAAATGTCTGGCCTTGATAGTTATTTTTCTTAAATTCAAAGAACAAAGTGTTAGAAAGTTATAACATACCTGATAAGGAACATAGGCTCTTTCTTTTTGAGTAGGGGTTACAGCCATGGGATATGAACCACTATAAACACATGAAATTTCCATTGTATCTAAAGAAGTAATGCTCATTTTGGATGGTTCTGAGTTATTGGATGCATTGATATGACTGTTAAAACTTCGAAAAGCTACAGTGTTTCTCTTAGAGAGGGTTAATGTCTTCAACACCTCCAAAGAAGGAGCCAACATTTTTTGGTTACTGTCTTGGACATCTGAATTCTCATCACCTTTTGGTAAGGTATTTTCCTGGCAGCTTGTTGATACAATCAGTTGGTCTTTGATATTTGATTCTTCAAAAGAGGATTCTTTGATGCTGTTACCTGGATCTAAAGACTGCCTTTCCACTGGACTTTCCATTACAGAAGTTCCAGGAAAAGATGAATCAGAGTCCATACATATACTCTTAGGAGCTCTATCATCATCAGAACATAGAAAACTAGAACTTAAGTAGTCCTTCTTACTGTTCTTTTCACAATCTTCATCCAGTTCACACATAAGGTTTTTTGCTATTACAGGGATAGGTGATTTTTCTGGTGTTTGTTGTTTATCATTAAAATAATTGACAATGTTCTCCTTATTATCACAGTCACTTTGCTCACTTCTGTACATTGCGAGGTTAAGGTCCTGGACTTCAGTTGTTAAGCCTGTACTTCGATTTGCAAAACAATCCATCATTTCATTACTCTGATTAATCTCTACACAATTTTTTTTATTCTGTATAATTTTCTGACAAGGACTGGAATCAACTAACTCAAAATTTCTTTTTAAACCTTTCTTTCCAAGGTGCTCTTCAGTCATATTGCTAGAATCCACAGCCAACTGGCTCAACTGAGGAAATCCAGGCTGTCTTGTGTCGGCGAACGTATTAGTGTTGTTTACATCCAGTTCTCTTCCTTCCCAAGAAGTTTTCCCAGAGAAGTGTTTTTTAGCAACTTTTATGCAAGAGCTTCCAGGGGCAGGAATGCTGCTGCTGGTACGAATGGGAGAGAGGGCTAACTCGAGATCCTTTTTATAGAAACTTTTGGTAAACTTTGTACATAAAGCCTTTTCAGTTGCATTCAAACTCATCATTGTTGAGCCCAGTGCCTCATCACTTTCCTAAGAGGGGAAAAAATAATTTTCTTAGTTTTATAAAGCTGAGATTCCCACCTAAGTGGAATAATGGACCTCATAAAATACTATGCTGCCCATTCCTACTTTCCAGTGAAAAAAAGAACAAGGAAAACAAGAATCAAAAAGCAATAAAAACAGCTGCAGAGTAAGTGTATTAAATTACTTTCGGTGAAATACTGGTGTAAAATTTAAGTCATTTATTCAACAAATACTTATTTTGTTAGTTTATTACATGTTATTTCAATGAAACAAATTAAGGGGCAACATATTTAGGAAAATTTTGGGGTAAGGTACATTATATATATAACTTTTGCAATAGGGCTATGGATTATTCCTTTTTCTTAAACATTTTTAATGTGATATATACAGAATGAAAAATTTCCCATTATAACCACTGTTAAATGTGCAATTCAGTGGAATTAATTATATTCGCAATGTTGTGCTACCATCACCAAGACCTGATTCTGGGACACTTCATCACTCCACATGGAGACTCTGCACTCTTTAAGAAATAACTCCCTATTCTCTTCTCTTAGTTCTTGGCAACGTCTAATATATCTGCTGTCTCTATGAATCTGCTTATTCTAGATATTTCATATAAATATAACCAAACAATATTTATTAATTTTGGTTTATTTCATTCAAATAATGAGTTTGAGGTTCATCCATGTTGGAGCATGTGTCAGAATTTCAGCCTTTTTAAAAGTTGAGTAATATTCCATTGTATAGATGTACTACATTTTGTTTATTCATCCATTAAAGGGCACTGGGTTGTTTCTACCTTTCAATTATTGTGAATATTGCTATTATGAAAATTGTTGTATGAGTATGGATTGTTTTGTTTTGAATTGTAAAACGCATGGGGCTTGAAGCCTAGTTAGTGGAAAATTATAAACTAAAATATTGTTAATGTAAATATGTATCAGTTCATATAAGTTAAATAAAACCAGGCTGATAATGAAACTAAACTTATTGTGATTTATAATAAAAAACCCCAAATTACCAGGATTTAAATCCATTGTCAAATGGATGATGTATTGAAAAACAAAACACTTTGTTGATAACTGAATTCCAACTATCTGTGGGAATTCATGTGCATTCAGAACTTTAGATGTATTGCGAATTAGTAAATGGTAACCAGGATTTTTAAAGGATTATTTAATTAGAATCATCAGGAAACTACTTATGAAGTGCAAACATCAAACTTCAGTAACTATTATTAACTTACTTTGTAATAATAATGAGTACTTAATCATGATCAAAAAGAAAATTATCAATCACTAAACTGCAATCAAAGAAAAGGATGCATATTGGGATAAGTGTAAAGTTTACCAGGAGTCATCATGGTCTGGTATTCATTGGTCATAGCTTGGGAACCACTACTACAGTCTTTTGGTTTTTTTCGCATGGGCAGGCACCGGGCAACGAAACCGGGTCTCCGACATGGTAGGTGAGAACGCTGCCTGCTGAGCCACCATGGCCCACCCTGTAGGCTTTTTACTGCATTTCTCAGGGAGGCAGAAGAAGCAGGAGGAAGAGGTGTACAGAGTTTGAAATACTAATACAATCTGCTTTCTTGAATAGGAAAGGGCTGGAATAATAATAGTACTAGGAATGGTTTCTGTTTACCCAGCAGTAGATTTTACCTATACAACAGCCTATAAGGAGAGAAGAAAATGAGATTAAGAAATCCTGTCTTAACTGAAAAATAATTTGGTCTTACTCCTAACATATAAATATCTAATGATAATAAAGATATCATGTTACTGAGAACAAAGAACAGACAAGATCCAAATTATTTTATCAAATGGAAGGTTTATTTTAATAATGATAAAATATCATTATTCTAATCAAACATTATAATATCTTATCAGCACTTTATGAAGTAGACCATAGTATAATTTTAAATTTTAGCTCCTAGCAATATCTATTAGCTGTAGTAACTTGAAAAAGGCAAAAACTGAAAATACAAATGAAGTAAAACAACTTTAAGTAAATTCATTCACTTGGTAAGCAATCTCCTCAGAACACATACTATTTTTCCCCCATTATTTATTTATTTTTAATCCATATTTTTTACTCATCTGTCCATACTGTAGATAAAAGGAGCACCAGACACAAGGTTTTCACAATCACACAGCCACATAGAACAGATACTTTTAAAGATACAACTCTATCACTTCTGTGGTCTAAAAGTTGTTTCTGATCCAGAAGAGTTACCATTCCATTTAGTTAGAAACTGAGGGGAAAAACAGTATAGAGGGAGATAGTATAAGTTTTAAAATAAGATATAGATTTAAAAAAATAAAAAGACCCAACTAGTTAATATCTGTACCATGATAGGGAATTAAAGAAAAAACTCACCTAGAGGCCTAGAAGGCAATTATCTACTATCAGTTTATTGCAGGAACTAAAAAAAAAAAAAAAAATCTCCTCATATAGTCAAACAAGAACAAATTCACATCTGAACAAGAAGGGAAATATTTCAAAAGAATTTGAAGGAATGGACAGGAAAATGAAGACTTTTTTATAACACGTGGATTGCCATTCATGTAACAATTTCACTTCCACAATTTTGAAGGAAAGTTTAAAGAATTTCTATCACTACTTTCACACACATAATTATTTGGGTAAGATAAAATGAATTAACCTGATAATCCTTTTCCCATCTGGGACTGCTGTGGCACTCTGATTCCACGCTGGATATAAAAGTGTGGGACTGGCTGCTGGCACTGGAAGTAGCCAGCCTCTTCCGAGACTGGAGTAGATTACAGGTCAGACACTTCACTGGCATTCCTGGGCTGGAGGGAATGGTTTCAAGACCTGGAAAGAATAGAGAAAATTGGGGTTTTGTGTCACATCTTTCTTTGTTCCTACCCTAATCTGACTCCTTACTCTGCAGATAATCCAGCAAAATATAAAGCATGGCATATTGGAACTATTTCTACATAAAACCGCCCAATCCATACAGCTGGAGTCACACTTTTCTGGCATGCTTCCCATTATGCTTAGACAAGCAAGTTGTTACAAATACAAGACTGGCTCTGAAACAATAAAACAAAACGCCTTCAACATTAGTCTAGTCAAAATCAGGACAAGGGAACTATAATAATTAGGAGGAAATCAATTTTGAGACCCATGATTCAGTGTGAACTATTCTTGATAGAGAGGCATTATAGATCTGCTATATTAGATGTGCTATAAAGTTGGAATGTGATGAGATTTACTCAATTCAGTTTGTATAATTAACAGTGTAGCTTTATTTTAATGTTGAGGCTTATGTGCTTATAATGCCAAGCCTTGCACATTCTTTTATTTATTTATTTATTTATTTTTAATTCCTAAATATTTTATTCTTTTGGTTGCAATTGTAAATGGAATTCGTTTCTTGATCTCCCCCTCAGATTGTTCATTACTAGAGTATAGAAACACTACAGATTTCTGAGTGCTGATCTTTCTTGTAACCTGACACTTTGCTGTACTTGTTTATTAGCTCTAGTAGTTTTGCTGTGGATTTTTCAGGGTTTTCGACATACAGTATCACATCATCTGCAAACAGTGAGTTTTACTTCTTCCTTCCCAATTTTGATGCCTTGTATTTCTTTTTCTTGTCAAATTGCTCTGGCTAGAACTTCCAACACAATGTTGAATAACAGTGGTGATAGTGCACATTCTTAAGAGAGTTCCTTAATACCATTGGATAAAATAAATTAACAACAGCAAATTGGCTACAGCCTCAGCAGCATGATGCATGTTCCTGCATCATATATAAATAAATGATACTGCTGTAAATTGTCACTCAACTGCTAAGTAGACACAATAAGACAGTCACATTTTTACTAAAAATCATAATACATATATTACACTTTACACACAACTGTGTGTGCGCGTGTACATACAGGCATGCATATATGTGTGTCTGTCTGTCTATCTAACTTTTCTCTTTCCCAAAAGGGGCAACCATGACTTCAACTGCAGGAAAATCCTTAGGCTTTTGAGCTATAAATTGAAAACTGACTTGAAATTACAACTTTAAAATTGGAAGGAGAATTTTAGTCCATCTAATCCTACCGTATTTTTGGTTCATAGATCCTTTCAAGTGGGCACTTGGTTTAACTGAATGCTATGTGATGAGTTCTTTTTGGGCCATGCAGACCATGTAGGTACTTAATTTTTTTTTTAATTCAGAAAGCTTTATTGAATCTAAGGCCCAAGTACAATCAATGAATGGGCTGAAGTGGATGAATCAAGAGTCCGATCCAAACCTGTCTACCTTTACTCTCAAATGTGAGCATTCTTTTTATTTCCCCTCAGGAGGTCTGATTTTATTAGACAGTATGCATACATCAAATTGATTTTGAGTCTGGTTTTTAAACTCTAATAGAGAGAATTTCGAATATACAGAAAGTAGACAGAGTATTATGCCCATCATTTAGTCCTAATACCCATCAACCCATGTCCAATTTTGTCATATCCACACTCCTATTCACTCCATCCCATACTATAATTTTTTTTGCATATGGATTTTTATTGTTTATTTAATCAAGGTGACAAAAGTTTGACAGTAATAAATAATAAAAACATAACATGATTTTTAAAAAACATTTTTTTTAAAAGTGAAGAGGCATTGTCTAAAACAATAAGGAAAGAGATGGTCAACATATATATCAATAAGTATCCTGGTCTAATAAGACATAGAATATTTGTCATCTACTCAGATGTTTAAGAACCTTTTAAATCTTCTCACTAAGAGCAAACAATTAATCCAAGAAAACATTGTCATTTAAGAGTAAAAACAAATTCTTGTTTTGCATGAAGATACATCTGATAAGAAAATTATTAAAAATCTTATAAAACTATAAAATCCTAGCTAACGTTAACCGCAACCCATAAAATTCACTTCCAAGAAGACTTCTACAACGTTCTATATCCCATCTCTTTTGTCCGACACATTCCTGTTTATCATTCTGCAACTGTCAGTTACTTTACTTTAGGGGAAAAAGTATTCTCTTTTTCCTTAACAAAAATACTTCCTGCACTGATTGTAAAAACTCAGAAATGGATAGCACAATACTACCTAGCTGTAATATAATTATGTTAAAACACTGAATGAAGCTGAATGTGAGAATGATAGAGGGAGGAGGGCTGGGGGCACAAATGAAATCAGAAAGAAAAAAGTGATAAGTATTGAGATGGTATAATCTAGGAATGCCTAGAGTGTATAATGATAGTGAGTAAATGTACAAATTTTAAACATATTTTTGCATGAGGAAGAACAAAGGAATATCATTACTGCAAGATGTTGAAAATAGATGGTAATTCATATTTTAAAACTTTAACATATATGACTAAAGCAAAAAATGTTTATTTGGTACAAAGTTTATATTTTGACTAGTGCATTTCCTAATATAACTTATGTGGAGAGTTAAATTGAACACCATAAGTATATGGAACCTTGAGTAGGGCATGAGATTTTGTTGGTTTGTCCAGAGTGACATTCCGATAAATCCCAGAGGGATTTGAACAGTGAATAAAAAAGTATTTAAAGTCCCCTTCACGGAATGGTGAGAAAGGGGGAAAATTCACCCTCCCCAAGTTGAATTCTTGATATTCATATTCTCACAAGCAGTGGGGACAACCAAAGCCATAGGCTGAGCCCCCAATCTTGGGGTTTACTCATATGAAACGTAACCTCCACAAAGGACAGTTCAAGCCTATTTAAAATTAACCCCAACAGTCACCCCCAGGAGAACCTCTTCTGTTGCTCAGATGTGGCCTCTCTCTCCAGCCAACACAACAAGCAAACTCACTGTCCTCCTCCTGTCTACGTGGGACATGACTCCCAGGGGTGTGGACCTTCCTGGCAACGTGGGACAGAAATCCTAGAATGAGCTGAGACTCAACATTTAGGGATTGAGAAAATCTTCTTGACCAAAAGCGGGAAGAATGAAATGAGACAAAGTAAAGCGTCAATGGCTGAGAGATTCCAAACAGAGTTGAGAGATTATCCTGGAGGCTATTATTATGCATTAAATATCCTGGAGGTCCATCTCTCACACCCTATACAAAAGTTAACTCAAAATGGATCAAAGATCTAAACATTAGGTCTAAGACCATAAAACAGTTAGAGGAAAATGTTGGGAGATATCTTATGGATCTTACAACTGGAGGCGGTTTTATGGACCTTACACCTAAAGCAAGAGCACTGAAGAAGGAAATAAATAAATGGGAACTCCTCAAAATTAAACACTTTTGTGCATCAAAGAACTTCATCAAGAAAGTAGAAAGACAGCCTTCACAATGGGAGACAATATTTGGAAATGATAATATCAGATAAAGGTCTAGTATCCAGAATTTATAAAGAGATTGTTCATCTCAACAACAAAAAGACAGCCAACCCAATTACAAAATGGGAAAAAGACTTGAACAGACACCTCTCAGAAGAGGAAATACGGATGGCCAAGAGGCACATGAAGAGATGCTCAATGTCCCTGGCCATTAGAGAAATGCAAATCAAAACCACAATGAGATATCATCTCACACCCACCAGAATGGCCATTATCAACAAAACAGAAAATGACAAGTGCTGGAGAGGATGCGGAGAAAGAGGCACACTTATCCACTGTTGGTGGGAATGTCAAAGGGTGCAACCACTGTGGACGGCAGTTTGGCGGTTCCTCAAAAAGCTGAATATAGAATTGCCATACGACCCAGCAATACCATTGCTAGGTATCTACTCAAAGGACTTAAGGGCAAAGACACAAATGGACATTTGCACACCAATGTTTATAGCAGTGTTATTTACAATTGCAAAGAGATGGAAACAGCCAAAATCTCCATCAACAGAAGAGTGGCTAAACAAACTGTGGTATATACATACGATGGAATATTATGCAGCTTTAAGACAAGATAAACTTATGAACCATGTAATAACATGGATGGACCTAGAGAATATTATGCTGAGTGAATCCAGCCAAAAACTAAAGGACAAATACTGTATGGTCCCACTGATGTGAACGGACATTCGAGAATAAACTTGAAATATGTCATTGGTAACAGAGTTCAGCAGGAGTTAGAAACAGGGTAAGACAATGGGTAATTGAAGCTGAAGGGATACAGACTGTGCAACAGGACTAGATACAAAAACTCAAAAATGGACAGCACAATAATACCTAATTGTAAAGTAATCATGTTAAAACACTGAATGAAGCTGCATCTGAGCTATAGGTTTTTGTTTTGTTTTGTTTTGTTTTGTTTTGATTTTACTATTATTACTTTTATTTTTTTCTCTATATTAACATTCTGTATCTTTTTCGGTTATGTTGCTAGTTCTTCTAAACCAATGCAAATGTACTAAGAAATGATGATCATGCATCTATGTGATGATGTTAAGAATTAATGATTGCATGTGTAGAATGGTATGATCTCTAAATGTTGGGTTAATTTCTTTTTTTCCGTTAATTAAAAAAAAAAAAAAAAAAAGAGAAGGGATAATTGGAGATGAAGGGATACAGACTGTACAACGGGACTGGATATAAAAACTCAGAAATGGACAGCACAATACTACCCAATTGTAATGCAATTATGTTAAAACACTGAATGAAGCTGCATGTGAGGTATAGGTTTTTTGTTTTTGTTTTTTTTGTTTTTTTTTCTTTCTATTATTGTTTTAATTCTTATTCTGTTGTCTTTTTATTTCTTTTTCTAAATCGATGCAAATGTACTAAGAAATGATGAATATGCAACTATGTGATGTTATTAAGAATTACTGATTGTACATGTAGATTGGAATGATTTCTAATTGTTTTGTTAATTCTTTTTCTAATTAATAAAAAAAAAAAAAATATCCTGGAGGTTATTCTTACACTAGTCAAGATGTAATGGAGAGGCTGGAGGGAACTGCCTGAAAATGTGGAGCTGTGTTCCAGTAGCCATGTTTCTTGAAGATGATTGTATAATGATACAGCTTTCACAATGTGACTGTGTGATTGTGAAAACCTTGTGTCTGATGCTCCTTTTATTTACCTTATCAATAGATAAGTAAAACATATGGACTAAAACAAAATAATAGGGGGAACAAATGTTAAAATAAATTTAGATTGAAATGCTAGTGATCAATGAAAGGGAGGGATAAGGGGAATGGTATGTATGAATTTTTTTCTCTTGTCTTATTTCTTTTTCTGAATTAATGCAAATGTTCGAAGAAATGATGATAATGAATATATAACTATGTGATGATATTGTGAATTACTGATTATATATCGAATGGAATGATCACAAGTTAAGAATGTTTGTGTTTATTTGTTATATTTTTTTAAAAATTAAAAAATTAATTAAAAAAACACTTCCTGCATATTTTACATACTTATATTACAAAAAAAGATGTTGAAATCAATCTTCAAGCCAACATCCTACAAACCACAATTCTTTTTTTCTGAAAAATTACATACATACAAAAAGCAATAAATTTCAAAGCACAGCACAACAATTAATTGTAGAACAGATTTCAGAGTTTTGTATGGATTACAATTCCACAATTTAAGGCTTTTACTTCTAGCTGCTCTAAGACACTGAAGACTAAAGATCAGCACTCATACTCATTTGCTAAACCCTACCTTCTCTGTATAACTCCACCATCACCTTTGATCTTTTCCCCCCTCTTTAGAGGTATTTGGGCTATGCCCTTTCTAGCTTTTTCATGTTGGAAGGGGCTAGCAATAATATGGGGTAAAGAGATGGAACTAGTTGATGTTATGGAGAGGCTGGCCCCTCTGCATTTCAGGACTTATCTGGTCCAGGGACCCATTCGAAGGTTGTGGGTTTCTGGAAAATTACCCTAGTGCATGGAACCTTTATAAAATCTTATATAACTCCTGAGGTATTCTTTAGGATTGGCACAAATGGTTTTGATTGGGATTTGGCAAGTCATGGTAGGTAGCAATATCTAACTGAAGAGTGACCTCCAGAGTAGCCTCTCGACTCTATTTGAACTCTCTCAGCCGCTTATATCTTATTTATAACACTTCTTTTCCCCCTTGGGGTCAGAATATAGGTACTTTTGATAGCTCCCCATTTTCTACAGTATAACCCCTATAAGCCTTGCATATAGCTGGTCCTGTCTAGATTAAAGAATGGTTAAGGGAGAATCAATTGTTGTTTCTTAAGAATTAGGCTACAATTAATATTAGCATGTTCCATATTTTAAGTCTTCTGCTTATCACCTATATATACTTTTCAGCCATGTGATTTTGTAATGATGCCAGGTCCTTCCCCAACTACCTGCCAAACTCCCTTTCCCACTGTTTGAGTTTCTCATTACCACACATTAGACCTCGCTCTTATTGTCTGAATATGGAATCAACTTCCACGCACACATGCCTCCGCCCATGCCAGCCCTCTAACTAAAATGCTGTTTTCCACCATATTTTCATTATTGAGGTCCTGCTTGTTTTTCTGAGTCCAGCTTCCCATAATTTAGAACCATTCCTGAACCTTCTCAGCTAGCATTTGTCACTTTTCATGTTGCATCATGGAGCCCCTCTTGCACATTTACTTTCTAGGAGTGTGCTTCTTACTCCATATATCTGCCCCACCACATAAAATCCAAGCTGTTTCTGAGGCAAGGGCTTCTCTTACTCATCTGCCTATCCACTCATGTGGCTAGCACACTGCCTTGCATATAGCTGGTCCTGTCTAGATTAAAGAATGGTTAAGGGAGAATCAATTGTTGTTTCTTAAGAATTAGGCTACAATTAATATTAGCATGTTCCATATTTTAAGTCTTCTGCTTATCACCTATATATACTTTTCAGCCATGTGATTTTGTTGTGTGCGTGCATGGGCCAGGAATCAAAGGTGAGCATTTGACACTGAACCAGCCATGCACCCTCAGCCATATGATTTTTTTTTTAGAGGAAAATGTAGGGAGATATCTTATGAATCAGCCATATGATTTTAACAAAAGAAATAAGACTCAGAAAAAGCTTAGTTGACAGAGAATTGTTATTTCCAGTCAGAACTTAGATTACCAACTTTCTAGTGTATAACTAAATCTTTATACACATTAGTTCTCTCATCAGGAGAGGAAACAATATATACGTCCTACATATGCCCAGCTTGGTGACAACCAAATGAGGTAACATTTATGAAAACAACATCTGATAGCCATCACCCTCCAGAGCCTTATTGTTCATATTCCTAAGATGAAGAATACGGGCTCATGGAACCAAACTGTTCATGTTTGCCAAGTCATAAAGGGAGAAGGTAAGTGCAGTACAAATGTAAGTGTGTCCTGTACTCCTCCTCTCCTGCTTGGCTTTTGCCTTTATTGGATGCTAATTAAAAATATATATATTTCAGCTTTTTAAATTGCCACAAACTCTTTTGAAATAATTTTATAAAGACACAATATAGCAGGGACTACTCATTCTCCACATGATATCAGATTTCTATAGATCCAATATAGTAAAATTTGCCCAATGATCATTTCAATATTATAAGTAATTGGAAATGATCTCATAGCTAAAGATATTTTATTTTCTTGACTTAAAGAACTGCAAGAATCCTTGTTGAAGTGGTCTTTATATTATAAAATACAGAATGCCACATAACATTCAAATATTTGTATATTTAAATTATTAAATTGATATTAGAAATACTAATTTTGTCTCTCAAAGGACAAATGTAATAGAAAAAGCTACTGTTTCATTTCATACTTACATGAGTTTAGGAGTTTGCTAGTATGTGGAGTAATGTCCTGTTCATCTATAGACATAGGACAAATTAATTCTTGAGAAAGCTGTGATGTTTCAGATGCATGAGTCGAAAGAATATCCACAGAGCTTTGAATGTTTTCTCCAACTGGTGTGTACTATTAAAAAGAGAAAGATTTTTTTTGAATGCTAACAGATTTACCTTCATGAAAACACCACCTAAGACAGATTATTATACCAATTAAGTAAATAAATTTTAAAACTAAAAGTATAAAAATGATTCAACATGCTTGATATTTAAATCTTTCTTGATCATATATTTAAAAAAAGAAAGAATACATGAAAGAGTTGGAATTTCAAATTTTAAATGGTAATCACGGAAAGGGAAGGTTATGTGTTTTTTTTTTTCTTATCAAATACTTACAAATCCTAAAGAGCTGATAAGAGATAATACTTGTCCTGGGGTTCTTGAATAGTCTTGGGCAGGTTTAGCCATTGAGGGTGTAGTTAGGATATCCATCATATTGATATCTATGCAGGCAAAGAAAAGTATAATGATTTCTTTAGAAACACTAACTGACATAGACTAAATCAAGTCACATGGGGTGTTTTAAACTTCGTACCTTTATTTACATTAACCTTACTGACAACTGGCTTATACAAGATACATATACCCAGAGAAATCACTATGCCATAGAGGAATCATACAGAACTAATCAACTGACCAAAATCATTAAAAAGTTTAATAGGACAGAGTCTTGCTCTGAAATAAATAAAAACGCAGTGAAATGGCCCAAATTCTTAGGTCTCAGGGAGTGCTCAGTAACTAAAAAGAGTGTTAGCTAACTGTCAACAAAATAATTTTTCATAAATCAAATATTAGAAAAGAAGGAGGTGAGAACATCAAGGAACAGAATCAAGAGTCTAAGAATATAAATTTCAATAACAGAATCTATTCTCACCAAATTAAAAACTTTTGCACAGCAAAGGACTTACCATGAAAATAAAATGGCAACCTAAAGAGGAGAAAATATTTGGAAACTACAAACCCATAAAAGTTTAATATCCAGAATATATAAAGAAATCCTTCAATTCAACAACAAAAAGACAAACAACCCAATTAAAAAATGTGCCAAAGAATTGACAAGGCATTTCTCTAAAGAAGATACATGAATGGCAAAAAGGCATATGAAAAGAGGCTCAACATCATTAGTCTTTAGGGAAATGCAAATCAAACCTCAGTGAGATACAATTTAACATCCATCAGAATGGCTACTATTAACAAAAGATAAAAGTACAAATGTTGGAGAGGATGCAGAGAAATAAGAAAACTCATTTGCTGCTGGTAGGAATGTAAGATGGTACAGTTGCTGTGGAAGATTGTTTGGCAGCTCCTCAGAAAGTCAAGTATAGAATTACAAAACCCCATTCTAAACATATACCCCCCAAAATTGAAAGGCAGGACTCAAGCAGATATCTGCACACCAATGGTCATAGAGGCCTTATTCACAATTGCCAAAAGATAGGAAGCAACCCAAGTGTTCCTTGGCAAATGAAAGGTGAAACAAAATGAGATATATATGCACAATGGAATATTATTCAGCTGTAAAAAGGAAAGAAGTTTCTGATATATGCAACAACAGGGATCAACAACTTAAAGACATCATGTTGAGTAAAATAAGGCAGACACAAAAGACAAACATTGTAGATCTCACTGATAGGAAATAATTAGAATAAGCAAACTCATAGAGTCAGATACTAAAATATAGGTTACCAGGGGACAGGGTAGGGTAGGGAATAGGGAGCTAAGGCTTAAAATGTACAGTTTCTCTTTGGGACGATAGAAAGTTTTGGTAATGGATTGTGGTGATGGTAGTTAAACACTGTAAATGTAATTAACAGTGCTGAATTATACATTTGAAAGTCGAGAGAGGAAAATTTTAAGTTATATATATGTTATTTAGAATAAAAATTAAAAAAGAAAAAGAAAAAAAAAAGAATATCACTTCCAGGAAGATGGCTGACTAGAGTGGCTTGAGGTTAACCCTGCTCCACTGAAAGGTTAGAGAGGGGACAGGAGGGCGACTGAGACGGCTATTCATGAGTGTGGCTGACCTGGACGAGCCTTCTGCACCACCTGCAGCAGCGCTGGTTGCAGAGGCCAAGGAAC
Organism: Tamandua tetradactyla; assembly: GCF_023851605.1. Classification (NCBI taxonomy): domain Eukaryota; kingdom Metazoa; phylum Chordata; class Mammalia; order Pilosa; family Myrmecophagidae; genus Tamandua; species Tamandua tetradactyla. Next base: position 223,785,472 of record NC_135327.1, on the reverse strand, counting down.
TGAGAGGCAGAAGGCTGGAACCTGGCACGGAGGCGCAGAGCCCACAGGAGTCATGGACTAGAGAGCAGGACAAGGAAGTAAGCCAGGCCACATGCCGTGGGCGCGCTGCCCTCACCAGTGCAGCCTCGCGACTGGCGACTCACCCCACACACCATGCACCTGAACCCCACTACCCTCTCCCATTCCCTGCGCTCCAGATGCCCCATCCCACCAGCCCCCAGTGCACGTACCTGCTCCCCACCCCCACCCCAAGTGCAGCCCAACTCACCCCTCCTGTACCTCTCCTGAGCACTGCAACCCCCTTCTTGTTCCTTGCAGGCTGTTGCCAGTACATAAAGGCTGCGGGCACTAACCTCCATACCTAGGCTACCCCCACCCCCGCCCATAGTGTTGCACAGACTCACCCCGCTTTCCCAAGCTCAGCACATCCCTTTACAGCACTCCCAGGCCCATGCACACACATGGATCCCCAATCACATAATTCAGCTCTGGGAACCACACTTTACAGCAGTCCTAGAACTACACATGTGCACAGACCTCAGCCTCACTTCCAGCTCTGAGAAAGTTCCAACCTGCACAGCCGGGTCACATCTGCCCACAATCCACGAAGGCATAATGCCAACCTGCTGCCACAGCTCTACACATGCACAGAAAGGGACCTGTGCCTTAGATCAGAGCACACCAGGGTTATGCTCCCCGGACCAGTGCACCGGCACAGCTACATCCTCCCTGGCCACTGGGCGCCCACGATCACAAGAATCAGTGTAAAAAAGGTCCCCAACCTGCACCCATACATGCCCTGAAACAAATCAGCGTACTGAGTGCTCCTCCCCATGCGCTGCTCCCTGCTGTACAACCATCTTGCAAACACAAGGCCTTAGACTACTAAAGAAATCAACTCCCAAAGTAAATCATTCAAGATATTTACATGAGATGAAGACAGCAGAAGATCACTAAGCATATCACAATGCAGACAGATATAGCCTGCCTAATGACCAAATTAAAACACTAGAGGAGACACAGACATTGGAACAACTAATCAAAGATGTTCATACAACTCTACTTAATAAAATAAGTGGGATAGCAAATGACATAAAGGAGATCAAGAAGACAGTAGAAGAGTACAAAGAGGAATTTGAAAGAATAAATAGAAAAAAAGTGGAAATCACAGAGATTAAAAACTCTGTTGACCAAATAAAAAACATACTAGAGGCATACAACATCAGATTTGAAGAGACAGAAGAAAGAATAAGTGATACAGAGGACAGGATAATTGACTTTGAAAACTCAAAACAGCAAATGGCAAAAAAGACGGAAAAAATTGAATGGGAACTCAGGAAATGACAGACAAAACAAAGCACACAAATATAAGAATCGTTGGTGTCCCAGAAGGAGAAGAGAGGAGTAAAGAGCTAGGAAGAGTAGTAGAGGATATAATGGAGGAAAACTTCCCAACCCTTATAAAGGACATAAATATACAAGTCAAAGAGGCCCAAAGAACTCCAAACAGAATAAATCCAAATAGGCCTTCCCCAAGGCACATACTAATCAGTCTGTCAAACGCTGAAGAGAAGCAGAAAATTCTGAAAGTGGCAAGAGAAAAACAATCTACTACATACAAGGGAAACTAAATAAGACTGAGTGCAGAATACTCAGCTAGCACCCTGGAGGCAAGAAGGCAGTGATATGATATATTCAAGATCCTGAAAGAGAAAGATTTCTACCCAAGAATTCTGTACCCAGCCAAATTGCCCTTAAAAATTCAGGGAGAGATTAAAGTTTTCACAGACAAAGAAGTCCTGAAAGAAACTGTCAACAAGAGACCGGCCCTAGAAGAAATACTAAAAGGAGTTCTGCTGGCTGAAAAAAAAAAAAAAGACAGGAGAGGGAGGTCTGGAGGAGGGCACAGAATTGAACAATACCACTAAGGGTAATTTAAAGAATACAAAGAGAAAGAGGCAAAGGAATATGTAGATCTGAGAAATAAAATAAAAAAGATAAGATGGTGGAATCAAGACATGTCTTTTCAGTAATAACTTTGAATATTAATGGACTAAACTTACAATTAAAAGATATAGATTGGCAGAATGGATTAAGAAACATATTCCAGCTATATGTTGCTTACAAGATACAAATAGATTGAAAGTGAAAGGATGGAAAAAGATTTTCTACACAAGTTGTAATCAAAAGAAAGCAGGAATAGCTATGCTAATATCAGACAAAATAGACTTTAAATTTGAAGACATCATAAGAGACAAAGAAGGACACTATACCCTAATTAAAGGGTCAATTCACCAAGATATAACGATCATACATTTTTATGCTTCCAATCAAGGAGCTCTAAAGCACATGAGACAGACATTGGCAAAACTGAAGGGAGCAACAGATGTTTCAACAATAATAGTAGAAGACTTCAATACACCACTCTCCTCTATAGATAGAACAACCAGACAGAAGATCAACAAGGAAACAGGGAAGTTAAATAACATGATAAATGAATTAGACCTAACAGACATGTAGAGGTCATTGCATTCCAAAGCACAAGGTTATACATTCTTCTCTAGTGCTCATGGAACATTCTCCAGCATAGATCATATGCTGGAGCTGGAGCACAAAACAGGTCTTTATAAATTTAAAAATATTGAAATTATTCAAAGCACTTTCTCTGATCACTATGGGATAAAGTTGGATCTCATTAACCACCAAAGAACGAGAACATTCACAAATGTACGGAGATTAAATAACACACTCCTAAACACTGAATGAAGCTGCATGTGAGAATGGTAGAGGGAGGAGGGCTGGGAACATAAACGAAATCAGAAAGAAAGATGGATGTTAAAGATTGAGATTGTATAATCTAGGAATGCCTAGAGTGTATAATAATAGTGAAATGTACAATGTACAAATTTTAAAAATGTTTTTGCATGAGGAAGAACAAAGGAATGTCATTATCGCAGGGTGCTAAAAATAGATGGTAATATTTTAAATTGTTACCTTATGTGTGAGACTAAAGCAAAAAATGTTTATTTGTTCTACGTGGGACATGACTCCCAAGGGTGTGGACCTTCCTGGCAACGTGGGACAGAGATCTTGGAACGAATGGAGACTCAGCATCAAGGGATTGAGAAAAACCCTAGAATGAGCTGAGACTTAGCATCAAGGGATTGAGAAAACCTTCTCTACCAAAAGAGGGAAGAGGGAAATGAGACCAAGTGTCAATGGCTGAGAGATTCCAAACAGAGTCAAGAAGTTATCCTGGAGGTTATTATTACACATCAAGTAGATATCATCTTGTTATTCAAGATGTAATGGAGAGGCTGGAGGGAACTGCCTGAAAATGTAGAGCTGTGTTCCAGTAGCCATGTTTCTTGAGGATGATTGAATAATGACACAGCTGTCACAATGTGACTGTGTGATTGTGAAAACCTTGTGTCTGATGCTACTTTTATCTACCTTGTCAACAAAAGAGTAGAACATATGGAATAAAAATAAATAATAGGGGGAACAAATGCTAAAATAAATTTAGTTTGAAATGTTATGATAAATGAAAGCAAGGGGTAAGGGGTATGGTAGGTATAATCTTTTTTTTTTCTTTCCTGTGTTCGTTTTATTTCTTTTTCTATTGTCTTTTTATTTCTTTTTCTGAGTTAATGCAAATGTTCTAAGAGATGACGAATATGCAATTAAGTGACGATATTGTGAATTACTGATTATGTAAGTTGATGTTTTATTTTGTTTCTTAATTTTTTAATAAATAAATAAATAAATAACACACTCCTAGGTGGGCCACGGTGGCTCAGCAGGCAGAGTTCTCACCAGCCATGCTGGAGACCTAGGTTTGACCTACCCATGCAAAAAAAAAAACAGCAACATGAGAAGCACATGAAGAGATGTTTATTTCCACTGGTTATCAGGGAAATGGAGATCAAGACTATAATAAGATATCACCTTACCCCTATAAGAATGGCTGCCATTAAACAAACAGGAAACTATAAATGTTGGAGAGGATGTGGAGAAACTCGGACACTTATGCACTGCTGGTGGGAATGTATAATGGTGCAGCCACTATGGAAGACTGTTTGGTGGCTCCTTAGGAAACTAAATATCGAGTTGCCCTATGACCCAACAATAGCACTACTTTGTGCTATTGCTTATACCCAGAACAGCTAAAAGCAATGACACAAACAGATATTTGCACACTGATGTTCATAGCAGCATTATTCACAATTGCCAAGAGATGGAAACAAACCAAATGCCCATCAACAGAGGAGTGGATCAACAAAATGTGGTATATACATACAATTGAATATTTATGCAGCAGTAAGACAAAATGACACCCTGAAGTATATGACAAGATGGATGAGCCTTGAGGACATAGTGCTGAGTGAAGTTAGCCAGACATGAAAGGATAGATACTATATGAGCCCACTTTTATGACCAGCATAAAGGTATAGTCAGAGGCTTATAATACAGAAGATAGGGGACTTAGAGATACACAGAAGCTGGAGTTGGCTAATGAGGTTGAACTCCAACGTAAGGGAACAGTTAGGAGCAGAGGTGATTCTCTAGTGGGTCTAGAAGTAATATTACCATATTGAAGATGAACAAGATTGAAAGGCGTTGTATAGACCTGCGTGTCCCACTGACTCACACTAGAAATATGAACCAGTTCTCGTAAGAATTATTTCAAAGATACGATTCTTGTACGAAGAGTGTTTAAGTCCAGGGTACAGGGGGGAAACTGCTATTGCATGCTATGAGCTATGTTCAGAAGGAAAACATCAGCACTACCACAGCAATAGCAGAGATGAATAATGGGGTGAGGGACAAGAGTTAAGAGGAGGTTTAAATTTCCTACTTGGTGAGGGTATGTTTATTGGTTTTCTGTCTCTTGGGAACAATGAAAGTATCTAAAATTTAGAATGTTGATGGACTGTGGACTTTGGGCCCTCTACGTTATGCCCAATGAATGCAGGTGGCTGAAGGATGTAATGATGGAGAAGTAGATTGGCAAACGAAGTAGTATACTTATGAATGAAGGTTGTGCTGCTACATAAACGAACAGTGTCGTGAGGCATGCAACGATGTGAATGAACATGTGGGACATTTGGTGAGACAAAATAAGCAGAAACAAAAAAACAACAATGGTATGGTCACCCTTAGAAAATGCTTATAAGAAAACAGGGGCCGAGATTGCAAACTTATAGAGCAGACATATTAAGTCCGGAGTGGTGATTATTATATCTGGATTTTGAGAGGCTGTTATATATATATATATATATATATATATACAACCTGATATTTAGAGATAAGAACAAGCTGAACGAGTTGGAGTTAAAGTAACTCAGAACATAGAGGTAAGGAAGACACTGTCTATATTTTAGAATCACACATATTCTTTGAGACCAATGAAAGAAAGGTTTATTTGCTCTGGAACTGAAATTTTCTGTAGTACATAATCTAATTCAACCTATCTATATAGCTCATTTAAACAACTGAAACACAGGAAGCACAGAATAAGAAAGAGGTCCTTTAATCCTGCATAATTATTGTAATGCCTAGACATATCCTAGAGTATATTAAGCAGATAATCAAAAAGTATTAGCAAAGTACCTCGAGGGAGGGGCGAAAGAATATAGAACTATTAAATCTTACCATCAGAGAATCCCTAGATACCGTGTCAAACTTCAGGGACACCCAAATCAATAGGCCGTGCCCTCGATCATGAGGCTTACGCTTGTGAAGCTTATATAGGTAGCATAGAAGCTTCTTAGACTACCTATAGGTATGTCTAAGAGTTACTTCTGGAGAACCTCTGTTGGTGCTCAGATGCGGCCTCAGTCTCTCTAATCCCAACTCTGCAAGTGGAATTATTGCCCTCCCCACTACGTGGGACATGCCATCCAGGGGTGAAATTCTCCCTGGCGACGTGGGAGAGGACTCCCAGGGATGAATCCAGATCTGGCACCGTTGGATCAACAATTACATCCTGGCCAAAACGGGGGAAAGAAGTGTAATCAATAAAGTATCAGTAGTGGCGAAAATTCAAATAGAGTTGAGAGGCTACTCTGCAGGTTGCTCTTATGCAAGGTTCAGGTAGACCTTGCTACGTATTATAACCTGCCAATGCCCAACCAGGACCATTTCAGCCCAAACCCTAAAGAACACCTAGAGCACTTTATAAGATTCCACAAGGGTTCCAGGCACTAGAGTAACTTTCCAGAAACATATAACCTCCAAATGGGTCCCTGGTCCAGACAAGTCCTGAAACCTAGCCCAGCCTCCTCCAGAACAACAGATAGTTTCATCTCCCTACCCCATATCAGTAATATACCCTTCCAAGAACAAAAATTTAGAATTGCCATAGCCCAAACAACCCCAAAGAGAGGTATGGAAAGATCAAATGTGGTGGCGGAACTATACAAAGAAGATAGGACTTAACAAATGAATGTGACTGCTGAATCATTGAATTGATATCTCTTTTAATCTCCAATATTTTAGAGCAGCTAGAAGCAGAAACCTAAATTGTGAAATTGCAACCCATGTCAAAGTCTGAAATATGTTCTATAACTAACTGTGGTGCTGTGCTTTGAAATTTATAGCCTTTTTCTATATATGTTATTCTTCACAAAAAAAAGAAGGAAAAAAACAGTCGATTGTGATGATAAAAAATATTTAAGCCCACTAGCCTCCTATATTGTGGAGCAGCTAGAAGGAAAAATAGGAGAGGATCATATGGTAGCTCATGACAAACTCTGGGATCTATCATGTAACCACTTTTTGAAGAGTGTTGACAACTATTGCTTTTTTATTTCTTTGCTTTGTATATATGTTAAACTGTACAATAAAAAGTTAAAAAAAAATGTCCATTGGTTTCCCTATCTCCAGTTCCTCTATTTACCTAGTAATGGGATTGTTGGATCATATAACAATCCTATTACTTAGGTTCCTGAGGAACCACCAAACTGTCTTCCGGAGCACTTGCACCATTTTGCATTCCCACCAACGATGCAGAAGTACAACTTTTTCATCTCATTCACTCTAGCACTTGTTTTCTGTTTTTTGATAATGGCCATTCTAAAAGGCATGAGATGATTATAGTTTTAATTTGCTTTTCCCAAATAGATAATGAGGTGGAATACCTTTTTATATGTTTTTGAGCCATTTGTATTTTCTCCTTGGAAAAATGTCCATCCATGTCTTTTGCTCATTTATAAATTGAGTTGTCTTTTTGTTGTTGAATTGTAGGATAGCTTCTTATATTCTGAATATTAAACTCTTATCAGATATGTGGTTTCAAATATTTTCTCCCATTGTGTCAGGTGTGTTTTTTACATTACTGACAAAGTCCTTTGACGCACAAAAGTATTCAATTTTGAGGAGATCCCATTTATCTATTTCTTCATTCATTCATTGCTTGTGCTTTCCATAAACGGTCTAGGAAACCACTACCTATCACAAAATTACCTACATTTTCCTCTAAAATATAGTCTTAGCTCTAAAGTTTAGGCCTTTGATCCATTTCAGTTATTTTCTGTATAAGGTGTGAGTGAGGGGTCCACTTTCATTCTTTTGGATGTGTATTTTTTGTACCATTTTTTGAAGAGGCTGCTCTGTCCCAGTTGAGTCCATAGAAGAGAGGGTCTATTTCTGAACACTCAATTTGATTCCATTGATCAATATACCTATGCTTATGCCAGTACTATGCTGTTTATATAACTTTGCAATATGCTGTAAAGTCAGGTAGTTTGAGACCTCCCACTTCATTCCTCTTTCTCAATATATTTTTAGCTATTTGGGGCACTCTGCCCTTCCAATCAAATTTGATTACTGGTTTTCCCATTTACACACAGTAAGTTGTTGGGATTTTACTTGGTATTGCATTGAATCTACAAATCAATTTTGGCAGAACTCACATTTTATATTTAGTCTTCTATTTATTTAGGACTTCTTTGATATCCATGAGCAATTTTTCATAGTTTTCTGTGTAGTTTTTTGTGACCTTAGTTAAATTTATTTCTAAATATTTGACTATTTTGGTTGCTATTGCAAATGGAATTTTTTTCTTGACTTTCTTCTCAGATTGCTCATTGTTGGTGTATAGAAACACTACTCATTTCTGCATGTTCATCTTGTATCCTGCCACTTTGCTGTCCTCATTTTTTAGCTCTAGTAGCTTTACCATATATTTTTTGGGATTTTCTAAATATAGGATCATGTCATCATAAATAGTGAGAGTTTTACTACTTTCTTTTAAATTTGGATGCCTTTTATTTCTTTTTCTTCCCTAATTGCTCTACCTAGAACTTCCAGTACAATGTTGAATAACAATGGTGACAGTGGGCATCCTTGTCTTCTTCCTAATCTTAGAGGGCGAGCTTTCAGCATTTCCCGATGGAGTGAGTATGATGTTAGCTATGTTTTTTTCATATATTCCCTTTATCATGTCGAGGAAGTTCCCATCTATTCCTATCATCTGAAGTGTTTTCACCAAGAAATGATGTTGAATTTTGTCAAATGCCTTTTCTGTATCATTTGAGATGTGCATCTGCGTTTCTTGCTTTGCTTGATTGATGTGGTGTATTACATTCATTGATTTTCTTGTGTGAACTAGGTTTCCAGGCATACCTGCAAGAAAACCCACTTGGTTATGGTGTATTATTTTAATGAGCCACTGGATTCTATTTGCAAGTACTTTGTTGAGGATTTTTGCATGTAGATTCATTAAAGAAATTAGTAATTTTCTTGTAGTATTTTTGTCTGGCTTTGCTATTAGGGTGATGTTGGCTTCTATGCTGATTGTAACTGTTATGTATCCTCAGAAAAGCCATGTTCTTCTAATTCAATCTTATGGGGACAGACCTACTGTTGGGTGGGACCTATTGATTAGGTTGTTTTCATGGAGATGCGACCCTACCCATTCAAGGTAGGTCGTAATCCACTTACTAGATTCCTTTAAGAGGGAGACATTTTGGAGAAAGTACAGATGCTTGGAGACACAAAAAACCCTGGGAAATGCTAAGAGATGAAATCCACAGTTTTCCCCAGAGAAGCTAAGAGAGGAAACTGGAATCAGAAGCTGAAAGCAATGAACAGGAAGCCACGACCAGCAGATGCCAGTCATGTGCCTCCCCAGGTGACAGAGGTGTTCCAGATGCTGGCAGCCTTAGAGTCCAGGTGTCATTTTGTTCATGCTTTAAATTCAGACATTTTCATGGCCTTAGAACTGTACATCTAAAACCTAATAAATCTCCTTTATAAAAGCCCATCGATTTCTGGTACATTGCTTTCTGGGAGCTTTAGCAAACTGAAACAGCTTTGTAGAATGAGTTAAGTATCTTCCCCTTCTCTTCAATTTTTTTGGAAGAGTTTGAGCAGGATTGTTGTTAGTTCTTTTTGGAATGTTTGATAAAATTCCCCCGTGAAGCAGTCTGGTCCTGGGATGGAACTCAGCTCTGTGTGCCCCCTTTCCTGGGGCATAGCCCTTTTCCAGTATTCTGAGCTCAGCAGGCTCAAGAAGACTTTTTTTTTTTTTGTCAGCCTACCTGTTCTCTGCTGGGAGAGACCTCAAGGTTCCTTTCATCTTTGCTCTGGTTTATCTGCGCTTAGAGCTTGTTTTCAGCAGTCTGAATTTGATAATTAAATCCAAAAAAGTTGGTGCTTGCTTGAGTTTTCCTTGCCTTGTTCTTAGTAGAGACTGTTTCTTGTTCCCATGGGGAAGTGTCTCCAAAACAGCCTGGTCTGCCAGTTGGGGAGAGGCACTATCTCCACAGTTTCGGAGACTTTATTTACAGTTCTGCATTGTGATCTTACCCTGATTCGAGCCTGGTGTGTAATGTGTGTCTGGTCACAGATGTCCCCCAAACAGTTTTTCCAGACAGTTCCTGGTAATTTACTACCTGCCCTGGAGAACTAACACCACAGCCCCACCTACTGATCCAAGTATTACCTCTATACTGAAATATATGAATAGTCACATGAGGTGGGATTAAAAAGACTCTAAATAGTCCATGTCAACTCATGTCACATTTTACTTAACATCTGAAATAATTTTGGTATTCAAAAGTTTTGGAACTTTGTACTTGGAAATACAGAATTGTACATCTGTATGTATGTTCAAATAATTATAATGCCAGAGCTTATAATTTATAAACATAATTTTGGTTTCTACTTTTCATTTATTTCAGAGATTCCTTTTTTTCTAACATTATTTTTTTATTGTGAAATATAACATATATACAAAAGAGCAATAAATTCCCAAGTACATTTTAACAAGTAGTTATAGATCAGATTTTAAAGTTTGGTATAGGTTACAGTTCCATGATTTTTTGGTTTTTTCTTTCCTTCTAGCTGCTCCAAGACACTGGAGACCAAAAGAAATATAAATATAATCATTCAGCAGTCATAATCTTTTGTTAAATCCTATCTTCTCTTTTATATTCCTCCTTCTCTCTTTTTTCCTTTTTTGTAAAAAATAACATATATATACAAAAAAGCAATAAATTTCAAAGCATATTGCAACAATTAGTTGTAGAACAGATTTCAGAATTTGGTATGGGTTACAATTCCATAATTTCAGGTTTTCACTTCTAGCTGCTCTAAGGTACTGAAGACTAAAAGAAATGTCAATATGACTTAGCACTCTTACTGATTTGTTAAACCCTACCTTTTTTGTTATAACTCCAATATCATCTTTGATCTTTCTCCCACTCTTTAGGGGTGTTTGGGCTATGGCCTTTCTAACATTTTCATGTTGGAAGGGACTGTCAATAATATGGGAGTGGGGAGTGGAACTAGTCGATGTTCCGGAGAGGCTGGGCCCTCTGAATTTCGTGACTTATCTGATCCAGGGACCCATGTGGTATTTGTAGGTTTCTGGAACAGAAATACCTTTCTGTCTTTCTACATTTTTATTAGAGAACATAATATGCCTCCAAATCCCCAGTAAGATATAATTTACCCATATTTCTATGACGAACTTAATTTCTGGTTTCCCTGTATTAGAAACAATGCTTCTACAAATCAGTTTATTCACACATATATTTCTTCTTCTGAACAATTTATTTAGAATAAATTCCAAGATATAAGTCATCAGGTTAAAGAAAATCAAAACTTTTTGCTTCTTGAAACACACAGTTTCTTCAGAAAATACTAGTTTATAATATATCAAGAAAAACTTAAGTGAGCTTTTTTATTTTTGTAGTTTCATTGACACTGGATCGTCAGTTTTCTTTTTTTGTTGCTAGTTTAATAGTGTAAGCTGGTTCCTTTATTCTTATTTAAATTAGCATTCTTTAATTACTAACAGTGAAATGAACACACTCCTATATATTTGTGTGTGTGCATGTGTGTGAACTGTGTGTTCATTTTCTTCGCCCCTTTGTTCACCAAGGTCTAAATGGTGGTCATATATATTTGGATAATTTCTTTAGCAAGTAACCCTTTATCATGTTATTGTTATTTTAGTCATCTTACTGATGTTTACTTGGTATCAACCCATTTCAGTAGGGATAAAAAGTAAAAAGAAGAGAAATTTTGAGATCTACTTTGAAGAACTCCATTTTTCATCTTTAATTGAAAAAAGATACCATTATACCTTTCTAGCCTACTTTGGATAGTTATCAAATTTTATTCAGTAGAAGTAACAAAGAAAACTGTATAATTTAATGAAATACAATGTTAAAAATTTGTTAAGATTTTTTTAAAAGGCACTTACCTGCTACTTTTCTTACCTCTGTTCAAAGTTACTTTGGAAAGGCCAAAATCTGTCAGCTTAATATGACCCTCATTAGAAATAAGCATATTGTCTGGTTTCAAATCCCTGTACATACAAAAGACAAATAGCAGATAATTAAAAAAGAAATAGCGTTAATGTTACAGTTGCAGGGGAAAAAAAGAGAAAGTTACAAAAGTCAAATCTTATTATTTTCTCTAAAATAAGATACTCATTGATGGCTTTATAAAATACAGAAAGCAAATCTGAAAAGCAAAACCTCTTCCACATATCTGAATCAACAAAAACAGTTAACTGATTTAATACTAGGCCATCTTTAGTATTAGTCATTAGATACTACATTAAAGTAAACTTCTGGGCTGGTTTGAAACTATTATGCACCCCAGAAAAGCCATGTTCTTTTAATCCTAATCCAAATCTTGTGGGGATAGGCATATTGTTTAGATTGTGACCTTTTGATTACATTGTTTCCATGGAGATGTGACACACCAACTGCAGGTGTGACCTTTTGATTAAATGGATATGTGACCCCACCTATTTAAGACAGATCTTAGTTTACTGGGGTCCTTAAAAGAGCTCACGGAGATATCACCTTTTTGGTTAAGGTACATTGGAGAGGCTGGAGGGAAGTGCCTGAAAATGCAGAGCTGTGTTCCAGTAGCCATGTTTCTTGAAGATGATTGTACAATGATAAAGCTTTCGCAATGTGACTGTGTGATTGTCAAAACTTTGTGTCTGATGCTCCTTTTATCTATGGTACGGACAGATGAGTAAAACATATGGGTTAAAAAGAAATAAATAATGGGGGAACAGATGTTAAAATCAATTTAGTAGATTGAAATGCTAGTGATCAATGAAAGGGAGTGAGAAGGGGTATAGAAAAAAATAGGGGGAACAAAGGCTAAAATATATTGGGTAGATGGAAATACTAGCAGTTAGTCAGAAGGAGGGGTAAGGGGTATGGTATGTATGAGTTTTTTTCTTTCTTCTTTTTATTTTTTTCTGAATTGATGCAAATATTCTAAGAAATGATAATGGTGATGAATATACAACTATGTGAAGATATTGTGAGTTATTGATTATATACCAAGGATGGAATGATCATATGGTAAGAATGTTCGTGTTTGTATGTCGCTACATTAAAAAAAAAAAGAGCTCACCAACAGAAAGAGAGCTCGGAGCTGACACAGATGCAGATACTTTGAGATGTATGGAGAGCCGCCTAGATGTGGATATTTGAAAACGCAGAAGGTCGCCAAAGGGGAAGCCAGAAGGACCCAGAGCAGCTGAGAAAACCATTCTGAGACAACCCAGGAGGGCCAACAGACGTTGCCAAGTGCCTTTCCATGTCCCAGACGAGCCTGGAGGCCGCCTCTCCTCCAAAAAGATATCTTCTTGTTGCCTTAATGTGGGCATTTTTATCACTTTAGAATTATAACATATACCTTAATACATTCCCTTTATAAAGTCCAATCCATTTCTGGTACATTGTATTCTGGCAGCTTTAGCAAACTGAAAACAATCTTATTAGGGAAAAAAAAAACTCAAGCAGGTAAGAAAAAAATCACATCTATCTCTTTAAAGAGAAGTGAGATTAAGTTTTAACAGAGCTAAGTCACTTTACCTTTCTTTGCACAGTTAAAACATTATCTTGTCCCAGTCAATTAGCTGGGACTACAAAACACAGCACTTTTGTATGATGGTAGAGGAGAGGAAAAGGATTCAGTGTTCTTCACATTAAAATGTTATGCTCATCATCAAAGAAATATATTTAAAAAAAACACAAGGAGACAAAAGAAGAGTTGATGGAATTTCTAAACTCACACAAGCTACCACTAAAGCTCAGATGAACTGGATATATGGGCAAGGTTACTGCAAATCTGAGACTCAAATATTTAATACACGACTTGTTTAAAAATAATAATTTGGAGGAAAGTTGGTCATTACCTATGGATGATTCCATGTCTGTGAAGGTAATCTAGAGCCAATGCTACTTCGGAAATATATTTCACAGCCATTTCTTCATCAAAACAACCATATATATGTAGGAGAGACTTCACATCTCCACCAATAAGGTACTCCATCACCTGTCAAAAAGGAATGTAAATGTTGCAAAACAAAAAGAATTATTTTCAAAATATATTATTTTACATTACTTTTATATATTTTCAGCATGGTTATATAACAAATGTTCTCTTGGTATCATTCGTTACACATTAATATCAAATTTGCTCATGTTGCCATTAGTTTTTTTTATTAAAATGTTTAGTTTGAACAAAAATTGAGACTTAACAGAAAATTTGCAAGAATATTAGAATGATAGCCCACATATTCTTCATCTAGTGTCACAAGTTAGCATTTTGCTACATTTGCTTTCTTCCTCTCCACATATGCGTATAAAATAAATATGTATTTATATGAGTAGAAACACTGTATTTTTGCTGAATATGAGAAATAAAGTTGAAAAAGTCAGGACCTGTCACCATTAAATTATTCATCATGAATCTCTTTACAAAGACATTCTCATGTAACTACAGTGTAAGAAAACTCATCAAATTTCATACCAATACTATGTTAACATCTAATGTCTATTGCATATTCAAATTTTGCTGACTCTTCCAATAGACCCTTTATTGCATCTCTTTTCTCCACTCCCCCAAACTCTTCCATTTTGCCCAAGTAGGAATCATGCATGGCTTTTAGCTGTGAATTCTTTTTAGTCTCCTTTAGCCTGGAACAATTTTACAGCCTATTTTTAGGAGGCTATCTTTCACAACAGGGGCATTTTTGAAGAGCACAGCTTGTTTCACAGCATGTCCTTCATGTTGGGATTGTGTGATCATTTTCTCATGACCCACTTCAGATTACACATTTTGGGCAGGAATACTACATACGTGAGGCTGAGTTCTTCCACATGACAACCACCAGAAGTGATGTCAGCTTTTCCCATTATTGTGATGTTAACTCTGATCACTTGGTAAAGGTGGTGATGGTACATCTCTCCATTAAAGTGCATTTTTCCTTTGTAATTAATAAGTTATTTGTGGAGATTCCTTAAGAATGTATAAACAACCTGTTCTCCAACAAACTTTCAACCAGTGCACGATTGATTCTGACACGTGCCTAAATCACTTATTACTACGTTGGCTGCAAAATTCTATAATTTCTTCTACATGTATTAGGTTATTATTATCAGAATTTATTATTCTAGAGTTTTCAGCTATAAAGTAGTGCTAGCTGAGAACATAATGAGTTCATTCTTTTGCTTTCCAGGTCAGTACTTCCCCTCATACAGTTACTCAATGATTCGGATAAGATCAATTATCAAAAGCAGATTCAGAACTGGGAATATAAGCAAACATGAATATGATCAAGTTGTCATAGTTACAGAGTTCATAATTAAGTAGTGGGGAAATAACTAAATAGCACCGAATTTGAGCTCATGAGAATGCTTGCTTTTTGTATGCTTGCCAACAGTGACTACCAAATTTTTTTTTTTTAACAAATCTAGATTTCCAGTCTAGATCTGATGATCAAATTAGGCCAGATAACCACATTTCCCCTAGACACTTTATGTGTTGCTTTTGGAATACATATATAACAGAAACACTCTGAAATTCCCACTTTCCAGTAATCATTTTCAAACTGAAATCTGAGAAGTCCTCCAATCCTAGCACCCTTTGGCCATTTTTAAAAATTATTTTTGAAGCAGTTTTATTCGTACATCAATCTATTCGACGTGTACAATCAGTGGCTCTCAGTATAACTACAGAGTTGTACATTCATCACCACAATCAATTTTAGAATAATTTCACTGCTTCAAAAAGACCCTCCTCCCCCATTATTAGCACTTAGTATTGGTATGGTATCTTTGTTTCGATTGATGGAAGAATAGTAAAACATTATTGTTAATGACAGTCCACAGTTTGCATTAGGTGTATTTTTCCCTCAAATACTACCTGTGCTGGTTAGAAGCTGTTAAGTACCCCAGAAAAGGTCATGCTCTTTTTTAAAAATATTTTTATTGAGAAATCTCCACATACATACCATCCATACATGGTATACAATCAATGGCTCACAATATCATCACATAGTTATGTATTCATCATCATGATCATTTTTTAGAACATTTGCATCATTGCAGAAAAATAACACAAAAAAAGAAAACTTTCATATATCCCATGCTATCCCTCCCTTTCATTGACCACTAGCATTTCAATCTACTCAATTTTTCCCCTTTATACCCCCACCATTATTTATTTATTTTTTATCCTTCTTTTTCACTCATCTGTCCATACCCTGGATAAAAGAAGCATCAGACATAAGATTTTCACAGTCACACTGTAAAAGCTATATAGATATACAATTGTCTATAAGAATCAAAGCGACTGGAACACAGCTCAACAGTTTCAGGTACTTCCCTCTAGCCACTCCAATACATGATAAACTAAAAAGGGATATCTATATAATACATAAGAATAACCTCCAGGATAACTTCTCTACTGTTTGAAATCTCTCAGCCACTGAAACTTTATCCCATTTCTTTCTTCTGCCTTTTGGTCAAGAAGACTTTCTCAATCCCATGATGTCGGGTCCCAGTTCATTCCAGTTCTGTCCCACCTTGCCCGTCATGTCCCACATAGGGGGAGGGAGGTGAGTTCGCTTGCTAAGTTGGGTTAGAGAGAGGCCACATCTGAAAAATGCAGCAAAGTCCACCCTAACAGAGATATTTAATACAGGACCCTCAGACCATTCTGACAAAGTAAATCATATTAAACTATATTTTAAGTCTATGAAACGTTTTCATTCGGTGATTTTTTTAGTTTGACACTTGTCCAATTCCACTTTTGTGTTAGGTGTCAATGAAACAGTGTCCAGCCCCACCATTAGATTCAGGGGGTGATCAATAAACACTTGATTGATTATTAAAAAAAAAAATTACTTAATGAAAATGATAACACAAAGGGAAAGGAATATTTTAATCTGTCTGGCTTGACTATGTGTCTGTTTTCTTTTCATAACCCAGTCCCAGCTGATCAAAGTGTCCAAACACCGTATACCAGAACTGTCTTTAGCGTTGGTTACCTGAATTTTGTCTAAGGAAACAGCTGAAGTATGCAATCCAAAGAGCTGCCTGCCAGTCCAGGCTTTTCCACGTAAAAAGATAGGTGTTGACACACATGCCTCAACTACAAAGTTTTGTTCAGTTTCTGCGGCTTTTTTTTTTCCATCAGGTGTGTCTTTCTCTTTGTCTTCTGTGTCTTACTCTTTGATTTCTGGGGCTTCCTTTGAATTTCTTCCTCTTTTAAAGGACTCCAGTAAAAGGATTAAGAACCACTTGAGGCACACCTCTACTGAAATAACCTAATCAAAATGTCCCAACCACAATCGGTCTACACCCACGGGAATGGATTAGCTTTAAGAACATGATCTTTTCTGGGGCCCATAAAGCCTACAAACCATCACAGATACTTTTAGTAAGAGGCTGGTGAAGAAATTAAAATATATGTCAAGCCAAATACTTAACTTGCTGCGTTTACAGCTTTGAGTTTTAAGAAACTTTAGATAATGAATTCCAAATTTATATTCAGCTCACATCCAGGAAAATAACTGGGCCTCATTCTGGCTGTTGACTGTACCCAAGACTAAGTCCAAGCATAGAAGGAGAATGTAACATTCCCACCGTAGGCAGCAGACGGCCTGGTCCTGCACCCCCGTCCTCCCTGCTTGCTGCTTCTCCACAGCCCGGGTCAGTGCTTTCCCCTGGGGGCCGCCCCATGGCTGTAAGAGCACCCTCCACCCGACCATCTTTCTGGTCATCAGAGGTCTTTCCACAGAGGCCGAGAGAGCAAAACTCAGCCCTCAGCTCCCAGCAGCCAGAGTGTGGGCATGTAGCCTGAGCTGATGACCAATCTTTTTTTATTTTTGTACTTTGAAAAATTTTTTTCATTAAACATAACCACACACAAACACAAACATTTTTACCATATGATCATTCCATTCTTATATAATCAATAACTCACAATATCATCACATATCATCACATATCATCATGAACAATTCTTAGAACATTTGCATCAATTCAGAAAAAGAAACAAAAAGAAAACAGAAAAAAATTCATACATACCATACCCCTTACCTCTCCCTTTCATTGATCACTAGCATTTCAATCTACTAAATTTATTTTAACATTTGCTCCCCCTATTATTTATTTGTTTTTAATCCATATGTTTTCCTCATCTGTCGGATAAGGTAGATAAAAGGAGCATCAGACACAAGGTTTTCACAATCACAGTCACACTGCGAAAGCTGTATCATTCAACTTCAAGAAATATGGCTACTGGAACATAGCTCAATATTTTGAGGTACTTCCCTCCAGCCTCTTCATTACATCTTTTCTAAAAAGGTGACATCTATTTAACGCATAAGAATAACCTCCAGGATAACCTCTTGACTCTGTTTGGAATCTCTCAGTCACTGATACTTTATTTTGTCTCATTTCCCTCTTTTAGTCAAGGAGGTTTTCTTAATCCCTTGATGCTGAGTCCCAGCTCATTCTAGGATTTCTGTTCCACTTTGCCAGGAAGGTCCACACCCCTGGGAGTCATGTCCCACGAAAAAAAAAAAAAAAAGATTATACCTACCTTACCCCTTACCTCTTGCTTTCATTGATCACTAGCATTTCAAACTAAATTTATTTTAGCACTTGTTCCCCCATTATTTATTTATTTATTTATTTATTTATTTTTATTAATTAAAAAAATTAACAAACAAAACATTTAGAATTCATTCCATTCTACATATATAATCAGTAATTCTTAATATCATCACATAGCTGCATATTCATCATTTCTTAGTACATTTGCATCGATTTAGAAAAAGAAATAAAAAGACAACGGAAAAAGAAATAAAATGATAATAGAGAAAAAAAAACTATATGTACCATACCCCTTACCCCTCGCTTTCATTTACCACTATTTCAAACTGAATTTATTTTAACATTTGTTCCCCCTATTATTTATTTTTATTCCATATGTTCTACTCTTCTGTTGATATAGTAGCTAAAAGGAGCATCAGATATAAGGTTTTCACATTCACAGAGTCTCATTGTGAAAGCTATATCATTGTTCAATCATCCTCAAGAAACATGGCTACTGGAACACAGCTCTACATTTTCAGGCAGTTCCCTCCAGTCTCTCCGCTACATCTTGAATAACAAGGTGATATCTACTTAATGTGAAAGAATAACCTCCAGGATAACCTCTCCACTCTGGAATCTCTCAGCCATTGACACTTTGCCTCATTTTACTTTTCCCCCTTTTGGTCAAGAAGGTTCTCTCAGTCTCTTGATGTTAATTCTCAGCTCATTCTAGGGTTTTTCTCAGTCCTTTGATGCTGAGTCTCAGCTCATTCCAGGATCTTTGTCCCACGTTGCCAGGAAGGTCCACACCCCTGGGAGTCATGTCCCACGCAGACAGGGGGAGGGTGGTGAGACTGCTCATCATATTGGCTGGAGAGAGAGGCCACATCTGAGCAACAAAAGAGGCTCTCTTGGGGGTGACTCTTAGGCCTAAATTTTAAGTAGACTTGACCTATCTTTTGTGGGGTTAAGTTTCATGTGAACACACCCCAAGACTGGGGGCTCAGCCTATAGCTTTGGTTGTCCACACTGCTTGTGAGAATATCAAGAATTCAACTTGGGGAAGTTGAATTTCTCCCCACTCTCACCATTCCCCGAAGGGGGCTTGCAAATACTTTTTCCAGTCACCGATCAAATCATTCTGGAATTGATCGGGGCATCACTCTGGACAAACCAACAAAATCTCATGTGCTAACTGAGATTCCAAGTACTTATGACATTCAATCAAACTATCTACATGAGTTATATTAGGAAATGCTCTAGTCAAAATCTAAATTTTGTAACAAATAAACATTTTTTGCTTTAGTCTTACACATAATGTGACATTTTGAAGTATTAGTTATCATCTATTTTCAGCAACCTGCAACAATGACAATCTTTTGTTCTTCCTCCTGCAAAAACATTTTAAAAATTTGTACATTGTACATTTCACTATTATTATACACTCTAGGCATTCCTAGATTACCCCATCTTGGTCTTTAACATCTATCTTTCTTTCTGATTTCATTTATGTCCCCAGCCCTCCTCCGTCTATCATTCTCACTTGCAGCTTCATTCAGTGTTTTAACATAATTACATTACAGTTAGGTAGTATTGTACTGTCCATTTCTGAGTTTTTGTATCCAGTCCTCTTGCACGGTCTGTATCCCTTCAGCTTCAATTATCCACTATCTTACCCTATTTCTATCTCCTGATGGTCTCTGTTACCAATGACATATTCCAAGTTTATTCACTAATGTCGGTTCATATCAGTGAGACCATACAGTATTTGTCCTTTAGTTTTTGGCTAGTCTCACTCAGCATAATGTTCTCTAGGTCCATCCATGTTGTTACATACTTCATAAGTTTATTCTGTCTTAGAGCTGCATAATATTCCATCGTATGTATATACCACAGTTTATTTAGCCACTCGTCTGTTGATGGACATTTTGGCTGTTTCCATCTCCTTGCAATTGTAAATAATGCTGCTATAAACATTCGTGTGCAAATGTCCGTTTGTGTCTTTGCCCTTAAGTCCTCTGAGTAGATACCTAGCAATGGTATTGCTGGGTCATATGGCAATTCTATATTCAGCTTTTTGAGGAACCGCCAAACTGCCTTCCACAGTGGTTGCACCATTTGACATTCCCACCAACAGTGGATAAGTGTGCCTCTTTCTCCACATCCTCTCCAGCACTTGTCATTTTCTGTTTTGTTGATAATGGCCATTCTGATGGGTGTGAGATGATATCTCATTGTGGTTTTGATTTGCATTTCTCTAATGGCCAGGGACATTGAGCATCTCTTCATGTGCCTTTTGGCCATTTGTATTTCCTCTTCTGAGAGGTGTCTGTTCAAGTCTTTTTCCCATTTTGTAATTGGGTTGGCTGTCTTTTTGTTGTTGAGTTGAACAATCTCTTTATAAATTCTGGATACTAGACCTTTATCTGATGTGTCATTTCCAAATATTGTCTCCCAATGTGTAGGCTGTCTTTTTACCTTCTTGATGAAGTTCTTTGATGCACAAAAGTGTTTAATTTTGAGGAGCTCCCATTTATTTCTTTCTTTCTTCAGTGCTCTTGCTTTAGGTGTAAGGTCCATAAACCCGCCTCCAATTATAAGATTCAAAAGATATCTCCCTACATTTTCCTCTAACTGTTTTATGGTCTTAGACCTAACGTTTAGATCTTAGATCCATTTTGAATTAACTTTTGTATAGGGTGTGAGATACGGGTCCTCTTTCATTCTTTTGCATATGGATATCCAGTTCTCTAGGCACCATTAATTGAAGAGACTGTTCTGTCCCAGGTGAGTTGGCTTGATTGCCTTATCAAAGATCAAATGTCCATAGATGAGAGGGTCTATATCTGAGCACTCTATTTGATTCCATTGGTCAATATATCTATCTTTATGCTAATACCATGCTGTTTTGACCACTGTGGCTTCATAATATGCCTTAAAGTCAGGCAGCGTGAGACCTCCAGCTTCGTTTTTTTTCCTTGAGATACTTTTAGCAATTCGGGGCACCCTGCGCTTCCAGATAAATTTGCTTATTGGTTTTTCTATTTCTGAAAAGTTGTTGGGATTTTGATTGGTATTGCATTGAATCTGTAAATCAATTTAGGTAGAATTGACATTTTAACTATATTTAGTCTTCCATTCCATGAACATGGTATGCTCTTCCATCTATTTAGGTCTTCTGTGATTTCTTTTAACAGTTTTTTGTAGTTTTCTTTGCATAGGTCTTTTGTCTCTTTAGTTAAATTTATTCCTAAGTATTTTATTCTTTTAGTTGCAATTGTAAATGGAATTCGTTTCTTGATTTCCCCCTCAGCTTGTTCATTGCTAGTGTATAGAAACACTACAGTGTTTTGAATGTTGATCTTGTAACCTGCTACTTTGCTGTACTCGTTTATTAGTTCTAGTAGTTTTGCTGTGGATTTTTCAGGGTTTTTGACGTATAGTATCATATCGTCTGCAAACAGTGGTAGTTTTACTTCTTCCTTTCCAATTTTGATGCCTTGTATTTCTTTTTCTTGTCTAATTGCTCTGGCTAGAACTTCCAACATGATGTTCAATAACAGTGGTGATAGTGGACATCCTTGTCTTGTTCCTGATCTTACGGGGAAAGTTTTCAATTTTTCCCCATTGAGGACGATATTAGCTGTGGGTTTTTCATATATTCCCTTTATCATTTTAAGGACGTTCCCTTGTATTCCTGTCCTTTGACGTGTTTTCAACAGGAAAGGATGTTGAATCTTGTCAAATGCCTTCTCTGCATCAATTGAGATGATCATGTGATTTTTCTGCTTTGATTTGTTGATATGGTGTATTACATTAATTGATTTTCTTATGTTGAACCATCCTTGCATACCTGGGATGAATCTTACTTGGTCATGATGTATAATTCTTTTAATGTGTTGCTGGATTCGATTTGCTAGAATTTTGTTGAGGATTTTTGCATCTATATTCATTAGAGAGATTGGTCTGTAGTTTTCTTTTTTTGTAATATCTTTGCCTGGTTTTGGTATGAGGGTGATGTTGGCTTCATAGAATGAATTAGGTAGCTTTCCCTCCTATTATTTATTTTTATTCCATATGTTCTACTCCTTTGTTGACAAGGTAGATAAAAGGAGCATCAGACACAAGGTTTTCATAATCACACAGTCACACGTGACAGCTGTGTCATTATTCAATCATCCTCAAGAAACATGGCTACTGGAACACAGCTCTACATTTTCAGGCAGTTCCCTCTAGCCTCTCCATTACATCTTGAATAACAAGATGATATCTACTTGATGCATAAGAATAACCTCCAGGATAACCTCTCAACTCTGTTTAGAATCTCTCAGCCATTGACACTTAGTCTCATTTCCCTCTTCCCCCTTTTGGTTGAGAAGGTTTTCTCAATCCCTTGATGCTGAGTCTCCGTTCATTCCAAGATCTCTGTCCCACATTGCCAGGAAGGTCCACACCCCTGGGAGTCATGTCCCACTTAGAGAGGGGTAGGGTGGTGAGACTGCTTGTTGTGTTGGCTGGAGAGAGAGGCTACATCTGAGCAACAAAAGAGGCTCTCTTGGGGGTGACTCTTAGGCCTCTTAGGCCTAATTTTAAGTAGGTTTAGCCTATCCTTTGTGGGGTTAAGTTTCATATGAGTAAATCCAAAGATTGGGGGCTCAGCCTATTGCTTTGGTTGTCCCCAGTGCTTGTGAGAATATCAAGAATTCTCCACTTGGGGAAGCTGAATTTTCTCTTTCTCACCAATCCCCCAAGGGGATTTTGCAGATGACCAGCCTTTTTAACTTTGACAATCTAGGGAAGAAAAAGTCTTGTTTAAATTTTTAATTTTAGTTATTAGGGAGTGTTTTAGTTTTCTTGGCTGCCCAATACCATGCAATGACTTGGTTTAAACAATGGAATTTAATAGCTCATGGTTTTGAGCCCAAGAATTGCAAATCAAGGCCTCATCAAGGCCAAGCATTCCTCCCAAACACTGGTGCTCTAGGCTGACTGTGGTGATCCTCCATCCTGGGCCCCTCTGTCACAGTGCACTCGGCGGCCCCTCCTGGCCTCACATTTCCTCCGGTTCTGTTGCTGTTTAGCTTCTGGCTGCTCACTGTTCCCCCTTTGTGGCTTCTCCGATCTTTCTGAACTTCTGTCCCCTTATGAAGTGCTCCAGTAATAGGATTGAGACCTTAATGGAAGTTAATTTCATCAAAAGTCCTATTGACAATGGGTTCACACCCACAAGAATGGATTATGTTGAAGAACATGTTTTGCTTGGGTACATAGTACTAACCCAACCCAGAGAAATTAGGCATCTTTTTTTTTTTTTTTTTTTAAAGGAAAGACAGAGAGAAGGAAGGAAGGATAGAAGGAAGGAAGAGAGGAAGAAAGGGAAACATCTTTTAAACATTTTCTTGTTTTTTATTGTATTTTGTTTCTCCGTTTTCGTTACATGGGCTGGGGCCGGGAATCGAACCGAGGTCCTCCGGCATAGCAGGCAAGCACTTTGCCCGCTGAGCCACCGCGGCCCGCCCTGAAATTAGGCATCTTTTATATTTCTTCTGTAAATTACTTTTTAGAGAGCATTTATCCTTCCTTATTGATTTGTAAGATTTGCTTACATAGAAGTGAAATTACCCCTTTGTCTGTCTTCTGGACAATAAATATTTTCCCCATACTTGTCATTTGACTCTGTATATGGTATTCTATGCCACATTTAAAATTTTTAAGGTTTTATTAGTACTTTTTGTGGTACGAGAAAAGAATACAAATAAAATAAAAGATGTTAAGTTAAAACTCTTATAATCCTTAATTGCGTTGGACTATCAGTAAATATGAAGTCATGATATCTTTTTCTCTTCCTATAAAAATGTGTTTCCTAGTCTGTCCACTGAAAAGGCCTGAAAGCAATGACAACCCAGTAGGAATGAACTTTACTAATTGCAAGCACGCAGACTGGTGGTCACTAAATGCAATTTCCTAATATCAGGACCTAGACCTGCTTGCCCAACTCTCCTGCAGGAAATTTACAAAATAAGTCTTAAATATATTGTTATGCAAGAAAGCAAGGAAGATTTCAGAATACTTGGATAATATAAAAAGGACAAAGATGCTAACTTAAAGTGCTCCTTAAAGATGGAACAATTTAAGGACAGAAAAGATAATTACTGCAGTGGATTAAAACCTATCAAATCTTTAAAAATTCATGAATTCATAAAGATACTTAAAAAAACACTTATTTGCATTTTCCACGTGGGGATTTTTTTAAACAGCTGTTAAAGCTCTGGCTTCCCACAGGGCTGGACTGAGGCAGCTGCACCACTTCCCTCTCTACAAAGCTGTAAAGATGGCACACTGCACACAAGCAGAGCCGAATCCAATGCCCTTAGCATGGTAATTGAGAAGTCTGTCAGAATGCTTACTTCTGGTCTAGGCCCTTCCTGGCTGCCTCGTGTTCAGCTCTCACCTCTCCTAGCAACCCAGAGCTGCCCACATGAGCCCTCCCTTCTGCCTAGCACCCAGAGTTCCAGGGGCAGGGGGCCGTGACCTATTTCCAGTGAACCAAAAGGGGTTCAGGGTCCATGTTCATAGAGAATTTCAAACTTCTGAATGATTCAGAAGTTGTTTGGGATCCGCAATCAGTAAGAAGAAACATTTCTGCTGGACTGTCAAAAAGAGTGGAAAACGCAGAGATTAGCTTTCTTCTGCTGACAGCTTGTATTCAAAACCAAAGAGATGTCTGAAATGATTTTGTTTTATGCGGGTCACATTTGAAGAGTTGTTCTATTGAAAGCAACGCCCCTCATGTCTTCCCATTCCCACTCAAAATTCACAGCTGATGCTTCTTCATGTCATTGCTTTGGGAGGGTAAGAAAAATTCATCTTTTAACGCTGCTCTGTGAATGCATATGTTGTGGATTATTTTGAATAAAGTGTTGTATTGCTTTGAAATGAAGCAGGAAGGGTAATGAGTACTATATACTCCTTGGCATAAAGCCTGGTCTCTGTGATAACCAATCAATATCAATAACATTAGTGACTGAGAAAGCAGAAAAAGAAAACAAAATACTCATTTGGAGGTTGCTAGTCTGACGACAGGCGAGTAAAGGGAGAGTGTCGAGCATTATTCTGCCTTTCTTCTGCGAGCCGTCACCTGTGGCTCAGAGGGACAGGCAAGACAAAGGCCAGTTCTTCACAGAACCAGCAAAAGCAGAAGGAACAACAGAATTATGAAATCATCATTTGCAAACATTAATGAAATAATGAGTCTAGGTAAGAATCACAGGATGCCAAAACCATTCAGTGAAAGATTGGTGGAGGGTGGGTAAGAGAAGAGACATATTTGGCAAAATGCTAACAACTGTTGAAGTTGTGTGTTGAGCATGCAGTGGCTCACTGTATTAATCTTTCTACTTGTGTGCATATTTGAAAGTTTCCATAATCAACAGGCCTTTTCATCTTTACGGTCTCTGTACCTAGCACAGCCATCTGGTCAATTACTGGTGTGGCTAAGTTCAGTTACATTTTGTCTTTTGGCCTCAAAGAAGCTTCCCATTTCTAGGAAATGTTTTGTTTGGTCTACATCTATGCCTGGAGATCTTGTTAAAGTGTGGATTCTGATTCAGCAGATTTGGAGTGGGGCTTGGGTTCTGCATTTCTAAAAAGTTCTAACACGCTGCCGCTGCTGTTTACTTGTAGATCGTACTCTAGGTAACAAGGATCTACATCAGTGATCACATGGTCCACTACCTAATTTCAGGAACAAGAAATCAATAGTATTACAGTTTACTTATTTCACTAATTCTATGATATAAGTATTCAAAACATCTAAGAAGTTGAGCAATTCAATCTAGCCCTTCAACCTCCACTATTAGGGAAAGTTCTGGCTGCTGAAGGACCAGGGTTGAAGGACCTTCTGACTGCTGTAGGGCCAAGTCAACCACTACCTCTGGACCAGTTTTAGGGGAACCAACTTGGCCCTGGCTGCTGTAGGGCCAAGTCAGGACTGATGCTGCTGCCAGTCATGTCGTTGGGGAAGGTGTACACACTGCATATGGGGTGGTATGTGAAGGCCTTTGAGAGCGGAGAAGGAACAAGGTGGTTACACAGTCACTTACCATCTCTGAGAAATGTCACACAACAATGTTCTCTTCTAGCTATTACTTTATAGCTTAGAACAAGGGTCAGAAAACTTTTTCTGTAATGGTCAGATCAGAAACATTTTTGGTTCTTGGGCCATATAGTCTGTGTGAAAACTGTTCAACTCTGCTGTAGCACAATAGCAGCCATAGATAATACATAAACAAATGGGGGTGGCTGTGTTTCAATAAAACTTTATTTACTCACTGAAATTCTAATTTTATATAATTATCATGTATCACAAGATATTCATCTTCTTATGATTTTTTCTAATACTTAAAAAAATGTAAAAACTATTCATAGCACGCAGGCTGCCCAAAACAGTGGGCCAGATTTCACTCATAGTCTGTAGTTTGCCAACCACTGGCTTAGAAGATAGAAAGCCAATTATTCTCATGGTATTTGGTATTCACCATCTTACTGCCACCATATTGGGTGCTTTGTTTTTTTTTTTTTTTACTCAGACTGAATCATCCTAAAAAGCAGGCCCCTACTTCCTGCTTTCTCAGAATCTAGGGGGTGTCCCACGGGGCTATCTGTAACCTTGTTCTAATGTGGATTTGCATCCTCACTTCAAAATCCTTCTCCCCCAGTTGATCTTTTGTGGGGATGGTTATGAACTTGACTGACCTCCAAGGGTAATGGAGGAGGCAATTATGAAGCCTCTTGAACACAAGAATCTGGATCTGGATGTGCCACATTTCCCTGAGGTCATGAGTACGACAGAAAATGTGGCTGTATATGTCCGGGAAAACCTTTAGAAATGTCTTCCTGTGGTGGCAGTTCTTTAAAGTAAAAGTATACGAAACTAACGATAATATTGCAGTCTATAGAGCAGAATAGACCTTAGGGTTAGCTTGTAGAAAGACTTAATTTCTGTCTATATTTGAAAAACATCTTTATCCCCTTAGAACATTAAGTAGTTGTTATACCTCCACAATTGTGTTCTGGAGTGCCTGATTTATTGAAATTATTATAAGATCTGTTTTAAATGTATGTCTATTTTAAAACCAGATTGTAATATATCCTCAATATCATTCAAAGAATCTTTTCTCTTAGATTAAAAATCTCATTTTCAAAAAAATAAAAATCTTTCTTCCCTAGCTCATCAGGTCTCATTTCCCACACAAGTAGTTTATTATAACCAGGTATTGCAATTCACATGAAGGTGTTCATTGAGAATAGTAAAAAAAAAAAAAAAAAAAAAGATTAAAATCTCCAAAAGCAACACATCAATAGGACAGTTATATAAATTATGGAATTCGTAAATAAGTCAATGGAATTCTATATGGTCATTACAAAGGATGAGGTGACCATTATACTCAGAAGAAACAGGGAGAAAGATAGTGTTTATAGTATGATTGCATTTCCTACATTCATTTAAACAAGTGTGGCTTATAAAAAACTTTTATTTTCCTGAATTAGCTCTGGTTCAAATAGTAGCTCAACTCTAGAAAACTTTTTATTTCCCAAAGATTTCCATTAAATCTTTGCAACTGAATCTTTTTTTTTTTCTTGCATGGTCAGGCACCGGCATTCGAATCCGGGTTTCTGGCATGACAGGTGAGAATTCTGCCTGCTGAGCCACCATGACACAGCCCTGCAACTGAATTTAACATCAGTCTAAATATTCCACAGATTTACTAAAAGATTACAAATGGATTGAAACATCACGTGTTGGTTTGAAGCTGTGAGTATCCCAGAAAAACATGTTCTTAAATCTAAGCAATTCCTGTGGATGTGAAGATGAGGTTGCTTCAGTTAAGGCATGGCCCAGCCCACATAGGATGGGTTTTTTTTTCTTTTGAGGGTAATACAGGGTTTATTGAATTAGATTTTTCTATTTAAAATTGAGCTTATATTTACGTAGTATTTCGCTAGCCTACATGGGTACATTATTCCATTCAAGTTTAAGACTTATGATGAACAGGGCTCAATCATATAAAAACACACACACTCACATTAATTGTTCTAAAGCAGTAGTGCATACATTGCATTCCTCTATAAAGCCAGCTTTGATTAAAATCACTAGTTTAAAAGATAAGTCTCTGATTTTGAAGATGAACCAAAATACACACTATATGATTCTAAAGTCTACTTTAGACAGTTTGTACAATTGCTATCTTATTGGACTATGGTCTATATATACATACTGATGAGAGGGCACCATCTGGTGTTAAGTTCAGAGAGCTGGCTTCCTCCCTCTTCTCCCTAAACCTTTGCCCAAAAACTCTAACTGTAAAGACTGAAAGGATATGGTATTACTTCAGAATTAATTGGAGCTAACAAAAGCAGACCCACATCCTCCTTCAACTGTACCTCAATACACAGATCACAAATGGTTCTTGAATGAGAACATTTACCACCATACTTAAAAACTTAGGGCATGGAGAGTCAGGCAAAACAAGGGAAAAGAAAGTCACCAGTAAATAAGTAGTAAAGTAGGTATATGAAGAGTCAAGCTGCCTTGCCCAACACCAGTGTATGCATACTTCAACTAAATGAATTCAGGACCAATAGCAGCAGACCTGCTTAATTCACCTTCCAAATCAGAAAAACAAGACAAACAACTTCAGGTTTGAATTTTCTACTATGCATAAGTTCCACCTGTGATGAGGACCTCATAAGCAGTATTTCTAATTCTTCTGCACAACATGATGCATGCAACACAGCACGCCCAGCAGCTAAGTAGCTGCAAATGCCGGCACTGCCCAGGTAATCATCATGCATCATGATTTCTTGTAGCTTCTTCACAACCAGAGCCTCACAACCCTTAGCACAGAGGTCAGAGAGGTGGGTCAGACTGCCACCACAGCGGCTGGCACTCTCTCTGCAATAGCTAAGAGGGACACTCTGGTTTTTGGTTTCTTTGATAGTATATTCCCAGTCTGAGTACTTGTGAATTCCACAAATCAATAGTCTGGCTAGGAGCATCAGGGCTGGTTCCATTGTAAGTCTTACACACTTTCTGAATGCTGCAATCAACCTTGTTTCTAACTTTGCTCAGTAAATGCATCCCAAAACCACTACAACTTCTGTAACAAAAAAGAAGAGGCGGAGGATGACAATGTGATGAGTCTACAGCAGCTTTCCCAGATTGTGGTGCAGCAGCCAATTAGCCCAATAATGAAAAGCATGGTTACTACAGCTGTGATCACTACAACAGGGATGAGAAGGTATACACCTTCAAAGAAGTGGTCAGTCATCAAGAGTGATGAAGACATAGGCTCCCACGTGGCATAAAATGGCCAGCAACACCCCCAGCACAACCTTAGAGATATTGCCGCACTGGCCTATGGCGTCTGCCTGCAGAGGCCGTCCTCCATGAGAGGAGCTGTGCACAGCACTCCCTGCGGCCCCTGCTCCTTCACAGAGCTCAGGCCCCAGCAGATGCCCAGTTCCCAGGATGGGTCTTAATCTCATTAGTGGACTCCTACAGAAGTAGAATAAAATTCAGACAGAGAAAAAGCCATGGAAGCAAGATCCAAAATTCAACAGAACTCAGTAGAGAACGGAGAGACCATGTACCTTGCCATGTGACAAGAATGGCCAGCAGTCAGCCCCCAGAATGCCATAATCTTCCGTAAGAAACCATCGCCCCGATGACTCCTTGGCTTGGACTTTTACCCAGCCTCAAGCCCTGAGCAAATAACCATTATTTAACCAGACCTGTTTCATGGTATTTGTTTGAGCAGCCTAGGAAACTAAAATACATCAGGTGCCAAAAGCTTTTTGGAATAGCCTCAATAAATTACCCTGAATTTTGAGATATTAGCTTGAAGCTGGGGGCATAATGTTCTACGGTATTATCACTCTGTTCAGTCTCAAGTTTTAGTAGAGCAAAAACTTATGTGCAGCACATTTATGTTTCACAGAGTTGAAAGAGAAATTCAGCATATTGGGGAAAGAGTTTCTACTCCTGAAGGCATTCAAATTCTGAAAGGAATGACCTTCTGTTAATTTAAAGTATAAATCTCAGGTATAGAACTTACATCCTAAAATTCTATTCATTTATGGAAAACTGTATGTCCCTATTAAACAGAAGCTATTGGGGTTATCAAACTTTTAATCCACAGACCCTCTTAGAGATCAGAAGAACCTCCAGAACTTGCACTAAAAGTACCTGTCATCCTTGCCTTTCCCCTGCCCCTCAAATTGCTCATTAGAATTAATAGAGTGTAATTAGCTGCTTTAAATGAAGAGCAAACAATTCTCAACCTCCACACACTGAAAACTCACCACTTTTCTTACTATACACCAAATTTTATAAAGTGTGGTTATAAAAATGCCCTTCAGGTCAATATTTTTAGTGCTGTGTGCCAGATGCTGTTCTAAGTGTTTTATAGATTACTTGATCAGAACTTCATAGTGACCTTTTAGATAGGTGCTATCATCTCCTCTTCACAAATGAGGAAACTGGGGCATGGTAACTTGGCCAAGGTCACGAAGCTTATGTGTGCCAGCGTTGTAATGAAAGCCCAGCCACTCTGAATCCAGAGACTGTGCTTTTAAATCACTGGGTTCAGTGACTATTGGATGAAGAAAAATGCAAAGTTACATACTCACCAGGTAGACATTGCTTGTTGATTGCAGGGAATAGTACAAATGGACAATGAAAGGACTTTTGCTTAGTGCCAGTGCATCTCTCTCAGCTTGTACCTGGTGAGTCATGTTTTTGTTGATCATATCTGCTTTTTTGACAACCTATATTAGAGAACATCACAACAGACACATTCACTTTTTTTTCTTACAAAGCATTCTCAGGTTTCAAAGTTGCCATTACAAAAGCATCAAAAGAGATCAAATATATAGATGTCATTTGGATCTCACAACATCACCAGGAAACTCTGTCAGAAAAAGAGCGAAGATGGGGCAAAAAACTATCCTCAAGACAGAACTTCTTACCTTGGAATTTTTTTTTTTTATTAACAGAAAAAAAAAAAGAAATTAACACAACATTTAGAAATCATACCATTCTACATATGCAATCAGTAATTCTTAACATCATCACATAGATGCATGATCATCGTTTCTTAGTACATTTGCATCGGTTTAGAGGAACTAGCAACACAACAGAAAAAGATATAGAATGTTAATATAGAGAAAAGAAATAAAAGTAGTAATAATAGTAAAAAAAAAAAAAAAAACCCTATAGCTCAGATGCAGCTTCATTCAGTGTTTTCACATGATTACTTTACAATTAGGTATTATTGTGCTGTCCATTTTTGAGTTTTTGTATCTAGTCCTGTTGCACAGTCTGTATCCCTTCAGCTCCAATTACGCATTATCTTACCCTGTTTCTAACTCCTGCTGGACTCTGTTACCAATGACATATTCCAAGTTTATTCTCGAATGTCCGTTCACATCAGTGGGACCATACAGTATTTGTCCTTTAGTTTTTGGCTGGATTACCTTGGAATTTAATGGTAAAAATATCACACTCTTTTGGGAAGAAAGAAGAATTAAACAAGTGGTCCTGACTATCCTACATGTTACTATAAAAAAGTCTGTACTGCTACTGTTACAACAAAGCCAGAAAGAAATTAATGGTCACAATAAGCCCCAAGATAACCAGGAACCTAGGCACGGAATAATAATTGCAGATAAATTCCTTTTTTACTTCTGATTCTTTGATAGATGAGAATAGAATCAGAAAGAGGGAGACTGTTGGAAGTTTGAGAAAAAGAAGAAAAGTCAGCACGAATGATTAGAATTACTGAAATTTAGCAGTACCGATTGCTGTCCTATAGAAAACACCCAAGTATTCTTTTCAAATTTCAAGGTAATTGGTATAGAAATAAAATACAACCTACATTAAAGCAATATTACATGTATACTGCTTTTTTTCTATGTAATAGCAAAACTAAGTGAATGTTTAATGTCAAACAAAATAAATAAAAATAGGTACTATACTTCCCTATACTGTTCAGCCCTTTTTTTTTTATGGATTACTACTCTACTGCTAACCTCCGTTTCTGCCCTTTCGGTTACACTGCAGTATGCACAAACTCATTAGCTAATAGGTTCTCCATCTCCTCGGTCTGAAGGGATACCAACCGCTTTGCTTCATTCTTCAGGTAGCTACTCCTTTTCTCAGCCAGCCTTTTCAGATCCCCACTGCTCTTCCTCTTCCATGCAAAACCGTCTATGCTTTCAAGATTCATAATATCTGGCAAAAATCTTCCACCTTTCATTAATGCTATCATTTCTTTCACTACTTCACATATTGCAGTTTTATGCATATGAAGCATTTTTGTTATTTTTATTTATTTATATTTTTTTTTGGGGGGGGGGGTGTGCATGGTCCAGGAGTCAAACCTGGGTCTCCCGTATGGAAGCATTCTACCACCGTACCACGCATGCACCCCTGAATCATTTTTGATACCCCAAATACTGACACCATAGTCACTAAATTCAAGGTCTATGTACACAACCTTTCAAATACTATAGCAGTCTGTTTATTACCTTCATTTATACAATTAATTTTCATAATAAAACCAAGAAACTCGACTTCATTTCTATCTGTGACTCCTCTGAAATCCTTAATATCAATAAACAGGTCAATGACCAGAATGGCCCTTTTAGCTCACTGAGGCCTCCCACCCTCTGAAACCTTCGTCTTCTCTTGGACTAGAAAACTGCCACATCCTTAGACTGCCATTATCAACCAGAACATAATTGTTGATGGCATGCAGAATTTTATTACTAACTCCCTAACCTCCTTGCCTCTTTGCTCCTTTGCTCATTCACTAGATCTCCTTTTCAAATCCCAAACACAAATCAATCACATAATCTGCTTTCTCATTTTCTTAATTTTCAGTTCCTATTTTTATCAGTTATACATATACATCATTTAAAGAGTCAAATATCCCTATAAGACCTGTTAGGCAAAACAATTCACCTCAGCTTTCACCCCCCACTTCATTTCTGCCAAAAGCAATCATTTTTACTTCTTTTGACTGATGATTCCAGTAGTTATCTCCATATATAGCAGTCAGTTTTTGCTGAATAACAAATAAGCACAAAAATCTCAGTGGCATATAGCAATAAACTTTTATTTCTCACTCACAGTGCTGCAGGATGGGAGATGACTGTCAAGCTGCAGGGCTGTGGGTTGCCAGTAGCAACCCTGACTGCTACTCTGCACTTTTCTCCTGCCATCCCTATTCAAAGTGTTGCACTTTTCTCCTGCCATCCCTATTCAAAGTGTTGCACTTTTCTCCTGCCATCCCTATTGAAAGTGTTGCACTTTTCTCCCCCATCCCCTCCCTCCATCTCCCCCCATCCCCATCTAGCCCCCCACCCCCAGACTAGAGAACAGTAACCAACCAGGGTATGCATTCCTTATGGCAATACTAGAAGCACAAGAAAGCAAGCCCAACAGCACAACCACATTTTAACTCTCTGCTTACATCACATCTGATAAAACTGCAATGTCCAAAGCAAGTCAGGTGGCTAAATCCAGAGTCAAGAAGCAGGAAAATATACTCAACTCACCATGAGGCAAGTGTGTGGAAGTATGATACTATTTCAGAGGACTGAAGAACTGGGATAAAAAATTTATCATATCACACCATAGCTCAAAATAGCAAGCTAGTGATGCTAGCCTCTTGATTCTTCTGATTTAGGCATTATTAGGTATGGAGGATAAGAAGTTAGGTCCTTTCTCCTCCCCATTTCACCACAACACACGCTAACACATTCCATTCCCCATCACTCCAATACCACAGTTTTGAGTAGATAAATATTAACATTGACTATGTAAAGGCTACTCTTTGTTTTCCTTGGAATTAGAAATTATCTTTTATGTGTTTAGTTTTTCTATATACTTATGACTCATTCAACTCCAAACACTTTGCTATTTATCTAAATCTACTCTCAAGATGTTTGCATACAAGGTATTTCTTCAATTTCTTCTTTCTGAAATATTTAACTCTAGAGTTTCCTGACTTCTTCCAATATGGGCTGGTTGCTCACTCTGCTAGACATCCTAAGCTATCATCCTAAGAACTCCCTATACCATAAATCTGGTGCTTCTCCTCAACCCTGTTGTGGTTCTCCTATCTCCTGTATCCTATTACATCTTCTTTCGTAACTGAGCCCTCATTTTTGAACAACAAATTCTAAAACAGCTTTCTTAGAAACGGATCATAAATTTAATAGTCGTTATTATCTAATTGTGATATTACTTTCCAGCTGCTTTGTGTTTGCCACACGCCAGATTAAACTGAGAAAGGAACTAGCCAATGTAACAGAAGTAAAAATTATTTTATACAAAATCATAGTATTTTGTAAAATTTTCTATTAGTAATACAAATATTTAAACTATCAAAATATTTAGGTATAAGTTGAGATGATAAATTCATTCATTTTCTTCTCTAGTTGAGCTTACTTTTCTTAGCATTTGAAATGATAGGCATATCTGAGTTTATACGATGGTTATGAATATAAAGGCGTGAACCAGAAAGAGGTATCTAATTTACTTTTTATTTAAGTATTTCCACTCAGCTCAGAGTACTTTCAGCAGTTTAAGCATGTTTGCTTTTAAGGAGAGTTTTTTGAAACCATGTTTTTCCTAGTGTTCTTTACAGCTGCTTCCACATTAAAGTTGGAGCAATCAACCGAATAGCCATGTTCAGCACTGTATGTCAATCCTACGCACAAAGGAGACGATCCACAAAAATTTACCAAACAAGTGAACTCCTGTGTTCATTTCAACAACTGATACTGACTGATTACTAACAGTAGAAGAAAAAGCAAAAAATCTTGGGGACATATAAAGCAAGAAACAATTTCAATGGAGTGGGTCTGAGAGATTAGGAAAAGGTTGACTGGGATCTAAGATGGACCTTAATACATTAAGACAGGTAGAGTAGGGCAGAGAATAGTGTAAGAGAATCACTTAAGGAAGAATGAGCAACAAAAATAAGTTTAGAGGCAAGAAACACACAAAAACTAGTCAGTTGTCTGGAGTAGTGAGATCATGGGGTATGTAGAAATTAAGAGCCATAATATGGAGTATGCCCGTGTTGTAAGAGTTTGGACTTCAATTTGCATGTCATAGCCTACATAATGGATTAAAAAAATGAAGACAGTGTTTCCAGTTAGGGGCTCCAATAGGCTAGCTATGGAAATTAAGGCCTGATAACCTCAAAAACATCATGGTAAATGGATAAAAGGCAGATGCAAACACCACACATTATATGATCCCATTTATATGAGATGTCCAGAAAAGGCAAACTTATAAAGACAAAAAGTAGATTGATGGCTACATAAAGCTGGGGATGGTGAGGGAAAGGCACAGCAGGTAGATCAAGAGAAATCTTTTTGGGGTGATGAAAATGTTCTACAACTGGACTGACGTGAGTTACACAAGTCTTTAGTTTACTAAAAACGATTGAATTGTACCTTTGAAAAGAAAGGAAGAAAGGGAAAAAATGAAGATCTGTATTTACGCAGAGACCTGGAATGGAAAGGAAAGGGTAAAAAGAATGAATATGAGAGAGATTTCAGAGCAGAATTGACAGGACTAATTTAGAGATAGGATATATAGATGAAGTAGAAGAAAGTTAAAATAGCTTAGGCTTTCAACCCAAACAATAGTCAGTGGTGTCATTAAATGGGGAAACGGTATACAGAAAGCTCAGAGTTTGGTGGAGAGGATTATTAAAGTTAAGCAAGTACAATTTGCACGTGCTGGCTAGACAGTCACATGGCAATGTCCATGAGGAAGTTGAATTTGCACCGACTGCTGGCTTCTCCTTTCCTTCCTCACCTTCTCTAGATCTGAAATGAGAGCAACCAGCAACCGTGGGGGTAGAAGACAATCAAGAGAAGGCAAAAGAGCTTCAAATACACTAAAGCTCTTGACTGTTTTCAGAATGATGTATACTGCTGCAAGGCTAGAGGATTGATTCAGAACATATTTCAGTTTAATCGTGTCACTCTCAGTCCTAGTAAAGGCCTAATTGTTAAAAAGGATTCAGAAGATTTTCAAATGATTACCTAACAACATTCAAACATTTCATAACAGACAACAGAAAACGGGGCAGCTCTACAGCCAAACAGTTATTTCATTAGTAAAATTCTTCACTAGGAGGACAAACTTGAAAAGTCTAAAACTAAGCACACTTCTGTGGTTGAAGAATTTTAGCAATTCTTTGTCAAAGAAAGCAAGCATCAAACATCAAAGGACCAGCTACTTTAAAAACTTTCTGGATTCAGAAACCTGAGTAAAGGCTGGGTTGTTCTACGAGCCAGGGCTTTGGCTTTAGTTCCTTGCACTGGGGCGGATGAAACCACAATTTCCCTGGCCCCAGTTTCCCCATCCGGTCTGCCCGGCCACGGACAGGGCGGAGTTCTGCTCTTCTCGCCGGGCAGTTTTGGAGGCTCCAAAGCATCCGAGAGGTGGGGAGGAAGGCGGAGCCCAGGCCAGACACCGACGTGCCCCGCCGAAGTCACCCCAAGGGGAGAGGGTCTGCCCAGGCCAGGTTCAGGAAGGGCGGAAGGGCCGGACCCTAGCCCTCCGCCCGGGCTGCCTTCCTACCTTCACCGCGTACAACTTGCCGCCTTTCTGCCCCAGGTACACTTTCCCGAAGGCGCCCCGGCTAATGGGCTTCACGATGGTGAATTCCTCAATGGAGGGCGGCCTCGGCACCGGGAACCGATTCGCGCCCTGCCCTGTCGCCGCGCCGCCGCCGCTCTCCTTCTCGCTCCCGGCGGGGGGCTCCATCGCCCTCCGGCTCAGGCTGAAACCCGCAGCCTCCGCCTCGCCCAGACCCAGCCGCAGCTCCCGCCAACTGGGTTCAAAGCGGAGCTCCGCCCCCCCGACCGTGACGTAGCCACGCCGCCGCGCGGCCCCGCACCCCACGCAGACTGGGCTGCTGGGCGTGCCTTGAGTTTCCCCGCGTGTCCTCCAGGGCCGCGTACCCGGTTCACTTCGTTTGTTCTGGGAGGGGGGGTGGGAGGAGGTACAAAGGGTCCTTGGCAGACGGGAAAAGGGTCCATGGGGATTTGAGTCTGGGTCTCAGTTGTGGGATTTGAGGAGATTTCTCCCTGGCTCCAAACGAGGCTGGTGGGACCCTTGCCCTCGTCCCAGTCAAGGCCTACTATTTTCCCCCATACCCTTTCTTCACGAGAAATATCGACGCGTTCGGGACATTGAGGGCAGGGATTGGCGGGGATTGAGGCTTGGAAATTTGCAGTAGTCCCGGAATGTGGAGAAACTGGAATAGCAGGGGGCGGGCGCAATCCCTGTAGCCTGACTGAAACAGATTAGGACCAGGAGGAAGGATTTACTACCGGGTAGATCAAGCGTACCGAATTGTAGCGCAAGGCCCTGTCGGGACGGGACGGTAAACTGGGAGGTTTGACAGGGACGCTGTAGAAAATCTGAGGGGGAGGTGCAACAGGGTGGATGCCATTACTCCTTGTAAACAAACACTTCCACGGCCAGAGAGTTTGGGGATCCAGCACGCGTGGCATTTGATGTGAACACCCATTGGCTGGGGACTAAGTAGCCCAGGCGGCGTCCCGTAGACGTCGGTAGCCGGGGCGGGGCACGCCCTGCCCAGGAAGTACTGTTGCGCCACGGTCTCGGCTTCCGGGGTACATTCGTCGGTCGTTGCAGCGGCTGAGAGCAGAAGAGGCCATTTTCCGTCTCGGAAGGGGTTTCGGGGAGTGAAAAGAAGAAAGAGAAAGGGCGCAGCGCCTCCCCGCCGGGCGGTGGACCAGAGGGACAGTTTCGGCAGGCGGGTGAGGTCGCTGAGGGCCCAAAGGAGATGTTTTCACTGTCGACCACGGTCCAGCCCCAGGTGAGTCAGGCATCGGCGACTTTGCTTCGGCCCTGTGCGCTGAGGCTTGCCAGTTGGGTTTCCTGGAATCAGTTTCCTGGAAGGGGCTGTTGGAGGGAGGGGACACAGGGAGTCGGGTCTGATACTTAATAAAGGCTTAACGATGAGGCTATTGGGGGCAGAGAAGTGATGTGAACGTGATGGCTCGTCGAGCCAGTTGGGTGTAATTCTTGAGTGCGAATCTGTCTGGCATTGTTTATTGTCGGGCATTCAGGGGTGGGAATGGGGGGTAAATGGCTTTGCCTTAGTTGTGAAGAGATTATCATTCCCTTCTGCATATAACAGAGCAGAACTTTAGCATTTACAACCCCGGTACCTTATTCTTTCTTTCTCTTTAGTGGAATGCCGCCCAAACCTGCTGTTAGTGTATTTGAAAACCTACCACAAATGCATTTTTTTTAGGTTTGACCAGAAATGGCTTGACTAACGTATACATTTTCAAGGCGTTGCCTATTTGCAGCTAAAGTATTGGATTAAACCTCCTCCTATCTATCTTTTTGTGTAGGGCAGAGAAAAGTCAATCGAAGGGTTTTTGACTAACACCTTCTTTCGTGTGATAATCACTTGTGATAATGTTTTCTTCCTTGTTTATTAAAGTTATGAAATACAGTTTGCAAATAAACGATTTTTGAGAACATTCAGGTGTTTTTTCATGTTTTTTAAAAAATTGACACTCTTAGTTTCTTGGCTTAAGCATGCAATTTGTATTCCTTTGTGTAACCCGTTTCCCTTTTATTGTTTGCTGCTACTGGCTGGATATAGGAAATGAAGTGATTGTTGTAAGGCATCAGTTATGTGCCAGGTAAACCAAGCAAGTGTGGGGTCTTTAAAAATGGAAATATGAAGTAAAAGATGAGTAAGAGGTAGCCAGGGCAAAAGGGAAGGGAAGCAGTCATCCTAGCAGAAGGAATATTTGTGTGGGCGCCCAGATAGGAAAAAGCTGAGCAAAAATAAGGCCAGCCCTGTTAGAGCGAGATGATTTAAAGGAAACAGTGGCAGAAACGAGATTGCAAAGAACCTTAAGGTATAGGGAGTTAGTTTCAGGTTTTTTGTTACGGGAGTTTGGGTTTTATTTCAAGTACACTGGTTCCCATTGTAGACTTTTTTAAGCAGAGGAGTAACATGATCAGAATTACATTTTTAATGGATTGCCTTATCTTCTTGCTGTGTGAAGAAGAATATGGTGGCCTGGGGTAGGACAGGAGTGGAAGTATTAGTTAAAATACACTAATCCAGAAGAAGGATGATGCTTGTACTAAAGTGGGTAGTTATTAAAAGAAAGGGATGAGATTTTATTTTGAAGAAAGAAAAGAGAATTTCGCTAGTAATGGGATGTGAGGGCTGATGGAGAGAGATGTTTCTGGTGTAATTTGCTGGAAGCATGGAGGTACTATTTCTGATGATGTCTACAAGAGCCAGCAGTTTTTGAAAAAACTGACTTGGTCTTTTTTAATACAACGTGAAACTTTTTGAAACTAAACTCCTTTCCTTAGTTTATGTCAGGAAGGCTTGATTTTAGGAGAATTTAGCATAACCTGAATGGAGAGTTAGTAGTTTGTGATGTTTGTGATGTTGGTGGAAGTAGTGCGGGAATTTTATATACTACAGACAGTTTGTAGTGGGCTAAAATATGGAACCCTTAGGCATTTTATACTGTAAAAAATCGTTAACACATTTGGAATTTCTGGTTGGTTTACTTGGTAGAATATTCGTGAATTTGAATTGTAAAGTTAGGGAAGGGACAGTAGATGAACTTTTTCATTGAGAAGAGAATATAACATCTTTTAGCCATTTAAGTCTGTTTTTTGAGTGAAAAAAGTTATAACCAACTAAAATAGACTTCTTATTCAAAGGAATAGAAAATATGTATCTTTAAGAGTATACTGTTTTTGTTCAAAAATAATAAATGCACTTCAATAAAAATGTTAAAAATGCAGAAAAATGTAACAAAGATCAACCACAATCTCATTATCCAGAGATAGTCACATTTTAGAATAAATTCACTTACACTTTTTTCTCCATACAGTGTGTGTACATACTTATAAAAGGTGTATAGTATTACAGCCTGCCATTTTCATTTAGCAATATAACTTGAATTTATCTTCATACCAATAATTATGGAATGAGAAGTCTTTAACAATGTGTAAGTCTAGAGTCAGATTCTCTGGGTTAGATTTCTTGCTCCTATACTTGAGCTGTGACCTTGGTCGTGCCACCATACTTATCTAAATCCTCACTATCTTCATCCATTAAATAGGGATTTTCATAGTAACTAACTGATATGGCTGTTAAGGGAATTAAATGAAATAATATAAGTAAAGCACATAGTATAAAACCTGGCGTATAGTAAGAACCCATTGAATTTATTCAGTCAAAAAATGTGTGCCAGGCACTGTTGTTGGTGGACTTGGATACAGTATTGAATAAAATAGATTTTAAAAACATCCCTTGCCCACATGTAGCTTGCATTCTAGTGTGAGAGACAGATAATGAACAAGGTACAGGTGAATAAATAAATATGTGAAGTGTGTTAGATAGTGAAAATGTCCAAGAAGGAAAAAAATAGGCAGAAAAGGGGTATAAGAAATATTTTTTAGAGAAAGTTTCCTGAAATTTTAGATAGGACTGGCAAGGGAAGGGCTTATGAGAGGATTTTTGAGTTAAGAACTAAGAAAGTTAGAAAGCAAGCTCTGTTAACTACACAAGCAGGAGTAAATAGCGGATGCAAAAGCCTTGAGGGGAGAAACTATGGGATGTGTCCCAGAAACAG
This sequence comes from Tamandua tetradactyla, assembly GCF_023851605.1. Taxonomy (NCBI): domain Eukaryota; kingdom Metazoa; phylum Chordata; class Mammalia; order Pilosa; family Myrmecophagidae; genus Tamandua; species Tamandua tetradactyla. Next base: position 223,744,352 of record NC_135327.1, on the reverse strand, counting down.
CTAGGAGGCCAGTGGGGCGGGAACAGAGAGAAGAGGAACCCAGCAGGAGATAAATCCTAAGAGGTAATAAGAGCTAGGTCATGTGAGGCTTCATAGGTGACAGTTGTTAGGACCTTAGCTTTTACTCTGGAAGAGGAGGGTAACCATTGGAAGGTTTTGAGGAGAGAAATGATACGATCTGCCATTGGTTTTAGTGGATCATTTTAATGCTGTACTGAGAATACATTGCAGCTGACAAGGGCACATGTAGGGAGAGTAGTTCAAAAGCTATTACAAAAAAAAAGCTAGTGGCTTAGAACAAGATAATGGCAGTGGGGATGTTAAGAAGTAGTAAAATTCTGGATTTATGCTTACTATTATTATTTTACAAATGATTGTGAAGTATTTTATTTTGTGGTGCTATCATCGTTATTTTAGGTTCTCTCCTAATAGTGGGTATTTCCAGCTTTCCACCATTATAAAAATGCTTTGATGAAAATTGTTGTTTTTGCATGTGCAAGCATCTGTAAGATTATTTCCTTAGACTACATTCTTAAGAAGTTGGATTGCTGGGATAATGAAATGTTTATGTTTTTAGTATTTTTTATTTATATAGTCAGAATACTATCCAGAAAAACTATACCAGTTTTCTTACCACCAGCAGTAAATCAGAGTAGATACAGTTTGCTGTACAGTATATGTTTAAATTTTTAAACATCCCAAAAACTGATGAGAAAAATAAGATTCTTTCTCTTTTTTTTAAAAAAAAAACATCAGTTTGAACTTTTATCTTTTTCTAGGTTACAGTTCCTCTGAGTCATCTCATCAGTGCCTTCCATTCACCAAAAAACATATCTATCTCTGTCAGTGCATCAGTCCCTCAAAACCAGCATCGAGATGTAGTTCCTGAACATGAAGCTCCCAGTAGTGAGGTAAGAGTTTTCACTTCGATTGTGTGAGAGAGCCTTTTTGATTCAGAAATTTTTAATCATGTTAATTAAGTATATATATATATTTCAGCATTTGTAATGAGATAATTTCTGCTTTCAGCTTTTATTGTGCAAAGAAAAATTTCTGGTTTGTTGTTTAATCATAAATGTTACATATGGTACTATATTTGGTATACTCCTTCTGATTATTCTTTTTGTGATACATTCTAGCTATTCTTTTGTGCTCCTCCAACAGTTAGCCCTGAACTCATAGATAACTCACGGCAATTGCCTCCCAAGTTTTGAGAAAGATAGAATGGTAAGGAACTCTCAGTGTAGTTAAGCAATTGGATATAGGTACCTGAAAGTAAAGTATATAAGCTGTGAAACTGTACTTTCAGTATGCATAGAATTATAAAATCAGTTTTGCCTAGGATATAGGAAATTTTAGACTTAGGGACTTTTATGTTTAAAAGGCTTATTAGTTGTTTGGTAGCTCAAAATATATATTTTTAAATACAAAATATAATCTGTAGCTAAGTTTTTCTAAAGCCTCTTTAGCTCATAAGTAGTTTATAATCTTAGCCCTGATATCAGGGACTTAGGGCATAGAACACCAGAGGAGGAACTGAAAGAGTTTACTTTTTGGGAGGTTGTAGGATCAGTCTTTGACAAAAATTTTAATTACATGAAAAGTTTGCCTTTGTCATCTTTATACTTTGCTTTTATAGTATTTGCTCAGTTCCCATTGCCTTTCTACCATCCTCACACACTGATCCCATATTATAATCTAAGAGAGACTTCCTACTGCAAATACTACCTGTATCAGAATTTAGAAGTTTTGGAAAATATCCATGTAGATGGAAGAAAAAATCATCTTGTGATCCTATTTCCCAGAAAAAATGCCGTCAACACTTTGATGTTTATATTTCATGTCTTTTTTTCTCTTATGCTCTATTTTTTTGGATTCTGCTTTGTTCGTTTAATAATCTGTTGTGAACCTCTTGTGCAGCTGTTCATTTTCTCTATTTTTAATGACTTCTAAGTAGTCCATTGTTTGATGTCCCATAAATTTATTTAACTAAGTTCCATGGTTTGATAATGTTTCCAGTGTTTTTTGTTGCTATAAAAAGCCCCATTGTCATTATCCTTGTTGCTAAATCTTTTATTATTTCATTATGCAAAATTGCTGGGTCATTGGTGTCAAAATTTTTAGGACTTCAAAAATAGTAACTTGGGGTACTGTGGTCTCAGATACAGAATTGGTGTTCTTAATTTGATATATTCTCTTTTTGCTTTTCTTTATTTGGTGCCCTTTGTTGTTTCACAAAATTTTTATTCTCCTTCATCATTTTACAATTCTGCTTTGACCTCCTTTGCTGTGTTGTAACTTCCTTGCTTTCATTAACTCTTGCTAGTTCAAGCACCTGCCCCTCAAAAAGCAAGCAAAACCATCCTTTCAGTTTCTGTTAAGCTACTCAACTTCTTTTTTCTGTGCTTCCAGACTTTCTTGAAGGTGTTGTCTGAATTTATATTGGTATATGCAAAACTTATTCATAGCACATCTCATTGTAATTTGGCTCTTGCTTTTTCATTTTGCAAACTTGTTTTGCTAAAGTCAGTGTTGACTTCCTTAGTGATTACCACAGGCTTTCCTCCCTCCGTGAGGTTTTTTTAAATCCACATCTTTTTAACTATTCCTAAGCGTTATACCTAGCTACTTTCAAAATATTCCTTCAATTGCCAGATACTACTTTTGTGATTTTTTTTCCTCTCTGTTTGATAGTTTTTCAATTGCCGATCCTTTAAATATTGAATTTCCTATACATTTTATCCTTAATCTAATTTTCATTCTGTACGTTCTCCTCAAGTTATCTGTTTTCATATCTTCAGTTAACATCTATATACATCTATATTCTGATAAATATATCTTCAACTCTAAAGTCTCTTAAAGTTTTAGACTAGTTTATATAGTGGTTTGTTAAAGATATCCAAATGATATGCTTCAGACACCTCAAATTTAAGATGTCGAAAACTCAGTTACTCCCACAAATTTCAGTTTTGTTTTGTTTTTTCTTTTTAATTTTTATTTTAGAGTGGCCTTGATCTCTCTGTGACAATCTGGATCCAACTAGAAGAGAAAAACCACACAGTCACATACACAGTGGAAGTTTAATGTAAAAAAAAATTACTAACTATGACATAATTGGAGTAATAAGGCATTTGCTAGTTAAGAAGTAAGGAGAACTCTTAAAAATATATAAGATTTGATAGTCAGTTTGGCAATTCCTTAAAAAGTTAAATAGTAGAATTACCATATGACCTGGCAGGTATCATATATATCTCAAAGAATTGAAAGCAAGGACTCAAAAAGATAATCTGTACACCAATATTAATAGCAGCATTATTCACAATAGCCAAAAGGTGGAAACAACCCAAGTGTCCATTGACATATGAGCAGATAAACAAAATATGATAGATTAATGCAGTGGAATATTATGAAGCCCATGAAAAGGATTGACGTTCTGATACATTCTACAACTGGTAGAACCTTGAAAACATTATGCTGAGTGAAATAAGCCTAACACAAAAGGGAGAATACTGTATGATTCCACATATATGAATTACCTAGAATAAGCAAATTCACAGATACAGATAGACCGCTAATGGTTGCCAGTGGCTGGAGGAAGTGGGGAAAGGGAAATTAAAGGGGTAAGGAGTTTGTTTTGGGTGATACAAAAGTTGTAGTACTGGAAAGTGGTGCTGGTAGCACACATTACAAAAGTAATTAATGCCACTGAATTGTACCCTTAAAAATCGTTAAAATGGCAAATTTTGTGTTATATCTGTTACCACAATCAACTAGCAAATTGAAGGAGTGGCTAATATTCCTAGAGCTGAGATAGAACACCCCAGAAGAGTTCCCTATTTCTGGGCCCACTGTGTTGGAGAAAACATGACCTTGGGTCACTGAATGGCCAAGAAGTTAGTTGCCTTAGTGCTATTCCAGCCAAGCTTGCTGGAAATCTAGGAAATGTGCTCCTAGGGTACCAAGGAGAGCTGTTCGTGGGGATGTGTCCTGATTGAAATGCTGCTGTAAAACTGTCCAGTAGGGAGGGGTTGTAGTACCAGGGGAAGCTGCTGGCTGCTGGCCACTGTGCCTTGCAGGAGCCAGATGCTGGAGCAACCACACCAGAACCTGGAACAAAACCCCTTTCTGCCTCCAGTGTCTCTCTAGTGCCCTCTAATGACAAAGCTTAATGTTGTGCCAGTTTAAAAAGGAAGAATATTTAAAGGACCCAGGTATATTTTCAGGGAGTGAGCAAAAAGGGTAAGGTGAAACCAAGAGGCAATAAATTGATAACCAGCACTTCCATCCAGAACCCTTCTCTCTGTCTCAATCCCCGTGCCCTTCTGTATGTTCGGATGTCTGTCAGCTATGATTTGTTATTTCCGACCTTCTTAATCAGGATTTAGTTCAGGGTCTGATCTTTCATTTGTCCATTCACCTTCTCCCTCAACCAATCCGTCTTCTTGATCCACTCTTATATTTCTATAAAGCAAAACTGATCATTATATATTGCCCATAAAATGAAATTCAGACAAGGCTCTTCACAATTTGGCCACAGCCCATTGTTCTAGTCTCTTCTTCCTTCATTCAACTTTCTGCTACATCTCGAACTTACCAGGCCCTCTGATGTACTCCCCCCCCCCCCCCCAGTTTTTTCTTTCATTTTTATATTAGATGTTACCCAAGAAGACCCTTATCTGACTTAGGAAACAGTTGCTCTGAGCTCTGTGTTTTTTCACCACTATTATTGAATTTCTGTAATAGCAGTCACCACACTGTATATTATCTTATTTGTTTCTTATTTCTCCTTGTGTTCCTAGGAACTGATACCCAGTAAGTTAGGGCAAAGATTCTCTTTCTTAGTTAAGAATGTGTGCGGTTCCTTTTTTTTATTTTTTTTTTGGTCTGGGCGGGCATCAAGAATCGAACCCAGATCTCTGGCATGGCAGAAAGCTCTGCCTGCTGAGCCACGTGTCTGGCCCCTGCAATTCCTTCTTGAATTCTGTGAATTGTAAATAGCTTTTTGGGTTCTTATTTCAAAAGATAACTTTTGAAAAACTGCTCTTGAATTTTATAGTCCTGTTCCAATTATAATAATATGCTTTATTTTGCATGTTCACAAAAGCTCTATTAAATATTTTACTTCAAGTATTTAGCTGTCTTTTACAGAGTACCGTGATGATGCATGTTAGAATATGTAGATAATTAAGACCCACTCTCTTAATCCTTATTATCATCCTGAGAAAAAGGCAAGACATACTTAATAGTCATTTTACTAATGAGGAAGTGAAGTCTAAGAATATGAGTGATTTGTCAATCCAGATATATATAATCCAGAAATCTTTCATTGCATAAATCATAGTGAGTTGATGGCTTGTTCTATTTATTTCTGCTCTTCTTCCTTGAAGTTTTAGCTGTTTTGGCCATAAGTAAAATGTAATTGTTTCTTTGTCTTTGGTGTCTTCCTATCAGCTCTTGTGGACAAGAGAATAACTCACTCCTGAACTGTAGTTATGTTAAAACTGTTTAAAGGTAGCTACATTTTCTATCCTGATTTTTCACCCATTTTTTGACTTTGTTCCGTTCCCTCCTATGTAGAAGGTTAGATATGGGTAACTTGAAAACCTCTCAGTTTTGTGGAAGGATCTCAGCAATGTAGCAATAGGAGGTCTCCTTTGGCAACAGTATGTACTTGCTTTATCTAGTAAGCTTTTAGTGACATGCTTCAGGGGCAGGAAGAAGCTTTAATGCTGTATGTACTGTTGAATATTATCACTGGAATGAAATTTTACCAGTTCAAGAATCTTAATATTGTTCTCAAATCATTTTCACACTATTGGAGGATGTCCTCTAACCTTATATTAACATGCTTTTTAACTCAGCCTGTAGTTACTTTCATACTTGGTCATTATGTTTGGCATTTGGTAGACTAATTCCTGTTCAAAGTAACTTATATGAAGAGAAGGGAAAAAAATCAAGCATTTCATGTAATTTTTTGTGAATGATAGTGTTTAAAACCAGAGATACTGTTTTTTTCCCCTTATATATCCTCAGATGTCACTCCTTATTTTAAAGATAGCATTGTCAATGTAATTTTTAATTTTACCTTGTCAAATCTTAAATAACTTATATACCCAACTTTAATAAAACTAAAACCATAAATAAATAAATTGGTACCACTTTATTTTTAAAAAATTGAAACAACAAAGGAAATCAATGCATTTGTAATATTTTAAAAATTCATATTTTCTTCTGACAAGTTTTCTTTAAAGTAAATATCTTGATAATATTAATGCTTATATGATTGACTTGATTTTTTACAGACTGTACTGAACTTAAGAGAACTTGGATTGTCTGAATTAAAAATTGGACACATTGATCAGCTAGTAGACAGTCTACTTCCTGGATTACGTACAGGCAAAAAAGTTTCTTCCCACTGGCGTACATCTTACGTTTCTTCACAGTCCTTCTTTGAAAATAAGTATGGTATGTTAATATATTTTTGTTTCCATTTAAAATAAGGAATTTTAATACTATTAATAAATAATAGAGTAGCTGCCATTTATTAGCATTTACTATGGGCCAGGTTCTCTCCTGAGATTCTTTGTTTGTTTGTTTGTTTATGTAATTGGAAATAATTTTAGATTTACTGAAAAGTTGCAAGGATAGTATAGAGTTTCCACATATACTTCACCTTGCTTTCCTGATGTTGACATCTTACATAATCTTGATACATTTGTCAAAGCTAAGAAATTGATAATAGTACAGTACTTTTTAAAAATTTTTTATTGTAAAATAGAACATATATGCAAAGCAAAATAAAAGCAATAATTTTCAAAACACACTTCAACAAGTAGTTACAGAACAGATCCCCGAGTTTGTCATGTGCTACCATTCCACCATCTCAGATTTTTCCTTTTAGTTGCTCTGAAACATTGGTGGCTAGAAGGAATATTAATATAATGATTTAGCAGTCATACTCATTTGTTATCCAGTTTTCTGTGTTATACCTCCTCCTCTGATCTTTCTCCTGATCTCTGCGGCTCTTTAGGTAATGCCTGTTCTTTTTTATGTTGAGAAGGGATGTTGCCATTAAAAGTTAGGGGAATGTAAACAGTCGATAATCTTGGAGAGGCTGGTCCCTCTGGATTTCTGGATTTATCTGACCTAGGAACCCTCCAGGAATTATAGGTTCCAAGAAAGCAAACTTAGTGCATGAACATTTTATAGAGTCTCAGTTTGACCCTAGTTGTTCCTAAGAGTCAACAGGAGTAATGTTGGTTGGGTTTTGCCAACCGTGGCCATTAGTAGTATCTAAAAGTTTACATAAGAAAAGCCTCCAGAATAGTCTCTTGACTCTATGTAATCTCTCTTGGCCACTGATGGCTTATTTTATTATTCTTTTCCCCCTTTTGGTCTGCAAGGGATTGTTAGTCCCACAGTGCCAGGGCCAGATTTATGCCCAGAAGTCAGGCCCCATGTTGTCAGGGAGATTTCACCCCTGAATGTCATGTCTCACATAGTGGGGAGGGTAATGGTTCTCCTTGCAGAGTTGGGCTTAGAGAAGGAGAAGCCACATCTGAGCAACAGAAGAAGCTTCGTGGATGCAACTCTTAGACCTTGTTATGAGAAGTCTTAGCTTCTCCTCTACAGAAAAAAATTTCATATGGGCAAGCCTCAGAAAGAAGACCTTGGCCTATTTTCTTGGGAGTCCCCAATGGTTGAGAGGATACCTGGGGTTTCTCAGATGAGAAAGTGGGAAAGTTTAACTGTTCCATATATGTATATGGAACACCCACACCCCTTTTGCACCCTCAATGGACTCTATCGATAACTTTTTCATTATCAGCCCACCACAGTTTGAGATGTATCCTGGTATTGTATTAAGGTGCACAGAATTACAAGGCCTCATTCCCATTCTGGACTCCAGGAGTTTGGGTTGTTTAAACAGGCTCTTTCCAGAGGTTGATTTATATTATGTGTTACCAAAAGTTTAGGTTCTAGATATAATAAACCTCTCTGTCTTTGGTTGCATACAGTAGTTAAAGGTCTAAAGAACATATATTATCATCTTTTACCCTGTGTTCTTATTTACCTTAGACCCAGCAACAGTGGCTTCGTTTTTTTATCTAATTGAAGCCTGATCTCTTTTTTGGTTGCTTTAACTGTTACTGAATATAGCTATGCTAACTTTCAGGGCTGTAGCACTCATTTCTGTGTCTTAGGTGTCACAGAGTTATTCAGAGTTTCAGGGAAATACTGGCTGATGCACATAGAGCTCAGTGTCTCCGAATCTCGGAGTACATTTACAACTTCATTGTTGTAAATGAATCTCGGAGTACATTTACAACTTCATTGTAAATGTGGCTGTTATAAGGGCTTGCCATCTAGGCTCTAGGCTCCCATTTTCTGAAAGAGATCTTAGCATGTCTGTTCTTTTGTTTCTGGCTTATTGTGTGCCACACATTCTCCACAAGGTTTATTCAGTTCATTGTGTGCCTCTTGGCATCCTTCCTTTTTGTAGCCACATCATATTGCATCATATAAATGTATCACAGTTTCTCAGTCATTGTACACTTTGGTTCCTCAGTCGGTTGGGCATTATGGATAAAGTTCAAAATAAACAAACCATGTCTTACAGTATCCTTACTTGGTTGTAGTACACTACTTTTTAACTGAATTGCAAACTTCATTTGGATTTCACCAAATAAAGTTTGATTTCCCCAAATCACTAGGTTTTGCAGTCGTGTCTTTATTCTGTTCTAGGATCCAGTCTAACTTATATTGCATTTAGATGAGTGGTTGGTTTTTTTTTTTAATTTAGACAAACATTGTATGAAGGCACAGTCACCTTCCCTTTGACAGAATATATACTTTGAGGCTTGAAACAATTTGATAGTGGGCTCGTACTCAGTCTGTTGAAAAGGATGTCAGCTTCATGAGGTTGTTTCTTTTCTTTATTTTTTGGTATGGAACTAAAATAAGGAATGTTGGCAGATTATCAAAATACTTGTTTTTTATACTGCAAGAATAGATTTTTGTAAATCAATACCAGCAATTAAAGCCCAGAAACAAGAGATCAGGTTTTTGAACTGTTTTAAGCAAAGGTTTGAATTGGTGCTGTACTTTCTACAAGCTTAATTCATTTATTAATTCTTTACTCTTCATTTGCCTTTATTTTATAAGAGGGCTGAATGATAAATAATGCAAGAGTGAGAAAAAATGAAAAGGTTTTGAACCCGGGGCTTAGTCTAAAAATCTCTTCTGTTTTATTATCTCTTTATACTGTCTGCCTACTTCCTGAATTTCAGTCTTAATGGTTAAAGTGAGGTCTTTGTAGTGGACTAGGATCACACTCAGCCTGCTGCTGATTAACTGCAGAATTTACTTTATTTCTCTAAACCATTGTTTTGTCATATAGGAATAATAACTCCATATCTCATTTAGAGGAAGAAATGAACTTATAAAGTATTGTCACTAGCAAGTGTCGAATAGAGTAGAATTTTTAATGTTGCTTTTGTAATTGTTCCTGTTGCTCTTCTAGTCTGCATATATACATTTCCCTTTAGGTTACTCCTCACCCTGCCAGGTGTTCTCTAAGTTTAGGTGACAGAGGTATTTGTAAGGGGTTTCTTGAGTAGACTGTAAGTGTCCTTTGAAAAATCTCGAATCCAAATCAGGACACAGGGATAGGTGATAGCCACTGTTTGTTTTATTGTTCCTGCCAACCTTTTCTCTAGGATCATGAATATAAAGTAGGATGGGATCCATTAAACAAGAATAAGGAAGGATTGGAGGAGCTGAGATGGCAGCTTAGTGAGGAGCAGGATTTTGTTTGTCCTCCAGAGCAGGCAGTAAATAGCCAGAAACAGTACATAACAACTGCTGAGGCCACATCAATGACCAGACACAGAGCATACAGCATTCTGGACCAGCTGGACCAGGTGCAATCCTACCCAGAAGTGTGAGTCCTCCAAGCCATGGTGGCCAGTACCCCGACCCCACAGGCTGCTTCCCAGAGGGGAAAAGAAAAGGAGTTTACTAGCAACAAGGGGCTGAACTCTACCAAATTCCAATTTGTGGAATTAATTAACAAATTCTAACTACTAAAAATAGGCACCCAGCTCAGCTGAACCTCAAGTAAAAGCTGAGGTTGCTGTTTTTTGCCCCAGCGCAGAAGGGGGCAGAGCTGATGGAAAAAGAAAAAAAAAACAGAGGTTTTTTTGAATTAGACAACACAAAATACTTGAAAGGGTCTGAGCCCTGAAGGAAAGAAGGGGGCACATAGGACCTGGAGATACACAGAGCAGTGCACCAACTTAAGCTCTTGATAGGCAAACCTAAGAACGGGCGGGGGTCCTGCTCTGAAAAGGATTATTTTTGTCTTCTCTTTTTTGTGGCTGTGTTTCAATGGCTTGACTGCTCTTTGAATACAAATGCAAGGCTTCTGAGGCAGGATTAAGCTTCTCTGAGAGCTTCTCGGAGGCTGTACCTTCCCCAGGAGACGGGTGGGGCCCAGCTCAGGTGAAATCTCTCCCTCAAGGAATTCAGACCCCAGGGTCTGGAAAACTAAAGTGATTAAAGCCAGCCCACCTATGTACCCCCTTGTTTCCTTCAGGGCTCTCCTCTGTCTCGACCACACCCCCAGCAGGGAGAGTCTGCTGAAGTTAAAGGTACCACATTACCTTAGGCTGGTGGGACCTGAAGGCAGACAAGCACCACATACTGGGCAGGATAGAAAAAACACAAGACTCTGGAGGCTTCATAGGAAAGTCTTTCAACCTGCTGGGTCTAACTCTCAGGGAAAACTGATGCAGGTGACTCCTCCTGAGAGAAGGCCAGTTTGGTCTGAGAAAATCTGACTGAAGGCTATAATACCTGAGTAGACCCTCCTACGGAGGGGAAAAAGCCACCATAAAGCAGGGCAAGAAACAAGAAAACAAGAACTGAAAAATTCTGATCTGTTTAAGAAAACCGAAGCTAGAGGTCTAGAATAAGCTGAACTGAATGTCAAAGAACAGATAGACAACAAAGTCATCCAGCAAGAAAACCCTAGGTGAAAAAAAGGGGGAAAGCAATCTCCAGAATAAACTAATTAAGGAAATTAAATGCGTAGACTCCAGCACAAAATAAATCATGCTAGGAAAATTGAAGATATGGCCCAGTTCTGTTGGCCCAGAACAAACCAACAATTCAAATGAGATACAGGAGTTGAAACAGTGCAGAATGTTTGATCAACATAGTAAACCTCATCAAAAATCAAATCAATGAATTGAGGGAGGATATAAAGAAGGCAAGAGACAAACAAAAAGAAGAAATCAAAAGTCTGAAAAAACAAATCACCGAACTTATGGGAATGAAAGGCATAGTAGAAAAGATGAAAAAACAATGGAAACCTACAGTGTTAGATTTCAAGAGGCAGAAGATAGAATTAGTGAACCGCAGAACAGGACATCTGAAATCTGACAAACAAAAGAAAATATGGGGAAAAACATTGAAACATGAGCAGGGTCTTAGAGAAATGAATGACAACATGAAGGTGTGAATATATGTATTGTGGGTGTCCCAGTAGGAGAAGAGAAGGGAAAAGGAGGAGAAAAACGAATGGAGGAAATCGTCACTGAAAATTTCCTAACTCTTATGAAAGACTTAAAATTACAGATCCGAGAAATGCAGTGTACCCCAGACAGGATAGATCCACATAGACGTATTCCAAGGCACTTGCTAATCAGAACGTCAGTTGTTAAAGAGAAAGAGAAAGATTTTGAAAGCAGCAAGAGAAAAGCAATCCATCACATGCAAGAGAATCCCAATAAGACTGTGTAGATTTCTCAGCAGAAATCATGGAGGTGAGAAGACAGTGCTATGATATATTTAAGATACTGAAAGAGAAAAACTGCCAGCCAAGAATTCTATATCCAGCAAAACTGTCCTTCAAAAAAATGAGGGGGAAATTAAAACATTTTCAGAGAGAAAAATCACTGAGAATATTTGTGACTAACAGACCGGCTGTGCAAGAAATACTAAAGGGATAAACATAGGTTTATCCTATGTTTTCAATAGGTTGAAAACGAAAGGTTGGGAAAAGATATTTCATATAAACAACAATCAGAAAAGAGCAGGAGTAGCTATACTAATATCCAGCAAATTACACTTCAAATGTAAAACAATTAAAAGAGGCAAGAACACTATGTATTAATAAAAGGAACAATTTAACAAAAACGATGTAATCATAAATATTTGTGCACTGAGCCACAGTGCTCCGAAATACATGAGGCAAATACTGAAAAGAGAAATAGACACATCTACCATAATAATTGAAGACATCAGTTCCCCCACTCTCATCAATGCACAGAACATCTAGATAGAGGATCAATAAAGAAACAGAATTTGAATAATACGATAAAAAAAACTAGAGTTAACAGACATTTATAGAAGGTTACACCCCACAACAGCAGGAAATACCTATTTCTCAAGGATAGACCAGCATATTGAGATAAAACAAGTCTCAATAAATTTTAAATGATTGAAGTAATTCAAAACACTTTCTCATTTCATAAAGGAATGAAGTTGGAAATCAATAATAAGCAGAGGGCCAGAAAATTCATAAGGATATGGTGGCTGAACAACACACTCATAAACAATCAGTGGGTCAAGGAAGAATTTACAAGAGAAATCAGTAAATATCTCGAAGCAAATGAAAATGAAAACACAACATATAAAAACTTATAGGATGTAGAAAAGGCAGTGCTAAGAGGGAAGTTTATTGCCCTAAATGCCTATATCAAAAAGGAAGAAAGAGCAAAAATTGAGGAATTAACTGTTCACTTGGAAGAAGTAGAGAAAGAACAAACTAACCCCAAAGAAGCAAAAGGAAAGAAATAGCGAAGATTAGAGCAGAGATAAATGAAATTGAGAACGTGAAACAATTGAGAAAATCAACAAAATCAGAAGTTGGTTTGATGAGAAAATCAGTAGAAGGACCCTTAGCAAAGTTGACAAAAAAAGAGAGAGGATACAAGTAAATAAAATCAGAAATTGAAGAGGGGACATAACCACTGACCCCTCAGAAATAAAGGAGGTAATGACAGAATACTATGAACAACTTTATGCTGATAAACTAGGCAGTGTAGATGAAATGGACAACTCCTAGAAAGGCATGAACAGACAACACTGATTTGGGAAGAAAAAGATGACCTTAACAGGCCCATCACAAGTAAAGAAATTGAATTAGTCATTAAGAAGTTCCCAAAAAAGAAAAGTCCAGGACCAGATGGCTTCACATGTGAATTCTATCAAACATTCAAGAAAGAATTAATACCAATCCTGCTCAAACTCTTCCAAAAAAATTGAAGAGGAGGGAAGGCTGCCTAACTCATTCTATGAAGCCAATATCACCCTCATACCGAAGCCAGACAAAGATATTACAAGAAAATAAAATTACAGACCAATCTCTGATGAATATAGATGCAAAAATCCTCAACAAAATCCTTGCAGATCGAATCCAGCAGCATATGAAAAGAATTATACACCATCACAAAGTAGGATTCATTCCAGGTATGCAAGAATGATTCAGCATTATAAAATCAACACCATATCAACAAATCAAAGTAGAAAAACCACATGATCATCTCGATTGATGCAGAAAGGGCATTTGATAAAATTCGCATCCTTTCTTGTTGTAAAGATAGGCATAGAAGGGAACTTCCTCAACATGATAAAGGGAATATATGAAAAATCCATAGCTAACATCATCCTCAATGGGGAAAAACTGAAAATTCTCCCCCTAAGATCAGGAAAAAGACAAGGATGTCCACTGTCACCATTGTTATTCAGCATTGTGTTGCAAGTTCTAGCCAGAGCAGTTAGGCAAGAAAAAGAAATACAAGGCATCAAAATTGGAAAGGAAGAAGTAAAACTCTCACTGTTTGCAGATGATATGATACTATATGTCGAAAACCCTGAAAAATCCACAGCGAAACTACTAGAGCTAATAAATGAGTATTAGCAAAATGGCAGGTTACAAAATCAACACTCAAAAATTTCTAGTGTCTCTATACACTAATAATGAGCAATCTGAGGGGGAATCAAGAAAAAAATTCCATTTACAATTGCAAAAAGAGCACAATATTTAGGAATAAATTGGACTTAGGATACAAAAGACCTACACAAAGAAAACTACAAGAAATTGCTAAAAGAAATCACAGAAGACTTAAATGGAAGGGCATACCATGTTCATGATTGGAAGACTAAATAAATATAGTTAAGATGTCAATTATACCCTTAACTGGTTTATATATTCAATGCTATACCAGTTAAAATCCCAAAAACTTACTTTTCAGAAATTGAAATACTAGTAACCAAATTTATCTGGAAGGGCCAGGTTCCCTGAATAGCTACAAACATCCTGAGAAATGAAGCTGGAGGCCCTGACTTTAGGGCCTATTGTGAAGCTACAGTGGTCAAAACAGCATGGTATTGGCATAGAGATAGATAAACTGACCAATGGAATTGAATAGAGTTTTCAGATATAGACCCTCTCGTCTGTGAACAATTGGTCTTTTTTTTTTTTTTTTTTTTTTTACATGGGCAGGTACCGGGAAACAAACCCGGGTCCTCTGGCATGGCAGGCAAGCATTCTTGCCTGCTGAGCCACCGTGGCCCACACGAACAATTGATCGTTGATAAGGCAGTGAAACCAATTCACATTGTACAGAACGGTCTCTTCAGTAAATGGTGCCTAGAGAACTGGGTATCCACATGCAAAAGATTGAAAAAGGATCCATATCTCACACCCTATACAAAAATTAACTCAAAATGGAATAAAGACCTAAACGTTAGATCTAAGACCACAAAACTTTTAGTAGAAAATGTAAGAAAATAGCTTATAAATCTTATAATACGAGGCTGTTTCCTAGATCTTACACCAAAGCACTGAAGAAAGAAAGAAATAATTGGGAACTCTTCAAAATTAAACACCTTTGTGCATCAAAAAACTTTGTCAAGAAAGTAAAAATGCAGCCTACACGATGGGAGGCAATATTTGGAAATGATATATCAGATGAGGGTCTGGTATCCAGAATATATAAAGAGATTGTTGAACTCAACAACATAAAAGACAACGCAATTACAAAATGGGCAAAAGGCTTGAACAGACACTTCTCAGAAAAGGAAATACAGACGGCCAAAAGGCACATGAAAAGATGCTGAACTTCCCTGGCTATTAGGGAAATGCAAATCAAAACCACAATGAGATATCATCTCACAGCCACCAGAATGGCCATTGTCAATAAAGCAGAAAATGACAAATGCTGGAGAGAATGTGTAGAAAGAGGCACACTTATCCACTGTTGGTGGGAATGTCAAATGATACAACTGCTATGCAAGGGCAGTTTGTCGGTTCCTCAGGAAGCTAAGTATAGAATTATCGTATGATCCCGTGATACCATTGCTAACTATCTACTCAGAGGACATGTGAGGGCAAGGACACAAGCGGACATTTGCACACCAGTGTTTTTAGCAGCATTACATATGATTGTCAAAAGATGCAAACAGCCAAAATGTCCATCACCAGACGAGTGGCTAAACAAGCTGTGTCATATACATACAATGGAATATTATGCAGCTGAAAGACAAAATAAAGTTATGAAGTATGTAACAGCATGGATGGACCTTGAGAACATTATGCTGAGTGAGATTAGCCAGAAAGAAAAGGACAGATACTATATGATCTCACTGATATGAACTAGCATTAATGAATGAACTTGGAGAATTTCACTTAAGAGCAGAGACCATCAGGAGATAGAAATAGGGTAGATACTGGGTAATTGCACTGAAGGGGTACAGATTATGCAACAGGACTGATTGTAAACATTCAGAAATAGATAGCACGATACTACCTAACTGTAATACAATAATGTTAGTACCCTGAATGAAGCTGAATGTGAGAATAATCGAGGGAGGAGGGTTGGGGTCACAAATAAAATCAGAAGGAAAGATAGACGATAAAGGCTGAGATGGTATAATCTAGGAATGCCTTAAGTGTAGAAGGATAGTGACTAAATGTACAAATTAAAAAATGTTTTTGCGTGAGAAGAACAAAGAAATGTCAGCACTGCAGGGTGTTGAAAACAGATGGTAATTCATATTTAAAACTCGTGTGAGACTAAAACAAAGAATGTTTATTTGCTACAAAATGTGTATATTTTGAATAGTGCACTTCCTAGTATAACTTTTGTGGACAGTTTAATTGAACACCGTAAGTACATAGAACCTTGAGTAGGGCATGAGATTTTTTAGGTTTGTCTGGAGTGATGACCTGATAAATCCCAGAGTGAATTGAACAGTGGATAAAAAAGTCCTTGCACAGTCCCCTTGGTGGAATGGTGAAAAAGAGGGAAAAGTCAACTTCCCTATATGGAGAAAGCCTGATATTCTCGCAAGTGGTGAGGACAACCAAAGCAATAGGCAGAGCCTCAAAATCTTGGGGTTTGTTCATATGAAACATATCCCTGCAAAGGATAGGCTAAGCCTACTTGAAATTAGGCCAGAGTCACCCCCAGAGAACCTCTTTTGTTGTTCAGATGTGGGCTGTCTCTCAGCCAACATGGCAAGCAAACTCACTGCCCTCCCTGCCTCTACGTGGGACATGACTCCCAGAGGTGTAAACCCCTCTGGCAGCATGAGACAGAAATCCTAGAATGAGCTGGGACTCGGCTCTAAGGGATTGAAAAAACCTTCTCAACTGAAAGGGGGAAGAGAGGAATAAGACAAAATAAAGTGTCAGGGCTGAGGGTTTGAAATAGAGTCAAGAGGTTAACCTCGAAGTTATTCTTATGCATTAAATAAGTATCACCTTTTTAGTGAAGGTATAACAGAGAGGCTGGAGGGAAGTGCCTGAAAATGTAGAGCTGTGTTCCAGTAGCCATGTTTCTTAAAGATGATTGTATAATGATGTAGTTTTCGCAATTTGACTGTGTGGTTGTGAAAACCTTGTGCATCATGCTTCTTTTTTCTACCTTATGGACAGATAAGTAAAACATATGGATTAAAAATAAACAATAGGGGGAACAAATGCTAAAATAAATTTAGTAGATTGAAATGCTAGTGATCAATGAAAGGGGGAGGGGTAAGGGGTATGGTATGTATGAATTTTTTTCTGTTTTTTATTTCTTTTTCTGAATTGATGCAAATGTTCTAACAATATTATCATGTTGATGAATATACAACTGTGATAAAAAATATCATTGCATGTTGATTGGTTTTATTAATAAACATTTTTTTAAAATGTGTATTAAAGAAGCTAGAGGGAAGTGTCTGAAGTTGTAGAGCTGTGTTCCAATAGCCATGTTTCTTGAAGATGATTGTATAAAAGTGTGTGATTGTGAAAACCTTGTGTCTGATGCCCCTTTTATCTACTGTATGGACAGATGAGTAAAAATCATGGATTAAAAGTTAATAAATAATAAGGGGAACAAACATTAAAATAAATTCGGTAGAGGGAAATATTAGTGGTCAATGAGAGGGAGAGGTAAGGGGTATGGCATGTATGAATTTTTTCCTTTTATTTCTTTTTCTGGAGTGGTGTAAATGTTCTGAGAAACAATCATGGCAATGAATATACAACTGTGTGATTATATTGTGAGCCATTGATTACATACCAGTATGGAATTTTCATACTAAGTTAAGCATGTTTGCATTGTGTGTTGATTGATTTTATTAATAAAAAATTTTTTAAAAAAGAATAAGGAAGGATGGTGACCAAAGCATTCATGGTTTACAGTTATGGAAAGAACTTTCTTCATATCAGATGACACTTTATGGGATTCTTAATAGAGAAAGATAACAGTAGCTTTCGTTTATAGTTTTTCATACTTTAGAGCTTTTTTTAAAATTTATTTATTAATTAAAAAATCAACAAATGAAATAAAAATTAACATAGATAATCAGTAATTCACAATATCATCACTTAGTTGCATATTCATCATTTCTTAGAACATTTGCATCCATTCAGAAAAAAATAAAAAGACAATAGAAAAAATATACTTCAGAGTTTTGTCGATTGTCTTTAAGAAATAACAATTCCTTATCTCTGTATGTGCTTAAGTAAAAGTAACTTTAGCCTAAACATATATATATTTTTTGCCTCTTAATTTGAATGTAGTATCATCAGCCTCAATATTTGTATACCACATAAAAATGACAGTCTCCTGGACAGGTACAGTACACTAATGAACTCTTAAGATTTAAAGTAAATAGCAGTATTTAGATATTATTGTAAAAATGGAGTCATATCATGTACAATAAAACATGAGACTCATATTTTGAATTTTCTAATATTTGATAAAATGATGGTATTGCATATGAAGTATTTTGGATTTGTAATTCAAAAGTTTACTTTTTTGCAATTTCCCTCCAGGTTACTTAGATATTTTTAGTAGTTTACGTTCCTCTTGCTTGTACAGACAACATCCAAGAACTCTTCAAAACATTTGCTCACATCTTCAGTATTTGCCAGGTATGAAGCAATAATGTCAGTTATTTTGTTAAAAAAACTTTTAATTAATCTGGTTTGTTTTTCTTGTTGCTGTTAATGAATATGAACATTTATTTGTAGCTCACTGTAAGAATATGTAGAGTTAGTTTTGATGCCTCTATGTAGCATTATAACTGAAGAATATGAAATAACGTGTGAATTTTGAGTGTCTGTGATAAGTCTAACAGTGAATCACACTCCTGGGAACTTATCTATACCACATTCAGGATAATTGACAAAGCACATTTGTTTATGTCTCATTTTCAGAAGACCATTGAAATATTGAAAAAATTAGAAAATGAGAAAATAGTCAGTGATAATAACAGAAAGTTTTCATCAGTGGGCCAATAACTTGAGAACTTTCCATAAGGTATATAAGTACATGATGTCACATTTATAGCAAAATTAAATAAACATTCATTAATATTTTTATTGGGTACCAGGCTCTAGTAATATTATTTACATGCTAGTTATAGATGAAAAACAGGTGTTCCCTACCTTCATTGTTATAAATGAAAAAAGACAATATAACTCCAAGTGTGCTCTTGAACTTATAATACAGTGTATGGAAGAAGTGCTTCCACTTCTTTTCCAGTACTATTTCCAGTGGAATTCAGGAAAAAAAACCCAACCCAAAGCCAGTAAGAGTTGGCTGTGAGATATTGATATAGTAAATGGTTGAAAGATTGCTGAAAGTGGGCCGATCACAGAGCAAATAATGGCTTTCAACCTTCACACTAAAATTAGTTTAAATAATTAAAAAAACAGCTTTCTAATGAGGGTTCTGTGTGTGTGTGTGTGTGTGTGTGTGTGTGTGTGTGTGTGTGTGTGTGTGTTGTAGAATCTGTCTCTGTAGACTCATGGCTTGAACAGTTATGTCATATATACAACAGTACCAGTTTACTTTGGAATTTAATCACACAATTACTGAAGGTATCCTGCTCACTCACTGTAGTCTGTGTTTTATATAATGCTGTTAAATTTACTGCTTTGCTAATAATGTTAAGGAAAATCATCTGTAGTTAGTATTGATTGCTGTATTCTTTACCAAGAATCTCCACATAATTAAGGAAAACTTAAAACGTGAAACAGGCACAAAGTTGAGCAGAGACTAGTTAATGCAGAAGACAGAATAATTCTTAAGATATGATGTAAAATCTGAAGAAAATAAATCTAGAGTTGTGCTAAAATATATTATCAAAAGCTGTATTTAAGGAATACAACAGTGTTTTAACATTAGGTCATCTATGTAATTGATTATGTTGATCAGTTAAAGAAGAAAATCTGTTATTTCATAGATGATAAAAGGAATTTGGTATATTTTAATTGCTATACTTGTTTTAAAAAACTCTTGGTAAGCTAAAAATTGAGTGAAATTGTCATGTTCCCATTTAATATGAAAGACAAAATATCTAGTATCCTGTTTTGTTGGGGTTTTTTTGTATGGGCAGGCACTGGGAATCGATCCTGGGTCTCTGCTATGGCACGGCAGGTGAGAACTCTACCTGCTGAGCCAACCATGGCCCGCCCAGTATCCTGTTTTTATTCAGCATTTATTTGGAGGTTTTGAACAATGTGATTAAAATGAAAAAGAAATGAATCATATTAATTGAAGGGGCGGGTGGGCCACGGTGGCTCAGCCGGTAAGAATGCTTGCCTGCCATTCCCAAGGACCCAGGTTCGATTCCCGGTGCCTGCCCATGTTAAAAAAAAAAAAAAAATTAATTGAACGGGCAAAATCATTATTTGCAGATGATATGATTGTTTACCAGAAAGTTAGTTATAAGTCTTTTCAAATGGTAAGAGTTCGCTGAGTTGGTACCTTAAAAAAGAAATGCATAAAAACCAAAGCTTTCCTATATTTTAGCAATCGGTTTTATTTACAGTTTCTTTCAAACCTAGTAGATGATTTTTATCCTGACAAGGAATATGCAACTTACATGCACACCCTCTCTCTTTCTCACGCACAAACACACATCTTTCCTGGAGGGAATTAATTCACTTTTTTGCAAAATAAAATAAAATAGAATATCATAATCCTTTTTAGAAGGACTCACGACACAAGCAGGATCAACCCTATGCCCAAATGTATAAATTCATTACAATTCCAATCAGAATTGTAAAGATCTGTTTTTAGAAATAGATAAGCTGTTTTAAATTTAATTTGGAGTAGTGGAGAATATTTTGAAAAAGAATACTGATCATGAGGATTTCCCCGCATTCAATAAATATATCAAATGCATTTTTTAGCAACAGAAATCAAACTAGTGTACTATCAATTAACTATAAAACTACAGAATTTAAGCTAGTGCTGGCATAGATATTTACCATATACGTAAATATAATAGAATTAAGATTTTGAGATCAGTGAACAAATGATGATTTATTAATAAATGTTATTAGGCTAATTGGCTATTCATTTTGGAAAATGGGAGTCAGGTTCTTTCTTACATCTTGTGAAAAAATTAATGTCCCAAATACTTTAGAGATCTGAAAATTTGGAAGATATAATGGTGTTATCAGAAATGAATAGACTGTCTTTAAAATACTCATGTGGGGAAGGGATTCTCTAATCAAAAAAATTTCAAAAACTGCTGAAGTTTAAAATATATGGCTATGTTAAATTTCTAAATTACTTTGTCACAGTTAAAATACAAAAGATGTATTAAAAATATATTTGCAATATATAACAGAAGGTTATAATTTGTGACATCTGTACTCTTCTACAAATAAAAAAAATAGAAAAATGTGCAAAGGAATTTAGATTCCATCACTAAAGAAATAAGTCAATAAATACAAATTGTTTTTCAAGATTTTCCCTTGCTTGTAATCAGGGGAAAGCAAATTAAAACAAGAACCAGTTTTTTGTCCATTCAGATTGAATTATATTATCCAGTGTTGATAAGGGTATCGATAAACAGACACATTCATATTCATTGATGGGAGTAGATATTGATAATAGCCTTTTGGGGGACAGTTTCTAACAATGACAAATGGGAGACAGCTAATATCAGTAGTAGGGAAATGGTTGACTAGATCGTAGTACTGTCATAAGTTAGAAAATTATAATTAGCCATTAAACTCAATGTAGCATCTATCCTGTTTTGAAAAAATGTCCATGATATTTTGTTAAGTGAAAGAAGGTAATCGTAGAAAATTATCCACAATTCTAGAATAATTTTTACAGAAAACGTGTGTATACATGTTTGCATATAAGGATAGTCATGAAATTGAAAGTGGTTACCTCTGGGAAGGAAGGTTTGGAGAATTAAGTAATTAGGAGACACTAATTATAACGTTACATTCTTCTTTTTTTCCTGTTTAAAACATTTGTTAATTACCAAGAAAAATATAATTACTTGTATAGATTTAACTGATTTTAATGACTTGGCTTTTGGGGGAATTTGGACAATTTTATCAGAGTTGTTACTCTGCTTTTCCAAATTATAGTGTGAAATCCTCCAACTTCTCTGTTTACTTTTCCAACTCTTTATGCATGAAATAAATAGATATGTCTAAAGTTTTTTTTTTATAAAGGATGATAGACATATGTAGCTTGTGTTTATATCATGTAAAAACTTGTTAAAAAATAGACTAGATTGCCTGCCATTCTGGAGACCCAGGTTCAATTCCCGATGCCTGCCCATGTTAAAAAAAAATAATAAAATAGGATCTACACCTGTGAAGATTCAGGGCTTTGAATCACGGGCATTTTTTTTTCTTGCAAAAATTTGTAATGAGAAGTAAATGGTGTTTTTTTATTCAGTTTTCATACAGTCTCGGGGTTTTAAAACTTTGAAATCAAGGACACGGCGTCTACAGTCCACCTCTGAAAGGTTAGCAGAAACACAGCATATAGCGCCGTCTTTTGTGAAGGTAATTAGATCTTTTTTGTTTCAAAAAGCAATAATGTTCAAATTATTAAAAGAAGGGCCTTTAACATGTTTTGTTATTCGCTGATGGATCTTTTTCCTGTTTTTCCACTTAGGATAAGGTATTAATAACTTGTTTAATCATTAGACCCACAACTCTTCTGGATGCCAAACTTGTCTGTCCACTTGACTATTAGACCTTTCCCTCCTAGTTTTCTGCCACCAACCTCTACCTGTTTATGTGTACTCTGCATTAATGAGTAGCATCTACCCATTCACCCAAGTTGGAAACTAGGCATTCAACCTAAATTTGTCCATCTGGCTTCACTTCCCATGTCCGCTGATAAAGTTATTTGATTGAACCTCCTAACTATTTCTTAAGTTTCTCCCTTTCTCTTCACCTCTAACTCTACTGCCATAAATAGGCTATAATTATTTCTTGTCTAGATTGGTCTAATAAATACTCATATAGTCTCTGCCTCTGTTCTCGCTCCTCTCAGGCTAGTCTCTAGGCTGCTTCCAACCCAAGCTTTCTGAAATGATCATCTAAATGCATTTATTCTGAAATCCCTGATATCATATATGGGGTATTTCATCATCTGGTTTCTGTCTAACATTTTTCTGGTGTCATCTTTCAATGTGTTGCCCACTCTACTTCCGCCTTTACTTTCTTGATATTTTAAAGTACTGTCATAAGTTTGCTTGCAGTTCTTGAGCACTAAAGAATGTTTCATGCCTCTGTGAAATGATTCACAGTATTTATTCCCTGTGGTTTAGATTTCCCATTCTCTGTAAGGTTTTTCTGACTTCCTTAGGTAGGATTTATTTTACTCCTTACTTAGTACTTCTAACATAATGACTATGTAATTTCTGAAACTTATTTATTTACATATCTCTTTCCAGTAGAGTTTTAGATCAATAGTTGAATTTTATAAATTCATAATTTATAGAGGATTGAGTATATAAAAGGTACTCAGTAAACATGTTTAATAAACTAAAGAAGGTTTTCATCTAGCAGAGATAGAGATGTGAGCATCAAGCCATTAGAACTCAAGTCAACAGATATCTTCAACTATTTTCAATATAATGTTCTTACAAAGTATGTTGTCACTTTCTTTATAGTCGTCGGTTGATGCAGTTCTAGTGTCTGGTGTTACGTTTCCTAGTCATTGATTCTCGAATTCATTGTTGAACCTTAATCTAATTCTTTATATTGACAATAAAATTAAAAATTTTAGAATTTTAATGAATTTTTTTTGGAGATGGTCACAGTATTATTATTATTACCTGTATGACAATATAGTGTTGTTATGCATGTAGCCAACCAGTACTGATAATGTTGTTTGTGTATTTAGGGGTTTCTGTTGCGGGACAGGGGCTCTGATGTTGAGAGTTTGGACAAACTCATGAAAACCAAAAACATACCTGAAGCTCACCAAGATGCATTTAAAACTGGTTTTGCAGAAGGTTTTCTTAAAGCACAAGCCCTCACACAAAAGACCAATGGTAAGTTGAGAAGGTCTGAAAGGAATTCTTAGTCCTACATTTAAGTGATTAATAGCAATCATCCGTCTTTCCATTGTTGGGTGCCACATATTTGCAACCTAAACTGAGTGAAAGAGGAAACATTTGCTGGCACTTGCACATTCTCAAGAGAGAAACCAAACTCAAAGATAGAAGTCTGAGTGTCCATCTAACCCCTGTGGCTTCGTGAACTTTTTGGTACCGGGGTGCTAAAGGGAAATCATGGCAATTATGCAAGGTTCTAAGCTAGCATGTGAAAAAATATGATTATCAACAACAACCTAATATTTACTTTTTGGTGAATTGTCATAATTCATTCATGTCATTTGATTGAAAGTTTTTCTTCCCCTTCCAGATTCTCTTAGGCGAACTCGTCTGTTTCTTCTTATTCTGCTGCTGCTTGGCATTTATGGACTCTTAAAAAACCCGTTTTTATCTGGTAAAGACTTTCTTTTAAAATCTTTTTTTATTGGCTCTTTTTATCTGATTTGTTAATTTTTAATTCCTTTAAATAGTCATTTCTCTTTCATAGTTAGTCTGCCTAAAACTTAGAAAAAGAAAATGTTAAGATTAGAGGTCTATGGTCTAGGCCTTTCATTCCTAATAGTCAAGATGCCTTTGAGATTGTTTTTTGCATTCAAGTAGATAAGTTTTAATCTGCTGTGATTGTGTACCATCTGCAGTGTCAGAGGGCTTTTTATATTTACATTGTTTTATAGAGTACAAGAAAAGTTCTTTCATACTATGGAAAAGTTTGTTTTACTTGTTTTGAGAATATACCATTTTGTTGAAATTCTGGGAATTATATTAGAATGAAAGATGTTAGTTCAATTTCTAGTAGTGGTTAATTTCCTAGATTTTAGGAAATGATACTTATCCAATTATAAAATTAAAAATGTAAGAGATTTTTACTGTAGCAATACAAATTAAAATAGTCCGGATTACTTCAAATGAATCCCACATTAGTATTTTTTCAGTTCACTTATGTGGTGTGATGTCAGATTTAAGTGGTTCAAATTAATTTCTCAGCTACAGTTAAGTTTGTACCCAATGTGATCTGCTTCATTTATGATTGGCAATTATGAGACAAAAACTGATGTACGATTAAAAACATTGGTTGACCTTGCTCAGGACTTTATCCCAGGACTTTTCATGTATTTTTTAATGTTTTTTGTGGCATCAAACCTGGGATTACTTTTAACATCTAGGAATGACCCTTTTATAACTAGATTCATTTGCTTGTTCCTTTTCTTCCAAAAAAGAGCCCTATAGGGATGAGATGAGTGCTACCAGATAAGGGAGCAAAAAGAAATGAGCTTCGATTATTCATATACATATCTTGATTTATATCTAACATTAATCAAAGCCTTATTAAAATATGAAATGTGTTGCCTCTGAGTAATTACTCTAATTGTTATTTGGTTCCTGTGGTTCTGCTGCAAATTAATTTTACACTTTTTTTTTCTTTTACATTTTAGAGAAATCATACAGAAAGTACAAGTTCCCATTTACCAGACCCCCACATTGTTTATTAGGTCCATCAGTATAGTTCCTTAAAAATAACTGAAGGGGTAAAACTATTTGTTTATTCTAGAACTAGCTTCAAATTTGCTCTCCCTGCTTATATGTTCTCAGTGTTTTTTTTTTTTTTTTTTTTTTTTGCTTCTAAATTTCTATATACCTTAAAGATGGTATTTTTGCCCTCTTCGAAGGAAATTAGAAATTGTTCAGCACTCATTTATAGCAACTTTGGTTGGAGGCTTTTTACCTGAAGAGAGATTTAAGAAAGCTTTCTCATAGTACCCCAAAGTTGACACCTTTTCTAACTTTTCTTGTATTTAATGATGTCATTACTGATACTTCCTCTGAGAGCAATTAGTAGCAGTTGTCAGAAGAAGGTTACATAAAAAGTGAGACAATCTAAGTCGTGTTTTAAAATACTTATGCCAATTTTTATGTGGGTTTAAGGCAGTGTATTGCGAAAGTATAGATTCCTGATTGATTGTATCAGAATAGAAAAGGATACTTATTAAAATGCATACCTGCAAGCCAGAAATTCTGTGCCATGGCCTGGGAACTTACATTTTATCGCATTTTTTCACAGGATTTTTATGTACATTGATGTTTGAAAATCATTGGTTTAAGATATGTAGCAATTTAGATATTATAAGGAGAAGAGGAAAATAATTCTTGGCTTTAATTATCAAGTACAAAGATGTAGTTTTAATGCAACCATATACTCCTTGAACCTGGTCATGAGATCAAAAAAACATAATTTATACTCTTCATTCCTGCTTAATTTTTGTGGCCTTTGTCAGGTCTCTTAGACATTTAGTTTTTCTGGGCTTTGCTTTCTTGCATCTCTAAAATAAGGAGGTTGGAATTTTATGTATCTATCAACTCTCTCTTCTCCTCTTCAGTCCGCTTCCGCACAACAACAGGACTTGATTCTGCAGTAGATCCTGTCCAGATGAAAAATGTCACCTTTGAACATGTTAAAGGAGTAAGTTCATGTTTTCTTTGCCGCTCTTCAAGCTGTCCCTACTGGATGTTCTGTGTAAAGTCAGCATTTGATTCCAGGCTTTGTTCTGGAATAGATTAATTCACATCCCCAAGTCCTAGAAATCTAAATATTCTGGGATAAATAACAGTAGCAGCTGATCAGACTTTGTCATATGACAGAGATGACTACTAATTTGTGAAGAAGCAGAATGATGTCTTGTAATGAATGTGGACTTCACTGTAAAAAAGACTGAGGCTTCAAATTCAGTTTTGCCTCTTACTGGTTTGAGCAAGTTACTTTAGACTCTGACAGAAATGTACGTGCATTTCTTCTTGGTGCTTCTCCTCACCTGTTCCTCTTTTATTTATCTTTGTAACTCCAGTATCTAGAACATAATAGATAATGTGCATTTCTTGAATTAATAGAATGGATGAATACTAATGTGTATACAAGCCATTTGTTTAACAAATAAGAATGTTACTAAGTGCCAGACTCTGTTGTAAGTGATGGAATAGAAGAAAAATGAAAAATTCTTGCTCTCAAGGAGCTTAAATTCTAGCAGCAGGAAATGGAAATTGATTTGATAAATAAGAAATATGTTAAAGGGTGGTGTGTAATTCGGAGAAAATAAGCAGAGTAATGAATTTGGGATTTCTGAAACAAGGGTTGCAATTTTGAATTAGCTGTTCAGGGTAAGATTGACTGAGAAAGTAACATTTCTGCAGAGATTTTAAGGAGAGAATGGAGTACACCACGTATTTATCTGAGAAAAGAACATTTCTAGTTAAAGGGATAGACAGAGCAAAGACCCTGAAGCAGTATGTACTTGACCTATTTAGTGATCAGTGAAAAGGCCACTTTTATATGGAATGAAGTGAACAATAATATTATGAGATATTAAAGGCCACTTTTTTTATATTCATCACCACGATCCCTTCTTAGAACATTTGCATCAATCCAGAAAAAGAAAATTTGTACATACCATAACCTTCACTCCTCCCCCTCACTGATCACCAGCATTTCAATCTACTAAATTTGTTTTAACATTTGTTCCCTCTATTATTTATTTATTTTTAATCCACGTGTTTTCCTCATCTGTCCATAAGATAGATAAAAGGAGCATCAGACACAAGGTTTTCACAATCACACAGTCACATTGTGAAAACTGTATCATTATATACAATCATCTTCAAGAAACATGACTACGGGAACACAGCTCTACATTTTCAGGCACCTCCCTCCGGCCTCTCCATTATATCCTAACTAAAAAGGTGATATCTATATGATGCATAAAAATAACCTCCAGGATAACTTCTCGACTCTGTTTGGAATCTCTCAGCAGCCATTGACTCTTTATTTTGTCTCATTTCTCTCTTCCCTCTTTTGGTCGAGAAGTTTTTCCCAGTCCTTTGATGCTGAGTCCCAGTTCATTCTAGGATTTCTGTCCCATGTTGCCAGGAATTTCCACACCCCTGGAAGTCATGTCCTACATAAAGAGGAGGAGGACAGTGATTTTGCTTGTCATGTTGGTTGAGAGAGAGAGAGGCCACATCTGAGCAACAAAAGAGGTTCTCTGGGGATTATTCTCGGGCCTAATTTTAAGTAGGCTTTGCCTTTTCTTTGTGGGGATGAGTTTCATATGAACAAACCCCAAGATTGAGGGTTTGACCTATTGCTTTGGTTGTCCCCACTGTTTGTGAGAATATCAGGAATTCTCCATATGGGAAAGTTGAATTTTCCCCCTTTCTCGTAAAAGGCCAAAGTGGGATAGAGTGAGCAATAATAGTATGAGATGAGGTCAGGGAGGTATATGAACCAGATTGTATAACTTCTTGTAAGCCATCACAAAGATTCTGGTTTTTATTCCAAGAAAGTGGAAGCCACTGAAGGATTTTCAGCAGAGAAATGGTATGATTACTTAAATTTAATGGAAACACTATGGCTGCTGTATCAATAATAAACTCAGTGGGGCTGAGGGACGGTGGTGACTGAGACCTACATAGTAGCAGTGGAGTTGGTGATAAGGGACGATATTCTGAATTGATATTTTCAAGGTAGAACCAACAGGATTCCTATTTTTATAAGCCTCAATAGTTGGAAGGATAGAGTTGCCATTTACTGAAATGGGAGACTGTGGGTAGAACAGATTTTGGGGACCAAGATTAGGAATTCAGTATTAGACATGGTGAGTGTGAGATACCCAATGAAGGTGCTAAATAAACAGTTGGATATGCCAATTTTCAGTCCACAGGAGAGGTCTGAACCAGAGATAAAAAATTAAGAGGTTTGCATTTACATATTTCAAGTCCATGTGGTTGGATTTGAACACCAGGGGGGTAACTAGAAAAGAGGTCCAAGTAGTGAGCAGGGGAGCATGACAAGGGTTAAGATGACAGAGAACAGGAGTCAGCAAAGAAGACAGAGATGGGGTATTTCCTGGAAGAAAATATTTCCATGAGGCGGGAGTGGTCTGCTATGTGAAACGCTAGTGATGGGACAAGTGAGAACTGATCATTGGATTTAGTAATGGAGAGGTCATTGGTATTCTTAATAAATTGCTATATCAGTGAAGTAGCAGGGATTAAATCCTGATGAGAATGAGTTTCCAAGAAAATAGAAGGAGAAGAAATGGAATAGATGATTATGAGCAGCTCCTGGATTTTGTTGGAAAGGGGAGTACAGACAATTCATCCTGGTAATAGAAGGTAAAGTAGAGATGTTGGGGGGAATAGTATTTGTGAGGGGGGAGATTTGTGCAAGCTCGCTAGTAGTAAAGCCAGAATCAAGATTATCAGTTGAAAGCATGTAGGCAAAGAAGAGATGTGAATAGCTTATGGAAGAGGTGTGAATTCGGGTAGGACTGGGAGAAGTGGGGGATGGATTAGGGAAATAAAATATAACCCTGGACTTACTTGAAGTTTGGGGTAATGAATTTATATTCAGACCAGGTATCTTAGCCAACTAATACATTAGAGCTGTCATAATAAATTGCTACAAATTTAGTGGCTTATAACAGCAGGAATTTATTCTCTTAATCTACGAACTTGGCTGCTTATAACAGCAGGAATGAATTCTGGAGCTATGGTCCCATACTATCCTCTGTGCTCTAGAGTGATGTGGGCTGTGTTTTAGTTGCTTGCCAGAAGTAAATTTTACAAAGGAGACTGACAAATAAAAAGTTTCCAAAGAAATCCCAAGAAAATTAGCCCCAAGAACATTAGCAGGAGAGAAAGCAATTCAAATACCTGTGAGTCCTGGTGGAATTGCTGAAGAGAACAATTGAAGCAGAGTTTGTGGAGTGGTTACTTGAAAACTTGAATCATCAGTGCAGAGGATCTTTCCTCATTTTGTATGAGATCAGCAATCAGAATGCCCTAGATGGAACCTACTTTTGAGGCAATAGTCAGCTAGGACATGGTTAAATAATTTCTGCTTGCAATGTATGTGCTTAGTTACTGAATATACCATAATTCTTTTGGGATAAGGGCATTTCTAAGTTCAAAGCTAAGGAAGACATGCTGATGATTAAACATTAAGAAAGAAATTGAGTTCCTTAGAGTAGAGCCTCACAAAATTTTCCATGTTAAGATGAATCAATGTTATAATTCCTATAAAATCTAAATTTGTAGCACCAAATAGCATTTGACTTTGTCTCTAGGTAGTTTCTGTGATCAGTTCTACCCAGTCTTTAAAATATTTTTCTAGGAATCTCATTTCCTTACCCAGAATTTCTGAATATGCTGGCATACTTTTTTATATATAGTTACCTTAAAAACATAAATAAGGACTCTTTTGTAACTTGATTCATTGCTTTGGTTACCTTAGTCCCTATTTTCCTCCATAGATCTTGGAATTCCCAGTTGAGGAATACCATAGATATTAGACATTGTCTACTACTCAAACTATAGATGTTGGGGAAGCAAAATGTAGTTTGAGTAGTAGACAATATCTGTCTGACTAGTAGACAATGTCTAATTTCTTTTCCTTTATTCCTACAACTTAAAGTTGGTGTTATACGCATGCTTTGACCAAATATATTTTGGTCTCCTTTTAGTATATGAATATCCTTGAAATCTTTTTTAAACATAACTTTTATTGAAGCTTAACATATTCTTACAAAAGCAACAAATCATAAACTTACAGCTCAGTCGGTTTCTGCAAAAAACAAAACAAAACAAAACAAAAAACCGGAACATTACCAGAATGCCAGAACCACCCTTAGTCCCTGTTTTCCTCTACTGCAAAGTATTACCTTTCTTTGCTATGGGTATTTGCATTTGTGACTTAGTTTTAGAACAGCTGGCAAATTGCTCACCTGTTTTGACAGGTAAGTTTCTTTATCTTATTTTAAAGGTAGAGATTTTAAAATTAAGCTAATGTTCTACTTTCCATCCTTGTTTATTATATTGGGCTTTATCCTGGTGGGGATCTCAAGGCTGAAAATTTTGTTTGTCTTCAGGATTGAATAGCTCTATTTCTGTCTTCTGTTTTTTGCTACAACTCTATGAAACAGTATCAGCACAACATAGCTTAATTTTAGACTGTCACATCATTATGAAAAGAACAACCTCATAATTAATTGCAAATTAGTATTATAAAAATTGTTACAAAATGGATTCACTTTTCATTCATATGTGATAAGACCACATACCACATTTGCAAGAAGTTCAAAATAGTGTTTGTTCAGATTGTGAGAAGACTGCATAACTGTTAATAAGGGATAGGATGCAGTCCTTTGTATGTGTTTAAAGTCCTTTGTATGCTTTTTACACTGATTCAAAAAGGAAGCTTTGACAATCTGATGTATTATATAAAATTATTTGTTAAATTGTGTATAGGTAGAGGAAGCCAAACAAGAATTGCAGGAAGTTGTTGAATTCTTGAAAAATCCACAAAAATTTACTGTGCTTGGAGGTAAACTTCCAAAAGGTAAGGTATTTTCTCTTTGGTATGATTTGACAGTACTAAAAATATTGTTAAATTACTAATTTAACTTTCACCCAATTTAACTGATTAAAGTTTAGTTCTGAATTTTCTATTTTAGCAAAAAAGTACTCATTCTGAATAAACTGTTTTATAACCCTTTTCTTGTAATTTTTAAATTTTGACATAATTTCAAACTTGAAGAAAAGTTGCCAGAATACTACAAAGAGCCTTCCTACCCCGATCTTTAATCCAGAATCCCCGGTTAATATTTGCACCATTTGTTTTTCGTTCACTTTCTCTTTTTCTCTACATATATTGTTTTGACCATTTAAGAGTAAGTTATAGATATTAGGTCCCTTAATTCCTAAATATTTCAGTGTGTATTTCCTAGGAATAAGGTCATAGTTTTCCCTCTTATCTGAAACAGTTCTTCAGCCTGTTTGAGGGGATGGAAGTGGAAGGTGGTCCTTCATGACCATGACAGTTACAAAGACGACAAGCTAATTATTTGTAGCGTGTTCCTCAATATGGATTTGTCTGATGTTTCTTATAGTCAATGTGATTTTAATGGCTTTATGCTGTCCTTCCAATTTATAGTTGTGCCATAATTTATCTAAGCAAGCCCCCCATAATAGTGAACATGTATATTGCTTCCAATGTTTTGCTATTAAATATAGCGCTTGATCATCTTACTAACTCAAGACTTTGCTCACATTCTTAATTGTTTCCTTAGAGTCAGTTTCTAGGAATGCAATTGTGGAGTTAAGGTTGGGCTTGTTTTTATACCATCAGCTATCTCTACTGAGAATTCAGCAGTGTATAAGTGTGTGTTTGCCTAAGCCTTTGTTAATATAGCATTGTCTTTTTGAGCTCTCCAGAAAAAAAATTGTTAAAATGCAACATTAATGTAGTTTGTTCACTTTTTTTATGCGGTCTTTATACTTAAGAAAATGTTACATATAAATCAGAGGCTACTTCTTCTAGCTTTTGAAAATTTTGTTATGAAAAGTTTCAAACATAGAAAATTTAGAAGAGTAGTTTAATTAACCTACATATACTGTCCTCTTAGGTTCAAACAGTTGTTAACATTCTATCATATTTGCTTTCTTTCTCTTTCTCTTTATAGATATAGATACATGTATGTACACATACATTTTTCTCCCTTGAACCATTTGAAAGAAAGCTGTAGACATCAACCTACTTTACATCTAAATATGTTGGTATGCATCTCCTAAGAATAAGGACATTGTCCTTAATAAACACATTATTCTTATCCCACCAAGAAAAATTATCACTAAGTCCTTAATATCTACCGTCTACTTCTTCTTTCATTTTTCACCAAATGCCCCTAGAATTTTTTTATATAAATAATAGCTGTTTTTTTATGACAACAGTTCCAGTCAGAATTCATGCATTACATTTGTTTATTTAGTCTTTGAATCCATTTTTATATGAATTTTATTTTAGTCGTTTAGTAATAAATGGGTGTATATTTTTCTACCTCAAGATCCACTCTTCTTATCTTGTCTGTTGCTGATACGTAAACGAACAGTATTTAAATGTTTAAGGAAAATTGTTTATGGCAAGATCCTGAAACAAATCATTAGCAGACAAACATGTTTTGCTGTGTTTGAAAATACTGTTTGTTGATGTGCCTTTAAGTTCTAAAATTATGTAAATTAATAATTATTTGTATTATAATAGTTGATATGAAGGATTAAGTTTTTATTATTATTATTATTGTGTATTTTATTTTAGGAATTCTTTTAGTTGGACCACCAGGCACAGGAAAGACACTTCTTGCCCGAGCTGTGGCTGGAGAAGCTGATGTTCCTTTTTATTATGCTTCTGGATCAGAATTTGATGAGATGTTTGTGGGTGTGGGAGCCAGCCGCATCAGGAATCTTTTTAGTATGTTTTAATGCACCTTTTAATGCAAAATTTTAGAAGAGGGTTCCTTACGCTTTCTGTGCTAAGTGATTGTGATTGATAGTGGAAAGAAATAGCCATTGTGGGCTTCCAGTCTCAGGTAACTTAATGTGTGAGCTAAAACAGCGCTGTTTTCTTTCTCCAAGTGGGATAGCTCCTGGATTGCTAGATAAGGTTGGGGGCTTCTGAAAAACTCTCAGTTTTAAAAAATTTTATTCATCAATTCTATATATGTAATTAAGGAGTATAAGCTACACATTTGACTGCACAACTGAGAATGAATACCTGATTTTTAAGTGTTATATTATTTTCTTTGTAGTTTTTTTTCTTCTGAGGTTACTACTCGTAAATCAGTGAAAAATGACCTCTGTTTTTGTGTTTTCTCCCTCATGTATAAACTTTATTGGTTTTTGAAAGTCTTACAGGTTGTTGATATTTATATATTTTTGTTCAGAAGGGTTGATTCCTTTCAACTTACTTGAATCTTTTCTGTTTTGTTAGGGGAAGCAAAAGCAAATGCACCTTGTGTTATATTTATTGATGAATTAGATTCTGTTGGTGGAAAAAGAATTGAATCTCCAATGCATCCATATTCAAGGCAGACTATAAATCAGCTTCTTGCTGAAATGGATGGGTAATTAACAGTCTTCCTTTGTCTATTGGAAATGGTGATTTTTTTTTAAAAAATTAGAATTTCATCCAATTTTGAAAATTGAGAATTAATAACAAATGTCTCCTAATATTTGATATATATAAATTTGATATTATGCAAATTGCTCCCATGAAGCATTTGATCACATTCTATAGATAACAAATAATGTTATTTTATGTAGATGACAGAATAGTCCCCATGTAAGAGGTCAAAGCAGGCTTTTTTCTCGAATTGTGTTTCTATTACTATCTATGTAATTGATATATCAGCTCCTCTTAACTAATTTGTATTATTTATAGCTTTTTTTTCATTTCCTGTGTTGTACTTAAGACAGGAAAGCAGTTAATTCAAGCTGAGGTTAATCTGTTTAAAGAACTAGAGAATACACCAGTTCCTACTCAGTTTTTGACTGCTCTTGAGTGCTGTAATAGATTCAGAGCTTGCATCAATTTATGTAATATAGAAGCAACTGATGGGATTGCTCTGAAAAAAGCAAATGTGTGTTAAAGATATTGATAGATATTCTGGAACCAAATAGGAAGTCTAGGAGCAAATATATATATATACATTTTTTTAATCTGCAGATTTTATAGGGATATATTCGTGTATCATATTCCATCCAAAGTATACAGTTATTGTCTCACAGTGTCTTTGCTTCATTGTGCAATCATCACCACACTCAAATTCTAGACTCTTTTCATTATAGGAGCAAATATTTGAATTGGTAAACTTGAAAATAATTTTTCAAAAATTAGTCAGGTACATTTTATATCATTGATCACCAAACTTTTTATGTCAGGCCATTTCTTCCTAAGTAGACTATAATGTATGGAACCATAGATAATTTGGTGATTTGTTATTAGCAGTTTATTGAACTGCACTGGAGTAGCCTTTATTCCTTTTTTAAAAAATTAGCGATGTCTTCTTATTTGGGGCAGGAAAATATCAATCCCTATTCTTGCTGTCATTAAGGTTAATGATAAACAATTTTGCACAGAGATTTGTAAAATGTGTGTTATCCTTTATCAGTGAAAAGATTTTTCTTTTTAATAGCTTTAAACCCAATGAAGGAGTTATCATCATAGGAGCCACAAATTTCCCAGAAGCATTAGATAAGTAAGTATTACAAGGAAAATTTTGTGAAGTGCTGATAACACACTACAGTGTGGGTGAACTTTGAAATCCATTTTGCTGAATGAAAGAAACCAGTCACAGAAGGCCACATAATGTATGATTCTGTTTATATGGAATTGCCAGAATAGGCATATTGATAGAGACAGAAAGTAGATGAGTGGTTGCCAGAGACTGGGGATAATGGGGAGTGTTCCAACTCAGGTTGATGCAGCATTAAGACCAAAGAACACTAGGCAGAGAGTTAGGCATGGGTTTTATGGGGACTTAAAACACAGAAGGGGCAGGCCACGGTGGCTTAGCAGGCAAGAGTTCTTGCCCGCTGGAGACCTGGGTTCGATTTCTGGTGCCTGCCCATGCAAAACACACACACACACACAGGAGAAGATCTTTCCCCGTGATGGCCATTGGGAAAAATTGAAGTCAGTGTTCCACAGAAGGGCAGGGAATACAAGGAAGAGCTTGTAAGGGCTTAGCAAAGATATTCCATAGGGTGCTAAAACAGTTTCAGCAGAGTCTTGTGACAGAGGGGTCTGAAGGTTTTTTATCAACAGTGATCAAGGGAGGGGAATTTTAATACTTTGTTTGTGATACCATCTGTACATTCTTTCCCCCCCCTGAGGAGGAGATGATCCTTAACTTCTGTCCTGGTCATTGTAGGCAACTACTTGGAGTGTCTTATTCTCAACATGGGGTGGGGGCCTGGGGTAACTATTAATGAACAGGGGATTTCTTTTGGGGTGATGAAATGCTGCAAAGTCTCAATAAATCTGTTAAAAAAAAAGAAGATTTCTAATATCTCAAGTTTATTTTAGCAGAGCATTTTTTTTTAACTTTTTTATTAATTAAATTAACGAACAAAACATTTAGATATCATTCCATTTTACATATACAATCAGTAATTCTTAATATATCGCATAGTTGCATATTCATCATTTCTTAGTACATTTGCATCGATTTAGAAAAAGAAATAAAAAGACAACGGAAAAAGAACTAAAATGATAATAGAGAAAAAAAAAGACTATACATACCATACCCCTTACCCCTTGCTTTCATTTACCACTATTTCAAACTGAATTTATTTTAACATTTGTTCCCCCTATTATTTATTTTTATTCCATATGTTCTACTCTTCTGTTGATATAGTAGCTAAAGGGAGCATCAGACATAAGGTTTTCACATTCACAGAGTCTCATTGTGAAAGCTATATCATTGTTCAGTCATCATGAAGAAACATGGCTACTGGAACACAGCACTACATTTTCAGGCAATTCCCTCCAGCCTCTCCACTACATCTTGAACAACAAGGTGATATCTACTTAATGCGTAAGAATAACCTCCAGGATAACCTCCCGACTCTGTTTGGAATCTCTCAGTCGTTGACATTTTGTCTCATTTCACTCTTCCCCTTTTTGGTCGAGAAGGTTTTCTCAATCCCTTGATGTTGAGTCTTAGCTTATTCTAGGATTTCTGTCTCACGTTGCCAGGATAACCTCTCGACTCTGTTTGGAATCTCTCAGCCATTGACACTTTGTCTCATTTTGCTCTTCCCCCTTTTGGTCGAGAAGTTTCTCTCAATCCCTTGATGTTAATTCTCAGCTCATTCTAGGGTTTTTCTCAATCCGTTGATGCTGAGTCTTAGCTCATTCCAGGATCTCTGTCCCACGTTGCCAGGAAGGTCCACACCCCTGGGAGTCATGTCCCACGCAGAGAGGGGGAGGGTGGTGAGACTGCTCGTTGTGTTGGCTAGAGAGAGGGGCCACATCTGAGCAACAAAAGAGGCTCTCTTGGGGGTGACTCTTAGGCCTAAATTTTAAGTAGACTTGACCTATCCTTTGTGGTGTTAAGTTTCATGTGAACAAACCCCAAGACTGGGGGCTCAGCCTATAGCTTTGGGTGTCCGCACTGCTTGTGAGAATATCAGAAATTCAACTTGGGGAAGTTGAATTTCTCCCCACTCTCACCATTCCCCGAAGGGGGCTTGCAAATACTTTTCCAGTCACTGATCAAATCATTCTGGGATTGATCGGGGCATCACTCTGGACAAACCAACAAAATCTCATGTGCTAACTGAGATTCCAAGTACTTATGACATTCAATCAAACTATCTACATGAGTTATATTAGGAAATGCTCTAGTCAAAATCTAAATTTTGTAACAAACATTTTTTGCTTTAGTCTCACACATAAGGTGACATTTTAAAGTATCAATTATCATCTATTTTCAGCACCCTACAATAATGACATTCCTTTGTTCTTCCTCATGCCAAAACATTTTTAAAATTTGTACATTGTACTATTCACTATTACTATACACTCTAGGCATTCCTAGATTATACCATCTTGATCTTTAACAGCTATCTTTCTTTCTGATTTCATTTATGTCCCCAGCCCTCCTCCCTCTATCATTCTCACATGCAGCTTCATTCAATGTTTTAACATAATTACATTACAGTTAGGTAGTATTGTGCTGTCCATTTCTGAGTTTTTGTGTCCAGTCCTGTAGCACAGTCTGTATCCCTTCAGCTCCAGTTACCCACTATCTTACCCTATTTCTATCTCCTGATGGTCTCTGTTACCAACGACATATTACAAGTTTATTCACTAATGTCGGTTCATATCAGTGAGACCATACAGTATTTGTCCTTTAGTTTTTGGCTAGTCTCACTCAGCATAATGTTCTCAAGGTCCATCCATGTTGTTACATACATCATAAGTTTATTCTGTCTTAGAGCTGCATAATATTCCATCGTATGTATATACCACAGTTTGTTTAGCCACTCATCTATTGAAGAACATTTTGGCTGTTTCCATCTCCTTGCAATTGTAAATAATGCTGCTATAAACATTGGTGTGCAAATGTCCGTTTGTGTCTTTGCCCTTATGTCCTCTGAGTAGATACCTAGCAATGATATTGCTGGGTCATATGGCAATTCTATATTCAGCTTTTTGAGGAACCGCCAAACTGCCTTCCACAGTGGTTGCACCATTTGACATTCCCACCAACAGTGAATAAGTGTGCCTCTTTCTCCACATCCTCTCCAGCACCTGTCATTTTCTGTTTTGTTGATAGTGGCCATTCTGGTGGGTGTGAGATGATATCTCATTGTGGTTTTGCAGAGAGCATTTTTAAAATAAAACTTACTGTAGTATTAATATGAGCTTTAAATTAAAATTAGCATTAAATTTTTTGTTGATTTCATTATAGAGGTTAGTGATATTTAATCTAGTATGTTGCCTTAAAACACTAACATTTTATACTTAGCAGTTGAAATGGGAGTGTAGCTCTCAATAGTGGACTGCTATGGAATTAATTATTCCTTCACAGAATAATTTTTTATTATTGCATTATTTTCTGAGAGTTTGTGCTGCATAGATGAGCACAGAGATCTTTATCAACCTTTGCTCTATCAGTTATTGAGAATGTTATTTGAGCTGTGTTTTAAAAATCTCTGGCTGCCACCTATTTTATTCCCATCATCTGTTTAGTGAGTCAGTCACTAAACTGACTTGAAATTGAAATGTTTAACTTAAAATTCAGAATAAATAATATTTATTAATTAGTGTTTTCTTTTTGTATCCGTTATAGTGCCTTAATCCGTCCTGGTCGTTTTGATATGCAAGTTACAGTTCCAAGGCCAGATGTGAAAGGTCGAACAGAAATTTTGAAATGGTATCTCAATAAAATAAAGTATGATCAGTGTAAGTACAGATACTATTGTCTTCATAAAATGGTAATATGTGCATCCACCTTTTTATGGTCTGGTCCTTACTTAATAAATGTTTTTGAAGTTCTGTTCATTTATATGTCTTTTTAAAACTTAAGACCATTCCTTAATTAATTTGTACACAGAAAATCTATATTTGAAGTCTGATTCCAAAAACAGTTTCCTTTAGAGTATTCAGACACACAACACTTAAAGATAAATACATGTATAAGTATTTTTTTTGCTCATTTTTGTTTTTTAACTTATTTATTAAACATGCCAACATACAAACACAAGCATTCTTACGTTATGATCATTCCATTTTACATATATAATCAGTAATTCACAATTGTATAAGTATTTTTGAAGAACAATGTAAAATTCAGAATATTAGAAATTGCACTGAAACAATAGCTCATGATACTGTTTAGAGCCAAAAGGAGGAGAAGGAATATATAAAACAAAATGCATAGAAATGTTATGGGCCCAAGTTAATAAAGTTATTAAAGCTGCAGTATTTTCAACAATAATTAAATATGTTTAGGAAACATAGTGCTAATCATAAGGAGAGC
The DNA here is from genome assembly GCF_023851605.1 of Tamandua tetradactyla. Lineage (NCBI taxonomy): Eukaryota > Metazoa > Chordata > Mammalia > Pilosa > Myrmecophagidae > Tamandua > Tamandua tetradactyla. Next base: position 223,705,023 of record NC_135327.1, on the reverse strand, counting down.
TTTTATATATATTTCAAGATGAAATTGAGAGAACAGGATGTTATCTGTTGGTTTTTTTTCCAGGTTGTGGTTAGGTTAGTAACAATAAAGCTCATAATTGAAGGCTCATAATTCACATCCTGGCGACTCTGTATTTCTTTCGTTTTTTTTCACAAAGCTATTTAAATTTTGGAACTTTGGTGATGTGTCCCTATGCCAATCTATTTTAATTGCATAGTTTCGTGCTAATTCCCCCTATTTTATTAAAGTGAATTTAATCATGAGCTTAATTTTACTGTAGTTTTATTAAGCAAAAAACCACTGCCCTTGGATTTGGTTTTCTTTCTTTCCTTTTTTTTTTTTAAATTTCTTTGCTTTGTTTTTAAAGCACTCTTCAACAAGTAATTTCAAGACACATCTCAGAGTTTCTCATGAACTACCATATGATCCTCTCAGATTTTTTCCCTTCCAGTTGCTCCAGAATATAGGAGGCTGGAAGGCTTAAATACTTTATCATTGAATTTGGTTTTGAACTTTTTAATATTACATGCTTTTTTCCCATAGCTGTGGATCCAGAAATTATAGCTCGGGGTACTGTTGGCTTTTCTGGAGCAGAGTTGGAGAATCTTGTGAACCAAGCTGCATTAAAGGCAGCTGTTGATGGAAAAGAAATGGTTACCATGAAGGAACTTGAATTTTCCAAAGATAAAATTCTAATGGGTAGGTTTTCACTGGTTTAGAAAATAAATAACTTCCCTTCTCCTTTTTTCTCTTTATTTTCGTTTTTGACGCTGTATTTAGACAGCTAAAATCTATAGTTTTGTTGAATATAATCTTACAATAACATTTTCTTATGTCTTGTCAACCATGTGGACTCAGTTTTATTGTGTAGCATATTTATTAATTCTGCCTTATTGTTAGAAGACCTCTCTTCTGAAGAGAATGAAAAGTTAAAAAGAAGATATGGAAACCTGAAAACATATATGTAAAAATATCAACAAAATCTGGTCTCTTAAAAATAAAATACATACCAGTAGCTTACATAATTATAGTGGTTGAGAGAGGGCCCATGCATTTCTTCTTGTCCTATGTCAATAAAAGATGACTGAATTTATTTTTTATCCATATTTTTTTTTGGTTTTAATGCTTTACTAGCTTGAAAACAAGTTATTTATGACATTCCTGTTAAATGAGAAGTTTATTTTCTAGAATTAAAATTCTGTTTCTAGAAAATAAAATTCTGTTTCTAAAAAATAATTTACATTTTTGGATATAAAATTTTTTTCTTTTGGCATAGACAGGCACTGGCTATTGAACCCGGGCTTCCGGCATGGCAGGCAAGAACTCTGCCACTGTGCCACCATTACTTGCCCTATTTTTTCTTTTTTAATGCAGTTTTATCAGAGTGCATTCACACACCATGCAATCCATCCGAAGTATACAAAAAGTATACAGTAAGGTTGATAGTTTTTTATAATTTTGGTTTTCAGTAGGCAGATATGTGGTTTCCATATGTTAATGTGAATTCTCATATTTTAAAGAAACTTTTACTCTGTTTGAACTATTAAAAATAGTAAATCACTTTGCTCTAACAATGACATTAAAGCGAAGAGATTTCATTCATCTACTTTACTTTTCTAATGGAGTAATTTTACTTAATTAAATTTTTTCTTTAGGGCCTGAACGTAGAAGTGTGGAAATTGATAACAAAAACAAAACCATCACAGCATATCATGAATCTGGACATGCTATTATTGCATATTACACTAAAGATGCAATGCCTATCAACAAAGCTACAATCATGCCACGGGGGCCAACACTTGGACATGTAAGTATCAATTAATTTTCTTTGCTTTCAGAAAAGAGTGCTTCAGCAGCTCATGTAGGAAATTAAGACATCCTGAAAGAAAATTAGGGGGTGGGCCACTGTGACTCAGTGGCAGAGTTCTCGCCTGCCATGCTGGAGACCCGGGTTCGATACCTGGATTTGATTCTCGTGCCTATCTGTGCAAAAAATAAAATAAAAATTAGGCTACTTACTGTTTTTTTGTGTTTTTTTTAACATTTTTTATGTGTTTTGTATATGTATAACATATACAAAAAACAATACATTTCCAAGTACATTTTAACAAGTAGTTATAGAACAGATTTTAAAGTTTGATATGGGTTACAATTCCATGGCTTTTTGTTTTTTCTTCTAGCTGCTCCAAGACACTGGAAACCATAGAAATGTTAATATAATGATTCAGCAGTCATACTCATTTGTTAAGCCCTATCTTCTCTGTTATACTCCTCCTTCTCTTTAAATAAAATATTTACATAAAAGCAATAAATTTCAAGTATATCACAGTAGTTAGTTGTAGAATGGATTTTAAAGTTTGGTATGAGTTACAATTCCACAATTTTAGGTTTTTATTTCTAGTTGCTCTAAGGTAATGGAGGCTAAAAGAAATACTAGTATATTGTTTCAGCACTCATACTCATTTGTTAAACCCAACCTTCCTGTTATAACTCCACCATCATCTTTGGTCTTTCTCCCACTCTTTGGGGGTATTTGGGTTATGCCCATTCTAACTTTTTCATATTAGAAGAGGCTGCGATAATATGGGATAGGGTATAGAACTAGTTGATGTTCTGGAGAGGCTTGCTGCTCTGCATTATAGGACTTTTTCTGGTCCAGGCACCCATCTGGAGGTTGTAGGTTTTGGAAAGTTACCCTAATACACAGAGCCTTTGTAGAATCTTAATAATGCCCTAGCATTGGCAGGAATGGTTTTGGTTGGGATTTGGCAAGTTATGATAGGTAGCAATGTCTAACTAAAGTATGCATAGGAATGTCCTCCATGTAGCCTCTCAGCTGTATTTGAACTCTCTCAGCCACTTATACCTTATTTCTTTAAACTTCTTTTCCCTCTTTTGGTCAGGATAGCGCTGTTGATCCCATGGTGTCAGGGCCAGGCACATCCCTGTGAGTGATGTCCCACGTAGTGGGGAGAGCAATGGTTTCACTAGCAGAGTTGGGTTTAGTGAGCAACAAAAGAGGTCTTCTAGGGGTGACTCTTAGGCATGCGTACCTAAGCTTCTCCAGTAAATGCATAAGCTTCACAAGAGCAATCCTCAAGATCAAGGGCTTGTCTATTGATTTGGTTGTCCGTAATGTTTGGTACAGTATCTGGGATTTTGCCCCTGTATTCTGAATTACCTTAATCCTGACCTGAAAGGATCCATTCTTACCTCAGAGTAACAGGTTATGCATATATGAAACAGCCTCTCAAAATCCAGAAGTAATATTACCACTCTGGACTAAAGGTGACTGTTGTAAGAGCTTACAATCTAGGCCCCAGTTTTCTTAAAACTATTTTCTAAACGAGATCATACAATATTTGCTTTTTTGGTTCTGGCTTATTTTGCCTCACCAAATGTCCCACAGGTTCGTTCACATTATTGCATGCCTCACAGCTTTGTTCCTTTTTGTGGTAGCACTGTGTTCAATCATATGTTTACACCATCGTTCACCAGTCTATTTGTTATCAGTGCATATTTCAGCCATCTCTGTCTACTGGACCTCATGTGTAATGTCCAAAGTCAGCAGTCCATCAGTAATCCAAATTTTAGATAATTTCATTGTTCTCAAGAGAAAGATATTACTAAGTATTTTTGTTCTTTCTTCTTTTCGTCTTTGAACCATCTCAGCATCAGGTAGACACACGTGTGATATTGGTTTGCTGATAAAGAATATTTCAATATATTTCAGATATTATACATTTGGAGTCTTATTGCATTAGCCACTTTAGTTTATAAACTGTACTTTTGCTTGATAAAGAATTTTCTGTATTTTATGAGTAGTTGATTTTATTATCATTCACCTCATATCCATCTCTGTTTTAAATTGTGAAATAATTTTTGGCTTTTATCCAGAGTGACAATAAGATTTTTTAAGTCACCAAGTTCTGTTCATTTGTCTTCTAAAGTAGCTCTCAGATTGGTCCTTTCTGCTCCATTTCCCCTCCTCCCACCATGGCCTCAGTCCTGTTGCCTTATCTAGATTCCAGTAGTACCCCCTGCTGCTCGCCCCAGAGCCACCCATGCATTCCCTGACCCATCATTCTCACAGAGCCAGAGGGACCTTTTTACCATGTCACCCAGAGCCTGGTATTCCACATCTCTAAAATCCTTCATTGCATCTTACTGAACTTGCATTAAAATCTCAGCTCTTCACTGTTCCCTGTGAGGCCTGCATATGCTATCTCCTGTCCACCTTCCTTTCAATCTTGTCTTAAGCCATACTCACTCATACAACCATGTCTTTTCTGGACCTACCCATTCTTTGTATTTGCTATCCCTTTCTCTCTTTCCTGACTGGCTCCTTTTCATTCTGATGATTCTTCCTCCAAGAGGCTGTCCTTGATCACCCTGTCCAAAGTGGGTGTCTTTTTTTTATCCTCTCCTTTAACCACTTAAATGTTAGATTTACTTGTTAATTTCTTTTTGTTCTTTTCAACTCTAACTTCATTAGGGCAGGGATCATCACAGGGTCTGATTGTAAGTATTCAGCTAAGGAAAATCTAGAATGCGAAATAAAGAAGGGATTTCATACACATGTAGGGTGCTTCCAAGTAAAGCTCCTGTGATTTTGCCTGCCTTCACAGGCAAATGGCATCCGAAGAAGAGAAGTGAAAAATCCTGCTGTTTTCACCTGGTCAAGGCCCAGGCAGGGGGTTCCCAGTGTGCCTTGGGAACCAGGATCCTTTAGTATAACCAGCTCTTTTAAATGTCTGCTTTCAGCAGAGTGGTATCAAGCACTGTAGTGAGTGCTAAACAATAATTATGTTTTTTAGCCTGATGATTTCAGATCTTTGGTTATTACCTGATTATTTTTCAATTGTCCAGGTGTCCCTGTTGCCTGAGAATGATAGGTGGAATGAAACTAGAGCCCAGCTACTTGCACAAATGGATGTTAGTATGGGAGGAAGAGTAGCAGAGGAGCTTATATTTGGAACTGACCATATTACAACAGGTTAGCTATAAAGAATGACTTTAATTCAAATTGTGTTTGTTGGATATTCTTTAAAAACTGAGTTTATATATAATTTTTTTTATTTTAGGCGCTTCCAGTGATTTTGATAATGCAACTAAAATTGCAAAGCACATGGTTACCAAATTTGGAATGAGTGAAAAGGTAATAAAAATCCTCTCTCTTGTATTAGATGCTTATACCCTGATGATTTACCAAGTGCCTCTTTGTGAGAGAGGTTTCTTGTAGATAACATTAATTTTCTCCTGCCTTATTCCAAGTGTATTTTAGTTGTGCATTCTACCATTATTTCTTTGAATATTCTTTCTGTCACGTTCTTCTCTTTCTGGAATTCCCATAATACATATATTAGGTTTTGGAATTCCACTGTTTACAAGAATTTGAATGCCCCAGACTTCTACTTTCTTTGAAATCCTAGGTGCTCTGTTTTTTGTTTTAAAGCAGGTCATCTTTTGCCCCGGGCCATTTTAACTTAATTGTTTCTTATAGTGCTTTAGCTGCCTGCTGCAGGGCAAGTTCTGAGAAGGCTGGCCTGAGAGAATTGTGGTTCAGGCTTCTACTCTATAGATTGGCTTTGACATTAAGGCACTCCAGTATGCATATAGGGGTTACCCTTCTCTCTCTGAAATGGGGTAGGGATGGACCCACAAATAGGAATGCAGTTTGAGTCCACATGTTGCTGTGAGGGATAGGAAAGGGGACCACAAGCTTCTTCCAACCTTTTTTTTATTTAATTAAAAAATTTTTTTATTAGAGAAGTTGTAGGTTTACAGAGCAATCATGCATAAAATTACAGGATTCCTGGGCGCTGCAATGGTGGCTCAGCAAGTAGAATTCTTGCCTACCATGCCAGAGACCCAGGTTTGATTCCCTGTGCCTGTCCACGCAACAAAATAAATAAATAAAAATAAAATACAGGATTTCCATATACCATCCTACCACCAACACTTGTTATTGTTGTGGAAAATGTTACAATTGATAACAGTTCGTTTTGTAATTCTATTTTTTTGGTGATAGTTACATTGGCTACGATTGATGAAAGACTATTAAAGTAGTACTGTAAGTATTGTCCATAATTTACATAGGTGTATTTCCCCCATTCCTGAACTTTTGTTTTCATGCAATTCTTTATTTTATTACTCATCTGTCTATACACTTGATAAAGGGAGTGTCAGTCACAAGATTTTTATAATCATATGGTCACACAATAAAAGCTATATGATACAGTCATTATCAGAGATCAAGGCTACTGGATTATAGTTCTGCAGTTTCAGGTATTTCCTTCTGGCTATTCTAATATAGTAAAAACTAAAAAGAAGCATCTATATAATGAGTCAGTGATCATAATCATTTGTTATATTCTAACTCCTCAATTATACTTCCCTTTCATTTGATTATTCTCTCAATCTTCAGGGATATCTATCTGGGCAATGGCTATTTTAATGTCTGTGTAGGGAGACTGGTTGATGTTCAGTTTATGAGGTAGAGGAACGAAATTGGTTAATGTTCTTGAAGAGACTGGTACCTCTGGGTTTCAGGGCTCATCTCCTACCTTTTTGGGGGGGCGGTATGCTGTATGGGGGGCATCACATTTCATTCTTTTTCCATGTGAGTGTCCCATTATTGCAGCACCATTTGTTGAATTTTTGTTTGTTTGCTTTTTGGAAAGTACATGGGCCAGGTATCGAACAGGTCTCCCACATGGCCATTGAGAATTCTACCACTGAACTACCCCTGTACCCCCTCTCCTACCATTTTTAAAGCTGCATTTTCTAGGGTAGACTCTAGACTAGTTACTGCAACCCTTTATCGAGTTTTCTGAAGTTTTGAAGAAGATGGCTCTGCTAGTTTTTCTAGTTGTTCAGACATTCTATAGAGAAATTATATTTTACATTGCCATCTTACACATTTTATACTGCCATCATTTTAGTTTTCCAGACAGTAGCAGTTCTAACCTCATGATTTAACCAAATGATAAAACTTCTTTAGTCTTCTCTGTACATGTGGAATAGAAGAGCGTGTTGCTGAAATTGCTTACTTCCCATTTCCTTGTGTTTCACATTCCTTCATTATCCCCATGGCTCCACACAGCTCTTCTGTACTCCAAATTGTAGATTTTTGAACTTAAAATAGTCTTAGATAGGTTCTTAGAGCTTAGAACCTACTCAAAACATGACATAAAGTAATTTTGAATTTTCTTTTTTCTTTTTTTAATACTTTTATTATAGAAAACAAACATTCTATACATGGTGAACCATCAGTGGCTCACATAGTTGTGTATTCCTCATCACCATGATCATTTTTTTTGAACAATTGTATCTCTCCAGCAAAAGAAAGAAAAAAGAAGAAACTCATACATCTATACCCCTTACCCTTCCCTCTCATTGACCACTGGTATTCCAATCTACTTTATTTTAACCTTTGTTCCCCCATTATTTGTTTATTTTTATTCATATTTTTTTACTCATCTGTCCATGCCATAGATAAAAGTAGCGTCAGACATAAGATTTTCACAGTCACACACTCACATTACAAAAGTTGTACAATCATCATTATACAGTCATCTTCAAGAAACATGGCTATTGGAACACAGCTCTACAGTTTCAGGTACTTCCTTCTAGCCACTCTAATACACCATAAGCTAAAAAGGGAATATCTGTATAATACATAAGAATAACTTCAGGATAACCTCTCAACTCTGAAATCTGTTAGTCACTGACACTTTATTTTGTCTCATTTTTCTCTTCCGCTTTTGGTCCAGAAGGTTTTTTTCCCTTGATGCCGAGTTCCAGATCATCCCAGGATTTCTGTCCCATGCTGCCAGGGGCATTTACACCCCTGGGTGTTATGTCTCAATAGAGGAGGTGGCCAGTGAGTTCATTTGCAGTGTTGGCTTAGAAAGAGAGGCCACATCTGAACAAAAAAAGAGGTTCTGTGTGGGTGGCTTTTAGGCATAATTTTAAGTAACCTTCACCTGTCCTTTGTAGGAATAAATTTCATAAGGACAAACCCCAAGATAGAGGGCTTAACCTATTGATTTGGTTGTCCCCACTGCTTGCAAGAATATTAGGAATTCTCCAAATGGGGAAGTTGAATTTTTCCCCCTTTCTCCCCATTCCAAGGGGCCTTTGCAAATATTTCTTTATTCACTTGTTCAAATCACTCTGGGATTTATCAGAGCATCACACTAACCTGGACGAACTAATAAAATCTCATGCCTGTTCAAGGTTCCATGTATTTATGGTGTTCAATTAAACTGACCATTCAGGTTAAATTAGGAAATGCACTAGTCAGAATACAATAAATTTTCTCTCTTCCTCACATTTTTACTGTTTTAATTTTGGTCTTTATGCTTTCAGGAGAATGATGAAAATTCTTTGCCCTCAGGTCATTTATTTTTATAATATCTATCTCCCTTGCCCACCTGATATTTGTTGCCTTATATATAATACAATACTTTTGTTCTAGTTTGCTAGCTGCTGGAATGCAATATATCAGAAACAGAATGGCTTTTAAAAAGGAGAATTAAATAAGTTGCTAGTTTACAGTTCTAAGGCCGAGAAAATGTCCAATTAAAGCAAATCTTTAGAAATGTCCAATCTAAGGCATCTAAGGAAAGACACCTTGGTTCAGGAAGGCCAGTGAAGTTCAAGGCTTCTTTTTCAAGTGAAAGTCATATGGCAGAAACAGTCACAGTTTCTCTCTAAGCTGGAAGGGCACATGACGAGCAAGGCATCATCGGCTAGCTTTCTCTCCTGACTTCCTGTTTGATGAAGCTCCCTGGGAGGCGTTTTCCCTCTTCATCTCCAAAGGTCACTGCTTGTGGGCTCTCTGCTTCTTGTGGCTGTCATTCTTCTCTGCTCTCTCTGAATCTCTTTCATTCTCCAAATTGTTTCCTCTTTTATAAGACTCCAGAAACAATCCACCCAAATAGGTGGAGACATGTCACCTAACCCAGCCTGACAACCACTCTTGATTAAATCACATCTCCAAGGAGATGATCTGATCACAATTTCAAGCATACAGTATTAAATAGGGATTATTCTACCTTTATGAAATGGGATTTTGATTAAAACATGGCTTTTCTAGGGTACATGCATCCTTTCAAACCAGCACAACTTTCTCTTATCCTTGTTAGTGCTTTTGGGCTATGCTGTTCAATTACTGTCTTCCTTTTGGTTTTAGCTTGGTGTTATGACCTACAATGACACAGGAAAACTGAGTCCCGAAACTCAATCTGCTATTGAACAAGAAATAAGAATCCTTCTAAGGGTAATGATAATACTTTCCTATGTTTATTTATTCATTTAGACAGTGTGTGACTAAGTAGTTGGATGCTTATAAAATAAAAAATGAAGGCTCTCTGTTCATTAGAAATGCCACTACATATAATGATAATAGATGCACCATTGTAACTATGATTTAAATATGTTGTTAGGGAACCTCTTGTTGTGAACTCAACCTTTATTTTATTCTTCCCATGGGTTAAGAACAGTTTATATCTGTGGTTATAAGAATTCAAAACCATAAGAGAATAGCGAATGTTGTTTATTGAGTCTCTGACTCTTATTTTCCCACTCTGTCCTTTATTTATTCAACAAATGTTATTGGCTGTATGCTTTGTAACCAGCAGCTGCATGTTCTGAGAATACAAAATAAGCAAAACATATTCCTTTGGCTGCAGTGTCCAATTCAGATTTGGGTTAAAAAATGTGAGAGTAGGGTGGGCCACAATGGCTCAGTGGCAGAGTTCTCACCTGCCATACCAGATTCCCGGGTTTGATTCCTGGTACCTGTCCATATTTTAAAACAAAAGAAATGTGAGAGTACATTCAGTTAGATCATTTAGTAGGCTGCTATGGTAATCCAGGCATGATTATGGGCGCTTGGATTAGGGTGGTGAAAGTACAAATAGAGAAATATGGATGGGTTTAAGAGATACTGATGTAGTCAAATGAAAAGTCTTCAGTGAAAGAGGCAGTGTATTAGGGTAGATGTTAAATGGACAGTGACGAGGGCTGAATAGAGTTATAGACAATCGGTATGAACTGCAAAGGAATTGTGTTTATAGAAGAGAATAGGGTAGTAATGGTCTGGATGTGCTGATGGGAGCAAAGATCTCACATCTCCCTCCTGAAGTATGTGGGAAAAGAGGGAATAAATAGCTGCTGCTTAAAAGGGCTTAGAAAGTGCAGTCTCCACAGGAGAGTGCCAGGTTTTGATTAACTCGTGGAGGTAAAAGTGTTTTCAGATTATAGAGAGTTTGTATAATGAAAAGGTTTAGAAGATGTTTCTGAAGAGATGATCTCTTCCTTCCCAGAAGCATTATTCTATATCCGTTGCTGTTTGTGTTATTATGCATAAATTATCTATCCGGTGGAACTCCAGCATAGGAAATAGTCTTTCTTTGCCATGATACGTTTCTGAAAACCCAGAAAACAGAATAGCAAAAATAGAATCCTTTTCGTCTGTAAGGATAGATTGAAAAGACAGTAGATATTGTTGCCACAAGATGGCAAGGTTACATTGTTTTATCAGTTGGTAGCATCTTAGTTCAAATACATATATGAAAAGCATAAGAACTCAGTAGTATTCTTACATGTATATAAAGCAAGGATTTTGGCTCAAGAGAGCTAAAAAAATTCCTAATTTCACCTTGTTTTTTTTTATCTTCCATGCTCTATTTCTAGTGTTTTATATTTTTTCTTTCATTTAAGAATTTCATAGTTGAACATGTAAAGATCAAAATCCAATATTTAATAATGCTTATTTTTTAATAACTATGTGCTTCTTGATGAGAGTAAATTTATTTTTACATTTTCCACCCACTTTTATAAAGATCAGAATACAATTAAATATTCAAATAATGGCGCAGATTTTTTATAAACAAAAGCCAAGACCTGCGAATATTAGTAGTGCCTTGAGCTGATAGCCTTTTCCAGAGTCACCTTTGAAGTCAGTTGAAGCATTTAAGTGACAAGTTTAAGATGCATTGCAAAAAAAAAAAAAACAAATCAAATGTATGAAAATTGAAAATCGTCTGGAATAATATTGTATTGCAGTTGTCAGAAATTGATGAGTGAGTTGCCACTTAAAAGAATGGAAAGATATGCCTTATCCAGCAGTTTTAGATTCAGTAAATTGGAGAAATCTCACGCGACAAAAGGAGTAAACTCCCTGTCTTTTTACCACAACTATAGACTAGAGAAATAGATTTCTGTGTTCACAGGCCTTAATTTACAAACCAGATAAGTACAATGTATACTTTTCTTTTAAACAGCATAAGTAGTCTTTGAGTGGTCCTCAGTTACCTGTGTATGTGAGGTTAGAAACAGAACATTTGAAAATGTGAAAGAACTATCTTGGGAATCCAAGCTTTTTACCTGTTGCAAACATAAAAGAACAAATTTAACATTTTTTAGGGTATGTAAAGTTTTTATTTCTTTTCCCATTGACTGGTTTTTGCTTCCCCTTAGTGTTCGGTTTCATTGCATATATTTGCTTTTCTATTGCAGGACTCGTATGAAAGAGCAAAACATATCTTGAAGACTCATGCGAAAGAGCATAAGAATCTAGCAGAAGCTTTATTAACCTATGAGACTTTGGATGCCAAAGAGATTCAAATTGTTCTTGAGGGGAAGAAATTGGAAGTGAGATGATAACTCTCTTGATATAAATGCATAGCTGGTTTTATTGCAAGAATATAAGTAGCATTGCAGTAGTCTTCTTATGCAACACTTCCCCCACCCTCCTTCTTGACTCGGTATATTTCAAGGGTGTGTAACACTTTGTCAATCTTTGGTCACATTTATCTAATTTTGGTTATTCTCATGACATCTAGTGCAAATTAGCAGCACATAGCAAATATATTAAAGAAAATAAACAACTATCAGGATTGAAAACCTTGTTTGAGAAATGTCAATCAGTTATTACGTTAAAAGTAAGTAATGTTTTTTATGGTTGATTACTGTGTCAAATGTGAATAAAAATGGTGCCTTTAGCTCTTGGGAAGTATTTTTAATTTGCAAACTAAAATTGTTTAAGGATTGTCTATCATTTGTCTTTGATAATGAAATGATGCTGTTTAGCTGTTGGCACACCATATTTCTCCTCGCATCAGTTGAAACTTAAGTTGCTCTTAGACCATAGAAGAAATTTCTTTATAAGAAAGAATTGTAGATAAACAGATATAAACCAAATTTAAATGATTGTAACCTTTCAAAAAATGCAGCATGGATTTTCATGTTCTTTTTAACATTGCTATCACTGACTAATGAAACTTATTTCAGAGCAGCAGCATTTTGTTAAATGAGTAACAACCCTCATATTCTGAATAACTATATAATTATGTTTGTTATGAAAAGCAAAATTAAAGCAAAAACTCACCTTCTTCAAAGTGAGCTTTTGAATTTACCCTGTATTAGAGAAGGAAGGCATGTTTATTTTTAATTCAGATTTTGTGAATATGAACATGTTCTTACAGGATTTACAGATGAATTTTTACTTAACTCATCAGAGAAATTATTTTAAACATTGTATTGGCTTTACAACCAAATTACATTCTTGAAGTTATTTTATTAAAATTACTTGCAGTTTTTTAATAACTTTAAAACTGTATATGGTCTTCATTGAAGAAGGTGAATATAGTTGGAGGGAGCTTGTTATTCAGTATTCTTCATCTTGTTTTTGTAATTTTAAATTTTGATGTAATTTCAAATTTAGAGAAACGTAAGAATAGTAAAAGGAACTTGGATATAGCTTTGATCCAGATTCACCAGTTGTTTACATTTGCCCAGTTGTTTTAATTACCTCCTCCTTTCTTTTTCTCTCGGTCTTCCTTCATTCTCTTTTTTTCTCTCTCTCCTTCCTCCCTCTTTTTCTGTTTCTCCATATATCTTGAAGTGCAATTCACCCATTATAAGTGTATAATTCAAAGATTTATTTTTATGCAACCCTCATGACAATTCCAAGACAACAGTGATCTGCTTTCAATCTCTAAATATCCCCTTTTTGGACATTTTACATAAATGAAATCAAATAATGTATTGTCTTTTGCATCTGTCTTGTTTCATGTATCAAGTTTGTTTGTTTTTATTTATTTTTTGTTAGAGAAGTTGGGGCTTTACAGAACAATCATGCATAAAATACAGGATTCCCATATACTACCCTATTATTAATACCTTGGTTCCTTTAGGGTGTGGTATGTTTGTTACAATTGATGAAGCCACATTTTTAATAATTGTACTATAAACTATAGCTCATGGTTTAATTTAGGTTTTGCTGTTTATGTAATGAAGTTTCATGGATTTTTTAAAACAATTTTATTCTATTACCATAAGTACCTTCCAACATTTCCCCTTTTAACCACATTCATATATATATTTCATTGCTGTTAATTACATTCATAATGTTGTGCTGCCATTACCACCATCCATTACTAAAACATTTCTTTTGTTCCATAGAGGAACTTTGGACATTTTAAGCCTTAATTCTCTATTCACTATTTTCATCTTCTCCCCTGATAACCAGTATTCTAGATTCTGACTCCAAGTTTGCTTTTCTGATCATACAATGTATGTTCTTTCGCGTCCAGTTTATTTTGTTCACATGATGTTTTCAAAGTTCATCCATGTTACATGTATCAGAACTTCATTCTTTTTTATGTCTGAATAATATTCCATTGTTGATCATGTTTTATAGATTCATCCATGTTGTGTTTATCAATATTTTTTCTGTTTTATTGCTAAATAATATTCCATTGTTTAGATATACCACATTTGTTTATTTATTCACTAGTTGAGAACGCTTGAATTGTTGAATTGTGAATAGTACTGCTATGAACTTTGGCATGTCTTTGCATCTGGACGTATGTTTTAATTTTTCTTGAGTAGTTTTCTAGGAGCGATATTACTAGATTATATGGTAAGTTTCACTCTGGTTGTTTGTCTTATTTTCAAGTTGTAACAATTTGTATGTTGTGAATACACATCCTTTATCAGATGGATCCTGCTTTTTTATTCAGTCAGATAGTCTGCCATTTAGATGGGGGCTTTAGTTCATTTGCATTTAATATTGATATGATTGAATTTGTATCTACCACCTTACTATTTGTTTTCTGTTTGTCTCGTGTCTTTTTTTGTTGTTTTCTCCTTTGCTACCTTTTGTGTTAAATACATATTGGGGGTACCATTTTTAACTTCTCTTTATTTTTATTTAATTTTTTTTTTTAGTTATGTCTTAATAATTTCTCAAGGAATGATTACGCATTTTAATTGATCACAGTCTACTTCAAAATAATACAGACTTAATTGGGGTAAAATGTAGCAACTTTTTCACAGTATATCTCCTTTCCTCTCCTTTTTTGCTATTATTGTCTTATATATTACATCTATACATGCTATAAGTTCAATAATACACTGATGTAATGACTGCTTTATATAATCTTATGTCTCTTATCTTTGTTTATCTGGAAATATGTTTTATGTTGCCTTCATTTTTTTTTTCTTTGTTTTTTTCCAGCTTAATTTTGCTGGTCAACATTTTTTTTAATTTCATTACTTTGTGTCTGTCATTCCATTGCCCTCTAGTTTCCATTGTTTTTGTTGAGAAGTCAGTTGCTGGTCATATTGTTGATCCATGTATGTGATTTTGCTGCTTTGAAGATTTTTTTCCTGGTCTTTTCACTGTTTGACTATGGAAATTCTTTATTTATTGTGTTTTCATCATAATTTTCTTTAATTCTTTAGAAATGATTCCTGCTTAATCTTTGAAGCTGTTTTATAGTAGCTGCTTTAAAGTCATTCTAGTTTGCTAGCTTCCAAAATACAATATAGTAGAAACAGAATGGCTTTTTAAAGGGGGATTTTAATAAGTTGCTAGCTTACAGTTCTAAGGCCAAGAAAATGTCTGAATTAAAACAAATCTATAGAAAAGTCCAATCTTAGGCATCCAGGGAAAAATACCTTGATTCAAGAAGGCCAGTGAAGTTCAGGGTTTCTCTCTCAAACTAGAAGGCACATGGCGAAGACAGTCAGAATTTCTCTCTCATCTGGAAAGGCATGTGGCAAACAAGGCATCATCTGCTAGCTTTCTCTCCTGGCTTCCCTTCATGATGCTCCCCAGGAAGCATTTTCCCTCTTCATTTCCAAAGGTCGCTGGCTGGTGGACTCTGCTTCTCGTGGCTTTGTCGTTCTGCTCTCAGAATCTCCCTCATTCTCCAAAATGTTTCCTTTTTATAGGATTCCAGTAGAAGAATCAAGACACAACCGAATGGGTGGAGACATGTCTTGACCTAATCCAGCTTAACAACCACTCTTGATTGAATTACATCTCCAGGGAAATGGCCTGATTATATTTCAGACGTGCAGTACTGAATAGGGATTAGAAGAAACAGCTGCCTTTACCAAATGGGATTTGTAAACTGCCTTTACAAAATGGGATTAAGATTAAAATGTGGCTTTTCCAGGGTACATACATCCTTTCAAACCAGCACAGAAGTCTTGGTTAAATCTAACATCTGGGGACATTCAGAAACAGTTTCTATTGAATGCTTTTCTTCCTCAGTAAGGGTCACACTTTCTTGTTTTTTTGCATGCCTTGTAAATTTTTGTCGATTTTTACATAATACGGTTTAGCCACTATGGGTTCTTATTTTTCCTCCCCAAAGGGTTTTTATTTTTTGTTTAGTAATTTTCCAGGACTTAAAAACCAAGATTACACTGCAGTGTACAGCCGCTGTTTCTGCTCAGTTTTTCCCCTTGTTTTCATTATGTCTAGCTTCATGTTCAGCCAAATATTGGTCAGAGGTTGTGCTCAAATCACTCCTGCCAGTAAGACCTCCAACCTCAACCAGTGGGATCTGTATGTGTGCTGACAGCACCATTCAGAGTTCAGGGTGTTTTCAAATCTATCCCAGTGTTTACTTTCTACTAGGTTCTTTTTTTGCTTTGTTTTTATGCATATATCTAGCCCTTGACAACCAGAATAGATTGGTGTCTTCTCTGTTTCCAGCTTCTTGGTGAACCCTGAATATGTTGAGCAGTTACCAAGTCCCCTAAGGCCCCCTAAGGGGACTTACACATTTTTTAAAATTCCCTGATTGCATTCATAGCTAACAAATGTCAGAATTTCACATATTATTTGTATTTATTACTTTTAGTAACTGATACGTATTTTTTTTTAGATATTCTTTATATATTTTTTCATATTTATTTGGAATCAAGTACTTAATTATCTCATTCCAGCCAGTTTGGAACATATTTCTTAATGTAAGTATGTATTATTTTGATAAAATTTGTTAGAATGCAGACATAACCTTTGAATTGAAAAAATAACATCTTGCAATGGACATGAAAGTTTGGGTAGTTGATGTGTTTGAAATTAGGATTTTATTTACCAATTCTCTTGCTTCCCTCTTCTGTAAAATATAGACAGAGAGTATATTTTCCTCCCTTTTACAGCAGAAATATGTAAATGACGTGTAGCATTGTGAACTCTTGTTCGGGGTGTTGACAGAATGAGTAACTAATTGTTAGAATTTTGGAATGCATTCCTTGAAAAAAAGAAAAAGGAAGGAAGGAATTATAAAGCTGCCGAAGGGGAGAAGAGCTAAGTGTGAATCTCCTGCATTTCTGGAAGCAGGTATGTGACTCAAACCAGGGCACCTCCAGACCACGAAGAGGACTGGTGAGCTGCTTTGGCTGAGGAAGAGAGAAGAATGGCTGCTTGTCTGGGACCAGTCTGCACTAAGCATTTGTTTTATAAGGAATTTTACAAAGGACCCAATGTTGATCAATCACAAAGGAATGAGAGTGAGCCACTGTAGGGGTTTCATCTTTAGATTCCTCCTAGAAGCCTCAGAACTGAAATTTTCAGTTCCTTAGTTGTTAGGCAGGCAGACAGATCACCAGAATGTAGTACCTTTACTCAAGTCAAGGGAACTGTAGGTGGAATAGCTGTAGGCATAGAAGAACCTTGGGAACAGTGAGCTTTAAAATGCCTGCTGAATCCAGATTGCTCAAAGTCACCTTAGAATAGTTATCAGCCTGGCCAGTTTTGACCGTGGTCTGGTCAGAATCCATGATGAGCCGTGTATGCCATATGTGGTTACCCTGATTGGCCTGAATCGTGCCCTAGCTGATTCAACTCTGACTTTCAGTGTTTTCATAATTACATGGACCAGATACTCTATTTCAGTGCCTTGTGAGTTAAAGCAGCTCTAAGAATTATTATTATTTAAGAGTTAGATTTTTAACCCAGGGAAGATGAACATTATCTGCTGATAAAGGGGATAATGGGAGATGATGATGTGTTCTGATTATATCCCATAAGTTAAAAGTAGTACTTACATATATTAATAGATTTTTCTTTGAACTTTTTTTTGGTGATATAATCCCATTGGGATGAATTGTTTCAAAATCTAAAATATTGTGTAATTTCCATCATAATATGTAAATGTATGTGAATGTTACTTTAATTTTCATCAGACCTGTACTTGTGTCTTCTTATATGAATTTGTACTATATGGTTAGTCCTCTAAAATTCCTGTGCAGTTCTGTCATAATAATCTAGTTATATTCTTTTTCAATAACTTCTCAAAATTAATACTGTTAATACTAAAAAAGCTAATCCAAGGACTTAATATATTTGCGTATTAATCAGTTTGTTACTATATCTTTATTAACATGACTCAAAAAATGGTTTCTTTATAACTTACAGTGAGTATTAGGAAAAGCCAGTATTTTGTTTCCACTTGATTTATTAGGAACTTTTTATGTTGCCCAATAAACCCAGTTACTATCTTCACTCCATTCATTATGCAGACAGAAACATGCAGGCTTTATGTTAAGTACAGAGAAGAGTTATAGGAATTTAAGAGTAGCATAATGATAGACATTGAAATTGAAATTAGAGGACTTGGTTTCAAATTATATTGTTGGCTGTGCTTTTTTGCCTAAGCTGTATAAACCGTGGGTAACCTCAGTTTCCTCAGGTGTAGTTTTAGGATAAGAAAACCTCCCTCACAGGTTTTTGTGAGGATTAAACAAGATCGTGTAAATAAATTAAGTACTAGACATGTAATCCATCTGCATACATTAATATTTTCAGATTTATATTATATATCCCTGTTATCTTTAATTATAAAAAACATGCTGATTGTAATTTTTCATCACTTAAATGACATTACTTTTTTATTTCCTCTAAATCATCAAATCTTAAGATGTAAGAGCTGGAAGTGTCCAAAGAGGTAGCTTAATACAGCAATTTTACTAATCTGATTCTGTAAAGTTGTATGGAAAAAAGAAAATCTTCAACTATCAGTATTTCAAAACCTCAAGTAAATAAAAATAATATTTAGCATTGTTGTGACATCACCAATAAAAATAGATATTTTTATATAACATTTGTAACAGATATCTTTAAATATTACTTATATTCATCATTACTTTGAAAATGTGATTTTATTAGAATCATCACTGTGTATTAATAAGGAAACTTCACAAATTTGTTTTTAGTTGTAATGTTTTGGTTACTGTTTCAATCTGATGGTTTATATTAAAATCTTATGCGATTTGTTTTATGCACTTAACATTACCTGAGATGAAAGCCATTGACTTCACCAGAATACCGTGGTAGAATAAAATTAAGAATAGGTTAAGATATCCTGTTCAACTCATCATTTTACAGTTATGGTGATACTGGAGCTCTCTGGGTTTTCTCTTCAATTTTGCAACTTGCCTGGAAGTTTGAAATTATTTCAAAATAAAATTTGAGAAAAGATAGATCATGGTTTTTGTTTTCTATTTCAGAAGTTTAAAACTGTTTTCATTGAGGTAAATACTGAAAAAGCTAATCCAAGGACTTAATATATTTGCATTTTAATCAGTTTATTGTTATACTTTATTAAAACAGGACTCAAAGAATGGTTTCTTTATAATTTACAGTGAGTATTAGGAAAAGCCAGTATTTTGTTTCCACTTGATTTAATATTTATTAGGAACTTTTTATATTGCCAAATAAACCCAGTTACTATCTTCATTTTACGTGTATTGCTCAGTGAAACTTACTCAGTTCCTAATAGCTGGGCAGCCACCACACTTCCCTCACCATCAGTTTATGTTGCCTATTCTTGAAGTTTATACAATTGAAATCACAAATATTCTTTTGGAAAACAAGTCTATAGAATGCTCATTGCAGTCCCTAAATGGAAACTGTAAAATGCCCAGTAGTAGATTGGCATTATTGTGCTATATTCACAATTGTGTATAGCAGTGGAAGCAAATGGTCTATACAAAACAGCAGTATGGCTAAATCTCACATGAACAACATTGTGTGAGAGAAGCCAGACTCCATAGCACATGCACTGTGTTGTTCCGGTTACAAAAGCACAAAATAAAACTACAGTTAGAAGACAGTAGAATGTTAATCTTGGGGATGAGGGACTGGACTGGCAGGGCACATTAATGAAAGGCACTTAGACTAGGAAGTTTCTAATGTATTTTCCAACAATCATATTCTATGTTTCTCTAAATACTAGGGTGCAGTATATACAAAAAATAAAGAGTGAGATTATGGAATAGAGGAACAAGACAAGATATAGAAAGATGTAGATTTATTTTTAGTTTGATATCAGTGGGGCTAGATATTGCAGATTTAACCTGTTGCCAGGCTGAGCAATAAGTGATTCTAGCTCATAAATGCGAAAATTTCTTTTGATGCTTGTGATGAACTCGGATAGCAGTGGAACTGTCACATAACAAGCTGGATCCTGTCTCTACAACGTTATTTTCTTAACCCATCCGTTCAGGGAGTTCCTAACCCATTAAAAGACCCCTGGGTCACTGTCCCATTTGGAATGTTTCTAGTTATATAAAAAATCATATTGGAATAATCTCATATGTGTTAAAGAATTTTTCCTTAATAATTTTGTTTCTGTTTTCTTCATTCCTGCTGGTTGCTACTAGCATCTAGAAGATGCTAAATTAGTATTTGTTAGATAAATAATGAATTAACTGCACTTGGGGCGAGTCCAGATTCTTGGTAAAAAGTAGATAAGTAGGAAACTTCAGGATGAATAAGTAAATTGTTTTGCAGTTTTGGTGTTAATATGTAGATGTCTATCAAAGAACCAATATGCTGATATTACTGAGTTTATTGAGAAAGGAGTTTGCCAGAACAGTTTACACAGCAAAAAATGAATACATTGAGAAAGATGGTGATGTAATAGCAGAACAAATAAAAAGGAATGAGGCTGAAATAAATTTGAATTTTATTATTTTCCTCCTTCCATCAATCCGTCCTTTTAATTACTATATGAGCATGTATATGTTTAATAATTACAAATTATACAATGTTAAAATAACTTGTAGTTTCCGTTTTTGTGGTGTCCATTATAGTGATTTTTCTAAGATCATTAATAATTAATTGTTAATAAAGTTGGATATATCTTGCCCTTGATCTCAAAGTGCCATCATTTTAACCTACATGTTTGGGCGCTTTCTTGTCTTCCTTGACACATTTTCCACATTTATCTTGAGATCAATCCATGGCTCAGAGATTCTGATAAAAATGGATCTCCCTGGGAGGGGAAGCATCTGGGAAGCAATTGGTCTAATCAGAGCCTGGTCCAATATTAATATGATTAGATATTTGGAAATCTAGATTCCAATCTCAATGTTCCACTAATTAATCATTTGCCTATTGGTAAGTTATGTTTCTTCTCTGGATTTCAATTTCTAAATTACCAGAAATTTAATAAATATTTTAAAAATTGCTTTGGAAAGGTGTAAGTCCTGATTTTTAACCTCCGTGGAGCTGGATGAACATTCTTTCAGCAAACCAGAGGTTAGTATGTTAGAAAACATACTAACGAGGTGTACAAGTACATCTAATATGGGAGCAAAGTAATGCTCTTCAAACCTGCTTTTGTTTTTCACATAAAGCTAGACAACTGGAGATCTGAATGCAAATTAAGGGAGTACTGACACCATGCCAGCTGAACTTGTTGCATGCCTCGAGAAAGCCTTTGCTCTGACATTTGAAAAACATATCTGTTTAATATCCTGAATATATAGACTTCCTACAACTCAACATTTAAAAAATGAAGAAAGAATTTGTACAGACATTTCTCTAAATGGATGTACAAATGCCCAAGAAGCACATGAAAAGAGGCTCAATTAGCCATTAGGAAAATGCAAATCAAAACTAAATGTGAGGATGATTACATGATATGTGAATATATAATACATATCAATAAAATAATTTTTAAATGTACTATTTCACACCCACTAGAATGGCTGTTATTAAATAGAAAATAACTTGGAGAGAATGCAGAGAAACAGGAAAGCTTTCAAATTGTTGATGGAAATGTAAAATGGTGTAGCTGCTGTGGAAAACAGTGTGGCAGTTTCTCAAAAAGCTGAACATGGAATTACCATGTGACCCAGCAATCCCACTTCTAGCTGCCCCAAAGTACTGAAGTCTGGACTCAAACACATTTGTACACTGATGTTCAAAGCAGCAGCATTCCTAATTTTCTGAAAGGTGGCAGGAACACAAGTGTCCATCAACAGATGAATGGATAAGCAAAATATCATAGAAAAAAATTGTCTAAAAAAGTCCTTATAGCAGCCACACTTAGTCTGAGGTTTTAAATGTATTCCTTGATTCTGAGACACTGGGGTATGTGTATCAGCTGATATGTCCCCAAAATTTTGAATAACTCTGTAACACCCAAGGCCCAGAAATGGAGTGCTACAGCCCTGAAAGTTAGCTTGGCTATATATAAAATTTAACGTAACTGAAAAAGAGATCAGGCCTCAATTAGAGGTAAAACAGAACCAGTCTGGGTGAGACTAATGTAAATCTGAATACAGGGTAAAAGGATAGTGTATTTATTCTAGAGCTTCAACTACTGTATGAGAACAAAGGCAGAGAGGTTTATTGTGTCTAGAACCTAAGGTTTCAGTAACATAATCTAAATCAACCTGTGTGGATAGCTCATTTAAATAACCCAAACTCCTGGAGTCCATAATGGGAACGAAGCCTTACAATTCTGTATAGCTTAATGTAATACAAGGTGTGCCGGTTTGAAAGGATTTGTGTACCCTAGAAAATCCATGTTTTAATCCTATTCGGTATTATGGGTTGGAACCTTGATTAGTTTGTTTCCACGGACATGTGGCTTGATCAATTGTGGATATTAATATTAGATGCAGATGTGCCCCACATTCTAAGTCGGTCTTGATTAGTTTGCTGGAATCCTATAAAAGAGAAGACATTTCGGAGAGTTCCTTTTGAGAATGAGAAGAGAGCTGCAGAACCACAGCAGAATGGTGAGAGAACCACTGCGTCCACTGGTACTCTCCCAAGAAAATAGCCTAAACCCTTGTTTTGTTTTGTTTTGTTTTGCATGGGCAGGCACCAGGAATCGAACCCAGGTCTCTGTGGCATGGCAGGTGAGAACTCTGCCACTGAGCCACCATGGCCTACCCTAAACCCTTCATTTTGAGGCTTGCCCTTACGAAACTTATTTCTGTCACAGAGAAGTTAAGCCTACCTATAATTATGCCTAAGAGTTGATTTCAGGAAACTTCTTTGGTTGCTTATATGTGTCCTCTCTCTCGCCTCTCGCTAAGCCCAACTCTGCAGGGAAAATCATTACCCTCCCTCCTAAATGGGACGTAACACTCAGGGTTGAAGGTCTCCCTGACCCCATGGGACGTGACTCCCAGGGATGAGTTGGGTCTGGCAAGTGGGATAGACAACACGATCCTGACCAAAACGGGGAAAGAAATTGTTCTAGTTTGCTGGCTGCTGGAGTGCAATATATCAGAAATGGAATGACTTTTAAAAAGAGGAATTTAGTAAGTTGCTAGTTTACAGTTCTAAGGCCGAGAAAATGTCCCAATTAAAACAAGTCAATAGAAATGTCCAATCTAAGGTATCCAGGGAAAGATTCCTTGGTTCAAGAAGGCCAATGAAGTTCAGGGTTTCTCTCTCAAGTGAGAAGGCACATGGCGAACACAGAATTTCTCTCTCATCTGGAGAGGCACATGGCAAACACGGCATCATCCGCTAGCTTCTTCTCCTGGCTTCTTGTTTCATGAAGCTCCCCGGGAGACATTTTCCTTCTTTATCTCCAAAGGTCACTGGCTGGTGGACTCTGCTTCTCATAGCTCTGCTATGTCGTTCTGCTCTGCTCTCTGAATCTCCCTCATTCTCCAAAATGTTTCCTCTTTTATAGGACTCCAGAAACTTATCAAGACCTACCCAAATGGGTGGAGACATGTCATCACCTAATCCAGCTTAACGACCTCTCTTGATTAAATCACATTTCCAGGAGGATGATCTGATTACAGTTTCAAACTTACAGCATTGAATAAGGATTATTCTACCTTTATGAAATGGGCTTTAGATTAAAACATGGCTTTTCTAGGTTATATATATCCTTTCAAACCAGCACAAAAGTGTAATGAAATGAGGCAACAGTAGCTAAGAAAGATCAAATAGCCAAGAGCCTATTCTAGAACCTACTCTTAAGCAAGTTTCAGTTAGGTAATGCTAATTGTCATCGTTTGCTAAATCCCAAATAACATCACTCCTGCTAACTGTTAAGAACGCCAAGGGTTTGAACTGAGATTCGTGCAAGCTTAGTGCCTTCAGACAAATTTAGTACATGAAACTAAGTTTGCTACATGCACTAAGTTTGCTTTCCTGGAATCTATAGTTTCCAGAGTGTTCCTAGCCAGATAAATCCTGAAACCCAGAGAAACCAGCCTCTAAGATTATCAACGAATTACATCCCCCCATCCTTTATTTAGTGTTGACACTCCTTAACGGGCATTGCCTGAAGATCCCTAAAGATTGGGAGAATGATGAAAGGAGAAGGAGGACTTCTAACAGAGAAAATAGGATTTAACGTATGAGTAGGACTGCTTAATCGCTATTATATTTCTTTTAGCCTCCAGCGTTTTGGAGCAGCTAGAAGGAAAAATCTGAAATAGTGGAATGGCATTCCATATAACAAACTGAAATCTGTTCTATAACTGCTTGTTGAAAGGTACTTTGAAAATTATTGCTCTTTCTTTCTTTGTATATATGTAATATTTCACACTAAAAAAATGTTTTTTTAAAAAAAGTGGGTGAGATTCCCAGTGCCTGCCCATGCAAAACAACAAGAGTGGGTGTGCCTAAAAAGAAGGATGGAAAGATCAAATGTTGGTGGTAGAGTTATACAGAGAAGATAGAATTTAACAAATGAATATGAATGCTGAATCATTAAATTGATATCTCTTTTAGTCTCCAGTATTTTAGAGCAGCTAGAAGTAAAAACCTAAAATTGTGGAATTGTAATCCATTGCAAACTTTGAAATATGTTCTACAACTAACTGTGGTGTTGTACTTTGAAATTTATAGCTTTTTTGTATATATATTAGTTTTCACAGAAAAATAAGGGAAAAAAGTCGATTGTGATGATAAAAAAATATTTAAGCCCTCTAGCCTTCTATATTCTGGAGCAGCTAAGAGATAAAATATGAGAGGATCGTTTGGTAGCCCATGACAAACCTTGATATCTGTCCTTATGAGTACTTGTTGAAGAGTGCTTTGAAAATTGTTGCTTTTTTATTTCTTTGCTTTGTATATGTGTTATACTATACAATAAAAAGTTAAAAATAAAAAAAAGTAAGTTAAAAGTATCTATTTCTTTGACTGCAACAAAATGAAGCAATAAAAATATCTACCAGCCTTAGGAAGCTCTTGCATAAATGCCTAGTGTTTACTGCTAATGTAAAATGTTTTTGATTGTGAACATACTGCTTATATGATTGTCTAAATAAAGATAATTTTGCACTGTGTAAAAAAGGATAATGTAGATTAATCTAAATTATTATGTTGAAAGACAAGAAATTGTTTCACTCAGGTATCTATAAAAGGAAGTACCAGTAAAAAAAAAAACCAAGGTGGGTGTGGCTGCGAAGGGTAAGTGGTGATGGGTCAGTGAGAAGGTTGCAAGCACCATGGTGTATACAGGTGTGGACATTTTTTGCCCATAACCTGGACATAGCATCCTCTGACATCAGCGTGGGAAAGATTAAGTTACAATGAGAAAAACAACATAGTAAACTGACCATGGGTTAAAGAACCAACTGATTAAACAAACAACACAGGTTTTAAATCAATATATGGAGTCAGAAACAAAGTGAGCTGAAAAAAATACAGTGATTTATTTGGCTCCTTGGATTTATACAGCACTGAGAAACACATAGGTATTATATCCGTGCTCCACAAAGGAAACACATTTCTAAGCTGTTGCCCTTGAGCCCAAAGAAGATTCCTCTGCTCCTCTAGAACTTGGTCAGCACCTTTAGCATAAGCTTTTCTCTCCCTCTTCTCCCAGATCCCTGGTGCTCCTACTATTTAGATGTCAATAGGCCTTTTCAATCCCTTTTATAGGTCCTTATTTTTGCCACCCTTTCTTGTTGGTAAACCCTAAGGATAGATCCTTGGTTCTTTTAGCTTCTTTCTGCATTCCTTATTAACTGTAGGCTGATGATTTGTTAATCTCTCTAGCCCCTTTCTATTCCTTAGACTTCTAATTGCTTTCTCTGTTTCTCTTAGAGCACTTGGTTTATTCTTCTGTAATTTGTCATTTCCATGTCTTCCTTCTCCTACCAGTTGATGAGCTCCAGGAAGCTTATGTTGTATCTAGGACTAAATGGAATACTGTATAAATAGACACCTAACACATTTTCAGTAATTGAAAGAATGATAGTGATTCAGTAGGATGATTATCCTTGTTTCTCATTGTCAGGCAGAACTCTGGAATAGATGGACCAGATTCTCTGTTGAAGGCTAAATAATTCTACAGAGAATAGGGAATGTTAAGTGACTTTTTCATCTCTGAAACTATCCTGGCAGGTAAAACTATAAAGGAGATATTCTTTAAAAGCCTGATGGATTTTCTGATAGGGAGAAGTCAGATTGTTTTTTAACAGAAGAGAAAAAAAAATGTAGTAGAAAATAAAGATAGGACAGAGTGCCTGTCACATAGAAGGGTCTATCTGTAAGTGGATAAAAGAATAAATTTAAGCTCCCTAGCTTTGAAATGTTTTAAAGTGTTCTGGGTTTTTTTGTGTACTTTGTATTTGATCAACTAATTGTTGTCCTTTGGGTCCTAAATCATAGATATTACATAACTTTATTACAAATGACAACCCTAATGAATTTCATGAGGCTTTCAAATATCTAGTTCACAATTCTGGGAGATTTCAGAGGTAACTGGAAGACTGCAAGATGTTGTTAATGGGCTTATGAGGAGTGGGGCGGGTGAAGAGGCTTAAGAAATTGAACTCTTACATATTAAGAAACTTCCTCTGTTCATTAATCACTTCCTTGTCAAATTCTTTACTCACCAAGTCTGCACAATTAAAAACCATGGCTTCATTAGTTATGTGATAAGACCATTTAATCAAGGTGGGTGACTTGTTTTTGCTCTCCCTTAAGAAGAACATTTTCTGCAGTTTGTTTGCTTGAACCCTGTCCCCCATGGAGTTTTGTTTTTGTTTTTGTTTTTGTTTTTGGCTTTTAAAAAGGGGAGTTTATTAAGTTGTAAGTTTACAGTTCTAAGGCCATGAAAATGTCTAAACTAAGGCAAGCTATAAAAATGTCCAAATTAAGGCATCCACGGAAAGACACACTTGGCTGAAGAAGGCCAGTGATGTTTGGGGTTTCTCTCTCAACTGGAAAGGCACATGGTGACATCTGCTAGCTCTCTCTCCAGGCTTCTTCAACAGCTTCCTCAGAGGTATTTTCTTTCTTTGTCTCCAAAGACCTCTAGCTATGTAGGCTCTGTTAGTTCTGTTGGCCCTGTTGGTTTTGGTGGCTGTTTCCAAAATGGTTCCTTTTTAAAAAAAACTATTTTTATTGTATAATATAACATACATACAAAGCAAAGGAATAAAAAAGCAATAATTTTCAAAGCACTCTTCAACAAGCAGTCACAGAACAAATCTCAGAGTTTGTCATGAGCCATCATTCCATTATCTCAGATTTCTCCTTCCAGTTGCTCTAGAGCACCAGAGAATAGAAGGAATATAAATATATGTATTTTGTATATTCATCATCATGATCATTTCTTAGAACATTTGAATCAATTCAGAAAAAGAAATAAAAGAAAACAGAAAAAAAATCATACATACCATACCCCTTACATCTCCCTTTCATTATCAGCATTTCAATCTACTAAATTTATTTAAACATTTGTTCCCCCTATTATTTATTTTTAATCCATATGTTTTACTCATCTGTCCATAAGGTAGATAAAAGGAGCATCAGACACGAGGTTTTCACAATCACACAGTCACATTGCAAAAGCTATATCATCATACAATCATCTTCAAGAAACATGGCCACTGGAGCACAGCTCTACATTTTCAGGCACTTTCCTCCAGCCTCTCCACTACACCTTAACTAAAAAGGTGTTATCTATATAATGCGTAAGAATACCCTCCAGGATAACCTTCTCGACTGTTTGGAATCTCTCAGCCATTGACACTTTATTTTGTCTCATTTCACTCTTCCCCCTTTTGGTCGAGAAGTTTTTCTTAATCCCTTGATGCTGAGTCCCAGTTCATTCTAGAATTTCTGTTCCATGTTGCCAGGAAGGTACACACCCCTGGGAGTCATCTTTCATGTAGAGAGGGGGAGGGCAGTGAGTTTGCTTGTCATGTTGGCTGAGAGAGAGGCCACATCTGAGCAACAAAAGAGGTTCTCTTGGGGATGACCCTTAAGCCTAATTTTAAGTAGGCTTAGCCTATCCTTTGCAGTTGAGATTCATATAAGTAAACCCCAAGATTGGGGACTCAGCCTATTGCTTTGGTTGTCCCAACTGCTTGTGAGAATATCGAGAATTCTCCACTTGGGGAAATTGAGTTTTCCCCCTTTCTCACCATTCCCCAAAGGGGACTTTGCAAATACTTTTTAATTCACTGTTCAAATCACTCTGGGATTTATTGGGGCATCACTCTGGACCAACTTACAAAATCTCATGCCCTAGTCAAGGTTCCATGTACTATGGTGTTTATTTAAGCTGGCCGCATAAGTTATATTAGGAGATGTACTATTCAAAATATACATTTTGTACCAAATATACATTTTTTACTTTAGTCTCACACATAAGTTAAAGTTTTAAAATATGAATTACCATGGATTTTCAACACCCTACAGTATTGACATTTGGTCCTTTGGTCTTCCTCATGCAAAACCATTTTTAAATTTTTACATTTAGTCACTTCATTATAAACTCTAGGCATTCCCAGAATATACCATCTCAGTCTTTATTGTCTATCTTTCCTTCTGATTTCATTTGTGTGTCCAGGCCTCCTCCCTCTATTATTCTCACATTTAGTTTCATTCAATGTTCTAACATTATTGTGTTACAGTTAGGTAGTATTGTGCTATCCATTTCTGAATTTTTATAATCAGTAGTGTTGCACAATCTGTATCTCTTCAACTCCGATTATCCAATATCTACCCTATTTCTATCTCCTGATGGTCTCTGTTCTTAGTGAAATTCTCCAAGTTTTCATCCACTAATGTCAGTTCATATCAGTGAGACCATACAATGTTTGTCCTTTTCTTTCTGGCTAATTTCACTCAGCATAATGTCCTTAAGGTCCATCCATGTTGTTACATACTTCATAATTTTATTCTGTCATACAGCTGCATAATATTCCATCGTATGTATATACCACAGCTTGTTTAGCCACTCATCTGTTAATGGACATTTGGGCTGTTTCCATCGCTTGACAATTGCAAATAATGCTGCTATAAACATTGGTGTGCAAATATCCATTTGTGTCCTTGCCCTCATGTCCCCTGAGTAGATACCTGGCAATGGTATTGCTGGGTCATGTGGCAGTTCTATACTTAGCTTCCTGAGGAACTGCCAAACTGCCTTCCACAGTGGTTGTACCATTTGACATTCCCACCAACAGTGGATAAGGGTGCATCTTTCTCCACATCCTCTCCAGCACTGGTCGTTTTCTCTTTTATTGAGAATAGCCATTCTGGTGGGTGTGAGATGATATCTCATAGTGGTTTTGATTTGCATTTCCCTAATAACCAGGGAAGTTGAGCATCTTTTCATGTGCCTTTCGGCCATCTGTATTTCCTCTTCTGAGAAGTGTCTGTTCATGTCTTTTGTCCATTTTGTAATTGGGTTTTCTGTCTTTTGTTGAGTTGAACAATCTCTTTACATATTCTGGATACTAGATCTTTATCTGATATATCGTTTCCAAATATTGTCTCCCATTGTGTAGGTTGTTTTTTACTTTCTTGATGAAATTCTTTGATGTAGAAAAGTGTTTAGTTTTGAGGAGTTCCCATTTCTTTCTTTCTTTCTTCAATGTTCGTGCTTTAAGTGTAAACCTCTTTTATAAGATTTATAAGTTATTTCCCTACATTTTCTTCTAAAAGTTTTATGGTCTTAGATCTATTATTTAGGTCTTTGATCCATTTTGAGTTAATTTTTGTATAGGGTGTGAGAGATGGATCCTCTTGCATGTGGCTATCCTGTTCTCTAGGCACCATTTATTGAAGAGACTGTTCTGTACCAGGTGAGTTGGCTTGACTGTCTTATCAAAGATCAGTTGTCCATAGATGACATGGTCTATATCTGAACACTCTGTTAGATTCCATTGGTCAGTATATCTATCTCTATGACAGTACCATGCTGTTTTGACCACTGTAGCTTCATAATATGCCTTAAAGTCAGGTAGCATGAGACCTCCAACTTCATTTTTCTTTCTCAGGATATTTTTACTATTCAGGACACCCTGCCCTTCCAGATAAATTTGGTTATTGGTTTTTCTATTTCTGAGAAGTAAGTTTTTTAAAAAAATTTTAATTGGTATTGCATTGAATCTGTAAATCAATTTAGGTAGAATTGACATCTTAACTGTATTTAGTCTTCCAATCCATGAACATGCTATGCCCTTCCATTTATTTAGGTCTTCTGTGATTTCTTTTAATAATTCTTGTAGTTTTCTTCACATAGGTCTTTTGTATCTTTAGCTAAATTTTTTCCTAGATATTTTATTCTTTTGGTTGCAATTATAAATGCAATTTTTTTCTTGATATCCCCCTCAGATTATTCATTACTAGTGTATAGAAACACTACAGATTTTTGAGTGTTGATCTTATAACCTGCCTCTTTGCTGTACTCATTTATTAGTTCTAGTAGTTTTGCTGTGGAATTTGGGGGGCTTTCAACATGATATGATACTATCTGCAAACAGTGAGAGTTTTACTTCTTCCTTTCCAATTTCAATGCCTTGCATTTCTTTTTCTTGTCTAATTGCTCTGGCTAGAACTTCCAACACAATGTTGAATAACAACGGTGATAGTGGACATCTTTGTCTTGTTCCTGATCTTGGGGGGAAAGTTTTCAGTTTTCCCCCATTGAGGATGATTATAGCTATGGGTTTTTCATATATTTCCTGTATCATGTTGAGGAAGTTCCCTCTATTCCTATCCTTTGAAGTGTTTTCTACAAGAAGGGATGTTGAATTTTATCAAATGCCTTTTCTGCATCAATTGAGATAATCATGTGGTTTTTCTACTTTGATTTGTTAATATAGTGTATTATATTTATTGATTTTCTTATTCTCCTTGCATATCTGGGATGAATCCTACTTGGCCATGGTGTATAATTCTTTTAATGTGCTGCTGGATTCGATTTGTAAGAATTTTGTTAAGGATTTTTACATCTATATTCATTAGAGAGATTGGTCTGTAGGTTTCTTTTCTTGTAATATCTTTGTCTGACTTTGGTATGAGGGTGATGTTGGCTTCATAGAATGAGTTAGGTAGCTTTCCCTCCTCTTCAATTTTTTTGAAGCATTTGAGCAGAATTGGTACTAATTCTTTCTTGAATGTTTGGTAAAATTCACATGTGATGCCATCTGGTCCTGGACTTTTCTTTTTTGGGGAGCTTCTTAATCACTAATTCAATTTCTTTGCTTGTGGTTGGTTTGTTGAGGTCGTCTATTTCTTCTTGAGCAAATGTTGGTTGTTCTTGCCTTTCTAGGAAGTGTCCATTTCATCTACATTGTCGAGTTTATTAGCATAAAGTTGTTCATAGTATCTTTTCATTACTTCCTTTATTTCTGTGGGGACAGTGGTTATGTCTCTTCTTCCATTTCTGATTTTATTTATTTGCATCCTCTCTTTTCTTCATTTTGTCAACCTCACTAAGGGTCTATCAATCTTATTGATTTTCTCATCAAACCAACTTCTGGTTTTGTTGATTTTCTCAATTGTTTTCATGTTCTCAATTTCATTCATTTCTGCTCTAATCATTCTTTCTTTCTTTTTGTTTACTTTGGGGTTAGTTTGCTGTTCTTATTCTAGTTCTTCCAAGTGGACAGTTAATTCCTCAATTTTTGCTCTTTCTTTTTTTTGATATAGGCATTTAGGGCAATCAATTTCCCTCTTAGTACTGCCTTTTCTGCATTCTATAAGATTTGATATGTTGTGTTTTCATTTTCATTTGCCTCGAGATATTTACTGACTTCTCTTGTAACTTCTTCCTTGACCCACTGGTTGCTTAAGAGTGTGTTGTTGAGCCTTCATATATTTGTGAATTTTTTGGCACTCTGCCTGTTATTTTCTACTTCATTCCTTTATGATCTGAGAAAGTGTTTTGTATGATTTCATTTTTTTTAAATTTACTGAGACTTGCTTTGTGACCCAGTGTATGATCTATCCTTGAGAATTATCCATGAGCACTTGAGAAAAAGGTGTATTGTGCTGTTGTGGGGTATAATGTTCTATAAATATCTGTTAAGTCTAGCTCATTTATTGTATTATACAAATTCTCAGTTTCTTTATTGATCCTCTGTCTAGATGTTCTGTCCATTGATGAGAGTGGGGAATTGAAGTTTCCAACCACAAAATGGTTCTAAAGGGCTCCAGTAAGCAACTCCACAATGAATGGGTGAAGACTCATCTCCACGGAAACCATCTAATCAAAAGTTTCCACCCACAAGTGGGTTGGTCACATCTCCATGGAAACAATCAAAAAGGGCTCCCTCCCAGCAGTATTGAATGAAGATTAATGGACATGGCTTTTCTGGGGTGCATAAAAGCTTCAAACTCGCACATTCAACCCTTGGACTCCAAAAAGACATGTTCTTTCCAGATGCAAAATTCATTCATTCCATAACAATATCAGAAAGCCTTAAACCATTTCAGTAATAAAACAAATACAATACAAAGTCAGAAATAGTACAAAATCTCATCAAACTCAGTTACAGGCATGGTCTTTCCTAAGGCAAAATTCTCCTCTGGCTCTGGACCTGTAAAATGCAGAACAAGTTATCTGCTGCCAACATACAAAGGAGGGATGGTCATAGGATACATATACCCATTTACATAGGGAGAAATTGGAATAAATGCAGGGATTATAAGCCTCAATTCTGCCTGCAGGGCAAACACTATTAGATTTCAAAATCTGACTGTCATTTATCCTTGGGACTTTGGAAAGCGGCAGTCCCACCCTTTCCAAGGGCATAGGTAGGGACCCGGCTCTGTCCAAATACAACCTTGAGGGACACTGGGAGACCATCTCTTTCTCGGCTCCACTCTCTCCAAGTATCAGGGCAGCACCCAGGCTCTCTGCCATCTTCAGGGCACATGCTCAACACCTCTAAAACATAGAACAATGGAGTGGCAGCCACGTTCTCCCAGCAAGCAAAAGGAAAGAAATAATGAAGATTAGAGCAGAAATAAATGAAATTGAGAACATGAAAACAATCGAGAAAATCAACAAAACCAGAATATGCTCCATGCTCTCCAAGGCCTGAGGTTGCACAGGTCTTCCTGAGCAATGAGGGAGAAGGTTCACTGCCTTCCGAGCAAACTCATCCTCTCTAAGTGTTTGGGTGGGTCTGCCCTTGTGGCCTGAGATTTTTTTACTTCAGACCTTAGCTTCTTATGCCTCTGAAGTTATTTTCCCTCCAATTTGTCCTTTTTCTGTCCTTTTTAGTCCAGACTGGCAGTCATTCCATTTATATAGATCAAACACTCTTGCTGGTTTTCTAAGCAGTACATGATGGGATCATGCCCATCAGACCAAAGGACTCACCACAGATCCTTCCTGGATAATTCCAACTCAAATCTTCACTTGTCCTGTAATGGCTGACTGCTTCCATGTTTGGTTAAATCCTCATGTGTGGCACTATTCTCTGGGATTCCTTTTCCTGGAAATCCAGAGTTTTACAGACCATTAATTTCTGATTTCTTTAGTCCCAAGAGTTCAGTTCTCAGCTTATCTCTCTCCTGTCACACTTCATTATAATCTGTAAAGAGAAACCAGGCTGCACTTTTCACATTTAATTTGGAAATTTCCTCAGCTAAGTATCCCTTTAAATTCTAACTTGCATACAATAGCAGTACACAATTTTGCAAGATTCTGCGTCACTTTAAAACAAGATTCACCTGCCTTCCAGTTTGCAATGGCACAGTCCTCATTTTGTCTAGGTCTTCTCTGACAAGCTCCTCACAACTCTTCCAAAATCTTCTCCTTATCTATTTAAAAAGTGTTTCCAACAAATTTGGTATTTCCAAACTGTAGCAGCACCCCACTTCTCTGGTACCAAAATCTGTTTGAGTCTGTAAAAGCTGCTGGAATTTAAAATACCAGAAATGGAATGGCTTTTAAAAAGGAGAATTTATTAAGTTGTAAGTTTACAGTTCTAATGCCATGAAAATGTACAAATTAAGGTAAGGCTATAAAAATATCCAAATTAAGGCATTTAGGAAAAGACACCTTTGCTCAAGAAGGCCATGGATGTTTGGGGTTTCTCTCCCAGGTGGAAAGGCACATGGCAATGTCTGCTAGCTTTCTCTCCAGGATTCTTCAATGTCTTATCCAGTGATATTTTCTTTCTTCATCTGCAAAGGCCTCTGGCTGTGTGGTCTCTGTTAGTTCTGTTGGCTCTGTTGGTTCTGGTCCCTTGTGGAGTTTTAAAGTTGAGTTATGTACCACCAACACTCAGATGCAGTCTTTTTTTGGGAGATTAAAAGTAATGAAACTTCCTTATGTTAAAAGGAAGTATAAAATCTCTCCCATCATTCCCATTTTCCAATCCCTCCCTTCTACTAAATGATCAAATCAAAATGGTGTTGTTTTTGCATTTGAGTAGTTGGATGTCTACTGAGTAGGGCCTGCATTTAAATAGAGGAGGTTGAACTGAAAAAGAATGGATCACATGGTTCTGAGAGGTAGGGGTACTAGAGGATCTTCTCTGTAGTTTCCAGTCTTGAGGAAGAACACTGGGCATTTATGGATACATTTCACTTAAGCGGGCTTATCTTCCATGTTTCTTATTCTCTGTTCTTCAGAAATGATTTTTGGCTTTCACTTCAAATTTTGCCACTATTCCTAGTCTTCAGGCATGTTGAAGACTAGATGTTTTTCTTTAACTGGAGAAGCCAGTTACTTCCAACTCTCCTGGATAGTCTGACCTAGGTGATGAAAGAGACAAAGATAGAAGAAGATAAAAGTAGAAGGCAGCCAAATTATAGAGGCAATTGGAGAGCTGGTTGCTAAGGAATTTCCAGGAAGAAAAAAACAAGACTTTCAGTATTATTTTTTTTATTTTTATTTTTATTTTTTAAACTTTTTTATTGTATACTATAACATATAAATGCAAAGAAAGAAAAAAGGATTAATTTCCAAATCACTTTTCAACAAGTAGTTACAGGACAGATCCCAGAGTTTGTCATGGGCTACCAGGCAATTCTCTCAGATTTTTCCTTCTTAGTTGCTCCAGAATATACGAGGCTAAAAGGCTTAAATATATTTTTTATAACTACAATCAACTTTTTTCTTTCTTTTTTTTGTGAAAAATAACATGTATACAAAAAAAGCTATAAATTTCAAAGCAAAGCACGACAATTAGTTGTAGAACATAGTTCAGATTTTGACATGGGTTACAGTTCCATAATATTAGGTTTTACTTCTAGCTGCTCTAGGATACTGGAGATTAAAAGAGATATCAATTGAATGATTTAGCAACCTGTATTCATCCGTAAAATCCTATATTCTTTGTATAGCTCCACCATCACCTTTGATCTTTCTATCCCTCTCTTTAGGGTGTTTAGGCTATGGCAATTCTAAATTTTTCATACTGAAAGGGTCTGTCACTAATATGGGGTAGGGAGATAGGACGATCTGATGTCCTGGAGTGGCTGAATATCTGGACCAGGGACCCATCTAGAGGTTGTAGGTTTCTGGAAAGTTACTCTAGTGCATGGAACCCTTGTGGAATCTTGTATATTGCCCCAGGTGTTCTTTTTTTATTTTTATTTTTTTTAAATACAAAAAAAAAAAAACCCCACCAATTAAACACAAGCATTCCTATTTTGATCATTCTGTTCTACATATATAATCGGTTCATATTATTTTGAAATAATAATAGTTACCTGAAAAGAAACTGCAATCAACCATGTCCAAAAATGTGAACTGACTGGATGATTATAAGAATTTTGCAAATCAAACAAAGTGAAGCTGGGCAGGTTTTTTTTGAGGAATAAAGTGCCCATGGGTAGAGGAAGTGTAGGGAGTTCATTAGCCTTAGTCAGGTAGAAATGGCACGTTCAAGGTGTCAGTATCAGCTCATCAGTGTGAGCCAAAAGACTCATAGATTTCTTATTTTTATTTTTTTGTTGTTACAGCACAAAACAAAAATTAGATAATTAGGTCGATGTGTTTAGAGCTATTATAGGAAGAAAGGCCAAGTAGAAACCTCTGAGACTGTCCTTACCCTCTGAGCTAAGATAATAAATCCAGGACAATATTGCATCCCTGGGGGTGAGGATGGAGCTTACAATGTAAAAGGGAATTTTATAAAGCTTAACAGTAGCTAATTTTTCCTGCTTAATTTAGCTATTTACATATATTTTAGCTTCTGAAATATCCAGCAAAAGCATTTGTGTCATTTTATATTCACGGCTATGCATTTAGTGTGAGTTAAGAATTATAAAGAAAAGAATTATGGGCCCCATCAGGCTGAAGATAAACAATCCTGGCGCCAAGGTTACTTGTTAGTAAAACTGTTAAGAAATGCTTATTGTAAAACTGTTCTTATCTGCTTTTTTGCAAAACAGCACCTGTGACCCATGCTCAACCCCCACCCCCCTCATCTTACCCTTTAAAAAGCTTTTGCAGACTTAAGTTCGGGGCTCTCTGTTCCTGCGTGTTCAGCGAGCCCCACACATGTGTGGAAAATAAACCCCTTGCGTGTTGCATGAGAGAACATCTCTTGGAGTCCTCCTTTGCGTGGCAAAATTCTCAAATTCTTACAACAATAAAGGATGTGTGTGTGGGGTGGAGTCGCTATCACATTTCTGTCTTCCTTCTGTTGCTTCCTGTGAAACGGAGTTCAAAGGATATTAAGAAATGATGAGAAAGAAAGAATGAAAGAAAGAATGAAAGACAGACACGGATGGGTTCAGGGGGTCTGAAGCTCAGTGATAACAGACCAGAGACATCAGACAACTTTATTCTAAACTGGTTCCTGCTTATATACTGCAGGATTCATGTGACAAAGAGTACGCACGCACCTGGTGAGAATACAGAGTGCTTACTTAAGATGACCACAAAGAACCTGGGGCTAAGACAAAACAAACATTCTCTCTCTCCCAGACTGTTCTCCATTAAGCAAATAACTGTCTCCCCAATTTCTTGCCACCACTTTGACGCCAGCTGCTCCCAACAAATTCTGCAGGTCTTGTTTTAACCCTTGGCTCTTACAGTCTCACTAGTCTGGACCCCTCAGAAACCAGATGAATCCTGGTGAAAGTCTGTAGACTATTGCAAACTCAACCAAATAGTAGTCCTAATCAAAGCTGCTGTTCCTGAAGTGTTGTTTTTGCCAGAGTGGATTAATATGTTGCCAGGGACATGATATGTGACCACTGAGTTGGCGAATGCAATGTTTTCTATTCTAATTTAAAAAGAGCATTGAAAACAATATACATTCACATGGTGTGGACAGTTATATTCAGTTATAGTTTTGCCTCAGGGTTCTATTAGCTCTCCCGCCCACTTTCCATTATATTCTGAACACCCGTAGAACTTTACCCTGAACTACTGCATTGATGACATCCTGCAGCAAGGGGCCCTAATGCTGGGGGCCTTATGAGACACACAAACTGTCAGCTCAGTGAAGATTTTAGGGATCCAGTGTAAGGGGCATGCTAGGATTTCCCCTGAAACGTAAAGACAAATTGCTGTATCTTACCTTCCCTTTCACAAAGGAGGACACAGCAACAGGTAATGTGTGTTCTGTAGGCAATGTAATTTGCACGGGTGATTCCCAACTGGGGGCCAATTTGCTTCCCAGGGGTCATCTGGTGATGTCTGGAGACATCTTTGAGATGCTGAGAATGCTGCTGACATCTAGTGGGTAGAGTCCAGGAATGTTGCTAAATATCCTGCCATACACAGGACAGCCTCCACAAAGAACCATCTGGCCCAATATGCCAATAGTGCTGAGGTTGAGAAACCCCTTTGATTTACATACCAGGTGACACTCAGTGCTGCCAGACTTGAGTGGGCTCAGAGCAGACAGGGAAATCCTGCTGCTTTGTCCAGAGGATCCAGTTGACCCAGTGGTGTTAGTGGTCTCCGTGGTGGGAAAAGAGGTAGTGTGGATGTTATGGTAAGCTCCAATGGGAGGATCTGAGCTCAGGCCCCTGGGTTCTGAGGGTGAGTCTCCATCTAGAGGTTTCCTGTTAGAGGAGCCCTGAGTTGGATAGAAATAGCTTGGCCTTAGTATCCCTGCTGCACTCAGTCACTGGCTAACAGTAGCCTGACAGAAGAAAGGCTCTCTGTGAGCACCCTGCTGGGTGGAGAAATGTGACAGCCAGAGGCTACGCTTCACCTGTGCTCTCTATCTCCAAGACAGTTTCTTCTGAAGCCAGATCTGGACAGTTCAACTCAGCTGAACTGTGTCACTCTGAGTCCGGCAGAAGACAGAAACTAGTCACCCATTTAGCCAGTGGAAGCTTAATATAAAGAATTATTAAGCTATGATAGGATGGTAACTAAAAAGTTGGAAAGAGAACTTAAAGGGTAGCCTAGGATTGAAGGTTGGGACCCAAAGAAGAGCAAACTCAGGATGGGGCTTCAGATTGTGTTGAAGAAGGGTAGGATTGCAACTCACTGGGTGGCAGAGAAGTGCACCCAACTCTCTGTGCACCCAACTCCCAGCCTCTGTACCTCTGTGCCAAGGGGGTCCTTCCAGCTTGCTTGAACCAGCCCTGGCCCGGGTTCAGGCCACTGCTGTTTTATTTTTCCTAACTTCTTCTTCACCAATGCCAGTAGTGCTGCCCCAGCATGCCTTCCCTCGGCAAACTGACAGTTCTGGCCCCAGACCATGGCCCTCCTGACATGGATACCATGCTCTTGGTGAGCAGGCTCCTGATACCCCAATACCCTCTGTGTCCCACCCTCAGCCTTGGCCTGGCTGTACCCTCAGGGTGTTTCCTGTGCTTCCCACATGGATGCACACATCTCAGGCCTTGCCCTGCTCTGCCAGTAAGTGGGTTCCTGTGTCTGACACTTTCTGGGCACCCCTCTGCCAGACTGGGACCCTGCACTCCCAAAGGCTGCTTCCTGCCCGCCCAGTGACTGTGAACCATCTCAGGCCTGAGCAAGTCAGTGAATGTATCTGCCAGGTTTGAAAACCACCCTGGGAGCCACTTTCTTTGGGTGTTCTCCCATCCTGGATTATCCTCTAGATTTCACATTCCACCTCTATATTTGGTCCACTGTAATGGTTAATACTTCTTTATATTAATGATTCCTCAACAATTTCTGTATTTTCTTCTAGCTTTTCTAGTACACTAGAAATTAAAAAGAGATATCTAATAATGAGTTAGTGGTTATAATCATTTTTAAAATCTGAATCTCTCCATTACACCTCCACCCTCTCATTTAATCATTCTCTCAATTTCCACGTGCTCATTCTTTTTTTTTTTTTTAACATTTGTTCCCCCTAGTATTTATTTTTATTCCATATGTTCTACTCATCTGTTGACAAAGTAGGTAAAAGGAGCATCAGACACAAGGTTTTCACAATCACACAGTTACATTGTGAAAGCTATATCATTATACAATCATCATCAAGAAACATGGCTACTGGAACACAGCTCTACAGTTTCAGGCGGTTCCCTCCAGCCTCTCCATTACATCTTGAATAACAAGGTGATATCTACTTAATGCATAAGAATAACCTCCAGGATAACCTCTCAACTCTGCTTGGAATCTCTCAGTCATTGACATTTTGTCTCATTTCACTCCTCCCCCTTTTGGTCGAGAAGGTTTTCTCAATCCCTTGATGTTGAGTCTCAGTTTATTCTAGGATTTCTGTCTCACATTGCCAGGATAACCCCTCGACTCTGTTTGGAAACTCTCAGTCATTGACACTTTGTCTCATTTCACTCTTCCCCCTTTTGGTCCAGAAGGTTTTCTCAATCCCTTGATGTTGAGTCTCAGCTCATTCTAGGATTTCTGTCTCATGTTGCCAGGAAGGTCCATACCCCTGGGAGTCATGTCCATGTAGACAGGGGGAGGGTGGTGAGTTTGCTTGTTGTGTTGGCTGGAGAGAGAGGCCAAATCTGAGCAACAAAAGAGGCTCTCTTTGGGGTGACTCATAGGCCTAATTTTAAGTAGGCTTGACCTATCCTTTGTGGGGTTAAGTTTCATATGAACAAACCCCAGGACTGGGGGCTCAGCCATGTGCTCACTCTTAATATATAAAAATTGCCTCCCTCCCTGAACACAGGGATGTGTCATGTCTTTTGTTTCCACACTGACTTTCACAATGCCTAGAATAAAGAAGGTTCTCAGTAAATGTTTCTGTTTTAACTTTACAGCCCCCATTCTGCAATTCTCCCAGATGATGGGTCTCCAGTGGAGACTGGCAGGTCAGCCTTAGCACATAATCTCTCATATTCTAATCATGGTTTAATTCAAGACAGTTTCATCTTTCCTTGATAAAATCAACAAAATGCGAGGGAAGATATTTCCCTCAGGTTGAATGCACCTGTCATGGAAAAGTGGAAGTTGAGTTTGATGAGTTCCTTGGTAACTCTAGAGAGGAGAAAACATTTATGACAGCCTGAAACTGGAGAGTCTTAACTGAGGGATTTGTTTAGGCATCCAAATACCAGCTGTTTTTCATCATAAAACAAATAGCTGTTCAATGAAGGTACAGGGATGCTTAATTCAGACATAATTTGAGCCTTAGTATACAAGGAATGCTAGGTGACAACTTCCTAGAGGGTACCTGCTCTGGATCTAAAGTTAATTGCGGAAGTTGGAGAGTGGGAAATCTCAGCTTTCAACCGACTCCCAGAAACTCCTTGGGGATCCAGATGGTGTTTGAACAAGGAATTCTGAAGCTCAGAGTTGGCCTAACGTGTACTCCTTGAGTATCTCTCATCTATACCAATCCACTGGGGGCACCGAATCTCTGCAACTTAACAGGAGGTCTTGTGTATGGTTCCTATGTCTCTACAGCCTGGAAATGTCTGTGATTTTCATTCCAGACTGTGTCAGGAAATATCTGAGTTTTCTGTTTAGAGAGGCGTTTTCAGTCTCATAGATTGCTCTGGTGAATATCAAGAAGACATATAGGGATAATAAGATAATCAGAGGGGCTGCCTATGCTGTCTTAGAAAAATAACTGTTTCTGGCTGGCCTACTGTAGCAAATGCTTCATGATCATAGCTGAAACCACTCATACATGCACAGATCTAGCTAATCCACATCGGCCTGAGAATGGATTGATAAGTACTGCACTGCTTTCTTACCAATGAAGACAGCTGTCTTGGAACTAACCACCTGGTTTCTTCAGCAGGGACTCAGGCATCAGGGGCATTCCAGCAGCAATTTCAGCTGAGGGTTCAGGCATTTGGCCTCTGAGTTGCTAATTCCAAGCAATTTGCTGTTCAATTCATTCATCCCACAATGAACTAAACTGGCATTCCATGGCCTCTGGAGAATCAGTACTTGGATTAATATCTATGCATCTGTCGTGCTGTAAAATGTGGCTGACCAACTTTCAAATTGTGCTGATGCATATTGTAGATTCCGTTATTACTAATTTTGGTTAATCCTTGAAATTATTACCAGATAGAATAGAAATCTGATGATTTGAGGGTTGGCTGGTTTGGTATTAGCCGCTGTCGTAGACCCACTGCTGTCTGTGTCACCAACGATATCAGATGAAGTCCAATTGGTATTACTGGGGCAAGTATTACATTAAAAGGAGTTTCTGTATGCATGCACATGTTTATCGCAGTTTCCATGGAATATGGAATCACATGGTTTGTCTTCTTAAAGAAAGAGAATAAAGACTGAAACACAGGAGTTGCAGATTGAGAAGCAAAGGGAAACGAGCATTTAGATGATTAGTTTGGAGGATCTGAAAGACTATGGGGCAAATGTTGAGCACATGGGGCTTCAAACAGTAGAGATTAACAGGCAACACAGGGTCAGCATGATGATTAGATATAAGAGTGGGGAATAGGCTTGTGCAGGTAAAGCAACAGAGACAATATTAAGAGGAGGCAAAACAGATGCCTTAATTAGGTACTATGGTAGGGGGCAGTCCTAGTCTGGCCTGCGCTTTACCCTGGGACCCACAAACATCCTGTGCTCAGG
Source organism: Tamandua tetradactyla (assembly GCF_023851605.1). Taxonomy (NCBI): domain Eukaryota; kingdom Metazoa; phylum Chordata; class Mammalia; order Pilosa; family Myrmecophagidae; genus Tamandua; species Tamandua tetradactyla. Next base: position 223,663,270 of record NC_135327.1, on the reverse strand, counting down.
ACCAGGTGGGTCAGCCTTGCAGGATAAAACAGAAACCCCTGGAAGATAAGGGGTCTACTTGCCTATCCCTTCTTCTATTGCCATGAACATATGTAAACATTCACTAGAGAAGTTTGACTCTAGAAGACATGTTTTATAACATCCAGCTCACATCCGGTGGGGAGGCAGCACCACGGACACAAGAAAGAGCGTCTCTGCTGGCTCTGGGGAACCCACACCCATTAAAGAAGCTGACCTTGCTCTGTCTCCTCTCTATTTGAGTAACATATCTTTCCCTCAAAGCCTGTGACTGATGCTTTTGGTGGTGACGCTGCACCTGTACTGGACTAGGCTGACATCTCCTTAAGTGTGTCTCCTCCTGACAGTTAACTAACTACTGAAGAATTTGGTTATCAGGATTTGAGGCAAGAATAGCTATATTATATATTTTGTATATTCTATCAATTACTTTACCCTTTAATAGAAGCAGCCTATCTTATCTGACTTTTACTTGACATTTTTCCATCTCATCTTCAGTATTAAAATATTTTTGGTGAAATCTCTACTGTCTAGTTTGTGCCTTCCACAAGTACTTGCCAGAAACTGTTAACTCCTTCTCATGCTACAAAATTGTAGTTTTAAAAAAAAGTTCTCCACTCTGGTTGTAAATCAAAACGATAACCATTTTCAAATTATAAGGGAAAATAGACCATCACAGTAAGAAAAATGAAAAAAAAAATCCCATAAATAAATATATCTAAAGTATGCAGGGTTTACATAAGTAAAAACAACCAAAAGCTAAGAAGAGAAATAAAATATGACAAATAAAAGGAGAGACAAAGCATCATCCTGGATAGACTTATTCAAGAGATTGTCAATTAAGATTGATTCTTTTAACCCAGTAACAATCAGAATCTAAGAAATTTTTTTTAAATTTGACATAGTGATTAAAAATTCATCTCAAATGATGAAGAGGTAAACACTGCCAAGACTATTGAAATGGAAGAAGAATGGACTTATGATGAATAGGAAAACATATTTTATAAAGAAGTAAAATAGTGAAATTATTTTCTTCTTCTGACGCAAGAAGATGCAGTCCATTCCATCGAACAGACTGAAAAACTCAGAAACAGAAAAAACATGCCTAAAAATTTAATGTATGATAAAATGGCATTTTAAATTAGGTGAGGAAAGATGAGTTGTTTGCTAAAGAGACTACACTTAAGCAATTCTGTTATACCAGGCATCAATATGTCTTGGATTGATTAAAGATTTAATTGGGGAAAATAAAGCAAAAAGAAAAAAATGTAAAACTGTGAACGTGAGGCTAGACCGAAGGGGAGGGGGAGAAAGCAGGCTGTGGAAATGCGTTTTCACATCTGGAGAACGTGCATCGGCTTCTCATCAACTGGCACTCGGTGACACACATTGCCACAATCTCCGAAACCCTGGAAACGGTCTGCTGTTGTTGCCCCCGCTAAATTCTCATAGAAACTGGTCGAGGCTAAAATTGAGGGAAAAAGAGACCTTAGCCACTTTTTTTTTTTTATATTTCACATATTTAATACTTGTATTTGAATATATTAGAATAAATATTTCTGCATCTGTATATATTAGTCATATATTACATAGCATTCTGTCAGTTATACAACACAGAAAACACTTATAGGTGAACATTAAAATGGCAGTGTACATATAATAATTCAACACTGATAAGATAATCAGGTATTCATTTAATGGGAGAGTCTAATATTTCACGATAATCCTGCCTTTTAAAATTCCTCCAATAAAGTTTATATCCAGTAAGGTCAAAAATATTGATCATAATGATTACCCCTCCAAAGACGTCATAAACACTAAGAAATAGGTGTAACACTAGAAGCTGCAAGACCATAGCTACCACGATCTCTAGATGTTCTACTATACTGACCAAAGCTGGGAGAAACTATTGAAAAAGATGTACAAGCACAGGCAATAGAGATGACATTGCATATACCATAAAAGAAGAATCATAATCTGCATCCCTGTGGTCCAAAAGGGGCCTACTGATCGCAACATAGAACTAACACAGATAAGACCTGCAAGACAGAATGGATAAAAATCAGTTCTAGAAATGGAACTTCAGAATGATCAGAAACAAGCCTAGTGAATAAGAGCTTAGCGACTTCTTAGGGAAGTATTCTGGGGTATGAAGTCTTAAGAACCCCTAAATTCCAAGCCACGGTGGCCGCAGTGTTGTGCAAAAACCGCTTTTTCACAGGCGAGTCTTCCTCCCGCAACCCACTTCCGGCGCAGCCCTTCCCCAGCGACGCCCACGCCGGATGCCCACAGGCGTTCGCCGAGATTGGAGGTGCCCGGACTTTGCGCAAGCGCACCGGGAATCTGCACCAGCCCGGCCCCGTGCGCACGCGCAGGGACGCCGACTTCTGAGGCGAGCACGCGCGCTTCTGTTTAACGGCTTAGCTTGGCTACAGTTAATTTGCTGGAAAGGTTGTAGTTAGCCGAGCTTCGCTGTGGCGATGTTGCGGCGAGGCCGGGTGGGGTCCCGTCTAACTCTGGTTCTGAGTTCAGGGGGCGGTGGAAAACCAAGTGGCAGGTGAGGTGCCTCACCGCGCCTCGGCGATGAAGAGAATTTTTGGCTTCCGGAGCAAGAAGGGCAAGCCGCCGCCGGGCTCCGGCAGCCCGCGCAGGGACGGCGGGCCTGGCCCAGGAGCGCAAGCCGGGTATCTCCTTCCGGACCGGGACCTCGGCAAGATCCACAAGGCCGCCAGCAGGGGCAATGTGGCCAAAGTGCAGCAGATCCTGTTTTTGGGGAAAAGCCGCCTGAATGATAGGGACAAAATGAACAGGTGATGGGGGCCACGGGGCGGGCGGGAGAGAGTCCAAGGGGAACCCGGGATGGAGCCGGGACCTGCCTGCCTCCCTAGTGCCGTCCCCGAGAGGTTGTCACCTGAGGAGCTGCTCCCATAGTCTGTCCTCTGAGTGGTGTCACCCGAAGGATGTTTTCCGATATTCTGTCATCCGAGGGGCTGTCACCTGAGAGGCGGCCCCACGCCCAAGGGCTGTTCCCTAAGAGGCCATCAAACGTAGAGGCCCGTCTATCTTTTCTCTGAAGACCCCAAGTGCCTGGAATGTGGGAACTTCACCTGGGGTCTAGCGCCCAGCCGAGCTTCAGGAGCAGCAAGAGTCCATGCAGAACCGAATGCACTCACCAGTCCCCTTAGAGAGTACCAATTTTAAAGTGATTTACCCAAATACTAATACTGTGAAATTGTTTATATAATGCCATTTTATTTTTAATGTACACATTTTAAAACTAGTGTTGTATGTTCAGAAAAGCGGATGATGAGAGAAATAATTCCTGCAATATATCAATTTCTGGGCTTAAAATTCTTCTAATACAATTCAGTATCTATTTTATGCATAGTGTATACCTATATATGTGTAAACCTTACCGAGGGACCTTAAACTCTTGCTTTGTATATGTGGTACATTTTTTTTAAAACCGGTTTTATTCACGCACCATACAGTCCATCCAATGTGTATAATCAGTGGCTCTCAGTATAATCACTTGGCTGTGCCTTCATCATCACAATCAATATTAGAACATTTCCATTACCCCCAAAAGAAAAAGCCCATATGCCTTATACCACCCTATTACTGACATTAACATTGGTGTGGTACATTTGTTAACAATCGATGGAAAATATTGAAATATTACTGTTAATAGTAGTCTGTAGTTTGCATTAGGTGTTTTTTTCCCCATATGCCACTCTATTGCTAACACCTTGTGATAGTGATATTTGTTCTAGATCATGGAAGAGCATTCTATTTGTACTGTTAATCACCTTAATCATCTGTAAAAGGGTTCACAATGTTTATACAGTCTCATGTTTCATCCTCTAGCATTCCTTCCAGTGATATACACACCCTAAACTTCACCTTTCAACCACAACCACATGATTCTCTGAATTTCCAAGCATTTGCAGTCAATCTTATTAAAAATTCTGCACAAGTTAAATCAGTTCCCCATTTTCTACTCTAATCTGTCCTCTGGTGACCTTGCTCATTGTATTTAGTTCATATGACTGAGATCCTTTTGTGTTTGGCTTATTTTCACTCAACATGATAGGTTCATGATAGTTTCACCTCAGGGTTCATCCATATTTTTGCATGTATCAGGACTTCATTCTTTCTTACTGCTGAATAATATTCCATCGTAGGCCTACCACATTTTGTTCATCCATTCATCAGTTGATGGGCTCTTGGGTTGTTCTCATCTTTTGGCAATTGTGAATAATACCTCCATGAACATCAGTGTGAAAGTGTCTGTTTCATCCTGCTTTTAGTTCTTCTGAGTATATACTTAGTAGCAGGATTACCAGATCATATGGCAGTTTGATATTTAGCTTCCTGAGGAATCAACAAACTGTCTTCCACAGCGGCTGTACCATTTTACATTCCCAGTAGCAGTGAATAAGTGTTCCTATTTCTACACATCCTTTCCAACACTTGTGGTTTTGTTTGTTTAATAGTGGCCATTTTAGTAGGTGTGAAATGATACCTCATTGTGATTTTGAATTGCATTTCCCTAATGGCTAGTGATGTTGAACAGCTTTTCATGTGCTTTTTAGCCATTTGTATTTCCTGTTTGGAATAATGTCTATTCAAGTCTTTTGTCCAATTTTTAGATTTTTTTTTGTCTTTTTATTGTTGAGTTACAGGATTTCTTTATATGTTCTGTATATCAAACCCTTATCAGATATGTGATTTCCAAATATTTTCTCCCACTGAGTAGGCTGCTTTTTTACCTTTTTGAGAAAGTCCTTTGAAGCACAAAAGTGTTCAGTTTTAAAGAAATCTGATTTATAGTTTTTAAAGAAATCTGTTTTATAAAGAAATCTGGTTATGCTGAACCACCCTGGCATACCTGAAATAAAACCCCCTTATCATGGTGTATAATTATTTTAATGTGCTATTGGATTTGATTTGCAAATATCCTTAGAGGATTTTTGCATCTGTATTCATTACAAGGATTGGTCTGTAATTATTTTTTCTTGTAGTATCTGTATCTGTCTGGCTTGGTATTAGGGTGATATTAGCTTCATAGAATGAGTTATGTAGTGTTCCCTCCTCTTTAGTTCTTTGGAAGATTTTGAGCAGGATTGGTATTAATTCTTCTTGGAATGATTGGTACAATTCACCTGTGAGGCTATCTTTCCTGGACTTTTCTTTTTTGATGACTGACTCAATCTCTGTATTTGTGGTTGGTTTGTTGAAATCTTCTGTTTCTGCTAGGGTCAAGGCAGATTGTTCATTTGTTTCTAGGAAATTGTCCATTTCATCTCCGTTGTCTAATTTGTTGACCTACTGTTTGCTCATAGTATGATCTGTTTTTTTTTGTATTCTGTGAGGTGAGTGAATATTCCATTATTGCAGCATCATTTATTGAAATTGTTTTATTTTTTGTTTTTTGGAGTGGATGGGCTGGAAATCAAACCCGGGTCTCCTGCATGGCAGGCAAGAATTATACCACTAAAGTAAACTTGCACCCCCTCTTATGATTTTTTTTTCTTGTGATCTTTGTAATGTAAAATCTCCTCTCTCATTTCTTACTTTATTTGCATCTTTTTTTTTTTCTTCATCAGTCTAGCTAAGGGTATGTCAATTTTATTGATCTTCCCAAAGAGCAAACATTTGGTTTTGTTGATTCTCTCCATTGTTTTTTGTTGTTATTCTCCATTTCGTTTATTTCTGCTTGAATCTTTGTTATTTCTTTTTGTATGCTTGCTTTGGAATCATTTGCTGATCTTTTTCTACCTCCTCCAAAAGTGCAGTTGGGTCTTTGAGCTAAGCCTTTCTTCCTTTTTAATGGAGGCATTTAGGGCTATCGATTTCCCTCGCTACACTGTCTTTGCTACATCCCACAAGTTTTGATATGTTTCATTCATCACAAGATATTTACTGATTTCTCTTGAAAGTTTTCTTTGACCTACTGATTAAGAGTATGTTTAATCTCCATATATTTGTGAATTTTCCAGTTCTCTGTCTCCTATTGATTTCTAGCTTCTATTATGATCAGAGAAAGTGCATTGGATAATTTTGGTCTTTTTAAACTTACTGAGTGAGACCTATTTTGTGACCCAGCATGTTCTCTCTCCTTGAGAATGAACCATAAGCAGTTAAGAATGTGTATCCTTTACCCTGATTATGTGTTGTTCATTACACAAATCTATATTATGTATTAAAACTCATATAATTATACCCCAAAAAGTCAATTTTACTCTATGTAAATTTTTAAAAAATAATAATAAAAGTTAAAAAAAAAAGGAATTCATATCCTACTATTTTGTGGCACAATATTCTGTATATGTCTTGTTAGATCTAGTTCATTTATCATATTCAAGTTCTCTCCTTTTGATCCTCTGTTTAGATGTTTGTCTATTGATGAGAGTGGTGTATTGAAATCTCCAACTATTATTGTAGAGACAGCTAATTCTCCTTTCAGTTTTGCCAGCATTTACTTCATGTATTTTGTAGCACCTTTGTTAGGTGAATAGATATTTATGATTATTTTTTTTGTGGACTGTCCCGTTTATTAATATATAAATATATAATTAATATATAATGCCCTTCTTTTTCTCTTATAATATTTTTGCATTTAAAGTCTCTTTTTTATGATATTACTCTAGCTACCTTAGCTCATTTCATTGTTATTAGTGTAGAATATCTTTTTCCAGCCTCTCACTTTCAGACTATTTCTGTTTTGGGGTATAACGTCTATCTCATATAGGCAACATATAGATGGATCATATTTTTTTTATCCATTCTGCCAGTCTGTGTCTTTTGATTAGGGAGTTTAATCCATTTGTAGTCAGTGGTATTAGTATAAAGGCAGTACTTCGACCGTTTTATTCTTTAGTTATACCTTGATTCTCTCTTTTTTTATCCTTTTAGTTAATTTCTGCACTTTCCTCCAAGCATCTCTCTCCTGTCTTGTCTTTTCAGCCTGCTGACGTCCCAGTACTATTTCTTGGAGGACAGGTCTCCTCTTAACGAACTCTCTCAGCCTCTGTTTGTTTGTCAATATTTTAAACTCTCATTTTTTTTTAACTTTTTTTATTGTGTAGTATGACATATATGCAAAGCAAAGAAATAAAAAAAGCCATAGTTTTCAAAGCACTCTTCAACAAGTGCTTACAAGACAGATACCAGAGTTTGTCATGGGCTTCCATACGATCCTCTCATATTTTTCCTCTAGCTCCTCCAGAATATAGGAGGCGAGAGAGCTTAAATACTTTTTTATCATCACAATCGAATTTTTTTTCCTTTTTTTTGTGAAGAATAACATATATACAAAAAAACTATAAATTTCAAAGCACAGCTCCATGTTAGTTGTAGAACATGTTTCAGACTTTGACATGGGTTATAATTTCACAATTTTAGGTTTTTACTTCTAGCTGCCCTAAAATACTGGAGACTAAAAGAGATATCAATTTAATGAGTCAGCATTTGTATTCACTTGTTAAGTCCTATCTTCTATGCATAATTCCACCATCACCTTTGATCTCTCCATCTCTGTCTTTGGGTTTGTTTGGGCTATGGCAATTCTAAATTTTTGATATTAGAAGGGTCTGTCACTAATATGGGGTAGGGAGATGAAACTATCTCATGTTCTGGAGAGGCTGGGCTAGATTTCAGGACTTACCAGGGACCCATCTGGAAGTTCTAGGTTTCTGGAAAGTTACTCTAGTGCCTAGAACCCTTGTGAAATCTTATATATTGCCCTAGGTGTTCTTTAGGATTAGCTGGGATGGTCCTGGTTGGGTATTGGTAGGTTATGATAGGTAGCAATGTCTACCTGAAGCTTGCGTAAGCGCAACCTGGCAGAGTAGCCTTTCAACTCTATTTGAACTCTCTCTGCCACTGATACTTTATTAATTACACTTCTTTCCCCCTTTTTGTCAGGATGTAATTGTTAATCCCACAGTGCCAGGTCTGGATTCAGCCCTGGGAGTCATCTTCAACATCACCAGGAAGACTTGGATTTCATGTCCCATGTAGGGGGAGGGCAACGATTTCACTTGCAGAGTTGGGCTTAAAGCGACTGAGGTCACCTCTGAGCACCAACAGAGGTCCTCCAGAAGTAACTCTTAGACATACCTACAGGTAGTCTAAGCTTCTGTGCTACCTACATAAGCTTCACAAGAGTAAGCCTCATGATCAAGGGCATGCCCTATTGATTTGTGTATTACTAAAGTTTGACACAGTATCAGGGAATTCCCTGATGGTAAGGCTTAATAGCTCCATATTCTTTCTCCCCTCCCTCAAGGGACTTTGGCAATACTTTTTGATTATCTGCTTACTATACTCTAGGATGTTTCCAGGCGTTACAGTAGTCTATACAGGATTAAAGGGCCTCTTTTTTATTCTGTACTTCCTGTGTTTCAGTTGTTCAAATGAGCTATACAGATAGGTTGAATTAGATTATGCACTACAGAAAATTTCAGCTTCAGAGCAAATGAACTTGTCTTTCATTGGTCTCAAAGAGTATGTGTGGCTCTAAAATATAGACACTGTCTTCCTTACCCCTATGTTCTGAATTACTTTACCCCAATGTGTTCGGCTTCATTCTTATCTCTAAATATCAGGTTATAGATATAAAACAGCCTCTCAAAATCCAGAAATGATAATTACCACTCCAAACTTGATGTGTCTGCTAAAGCTTACAATCTAGGCCCCTGTTTTCTTATAAGCATTTTCTAAAGGTGACCGTACCATTGTTGTTTTTTTGTTTCTGGTTTATTTTTTGTCTCAAAGTGTCCCACATGTTTGTTCACATCATTGCATGCCTCACGATTTTGTTCCTTTTTATAGCAGCACAACCTTTCTTTGTAAGTATACATCATCGTTCGCCAGTTTACTTCTCCATCAGTGCATCATTCAGCCACCTGCATTCATTGGGCATCATGTAGAGGACCCAAAGTTCGCAGTCCATCAACATTCTCAATTTTAGATAATTTCATTGTTCCCAAGAAGCAGAAAACCAGTAAACACCTTTGTCAAATAGGAAATCTAAACTTCCTCTTAACTCTTGTCCCTCACCGAATTATTTATTTCTGCTGTTGTTTTGGTAGTGCTGATGGTTTCCTTTTGAACATAGCTCATAGCATGCAATAGCAGTTTTCTCTGCTATTTTAAGTACCCTGAACTTAAAAACTCTTTATGCAAGAATCATATCTTTAAGGTAATTCTTACGAGAACTCGTTTATATTTCTAGTGTGAGTCAGTGGGACATGTACAACCCCTTTCAATTTTGTTCATCTTCGATATGGTAATATTACTTCTAGAGAAGTAATATTACCACTAGAGAATCACTTTCGCTCCTATCTATTCCCTTACATTGGAGTTCAACCTCATTACCTAACAGTTCACCCACCTCTAGTGTCTGTGTATCTCTAAGTCCCCTCTCTTCTGTATTATAAGCCTCTGATTATACCTTTATGCTGGTCATAAAAGTGAACTCATACCGTGTTCTAGTTAGCTAGCTGCCAGAATGCAACACACTAGAGACAGATTGGCTTTTAATAAAAGGGGATTTCTTTTGCTAGTTCTTCAGAGGAAAGGCAGCTAACTTTCAGCTGAGGTTCTTTCTTACGTGGGAAAGCACAGGGTGATGTCTGCTGGCCTTCTCTCCAGTCCTCTGGGTTCCAGCAGCTTTCCCCGGGGTGATTTCTTTCTGCATCTCCAAATGCCTGGGCTGAGCTGCGAGTACTGAGATGAGGTATGCTGAGCTGCTTAGGCTGTGCTACCTTGAACTCTCTCATTTAAGCACCAGCCAATTAAGTCAAACATCATTCACTGCAGCAGGCACTCCTCCTAGCCGACTACAGATGTAATCAGCAACAGATGAGGGTCATATACCATTGGCTCATGTCCACAGCAACAGAACTAGATACTTTCACTTGGCCATCTTGTATGTCATTTTGTCAGGATGTCATTTTGTCTTACTGCTGCATGATATTCCATCATACACACACACACACACACACACACACACACACACACACCACATTTTGTTGATCCACTCGTCTGTTGATGGGCATTTGGTTTTTTTTCCATCTTTTGGCAATTGTGAATAATGATACTATAAATATCGTTGTGCAACTGTCTGTGTCATTGCTTTCAGCTGTTCTAGTTATATACCTAGTAGTGCTATTGCTAGGTCATAGGGTGTGCTGGTTTGAAATGATGTATGTACCCTAGAAAAGCCATGTTTTAATTGTAATCTCATTTTGTAAAGGCAACCACTTCTTCTAATCCATATTCAGCACTGTATGTTTGAAACTGTAACTAGATCATCTCCCTGGAGATGTGATTTAATCAAGAGTGGTTGTTAAGCTGGGTTAGGTTGAGGCATGTCTCCAACCATTTCGGTGGATCTTGATTAATCGGTTTCTGGAGAATAAAAGAGAATTCTCGTTTTGGAGAATGAAGGAGATTCAAAGAGAGCAGAGCAGAACGACATTACCATGAGAAGCAGAGTCCACTAGCCAGTGCCCTTTGGAGATGAAGAAGGAAAATGCCTCCCAGGGAGCTTCATGAAACAGGAAGCCATGCAAGAAGAAGCTTGCAGATGATGCCATGTTCACCATGTGCCCTTTCATATGAGAGAGGAACCCCGACTTTGTTCACCATGTGCCTTTCCAGATGAGAGAGAAACTCTGACTGTGTTTCTATGTGCCCTTCCACTTGAGAGAGAAACCCTGAACTTCAGCCTTCTTGAATCAAGGTATCTTTCCCTGGATGCCTTACATTGGACATTTCTATAGACTTGCTTTAACTGGAACATTTTTTTCAGTCTTAGAACTGTAAACTAGCAACCTATTAAATTCCCATTTTTCAAAGCCATTCCGTTTCTGGTATATTGTATTCCGGCAGCTAGCAAACTAAAACATAGGGCAACTCGATACTTAGTTTCCTAAGGAACTGCCAAATGGTCTTCCATGGTGGCTGCACCATTATACATTCCCACCAGCAGTGCGTAAGTGTGTCCCAGTTTCTCCACATCCTCACCAACATGTATAGTTTTGTGTTTGTTTAATAGCAGCCATTCTTATAGGTGTGAGGTGGTATCTCATTGCAGTCTTGATCTTCATTTCCCTTATAGCCAGTGAAAATGAGCCTCTCTTCATGTGCTCTTGAGCCATCTGTATTTGCTCTTCAGAAAAATGCCTATTCATGTCTTTAGCCCATTTATATCTTTAGCCCAATTGGATTGTTTATTCTTTTGTTGTTAAGTTTTGTGATTTCTTTGCATATACAGGAAATCAAACCTTTGTCCAATATGTGATTTACAAATATTTTTTCCCATTGAGTTGGCTGCCTCTTCACCTTTTTGACAAAGTCTTTTGAGGTGCAGAAGCATTTGATTTTGAAGAGTTCCCATTTATCTTTTTTTCCTTTTGTTCCTTGTGCTTTGGGTGTCAAGTTTAGGAATCTACCTCCTATTACTAGATCTTGAAGATATTTCCCTACATTTTCTTCTAGAAGCTTTATGGTGCTAGTTCTTATATTTAGGTATTTGATGCATTTTTAGTTAATTTTTGTGTAGGGTGTAAGATAGGGGTCCCCTTTCATTCTCTTGGCTATTGATATCCAGTTCTTCCATGCCCAATTATTGAAAAGACTATTTTGTTGCAGTTCAGAGGATTTGGGGGCGTTGTCAAAAATCCGTTGACCATAGATTTGGTGGTCTATTTCTGCACTCTCGATTTGATTCCATTTGTCAATGCTTCTGTCTATGTGCCAGTACTAGGCTGTTTTCACCACTGTGGCTTTATAATAGGTTTTATAGTCAGGAAGTGTTAATCCCACTTTATTCTTCATTTTTAGGATGCTTTTAGCTATTCGGGGTCTCTGCCCTTCCAGATGAATTGGGTAGTTAGCTTTTCCAAATCTTCAATGTAGGTTGTTGGAATTTTGATTGGTACTTTGTTGAATCTGTAGATCAGTTTGGGGAGAATTAACATCTTAACTATATTTAGCCTTTCTATCCATGAGCAGGAAATGTCTTTCCACCTATATAGATCTCTCTTGATTTCTTTTACAATGTTATGAAGTTTTATGTGTACAAGACCTTTATGCCCTAGTTCATTCCTAAGTTTTTGATTCTTTTAGTTGCTTTGGAATGGAATTTTTTCCTTAACTAACTCCTCAACTAGCTCATTGCTTGTGCATAGAAATGTTACTGATTTCTGCTCATTAATTTTATATCCCGCCACCTTGCAGAATTTGTTTATTAGCTCAAGTAACTTTGCTGTAGATTGCTTAGGATGTACCAAGTATACTATCATATCATCAGCAAATAATGAGAATTTTACTTCTTCCTTTCCAGTTTGTATGCCTGTTATTTCTTTGTCCTGTCTGATTGCACTAGCTGAAACTTCTAGCACAATGTTGAATAATAGTGGTGACAGTGGGCATCATTGTCTTGTACCTGATTTTAGAGGGAAGGCTTTCAGTCTCTCGCCATTGAGTGTGATGCTGGCTATCAGTTTTTCATATATTCCCTTTATCATACTGAGGTAGTTACCTTTGATTCCTATCGTTTGGCGTGTTTTTATCAGAAGAGGATGCTGAATTTTGTTGAATGCTTTTTCAGCATCAATCGATGATGAATGATCGAGATGATCATGTGATTTTTCCCTTTTGATTTGTTAATCAAAGGACTTAACAGGAAACCTGGAGGAACTGTATTGCATTAATTGATTTCTCGTGTTGAACCATCCTTGCAATCCTGGTATAAACCCCACTTGGTCATGGTGTATAATTCTTTTACTATGCTCTTGGATTTGATTTGCTAATATTTTATTGAGAATTTTTGCATCTAGGTTCATTAAGGGGTTTGGCGTGTAGTTTTCCTTTCTTCTATCATCTTTACCCAGTTTCAGTATTAAAATGATATTAGTTTCATAAAATGAGTTAAGTAGAGTTCCTTTTTTCTCAGTGTTTTGGAGAAGTTTGAGCAGGATTGGTGTTAGTTCTTTCTGAAATGTTTGATAAAATTCCCCTGTGAAGCCATCTGTCCCTAAGCTTTTCTTTGTAGGGAGGTTTTTGATGACTGATTGAATCTCTTTACTTGTGATTGGTTTGTTGAGATCTTCTGTTTCCTTCTGAGTCAGTGTAGCTTATTTGTATGTCTCAAAGAATTTGTCCATTTCATCTAAGTTGTCTAGTTTGTTGGCATATAGTTGTTCATAGTATCCTCTTTTTTCTCTGATTTCTTTTATTTCTTCAGGATCTGTGGTAATGCACCCCTTCTCATTTCTGATTTTCTTTGCATCCTCTCTCTTCTTTTCTTTGTCAGTCTTGCTAGTGGCCCAACAATTTTATTAATTTTCTCAAGGAACCAAGTTTTAGTTTTATTGATTCTTCCTATTGTTCTTTTGTTCTCCCATTCATTTATCTCTGCTTTAATCTTTGTTGTCTCTCTTCTCTGATTTGCTTTGGGGTTAGTTTGCTGTTCTTTTTAAAGTTCCTCCAGGTTTGCTGTTAAGTCCTTGATTTTTGTTCTTTCTTGTTTTTTAATATGGGCATTTAAGGCAATAAATTTCCCTCTCAGCACAGCCTTTGCTGCATCGTATAAGTTCTAATAAGTTGTTTTCTGATTTTCATTCATCTCCGGATAGCTACTGATTGCTCTAGAAATTTCTAGAAAACTGGTTGTTTGAGAGTGCATTATTTAATCTCCATAAATTTGTGAATGTTCTTATTCTTGATGGTTACTGAGATTCAGCTTCATCCCATTGTGATCAGAGAAAGTGCTTTGAATAATTTCAGTCTTTTTAAATTGATAAAGACCTGTTTTGTGCCCCAGCATATAATCTATCCTAGAGAATGTTCCATGAGCTCTAGAGAAGAATGTATAAACTTGTGCTTTGGGGTGCAGTGACCTATACATCTCTGTTAGGTCTAATTCATTTATCAAGTTATTTTACCTCTCTGTTTCCTTGTTGACCTTCTGTGTGGTTGTTCTGTCTATAGAGGAGAGTGGTGTATTGAAGTCTCCTACTATTCTTGTTGAACCATCCATTGCTCCCTTCAGTTTTGTCAATGTCTGTCTCATGTACTTTGGAGCTCCTTGATTGGGAGTGTAAACATTTATGATTGTTATATCTTCTTGGTGAAATGACCCTTTAATTAGTATATAGTGCCCTTCTTTGTCTCTTATGATGTTTTCACATTGAAAGTCTATTTTGTCCGATATTAGTATAGCTATTCTTCTTTCTTTTAGTTACAACTTGCATGGAAAATCTTTTTCCCTCCTTTCACTTTCAATCTATTTGTTTTCTTGTGTCTAAGATGAGTCTCTTGTAAACAGCATATAGCTGGATATGTTTCTTAATCCATTTTACCAGTCTGTTTCTTTTAATTGGTAAATTTAGTCCATTAACATTCAGAGTTATTACTGAAAAGGCGTTTCTTGATTCCACCATCTTTTAAATTTTATTTGTCAGATCTATATATTTTTTACCTCCTTCTCTTTGTATTCTTTAAATTGCCCTTAGTGGTACTCTTCAATTCTGTGCCCTCCTCCAGACCTCCTTCTCCTGTCTTTTTTTTTTTTTTAGCCGGCAGAACTCCTTTCAGTATTTCGTGTAGGGCTGGACTCTTGTCGACAAATCTTTCAGGACTTCTTTTCTGTGAAAACTTTAACCTCTCCCTCAATTTTGAAGGACAGTTTGGCTGGGTATAGAATTCTTGGGTAGAAGTCTTTTTCTCTTTCAGCATCTTGGATATATCATACCACTACATTCTTGCCTCCAGGGTGCTAGTTCAGTATTCTGAACCAAGTCTTATTTGGTTTCCCTTGTGTGCAGTAGATTGTTTTTCTTGTGCCACTTTCAGTATTTTCTGCTTGTCTTCAGTGGTTGACAGACTGATTGGTATGTGCCTTGGGGAAGGCCTGTTTGGATTTGTTCTGTTTGGAGTTCTTTGGGCTTCTTTGACTTGTACATTTATGTCCTTTATGAGGGTTGGGAAGTTTTCCTCCATTATATCCTCCACTACTTTTCCTAGCTCTTTATTCCTCTCTTCTCTTTCTGGGACACCAGTGTTTCTTAAATTTGTATACTTGGTTTTGTGTATCATTTCCCTGAGTTCTCATTAAAATTTTTCTGTCTGTTGTCATTTGCTCTTTTGAGTCTTTGAAGTCAATTTTCCTGTCCTTTATATCACTTATTCTTTTTTCTGTCTCTTCAAATCTGGTGTTGTATGCCTCTAGTATATTTTTTATTTGGTCAACAGAGTCTTTAATCCTTTGGTTTCCACTGTTTTTCTCCTTATTCTTTCAAATTCCTCTTTGTGCTTTTCTACTGTCTTCTTGCTCTTGTTTATATCATTTCCGATCCCACTTAATTTATCAGTAGATTTGTATGACCATATTTGTTTACTTGTTCCAATGTCTGTGTTTCCTCTGGTGTTTTAATTTGGTCATTAGGGCTGTATCTGTCTGCATTGTGGTATGCTTAGTGATCTTCTGCTGTCTTCGTCGCATTAAATATCTTGATTGATTTACTTTGGGAGTTGATTTCTTTCAGCAGTCTAAGGACTTGTGTTTGCAGGATGGGTGTACAGCAGGGAGCAGGGCATGGGGTCGAGCACTCAGTATGGTTATTTGTTTCAGGGTAGGTATGGACATAGGTTGGGAATGTTATGCTGGTGCTTATGAACATGGGCACCCAAGGGTCAGGGAGGATATAGCTGTGCAGATGTACCGGTCTTGGGGGCATAAACCTCGTGTGTGCTGGTCTAAGCCACAGGGCCCTTTGTGCACATGCCTAAAGCTATGGCAGCAGGTCAGCTTTATGCTTTCATGGTTTGGGGGCAGATGTGACCTGGCTGCAGAGGTCAGCAGTTTTCTCAGCTGGGAAGTGAGGCTGAGGGCTGTCCGCATGTATGATTCAAGGATTGCTGTAATGTGCGGTTCCCAGAGCTGAATGACATGATTGAGGGTCTGTGTGCATGTGTGGGCCTGGGAGTGCCGTAAATGGATGCACTGAGCTCAAAGAGGGTGGGATGAGGCTGTGTGACACTATGGGTCTGGGGCAGGGGTAGCCTATGTATGGAGGTTAGCACCCATAACCTTTATGTACTGGCAACAGACTGCAGGGAACAGGAATGGGATGTTAGTGCTTGGGAGGGGTGTAGGAGAGGATTGTTGGGTTGCAGTTGGGGGTGGGAGTATGGAGCAGATGCGTGCACTGGGGGCTGGTGGGATAGGGGCACCTGGAGCGTGGGGAATGGGAGAGGGTGGTGGGGTTAAGATGCCTGGGGTATGGATGAGTTGCTGGTCACAGGCCTGTGCTGTTGAGTGTAGCACACCCAAAGAACGTGGCCTGGCTTTCTTTCTTCCTAGTCCTGTGCTCTAGTCTGTGCACTCCTGCAAACTCCGCGGTTCTGTGCCTCTAGTAAACTAATCAAGAACCGCCTTGAATGGGCAGAGTCATACATCTCCATATCTAATCAAAAGGTACACCCACAATTGGGCACGTCACATCTCCATGGAAATAATCTAATCAGAATTTTCTGTCTTGCAGCATTGAATCAGAATTAAAAGATATGGGTGCCCTTCACAGAACTGGATGAGGATTAAAACGTGGCTTTTCTGGGGAACATAATAGTTTCAACCAAGCACAAGGTCCTTTTGGTTTTATTCTGTTTGGAATATGTTCCACTTCTTGGCTATGTATATTTTCTTTCTGTTCTTTTATCTGTTCAGTTTTAGATGTCCTATCTTCTGGCTCGTTGATCCTTCTTTCTCCCAATTCAAATCTGCTCTCATATGCCTCTAGTGTATTTTTAATCTCATGTTTTGTGACTTTCATTCCTACAAGTTCTGTTATTTTTCTTTGCATCCTTTTAAATTTAAAAAAAAATATTTTTATGGAGATATCGTCATGCACTGTGCAGTTCATCATTTTTAGAACATTTGCATCACTTCAGAAAAAGAAATAAAAGACAAAAGAAAAAAACGTACCATATGCCTTATCCCTCTCTGTCATTAACATTAGTATTGCAGTCTATCAAAAATTTTCTTCCCCCTTACTTCCCGCTATTGTTAATTTATTTTTTTACTCATCTGTTCATACCCTGGATAAAAGGAGCATCAGACACATGGTTTTCATAATCAAACAGTCACATTGTAAAAGCTGTATAATTATACAGTTGTTTTTAAGAATCAAGGCTACTGGAATACAGTTGAACAGTTTCAGGTACTTCCCACTAGCCATTCCAATACACCATAAACTAAGAAGGGGTATCTATATAATGCATACAAATAACCTCCAATATAATCTCTCAATTCTTGAAATCCCTCAGCCACTGACACTTTATTTTGTCTCATTTCTTTCTTCTTTCTTTTGGTCAAGAAGGCTTTCTCAATCCCATGATGCCAGGTCCTGGCTCATCCTTGGGAGCCATGTCCCACGTTACCAGGGAGATTTACACCCCTGGGAGTCATAGGGATATGACTCCATAGTGCAGAGGGCAGTGCGTTCACATGCTGAGTTGGCTTGGAGAGAGAGAGAGAGAGAGGCCATCTCTGAACAGCAAAAAGATTCTGTGGTTGTGACTCTTAGACATAATGTTAAGTAGCTTATCTTCTCCTTTGTAGGAATAAGTTTCATAGGGGTGAACTCCAAGATTGAGGGCTCAATCTATTGAATTGGTTGTCCACAGTGCTTGTGAGAATATCAGAAATTCCGCAGATGGTGAAGCTTAATATTTCCTCCTTTCTCCCCAGTTCCCTGAGGGGATTTTGTCTGTGTGCAGATTATTCTGGGATGTATTGGGGCATCAGATTAACCTATACAAACTAACAAAATCTTGCTCTTTATTCAAGATTCCATGTAAATATGGTGTTTGAATAAACTTATCTTACAAATTAAATTAGATAATGCTTGTTAGTTTGTAAGCAGCCAGAATGTGATATACTAGAACTGTAATGACTTCTAAAAAGGGGAATTTAATAGTTATAAGTTAACAGTTTTAAGCCTGTAAAATTGTCTTGTTGGTGTCACTAAGACACCAACAAGAGGTTACCTTCACTCAGGAAAGGCTGATGGGTCTGGAACACCTCTGTCAGCTGGGTGTTCACTTGACTGGTATCTGCTGGTCCTTGCTACTGGGCTCCGTTGCCTTCAATCTCTGTTCCTGTGGGGGTTCCTTACGTTGCTTCTCCAGGACTGGTTTTCATCTCTTGGATTTCCTTGGCTCTCCCCAGCCTCTGGCTTGCTTAACATCTCGTGTAGATGTCTGCTGGGCTCCAAACATCTCCAGACATCCATGTCTCTGTTCTCTGAAGCAGCAGTTCTCCAGGTGTCTACATCTGCTGTCTTTGTCAACTCTCAGTCTTCTGACATTTCTGTAGGCTGTGTCATTTCTGGCTCTCTCTAAAATGTTTCCTCTTTTAAAGTATTCTGGTAAACTAATCAAGACCCGTCTTGAATGGGCGAAGTCACATCTCGATCTAATCAAAAGTCCCACCCATAACTGGGCACGCCACATCTCTGTGGAGATAATCTGATAAAAAATTTTCACATACAATGTTAAATCATGATTAAAAGAATTGCCTATCTCCACAAGATTGAATCAAGATTAAAACATGGCTTTTCTGGGGTACATAATACTTTCAAACCAGCACAACACTCTACCCAAAATATGAATTTTGCACCAAATAAACATCTCTTCCTTTGGTTTCAGTTCATCTCAGAAGTTGAAGTTTTAAAATATAGACCATATCATACTCATAGTATAGCATCTCAGAATTTAACAATAAGTTACAACTCCAGAATAGATGTGCCTGCTGTAAGAGTTTACAATCCAGGGCCCTTTATGATAGGACCTAACCTGATAACCTGTGCTCTTGACTTCAGTTCTCCCAATTTGTATATGACAGTTATTCCATATGAGTGTAGCATTATAATATTTGTCTTTTTATGTTTCTGATATTTCATTTATTATGTTGTCCTTAAGATTCATTCACTTAGATGTGTGCCTCACATCAAATAATTTTTGAAGCTCCCACAGTCTTATTAATATCTGTTATCACTTTTGCCATATTTTCTTTCACCTCCTTAAATTGGCTTAGGATATTTGTTTGAACATCTTTGGTTAGTTTTTCCAAATTCTCTGTCTCCGCCAACTTTTAAACTTATTCCTTTGGACCATTTCTTCATGTTTTTTCATATGGCTTGTAAATTTTTGCTGATATCTGGCCATCTCATTATCTTGGCATGGTTATTCTGAAGGTCAGTTTATTTGTCTTGTCTAGGATTTTGTTGTGGATTGGGTTTGTGTTAAGGGTCTTCTGTAATCCTTAGCTCATTAGTATTTCCAAGCCAAAACAGGGCCAAGGACCCATGCTAGGGACTCAGACCAGTTCCATAGGGCCCTGGGGAGAGGATTAGGAAAGATGCCAAAAAAGTCTTTTTTCAGCTCTTCAAGGCTGTGCTTTCCTGGCCTGCCTAGCAGATGGTGGTCTTCACCAAGAAATCTTATAGATGGCTCCCCGGAAGTACTCTTTCCTGGCCTGCCCAGTGGATGGCGTTCTTTGGCAATCTATTTTCCGCAGTTCTAAGAAGGTGGGGTATTCTTAGCCCTCTGGTGGCTCCATCTGTCGCAGGTTGAATCAGTGGCCTGGTGGTACCTGTCTAGGATGAGCTAAAGCAGCGATAACCCAGCCAATACCTCTGTTCTTGAGGAGAACAACCGCCCACAGCAGTCCATCAGGCAAAGACCAGGCTGATTCAAAGTTGCTTGCCTTGAGGATGGGAGTTGGGTACAAGTTGCTGAGGCTGATGGGTTAGTTTTTTACCACAGTTTCTCAGTCTTTTTGTCCTGTTCTTTGGATGCTGTGTAGTATACCGCTTGTCTCCAGAGCCCCAGAACAGTTGTTTTGGACAATTTCTGCCTGTCCACTGGCTGTTTTTTGAAGAGAAGTGAGCCCTGTAATTCCCTATTCTTCCATCTTCCCAGAATTTTGTGGTACAGTGTTTAAGACTGCACTGTTTGTGCAGTTGTTTCACCTCCAGGAGAAAACTTTCTTTCCTTTGCTCCTTCTCCAGTAATCTTGATCTGTTCTGTTTGTTTTTGTTTTTCCCCTGTAGTTTTTTTTTTTTAACGCTCCTTGTCTGCCCCTAGCTGCTTTTGCCTGGAGGGCAAATTCTGGGGGACGGTCACCCTGGGAAGAAATTTCCCAAATCAGTATTTCCCAGCTAAAATAGTGCTAGGGACTGGTGAAGGGGTTGAAGTCCAGCTACAGAGAACCCTGGGGAGATGATCATGAAAAGCACCAGAAGCCTTTTTTTAATGACTCCCCAAAGCTGTGCTTTCCTGGACTTCCCAGAAGAAACAGTTCAGAAAACTGTTTCTGCAGCTCCTCTTGGCAGTGGAGTTCAAAAAATGGCCATGCTGTCCCTGTCTGAGGCGGACTGAGCCAGCAGCTCAGAGCTGGGACCTAGCAATCCAAATTTATTGATCAAAAGCCATGCTCAGGACTTGGCCATGTCCCTTCCCCCAACCTCCCATTCCTGGGGAAGGGGATTTCCGTATCTCTCTCCCTCTGCAGCAGCCAGCCATGGTCTGGATCCAAGTTGACTCATCTAGGGAATGTGGTATGGGCACCTGCAGTCATGGCAGAGCCAGTAACTCACTGTTGTTTAGCGCAGTTTCTCAGCCTTTCCACCCACTCTTTTCTGAATGCTGTATGGTGTTCCCCTGGCGTCCTGAGCCCCAGTACAGTTGTTTGAGACAGTTCCTGCCTGTCTACAAGCTATTTGGGAGGAAGAGTGAGTCCTGGACCTCCCTATTCCACCATCTTCCCCAGAAGTTCTCATTGTAGTTTTGATGTGCATTTTCCTAATGGCTAATGATGTTGAACATCTTTCATGTGCCTGTTGACCATTTGTATATCTTCTTTGGGAGAGCAGAGTATTTTTTTTTCAGTGTGGCATGCTGTTTATTTTATTTTTTGAACTTTTTAAATTGTATAACATATATACAAAGCAAAGAAATAAAAAAGCAATAATTTTCAAAGCACTCTTCAACAAGTAGTTATAGGACAAATCCCAGAGTTTGTCATGGGCTACCATATGATCCTCTCAGATTTTTTTCCTTCCAGCTGCTCCAGAATATAGGAGGCTAGAAGGCTTAAATATTTTTTTATCATCACAATAGACTTTTTTTCCTTCTTTTTTTGTGTGAAAAATAACATATATAGAAAAAAGCAGTAAATTTCAAAGCACAGCACCACAATTAGTTGTAGAACAGATTTCAGAGTTTGACATGGGTTACAATTCCACAATTTTAGGTTTTTACTTTTAGCTGCTATAAGATACTGGAGACTAAAATAGCTATCAATTTAATGATTCAGCAATCATATTCGTTTATTAAATCCTGTCTTCACTGTAGAATTCCATCATTACCTTAGATCTTTCCATCCCTCTCTTTAGGGATGACCATTCTAACTTTTTCATATTGGAAAGATTCGTCACTAATATGGGGTATTGAGGTAGAACTATCTGATGTTCTGGAGAGTCTGGGCCCTCTAGGTTTCAGGACTTATCTGAACCAGGGACCCATGTGGAGGTTGTATGTTTCTGGAAAGTTACTCTAGTGCATGGAACCCTTGTGGAATCTTATATATTGCCCTAGGTGTTCTTTATGATTAGGGCAAAGTATTTTTTGACAGAAGATCTACAAGTGGCCAGTTGATACAGTAACAAATATTTAGAGTTTCTGGTAA
This sequence comes from Tamandua tetradactyla, assembly GCF_023851605.1. NCBI lineage: Eukaryota > Metazoa > Chordata > Mammalia > Pilosa > Myrmecophagidae > Tamandua > Tamandua tetradactyla. The sequence continues at coordinate 223,641,483 of NC_135327.1, read as the reverse complement.
AAGGAGACATTTAATTTAAAAGAGGAATAAAATACAATTTTCCTCTCACCAGATATATGAGGATGAGAAAGAATGGGTACTTATACTGCTGTTGAAAGTTAAGTTGCTTATGACTTTCAACTAGGCAATTTGGCAAAAAGTTTCACATCTTAAAAATATATATACCCTATTAGCCATCAACCCATTTATATTAAAATAGCTTTAGGAAATAATTAGAAAAATGTAAAATACAAGTGTTTTCTCAGCACTACTTAGAATAGCAGTATATTCTAATAGTTGTAGTAGTAGTTTTAGCTAACATTTACTGAGCTATTATTTCTGCCAGGAACTGTTCTAAAGCTTTTGTATAGCTTTTGATTTAAGCATCATAATGGTGTCCTTTGAGATGGCCAATATTTTTATCCCTGTTTTAGTGATGAGGAAATGGATACACAGAAAAGTTAAGTGATAGCTAATAGTCACAGAGTTAAAATAGGATTCAAACCCAAGTTGGGCTCTTTCATTAATGTAAGTAATATGTGCTACCAAATATTTAACTTCAGAAGAAAATTAAGTCTTTGTTTGAAGGCATAGGAATAACATGCTCTTTAGTATTTACAGTTACACTAATAATTGTACATGTTGAGATAGTGATTATAATTTTTAAAATCCTCTCACTTTTATAGGACCGCTCTGCATCTGGCCTGTGCCAATGGCCATGCAGAAGTGGTAACAGTCCTGGTAGAGAGAAAGTGCCAGCTAAACCTCTGTGACAATGAAAACAGGACAGCTCTGATGAAGGTATGTAGTGTTGCAACTATTTCAGCATGAGATAGATTTCACTTAAGTGCTTAGAATAAAAACAAGTTTATGTAGCTAACTGGTGAAACATTTGGACTCTTTACTTTTAACTCCTAGAATCTGAAGTCTGTTTGTCTTTCTAATACTGACAGGCTGTACAATGCCAGGAAGAGGAATGTGCAACCATTCTGCTAGAACATGGTGCTGACCCAAATCTTAAGGATGTTAACGGCAACACTGCTCTCCACTATGCTGTCTGTGGTCAGAACATACCAATAGCAGCCAAACTGCTTTTACACAATGCAGATATTGAAGCAAGAAACAAGGTATAGTTCTACCAACTTCATTCACAATATATTTGGAATAAATTTGTTTTAATATTGATGTTTTACATATTTGGAAGGTCAGGCATTCCCTGAAAGCAAATGTTTTGAATAACGTAATTAAGATTCTCACTCATATGTTCTAAGAAATGATGAATATGCAACTAAGTGATGATACTGAGAATTACTGATTATATATGTAGAACGGAATGATACGTTAATGTTTTTGATTAATAAATAAATTTAAAAAAATTCTCATTCATGTTGTTTTTCTAATTGGTATAACATAACACAGGCAAATTTACTTTGGAAAAGGATTTATTAAAAATCAACAACACATACCTAACTGTAATACAATTATGTTAAAACACTGAATGAAACTGCATGTGAGAATGATAGGGGGAGAAGGGCTGAGGACATAGATGAAATCAGAAAGAAAGATAGAGGTTAAAGATTGAGATGGTATAATCTAGGAATGCCTAGAGTGTATAATAATAGTGACTAAATATACAAATTTTAAAAATGTTTTTGCATGAGGAAGAACAAAGGAATGTCATTATTGCAGGGTGCTAAAAATAGATGGTAATTAATATTTTAAAATGTCACCTTATGTGTGAGACTAAAGCAAAAAATGTTTGTTACAAAATTTATATTTTGACTAGTGCATTTCCTAATATAACTTATGTAGATAGTTTGATTGAACACCATAAGTACTTGGAATCTCAGGTAGGATGTGAGATTTTGTTGGTTTGTCCAGAGTGATGCCCCGATGAATCCCAGAGTGATTCGACCAGTGAGTGGAAAAGGATTTGCAAAGCCCCCTTCAGGGAATGGTGAGAACGGGGAGAATTTCACCTTCCCCAAGTTGAATTCTTGATATTCTCACAAGCAGTGTGGACAACCAAAGCTATAGGCTGAGCCCCCAGTCTTGGGGTTTGTTCATATGAAACTTAACCCCACAAAGGATAGGTCAAGTCTACTTAAAATTTAGGCCTACGAGTCACCCCCAAGAGAGTCTCTTTTGTTGCTCATATGTGGCCTCTCTCCAGCCAACACAACAAGCAGTCTCACCACCCTCCCCCTGTCTACGTGGGACATGACTCCCAGGGGTGTGGACCTTCCTGGCAACGTGGGACAGAAATCCTAGAATGAGCTGAGACTCATCATCAAGGGATTGAGAAAAACCCTAGAATGAGCTGAGACTTAGCATCAAGGGATTGAGAAAACCTTCTCGACCAAAAGGGGGAAGAATGAAATGAGACAAAGTGTCAATGGCTGAGAGATTCCAAACAGAGTCGAGAGGTTATTATTACACATTAAGTAGAAATTATCTTGTTATTCAAGATGTAATGGAGAGGCTGGAGGGAACTGCCTGAAAATACAGAGCTGTGTTCCAGTAGCCATGTTTCTTGAGGATGACTGAATAATGATAGAGCTGTCACAATGTGACTGTGTGATGGTGAAAACCTTGTGTCTGATGCTCCTTTTATCTACCTTGTCAAGAAATGAGTAGAACATATGGAATAAAAATAAATAATAGGGGGAACAAGTGCTAAAATAAATTTAGTTTGAAATGCTAGTGATCAGTGAAAGCAAGGGGTAAGGGGTATCGTAGGTATAATCTTTTTTTTCTATTGTTTTATTTTTCTGTTCTCTTTTTATTTCTTTTTCTGAATTGATACAAATGTTCTAAGAAATGACGAATATACAACTATGTGATGATATTGAGAATTACTGAATGTATTTGTAGAATGGAATTATATGTTAATGTTTTTGTTTGTTCTTAATTTTTTTAATTAATAAATAAATTAAAAAAAGATCAACAACACAAAAGCATTTTATAATAAATAGAATTCCTGCTGCTGTTGACAAGTTCTGTGTTATAAAAAATAATTTCTATTAAAGTATTTATCTCTTTTGGGCCAAGGCTTAAAATGGGAAAACAGCAAAGGAAGAAGAGAAGAATAAAAAATATTCATTAGATCAATTTGGAAATTTAAGAATTGAGGGAAGATATCAACAGAAGTTTTTTTTTTTTTTTCCTTTGTGGTTTTTATTCTTTCCAATTTATTTAGATTTTATAGTTGAGTGAAAATGGGCCCCTAGCAAAGGATAGGTGAAGGCCACATCAGCCCAAGCACAGTTCAAAGCTGGGGATAGGGCCTGTCAGCTTGTTTGAAAGAAGGTCTCCAAGATGAAGAACAGGTGGTACTAAGCCCACCAATAGTCCTAGTCTCTTGGCTATGTCATAGTCAAGATAACGCCTTGAGTAAAGGCCTCTGCAGGTATTCTCTGAAGGTCACCCATGCCAGAAGGTCCAGAGCAGAACGGGGCAGGTAGAGGTTAGGAAGAGAAAGAGTTAGTTTGGGTGTCCCACTGGAGGGCGAGGCCTCACAACGAGCAACAACAGCGCAGGTTTCAGCCTTCTGTGCAGATGGGGTTGAGAGGTCTCAATTTGCCAACTCATAATATTCCCAGAAACTGAGCTCTACAGCATTGCTGGCTTCAGGTAGATTTTCATCCAAGGAGTTCTTTCGTTTTCATTGCCAGATGTCTATCCAGCTCTGCAACGGCATGGTCAGCCATTTGGCTGATCTGTTTCTCTATGAGCTGATGGTGTCCTCTGAGGTTTTGTCCTTTGATTTCTTTAGCTTATTCATTGCATTAGCACGAACCTTCCTTAAAGAGTCTTTGGCTTTGTTGGTGTTCTGTTTGGCCAGCTTCACCAGCATTTCCCTGTGTTCCCTGGTTACTTTAGGTATGGGGACCCGAACTAGTGTCCCTTCCACTTCTGGGTTCAGATTCATTCCACTTTCTCTTATAGCCTTGATAGCTACAGCTGTACACTCTGGGAAACTGGCCATGTTTACCAAAATCAGCTGTGGTGACTTCATGGAGATCTGGCCAATCTGGTTTAAAGCAAGCTTTCCATCAGCAGTTACCACAGTAATATGATCAAGGGATTCTGGTGAGGTCCTTATATTCAGAGTCTTATTGAAATTATCCTTGAGCGTTTCCATCACAGACTTCATTTCTTCATCTACCTCTTCCAAGTTGATTATATCCTCAACCAAGGCAACATTAATATTCACTCTGGTTTGAGACTGTCCTTTTCCTTTGGCTTTGGCTTTCTTGGTAACAAAATGGCGGACTGGTAAAGCTGGATAAGCCATGTATTGTCTATGGTCATTTTGTCTTTCTCTCAATATCTTCAGTGTGACTTCTGAAACAGGTCTGGTTAAGGCTACAAGGGAGTTGCAAAAGGCAGGGTGGGCCAAGTAGAAGCATCTTAATCCCAAAGCCATGACTGAAGTCAATCTTTTGTGAACACCTCCATCAGATGTTCCTGTTAAGTAGTGTATCCTGCTACCGCCCAGGATACTAGGGAAAGGCCAGAAGTTTTTTTTTTTTTTTCCCTGTTTGTATATTTAGGGAAAGTGTGCTTCAGTTTTGTGGATGATAATTCTCAGTTTAGGGAAGAGTTAATTTTTTTTTTTGGCGGGGTGTGGCATGGGCAGGCACCAGAAATTGAACCCCGGGTCTCTGGCATGGCAGATGAGAACTCTGCCTGCTGAGCCACCATGGCCTGCCCAAGAGTTAATTTTTAAACTTACCTAGAGATCAAGTTTAGGAGGTCAATGAGGAAACCAAATTGTGAGTGAACAGGAAGTGATTAAATAGTTGAGACAGAGGAACATAATTAACCACTAAAATATCCTTTTCTGTCGGAAACAGCTACTTAGATAAGAGTCTAAACAGTGATCTCAAATCTAGACTATCTTGATGGGAAGATGGGAGGAAAGGAGTTTATGAAGAATGATATTACGGTACAGTTTGAGCTTACTAGTTTCTATTCCATCCCTACCAGGAAAATTAAATCCAGCTTTCATTATGTGACTCTTTCTTACTTTTTCCTTTTTTGTCCAGATCTCCAAATGATAAAGGGAATTGGCCAAGTGGATGAGATGCAAAACTGAAGTGATCTTTTTAAAGTTTTTAAATACAGTTGAGAAATAGGTAATTTTGTCAATTTTAAATTGTTTTTACTTATTTACAGGATGACCTCACACCACTTTTACTTGCTATAAGTGAAAACAAACAGCAAATGGTAGAATTTTTAGTAAAGAAAGAAGCAAATATACATGCAGTTGATAAAGCAAAAAGGTACAGTAGTTCTTTCTTTCTTTTTTTTAAATCTTAGTGGTATCGTAGAGTGATAATAACCACTCATTTCAGAGAATGAATAAGAAAAGGATTAACTTATAATTACTGGTATATAGTGAGAAACATTAACACAAATCATCAGTTAGTAGAAAAGCAGTTATTCTAATGGGGAACTTGAAGACCTGGATGTAGCAGGATTCATATTCCTTTATGATATTGGTTGATGTTTGTGATTTATAATCTGATTTTTTTTGTTTTGTGATCACATATTAGTTTTAGTCATTTTATAAAGTAAGATTAATTTTTAGTTTTCTTTATGACACAATATTGAATTTCTTAATCCTTATGTAGTGTAAACCTCTGCTTCTTATATATTTTTCTTTAAAAGATGCTATATTAAACGTAGAAAGGAGTTGAAAGTCATTTTGTCTTGGATGATTCTGCTTTAACTTAATTACTTTGAATGATACTGACATTAGATTATTCTTACATGATTATGACTCTTTCCAGATACTGTGGGGCTCATCAGTTTTTATCCTTTTCCTTTCTAGTATCTTAGAGATGTTTTCATTTTTAATTGGTATGGGCAGAGGGAAAGATGATGACTTTAATTAAATGATCTTTTCCTTTTCTGAAGACAAGTCATGGGTGGGTGACAAAGAGGAAAGAGATGGGCTTTAGATGCACAGAAGACTGAATTTAATTCCTTGTTTTCCTGCTTGCTAGGGGTGTGGCCTTTGGGACATTACTTAAAATCACCAAATATGTTTTCTGATATGAAAGGGAAGATACTAATAATACGTGATTCTATGGTGGTTGTATGTGAGAATATATATATATATATATATATATATATATATATATATATAGCCTTTAATTCAATGCCTAGAACATACTCATTAGCATCATTGATACAACTACTATGACTGTTATTAGTACCATTATATTAATATTAGACCACAGCGGGACAAGATGCTTCCTTTTGCTTTTTCCCTTCCTTTTAGCTTTGAGAGTAATTTATGAAGATATCCACATGAACAATCAAGATGATTGTGTCTGTTAGTGTTTGTAATTAGTTACTTCTCTACAGACAGGCAAGATATTAACTTGGTAAAATATATATCACATTAGCTGTAGCTTAATTAAAGTTTTTGAGGTGAAGTTATCTTTCTGTTATTTTAGAACAGCCCTCATGCTTGCTGTAAATTTTGAATCAACAAATGTAGTCAGTCTTCTTCTTCAGCAAGGTATTGATGTCTTTTCTCGAGATATCTATGGATGGACTGCAGAAGAATATGCTCTTATTAGTGGTTTTAATATGTAAGTGTTTTACATTATATATTAGTTATCACTAAATGGTGAGGTTTAAGATAACCATAACTGCTACTAATACAGTTAGTTGGTAAGGAAGATTTTATAGTTTGATTCAAACAGTCTTAGAATGGCTGTGAGTTAATTCATGTCAGCAGCCAGAAACTAAGAGGCAAAGTCCATTTGAGTCTAGACTAGTTAGAAGTAGCAGTGGATGCAGCATTCTTTATGGGGAAAAGTAAGGTTCGGGATTTTTTTTTTTTTAACATTTTTATTGGAAACCACAAACAGACATACAAACATTCTTGACATACAAACATTTTTGACATAGTTACAATCAGTGGCTCACAGTATCATCATATAATTGTGTGTTCATCACCATGGTCATTTTTTTGAACATTTGCATATCTCCAGCAAAATAAATAAAAAAGAAAAAACTCATACATACCATACCCCTAACCCTTCCCTCTCGTTGACCACTAGTATTTCAGTCTACTCACTTTATTTTAACCTTTGTTCTCCCTATTATTTATTTCTTATCCATATTTTTTACTCAGTTGTCCATACCATAGATAAAAGGAGCGTCAGACACAAGGTTTTCACAATCACACAGTCACATTGCAAAAGCTATATCATTATACGATCCTCTTCAAGAAACATGGCTGCTGGAATGCAGCTCGGCAGTTTCAGGTACTTCCCTCTAGCCACTCTAGTACACCATAAACTAAAAGAGATATCTATATAATGCATAAGAATAACCTCTAGGATAATCTGTCAACTCTGAAATCTCTTGGCCACTGACACTTTATTTTATCTCATTTCTCTCTTCCCCCTTTTGGTTGAGAAGCTTTTCTCAATCCCTTGATGCCAACTTCCAGCTCATGCTAGGATTTTTGTCCCTCATTGCCAGGGAGGTTTATTCCCCTGGGAGTCATGTCGGGCTTGGGATTCAAGACCTTTATTCTTAGTGTTCCTAACATTATCTATCTTATTCCATGTATAGCCGTTATGCATGGTGTGTAAGTAGGGCCACATCTTTGATTTTACTAATTAATGATTTGCATCTTGAGATGTCCTGGTTAGCAGAAAATCCTATATTTCTCCTATACCCACCCCTTGAATTTTCCAAGAACTCAGTAGGATTTACTAAGTCCAAGGAAGAGAATCCTCTTTCACAATTCAGGTGAAGGGAAAAAAGGACATTCTAGTGTTTCATTGCTTCTGTTGCTTCAGTATTGCTGTTGAAGACTGATTCTATAGTCTGGTCATGATTGACCTTTGCTACAAGGATGCCCTTGCTGATCCAGACCCCTCACAATCTTCACTGGTGACCCATACTTAGTCTTTAGAGTTAGAGTTCTCCTTTAGTTCACATATAAACTGAAACATATGCTTAGTCTTTGTTTCCAGAGCACCAGCACATTGCCCTGGCTGCTGGGCCTTCTAGCTTTAGCTGCCCACATGGTGAACACACTGATGCTCCCCTTCATCTCCCATCAAATCCTTGTGTGGAACCCACATTTGAGCCCAGATCATCATGGTGAATTAGCCTTTGAGGCCCTTGTTTATTTTTTCTGCCAGCAGATATTAGTTGGGACCATTATAATTGTCAGAGAGGTTCAAATAAACTTGCAGGAAGAGATCAGAGTTCCCTTTCATCCTTGCTACTAAAAACCCCTTTAATCCTGTGGAGCACCTTTTCATAGGCTGTGGAAGGGCCCATATCATTCTTCCCCAGAGTAGTGGGTGCCAGCTTGGCTTGCCTTAGATTCCATAATTAAGTTCAGCCCCTCAGGTGATCTATTTCCCATAATAATGAAAATCCCCCAAGGACTTGCATTTCCACCTCAACTTTTCAAAGCTGGCATACTTTTCAAATTCTGCCTCATAAGGCAGCCATTCGGCAGAATTTTCTGAATCTGTGATAGGTTAGTTGGACTTAGGAGAGCTAAGTCTCCTTCATGAAACATTGATATCCATGTATTAAAGAAGGATTACATTTTCCAAGGCAACTGGAGATTAAAAGGGAGATTAAGCATTGTTGTAATAAAGATGTGCTGGTTCAGACTGTGGGTGGGTAAGTAGTCCAAGCCAGATCTTGACCTCTATTAGTTCACTGTTCTTGATGTATTTAGCTATAATAATAGAAGACAATCACTTTATCTAATTTAATGAGATAATATATTTATACTATAAATGCATTTAGTTGCAAGTTATATGGTAGCTAAAATGCTCTGAAATTACAAACAACAAAGACTAAAACAGTTAATAAACAGAGTTAGGTCTTAATAACATTTCCTGGAAATTACAACATTTGAATGTTAAAATTTAAGAAAATAACCCCATTGGGTTTTATTTGAGATTCCAAAATAGTTTCAGCAATAAAGTTCAAGACAAATTATCCAATTACTTCAGTGTTTCTGTGAACAGTGCATTGTATATTAGCCCATTAAATCCTCATAATACCTTGGTGAAGTGGGGCAGTAAGATCCCTATTTTGTAGAGGAACACATTGAGCCTCACTGCAGGGACTAATCCAAGAACAGATAGCTGTGTGTTACAGAGCTAGGATGTGTTGAGTGCAGGAAACTTTCCATTATGTTACACTAGATCCAGGTAAGTTATTGAGCTGTTCTGCCCCCAATTCAGGACCACTTCACTCTATTTTTTTCTTCTTCTTCAATTAAATGCTTACGAAAAAGTTTGTGGAGCTTGTATGCTTGAAGTGTATGGGATAATTAAATCCTGAGTTCTTAACTCTGACACTGTCTGAAATCTTTTGAGAATTATTTAATATGTATGATAAATTGGCATCAATTTCATATTGGCATCAAAGTAATAATATTATCAAATTTTTTTATACACAGCTGTCGCCAACTGATTTCTGACTATAAAGAAGAAAAGCTATCTAAAAATTTCTCTCAAAATAATAATCCAGGTAAGATTTCTGGTAGTGAAATTACTCTTGGTGGTTCTACCATAAAGAAAATCAGAGCAAGAAGGTTTTGATATAATGAAAGAGCAATTTAAAAAATCAGTGTGTAAATTCCTGGGGTTTTTTGCTTAATGGTCTAGAATTCAGAATTTTTAAAGAAATTAATTGTAGATAATTTATATTCTGAAACAGTATTTTCTGAAAAGAAATTCATTTATTTAATCACAGCCACTGAAATTGCCATATGTCTTTGTGTAAATAAGAAAAAGGAATTTTTAAATTAATTTTAAAAAAATATAACAACAAACCAACACAAGCATCCTTAGCATATGATCATTCTGTTCTACATATATAATCAGTGATTCACAGTATCATCACATAGTTGTATATTCATCATCATGATCATTTCTTAGAACATTTGCATCAATTCAGAGAAAGAAATAAAAAGAAAACAGAAAAAAATTCTTACATACCATACCTTACCCCTCCCTTTCCTTGATCACTAGCATTTCAATCTACTAAATTAATTTTAATGTTTGTTCCCCTTATTATTTATTTTTATTCCTTATGTTTTACTCATCTGTCGATAAGGTAGATAAAAGTAGCATCAGACACAAGGTTTTCACAATCACACAGTCACATTGTGAAAGCTGTATCATTATACGATCATCTTCAAGAAACATAGCTATTGGAACACAGCTCTACATTTTCAGGCAGTTCCCTCCAGCCTCTCCATTACATTTTTTTTTTCTTTCAAATTTTCTTTAATTTTTCTGGGTATTATGCAGTTACTGCTGGTTCTTTTTTTTTTTAAATTTATTTATTAATTAAAAAAATTAACAAATGAAATAAAACATTTACATATATAATCAGTAATTCACAATATCATCACTTAGTTGCATATTCATCATTTCTTAGAACATTTGCATCAATTCAGAAAAAGAAATAAAAAGACAATAGAAAAAAATAAAATGAAAACAGGAAAAAAAAAGATTATACCTACCATACCCCTTACTCCTTGCTTTCATTGATCACTAGCATTTCAAACTAAATTTATTTTAAAATTTGTTCCCCCTACTATTTATTTTGATTCCATATGTTCTACTTGTTTGTTGGCAAGGTAGATAAAATGAGCATCAGACACAAGGTTTTCACAATTACACAGTCACATTGTGAAAGCGATACCATTATTCAGTCATCATCAAGATCTCCATTACATTTTAACTAATAAGGTGACATCTATTTAATGTGTAATAATAACCTCCAGGATAACCTCTCGACTCTGTTTGGAATCTCTCAGCCATTGACACTTTATTTTGTCTCATTTCGCTCTTCCCCCTTTTGGTTGAGAAGGTTAAGAAAAAGGAATTTAAAGTTAGAATGTTGTATGTTTCTTGTATAATCACATAACAACAATTTGTACTCCTTATAAAAGTGAATATTTTATTTTAATTTTACAACGAATAGATTACATTTAGTAAATGAATGTTAGTTATTACATGATGATTTGTGTCACTAAAAAAGAAGTGTCTTTAAGATAGGAACCCAGTGCTACCTTTTTGGTACCATAAACAAATGACCAATCTGTAAGAATGAAGTTAGCACAAAACTTTGTGTGCGCTAACATTGATACATTTTTTTAAAAGATACCTACAGATGGTACAAAAGTAGAAAGCAAGTCCTTTTTGAGAAACATGGCTATTTAACATTTTGTTATGCCAACAAGGCCTTGGTATATTATCGGCTTCGTTCTTCATGTAAGTTAAAATACAGTGAGATATATTGACCTCTTTATAACAAGACACTTTGTCCTATCTTTTGAATAATTGTCATGATTTAGTAATTTTTAAATTTTTTAGAACAAGTTGCTTTATTACCTTTAGCCAAAAGATTAGCATAATGAATATCAAGTAGCCCAACAGTGGATTTGACAAATTATAATTAAATGACAAAGTGTTTCACAGTAACAGAATGCTACAGTGATAATTGTGCCCCTGATGTGGCATCTAATGTAGGGTACAACCTGAACAGCATAAAGACCCCTTTAATTTAGTGGACACTTGTCAAAGAACTTCTGTAAGTTAGGTTTTGCAAGTTAGATGCAGAGGTGAAATAGACAGTTTTGATCATTAAGCTGTTCATAATAGAAAATAACTGTTCTCTGGCTTTTCAAAAGAATGAAAAACCCACTTTTATTCATTTATTCCCTTGCCCACTTAAATAAGTATCTTTTAAATATCTGTCTTTTAGGTACTAAGCATTATTCTAATGTTGCAGAAAGCAAGCATTTTAAAAACACAGGTCCTGCTCTCCAAGTGTGTGTTATTATCACTGTTGTTTTTGTTATTTACTAAAGTGCTTACTATGTACTAGAAGCCCTTCAGGACCATACAGTTATCTTTATTATTTATTAAAATATGTTTGGTGTGTGATATGTGCCAGACATTTAAGTCTATTGTAAGGAATTAGAACTTTAAAAAAGTGGGTAGGGTTTAAGATAAGCATCAGTGTGTGTAGAAGTTTGCCAGGTGAAGAGGTAGGAGGACTATATTTGGCAGAAGAAAACATCCAGCAAGATTACATGTTTTGTACAATGGACAGCAAGGGCTGAGGCTAAGATACATGTGAGAACTTTGCAAGATATATGAGCAGTTCAGTTTTCCTGGTGCATAAAGTGTGATATGGGAATGGTTGGGAATGAGTGAATATATAGGTTACGCAAGTTTCTGAAAGTCTTTTTAATACCATCGAAAGGAATAGACATCCTGTGGGCCATGGGAAGTTTACCAGCTAGAATGCTTTTGGCCGAAAATAACAGATGACCTGATGAACAGTGCCTTAACCAACCCCAGGGATGTTTTGGTGGCTCAGTGATGATATCAAGAACCCAGGTGTTTTAAAACTTTTTTTATCGTATAGTATAAAATATATACAAAGCAAAGGGCAATGATTTCACTTGCAGAGTTGGGCTTAAAGAAACTGAGGCCACCTCTGAGCACCAACAGAGGTCCTCCAGAAGTAACTCTTAGACATACCTATAGGTAGTCTAAGCTTCTATGCTACCTACATAAGCTTCACAAGAGTAAGCCTCATGATCAAGGGCATGTCCTATTGATTTGTGTATCCCTAAAGTTGACACAGTATCTGGGAATTCCCTGGTAAGGTTTAATAATTCCGTATTCTTTCTCCCCTCCCTCAGGGGACTTTGGCAATACTTTTTGATTATCTGCTTACTATACTCTAGGATGTTTCCAGGCATTACAATAATCTATCCAGGATTAAAGGACCACTTTCTTATTCTGTGCTTCCTGTATTTCAGTCATTCAAATGAGCTATACAGATAGGTTGAATTAGATTATGCACTACAGAAAATTTCAGTTCCAGAGCAAATAAACCTGTCTTCCATTGGTCTCAAGGAGTATGTGTTATTGTAAAATGTAGACACTGCCTTCCTTTTCCCTGTGTTCTGAATTACTTCAACCCCAACCTGTTCGGATTTGATCTTATCTCTAAATATCAAGTTATATATACAAAACAGCCTCTCAAAATCCAGAAATAATAATCACTACTCCAAACGTAATATGTGTCTGCTCTAAAAGCTTACAATCTAGGCCCCTGTTTTCTTATAAGCATTTTCTAAAGGTGACCGTACCATTGTTGTTTTTTTGTTTCTGACTTATTTTGTCTCACCAAATGTCCCACATGTTCATTAACATCATTGCATGCCTCATGATACTGTTCCTTTTTGTAGCAGCACAGCCTTTGTTCATAAATATACACCATCATTTGCCAATCTACTTCTCCGTTAGTGCATTGTTCAGCCACCTGCGTTCATTGGGCATCATGTAGAAGGCCCCAAATCCACAGTCCATCAACATTCTCAATTTTAGATAATTTCATTGTTCCCAAGAACCAGAAAACCAATAAACACACCCTCACCAAATGGAAAATCTAAACCTCCTCTTAACTGTTGTCCCTCACCCCGTTACTTACCTTTGCTATTACTGTAGTAGTGCTGATTGTTTCCTTTTGAACATAGCTCATAGCATGCAATAACAGTTTTCTCCCAGTACTCTGGACTTAAACACTCTTACAAGAATCATATCTTTGAAATAATTCTTACGAGAACTCATTCATATTTCTACTGAGTCAGTGAGACACGTAGGAAGGACTGTACAACCCCTTTCAATCTTGTTCATCTTCAATATGGTAATATTACTTCTAGACTCATTAGAGAATCACTTTCACGCCTATCTGTTCCCTTACATTGGAGTTCAACTGCATTAGAATGGTTCACCCATCTCTAGCTTCTGTGTATCTCTAAGTCCCCTATATTCTGTATTATAAGCCTCTGATAATACCTTTATGCTGGTCATAAAAGTGAACTCATACAGTAACCGTCCTTTTGTGTCTGGCTAATTTCGCTCAGCATTATGTCCTCAAGGCTCATCCATCTTGTCATGTGCTTCAGGACATCATTTTGTCTTACTGCTGCGTAATATTCCATTGTATGTAAATACCACATTTTGTTGATCCACTCGTTTGTTGATGGGCATTTGGTTTGTTTCCATCTTTTGGTGATTGAATAATGATGCTGTGAACATTGGTGTGCAAATGTCTGTTTGTGGCGTTGCTTTCAGCTCTTCTGGGTATATACGAAGTAGTGCTATTGCTGGGTCATAGGGCAACTGGATATTTAGTATCCTAAGGATCTGCCAAACAATCTTCCATGGTGGTTGCATCATTATATATTCCCAGCAGCAGTGCGTAAATGTGTCCCAGTTTCTCCACATCCTCACCAACTTGTATAGTTTTGTGTTTGTTTAATAGCAGCCATTCTTATAGGTGTGAGGTGGTATCTCATTGCAGTCTTGATCTTCATTTCCCTTATAGCCAGTGAAAATGAGCCTCTCTTCATGTGCTCTTGAGCCATCTGTATTTGCTCTTCAGAAAAATGCCTATTCATGTCTTTAGCCCATTTATATCTTTAGCCCAATTGGATTGTTTATTCTTTTGTTGTTAAGTTTTGTGATTTCTTTGCATATACAGGAAATCAAACCTTTGTCCAATATGTGATTTACAAATATTTTTTCCCATTGAGTTGGCTGCCTCTTCACCTTTTTGACAAAGTCTTTTGAGGTGCAGAAGCATTTGATTTTGAGGAGTTCCCATTTATCTTTTTTTCCTTTTGTTCCTTGTGCTTTGGGTGTCAAGTTTAGGAATCTACCTCCTATTACTAGATCTTGAAGATATTTCCCTACATTTTCTTCTAGAAGCTTTATGGTGCTAGTTCTTATATTTAGGTATTTGATGCATTTTTAGTTAATTTTTGTGTAGGGTGTAAGATAGGGGTCCCCTTTCATTCTCTTGGCTATTGATATCCAGTTCTTCCATGCCCAATTATTGAAAAGACTATTTTGTTGCAGTTCAGAGGATTTGGGGGCTTTGTCAAAAATCCGTTGACCATAGATTTGGTGGTCTATTTCTGCACTCTCGATTTGATTCCATTGGTCAATGCTTCTGTGTGTGTGCCAGTACTAGGCTGTTTTCACCACTGTGGCTTTATAATAGGTTTTGTAGTCAGGGAGTGTTAATCCTCCCACTCCGTTCTTCATTTTTAGGATGCTTTTAGCTATTCAGGGTTTCTTTCTCTTCCAGATGAATTTGGTAGTTAGCTTTTCCAAATCTTCAATGTGGGTTGTTGGAATTTTGATTGGTACTTTGTTGAATCTGTAGATCAGTTTGGGGAGAATTAATATCTTAACTATATTTAGCCTTTCTATCCATGGGCAGGGAATGTCTTTCCACCTATTTAGATCTCCTTTGATTTCTTTTAGCAATGTTACATAGTTTTCTGTGTACAAGTCCTTTACATTCCTAGTTAAGTTCATTCCTAAGTATTTGATTCTTTTAGTTGCTATTTGGAGTGGAATGTTTTCCTTAACTGACTCCTCAACTAGCTCATTGCTTATGTATAGAAATATTACTGATTTCTGCACATTAATTTTATATCCTGCCACCTTGCTGAATTTGTTTGTTAGCTCAAGTAACTTTGCAGTAGATTGCTCAAGAAGTACTAAGTATAGTATCATATCATCAGCAAATAATGAGAGTTTTACTTCTTCCTTTCCAATTTGTATGCCTGTAATTTCTTTGTCCTGTCTGATTGCTCTAGCTGGAACTTCTAGCACAATGTTGAATAATAGTGGTGACAGTGGTCATCCTTGTCTTCTACCTGATTTTAGGCGGAAGACTTTCAGTCTTTCTCCATTGAGTGCGATGCTGGCTATCAGTTTTTCATATATTCCCGTTATCATATTGAGGTAGTTACCTTTGATTCCTATCTTTTGGTGTGTTATTATCAGAAAAGGATGCTGAATTTTGTCAAAAGCTTTTTTAGTAGCAATTGATATGATCATGAGATTCTTCCTTTCTGATTTGTTAATATGCTGTATTAGATTGATTGATTTTCTTATGTTAAACCAACCTTGAATTCCTGGTATAAATCCTACTTGAGTGTGATGTATAATTCTTTTGATGTGTCATTGGGTTTGATTTGCTAGTATTTTGTTGAGAATTTTTCCATCTGTGTTCATTAGGAAGATTGGTCTGCTGCTTTCCTTTCTTGTGGTATCTTTGTCTGGTTTTAGTATTAGAGTGATATTAGCTTCATAAAATGAGTTAGGTAGTGTTCCTTTTTTCTCAGTTTTCTGGAAGAGTTTGAGCAGGATTGGTGTTGGATCTTTCTGGAATGTTTGACGAAATTCTTCTGTGAAACCGTCTGGGCTTTTCTTTTTAGGAAGTTTCCTTTTTTGTGTGTGTATGCTGTATGGTGGGGTCCCATTTCATTACTTTTCCATGTGAGTATCCTGTTATTGCAGCATCATGTGTTAACTTTTTTGTTTGTTGTATTTTGTTTGTTTTTGGGAAAATGCATGGACTGGGAATTGAACCTGGGTTTCCCGCATAGCAAGCTAGAATTTTACCACTGAACTACCTTTGTACCCTCTTTAGGAAGTTTTTTGATGACTGATTGAATCTCTTTACTTGTAATTGGTTTGTTAAGATCTTCTGTTTTTCTTCTCAGGTCGGTATAGGTTTTGTGTTTCTGCAAATTTGTCCGTTCCATCTGAATTGTCTAGTTTATATATGGTTGTTCATAGTATCCGCTTATGATTTAAAAATTTAAAAAATTTTTCAGGTTCCATGGTAATGACCCTGCCCCACCCGCAATTTTGATTTTGTTTATTTGCATCTTCTTTACTTTTTTTTTTAGACATGGGCAGGCACCAGGAATTGGCATGGCGGGTGAGAACTCTGCCACTGAGCCACCATTGCTGGCCCCTCTCTCTTTACTTTTTTGAACTAAAACATTTAAATTCCAAGATAATTGGATGTGGTCATTTAAGATGTTCTTTGTCCTCTTGTCCTTTTTTTTTTTTGGTCCATTATCGTAGTATCTGATGACATATGCCTTACAAGCGGAAAAAGCATGATTTCTGTAGACATTTGTCACATAATGGGAAGGGTTGAGAAAAAGTGACATGAGATAATACTATAGAACACTAACTGTTTGGACCATCATGCTATATGAGGTGGGCCCAGATATACATTCTAGCACTGGAAGAAGATGCTCTCAATAGGCTATACTTTATCAAACTTGAATCACAGGGTCTTTTTTCTTATTTGGCAATTGCAAATAAGGCCATATTGTTTGATCTGGCATTCAGTACCCAGATCAGTATGTATCAGTATGCTTCTCATTGATCCTCTTCCTGTGAGGAATGAGTTTGAAAACAGTCTGTGCTCTACAACAGGACTTATGTTCGACAAGTACATTCATGGTCATGGGAATTGTCTTTAGAAAGTTCCTTATTTTCCTTGGAAAGCAATGAAAAAGGATGATATCTCCCATCAAAGGGAGGAACAACTGATGGCACTTTCTCATTGCTTCTGTGTGTTGATAGGAGTTGGGTTTTTTTTTTTTTTTGCATTTCTGGTAATGCTTCATGGCAACTTGCCACCTTTTTTAAAAAAAATTTTTTTTACTGATAAATCTTTACACACAAGCATTCAACACAACCTCTTCTGAGCTTCTTTTTGTGGTTCTTAGGAAAGCTTTTTTTTTTTTTAATGTTTTTATCATATAGTATAACATATATGCTGAGCAAAGAAAGAAAAAAGCAATAGTTTTCAAAGCACTTTTCAACTAGTAGATACAGGACAAATCCCAGAGTTTGTCATGGGCTACCATATGCTCAAATGTTTTTCCTTCTAGCTGCTCCAGAATATAGGAGGCTAGAAGGCTTAAATATCTTTTTATCACAATTGACTTTTTTTCCTCCTTTTTTGTGAAAAATAACATATATGCAAAAAAGCAATAAATTTCAAAGCACAGCACTACAATTAGTTGTAGAACAGATTTCAGAGTTTTACATGGGTTACAATCCCACAATTTTAGGTTTTTACTTCTAGCTACTGTAAGATACTGGAGACTAAAATAGCTATCAATTTAATGATTCAGCAGTCATATTCATTTATTAAATCCTATCTTTACTGTATAATTCCATCATCATCTTTGATTATCTTTACTGTATTTTCCCACCATCACCTTTGATCTTTCCATCCCTCTCTTTAGGGGTGTTTGAGCTATGGCTATTCTAAATTTTTCATATTGGAAGGATCTGTCACTAATATGGGGTATTGAGGTGGAACTATATGATGTTCTGGAGAGGCTGGGCCCTCTAGGTTTCAGAACTTATCTGGACCAGGGACCCGTCTGGAGTTTGTATGTTTCTGAAAAGTTACTCTAGTGTATAGAACCTTTGTGGAATCTTACCTGTTGCCCTAGATGTTCTTTAGGATTGGCTGGAATGGTCCTGGTTGGGATTTGGCAGGTTATGATATCTTAGGAGAGTTTTCTCTCCAATACCTCTTATTCTGGGAGGTAAGATCCCAGCTGAATTTGAACCTTGTTTGCATTACATATAGAGTAGAGAAAATGACTAGAACTAAATTAACTCTCCAGTATCTTCCCCAGAAGAAGATTAGAGAGAGTAAGTATGCTGATCTCTCTCGCACTTCTCTTCACTGGCAGTTCAAAAATCTTTGCTTCAAAGTAGAGTGCTTATTTGCTTTGCTCCCTTATAGTATGGTGTTTCATCCTTAATGGAACAGTCTCAGCTGAAGAGCTTCAGCGTTGTGCCTGTGTCACAACAAAGTATGTTTACTCTCTTCCAACTGCCTCTAGTGGCAAAAGTCTAGAAAAATCATACTAATTAAATTTGATGCTGTCAGCTCCTGATACTGATTCTGCTAATGATGCCATTTTCTGTCAGTCTGATAGGGATAGATTATTTACTTGTAGTTCTGAGATTTAAAAAATATGTATTTTTATTGAGAAATATCCACACTCATACAGTCCAACCATATTATACACTCAGTGGCTCATAATATCATACACAGTTGTGTATTCTTCATCATGATCATTTTCAGAACATTTGCATCACTCCAGAGAAAGACATATAAAGGAAAAAAAAAAAAGAACTCATAATCCTGTGCCCCTTACCTCCCTCTCATTCACCCATAATATTTCAGTCTACCCGGTTTTTAACCCTTTATCTTCCCTATTATTTATTTATTTTTAAATTCTTATTTTTATACTTATTTATTCCTCTGTCCATACCCTGGATAAAAGGAGCATCACACACAAGATTTTCACAATCATACAGTCGCTTGTAAAAGCTATATAGTTACACAGTCTTTTTCAAGAATCAAGGCTATTGGAACTCATCTCAACAGTTTCAGGTGCTTCCCTCTAGCCACTCCAATATAAAAATTAAAAAGAGATATCTGTATAACGCCTAGAAAAACCTCCAGGATAACCTCTCGACTCTGTTTAAGTCTCTCAACCACTGAGATTTTTTTTTTCTCATTTCTCTCTTCTCCCTGTTGGTCAAGAAGACTTTCTCATTCCCATAATGCTGGGTCCCAGCTCATCCCCAGAAGTCATACCCATGTTTTCAGGGAGACTTATACCCCTGGGAGTCATTTTCCATGTAGGGGGGTGGGCAGTGGGTTCATCTGCCAAGTTGACCAAATCTGAGCAACAAAAGAGGTTCTCTCTTGGGTTGACTCTTAGACATAATTATAACTAGACTTAGCCTATCCTTTGCAGGAATGAGCTTCATAGGCGTGACCACCAAGATTGAGGGCTCAGTCTATTGAATTGGTTGTCCCTACTGCCTGCAAGAATATCAGGAATTCCCTGAATGGGGATGTTTAATATTTCCTCCTTTCTCCCCAGTCCCCTGAGGGAATTTTGCAAATACTTTTATTGTCTGTCTAAATTACTTTGGGTATCACACTAACTAACCTGTACAAACCAACAAGATCGCATGCCCTATTCAAGATTCCATGTAATTATGGTGTTCAGGTAAACTGTAGGCCTAAGATTTTGATAAATTACATTCTCCTTTCCTTGCATTTGAAAAATGCAAAGCAGGGGAAGTAGTAATTCTTAATGCATCAATTGCCTACCAATAGTACAATGAATATTTACTCTAATATAATCTTCACATGTGGTTCTCAAGGACTATTTTGTAACAGAGTCTCATCCTTTTTTAAAAAAATATATATATATATATTTAATTTAATTTTTTTATGGAAAGAAGGAGGGAATGAAAGAAATAGAGATAAAAAAGGAGAGAAAGGAAAAAAGAGGAAAGGAGGAGGGAGAGCAGAGGGAGAGAAGAAGTGGGGAAGAGGAAGGGTAATATTGGCAGATTACCACATTCCCCATCTGCCCCCAAAATCTTCATCCAGATCATACTAGAGCAAAATATCAGAGGCAGTTGCATTGACTTTCCATCTAGTTGCCGATCACTTCTTGGCCTATTTTCCAGAGCAATTCATTCGGCTTGCCCTTGACATTATTATCTTTACCAGAGTCATTATATCAAGATCGTATACTATCTGTACTTTTGTGTCTAGAGTCTCATACTTTTATCATTAAGACTGTATTTCTTTTGTTGATTTAAAATTTATTTTTTCTGTGTTCCAAGAAATGATCATGATGATGAATATGCAACTATATGATGATATTTTGAATTACTGATTATATATGTAGAATGGAAGGATCAAAATAGGAATATTTGAGTTCGTTTGTTGTTTTTTGGTATTTAAAAAAATAAAATAATTAAAATTTATTTTTTCTGTAGGAGTTGGAGAGAGTTCTGAAGAAGACTCTTTAAGCAGGTAGGATTTTACAGATTTTTAAATTATCTGTTAACTGAGGGCATACAGAGGAAAGAAATTAACATTTGTTGATTATTTTATTCTGGAATAGATAACATAGTATGTGCTTTTATCTCAAATAGTTATCACAACAGCTCTACTGGGTAGCTGTGCTATTATTACCTCATTTTTACTGATTGAGTGACTATGGTCCAGATTGATGAATTGACCCAAGATTCCATAGTTAACAAGTATCTGAACCACGATTTGACTGTCAGCCTGCTGATTCCCTGGTCCATTCTCTGTTCTGTTAGCATAGATTGATTGGTACCTGTGTATCATGGGTATAGAGACACAGGGTCCAGATAAGATCAGCTCCAAAAGTAATATATAGTTATGTGTTAACTCTAATTTAACTGTGTATCATGGGGATAGAGACACAGGGTCCAGATAAGATCGGCTCCAAAAGTAATATATAGTTATGTGTTAACTATAGCTCTGTTAGTTCTAGGTTTTGACCTCATATTTGACATTTTGTGTGGTAACCAGTATGTAGTTTTGATCGTGAAGGGTTTTTGGGTAGCATGTCTTAGTTAGCTATGGTAACAGGTCCATGGGTTTTATATAAGCAAGACCCTCTCAGGCATGTCTTCATAGGTAAGCTGGTATCTGCTCCCTAGAGATTACTTTACTGTAGAATGAAGAATATCTTCGTATAGACCGTTTTGTGTTAATAATACTCATTTTCTTCTTAGAGTCTTACTGACTTCCCAGTCTGGTTTTGCCTTCAGTCTAGTGCTGGCCTAGTTCTGTCATGTTTACTCTTTTTCCTAGAGTCTTTTTTTCCTTCTTTCATGAATTTAAAATCTTTTCTTGATATTTTTACTTTCTTCTCTGCTTTTCTTGGTGTTTCTTTGTTCCATTTTTCATTTCTGCTAGCTAAGTAGTTCTGTTTTTCTGTAGGGATAATCATAAGCGTGTAGAATTTCAGGGTATTAAGGAATCATGGAGATTAATCACAATACCCTCTAGTACTTCATCCTCTGTTCATAGTTCTTACCAAATTCAGATTGTTCAGGTTGAGAACCTGAAAGTCATGGAGATTAATGTGACTTATCTAGATCCTACATATGGTAAGTGGCAGGAATGAATTTGAACTATAATTTCTTAAGTTTGTGCCCGGTGCTCTTTCTTCTTTATCATCCTCTAGGTGTTATTAAGAGAAAGTGAGAAGTGGGTCACTAGACCCAGTAGTGACCATAGTGGAAGAGAAAAAGCATGGAGTTATCAGAGGAGGCAAGTTTGGAGAGGGACAACACTGGGTTGGATAGGAAGAGGGTTTTAGAGAAGAGATATCAGATGCAATGGTTAGGTTCAGGTGTCAGTTTGGCCAGGTGATAGTGCCCACTCATCTAGTCAATCAAATTTTTGATACCTTAACAGAGTTTTGTGAAATTAAGAGGTATAATGATGTTGGCTGGTTGTTCTTAGATATGCTGGATACAGTTATGAGAGAAAGGGATGAGCTAAAGGCTTGAGATTTGCAAGTTAAATGCCCTATGAAAGACATAAAGGTTTCTTTGTGTGCCCTGAAAGAAAATCTTATTTCCTGTGGTTGCAGACTTGAGATCTCTGAAAACCAGATCCCAGAGTTTCATTGTACGAGTAGCAGATTTACAACGTAAACTAAATTCTCAGCCTTGTAGAGTGTCTGCTGTTAGAGTAAGGGCTCTTATTAGAAAAGAAGTGGATTCTGAAACTCGGGATAGTGACATATGGGTTGGTAATAATGGCAGTGGGGACATGGACATGCTGGATTCTGCTCTTTGCTAGATAGACCTGTAATGGTCTGTCCTGAAGAAACAACCACCCAGTCTTCAGCCTGCCCTGAGGAGACAGTTACCCAACCTCCAGTCTGTCCTGAGGATTCTGCCATCCATCCTCCACTTAAGACATTAACCCTTCAGTGTCTGCTAAACCTGAAACCACCTCCCCTGGGGAAAAAACCTTCACTCCTATGCTTGGAACAATTAATCCTATTTCTCCAGATGAAACTGCAGCAGAGTGCAATTAGGTAATTGGCTTGAAAGACATTTTTCATTCTTTTCATGACCTGTCCCCACCACTCTTCTTCCCTTCAAGACCTTTGTGGTAGTTAGATTCAGTTGTCAACTTGGCCAGGTGAGCATACCTAGTTTTGTTGCTACGGACACGAGCCAATGGAATGTGAACCTCATCTGTTGCTGATTTACATCTACAGTCAGCTAGGAGGCGTGCCTGCTGCAATGATGGACGTTTGACTTAATTGGCTGATGCTTAAATGAGAGACCACAACGTAGCACAGCCTAAGCAGCTTGGCATTCCTCATCTCAGCACTCGCAGCTCAGCCCAGGCCTTTGGAGATGCAGAAAGAAGTCACCCCAGGGAAAGTTGTTGGAACCCAGGGGCCTGGAGAGAAGGCCAGCAGAGACCATCCTGTGCCTTCCCATGTAAGAAAGAAACTCAGTGGAAAGTTAGCTGCCTTTCCTCTAAAGAACTAAATAAAATAAATCCCCTTTTATTAAAAGCCAATCTATCTCTGGTTTCTGGCAGCTAGCAAACTAGAACAACCTATAACTAAAGTAAGGTCCCAACAGGCTCTGATAGGTAAGGTGCAAAGTGTGACCCATGAGGAGGTGTGCTATACTCCAAAAGAACTATGTGAGTTTTACAAAACTGTTTTTTTGCATGGGCAGGCACTGGGAATCAAACCTGGGTCCCCGGCATGGCAGGTGAGAGCTCTGCCAATGAGCCAGTGTGGCCCACCTGAGTTTTACAATTTGTATAGACAGAAATCAGGGGAATATGTGTGGGAATGAGATAATCCAATCAGTTGAATGTGATTCGATCAGTTCAAGACTTTTAAGGAAGAAGAGAGAATTTTCACTGCTTGTTCAGCCTCCGCCAGTGAGCCTCTCCTGTGGTGTTTATTGAAACCCTTCATTGGAGTTGTCAGCTTCACAGCCTGTCCTATGGATTTTGGACTCTTGCATTCACATGGTTGTGTGAGATACCTTTATCAATCTCATATTTACACATATGTCCTGTTGGTTCTGTTGCTTTAGAAAATCCCAAGTAATAAATCATCCTCTGTAGATAACTACTCTTTTTGAGAAACAACTTTTAGCCTGTGTTTTAGTTAAATGCTGCTGGAAATGCAGTATATCAGAAATGGGTTGGCTTTTATAAAGGGAATTTTTTAAGTTACAAATTTACAGTTCTAAGGACATAAAAATGTCCAAACTAAAACATCCAGGGGAAAAAATATCTTGATTTAAAACTCCTCTGTCATCTGGGAAGGCACGTTGCTGGAATGTGCTGGTCCTTTGGCTTCTAGTTTCAAATAGCTTCCCCAGGGGGATTTTCTTTCTTCATCTCCACATGTCTCTGTGTGTCAGCTCTGAAGCTTTTCTTGAAATAGTTCCCTCTTAATGGACTTCAGCAAGTTGATTAAAACCTGCCTTGAGTGGGTGGAGACATATTCCATGGAAACCACCTAATCAAAAGATCCGCCCACAATTGGGTGGGTCACATCTCCATGGAAACAACTGAATCAAGAAGATTCCACCTACAATAGGTCTACTCCCTCAAGTGTGGATTAGGGTTGAAAGAATATGGCTTTTCTGAGAAACACAACAGTTTCAAACCAGCACAGCCTATTCCTGGGCCTTAGTAGAGATGTAATGCTTAAACATGAGCCATCAAGTTACCATGAGACCTGAGTTGCCTATCATAAGCTGGATTTGTCTGACCCATCAAGCCATAAAGTTGGGCATGCACAGCAGCACTCCATCATAAAATGGAAATAGTATATAACAGATGGGGCTTGAGCAGGTCTTGAAGGCACAGATAAATTACATGAGGAAGTGGCTGAAATGCCCATAGCCCCCACTCCTGCTACATTACCTTCTCTTTCCCAGCCGAGAACTATGGCCTTTTGGGGAGTTCCTTACAATCAGCTGACTGAGGAAGAGAAAATTTGGGCCTGGTTCACAGATCGTTCTGCATGATATGTAGGTACCACCCAAAAGTGGACAGCTGCAGCCCTACTGCTCCTTTCTGAAATGTCCCTGAAGGAACTTCGAGCAGTGTACCTGTTCATTCATTTTGCTTAGAAGGAGAATTGGACAGAGGTGTACTTGTATACTGACTCATGGGCTGTTGCTAATGGTTTGGCTTGATGGTCAGGGACTTGGAAGGCAATTAAGAGGTTTGGGGAAGAAGTATATGAATAGATCTTTCTGAGTGGGTAAAAAACAAAGATATTTGTGTCCCATGTGAATACTTACCAGCAGAGTAAGTTTTTACTAATGAAGTGGATGAGATGGCCTGTTCAATGGATACAAATCTTCCTCTTTCTACAGCCAGTTCTGTCATTGCCCAGTGGGCTCATGAATAAAGTGACGTGGTGGTAGGGATGGAGGTTATGCATGGGCTGAGCAACACGAACTTCTACTCACCAAGGCTGATCTGGCTACAGCCACTGCTGAATGCCCCATCTGCCAGCAGCAGAAACTCAACATTCAGTCCCCAATATGGTGCCATTTCCTGAGGTGATGATCAGCCTGCTACCTGTGGCAGGTTGATTACATTGGACCACTTCTATCATGGAAAGGGCAGTGATTTGTCCTAACTGGAATAGACCAACATACTCTGGATGGGTTTGCTTTTCCTGCATGCAGTTCTTCTGCCGAAACTACCATCTGTGGACTTACAGAGAGCCTTATCCACCGTCCTGTGATTCCACACAGCATTGCTTCTGATTAAGGAACATACTTCATAGCAAATGAAGTGCAGGCGTGGGCACATACTCATGGAATTCTCTGGTTTTATCAGGAATGAAGGTTTGGGTCACCCCACCAAGGGAAGAACCACAGCCAGCTGAAGTGCTTGCTGAAGGTAAAGGGAACATGAAATAGGTAGTGGAAGAAGGTAGTGATAAATATGAACTACAACCACATGTCCAGTTACAAAAATGAGGACTGTGATGGTATAAATATTTCCTCCTTGTTTTATGAGTTTTATTTTTGTATTTGTACATAAAACAAATATTTCTTCTTATCATATGACAAAAGTTGTATTGTTCATGTTATAGTATTTAAGTTATAGAATACCAAGTTTAGGAATGAATATTAACTAAGGATTTTATTCTAGTTTGCTTGCTGCTGGAATGCAACACACCAGAAACAGAACGGCTTTTAAAAAGGGAAATTTGACAAGTTTCTAGTTTACAGTTCTAAGGCCGAGAAAATGTCTCAATTACAGCAAGTTTATAGAAATGTCCAATCAAAGGCATCCAGGGAAAGATACCTTGGTTCAAGAAGGTTGATGAAGTTCAGGGTTTCATCAACCTTAAATGAGAAGGCACATGGCAAATACAGTCAGGACTTCTCTCTCAGCTGGAAGGGAACATGGCAAACACGGCGTCATCTCCTAGCTTTCTCTCCTGTCTTCCGGTTTCATGAAGCTCCCTGGGAGGCGTTTTCCTTCTTCATCTCCAAAGGTCGCTTGCTGGCTTGTGGACTCTCTGTGTTGTGGTGCTGCAGCATTCTCTGTTCTCTCCAAATCTCTTCCGTTCTCCAAAATGTTTCCTTTTTTATAGGACTTCAGAAACTTATCAAGACCCACCCAATGGGTGGAGACATGTCATCACTTAATCCAGCTTAATAACCACTCTTGACTAAATCACATCATCCAGGGAGATGATCTCATTACAGTTTCAAACATACAGTACTGAATAGGGAATGGGATTTCGATTAAAACATGGCTTTTCTAGGGGACATACTTCCTTTCAAACCAGCACAGACTTGCACCCTATTCTGGAGAGATTTAGTGCATTTCTGATTGTATGCAGGACAGTTGAGTATTGTTAGGTGAAACATATGTCTGTTATTATGTTCTGTTTAGAGATTAAGTATGATTTAAGGTGATGTGTGTAGGTGCCAAGTTGACAAGTGGTGGCCTGTAATGATTAGGTTCAGGTATCAACTTGGCCAGGTGATAGTGCCTAGTTGTCTGATCAGGAAAGCTCTGGCATAACTGTTAATGCAAGGATGTTTTGTTGCTTGTTGATAAACCAGAAAGCTGGATTGTTAAATCATTAGTCAACTGATTGCATCTGTGACTGATAACATCTACGCTCTACTAAGGATGTGTCTTCTGCAAACAAGAGAATGTAAGCAGGTGGATTTGATCCAATTAGTTGAAGACTTCTAGGGGAGAAGAGAGAACTTTCACTTTGCAGCCAGCCAACCTCTCCAGTGGAGTTCATCTAGACCCATTGGAGTTGCCAGTGCTCCAGTCTGCCCCATGGATTTTGGACTCCTGCGTTCTCCCGGTTGTGTGAGACACTTTTATAAATAACATATTTACAGATATTTCCTGCTGGTTCTGTTCTTCTAGAGAGCCCTTAGTAATGCATTGGAGTATTGGATTCTTTGACACATTTGATAAAGATAAATCATAGCAATGAAGGTCATGGGATATTGGAAGTTATCTAGAAAGGCTTAGGGGATTCATGGGAGTCCTGAACAGGTTGCTGCTTTTTAAAAATTTGTTTTTTGAATTGGAGGTATTAATAAACTTCAGGATTTCTATTGAAAGATCTTAAAATAACTTGAGCCTCTGGGAAGAGACTTCATAGCAGATAGGAATGTGGTATCATCTACCTGTACCCCAACTTAGAAAGGGTGACTCAGACCCCCTAGCATACTAGGAGGTTGAAGGTTGCTGTACTACCTAGGTCTGTGGCCAAGTGTAGGTGTCCTCTAACCTTCACCCCTTTGTCTAATTCACTGATATCCTTCCCCTGTACGTGAAGGGGAAGGGTAGGATGGGGATGACTGTCAGGTCAGTCAGCTTTTGTTGAGTACTTGATAATATACCTGTGTGGAGGGTCAGTTACTGAGACTATGTTTAGTTTGTTTCCCAGCAGTAAGGAAATAGGGAGTGCCCACTCTTGGTCATTTGAGCCCATCCTTGTTCCTGGAATCTGTCTTCATATACTGAATGTTTAAATATTGGGACTGCTACTGAGTCCTGCAGAAGGAGGCATCTAGAAGTGAGTGTTCATAGGAAGGAAGATACCTAGACAGTATTTAGGGAGATAGAGGTATAACTATCAGGACACTGTTTTTTCAAAAGTCACTCTACTAGGGTATCTAAGCACCTGTTATGGATTTTATGGACTTGCTAGTTTATGTGGACCTGAATAAGACAGAATCTGTATAGGAAAGAAATTGGATTTTGTAATTTTTGATGTTTTAGTCTCTCTGGAAGCAATGGTCCCACTAACAATATATAAATGCATTCTTTGGCATTTGAACATTTTGTTTTCAAAAATTTCAGGGACTTCCTGTACTCTTTTAGAGTAAAGGGAAGAAAGAGGAGTAGTACTTTTACCTTCTTGATAAGGTGCTAAAGAACCAAGACTACCATTTTTGAAAGATAAGGATTACTCTATTTTGGTCTGTAAAGCTGCTGAAATGCAATATACCATAAATGGAATGACTTTTAAAATGGGAATTTAATAAGTTACAAGTTTCCCATTCTAAGGCCATAGAAGTGTCCAAACTCAGCCATCCAGATAAAGATGTCGGGCTGATGGGTCCAGAACACAGAGGTGGGAAGACACATGCCTGGCGTTTGCTGTGGTCTTTGGCGTCTGGTTTTAAATAGCTTCCTTGGGGGCATTTTCTTTCTGCATCTCCAAATGTCTGGGTCTTATGTAGGCTCTCTTTGTCGGCTCTGTCAGCTCTCACCTCTGTCTAAAATGTTTCCTCTTTTAAAGAATTCCAGTAAACTAATCAAGGCACACTTTGATGGGTGGAATCACATCTCCAGCTAGTCAAAAGGTCACACCCACAACTGAGTGGATTATCTCCATGGAAAAAATCTAGTCAAAGGTTCCCACCCTACAATATTGAATCAGGATTAGAAGAACAAGGCTTTTTCTGGGATACATAACAACTTTAAACCGGCACACTCTTGAAACATGGGACAGACCATGGAGAAGGGATAGTTTTAGGTTATCAGGTTTGTTCCAATTCAGGTAACAGAAGTTCTGTCCGTCTGAAAAGCTTTGGTGATGAAAAGTATTCTCAGGTTTGCCAGTAAATTGACTGTCATTTTTTGTTATGAGGTCTAAAAATGAGTCTTCATTGAATAATTCATAATTTGGTAGAGGTGGAATCAGAAATAAATAACTGAATGCTTTTTTAAAAATAAGCCAAATTTTAATTATGTTAAGAAACATTCTTTACTATATAGATAGCCAGCTTCTCATCAGATTCTTTTTTTTAAATGAATGCACTCATTTTGTTGTATATTTTTGCTCTAAAGGCTTTCCAGCAAACCTGGTGTTGATGATTCATGGCCTACATCCGATGATGAAGACTTAGATTTTGATACCAAGGTGAAATGCTCTCACATAAAATTAATTCTCCTGCTCTAAATTTAGTTTTATGCAGTATTTACTCTTAAACAATCAAAAAGTAATATAAATCATTATTAGTAGGGACGTAGTATGGACAAAGTTTGTTGTAATTATCTGTGAGTCACACACACACACACACACACACACACACACAGTTTTCTACATGCTTTTTTTGGTAATCTATTTCTCTTTCAGTTCTGTTAGCTGTGGATCTATTTAGATAAATCTGTCTTCTGTTGAATCTTTTTTTAAATTATTTTTATTGACAAAACAAAACAATATACAAACAATAACATTCTTAACATATGAACATTCTATACTTGGTGTATAGTCAGTTGCTCATAGTAACATCACATAGTTGTGTATTCATCACCATAATCATTTCTTGGAACATTTGCACCACTCCAGAAAAAGAAACAAAAAGAAAAAACTCACACATACCATACCCCTTACCCCTCCCTCTCGTTGACCACTGGTATTTCCATCTACCCGATATATTTTAACCTTGTTCCCCATATTTTTTTCCCAGTACCCTTACCACTCCCTTTCATTGATCACTAGTATTTCAGTCTACTCAATTCGTTTTAACATTTGTTCCCCCTATTATTTATTTATTTTTAATCCATATTTTTTACTCATCTGTCCATACTGTAGATAGAAGGAGCATCACACACAAGGTTTTCACAATCACATAGTCACATTGTCAAAGCTGTATCATTATACAGTCATCTTCAAGAAACATCTACATGCTTTTTTGTAATTATGTTTCTTCTGTTCTATGTTGGCTAAGCTTGTATTTGATTGAGTGGTCATGTCTCATACTTTCTACCCCTGTTTTTTCTTTTCTTTTCTTCTTTATTTACCCCAAGATTAATTCTTCCTTCACAGTAAACATTTTTGTGGTCTATTCTTTTCCTCCATTTCTCTGTATCTGTTTTCACATATTTATTTGCAGCTTTCTACTTAAAAGCTGTTTGTGTGTGCGTGTGTTTATGTGCATGCCCATGTGTTCATGCTCACTTTCATTCATCAGTCATTGCCCCACAAGGATTTTTCTTTTTTTTTCCCCTTCTTTTTTCTTGGAAGGGGATGAATTTGTATGATAATTTGTTTTTAGCTTTTTTTCTTTATTACTCTGTTTATTTGTTGTGGTTTTATTTTT
The DNA here is from genome assembly GCF_023851605.1 of Tamandua tetradactyla. Lineage (NCBI taxonomy): Eukaryota > Metazoa > Chordata > Mammalia > Pilosa > Myrmecophagidae > Tamandua > Tamandua tetradactyla. The sequence continues at coordinate 223,611,100 of NC_135327.1, read as the reverse complement.
TCTTATGCAGCTTTATTGAGATATATTCAAATACCATATAATCATCCAAAGTGTAGAATCAGTGGTTCACAGTATCATCGTATAATTGTGCATTTATCACCACAATCAATTTTTGAACATTTTCATTACTCAAAATAAATAGATAAATAAAAATAGGAATGAAAAAAATAAAAAAGAATGTCCAAAACATCCCATGCCTCTTACCCCTATATTATTTATTTATTTAATGTCTTTATTTTCTTGCTGATATGTACATACTCTGGATAAAGGAAATGTCATTCACAAGTTTTTCATAATCACACGCTCAACACTGTATAAGTTATATTGTTTTACAGTCATTTTCAAGAGTCAAGGCTACTGGATTACTGTTCAGCATTTTCAGTTATTTCCTTCTAGCTGTCCTAACACACTGAAAACTAAAAAGGGATATCTATATAATGTATAAGAATAACTCCAGAATAACCTCTCAACTCTATTTGAAATCTCTCAGCTACTGAAACTTTATTTTGCTTCATTTCTCTTCCCCCTTTTGATCATAAAAACTTTCTCAGTTCATTCACAATGCCAGGACTAGGTCATCCTGAGAGTCATGTCTCACTTTGCCAGGGAGGTTTATACCCCTGGGGGTCCTGCCTAATGTTTGGGGAAGGGCAGTTAGTTTACTTGCAGAGTTGGTTTAGAGAAAGAGGCCACATCTAGCCACATAGAAGGTTCTCTGAATGTAGCTCTTAGGCATAATTATAAGTAGGCTTAACTTCTCCTTTGCAGGAATATGTTTCATAGGGCAAGCTCAAGAGCAAGAACTTGGTCTATTAAATTGTTAGTTCCCAATGCTTGCAAGAATATCAGGAATTCTCCAAGTAGGAAAGTTTATTCCACATTTCCTCCATGCCTCAATGAGACTTTGCAAATCCTTTTTCATTTTTTGTCCAAATTACTCTGGGATGTATGGGGGCATCACACTAACCTGTACAAACCAACAAGATCTCACTCCCTATTCAAGGTGGTACACTAAGTGGTACAAATCAACAAGATCTCACTTCCAGTTCAAGATTCCACATAATTATGGTGTTCTAATAAACTGACCATACAAGTTAAATTAGTTTGCTACGAAAATATATTTTGAACCAAACAAACATCTCTTCCTTTATTCTTATGCAAAAGTTGAAGTTTTGAAACACAGTCAGTCTCATTCTTTACCCTTTTAGTCTGATTTACCTTAGTCCTAACTATATCAGCTTCATTCATTTGTCTACTTATTCTGATCTCTTTTTCAGCTTTTTTGACAGTTGCTGTATGGGGTAGTGCTGACTTTCATAGCTGCAAAACTGTAGCTCTGGGTCTCAGATGTCACAGAGATACCAGAAGTTTCAGGGGATGACCAGGTTATACATAAAGAGCTCAGCAGCTCATAATTTAGCAGTAACCATTATAACTCATGAATAGATGTGACTGCCGTAAGAGCTTACGTTGTAGGAACCTTTACAATAAGTGTTCCCCTGATCATCTATGCTCTCAAATTCACTCCTCAGAGGTAGCACATTATAGTTAGTTCATATTAGTGAGGCATTATATTATTTGTCTTTTTATTTCTGACTTATTTCACTCAACATATTGTCCTCAAGGTTCATTCACCACTTGCATGCCTCACAACTTCATTCCTTCTTTCAGCCACTCAGTATTCCGTGGTATGTACACAGCACAGTTCACCCTTCCGATTATCAGTCCATGTTCCCTTAGGCCACATCTATCCATTGTAAATTGTGAATATTACTGCCATAAACACCAGTGTGCAAATGTCCATTTTTGTCCCTGCTTTCAGTTCTTCTGAGTATATACCTATAACGGGGTTGTAGGATCATATGGCAACCCTGTACTTAGCCTCCTGTGGAACCATCATACTGGCCTCCAGCGGGGCTGTACCCTTCTGTTTCCCTACTAACAGTGAATAGCTGCATCTCTTTCTCTACATTTTCTCTAGCACTTGTATCTTTCTGTATATTTTTAAACAGTTTTATTAACACACTATACAATCCATCCTAAGTAAACAATCTGTGGTTCCCAGTATAATCACATGTGTATTCACCACCACACATGAGGACATTTCCATTTCTTCTGCAAAGAAAGAAGAGGAGAAAAAAAATGAAGAATAAAAATAAAATAAAAAGGAGAAACAACAGTACTACCACCAAGAATCCCAGACTCCTTCCTTATGTCCCACTCTTATTGACATTTAGCTTTGTATATTGCCTTTTTTTAAATTTTTTAAATTGTGTAATATAACATATACAAAGCAAGAAATAAAAAGCATATTTGCTTTTTTTACATTTGATGGAAACATATTACAATGTTACTGTTAACCATAGATCCTAATTTGAATTTATTGTATTTTTTCCATTTACTGTCCCATTTCAATATGTTGCAATGTTGACATTCACTTGTTTTCCTTCATATAAAATCATTCTTATATTTGTACATTTAGTTATCCTCATTGTCTGTGTTTAGTTTTGCTAAGTTATGCATTCCCAGTGTTTATGATGTCTTTCCTTCTGGTATCATACATATCCCAAGCCTTCTTTCAACCATCTTCACACTCAGCTTGCTATGATCAGATCCTATTGTGCTGTCCATTTCTGGATCTTTACAATCAGTCCTGTTGAACATTCTGTATTCCTTCAGCATCAGATTTCTAATGTCTTTCTATTTCCTGAAAATCTGTGTTCTCAACTTTAATTTTCAAAGTTTGCTTATTAGTGTTAGTTCGTATTTGTGAGACCATATAGTATTTGTCCTTTTGTTTCTGGCTAATTTCACTCAACATAGTGTCCTCAAGGTTCATCCACATTTTTACCTGCATCATGACTTTATTCTGTACCTTTACTCACAGTCTTCATTTCTACACTCTTTTCCATACCTCTCTCTCCTCTGTCTTTTCCTATCTGCCTGTAGTGTTCCCTTTAGTATTTCTTATAGATAAGGTTCACTTGTTCACAAATTCTCTTATTGTCTGTTTGTTTGAGAGTATTTTAAACTCTCCATCATTTTTGAAGGGCACTTTTGCCAGATATAGAATTCTTGGTTGGCAGTTTTTCTCTTTCAGTAACTTAAATATATCATACTTCTGCCTTTTCCTCTTCGTGGTTTCTGCTGAGAAATCCACACATAGTCTTACTTAGTTTCCCTTGTATGTGATAAATCGCTTTTCTCTTACTGCTTTCAAAATTGTTTTGTTTTGGTGCATGGGCCTGGAATTGAACCCAGTCTCCCTCAGGACAAATGAACATCCTACCACTGAATGCAAATGAACATCCTACCACTGAATGCAAGTGAACATTCTACCACTGAACCATCCATGCATCCTTCTCTTTGTCTTTGCCATTTGACAGTTTGATTAGTAAGTGTCTTGGAATAGGTCTGTTCAAATCGATTCTATTTGGGGTCTGTTGTGCTTCTTGGATCTTGTGCTTCTTGGATAATTTTGTATCTTTCATAGGAGATGGGTTATTTTCAGTGATTATTTCCTCCAGTATTCTTTCTGCCCCCTTTCCCTTCTCTTCTCCTTCTGGAACAACCATAAATATATATTCATGCTTTTCATGTTGTCATTTAATTTCCTGAGATGCTTCTCAGTGCTTTCCATTTTTCCCCCTGTTCTTTTGTGTGTAGGATTTCAGATGTCCTGTCCTCTACTTCAAGGTCCTTTCTTCTGCCTCTTCAAATCTGCTGTTTTATGTCTCCATTGTGTTTTTCATCACTTCTATTGTATTTTTCATTCCCATATGTTCTTCCATTTGTTTTTTCATGCTTTTGAGTTCTTCTGGATGGTCACACAGTGTCTTCTTTATATTCTTCATTTCTTTGTCCATATTTTCCTTCACCTCATTGATTTTATTTTTGATTTGATTTAGGATATTTGTATGAACACCTTCAATTTTTTTTTTTTTTGGCATGGGCAGGCATCGGGATTTGAACCCAGGTCTCCAGCCTGGCAGGCGAGAATTCTGCCAGTGAGCCACCATTGCAGCACCTGAACACCTTTAATTTTTGTTTCAACTCCTTATATCTTGTTTGAAGTGTTAGTTTGTTCCTTTGGGCCATATCTTTGTTTTTCCTAGTATGACTTTTAATTTTTGCCTGGTGTCCAAGGCATCTGGTTTCCTTGCTTAGTTTGTTCTGGAGGTTCTTTTCACTCTTTTACCTGTGGTTTTCTTGTTTGTTGGCTTTGTTCTTTATCTGTTCTTTGGCATTCAATTCAACTTATTCTAGACCTCTAGTACAGCTTCTGTTTAACTGCTGAGAATTTTTCAGCTCTAGTTTTTTGGTTCTTGCCCTGCCCATATGGAACCTTTTGTTTGAGGAAGAATCCCCAGATATGATTGACCCAAATCAGATTTTCCTGAGCAGACAGGCCCAGGTCTCAGGAGGAGTGTGTAATCGGTATCAGATTGTAAGATTTTCCTGTGAAGCCTGTAGACTGTGTGCTTTTCTTGTCCTTCCCAACAGGTGGTGCTTGTCAGCCCATAGCTTTCTACCAGTGTAAAGTGATGTTGTGCCTTTAATTCTCAGCAGCCTCTCCCCACAAGGGGCATGGTTGAAATAGAGGCTGAAGTAAAAGTTGGGATTTAGCTGTTTCAGTTTTCTAGCCCCCAGAGTCTGGATTCCCTGAATGAGAGCCACCACTTATGTTGGGCTCTGCCCTCTGCCCACCCTCCACGCCCCACCCTCACGCTTGTCTTGGGGGAGATATGCCCTATAGGGAATTATCTCCTTCACTGACTAGTTACTTTGTCTCACAGACCTATCTTAACTCCACCCTTGCCTGGTCAGTACTGAAATTGAAAATGCCCAAGGCTTTCTTTAATGGACTGCTAAGAATTTTTTTTTTTTTTTTTTTAATTTTCAAAGGCTGTTCCCAGTCTCCAAGTTTTGCCAGTCAAGAGCTGTAGTTGGTACCAGGCTTTATGTGTCCCTTTTCTGCTGTGAGAAACCTCAGGGTTCCTTTCCTGCTTGCTCTTGGTTTATCTCTGCTGGAAGCTTGCATTCATCTATTCAAATTTGTTCATTAAAAGCCTAATTGAAGCTTGATTGAGCTACCTTCCTTTGCTCCTAGTGAAGACTGCTTCTTTTTTCCATGGAGAAATTTCTACAACATAGCCTGCCATGACAGTGGGGAAGGAAGGCCAGCTTCTGCAGTATGGAGGCTTTACTACAGTTCTGTGTTGTGTTCTCAGCCCCTCCCACCTTTTGAATTGGTGTATGATGTGTGTTTGGTCACAGATATCTTCCAAATAATTATTCCTGATAGTTCCTGTTTATTTACTAGCTGTTCTAGAGGACTAACTAAATTTTACACTTCCCTATGCAGTCATCTTGCTCCTCTTCCTCCTGTTTTTAGCTTTTTTTTTTTTTTTCTTTCCTTGCATGGGCAGGCACCAGGAATCAAACCTGGGTCTCCAGCATGGCAGGTGAGAACTCTGCCTGCTGAGCTACTGTGGCCCGCCCACTCCTGTTTTCAGCTTTTGACAAACAGAAGCAGCTTCGACTGTTTGCAATTCCCACTCATCTAAGTAAGGTACTACTAAGAACTGAAGCCTCACATTTTCCCTCCAGCACGAGATAAATTGGATAACCATATAAATCATGTAGACATGTTGCTAAATACATTTCAAACTATAACAAATAATTTTAAGTTCTTAATGCTAGTGTTTTTCAATAATACTCTAAACTATCCAGAGATAAATTTTTGTTCTATATTACTTTAATTAAAAAAGCAATCTGACAGATATCATAATCAGTTATTTGTAACGGGAGTTACATTTTGAGAAGAATCTATATAATTTCTCATAATCCTCAGCAATGAGAGGATGTAGGTGAGTTACTAAATGGCAGAACTGGGATTGGATTATACATCTGAATGATGACTCCAAAGCTGTGCTCTTTGTAGTAGATCATACAGTAATTGTTAATATTATAGCTCTATGTATATATATCAAATTTATTACTTTTGTTCCTAAAACTATTATTTTGTTTCTAGAATCTCCCTAAACCAAGTTTAACAAAGCTAATGACTGCGTCTCAGCAATCCAGGAAAAATAGTAAGCTATTTAAAGACTGCCCAATCTTGTTTTATTCACTGATTTGAAATTACAGGTAATTTTATATACTGTTTACTTTGTTTTTACAGTAATTGAAGAAAAACATAGCTTTGTGAGACCAGAAAATAGAACCTTGTTAGAGGGCAATAGTTCCAATAGTGAACAAGAAGATATGGTTGAAACCCTTCCGCAGTTGCCGGTCACAGTCCAGGGCCTCTCTCATGTTGTCTTTCCATCACCTGACCCTCTTCTAAAACCTTCCCTCAAGTCTTCACCAATCCCTGGTGTTACAAAGGTAAAGTTTTTTTTTTTTAATTTTTCCATGTTTTTTCACATACTGTATCCCCCATTCTCATAATTGTGTATCAGCCTAGTGATGATAAGGATTCTAGAAAGAAGTGGAACTCCTCAAGATCATAATAGAAAACAAGTGTAGTAGTTCATAGGATAGATATACAGGATTGAGATTTATAAAAAGTTGCTGGAACTATACAATTCTTTGGTATGATATTATGGAAGGAAAGAATTAGAAAGCCACCAAAGAGGACAGCTAGACAAATTTGAAAATGAAAAGGGGATGAGGGGGAGGAATTCATTCACAAAGGGTAAGATGAATATCTTGAAGAGAGTCAAAATGAGAGAGATTATTATAAGAACAAAAAAAGAAATAATGGGTTTAAATAAGAGCAGGAACTCTGCTATAGAGCATGATAGAAGCTTTTCAGATTCAAATTAAGAAAAGAAAGCCAGGGAATGAAAGAAAATACTCGGACTGTTCTAAATGATTTATTGCTGATGTTTTATGAAGAATGGAAAGAAAATTTAATCCTCACTTCTTTTATGTTTAGTAATTTCTTATATTTAATTTGTCAGAACCTGTGTTCATAAATAATACAAAGTGAGATGTAAAGCTTTATCCGATTTACTATGAATTATAAATTTTTGGCCCTTTTGTTTTCTTATGATATCTAACTCAACTGTTTTACTTTTTGTACATTCTTGACTTCTGTTTTAGATCTCTTGAGAATAAAGAGAGAAATAAGTATTCTGTTTTGTCTTTTCACTAATTACTATTCGAAAATAAGATTGAAATCTCTGATTGTACAAATGAACCTCTAAATCTGCATCCATTAATGACAAAACAGATTTTAAGCTGCAGAACTCTTAAATTAAAGAAAAAAACATAGACTTTTTTTCTAGAGAGATTCTGATTTTATTTACCTAACATTGTTTGCATTTAATGGACACATACATGCACATATCAAATGAGTGAAATCACAATTTATGATTTTTTTCTAAAACAAATTACTTGTTAACTATAGAATTATAAAGAAGAAAAGACTGCCAAGAGAGTGTACAAAACTGTCTCTGGTAGATTTTTTTAAAAAAATAACTCCAGGAGTGGATACATTTCATATTATTTTCAGGAAACATTAACTTTAGTATTCATAGTTGTTAAATCTTGCATATATATCTTATCTAAAACTCAAGTATCCTATTGCTTCTATTTCTTTAGTTCCTACCTCATAATCATAGGCATATCTGAAAACTTATAAATCTTCCATTTGGAAAATCAGAGCTTTTATTCATTTTTATTTATTTAAAATTTTTATTAATAAAACTAATTGACATACAACATGAACATTCTTAATGTATAAACATTCCATACTTGTGGTGCATTCAGTGGTTCATGATATCATCATATAGTTGTATATTTATCACCATGATCATTTCTCAGAACATTTACATCACTCCAGAAAAAGAAATAAAGAGAAAAAAAGAAAAAACTCATATATACCACACCCCTTACCTCTCCCTCTCATTGACCGCTAGTATTTCCCTCTACCCAGTTTATCTAAACATTTGTTCCCTATATTATTTATTTATTTTTACTCATCTGTCCATAAGGTAGATAAAAGAAGTATCAGACACAAAGTTTTCTCAGTCATACAGTCACTTTGTGAAAGTTATATCATTATTCAATCATCTTAAAGGAACATGGCTACTAGGACACACTTTTACAGTTTCAGGCACTTCCCTCTAGCCTCTCTAATACACTTAAACTAAAAAGCGGTTATCTATATGATGCATAAGAATAACCTCCAAGGTAACCTCTTGACTATTTGAAATCTCTCTGCCCCTGACACTTTATTTTGTCTCATTTCTCTCTTCCCCCTTTCAGTCGAAGTTTTCTCAGTCCCTTGATGCTAAGTCCCAGCTCATTCTAGGATTTCTGTCCCACCATGCCAGGGAGGTTTACACCCCTGGGAGTCATTTACTATGTAGAGAAGGGGAGGGCAGTGAGTTTGCTTGCCATGTTACTGAGAGATAGCCCACACCTGAGCAACCAAAGAGGTTCTTTGAGCGTGACTGTTTTGCTAATTTTAAGTAGGCTTCACCTATCTTTGTGGGGATCAAGTTTGATATGAGCAGACCCCAAGATTGAGGGTTCAGCCTATTGATTTTGTTGTGTTGTTTGATTTTGATGCTTGAGTGAATATCAGGCCTTTTCTAAATGGGGAAGTTAAATTTTCCCTCTTTCTCACCATTTCCCCAAGGGGACTTTGCAAATACTTTTTTATTCACTGTTCAGATCATTCTGGTATTTATCCGGGCATCACACTAATGTGGACAAACCAACATGACCTCATGCCCTATTCAAGGTTCCATGTAATTATGGTGTTCAGTTAAACTGTCCATATAAGTTAAATTAGGAAATGCACTAGTCAAAATATAAATATTGTACCAAGTAAATATTTTTTACTTTAATCTCACACATAAGTTAAAGTTTTAAAATATGAATTACCATCTATTTTCAACACCCTGCAATATTGACATTCCTTTTGTTCTTCTTCCTGCAAAAATATTCTTTAATTTGTACATTTAGTCACTATCATTGTACACTCTAGACATTCCTAAACTATACCATCTCAGTCTTCATTGTCTGTCTTTCCTTCTGATTTCATTTGTGCCCCAGCCCCCTCCCTCTATCATTCTTACATTCAGCTTCAGTCATTGTCCTAACGTTATTGTATCACAGTTAGATAGTATTGTGCTATCCATTTCTGAATGTTTACAATCAGTCCTGTTGTATAATCTGTATCCCTTCAGCTGCAATTACCCAATATCTACCCTATTTCTATCTCCTAATGGTCTCTGCTCTTAACTGAAATTCTCCAAGCCCATTCATGAATGTTAGTTCAAATCAGTGAGACTAATGGCTAATCTCATTCAGCATAATGTCCTCAAGGTCCATCCATGTTGTTACATATGTCATAACTTTATTCTGTCTTATAGTTGCATAATATTCCACCATATGTATATATCACAGTTTGTTTTGCCACTCATCTGTTCCTTGACGTTTGGGCCATTTCCATCTCTTGGCAGTTGTAAATAATGCTGCTATAAACATTGGTATGCAAATGTCTGTGTCCTTGCCCTCATGTCCTCTGAGTAGATACCTGGCAATGGTATTGCTGGGTCATGTGGCAGTTCTATACTTAGCTTCCTGAGGAACCGCCAAACTGCCTTCCACAGCGGTTGTACATTTGACATTTCCACCAACAGTGGAGAAGTGTGCCTCTTTCTCCACATCCTCTCCAGCACTGGTTGTTTTCTGTTTTATTGCTAATGGCCATTCTGCTGGGTGTGAGATGATATCTCATTGTGGTTTTGATTTGCATTTCCCTAATAGCCAGGGAAGTCGAACATCTTTTTGTGTGCCTTTTTGCCATTTGTATTTCCTCTTCTGAGAAGTGTCTGTTCATGTCTTTTGCCTATTTTGTAATTGGGTTGTTTGTCTTTTTGTTGTTGCATTGAACAGTCTCTTTATATATTCTGGGTACTAGACCCTTAGCTGATATATCATTTCCAAATAATGTCTTCCATTGTGTAGGCTGTCTTTTTACTTTCTTGACAAAGTTCTTTGTTGTGCAAAAGTTTAATTTTGGGGCGGGCCGCGGTGGCTCAGCGGGCAAAGTGCTTGCCTGCTATGCCGGAGGACCTCGGTTCGATTCCCGGCCCCAGCCCATGTAACAAAAACGGAGAAACAGAATACAATAAAACAAGAAAATGTTTAAAAATGTTTCCCTTTTTTCCTTCCTTCCTTCCTTCTATCCTTCCTTCCTTCTCTCTGTCTTTCCTTTAAAAAAAAAAAAAAAAAAGTTTAATTTTGATGAGTTCCCATTTATGTATTACTTTCTTCAGTGCTTGTGCTTTGGGTGTAAGATCTAGGAAACAGCATCCTATTATAAGATTTATAAGATATTTCCCTACATTTCCTTGTAAAAGTTTTATGGTCTTGGATCTAATGTTTAGGTCTTTGATTCATTTTGAGTTGAATTTTGTAGAGGGTGTGAGATACAGATCTTCTTCTTTCATTCTTTTGCATGTGAATATCCTGTTCTAGGCACCATTTATTGAAGAGACTGTTTTGTCCCAGGTGAGTTGACTTGACTGTCTTATCAAAGATCAGTGTCCATAGATTAGCGGGTCTATATTTGAACACTCTAGTCACTTCCAGTGGTCAATATATCTGTCTTTATGCCAGTAGTATGCTGTTTTGACCACTGTAGGTTTGTAATATTCCTTAAAGTTAGGTAGTACGAGAACTTTGACTTCATTTTTCTTTCTCAGGATATTTTTACTATTTGGGGCATACTGCCCTTCCAGATAAATTTGGTTATTGGTTTTTCTGTTTCTGAAAAGTAAGTTTTTGGGATTTTAATTGGTATTCATTCAATCTATAAATCAATTTAGGTAGAATTGACATTTTAAGTTTATTTAGTCTTTCAATCCGTGAACACCGTATGCCCTTCCACTTATTTAAGTCTTCTGTGATTTCTTTTAGCAAATTCTTGTAGTTTTCTTTGTATAGGTCTTTTGTATTCTTAGTTAAATTTATGCCTAAATATTTTATTCTTTTGGTTGCAATTGTAAGTGAAATTTTTTTCTTGAATTCCTCCTCAGATTGCTCATTACTAGTGTATAGAAACAGTACAGGTTTTGAGTGTTGATCTCTTAATCTGCCACTTTGCTGTACTCATTTATTAGCTCTAGTAGTTTTGCTATGGATTTTTTGGGGTTTTTAGAATACAATATCATATCATTTGCAAATAGTGAGAGTTTTACTTTTTCCTTTCCAATTTTGATGCCTTGTATTTCTTTTTCTTGTCTAATTTCTCTGACTAGAGCTTCCAACACAGTGTTGAATAGTAATGGTGATAGTGGACATCCTTGTCTTGATCTTGATCTTAGGGGAAAAGTTTTCAATTTTTCCCCATTGAGGATGATTTTAGCTGTGTGTTTTTCCTATATGCCCTTTATCATGTTGAAGTGTTTTCAACAAGAAAGGGTGTTGAATTTTGTGAAATGCCTTTTCTGCATCAATAGCCATGATCATGTGGTTTTTCTACTTTGATTTGTTGATATGGTGTATTATATTAATTGATTTTCTTATGTTGAACCATCCTTGCATACCTGGGATGAATCCTACTTGGTGATGTTTTTATAACTCTTTTAATGTGCTGCTGGATTCGATGTGCAAGAATGTTGAGAATTTTTGCATCTGTATTCATTAGAGAGATTGGTCTGTAATTTTCTCTTCTTGTAGTATCTTTGTCAGGCTTTGGTAGTATCTTTGGTGTAGTATATATCTTTGGTAGTATTTTTGGTGTGACTTTAATATGAGCTTTGGTATTATGTTTGTCTGGCTTTGGTATGATGTTGGCTTCATAGAATGAGTTAGGTTGCTTTCCCGCCTCTTCAATTTTTTGGAGCAGTTTGAGCAGGATTGGTACTAATTCTTTCTTGAATGTTTGGTAATTCACACGTGAAGCCATCTGGTGCTGGACTTTTCTTTTTTGTAGCTTCTTAATGACTAATTCAGTTTCTTTACTTGTGATTGGCTTATTGAGGTCGTCTGTTTCTTCTCGAGTCAATATTGGTTGTTTATGCTTTTTTAGGAAGTTGTCCATTTCATCTACATTGTCTAGTTTATTACCATAAACTTGTTCATAGTATCCTCTCATTACCTCCTTTATTTCTGTAGGGTCAGTGGTTATGTCTCCTCTTCTCTTTCTGATTTTATTTATTGGCATCCTCTCTGTTCTTCTTTTTGTCAACTTCACTAAGGGTCAGTCTTACTGATTTTCTCATTGAACCAACTTCTAGTTTTGTTGATTTTCTCGATTGTTTTCATGTTCTTAATTTCACTGATTTCTGCTCTAATCTTCATTATTTCTTTCCTTTTGCTTGCTTTGGGGTTAGTTTGCTGTTCTTTCTCTAGCTCTTCCAAGTGAACAGTTAATTCCTCGATTTTTGCTCTTCTTTTTTGATATAGGCATTTAGGGCAATAAATTTCCCTCTTAGCACTGTCTTTGCTACATTCCTTAAGTTTTGATATGTTGTATTTTCATTTTCATTTGCCTTAACATATTTACTGATTTACTGCATATAGAGGGTTCCTGTCTTTTAATCCATCTGCCAGTCTATGTCTTTTAATTGGGGGAGTTTAATCCATTAACATTTAGTTTTATTACTGTAAAGAGCAGTCCTTTCTTCTACCATTTTGCCTTTTGGATTTTATATATCACATCTGATTTTTCTTTTTTTTACCTTTACTGATAGTCTTCATTTCTGCACTCTTTTCCACACACCTCTCTCCTGTCCTTTCCTATCTTGTCTCTAGTGCTCCCTTTAGTATTTCTTGCAGAGCCGGTCTCTTGGTCACAAATTCTCTTGATGATGTTTTGTCTGAAAATGTTTTAATTTCCCCCTCATTTTTGAAGGACATTTTTGCTGGATATAGAATTCTTGGTTGGCAGTTTTTCTCTTTTTAGCATCTTAAATATATCATACCACTGTCTTCTTGCCTCCATGGTTTCTGCTGAGAAATCTACACATAGTCTTATTGGGCTTCCCATGTATGTGATTAATTGCCTCTCTCTTGCTGCTTTCAAAATTCTCTCTTTCTCTTTGACATCTGACATTCTAATTAGTAAGTGTCTTAGAGTACATCTGTTTGGGATCTATCTATCTTGGTTCTGTAATTTTAAGTCTTTCATAAGAGTTGGGAAATTTTCAGTAATAATTTCCTCCATTAGTCTTTCTCCTACTTTTCCCTTCTCTTCTTCTAGGATGCCCACAACATGTGCGTGTCATGTTGTCTTACATTTCCCTGAGTCCCTGCTCATATGTTTCCATTCTTTTCCCTGTATTTTCTTTTGCTTGTCAGATTTCAGATGTCCCATCCTCCAGTTCACTAATCCTGTCTTCTGCCTCTTAAAATCTAACATTGTAGGTTTCCATTTTTTTCATCTCTTCTGCTGTGCCTTTCGTTCCCATAATTTCTGCAATTTGTTTTTGCAATTTGTTTTTTCAGATTTTGATTTCTTCTTTTTGCTCATCCCTTGCCTTCTTTATATCCTCCTTCAATTCATTTATTTGATTTTTTCATGAGGTTTTCCATGTCTGTTTGAACATTCTGAATTAATTCTTTCAACTTCTATATCTCGTTTGAATTTTTGGTTTGTTCCTTTGACTGGGCTATATCTTCAATTTTCCTAGTATGTTTCATTATTTTGTGCTGGTATCTAGGCATTTAATTTCCTTTATTAGTTTATTCTGGAGATTGTTTTCACTGTTTTACCTAGGATTTTCATCCTGGATTACTTTGTTGTCTGTCTGTTCTTTGACATTCAGTTCAGCTTATTCTAGCTTCAGTTTTGTTTAACAGATCAGAATTTTCCATTTCTTGTTTTCTTGTTTCTTGCCCTGCCTGTATTGTGCCATCTTTTTTTTCCATTTAGTAGGGTCTACTTAGGTATTACAGACCCCGGTCAGATTTTCCCAGACGAAACTGACCTCCTCTCAGGGGGAAGAATCACCTGCATCAGTTTTCCCTGAGAGTGAGACCCAGCAGGTTGAAAGACTTTCCTATGAAGCCTCTGGACTCTATGTGTTTATCCTGTCATGCCCAGTATGTGGCATTTTCTGCCTGCAGGTCCCACTAGCATAAGGTGATATGGTCCCTTTAACTTCAGCAGGCTCTCCCTGCTGGGGCCATAGTTGAGACAGAGGAGAGGTTGTAGGCTGGCTTTAATTGCTTCAGTTTTCCAGACCCTGGGGTCTGAATTCCTTGAGGGAGAGATTCCACCTGAGCTGGGCCCCATCCCTCTCCTGGGGAAGGCAACAGCCTCCAGACCAGCTCTCAGAGGAGCTTAATTCTGCTCTTGACTGGGGAAGTTGGAGCCTGAGAAGCCTTGCAGGTGTTTCCAAAGAGCAGTCAAACCATAGAAACACAGCCACAAAAAAATAAAAGAAAAAAAAATCCTTTTCAGAGCAGGATCCTGATTCCTCGGGTTTGCCAATCAAGAGCTTAATGTTGCTCTGTGTATCTCCAGGTCCTGTGTACCCCCTCTTTTCCTTCAGGGCCCAGATCCTTTCAAGTATTTTCTGCTGTCCAATTCAAAAAAATCTCTGTGTTTTATTTTTCTTTTTCCGTCAGCCCTGCCCCCTCTGCCCTGGGGCATAAACCAACAACTTCAGCTTTTACTCGAGGTCATCTGAGCTGGGGGACTATTATTAGTAGTCAGAATTTGTTAATTAATTCCACAGATTGGAACTTAGTAGAGCTCAGTCCCTTGCTGCTAGTAGAGTCCCTTTCCTTTCCCCTCTGGGAAGCAGCCTGTACATGAAGGGCTTTGGCCTCCACGGCTTAGGGGACTCATGGTTCTGGGTGGACTAGCAGCTGATCCAGCTTGTTCAGCCTGGTGTACCCTATGTGTCTGGTCACTCACGTGGCCCCACCAGTTGTTCTGAACTGTTCCTGGCTATTTACTAGCTGCTCTGAAGGAGGAACTAAATCCCACATCTCACTAAGTTGCCATCTTGCCTCTTCTATCTCAGGAAAGCTGATTCATTTTTTAATGCTGTGCTGTTTCTCCAGTCTTTGATTACCATCCTGTGTAGTGCATGATAGAAGATTAGAGGTTTTGTATGTTGTTCATATCTTATCTAAAACTCAGAAATCCTATTGATTTTATTTTTTTAGTTCCTGCCTGATAATCATTGGCATATCTCAAAACTATTCAATCTTCCATTTGGATAGTCAGAGCTTTATTCATTTTTTAATGTTGTGTTGTTTTCCAGTCTTTGACTACCATCCTGTTTAGTATATGATAGAAAATTAGAGGTTTTGTATGGTGTTCATAGGGAAAAAAATAAACCTAGTGAATTTTAAAATAGGGTTTTACATTTTTCTTGTATCATAATAATGCTTAAAATGCCTCATAGTTCTATAATCATATAAGCATTTCTAGGATGTAAAATTGAAAATTTCTCTTTAAGGTTAATTTTTCAAAATGAGCCATTTGTAGCATCCTGAGTTGGTGTTTTAGAGTAAATCTTTTCATTAAATGTAAAAGTGCATATTACCATAATGTGTCAGAAATGAGTATTTGCATATATTAATAAAATTATATTATATATGTGTAAATATATATATTTTATCCTTGAACCAGATGTTGAAATATATGATTGGAAAATTAAATCCTGTGGGTTTTTTTCCTGCTCTTATTTTCATTCTCAAGATTTCAGAGTTTGGTACAGGCCTGCATTATTTAATAATACCAGTTTAATGTATTTTACAAATATTAACCGTTTTTTACCATATGCTCTTTCTGAGTAAGCTCATCTACTCTTACTCCAAATGTGTATCCACATCTTTCTTTTTAGTGTCCAGCTGTCTCAAATTTGGTACATCCAAAAGTGAAGGCCTTCTCACTGACCCTTCCTGACCTTTTCTAATCTACTCTGTCATCCATTTCCACCATTTTGGTAAATCGCACTCCTGAGACACATAAATGGAGAAAACCTTGAACTCCATCCCTCCAGTCACCACATCCACTCAGTCAACACAGAATTTTATACTTTCTTATCAGCTTTTTGTGTGTCCGTTCACTTTTCTCCCTACTCTTACTACATTTATTCACTTTTTCACTGATAATTTTGAAATACTTTTTCTGATCTGCTCCCCTTATTTTCATTTTTACATTGCTGCTCATGTGACCTTTCTAAAATATATATGTGATGATATAACTTCTCTGCCTAGAAACTTGCAGTGGATTCCCATTACCTAAGGGGAAAGTTTACATTCTATTGTGATACCTCTGGGACCTGGCCCTAATTCTCTGGTTTTATCTTTTGATCCATTCCCAATAATTATGTTCCCTTTCAACTACACTACTTCTGTATACTCTTTTAGCAGGTTGTTTTATGCCACATCCTTTTACTCCTGCCATTCTATCTAGAATGTCCTTCACACCCTCCTCTGCACCTTTCTGTCTTACAAGAGATAGCCCTATCTTACATCATTTCAAGAGCTCCCCAGATAGAACCGTCTGCTCTTCAGTGACCCTACTGTTCTTTAACCAATTCAGTTGTAGAACTAATAAATGACAACTTTTCTGTCCTTATTTGTTTTTATGTATCTCTATCCCTTCTAGAATGTAGGTCAGAAACCCTCCTATTTTTATAGCTACTCCCAGGATAGTACCTATGATTTGATATAATAAGTGTTTGTTGCCTTGTTGCTGACTTACTGACTGAATGAGTGGGTGAACAAAACAAATGAATATGTTTCCTGAAGTTGGTTTTTTTTTTCCCTTTTTCAATTACAGGAAGAAACAACAAAACCAGCAATTGTAAAAGAAGAAGATGATATTGGTACTGTTGATAGTTCTCCGAGAGAACAAATGAATAAAGACAGTGTGACTTTTGTGGTTGGAGGACACAAAAATAGTAGAAATGGTAAGTTAGTGAATAACTGAAAATTTTTCTTTGTTTAAATACAATTATAAAGAACTTAATTGAAAATATGATGTTATAAATATGATATTCATTAGTTTGAAAAATTTTGCTTTTGCTGTCTTTCTTAATACATATCCAAACTACTACTAACTTCTTCCTGAAACTACTTCAAAACTCTGATGTTCTTTTTTGCTGTAACTTTTGTTTTATTGAAATATGCATGAATGCAGATAGACTTATACATGTACTTAATAGTCATAGTAATGAATGTGCTCAGGATATCTGTGACTGTATTTTATAGATATGATGTCAGCTCTAGGATTGGGAGAAGAGGAAGATATAGAATCACCTTGGGATTCTGAGGTACTATTATTTTCTTCAAGTATAAGCATTAAGTGATATTAAAAAGTAAAAGAGGTTGCTTTGACCTTACTTTCTCATCTCCTCATATGCCTACTGGGAATTATTTCATTATATTTTAAACATACAGTTAATCAAGTAATTATGTACAATATGGCTGCATAGTATGATTCACTAATTTGCAGAATCCACTTAATGAAACCCAGTGTATGTAGAGCAAAAAGCAAGGCTTAGAAATCACAAACAGCCAATTTGGGTTTTGAATTTAAGTTTATCTGAAAAACTAGAGAGATTTCCAGTTGACCAAGATGGCAGCAAAAGATGCTCCAAGTGCTGTTTCCCCATAGAATCTTTCCACAACTAACAAAGTCTGACAGAGAGCCATCTTTTTCAAAACTCCAGAAAATAGTTAAAGGGTCGCAGTAATTGGGCAAGTGCTTAATAAAAAAAAGGTAATTTAGAAATGGTAGGAGAAGCTTGTGGTGCCCTCACTGACTTACTTTCACCCACTCCCCAACATAGTGTGGATGGTACTCCCATTGTAGGTCCCTGGCCCTGTTCTAAAGAAAGCAGAGTAATCCTTACATGTATAACTGGGGTGCTTGTTGGTGCCAACCTATTGTGTGACAGCCTGAAAGACTGAACCAGAGCACTGGTCTCTGGTTTGCCCTCCTAGCTAAAGCAGTTAAGAAAGAAGTCAGTTAAGCAATGTAGGAAACAGTTAAGCAAGATAAGAAACAATAAACAATTAAGTGTCGGAGGCAAAGGATTACTGGCTTTAAGACATACAATAGAACATCTTGGAGAGGGTGTGAGTCTGTTTCCTAGGGAGTAGAAGAGACATTCGAGGGATTCTAAGTCCAGGGCAAGACAAAAGACAGAGAAGATCCTGTCCTTCACTTTTGCCTTGGGCTGATCTTTTTGATAGAAGGGCTGAATTCTGAAGCAGAGTACCAGCAAGTGCAGAGCCAATCTGCAAAGACTGTGAAAGGTGATTTTTTTTTGTATTGGTTTGTCTGTTTTGTTAGTGCTTGACACTCAAGGAAATCTCTGTCATATCACTAGCTAGATACAAACTTAAGAAACAGCTCGGGGACTGTTCTAGTTTGCTAGCTGCCAGAATGCAACACACCAGAGACGGATTGGCTTTTAATAAAAGGGGATTTATTTTGTTGGTTCTTCAGAGGAAAGGCAGCTAACTTTCCACTGAGGTTCTTTCTTACGTGGAAGGCACAGGATGGTCTCTGCTGGTCTTCTCTCCAGGGCCCTGGGTTCCAACAACTTTCCCCGGGGTAATTTCTTTCTCCATCTCCAAGGGCCCGGGCTGAGCTGCAAGTGCTGAGATGAGGAATGCCAAGCTGCTAGCAGTGCTACGTTGCAATCTCTCATTTAAGCACCAGCCAATTAAGTCAAACATCACTCATTGCAGCAGACAGGCCTCCTAGCTGACTGCAGATGTAATTGGCAACAGATGAGGTTCACGTACGGTTGGCTTATGTCCGCAGCAACAAGACTAGGTGTGCTCACCTGGCCAAGTTGACAACTGAATCTAACTAACACAGGGACTAAATCCCAGAGTTAACTATTAAAAATATTAAAAATGTATAGTGTGCAACTAAAGATTATGAGACAAACAAAGAAACAAGAAATGATGGTCCATCCTAAGGAATAAGAGAAATATCCAGGAACTGTCAAAGAATGCCAGACTTTGGACATACTGGATAAAGACTTTAAGAAAATGACCTTTGATATATCAAGGAGAAATTGGAAAACAGAGAAAAAAAATTACAGACTATTAGGAAAACAATAAATGAACAATTTGAGAATTTCAGTGAAGACATAGAAATTTGAAAAAGGAACCAAATAAAAGTACTAGAATTGAAGACCACAATAACTAAAATGAAACATTTCCTAGAGGATTTCAACAGCAGATTGGAATTGGCTGAAGAATCAGTGAACCTAAAGACAAGACAATTGAAATGATTCAGACTGAGGAGCAGGAAGAAAAATGAATTTTAAAAAGTGAATACTGCCTAAGAGACCTGTGGGACAACATCAAGCATATCAATATACGTATTATGGGCACCT
This sequence comes from Tamandua tetradactyla, assembly GCF_023851605.1. Taxonomy (NCBI): domain Eukaryota; kingdom Metazoa; phylum Chordata; class Mammalia; order Pilosa; family Myrmecophagidae; genus Tamandua; species Tamandua tetradactyla. The sequence continues at coordinate 223,591,748 of NC_135327.1, read as the reverse complement.
CAAAAGGAGAATAAAAAGAGATAGGGGCACATAGACTATTCCAAGAAATAATGGCTTAAAACCTCCCAAATTTAACAGAAAGACATGAATGTATACATTCATGATGCCCAGTGAACTCAAAACAGGATAAACTCCAAGAGAACCATGTCCAGACATACAGTACTCACCATGTTGAATGCCAAAGACGAGAGAGAATTCTGAAAGCTGCAAGAGAAAGGCAACATGTTATATGCGAGAGAACTCCAATAAGATTAAGTGCTGATTTCTCATCCATGGAGGCAAGAAGGCAATGGGTTGAAATATTTAACTTGCTGAAAGAAAACAGTTGCCAACCAAGAATTTTATAATTCTTAAGAAACTGTCTTTCAAAAGGACGAATGTTGATATGATCTCACTGATAGGAAATAATTTGAATAAGTGTATTCATAGAGTCACAAACTAGGTTATCAGTTCTGGGTTAAGGGTAGGGAATAAGGAGTTAATGATTAATTAGCACAGAGGTTCTGTTTACGTGATGGAAAAGTTTTGGTACTGGGTGGTGGTGATAGTAGCATAGCATTGTGAATGTAATTAAATCCACTCAATTATATTTGGATGTGGTTAAAAGGGGAAATTTTTAGATATTACATATGTTACTAGAACAAAGAATAAAAGGAAGAAAAATGCATAGGACTGTACAATGCCAACAGTGAGCCCTAATGTGAACTATTGATTATAGTTAATAGTATAGTTAAAATGATATTGTTTCATCAGTTGTAACAATAGTACCACACTAATGCACAGTTGTTCTAGTTTGCTAGCTGCCAGAATGTAATATACCAGAAATGGAATGATTTTTAAAGAGGGAAATTTAATAAGTTGCTAGTTTACAGTTCGAAGACTGAGAAAATGTCCCAAGTACAAGAAGTCTGTAGAAATGTCCAAGCAAAGGCATCCAGGAAAAGATACCTTGGTTCAAGAAGGTCACTGAAGTTCAGGGTTTCTCAAGTGAGAAGGCACATGGCGAACACAGTCACAGTTTTTCTCTCAGCTGGAAGGGCACGTGGTGAACACGGCGTCATCTACTAGCTTTCTCTCCTGGCTTCCTGTTTCATGAAGTTCCCTGGGAGGCATTTTCCTTCTTCATCTCCAAGGTCGCTGGCTTGTGGGCTCTCTGCTTCTCATGGCTATGTCGTTCTTCTCTGCTTTTTCTGAATCTCTCATTCCCCAGAACGTTTCCTCTTTTATAGGACTCCAGTAAACCAATCAAGACCTACCCAAATGGGTGGAGACATGTCACTCCTAATCCAGTTTAACAACCACTCTTGATTAAATCACATCTCCAGGGAGATGATCTGATTACAGTTTCAAACATACAGTATTGAATAGGAATTATTCTGCCTTTATGAAATGGGATTTTGATTAAAACATGGCTTTTCTAGGGTACATACATCCTTTCAAACTGGCACAACAGTGTTAATAGGAAACACTGTATGTATAGTGTGGAGTATATGGGATCTCTTTATTTTCTGCATGATTTTTTTTGTGAATCTACACCTTCTGTAATAAAAATAATAATTAAAAATCTAGAGATTATTTCAAGTCAACATATGGCTAAATATATGATTCTGTGTGTAATAGTCCTAATGAGTTTCAAAGAAAAACAATTTTGCACTATAGTAGTTCTTAACAGCTTGGAACTTGAAAAGTTAATGCCTGGGGCTTGGAAGTATTATTATATTTGGATGGTCAAGTGTATTTGTAAGGTACCTTTCAGGACAAGAAAGCATGGGGAATAGTAATAAATATGTGGTTTACAATAAAAACAGTTTTATTTAGTGGTATTTTAATAAGTAAAAACTATTTTGGATAGTTAAATAGAATGCCTGAAACCCTTTGTGACAGCCATGTTTGTAGTAACGCATGAATAAAGTAATAGTGAGCTGTACCAAGGTGACTGCTGTGGAAGGAGATGGGAAGGTCCTGATCCCTTACATGCAGGCAGCTGTTGAATTGAGGTATAAGTGCTGTATTTGAAGTCCAAAGTCATGTTAGCGTGCCTAGTTCTGTCAGTAGCTATGGGATCTTGAAAAAATTACTTAACCTTTTTGAATGTCAGTTATCTCATTCATAAAAATGGTACTCATACCCACCTCTCAGGTATGTATAATTTGGCAACAAATATGAAAACTATAAAGGGTGCTGTACAAATGTAATATAAAATGATAAATTGGTATGTAATGACTTAATAAATATTGATTCACACTTCGTTGACCCTTAAGGACAATAAATGGTAGTAGTGTCAGTAAATGAAGGAGGAAGTTAGAATGAGTGTGTAGATTTATAATTTTGGTTTGTTAGGTTTCAATAGACTAGTACTGGGATATCCTCTAGTTATATAGTGATTTGGCACCTGAAGCCTTCCTGATGAGATTTTAGACATTTTGACCTTGACTACATCTCTGTTGTTGAATATCAACTATGTGCCAGGCAGTTAGACTCTGAGTATAAAATGATGGCTTATGTTGTAATGGTAGGAACAGAAAAACAAGTCATTGTAAGTGCTTTGTATAAAGGATACTTAGAATGTTAGCTTAGAGAATATTTGATGAGTTTCTAATGGGGCTGTGTCGAGGGTATGGGGTTTAGATAGTGAGGGAAGATCTCTCTGAATGTGACCTTTAAGCTGCCAACTGAAGGATGAAAAGGAGCCAGTCAGTTGAAAGTTTGGGAGAAGATCATTCTGGACAGAACAATGGACAGCAACTGTCTTGTATATCTTATTCACCATTTTAATCTAACGTCTTATTAGAGTGATCAGCAAGAAGTGGGATAGCTATTATCATAATGATCTTTTTTCTTATTGTAGTGGAAAGGAAAATGTTCATAATAAGTGCCTGGCATATTTTAGATGCTTAATAAATGTTTGTATCCTTCCCTTCTTATTAAAGCTTACTATACTTTTTTGAAAGAATTCTTAATGTGGAAAGTTGCATACTATATCTCATTTTTGTTTGTTATTTAAACAAAAAAGAAGAAGCTTACTACTTTGTCATTTTATTCAATTATTTTTCTTAGTAGTAAAAGTTGAAAAAAAATTTTCTTGATGCATTAGCTCTCATTTGTTATAAAAAATAATTAGGTTCCTATAAGTCCTTGTTTATGAAGCAACTTCTAGGATGTTATGTTTATACTCAGTATAATGTACTCCAAAGTTCCTTATGCCAAACATCTTATTATAACAGTAAAAAAATTCTGTCATTCAGAAATATTTATTTTAAATGTTTAATGCTGCTCTTATTAAACAATAAGTACTTTCTAAACAAATGTACTTATTAAGGAACAAATGTACTTACTAAAGAATTTGTTTAAGTACATGTTTTTTGAATGTCCTCTTATTTTGGTGGGAAATACAAATTAGAGTTGCATATTATGAAGTTAGTTTTTTGTTGAAATATAAAAGAAGTATGAAAAAAGTGTTTTGTGTGTGAATATGTTTGCTTGCCCACTTTACAGAGTCAGGAGCCAAATGGAAATAACAGACATGGACTAGAGACTATATATGAGGTTCTCCATTTAAATGCTTTTATTTTTAATACATGCTTTCTTATTTTTAGGTCTAATTGCTTTCAAACTAGGAAATTCAGATATTTTCTCAGAAAGTAATTAGGAAATCTTTGTGCAATTCATTATTTTAACAGAGTGTCTCTGAGAGTCTTCCACAGAAGTATGTTACTCATTTATCTGGAGCCACAGATCAAAAAGGAAAAAATATATTAAATGGACAATTAGAAGGTAAAAACTGCATTTTATAAAAATTTTGTTTGACGGAATATTTATTTGATATACAAGCACTGGTGTTTTCTAATAGAAATCACCTATTAAATGCATAGTGTAGAAAAAAGAGAAGTAAAGTGGAGATAAGTTGTATATGATTAGAGAAGATGCCAACAACAGATTGAAAGTTATGAGTGTTCCCAAAGAAGTGAACTTAAGGACAGTCAGGAAATAAGGAAGAGGAAAGGCATAAAGATAGAAAGAAGAATGAATGAGAAGGGCAGAGAATACAGGGAGTAAATGAAGGAAAAGAATCCTAGTGCATAATGGAATGTGGTAAAATATATAAAAATTATTCTTTAGAAAAAGGAAGAACAGATTGTTAGAAATGCAAAATGAATGTAAAGTGAGATTCCTGTACCAAACTCAACCGAGAAGTAAAGTGGTAATTTCCCACTTAGGCTCTCTTCCCCACTGTTTGGAAGGCATTAATGATTGTGGCACCTGCTCATGCAAGGGCTATGTTTTATCTATCATGGAAAAATATGGCACATATGGCCAGCTGTAATTGTCTATAATGTTATTTAAAGTGTTGCTGCTTAATAGGATAGTATCACATAAACCAAAATAAGAGAATTGAAAGAAGAGGGCAGGTTCAGTTTTGGAGATTGCAAGGATGCTAAAGCCTAATAAAAAGTCCTTTATAAGTTTTTTTAAAAAAGGTTTTTATAATTTTATGATTTTTAATCCAGTCTCAGTTTTGGGGAAGTGATAGGGAAGAATTTAGTTTAAAAGAGTAAGTCAGAAATGTGGAAGCAGACTCATATGGACCAGAATGGCTCAGATTTTTATGAATCACCTGGGGACCTTGTTAAAATAAAAATGTAGATTCTGAATCAGTAGGTTTGAGATTTTGCCTTTCTAACAAGCTTCCAGGTGATGCCAGTGCTGCTGGTCCTGAGGCTACACTTTGAACAGAAAGGGTGTAGTGTTCCCCTTAAAAAACCTGGAAGAAGAGCCCTGGGATGGGTAGTAGTTCACATCATAACAGGCTTAAAGGCATTATTTTGCTTTGGTTTCTGAGCAAGTTGATAGATAGGGAGGAAGGGGCAAAAGAGATGAATAGAAATTATAGATGCAAGATACCACGGCTAAACAAGAGAAAAGTAATGGTGAGGATAACTCATAAAAAGCATGCAGAAGAGTATTACTCAAGACCACAGATCTAGAGATGACTCTTGAAGATCAGGAGGGAAGTTAGGGGTGGGAGGAAAAGGAGTTAGCAAGGTAATTTTGGAGTTAGTAGTGAGGAAACTTGAGAGAACTCACTTAAATGACTTTAGTATATTTTCCTGTGAAGAAGATTAGATACTTGTTGCTCAGGAGAATGGAAGCAGGAAGCAGGAGGGAGTGCTGGACTTGGGTAAACTTTAGCTACTCAGTTCTCTTCCTCTTCTCTGTCAGGCATCAAAGAAATATTGATGGTGTTAGTTATTCAAATGAGGTTAATTTTAATAGAAAAGGATTGGCTGTTTTTTTGTAAGGTAGGTAATTCTTTGGTAAGATGGCTGTTTCACAAAAATCCTTTAAAGGCTAGTGTTATATGCCAAAACAAACTAGTTTTGGTAATAAAAGAAATTATAGAATTCATTTCCTGAATACTGAAATTATTTCCCCTAACACTTTACTAAATTTATTAAAAGACCACTACACTGGTTGTAAATATAAAAGGTTATTAATATCTACTTCTGGCAATTAAATTTTTCCTTTTTGATAACCATATTTCAATGTTGAAAGGTCATTATACATTATTTCTTAGATGTGGTTTATATACCTTCTTGCATGAGTGGATCAAGAAACTTTAAGATGGCTGAGCTAGAGGATACAAGAAATGTAGGCATACCAGTAGCCCACATGGGTATGGAAAAAAATGAATATTTGTGTTCATTATTATTCTACAAGTATATATCCAGGCAGATCAATTCAGATCACTTTATTTCTCTGATGAGAAATGAATTATGCATGCAACTAAACTGTCATCATGAGTGCTTATTTTTTAAATTATGGAACCAATTGAAGAACATGAAATACGAAATACTTGTAGTATAATGGTATAAATGACCATGATGTATTGCATTCAAGATATGCTGTTGCATTCTGCCATCAGCTTTGACATTTATCCTCTCAAGATCTTGATTTACTCTTCTGATTAAGGATCACTTTTCTCCCCTTCAGTCAGCATGCTCATACTGGTATATGTGCATTTTTCTGTGTAAGTTGCAGTCATTTGATATATTATCTCACTTTTGGACGCTCAACTGCGTCCAACTATATTTCTATTTTTCTTCAGTATTTATAATGGATTCATATTTCTGTCACGTTGCTGCCCTAACTAAAAAATCCACATGTAAACTAAAGTAATCATTTTCAAAGCTAAGCATGAGAATTCAGCGCGATACTAACTCTGCATGAATGTGTGGCTTGGCTTTTATCATATTCACATGTACTTGATTACATATATTCCTTTTGCTTTTTAGATTCTCCTGAGAAATATCCTCATTTGCAGGTAATAACTTTCATATTTTCATCTTCAGTTATTAACTACAGATTGTATGAAATATATCTTATTTATTAATCATGTTATTTCAAAGTCCATCCAGCCTGTCATTGAAATGAAAGATTCTGCACCTAATAAAGCAGTAAGAATCAATGATGTTCAAGCATCCAAGTCAGGTAAATTTTGCAATATAAATGTAACTCTGGAAAGAAGTATGCTAAGATATTTGAAATGCTCACAGTCTTCTTTATCTGAATTCTTTTTTTTTTTTTTTTACAAATTTGATTGAAATACCTGACATAAATAATGCAGATATATTATTGTTGGTATTCATGTTTGAAAAAAATATTTACAATAAGAAAACGATTTTTTAAATGTAGGCTCTAACTTAGGTGTTTCTATGTTTTACACATCCTAAAATTCCCTGTTTAGAATCCCAATACTTAGGGATCCACAGAGGTTAATAATGGAACTCTTAAGATTCTTCTGGTATTTTAAAATGTTTGTTGAATTTTAACCTTTACCTAGGGTAAAGCTTCTCCTGTCAATTGTATTTTAATTATTTTATTTTAGTTTCTTTACACTAAAATTAGTATCTTAAGCCAATCAGATATTCTGATTAGCAGGCTGTGTGTGTGTGTGTGTGTGCATGTGTGTGTGCGTGCACACGCATGCATGTGTTGTTTGGTAAATACAAGCAAACACAATCACACATTCCATTAGCCATTAGACTTATGATATTAACCCATGCTCTCTGGAAAACTTCACTGTTTACTTATAAGAGAATGAGAGTGAAAATGGCGAATAATATCTTACTATTATTATAAAAATAGTTTTGACCTCTTGGACCCCTTGAATCAATCTGGGGACTCTAGGGATTCTCAGATCATGTTTTAGAACCATTGTTTTAAATCTTATTTAGTGTTCATGGATATGAAATGTTAATGGGGCCGTTGGTGATAAAATGGCCTTTACAGTTTCACTACTGCGTTTCTTGCTTTTTTCTTTCACTTTTCTTTAGAAGTTTAAACCTGATAGTTTAACATTTTATTAAGTGTACAGGCAGTTGTGTTTAAAAAAAGAAAAAATATTTTCGTTTTATATTCATTTCCTATATTATGGCACTCTGTACTCTTTGGATCTTGCATGGACCTAGACTTATCCTGTTTTTACATGGAAACAATTAGGTCATTTAAGGTTATCATTTCTCATTAAAATTAATCATGCCTATCCAAGGCTTAAAAGTTAAATTCTCATTATATTGGTGTATTCAGGAAAGACCATTGTGTTAAAGTAGTTTTTAATTTAAAATAATAAATTCATTAAACTTTTTTTAAAAACTCATGTTTTTGGAACATACATATAAATTTTGATAACACAAAAAATTATTTCCCTGATGAGTCTTAGTTTTTAATAAGTAAAACTCTTGTGGGAAACAAAATACGTAACAGAGATTGCTGAGTAAATCAAAGTAGGTAATCCTAAACAATAAAAATGTAGAAAATAATGAGAGGCAATGTTTAATTAAACTTATCTAAGTGAATGGCAAGTATAACACGTAAAATATAGTCAACCATGAAAAAGTAGTATGTTTTGTGAGAGAGGAGGTAACATAGGACTACTTTTCTGAAGAGAGAATTTGTGTAATAGTCAAATTTGTATTATTAATAAGTGAAAATTTTATTTTCAGATTTTTCAGATTGGGATTCTGTTAGTTTGACCCTCAATAATGAGATTTGCCAAACATCTGGGGATTTGAAAGCTGATGATAAATGTCCATTTGTATCACAGTCGATCACCAAAAATCAGTCAGCATCCACAGAATTTGGACAGATGACCTTAATAGATAAAGAAAAGTTTAATATTGGAGCTGTATTTCTATTGGGGGATTGTTCTCTCCATGACCTGTGTGAATCACAGCTATCAGACAAGAAAGAGAACAGAGAAGGTAATAAAGAAGCATAGAAAATTCAACCCTAGAGTACCTCTGTGTGGCTTCTATACTATAGTTCTGACTTAGAAAAATCATTTCATGACAAAATTTACTTTTGTGTTTACTCCCCTCATGCAGCCTACAAACCAAATAGAACTCCTTTTAAGCAAGGCATTTGCATTCATTAACTAAAACAATGTATAAATAACAAAATAGAATTAGTAGAAGGAATAATTTCATTCAGGTTAGTATTTAGCGAACACTTAAGAGTGCGCGACAGACTTGAATTATTCAGAACTTTGAGACTAGAAGGAAAAATGAGGTAGAAATCTACAGATTGTCTATTCGAACACAACGAGGTTTCTTAGCTTTATTTTTATAGCTCGGAATTCACAAATATTAGTTATAACTATATTCAAATATAACTTAAAAAGCACCTTCTAAAACCAAATATTAAATTATCTCTTGTATTTTCTATGATATACATTTTAGAACTGGCTTTCCTGGTGTTAATTAAAGTCAATGAGAATTTTCTGTGTAGCCTCTTCCTCAATTGTGTCCCCATAGCCTATCCCTTGCTTTATTATTGTTTCTAATGAATAGATTGTTTACAAGGAATATTAGTTTTAAGGAATGCTATCATTAAAAAAAAAAATGTATGGAAGATAAATTTTAGTTCTATTAGGGCACCCAGTCTATTGATTAATCTCATCGTATGTGTGTTCTGCTTTATGTACCAGTGAATTCAGTAACCTTAATTTAACAAATCATATGATCAGGTCTGTAGTAATAAATCATAGAAATTTTATTTTCCCTCTATAGTTTTGTTTTCCTTCCTTAACTGTCTAATTAACATTGTATTTTGCAAAAGATTCTCAGTTAATTCCTAGAGTATTGACTATAAGTATAAATCCAAAGTTATTTGTCTATGCAGGTGACCTCTGGCATCACTGAACTGTGGGTTCACCCTCCTCAGCAATCCCTGCATTTTAGACATATACCCACTCTGTGTGTGCTTCTTTCTTTGTGCTGCTGCTATCTCGGATGGTCTTGCCCCTTCCTGTTCTTTACCCCTTTAATCTGGCTAGCCTCTCTCTTTAAGTCTCAGCCCAGGCATTATCTCTAGAAAAGCCACCCATAGCTCCTTTTATCTGTACTCTCCGCCAGAAGGCTCCTTTCTCTTCCTCAATTGAGCTCTGGTGTCTGACACTTAGCAGGATCTCAATAAGTAATTATTGAATAAATTAAGTACTACTTATACGAAGATCTTGTCCCCCTTCAGTCTGGGAGCAAAGGGAACAGATATGTAAAAAATAATTGTGTTCACGGTAGTAAAGATACGCTAAGAAAATCTATAAAGTAGAAGAAAGCACCAAGGTAAGAGACACTAATTTATCCAGGAAAGATAGCTGTAATCCAGGAAGACTTCACATATAGTAGGCAGGGTCTTAAAAGATGAACAAAATTTGTGAGGCCGAATAGATAACGTATCATTTCAGAAAAACAGATGTAAACATTTCAGATACATAGGGAAGAGGTATACACTGCTAGAGGTGTAACAATTAGTAATTTTGGAAACCATGAATAATGAGGTTGCAAATGGATTTTTTAAGGTGTTCATGTTTTTTTAACCTGATGACATCTAGTGTCTCCCATATATATTATTGAACCATTTGTTGAAGTTGTGGATAATTATGAATATATTTATTGGAGAAATAAATATTCAGCTAAACTTCAAACTTAATTTATATTTTCAATTGTTAAAATGTTATTGTTTATTTTTATTAAAATTTTATCTTTTACCTAACTGTTCTAAGTAGTTCATTTTAACTAAATATATAGATTTGCCAGCAGAACCAGACTTGAAAATGATATCAGAGGAAGAGCAAGAAAGGCTTAATGGAAGAGAAAATAACCAGCCACAGGTATGTGAAAATTAAAATTCCTGGTATAATAGTTTTCTCTGCTTTGATAACTAATGTAGCCAAAGTGAAATTACATTTTGGACTAGATGTTAAAATCTATACACCAGGTATAATAGTTTTTTCTGCTTTGATAACTAATGTAGCCAAAGTGAAATTACATTTTGGACTAGATATTAAAATCTATACACCATAATTTAATATTCAATTTTTAAAACATTTTAACTCCTTAAAAAACTTAAATTATTCCTAGAATCTTTAGCAACTTATAGTAAAACTTTATCTTTGAAAGAAAAAGAGAATCACATCTTCCCAAATGAGGCTCTTGGTGTTAAAGTACAAATAATGACTTCTAATTTCTTCTACTTAGTGTCTTGCACCTATTTTATTTTAGTGTAGGAATAATCAGTATCTATTAAAAATTTTAAATCATTCCCATTAGTAGACAATAGAATGTATTAGATATGGACAGAAGATAATCTATGTACGTACACAGTGCTACTGTAGTATATAATTTGAATCAGAATTTAGGAATTTGCTTTTTCTTTCTGATTGATATTAAATGACCTGGTTCCTAACCATTTAAAATTTGCCTACTCTCCAATTACTAATCTGTAAAAAAAAAATCCTTACTTGCACTGTGGGGTCTCTCTATTCAAGACACGGTCAGGTGAAATCTTTTTAAAGTGAGGAATCCTTGGTAATATTAAAAATTATCTCCTATTTCAATTTTGGTAGTTATAAAATGAATTAAGCTTAGTCCAAACATAGAATTAATTGGGTTTGTTGCTTCATGTTTTTTTCATATTTTAGGTTAAGGCAAATTATTTTTTCACTTCTTAGTTACAATTCAGTTATTTGGGAGTAGCTAAACATAGATTAAGATTAAATTTTAATTATTTTCTAATTTTTCTTTGTCCATACTTGATTACTTAAGGATAAAATTGTTTTAAAAATGTGCACCCTGACAGAAAAGACATCTGAAAACCAAACCAATCAAATTAATCTTCCACTTTCGCATCTGCAAAAAATGTCTCAAGAACCAGAAATGAATGAGGAATGTGATAGAGAGGATTTGTCTTTATATTCAAGACTTCCTTTTATGCAAAAATATGAGGAAATGTGGATCAAGCAAGGCAAGTTAGAGTGGAAAAATAACTTAAAACTCATCGCAAATGAGTTAAAACGGAAGTTTGGTGAAATTTGTGAAAAATACAAAATTACTGCTTGTCCTAAGGAGGAGCCACCTCATGATAACGCTAAAGGAGTAAACTTAAAGGAAATGTCCTCTAATTTGACAAATAGTGTACTTGATCATGAGAAGAAAGATGCATTCGGAATGTCTATCTCTGTTGTATTCCAGGCATTTCCTGAACAAAGAGAACCCAGTCTTGAAAATGCCTTTCCATCTCATTTATATTCTGGGTCCCAGGAATGCACTTGCCAGTCAGCTTCTAAATGACAAAAAATGCAAGCCAAAACACCAAAAATTGGAAATTAGACATTGGACATGTACGTCAGTCTAATGATCCCCAAAGTCTTTTTGATTTGTGGCTTACTCACTCCAGTGAAATGAAATGTAGGATTCAAACAAAAAAGCAGTCTTTCCGCTGATATAAACACTTATGAGAAAACAAAACCAATGCAAGTCTTGTTCCAGAAGCCACTACATAATAATTGCAGTACTAATAACTATAAAACCATGGAACCTAAATTAGAAAATGTGAGTTCTTTGCCACTGTATAGTGACAAAACATCAAAAGTGTATCTAAATGAAGAATTACAGCAAGATATGCAAAGGTTTAAGAATGAGATAGGCATGTTACAAGTAGAGTTCCAGGCTTTGGAAAAAGAGAAAGTTCAACTTCAAAAAGAGGTAGAGGTTCATTTGTTGCTACTCTTTGTTGTTTCTCCTTATCAATTATTTGATCCATTTTGATTTTCTCCTTATAAAAAGCATGTGTATAAAATGGGGTTGTGTAAATATGTAATTGTGTAGAAATGGATGGTTTCTACAATCTAGAAAAGAGGAGTTCAGGAAAAGATTCTCATAATTTGTGTCTTCTAAGTGGCATATGAACTGGAAAACTAATTTAGCCAGATACTATGTGACTTTTTGAACCAGGATAAGCAGTAAGGAAATTGCCAAAAAGAAAATAATAAGCTTTAAGTACCCCCCACCATCTAATTGGCTTAAAAATACATTTATTTAGATAATAAAATAAAAAGGAAGCAGTGACTGAGAGAAGAAATACAAAAATATACCTAACCTTGATCTTGAGAGTTGTAACAAATATTACAGCTAAACTAATGTATTTATTGTACTTTTTTTTTTTATTAACGGAAAGAAAAAAAGAATTAACACAACATTTAGAAATCATACCATTCTACATATGCACTCTTTTAACATGATTACTTTACAATTAGGTATTATTGTAATGTCCATTTTTGAGTTTTTGTATCTAGTCCTGTTGCACAGTCTGTATCCCTTCAGCTTCAATTACCCATTATCTTACCCTGTTTCTAACTACTGCTGGACTCTGTTACCAATGACATATTTCAAGTTTATTCTCGAATGTCCGTTCACATCAGTGGGACCATACAGTATTTGTCCTTTAGTTTTTGGCTGGACTCACTCAGCATAATATTCTCTAGGTCCATCCATGTTATTACATGCTTCATAAGTTTATCTTGTCTTAAAGCTGCATAATATTCCATCCTATGTATACACCACAGTTTGTTTAGCCATTCTTCTGTTGATGGACATTTTGGCTGTTTCCATCTCTTTGCAATTGTAAATAACGCTGCTATAAACATTGGTGTGCAAATGTCCGTTTGTGTCTTTGCCGTTAAGTCCTTTGAGTAGATATTGCTGGGTCGTATGGCAATTCTATATTCAGCTTTTTGAGGAACCGCCAAACTGCCTTCCACAGTGGTTGCACCATTTGACATTCCCACCAACAGTGGATAAGTGTGCCTCTTTCTCCACATCCTCTCCAGCACTTGTCATTTTCTGTTTTGTTGATAATGGCCATTCTGGTGGGTGTGAGATGATATCTCATTGTGGTTTTGATTTGCATTTCTCTAATGGCCAGGGACATTGAGCATCTCTTCATGTGCCTTTTGGCCATTTGTATTTCCTCTTCTGAGAGGTGTCTGTTCAAGTCTTTTTCCCATTTTGTAATTGGGTTGGCTGTCTTTTTGTTGTTGAGTTGAACAATCTCTTTATAAATTCTGGATACTAGACCTTTATCTGATATGTCATTTCCAAATATTATCTCCCATTGTGTAGGCTGTCTTTCTACTTTCTTGATGAAGTTCTTTGATGCACAAAAGTGTTTAATTTTGGGCTCCCATTTATTTATTTCCTTCTTCAGTGCTCTTGCTTTAGGTTTAAGGTCCATAAAACCGCCTCCAGTTGTAAGATTCATAAGATATCTCCCAACATTTTCCTCTAACTGTTTTATGGTCTTAGACCTAATGTTTAGATCTTTGATCCATTTTGAGTTAACTTTTGTATAATGTGTGAGATACGGGTCTTCTTTCATTCTTTTACATATGGATATCCAGTTCTCTAGGCACCATTTATTGAAGAGACTGTTCTGTCCCAGGTGAGTTGGCTTGACTGCCTTATCAAAGATCAAATGTCCATAGATGAGAGGGTCTATATCTGAGCACTCTATTCGATTCCATTGGTCAATATATCTATCCTTATGCCAATACCATGCTGTTTTGACCACTGTGGCTTCATAATATGCCTTAAAGTCCGGCATCGCGAAACCTCCAGCTTCGTTTTTTTTCCTCAAGATGTTTTTAGCAATTCGGGGCACCCTGCCCTTCCAGATAAATTTGCTTATTGGTTTTTCTATTTCTGAAAAATAAGTTGTTGGGATTTTGATTGGTATTGCATTGAATCTGTAGATCAGTTTAGGTAGGATTGACATCTTAATTATGTTTAGTCTTCTAATCCATGAACACGGTATGCCCTTCCATCTATTTAGGTCTTCTGTGATTTCTTTTAGCAGTTTTTTGTAGTTTTCTTTATATAGGTTTTTTGTCTCTTTGGTTAAATTTATTCCTAAGTATTTTATTCTTTTAGTTGCGATTGTAAATGGGATTCGTTTCTTGATTTCCCCTTCAGCTTGTTCATTACTAGTGTATAGAAAAGCTACAGATTTTTGAATGTTGATCTTGTAGCCTGCTACTTTGCTGTACTCATTTATTAGCTCTAGTAATTTTGTTCTGGATTTTTCTGGGTTTTCTACGTATAGTATCATATCGTCTGCAAACAGTGATAGTTTTACTTCTTCCTTTCCAATTTTGATGCCTTGTATTTCTTTTTCTTGTCTAATTGCTTTGGCTAGAACTTCCAACACAATTTTGAATAATAGTGGTGATATTGGACATCCTTGTCTTGTTCCTGATCTTAGGGGGAAAGTTTTCAATTTTTCCCCATTGAGGATGATATTAGCTGTGGGTTTTTCATATATTCCCTCTATCATTTTAAGGAAGTTCCCTTGTATTCCTATCTCTTGAAGTATTTTCAACAGGAAAGGATGTTGAATCTTGTCAAATGTCTTCTCTGCATCAATTGAGATGATCATGTGATTTTTCTGCTTTGATTTGTTGATGTGGTGTATTGCATTAATTGATTTTCTTATGTTGAACCATCCTTGCATACCTGGGATGAATCCTACTTGGTCATGATGTAAAATTCTTTTAATGTGTTGTTGGATACGATTTGCTAGAATTTTATTGAGGATTTTTGCATCTATATTCATTAGAGAGATTGGTCTATAGTTTTCTTTTTTTGTAATATCTTTGCCTGGTTTTGGTATGAGGGTGATGTTGGCTTCATAGAATGAATTAGATAGTTTTCCCTCCACTTCGATTATTTTGAAGAGTTTGAGGAGAGTTGGTACTAATTCTTTCTGGAATGTTTGATAGAATTCACATGTGAAGCCGTCTGGTCCTGGACTTTTCTTTTTAGGGAGCTTTTGAATGACTAATTCAATCTCTTTACTTGTGATTGGTTTGTTGAGGTCATTTATTTCTTCTTGAGTCAAAGTTGGTTGTTCATGTCTTTCCAGGAACCCGTCCATTTCGTCTAAATTGTTGTATTTATTAGCGTAAAGTTGTTCATAGTATCCTGTTATTACCTCCTTTATTTCTGTGAGGTCAGTAGTTATGTCTCCTCTTCCATTTCTGATCTTATTTATTTGCATCCTCTCTCTTCTTCTTTTTGTCAATCTTGCTAAGGGCCCATCAATCTTACTGATTTTCTCATAGAACCAACTTCTGGTCTTATTGATTTTCTCTATTGTTTTCATGTTTTCAATTTCATTTATTTCTGCTCTAATCTTTGTTATTTCTTTCCTTTTGCTTGCTTTGGAATTAGTTTGCTGTTCTTTCTCCAGTTCTTCCAAGTGGACAGTTAATTCCTGCATTTTTGCCTTTTCTTCTTTTCTGATAAAGGCATTTAGTGCAATAAATTTCCCTCTTAGCACTGCCTTTGCTGCGTCCCATAAGTTTTGATATGTTGTGTTTTCATTTTCATTCGCCTCTAGGTATTTACTAATTTCTCTTGCAATTTCTTCTTTGACCCACTTGTTGTTTAAGAGTGTGTTGTTGAGCCTCCATGTATTTGTGAATTTTCTGGCACTCCGCCTATTGTTGATTTCCTACTTCATTCCTTTATGATCTGAGAAAGTGTTGTGTATGATTTCAATCTTTTTAAATTTGTTAAGACTTGCTTTGTGACCCAGCATATGGTCTATCTTTGAGAATGATCCATGAGCACTTGAGAAAAAGGTGTATCCTGCTGTTGTGGGATGTAATGTCCTATAAATGTCTGTTAAGTCTAGCTCATTTATAGTAATATTCAGATTCTCTATTTCTTTATTGATCCTCTGTCTAGATGTTCTGTCCATTGATGAGAGTGGTGAATTGAAGTCTCCAACTATTATGGTATATGTGTCTATTTCCCTTTTCAGTGTTTGCAGTGTATTCCTCGCGTATTTTGGGGCATTCTGGTTCGGTGCATAAATATTTATGATTGTTATGTCTTCTTGTTTAATTGTTCCCTTTATTAGTATATAGTGTCCTTCTTTGTCTCTTTTAACTGTTTTACATTTGAAGTCTAATTTGTTGGATATTAGTATAGCCACTCCTGCTCTTTTCTGGTTGTTATTTGCATGAAATATCTTTTCCCAACCTTCCACTTTCAACCTATATTTATCTTTGGGTCTAAGATGTGTTTCCTGTAGACAGCATATAGAAGGATCCTGTTTTTTAATCCATTCTGCCAGTCTATGTCTTTTGATTGGGGAATTCAGTCCATTAACATTTAGAGTTATTACTGTTTGGATAATATTTTCCTCTACCATTTTGCCTTTTGTATTATATATATCATATCTGACTTTCCTTCTTTCTACACTCTTCTCCATGCCTCTCTCTTCTGTCTTTTTGTATCTGACTCTAGTGCTCCCTTTAGTATTTCTTGCAGAGCTGGTCTCTTGGTCACAAATTCTCTCAGTGACTTTTTGCCTGAGAATGTTTTAATTTCTCCCTCATTTTTGAAGGACAATTTTGCTGGATATAGGAGTCTTGGTTGGCAGTTTTTCACTTTTAGTAACTTAAATATATCATCCCACTGTCTTCTAGCTTCCATGGTTTCTGCTGAGAAATCTACACATAGTCTTATGGATTTCCCTTGTATGTGATGGAATGCTTCTCTCTCGCTGCTTTCAAGATCCTCTCTTTCTCTTTGACCTCTGACATTCTAACTAGTAAGTGTCTTGGGGAACGCCTATTTGGGTCTAATCTCTTTGGGGTACGCTGCACTTCTTGGATCTGTAATTTTAGGTCTTTTATAAGAGTTGGGAAATTTTCAGTGATAATTTCTTCCATTAGTTTTTCTCCTCCTTTTCCCTTCTCTTCTCCTTCTGGGACACCCACAACACGTATATTTGTGCGGTTCACATTGTCCTTGAGTTCCCTGATACCCTGTTCAAATTTTTCCATTTTTTCCGGATAGTTTCTGTTTCTTTTTGGAATTCAGATGTTCCATCCTCCAAATCACTAATTCTATCTTCTGTCTCTTTAAATCTATCATTGTAGGTATCCATTGTTTTTTCCATCTTTTCTACTTTATCCTTCACTTCCATAAGCTCTGTGATTTGTTTTTTCAGTTTTTCTATTTCTTCTTTTTGATCAGCCCATGTCTTCTTCATGTCCTCCCTCAATTTATCGATTTCGTTTTTGAAGAGGTTTTCCATTTCTGTTCGTATATTCAGCATTAGTTGTTTCAGCTCCAGTATCTCATTTGAACTATTGGTTTGTTCCTTTGACTGGGCCATATTTTCAATTTTCTGAGCGTGATCCGTTATCTTCTGCTGGCGTCTGGGCATTTAGTCAGATTTCCCTGGGTGTTGGACCCCACAGGTTGAAAGATTTTTCTGTGAAATCTCTGGGTTCTGTTTTTCTTATCCTGCCCAGTAGGTGGCGCTCGTGGCACACATTTGTCTACGGGTTCCCCCGTGAAAGTTGCTGTGAGTCCTTTATCTCTGGAAAACTCTCGCCGTAGGGAAGGTTCGGCAGCCGAAGCGTCGTGGAAGAGTGCCAGCTGACCCGGGGGTCCGAACGCAGGGAGGGTCGCCGACCGCCGCAGCACGGGAGAGCGCCCGACCGAATTTCCTAGTCGGCCCGGGGCAGCAAGCATGGCGGGAGGGCGCCAGCTGTTGCAGCCCAGGAGAGTGCACTGTTCCCAGCTGGACCGGGGAGTCACGTGTTTGGAAGGGACCCCCCAGTCACCGTTCTCCGTGGCCTGGGAATTTCCGACCCAACTCTCTCAGTTGGTCCGGGGGCCTTGCATGGTGGGGGCGCCAGCCACCGCGGCCCAAGGGGACCGCCTGCCCAATTCTGCCAGCTGGCCTGGGAAGGAGGAAGGGAGGGACTCTGGCCGCTTGCCGTCTCGCCCGGGAAAGCCCGCACCCCTCGGTGATCTCACCGGAGCTGGTTCTCCCAGACAGTCAGCCGTTCCAGGATGGGGTACGCCGTCCCTTTGATCTCCGTCGTGGCTCTGGGAGCTGCTCTGTATCGTCTCCAGTACCCCAGTAGCTGTTCTGGAGGAGGAAAGGTGAGGGTGGCAAGGCTGTTGAGGCCGGTGGCGGAGGAGCCGGTGAAGGTGGAAGAGGGCACGGTGGTGGTTGGAGAGCCGCCGGAACCGGAGGGGGACGAGGGGAGAAGAGGGCGGGCGGGCCGGCTGCTGCGGGGCGTTGGCGCCATGCGCCGGGCCGGCGGACAAAGAGGGGAGAGGAGGGCGGGCGGGCCGGCTGCTGCGGGGCGTGGGCGCTGTGCGGCGGTCCGGCGAACAAAGAGGGGAGAGGAGGGCGGGCGGGCCGGCTGCTGCGGGGCGTCTGTACATTTGTTTTTGCAGGTTTAGCTGCTTCATTCCACCCTTTGGGTTTTTTTGATTCCAACATGACCACTTTGAGATATTTTTCATAATAAGTTTATAAGCTTTCACATATTTCTTTTTATCACTACTCAAAGATTTCTAATGAGTTAGATCTATACATTAAGTTGTTCAATAAAGTTGAGTAGAAGTTTTGAGGTGTATTATTTGTCGTATAGGTAGCATAAACTCAGTAAAAAAATTAGTACTTAAAATTAGAAAGCTGAGTTTTAGGGGCATTGAGTTTTTTTGTTTGTTTGTTTTTGGCGGGGGAAGGAGGGCGGTGCGTGTACGGAAAATGATCCTGGGTGAGTTTTAAAGCTAGGCAAAACTCTGGATGTATTCTTCTTTAAAGGAAAAAGAAGTTGAAACCCTCCTTTAGGGGACAGTAAATTGAATTTGCCAAAGTCATACTTTTAATTTATCTGATGAAGGTATATGACTCAGCATTATAGAATTGTGTCATCTAATTTAGTGACATATAAAATGTTAGGTAATGATGCTTTAGGAGCTTTGCGTGATCATTTACCTTTCCGAGTTTTACTCCTGGTAGCGATAGATAATGATGCTGCAGTAGATAAATACTTATACACCCTTCAGGTAAAAAGCTTTTTTGTAAATTTGAAACTTGAGAACATTGTTCGTTTTCCAAAACCCCACCCTTAACAGTTCAACAGCTTTGCTCTGCTTCTTGTGCTGTGGGGAACTTTGCCTCCTATATTTCAGTGTGCAACTTCACTTTTTTTTTATGTCTCCAGGATCCAAATGAAAAGAATTGTAAAAGGCGTGGGAGAAAGAAAAATACAGTGTGGATAGGGGAAAGTTCCCTTTCTTTCGCTGAAGCCCACGATGCCATTTCCTCTAGATCTGGCTTTTTAATGCAAAGTCCAGGTTGATAAAGGCAGAAATGACAAATTTTGTACTTTTAATTTTTCTGTCTCTGCTAAGTCAAATGAAGATAATGTTAGTGACAGGAAGATGTAAATAGGAACCCAGAATTAAGAAAAGCCTTTTTGAAATTTTGGGAAATTCTGCTTCTTTCACTTATATAGAAATGAAAAGAGTTTACAAAAATTTCAATGACCTAATAAAATTAAAGTAAGCACCAAAATATTTTTATTGATTAAAATCATGGCACTGAAATTTGAGTCAAATAAGAGTAAAGAAAGCAAAGTAGTTTTTATTGAATGTAGTAATGACAATTATTCTAAGAACCATGCTTTTGTTAAAGGTTGAAGAAGAAAGGGAAGAGCACAAAAGAAGTGAAATGAAAGTATCAGAAACCTTGTGTACTGCTGCTGTTGAAGATGGTGATGATGGATTAATTGAACAAAGAAAGAGTGGAAAAACTGATAGTCAGCAATTTCCTGTTAAGGATAATAACTCTAATAGGTAAATCTAAACATTTACCAGTTGGTATTATTGTTTTGCTATAAAACTAATTCTAATTTGGGCTAAAATTCAAGATTAATAAGTTTTGTAGATTTATGAGGGATATTCAACTTTGTTAATCAGAAAAACACAAATTAACCCATAAATGAAAACCATTTTTTACAATCATATTGAGAAATATTTTATTAAAAAATAATAGCAGGAGTTGGAAACTGTGAGGAAAAAGATATGCTCTTACTCTATTGATATATAAAATAGGGAAATCCTTTTTGAAAGGTAGTTTTATAGTATGTATCAGACGTTTAAGCATGCCATTTCTTTAATTCTACAACCTTACTTCTGGAACTGGATCCTACAGAAAAAGATGCACTTGTGCAAACACACGCAGACACAGGTGAAGTGTATTATATGTTAAAGTAATAAATATGTTGTATATATTAAGAATATATAATATCCATTTATATACCTCAAGGATATTTACATAAATATGTTACATATATACACACATATAGGTGAAAAATAATTATTATGTCATTGTCAGTCAAAAAGCTGGAGATAGTCTAACTACCCATCAAAAAGGAAATGTTTCCGTATCCATAAAATAATGTATTAGGCAGGCATTTTAAAAAATGAGGTAGATTGACAATGTACTGATTCTTTTTCATAATTAAAATATATTTAAGTATTTAGCTTCGTGACATGTCTTGAGCAAGCGTTTGTTAGAATGTTTGTAATATCTACTCAGTTGCAAAAGGAAGCAGCATGCCTCACTGGTCCTACCTTGTGGCAACAAAATTGCTAGTTATTAGATTTTTGTTTTTTTTTGTTTCCCATGCCTTGGTGCTCTAAGTTTAAACTGCGTATTGCTGAGGGATTGCACATGGCAACTTGTCTCATCTTCCATATAAACATTCAGTATATTGGGTAACAACTCTAGTAAAGCACATTTTTGATCTGCTAAAGCAGGGGTTAGCAAAAGTTTTCTGTAAAGGGCCAGATAGTAAATGTTTTAGGCTTTGTGGGCCACATATGATCTCTGTTGTTGTAGTGCAAAATCAGCCAGGAGCACTAAGTAAATGAATTGGCTGTGTTTTTCTCAGACGTTAGTGGCCTTGATATCTCCAATGCCCACAGGCTATAGTTTACAAAGTGCTTCTAATGCAGTAGATCTTCCTTTAAAAGGAACCCTGCAGGCCTGCCATCACTCCTCCTTTTAAAAGATATATTTCAGTATGTACCACACCATACTTTTAAACAATGACTTCATATTGCATGATTTACAAAAATCTCAGTTTACAAAATAAGATTTTTTTCTGCATTTCCCCCTTTTCATTCTTTTTCAGAATTCAGTATTTAAATCTGACTAATTATTTTATATATTTGGCTAGTTATCCTAGAGTTAGAGGATTTTCATCAAGCAGGAAATACTGCCCTTGAAACTTTTAGTGTTTTTGTGGTCTTATAAATAGAAGCAGAATGATAGCCAGGTTATATTACTGTTATATAGCTAGGACATTTTAGCACTATAATTTTATGATTTTTTTAATTTAGTGCTCTGGTCTGGCATTATTTTTAGCCATTTAGTGCTGCACATGATCAATTAAAAAAAAACTTAAAAATGTCATAAAAGTACTAAGTAAATATTATGTAAGGATTTCAAGCTACAAGTAAATGAAAAAAAGAAAATTAGATTGTTCACCATTATGCTAAGATGTTTTTGACAGAATTGTCTGTACTCTCCAACTCAGTAATTTCCCTTCCATTCACTTCTCTTTTTTGTTTTTAAATTAGAAAAATTCTGGGTCTACAGAACAGTTATGTATAAAATATAGGATTCCCATATGCCATTCCATTATTAATACCCTGCATTGGTATGGTATATCTGTTAGAATTAATGAATGGACATTTTTAAACTTTCTTATTGTATAACATATATACAAAGCAAGGAAATAAAACAATAGTTTTCAAAGCATTCTTCAACAAGTAATTACAGGACAGATCCCAGAGTTTGTTGTGGGCTGCCATATTATCCTCACAAATTTTTCCTTCTCGCTGCTCCAGAATATAGGAGGCTAGAAGGCATCAATATTTTTTTATCATCACAATCGATTTTTTTTTTCTTTTTTGTGACAAATAACATATATACAAAAAAGCAATGAATTTCAAAGCACAACACCACAATTAGTTGTAGAACATTTTTCAGAGTTTCACCCCTGGATGTCATGTCCCACATAAGGGGAAAGGCAGTGGTTTCACTTGTAGAGCCAGGCATAGAGAGAGGCCACATCTGAGCAATAGAATAGTTCCTTTGGAGATGACTCTTAGGCATACCTATAGGTAGGCTAAGCAATAAACAGAAGCTTCACAACAGCAAGATCAAGGGTTTCCCCGGTGGTAGAGTTTAATAGGTTCGTATTTTTTATCCCATCCCTTAAGGGACTTTGCCAATATTCTTTTTTAAAAATATTGTTTTTGCTGTGTTAACATACTAATGTGCATTCTTAACATACAAACATTCCATACTTGGTGTACAGTCATTGGCTCACAGTATCATCACATAGTTATATATTCATCACCATGATCATTTTTTGAACATTTGCATCACTCCAGAAAGAGAATAAAAAGAAAAAACTCATACATACCATACCCCTTACCCCTCCCTCTAATTGACCACTAGTATTTCCATCTACCCAATTATTTTTAACTTTTGTCCCCTGTAGTTTTTGTTATCTGTATTTTTTACTCGTCTGTCCATACCCTTGGTAAAAGGAGCACAGACACAAGATTTTCACAGTCACACAGTCACATTATAAAAGCTATATCATTATACAGTCACCTTCGACAAACAAAGCTGTTGAAACACAGCTCTACAGTTTTAGGTACTTCCCTTTAGCCACTCCAAAACACCATAAACTTAAGTAGTATATCTCTATAATGCTTAAGAATAACCTCCAGGATAACCTCTTGACTCTATTTGAAATGTCTGAACCACTGAAACTTTATTTCATCTCATTTCTCTCTTTCCCCTTTTGGTCAAGAAGGCTTTCTCAGTCTCTTGATGCTGGGTCCCAGCTTATCCCGGGAGTTCTGTCCCTGCTGAGTTGACTTTGCCAATACTTTTTTATTAATATACTTTGAGATATATCCAGGCATTACATTAAGCTATGCAATATTAAAGACTCTCATTCTTATTCTGGGTTCCCTATGTTTGGATTATTTAATGATCTGTGCAGACAGGTTGAGTTAGATAATGTCTACAGGAAACTTAAGTTCTGGACAAAATAAATCTTTCTTCCTTTGATCTAAAAGAGTAGGTGAAGTTCTAAAATACAGGCAATGTCTTCTTTACCCTTGTATTCTGAATTACCAGAATCCTGACCTGATCGGCTTGGTTTTTATTTCCAAATACCAGCTTATACATATATAAAACAGCCCCTCAAAATCCAGAAATAACAATCACACTTCTCTGGACTAAATTTGACTGCTGTAAAGCTTATAATTTAGGCCCCAATTTTCTTAAAAGTGCTTTCTAAAGGAGGTCATACAATATGTGCTCTTTTGTTTCTGGCTTATATTGCCTCACCAAATGTCCCACAGGTTCATTCACATCGTTGCTTGCCTCACAGCTTCATTCCTTTTTGTAGCAGCACAATGTTTGATCATATGTATGCAGTATCGTTTGCCAGTCTACTTCTTAGTCAATGCATCTTTCAGCCATGACCAGTAAACGCTTTGGTGTAAAGTTTAGGAAGCTACCTACTATTATGAATTCTTAAAGATATTTCCCTACATTTTCTTATAAGATCTTTATGGTACTAGTACTTATATTTAGGTGTTTGATCCAGGTTGAGTTAATTTTTTATAGGGGGTAAGGTAACGGTCCTCTTTCATTTTTTTTGGCTATTGAAATCCAGTTCTCCCATGCCCATTTATTGAGAAGACTATTTTGTCCCAATTCAGTGGATTTTGGGACCTTGTCAAAAATCGGTTGTCCAGATGAGTAAAAAGTATGGATAACAAATAACAAATAATAGGGGGAACAAATGTTAAAATAAATTGAATAGATTGAAATACTAGTGGTCAATGAGAGGAAGGGGTAAGAGGTGTGGCATGTATGAGTTTTTTCTTTTTTTTTTTTTTATTTCTTTTGCTGGAGAGATGCAAATGTTAAAAAAAATGATCATGGTGATGAATACACAAGTATGTGATAATATCATGAGCCATTGATTGTAACCATGACAAGAATGTTTGTATGTCAAGATGTCAGTATGTTTGTTTGTTTACAATAAAAATATTAAAAAAAAAAGAATAAACCCTTAAAAAAATCAGTTGTTCATAAATTTGGTGGTCCATTTCTGCACTCTTGATTCAATTCCATTGGTCAACACTTCTATCTTTGTGCCAGTATATGCTGTTTGGACCACTGTGGCTTTATAACAGGTTTTTAAAATCAAGGATTATTAATCCTCCCATTTTGTTGTTCTTTTTTAGAATGCTTTTAGTTATTCAGGGTTTCTTTCCCTTCCAAATGAAATTAGTAACTAGCTTTTCCAAGTCTTCAAAGTAGGTTGTTGTAATTTTGATTGGTACTGCATTGAATCTGTAGATCAATTTGGGTAGAATTAATGTCTTAATTACATTTAATCTTCCTATCCGTGAGCATAGAATGTCTTTCCACTTATTTAGATCTTCTTTGATTTCTTTTGGCATGTTATATAGTTCTTTCTGTACAAGACCTTTACATCCCTATTTAAGTAAACCCTTGGTTCTTTTAGTTGCTATTTTGAGTGGAATTTTTTCCTTAATTGCTTCCTTGGTTAGGTCTTTGCTTGAGTATAGAAACATTGCTGATTTTTGCATGCCAATTTTATAATCTGCCACCTTGCTGAATTTGTTAGCTCAGGTAACTTTGTTGTAGATTTCTCAGGATTTTCCAAGTTTATGATCATGTCGTGACAAATAATGAAAGTTTTACTTCTTCCTTTCCAATATGGATACCTTTTATTTCTTTTTCCTGCCTGATTGCTCTAGCTAGAACTTCTAGTGCAGTGTTTAATAATATTGGTGACAGAGGGCATCCTTGTTTCCTTCCCAGTCTTAGGGGGAACCTTTCAGCTTCTCAGCATTATGATGTTGGCTATGGTTTTTTAATATATGCCTTTTACAGGTTGAGGAAATTGCCTTTGATTCCTACCTTTTGAAGTGTTTTTAGCAGAAAAGGATATTGAATTTTTTCCAATACTTTTTCAGCATCAGTTGAGATGATAATTTGATTTTTCCTTTTCAATTTGTTAATGTGCTATATTATAGTAACTGACTTTCTTGTGTTGAGCCATCCTTGCATTCTTGGTATAAACTTCACTTGGTCATGGTATATAATTCTTTTAATGTGCTGTTGGGTTTGATTTGCTAGTATTTTGTTGAGAATTTTCACATCTAAATTCATTAGGGAGATTGTTCTGTAGTTTTCCTTTCTTGTAGCATCTGCACCTGGTTTTGGTGTTAAATTGATGTTAGCTTCATAAAATGAGTTAGGTAGTATTCATTTTTCCTAAATGTTTTGGAAAAGTTTGGGCAGGATTGCTATTAGTTCTTTTTGGGATGTTCAGTAAAATTTCTCTATGAAGCCATCTGGTCCTGGGCTTTTCTTTGTAGGAAGGTTTTTTTTTGTTGTTCTATGTAATGTTTTTTTTTTTTTAATTTTTCCTAATAAAACTAATCAACATACAATATGAACATTCTTTTTTTTTCTTTTTTCCATCACATAACTGTATATTCATCATCATGATCATTTCTTTGAACATTTGCATCAATTCAGAAAAAGAAATAAAAAGAAAACTGAAAAAAATTCATACATACCATACCCCTTGCCCCTCCTTTCATTGATCACTAGCATTTCAATCTACTAAATTTATTTTAACATTTGTTCCCCCTATTATTTATTTATTTTTAATGTATTGCTCATCTGTCCGTAAGGTAGATAAAAGAAGCATCAGATAGAAGGTTTTCACAATCACATGGTCACATTGCAAAAGCAATATCATTATACAGTCATCTTTAGGAAACATGGCTACTGGAACACAGCTCTAGATTTTCAGGCAGTTCCCTCCAGCCTCTCTCTTCCACCTTAACTAAAAAGGTGATGTCTATTTAATGCATAAGAATAACCTCCAGGATAGCCTCTCAACTCTGTCTGGGATCTCTCAGCCATTGACACCTTATTTTGTCTCATTTCTCTCTTCCGCCTTTCAGTCCAGAAGATTTTCTCAATCCCTGTAGGAAGATTTTTGATGATTGATTGAATCTCTTTACTTGTCCTTGATTTGTTGAGATCTTCTGTTTCTTCTTGAGTCAGTGTAGCAGTTTGTGCATTTCTAGGAATTTGTCCATTTCATCTAAGTTGTCTAGTTTGTTGACATATAGTTGTCCATGATATCCTCTTATGATTTTTCTTATTTCTTTGAGGTCTGTGATAATGACCCCTCCCTCTTATTGCTGATTTTGTTTATTTGCATACTTTCTTTTTTTCTTTGCCAGTCTTGCTAGTGGCCCCATCAGTTTTGTTGACTTTCTCAAAGAACCAACTTTTGGTTTTATTGATTCGTGTATTTTTTTGTTCTCCCATTAATTTAACTCTGTTTTAATTTCTATTTCTCTTCTTCTCTTTGCTTTGAGGTTAGTTTGCTGTTCTTTCTCAAGTTCCTCCAGGTGAGCAGTTAAGTCCTTGATTTTTGCTCTTTTTTTTTTGGTCCATGGGCAGATACTGGAAATTGAACCCAGGTCTCTGGCATGGCAGATGAGAACTCTGCCACTGAGCCATCGTTGCCCACCCTTTCTTCTTTTTTAACATAGACATGTAGGGCAATATTTTTCCCTCTCAGCACAGCCTTTGCCACATCCCATGAGTTCTGATATGTTGTATTCTCATTTTCATTAGTCTCCAGATAGCTAGTGATTTCTCTAGCAATTTCTTCTTTGACCAACTCATTAAAAATGTGTTATTTAATTTCCATATAGTTGTGAAAGTTCTATTCTTTGGTGGTTATTGATTTCCAGCTGCATTCCATTGTGATCAGAGAAAATGCTTTGAATAATTTCAGTGTTTTTAAATTTATAAAGACCTCTTTGTGCCTAGCATATGATCTATCATGGAGAATGTTCCATGAGCACTACAGAATATCATGTGGTTTTGGGGTATAATGACATGTATATGTCTGTTAGGTCTAATTGTTTAAGTTCTCTGTTTCCTTGTTGATCTTTTCTCTGGTTGGTCTGTCTGTAGAGGAGGTTGGTGTATTGAAGTCTACTACTGTTATTTTTGAAACTTCTATCATTCTTTTCAGTTTTGCTAATGTCTGTCTCATGTTCTTTGGCACTCCTTGATTGGGAACATCGAATTTGATTGTTATTTCTTCTTGGTTAATTGTCCCTTTTACTAGTATATATTGTCATTCATTGCCTCTTAAGATATCTTACAGTTAAAGTCTATTTTGTCTGATATTAGTATGGCTACTCCTGCTTTCTTATGGTTACAGATTGTATGCAACTTCTTTTTCACTCCTTTCAAGCTTTTAATCGATTTGTATCCTTGTGTCTAAGATCAGTCTCTTGTAAGCAGTATGTGGTTGGATTATATTTCTTAATCCATTCTGCCAATCTGTATCTTTTAATTGGTAAGTTTAGTCTGCTGACATTCAAAGTTACTGCTGTAAAGGCATTTCTTGAATCTACCATGTTACCCTTTAGATTTCATTTATCAGACCTATATATTGTTTTCCCTCTTTCTCTTTTTATCCTTAAATTACCCTACTGATACTCCTCAGTTCTGTACCCTCTTCCATTCCTCCCTCTCCTGTTTTTTGTTTTTTTTTTCCCAGCTGGCAGAATTCCCTTTAGTCTTTCTTGTAGAGCCAGTCTCTTGTTGACATATTCTTTCAGCCTTTTTTTGACTGTGAAATTTTTAATTTCTCTCTCAGTTTTGAAGGACAATTTGGCTAATGTGATAGTTAGACTCAGTTGTCAACTTGGCCAGGTGAAGGCACCTAGTTCCGTTGCTGTGAGGTCCTGTTATATTTTACTTCTGAAAAGGCTTCCTTGTACTTTGTTTAGTTGGTACTTAATAACTTTTCTATAAATTAATGAATAAATGAATATGGGGAAGAATTGGAATTTTGCAAAAATTGTTTTTTTATTCTTTGTCAG
The DNA here is from genome assembly GCF_023851605.1 of Tamandua tetradactyla. Taxonomy (NCBI): domain Eukaryota; kingdom Metazoa; phylum Chordata; class Mammalia; order Pilosa; family Myrmecophagidae; genus Tamandua; species Tamandua tetradactyla. Next base: position 223,563,531 of record NC_135327.1, on the reverse strand, counting down.
TCGAATTATTAAAAAACATTGGCTTTTTAATGGATTTTTTAAAACTAGCAGTCCTGCCTTGCATATGAAGGATGTAAAGAAAAATGAAAATGAAAAATGGACCTCCAAAGAATCTGTCATTACAGCAGTGTTTGAGAAGACGGATTCGCTGACTGGCATTCTACTACAAGTGAATGATGACAGCAGTTTAAGTGAAATAGATCAGGATCAAGAAAGGTAAAATATATAAATTCTTTATTTCCCTTTGAAGGAGTGTCAGAAGTGATAAAACAGGGAAATGTAATGTACAGGGCAAGGTAAGAGAATGCTCAGCTGTATCAAATACTGCTGAAAGTTTGATTAGGACGAGGACAGATGGCTGTCACAGGGAGCATTTCCAATAAATGGTGGACATGGAAGGCAACTTGTAGTAGATAAATGCAGGCAACTCCTTAGAGAAGTTTTACTGCAGAAGGCAACAGAAAGAGTGGTAACTAAGAAGAAGGTAGGATTCAAAGGAGGTGTTCTAGGTTGCAAGCTTCCAGAATGCAATGTACCAGAAACAAAATGGCTTTTAAAAGGGGAAATTTATTACATTGCAAGTTTACAGTTCTAAGGCTGTGAAAATGTCCAAATTAAGACAAGGTTTTGAAAATATCCAAATTAAGGCACCTACAAGAGGTTATCTTCACTCAAAAAAGGCCGATGACGTTCAGGGTTTCTCTCTCAGCTGGAAGGGCATATGGTGAAGCTAGCTTTCTTTCCCGGCCTCTTGGTTTATGAAGCTCCACTGGGGGTGTTTTCCTTCTTCATCTGCAAGGTTCTCTGATTGCATGGGCTCTAAAGCTTTTTCAGAAATGGTTCCCTCTTAAAGGGCTCTAGTAAGCTACCGCATCTTGAATGAATAGAGGGAGACACAACTCCATGGAAACCATCTAATCAAAAGTTATCACTCACAATTGGGTGGGTCACATCTCCATGGAAACAATAAAAAAGACTGTATTAAGTTCTAGGTACAAAAGCCATGTTTTTGTAAGCTTAACACATATCATGTGCTCAATAGGTATTTGTTGAATGCATGAATAAAGGGTCGAATGGATGAATGAATGCCTGTTGATGAATTTTTTTTAAAATCAAATCTTTAGTTTATTGAAAGTAGTTTTCCACTATTGCCTAGATATAAATATTTTTTATTTAAAAACATGCAAGATTAAAAAATTAATATATATAATTATAGTTGAAATTGGGATGGTAATATGAATTCATTTGCTACCGTATTACTTAAAAGTAAATATTATTTTCACAGTATATTGTAAAACACATGCTTTGGAGCTACAGTTCCTGGGTTTGAATTCTGTGTCTGCTACTGACCAATTCTATTGCCCTGGGCAAGTTACTTAACTAGAAACTATGCCTCCATTTCTTCCTTTTTAAAATACCTAGTATATTACCTACCTCATAGAATCATTGTGAGGATTAAAATGAGTTAAGACATGTAAAGTGCTTAGAATAGTACATAGCAAGTCCTCAAAAAACTAATTCATATTATCATTATTAAATAAGTAGTTCTCTTATAAAAGGATTTAAGTAATACTTTCTGAATAGAATTGTGCCAATAAAAGCTTGTTTTTATTGAAAACAACAATGAATCTGTTACATTTTTTCTATCAAATAATGCAAATAACGTTATAGTTTTCCTTTTGATCTGAACTTAGTACTTTTTAATGAAATTATTGCATTTTAATTCTTTAATGTCTTTTCTATTAATAGTTTAATCCTCATTGTAGAAAATTATAGTATTTAAAATTACCTGTAAACTTACAGAAATTATTAATGCATATTTTTATATAAAAACAATAGTTTTGGATACTGTTTATATTTTACATGCATAATATTTGCCTGAAAGAAATTGTTTGTTTTTCAGACCTACAAAGAAAATGTGTGATGAAAAGAACAAGGTACTGTAAAAAATAAATTATCAAAAATATTATTGTGTAGTTGAAGAAAATGAATTTTAAAGGTTAAATTGAAAAAAAGTAGATTTTTTTATTATAAATACTTCTAATTTGTAAAAGTGGTTTAGAAACAGTAACTAATGATAAATGTATCCTCTTGACAAAAATCAGTTCTTTTAAGCAGTTCCTTCCTAAATTGTTGCTCATATAAAATGATGGAAATTACCTCTGTAAACTTAGTATGCTATAAATATTTGGGGAACATTTTGAAGTAGTATTATTTATTTTATAGGTCAAAAAGGAAATTAATTCTATGGATGAACTTGATGACTTAACTCAGTCATCTGAAACAGCTTCAGAGGATTGTGAATTGCCTAGCTCTAATTATAAAAATTCTATGTTGCTAATTGAACACCTTGGAATGGTTTGTAAAGGTAGGACCCTTGTATAAATATAAAGCCTTTTTTATATATACTGTTGTAATGTGCACACCTTGTTTAGTATTGTACCACAGAGCACTGATGTGCTTTAGTGCTGGTCATCTCAGAAATATGTTTTATATTAAAATAGAGTGAGAGCTACTGTACACTCTCAGTCACACAGCTCTGATAATTTCCACTATTCTTGCCTTATTTCAGTGTGAATGCGCTGCAGTCTTTTTGTTGACTCCACCTCTCTCCTATGCCTTCACTTAAGATCAAGTTACCTTTATCTCCTACCTGGAATACTGCAGTCATCTCAGAACTGTGTTCCCTGCACCAGATCTCCCAAAACTGTGGTCTACAATGCAACCATAATTATTACATATTTTTAAAAATTCAGATTATGTAACCCCCTTGCTTAGAACCCAGCAATCATTTCTCATGCTATATGGTTAAAGACCACACTCCTCTAGCTTCATCTTGCATCATTTCCTATCTTCCTTTTTCTGTGTACCAGCTACTTTCTTAGGTATTTGTTCCAACATAGAGCTTTTGGTTTCATCAGCTTTAGTTAGGTATAACAGACAAACGGTAAATTATACGTATATAAAATATACAATTTAAATATTGACTTATGTGTCTACATGAGAAAACATCACCACAATCAAGGTATTTAACATTTCTATCACCTTCAAAAGTTTCCTTTTGTGACTTTATATTCCCTTATTAAGAAACTGCCAAACTGTTTTCTAAAATAGTTGTACCGTTTTCCATTCCCACTCGAAGTGTATGAGAGTCCCAGTTCCTCCACATCCACACCAACACTTAGTATGGACCATCTTTTCAATCTTAACCATTCTAATAGGTGTGCAGTATGTATATCATTATGGTCTTAATGTGCATTTCCCCCAACGTCTAATAATGTTGAACATGTTTTCATGTGCTTATTTCTCATCTGTTTATCTTCTTTCATGAACTATTAGTACTAATTTCCACTCCATTTAAAATATTAGCTTGTGTTGTTATTTGTTGAATTTTGAGAGTTCTTTATATATTCTGTAAATATTTCCTTTTTCAGCTATATTTTTTTCAAGGATTTTCTCCCAGTCTGTGGCTTTTTTTTTTTTCGTTCTCTTAACAGTGTCTTTTGAAGATCAGTAGTTTTACATTTGATGAAGTCCATCTTATCCATGTGTTCTTGGTATCATATCTAAGAACTCTTTGCCTAGCACAAGGTCACAAAGATTTTCTCCTATGCTTTCTTTTAGAAGTTTCATAGTTCTAGGTCTAATGTTTAGATCTATGATTGATTTTGATTTTAGTTTTGTATATGCTGAGGTATGGCTCCAAGTTATTGTTTTTCTTCTTTTTTAACAATTTTATTTAGGGCCACTGTGGCTCAACAGGCAGAGTTCTCGCCTGCCATGCAGGAGACGCAGGTTCATTTCCTGGTGCCTGTCCATGCGAAAAAAAAAAAGAAAAAATTTTATTTAAAATGGGGTGCTTATATACAAAATGACAAAATTATTCAGTACTAACAATTTGTTCTCATTTTAGAGAGCAAAGACATTTACTCATTGCTTGCTAATCTGTGATAATGCTGTTTAATGCACAATAATTTTGTACTAAGAAGTCATTACCACATAATATTTATTCAGTACCACTGTGTATATTGTGAGGTTCCAAGTGCATTTTTTTTTGTGTATGGATGTCCAGGTGCTCCAGGCTGTTCTGTTTACACTGCATTGCCATTATGCCTTTGCCAAAAATGAGTTGTCCATATATAGGTGGGTTTATTTCTGGGTTCTTTATTTTGTCTCATCAATCTACTTCATTGGGATTTGTGCTGAATTGGTAGAGTAATTTTGGGATCTTTGACATCATAACAATGCTGAATCTTTCAACCCCAAGCAAAGAATATCTCTTTCCATTTATATACATCTTAATTTTCTCAATAATATCTTGTAGCTTTTAGTGTATAGGTCCTTCCATCTTTTGTCAAAGGTGTCTATATTTCATATTTTTTATGCAGTTGTAAATGATATTTTTAAAATTCCAACTTTTTTTTTGCTGGTATATAAATATAGTTGATTTTGTATTGATTTTGTATAATGCAGCTTTGCTAAACTTACTTATTAGTTCTAGTAGCTTTTTTTAGATTTATGTAGTAGATTTTTTACATAGACAAGGGATCATCAAACTTTTTCTTAAAGGGCCTGATAATGAATATTTAAGACTATGGTCAATACGATCTCTACTGCAACTAATTACTTCTGCCATTGTAGCATGAAAGCAGCCACAGACAATACATAAATGAATGGACATGTCTGAGTTCTAGTAAAACTTTACTCAAAAAAACAAGCAGCTGGTCCACAGGTTGGAATTGCTAACTCCTATATGTGATTATGTTGTTGGTGAATGTGTTAGTTTGAAAGCTGCTAGGATGCAGTATACAGAGCTAGAACGGCTTTTAAAAAGGGGAATTTAATGAGTTACAAGTTTACAGTTCTAAGCCTATGAAATCGTCCAAACTGAGACATCCAGAGAAAGATACCCTAATTCAAGGAAGACCAATGGGTCAGGTACACTTCTGTCATCTGGGTAGTCATGTGGCTGACATCTGCTGCTCCCTTCTTCCTGGGCTCTGTTGCTTTCAACCTCTATTCCTGTGGGGGTTCCTCACTTTACTTTTCCAGGGCTGGCTTTCGTCTCTTGGCTTCCCTTGGCTCTCTCCAGGTTCTGACTTGCTTAACATCTCATGGTGATGTCTGCTGGGCTCCAAGCATCTCCAGACATCTTTATCTCTGTTCTCCACATACCTGCATCTGTCAACTCTGCTGTGAAGTTTCTGTCGGCTCTGAGGCTTCTGTCATTTCTGACTCTCTCTAAAATGTTTCCTCTTTTAAAGGATTCCAGTAAATTAATCAAGACCCACCTGGAATAGGTGGAGTCATATCTCCATCTAATCAAAGGTCACAGCCACAATTGGGTGGCAAGTCTCTGTTGAGATTGTCTAATCAAAAGATTCCAACCTACAGTATTGAATCAGATTAAAACATAGCTTTTCTGGGGTACATGATATTTTCAAATTGTCACAATGAATAAAGGTTGTTTTGCTTCTTCCTTTCCAATTTGGATGCCTTTTATTTCTTTTTCTTGCCTAGTTGCTCTGCCTAGAATCTCCAGTACAATGCTGAATAGAGATAGTTGAAGCAGACATTCCTGTTTTGTTCCCAGTTTATGGGAAAAGTATCCAGTCCTTAATCATTGTCTATGACATTAAGTATAAACTTATCATAGATGCTTTTATTCATGTTGAAGGTGTCTCATATTTCTGGTTTGCTGAGATGTGGAATTTTGTCAAATGCCCTTTCTGTATCTACTGAGATAATTTGGTTTTTCATTTTCAGTTTATTAATATGATGAATAACATTAATTGATTTTCAACTGATAAAACAATCCTGTGCTTCTGGGATAAATCTCATTTGGTCATGATGTTTTATCCTTTTGATATATTGTTGGATTTGATTTTCTAAAAATTTGTTTAGAATATTTGTATCTGTGTTCATGAGTTATTTATCTGTAGTTTTCTTTCTTATAATTTTTTGACTGATTTTGTTAGTCTTATAGAATGCTAGCCAAAGAGAATGAGACTCTTCATTTTTGGGGGAAGAGTTTTATAGAATTGGTATTTTTTTTTTTTTTTGCATAGAATGTTTGGTAGAATTTATAGTTTAGGCATCTGGACATGGAGTTTTCTTTGAGAAGTTTTTAAGCTATGCTTTTTTTTTCCTTTTTTGATTCTGGGCTATTCAGGTTATCTGTTTTTTTTTTAATTGGCAAATCTTCACACACATACGGTCCATACATGGTGTACAATCAGTTGCTCTGTGTCATCACATAGTTGTGTATTCATCACAATGATCATTTTTAGTACACTTGCATCACTCCAGAAGAAGAAATAAAAAGAAAAAAAAAACTCATACATCCCATACCCCTTCCCTTCGCTCTCAGTGACCACTGGTATTTCATCTACCCAACTTGTTTTACCCCTTCTCCCCCCTATTATTTATTTATTTTTTATCCACATTTTTTTAACTCATCTGTCCGTACCATGGATAAAAGGAGCATCAGACACAAGGTTTTCACAATTACACAGTCACATTGTAAAATTATATTGTTATACAATCATCTTCAAGAATCAAGGTTACTGGAACACAGCTCAACAGTTTTCAATAACTCCCTCAAGCCACTCCAATACACCACAAACTAAAAAGGGTTATCTATATAGTGCTTAAGAATAACTGAAATCTCTTAGCCACTCAAACTTTATTTTGTTTCATTTTTCTCTTCCCCCTTTTGGTCAAAAAGTCTTTCTCAACCCCATGATGCTGGGTCCCAGCTCATCCCAGGAGTTCTGTCCCATGTTGCTAGGGAGATTTATACTCCTTGGAGTTATATCCCACATAGTGAAGAAGGCAGTGAGTTCACCTGCCCTGTTGGCTTAGAGAGAAAGGCCATATCTGAGCAACAAAAGAGGTTCTCTGGGGGTGGTTCTTAGGATAATTTTAAGTAGGTTTAGCCTATCCTTTGCAGGAATAAGTTTCATAGGGGCGAACCCCAAGATTGAGAGTTCAGTGTATTGGTGTGGTTGTCCCCACTGCTTGTAAGAATATCAGAAGTTCTCCAAATGGGGAAGTTGAATATGTCCTCCTTTCTCCCCAGTCCCCCAAAGGTATTTTGCAAATGCTTAATTATCCACTGCCCAAATTACTCTGAGCTATATCGGGGCATCACATTAACCTGAACATATCTGTTCCTTCTTAACTGAGCTTATTAATTTGTGTCTTTAAAGGAATTTGTCCATTTCGTCTAAGTTGTCAAATTTATTCATATAAATTTTGTGATATTACCTTATTCTTTTAATATCTATAGAATATGCAGTAATGTCACATAACCCGTTTCTAATAATGGTTGCATCTTCTCCATTTTTTTCCTATCAGCCTGACTAGAGAGTTACCATTTTTATTGATTTCTCAAAGCATTTGGTTTCATTGATTTTTCCTCTAGTGTTTTTCTCTTTTCTATTTCAATGATTTTTCTCTTTGATTTTTATTATTTCCTTTCTTCTGACTTGCTTTAGGTTTAATTTGCTATTCTTTTTCTAATCTCTTAAGGTGGGTGTGAAGGTTATTGATTTGAGACCTTTCTTCTTATCTAATATATTCACTGCTATAAACTTCCTCTTAAGTACTGCTGAAGCAGCATTCTGTAAATTCCTGATGTATTGTGTTCTCCCTTTCATTCAGTTTAAAATAGTTTGTATTTTCACTTTTTGTTACCTAATTGAACCAGGGGTTAATTAAATGAGTGTTCTTTAGTTTCTAAATATTTGACTGTTTTCCAGAAATAGTTTTGTTATTATTTCTAATTTGGCTGCCTTATGGTCAAAGGATATGTTTTTGTATGGCTTAAATCATTTTTAATGTATCAAAATTTATTTTGTTATGGCCCAGGAACATGGTCTAATCTTGATGAATGTTCCATGGGTACTTGAAAGCGCTAGTGTTGTTCAAGTCTACATACGTATCCTTGCTGGTGTCTACCTACCTATACTTTTTCTACCATTTCTTGATTGAGGGGTATTAAAATATCAGACTGTAATTGTGAATTTGTCTATTTTTTCTGGTATTCTGTTAATGTATTTTGAATATATTAGGTACTGTTAGGTACATCAAGTTTTTAGGATTGTTATGTCTTCTTAATTAATTGACTCTTTTATCATTATGAAATGACTTTGTTTATTGCCAGTATTTTTTGCTCTGAAATCTACTTTGTCTGATGTTAATGTAGCTACCTGAGTTCCTTTTCCTTTAGTCAAGTGTTAGCAATATTTTTCATCCTGTGACTTTTAACCAAGTTGTTTCTTTAAAATCAAAGTGTATTTCTTGTAGGTGACCCCTACTTGGGTCTTGCTTTTTTATCTATATGTTAAGCTCTGCCTTTCAGTAAACCTTTTATTTTAGATAAGTTTTAAATTTATAGAAAAGTTATAAAGATATTATGAGTTCACAGATAATCCCAATTACTCCTTTAAGGTCTTACTTGAATATGATACATCTGTCACAATTAATGAGCCAATACTGATGCACTCCTACTAACTACAGTCAGATTTCCTTGCTTTTCCCCAGTGTCCTTTTGCTGTTCACAACCCCATCCAGAATCCAACATTACATTTAGTTGTCATGTCTCCTTAGGCTCCTCCAGCCTGTGACAGTTTCTCAGACTTTCCTTATTTTTTATGGCAGTTTTGAGGAATGCTGACCAGGTACGTTGCAGAATTCACCTCGATGTGGTTGGGGGCTTGGGGAAGGACGACCCCAGAGGTCAAGTTCATTCTCACCACATCACATCAAGGTCACATGCTGACTACATGACTTATCAGGGCTGATGTTGGTTGACTCAGGTAGTGTCTGTCAAATCTCTCCACTGTAAAGTTACTCTTTTCCCTCCCTTTCTGTACTGTACTCTTTGGAAGAAATTCACTGAGTGCAGCCAACACTTAAGGAGGAGGGAGTTATGCTGCCCCTCCTTGAAGAGGGAGTATCTACATATTTATTTGGAATTCTTCTGTATGGAAGATTTGTCTATCCTTCCCCATTTACTTAAATAGTCAATCATTTATTTATATTAATATGGATTCATATATATTTATCTTACACTTTGGGCTATAATTCAATACTACGTTAATTTATTTTGTCACTCAAATGGTCCCATCTTTGGCCACTGGGCACTCTTTTAGTTGTTAACTGTGTCTCTTTGACATATCTCTGTTTGCATTTTGAGCACTTCCTAGGGTTCCCAGCACTAAAAAATGCTCCAGACTCATTTTGTGTATTCTCTGCCCTAGACCTAAGAATTTTCACTTCTTATTTGTATTTGTTTGTTTGTTTGTTTTTTGATATTTTTAAAGCAGTTAATTGAGATATATTCACACACCATACCATCCATCCAAACTGTACAATTTGAATACTATATTCAAAGAGTTAAATATTCATCACCACAATAAATTTTAGAACATTTTCACTACTCCAAAAAGAACCCCCCCCAAACCACTTATACCCCCTTAATATTGACACTTAGCATTGGTGTGGTACCTTTGTTACGATTGCTGAATAGTAAAATATGATTGTTAACTATAGTCCGCAGTTTGCATTAGGCGTATTTTTTTCCCATGTGCCATCCTATTGTTAACACCTTGTATATAAAAATGTGTTCTAGTTCATGAAAGAACATTCTTATTTCAATACTATTAAGCACAGTCGTTGTCCACAACAAGGTTCACTATTTTATATAGTACCATGCTTTATCCTCTTTTTCCCTTCTAGTGATATACATGATCCTAAATTTCTCCTTTCAACTACAATCACACACATAATTCAGTGCTCTTAGTTATACTCACAACAAAGTGCTACCATCATCTCTATTCATCTCCAAACATTTACAATCAACCATTTAAAAATTTTGCACAAATTAAGCATCAGTTCCCCATTCTCTACCTTCATTCTCTTTCCTGGTAACCTATATTCTAGATTCTAACTCTATGAGCTTGCTTATTGTAATTAGTTTGTATTAGTGAGATCATACAATATTTGCCTGTTGTTTTACATCTGTTTTTCAACAAATATAGTATACTCAAGGTTGATCATTGTATGCATATACCATATTTTGTTTATCCATTATTTGTTGATGGACACTTAAGTTATTTCCATCTTTTGGCAATTGTGAATAATGCCACTGTGAACATTGGTGTGCAATGTTTGTGCACCTCCCTGCTTTCAGAGTAGAGGGATTGCCAGATCATATGACAATTCTGTACTTAACTTCCTGAGGAAACGCCAAACTGTCTTCCATAGCAGCTATACCATTTTACGTTCCCATGAAAAGTGAATGTGTTCCTATTTCTCTATGTCCTTTTGAACTCCTGAGGTTTTCTCTTAATTAATAGTGGCCATTCTAGTAGGTGTGAAATGATATCTCATTATGGTTCTGATTTGCACTTCCCTAATAGCTAGTCAGATTGAGCATCTTTTCATGTGGTTTTTAGGCAATTATATTTTCTTTTTGGAAATAAGCTTATTCAAATCTTTGCCCATTTTTTAATTGGGTTGTTTGTCTTTTTATTGTTGAGTTGCAGTATTTCTTTATATATTCTGGATATTAAACCTTTATCAGATATGTGGTTTCCAACTATTTCTCCCATTGAGTAGACTGCCTTTTCACTTTCTTGACAAAGTCACTCGAAACACGAAAGTTTTTAATTTTGAGGAGGTCCTATTTGTCTGTTTCTTTCTTTTACTGCGTGCGCTTTTTTATATAAATTCTAAGAAACCATTGCCTACCACAAGATCTTGAAGATGCTTCCTTACATTTTCTTCTAGGAGTTTTATGTCTCTCATATTTAGGTCTTTGATCCATTTTGAGTTAATTTTTGTATAAGGTGTGAGATAGGGGTCCTCTTTTATTCTTTTGTGTAAGAATGAAATGTATAATTTTTGTATAAGGTATGAGATAGGGGTCCTCTTTCATTCTTTTCAATATGGATATCCAATTATAGTCACAACAAAGTGCTACCATCATCTCTATTCATCTCCAAACATTTACAACATCTGTTCTAAGACTGTTCTTTCCCAGTTAAGTGGACTTGGCAGCCTTGTCAAAAATCAATTGATTGGGGTGCACAGGTAGTTCAGTGGTAGAATTCTCGCCTGCCATGTAGGAGATAAGGGTTCAATTCCCATCCCATGCACTCTCCTCCCCCCAAATGTTGTGAATAAAATTTCCTGTGATATACATATCACATATCTGCCTCTGTGTGTGTGTATGTATAGATATAGGAACACATATGTAGGGAGACATAAAAAATCAATTGACTAAAGATATGTGTCTATTTCTGAACTTTCAATTGAATTCCCTTGGTCAACATATCTATCCTTATGCCAGTACCATGCTGTTTTGACCACTGTAGCTTTGTAATGTGCTTTAAAGTCAGGAAGTGTGAGTCCTTCAACTTCGTTCTTCTTTTCCAAGATGTTTTTGGCTATTCAGGGCCCTTTAGCCTTCCAGAGACATCTGATAATTGTCTTTTCCAATTTTGCAAATAGGCTGTTGGAATTTTGATTGGGATTGCATTGAATCTATTGATCAATTTGGGTAAAACTCACATCTTAACAATGTTTAGTTCTCCAATCCATGAATATGGAATGTCCTTACTTAAATAAATGGTCTCCCTTGATTTCTTTTAGAAGTTTTGCAGTTTTCTGCACTCAGATTCTTTACATTCTTGGTTAAATTTATTCCTAGATATTTGATTGTTTTCGTTGCTATTGTAAATGGATGTTCTTGATTTCGTTCTAAGATTGCTCACTACTAGTGTGTAGAAACACTACTGATTTTTTTTTTTTTTTTTGCAGCTTCATTCAGTGTTTTAACATGATTACTTTACAATTAGGTATTATTGTGCTGTCCATTTTTGAGTTTTTGTATCTAGTCCTGTTGCACAGTCTGTATCCCTTCAGCTCCAATTATCCATTATCTTACCCTGTTTCTAACTCCTGCTGGACTCTGTTACCAATGACATATTTCAAGTTTATTCTCGAATGTCCGTTCACATCAGTGGGACCATACAGTATTTGTCCTTTAGTTTTTGGCTGGACTCACTCAGCATAATATTCTCTAGGTCCATCCATGTTATTACATGCTTCATAAGTTTATCTTGTCTTAAAGCTGCATAATATTCCATCGTATGTATATACCACAGTTTGTTTAGCCATTCTTCTGTTGATGGACATTTTGGCTGTTTCCATCTCTTTGCAATTGTAAATAACGCTGCTATAAACATTGGTGTGCAAATGTCCATTTGTGTCTTTGCCCTTAAGTCCTTTGAGTAGATACCTAGCAATGGTATTGCTGGGTCGTATGGCAATTCTATATTCAAGCTCTGCCTTTTAATTGGGACTTTTAGACTATTTTCATTTAATGTGATTATTGATATCATTAAGTTTGAGTCTGCCATCATGCTGTTTTGATTTCTGTTTTGTACCATCTGTTCTTTGTTTTTCATTTCTTTTTTCTGCCTTCTTTAGGTAAGTAGTTTTTATAAATTAAGTTTTATCTTTTTTGGTTTATTAGCTATAACTTTTTATTTTGTGCTTTTAATAGTTGCATTAGGATTTATAGACTACATATAATTTATTCTAGCCTGCCTTCAAATAATTTTATATCACATCATACAACAGGATAAGAAAATTGCATTTATAGACTTCCATTTCGTCTCTTGCTGTTATGCATTTTACATTTATGTAAGTTATAAACCCCAGAATACATTGTCACTATTTTTGTTTAAGCAGTGAATTATCTTTTAAAGGGAACTGAATAATGAAATGATCTTATGTGTTAATCTTTGTAGTCATTTCTAGTGCACTTCACTCTTTTATGGGACCCACATTTCCATTCTGTAAAACTCCAGGGTTTTGTCTCTGTACCACTCTCTCCTCTCTGGTGTTTTCTCCTATCATCTCTGTCTGCCTTGGCTTCTCCAGACTCTCAGCTTCATCACTTCAACTCAGGGAACCCATTGGACCTCAGTTTGTTCTCCCTACATTGTAACCTGGAAACTTTCAAGACAGTGAGCTGGGGCAGTTCTAAGCCTTACTTCATTTGTTTCCTTTCCTTCAGAGACCATTATCCTTCACTGCCTGAAGCCCATTTTCTTGAAAATTGTTTAATGTATTTTGTCTGTTTTGTTTTGGGGTGCTTCAGAAGGGGTTCTAAAACAGTACTGTTATTCCAATGTGATTGGAAGTGGATTATAATATGCTTTGGTCTGTCTTGAATACTCTTCCTCCCCCTTTGCTTAATTACTTCCTGCTCATCCTCCAGTTCTTAGTGCAAGTATCTCTTCCTCAGGGAAATTTTCTTTGGGTTCAGTCTAGGTCAAGTTCTCTTATGTGACCATGGAACTCGGTTTTCTTACCATATCTATCTGAATTCTCATTATGATTGTCTTTCTCCTACACTAGACTTTAAGCTAAAAAGGAGCAGAGCTCTTGTCTATTTTATCACTTGTCTATAGGCAAGAGGTCTTCCACAACGTATGCATTCAATGTATATTTGTTCAATGTATGAATGAGTAAATGTGCAAGTATATGATTCATTATACTTAAAGAGTACTCATATATTTTATTTTTATCTTTATATTCTCCCTGATACAGATTCTGTTAGCCTATTGAAAATCCAGGATGCAGTTCTTTCGTATGAAAGATTATTAGAACTTAAAAAAAATCACTGTGAGCTACTTACAGGAAAAATTAAAAAAATGGAAAATAAGGTTAGTGGACTACAAAAGGAACTATCAGAAACCAAAGAAATGAAATCGCAGTTAGAGCATCAAAAAGTGGATTGGGAACAAGAACTTTGCAGTTTGAGGTATAAAATCTTGGATTTGAAGAAATGTTTGAACTATTTACTATTTTATTACTGATAATGTAAGATAACTTTTGTAATTGACAACTCACCTTCTGGGATTTTATAGGGGAGAAAAATTCTTAGTTCTGTGGAATATGAAATTCTTGGCAATAATACAGCAAGCCCTTAACATGAATGTTTATACTAATTATTAAGTGTATATTCTTATTTACTTTGAATAAATTCTTCAATAAAGAATTACTTGGTTAAAGCACAATAATTTTTTAAAGGGTACTTGATCCATATTTCTAAATTGTTCATAAGACATTTTATATTAATTTATACTTCTATCATTAGAATACGAAATGGCCATTTTTCTCAAACCAGAATCATTGTTTAATTGTGCAGTTTTCCATATGTAGGGAATGAGAATTAAAATGGAAAGTGGTTATCATTTAGTTTACATGGAACCTTGTTGTCCCAAAAGGGATTTTAAAATGATTTATGAAATAGATGATAATAATAAAGTAGGATAAGTTAAAAGTTCTACAAAAGAAGAAATATAAAAAGCATGAGTGGGCGGGTCATGGTGGCTCAACAGGTAAGAGTGCTTGCCTGCCATGCCTGAGGATCCGGGTTCGATTCCTGGTGCCTGCCCATGTTAAAAAAAAAAACAAAACATGAGCGACAGATGTTAGTCCACCTAGCCTCATGTTGGATTATAATAATCTACAGATATATGTTATATGAAAGATATCCTGATTGTGCTGTCTTATACCATAAATCATTTTTAGGGGTACATGTAGTATTTTATCTTCATGAACTCCAATAATATTTTATTTCCAGTGAATTTATAAACATTAAATAGCAACTTCTCTTTTTAATTAGACAGCTCTAAATTATTTGTCCTAATGTCCTTTATTTGGAAATAAAGGTAATTTTCAAACCAAACATTACTAAATAATTTCAAAATTCCTCTCCCTTAGTATTTATGAGAGTAACTAGTAAAAAAACTTACCAATTAGCAGAATGTCCTTTTATCGCTACTTTCAAGTATAACTTTTCAAAGATATTAAACTGAGAAATTAAGAAACAGGAGAAATTGGAAGGAAAGAAATTTGAGAACACAGAAATTTCATAAACTGGATAATATACCAACATAAAGGACCAGAGCACCAAATAAACTTTTAATTTTCTACAAAGTGAATTTTAAGTTAGGCATATTTTATTGCAGATTTACCTTAAAGCAAGAAGAAGAAAAAAGAAGAAATGCTGATATGTTGTATGACAAAATTAGGGAACAATTAAGAAGAAAAGAAGAGCAGTATAGTAAAGAAGTTGAAATGAAACTACAACTTGAATTCACTCTTCGAACACTAGATATGGAATTGAGGACTGTAAGAAATAATTTGAATCAGGTAAATTAATCTGTAGTAAGAATTTCATATTTCTAGCTTTATTTCATTGATATTATTTGTACTGTCCCTTTGATTTAATGTATAGTATTTAAATTTAAAATGAGCCAAAAAATGTCATATAATGTATATAATTCCTGAATAATGGAAAGGAAGGTAAATTGAGTTTAATCATTAAATGTTAAATTAATGTTAATTAACTTAACATTAATTAAATGTTAAATTAAATTAAATGTTACT
Organism: Tamandua tetradactyla; assembly: GCF_023851605.1. Taxonomy (NCBI): domain Eukaryota; kingdom Metazoa; phylum Chordata; class Mammalia; order Pilosa; family Myrmecophagidae; genus Tamandua; species Tamandua tetradactyla. The sequence goes on along the minus strand of NC_135327.1, from coordinate 223,548,054 downwards.
TTAAATGTTAAATGTTAATTTTGGCATTTTTCATGTTAAAATATAGCTATGACAGTATAAGACTGAATGTTTTGTAAAGAAATTTTCTTTCACAATACTACATCTGGATGTAAGAACTGTTTCTTGCTTTATGACAAATTTAGTTATCATATATATGCTTAAAATTTGAATAATTCAGATGGTATAAAGATCCTTGAATTTTAATAGACTTCTTTAATAGATCTCTCTCTCTCTTTTTTTTTAAGGTTCTGCTCTTAATTAAGGTTTTAGGCTTTTGTTTTTTAATGGTGTAAGAGCCCCCCAAAATTAATGAAATGTATGTCTAGGTTGTCGAAGAGCGAAATGACACCCAGAGGCAACTTTCTCGAGAACAGAATGCCAGAATATTACAAGATGGAATTCTGACTAATCACCTTTGTAAACAGAAGGAGATAGAAACAGCTCAAAAGAAAGTGAGTGAGAACTGTGGCATATTTTTTGTAGACATTTTTAAATATGTGTGTATGTGTTTGTGTATATATTTTAACAACCGACTATGAGTCATGGAAAATATAGGGGATTTTTAAACCAAATATTCTTGATGGTGGGAGAGGGAAGGCATTTTTGGTCCCTTGATAAAGTAACGTTCTTAATTCAAATTTATTTGTCTGCAGCAGTCAAGTCGTGCCATTCACAATGGCGCTATCCAAAGAGAGTTTTAATATTTTACATAGAAATGGATAATCCTTCTATAGTCTCGAAACTGTTGCTACCAATAACAAATGTGTTTCTTTTGGGCAGTGATTTCACTCCCTTGATCTATTAACAGAAAGGGTAGTTTGTCAATTCCTCCCATAGATAAAGTATGGAAAAGTATAGCCACAAGCCGTATTTTGAATACCAGTCTCCTCAAACTTGAGAAAAATAACAATTTACTCCAAGTGAGGTCCTATTTTAGTACTAGGAGCTTTTGAAAACAATAGAAATGACATAACTTTTTTTTTTTGGCATGGGCAGGCACTGGGAATCGAACCCTTTAACATTTTATTCTTAGTAAAATAGTTTAGTTTATTTTCACATTTGTTACTCCTTCAAACATTATAAAAATGAAATAAAAATTAAGCAGTAAATAAACTTAGCTTTTCTAAGAAGAGCACTATAAATTTTACATTATTTACCATTAGTCTTTTAAAGTATAACGTGTCTTGTATTTTTATGTTTATACTAGAAAAGTAACCATGGTTTAGTGGAAAAGCACTAGTTGGAAGAACACAAAACACATGGGGGAAATCCTGCAAATTGTGTTCATTTTTGAGTCTTTATTTTACAGAATTGTCATAATTAAATGAGTTAATTGATTTGTGTGTGTGTGTGTATATATATATATATAAATGCTTTCTTTGAACAATGCCTAGTTTTATTGGTTATGAATAAATGTAATTCTTATAATTGACTATAAAAATGTTAGAAACATAGAAATCTATGGAATGTCCTCAGAAAAAAAGAACTTAAAGAACTCTAAGAAATTTAATCTGTATAAATATATGCAGAGCCAAGATCTTAATGAGTAGTAGTTGTATATGTTAGATATCAAACTGTAAACCCATTTGGAATTAATTTAGATTAAGAATAATGTGATATTATTTGGGGTAATTCAGAAAGAAGTACTTAAAACTATAGGATATGTGAAATATATTGTATATTTTATATGTACGTTTGAGAAGGGATTGTATTTAAATTTTTAGTTTGACCAAATATATGCAGAGTGCAAGCTGTGCAGATAGGGTAGCTGTAAATAAATTTTTTCTTAATGTAGTCTCATTTATTGAGCTTTATTTTGCTCCTTCTGGGTTTGTTGAAATTCAGAGAAAGACATTTCCAATGCTCAGATTCTTAAAAAAAATTCTCTTCTGGTTTCTTTTTACTTTCACGGTTTCATTTTTTTCTATGAAATTTTTGCAATTTATCCCGCATAACATGTGAGGTTTGGATTCAACTTAATTTTTTTCCATTTGGATTTTTACTTGTTGCAACCCTTTTATTATATACACATATCGGTTATTCTTTAATTTCAGAGGACATCATGATATGTCATTTTTTTGAGTGCTAACTAAGTCATTTTTATTTTATAAAACTTAGGTTTCTGATAATCATGAAAAAGGAAAAGATCTTTTGCATAAAAACCACATGTTGCAGGATGAAATTGCCATGCTAAGATTGGAAATAGACACAATAAAAAATCACAACCAGGAAAAAGAAAAGAAATATTCTGAGGACATTGAAACTGTAAAAGAAAAAAATGATGACCTTCAAAAGACATTAAAACTGAATGAAGAAACATTAGCAAAAACAATATTTCAGTATAGTGGGCAGCTGAATGTTCTGACATCGGAGAATGCAATACTAAACTCTAAATTAGAGAATGAAAAACAGAACAAGGAAAGGCTGGAAACAGAAGTTGAATCATACCGTTCTAGACTAGCTGCTGCTATAAACGACCATGATCAAAGTCAGACATCGAAGAGAGATCTGGAACTTGCTTTCCAGAGAGCAAGAGATGAGTGGTTTCGTTTGCAGGACAAAATGAATTTTGATGTGTCTAACCTAAAAGATAACAATGAGATTCTTTCCCAACAACTTTCTAAAGCTGAAAGTAAATTCAATAGCCTAGAAATTGAGCTCCATCACACAAGAGATGCTCTGAGAGAAAAAACTCTGACTTTAGAACGTGTACAAAGAGACCTAAGCCAAACACAGAGTCAAATGAAGGAGATTGAACACATGTATCAAAGTGAACAAGGTAAAGTAAATAAGTATATTGGAAAACAGGAATCCTTAGAGGAAAGGTTATCCCAACTGCAAAGTGAAAATATGTTACTTCGACAGCAACTGGATGATGCCCACAACAAAGCTGACAGTAAAGACAAGACAGTAATTAACATCCAAGGTCAATTTCAGGATATCATAAAAAAGCTTAAAGCTGAAAATGAAAAACAGAACCTTCTGCTGGAAGAGAGAAATAAAGAATTAACCAGTGAATGTAATCATTTAAAAGAACGAATGTATCAGTATGAAAATGAGAAAGCAGAAAGAGAAGTAAGTATCAAGAAATATAAACAATTTTTTAACTTCTTGAAATAAAATTCAAAGTTATATTTGGTTATGGTTAAATGTTGAGTCTAGTTGAATATGAAAATATACAGACTATAAGTGTATTTGCTATGTCCGCATAGAAACAAAACTTGTATCCAGTAAATAAAAATTAGACTTGAAAGGTATTTAACTTTAAGTAAAGACATTGTGTCACCTATGAATTTTTTCTAACTTTTTTTATTGTGAAATATAACATATATACAAAAAAGTAATAAATTTCCAAATACATTTTAATAAGTGGTTATAGACCAGAGTATAAAGTTGGGTATGGGTTACAGATCCACAGTTTTTTGTTTTTTCTTCTAGCTGTTCCAAAACAATGGAGACCAAAAGAAGTATCGGTATAATGATTCCGCTCTCATACTTATTTCTTAAACTCTACCTTCTCTGTATATCTCGACCATCATCTTTGATTTTTCTCCCACTCTTTAAGGGTGTTTGGGCTATGACCATTACTAATGTTTTCACAGTTGATAATATGAGATGGGGGGATGAAATTAGCTGATGTTCTGGAAAGGCTGGCCCCTCTGCGTTTCAGGACTCATCTGGTCTAGAGACCCATGTGAAGGTTGTAGGTTTCTGGAAAGTTACCCTAGTGCATGGAACCTTTGTAGAATCCCTGGAAGTCATCTCCCATGCCACCAGGGAGACTTTCAACCCTGGATGTCATGTCCCATATAAGGGTGAGGGCAATGGTTTCACTTGTAGAGTTGGGCTTAGAGAGAGGCCACATCTGAAGAACAAGAGAGGTCCTCAGGAAATAACTTTTTGACATACCTATAGGCAGGCTAAACTTCTCCACCACATACACAAGCCTCATAAGAGCAAGCCTCAAGATCAAGGGCTTGGCCTGTTGATTTGGGTAAACCTAATGTTTGACACAGCATCAAGGTTTCCCCAGTGGTAAAGTTTAATAGTTCCATATTTTTTATCCCATCCCTCAGGGGACTTTGCCAATTCTTTTTGATTATCTACTTAATATACTCTGGGATAGGCTAATCCTACTTAAATTAGTCCTAAAAGTCACCCCCAGAGAACCTGTTTTGTTGCTCAGATGTGGCCTCTCTCTCTAAGATGACATGGCAAGTGGACCCACTCCCTTTCCCCTCAGTGTGGAACATGACTACCAGGGGTGGAAATTTCCCTGACAAAGTGAAACAGAAATCCCAGGACAAGCTGGAACCTGGCGTCAAAGGATTGAGAAAACCTTCTTTACCAAAAGGGGGAAGAGAGAAATGAGAAGAAAAAAATAAAGTGTCAGTGGCTGAGAGATTTCAAACAGAATTGAGAGGTTATCCTGGAGGTTATTCATACGTATTATATAGATATCCCTTTTCAGTTTAAGGTATATTTGAGTTGCTAAAGGGAAGTACCTGAAACTATAGAGTTGTGTTCCAGTAGCCTTGTTTTTTGAAGATGATTGTATGACGATATAATGTTTACAGTGTTACTGTGTGATTGTGAAAACCTTGTGTCTGATGGTCCCTTTAGGGTATGGACAGATGAGTAAAATATGTGGATAAAGAAATAATAGGGGGAACAAAGGCTAAAACATACTGAGTAAGTTGAAATACTAGTGGTCAGTGAGGGGTTAGGGGTATGGTATGTATCAGTTTTTTCTTTTAATTTCTTTTTCTGGAGTGATACAAATGTTCTAAGAAATGATCATGGTGATTAATACACAACTGTGTGGTGATTTTTAAGCCATTGATCGAACGCCATGTGTGGAATGTTTGTACGTTAGGAATGTTTGTATATGTATGTTTATCAATAAAAATATTTAAAAAATACTCTGGGATGTATCAGGCATTCCATTAAGCTATTCAGGATTAAATGCTCTCCTTCTTATTCTGTGCTCCCTGTGTTTGGATTGTTTAAATCATTTATCCAGACAGATGAGTTAGACTGTGGGCAACAGTAAATTTAGGTTCTGGACAAAACAAACCTTTTTCCTTTGGTCTTGAAGAGTAGGTGAAGTTCTGAAATACAGGCAATGTCTTCCTTACCCCTCTGTTCTGAATTACCTTAATCCCAACCTGATTGGCTTCATTCTTATCTCTAAATACCAGGTTATACATATATAAAACAGTCCCTCAAGATCCAGAAATAACAGTCACCACTCTGGACTAAATGGAACTTTTATAAGAGCTCACAATTTAGGCCCCAGTTTGTATTTTCTCTTTTGTTTCTGTCTTATTTTGCCTCATAAAAGTTCCACAGATTCATTCACATCATTGCATGCCTTACAACTTCATTCGTTTTTTTTTAACCTTTTTTTATTGTATAATATAATATAATGTGATGTAATATAATATACATACAAAACAAAGAAAGAAAAAAGCAGTAGTTTTCAAAGCACTCTTCAACAAGTAATTACAGGATAGATCCCTTTGTTATTTCTCTTCTATTTGCTTTAGTGTTACTTTGCTGTTCTCTCTCAAGTTCCTCCAGGTGAGAATTTAAGCGCTCAATTTTTGCTGTTGTTTTTTAATATCAGCATTTAGGGCAATAAATTTCTCTGTCAGCATAGCCTTACCCGTATCCTGTAAGTTCTAATTTGTTGTAGTCTCGTTTTCATTAGTTTCCGGATAGCTACTGATGTTCTTTAGCAATTTTTCTTTGACCCACTGGTTGTTTAAGAGTGTGTTATTTAATCTCCATATATGTGTGAAAGTTCTCATTCTTTGGTGGTTATTGATTTCCAGCCTCATTCCATTGTGATCAGAGACAGCGCTTTGTATAATTTCAGTGTTTTTAAACTTAGAAAGACCTGTTTTGTGACCCAGCATATGGTCTATCCTGGAGAATGTTCCATAAGAACTAGAGAAGAATGTATATCCTGGTGTTTTGAGGTGTAATGACCTATATATGTGTGTTAGGTCTAATTCATTTATTAAATTGTTTAACTTTTCTGTTTCTTTGTTGATCCTCAGTCCGGTTGTTCTGTCTGTAGAGGAGGTTGGTGTATTGAAATGTACTACTCTTATTGTTGAAACTTCTGTTGTTCCTTTCAGTTTTGCACATATTGACATCTCCTACTATTACTGTTGAAACATCTGTTGCTCCCTTCATTTTGTCAGTGTCTATCTCGTGTACTCTGGAGGTCCTTGATTGGGAGAATAAACATGGTTGTTATTTCTTCTTGGTTAATTATCCTTTTTATTAATATATTAATGTTTTACTTTGTCTCATTATGTCATTATATTAGTCTGTTTTGTCAGATATTAGTCTACCTATTCCTGCTTTCTTTTGGTTACAGATAGCATGAAGCTTCTTTTTCCACCCTTTCACTTTCAATGTGTTTGTATCCTTGTGTCTAAGATGAGTGTAAGTAGCACATAGCTTATTGTATTTCTTAATCCATTCTGTCAATCTATATCTTTTTTTTTTTTACATGGGCAGGTACCGGGACTTGAACCTGGGTTTCTGGCATGGCTGACGAGAACTCTGCCCCTGAGCCACCATTGCTTGTCCCAATCTATATCTTTTTAAATGGTAAATTTAGTCTGTTAACATTCAAAGTTATTACTGAAAAGGTGTTTCTTGAGTCCACCATCTTATCCTTTGGATTTTATTTGTCAGATCTATATATTCTTCTCCCTCTTTCTCTTTTTATGCTTTAAGTAACCCTTACTGGTACTCTTCAATTCTGTGCCCTCCTACAGACCTCCATCTCCTTTTTTTTTTCTCAATTGGCAGTACTCCCTTTAGTCTTTCTTGTACAGCAGTTCTCTTGTTGACAAATTCTTTTAGGATTTGTTTGTCTGAAAATTTTAATCTCTCTCAGTTTTGAGGGACAATTTTGCTGGGTAGAGAATTCTCAGCTGGAAGTCTTCCTCTTTCAGGATCTTACACATATCATACCACTGCCTTCTCACTTTCATAGTGCCCATTAAGTAGTCTGAACTCAGCCTTATGTGATTTCCCTTGTATGTAGTAGATTGTTTTTCTCTTGCCACTTTCACAATTTTCTGCTTCTTTTCAATATTTGGCAGACTGATTAGTATGTGTCTTGGGAAAGAACTGTTTTGATTTATTCCATTTGGAGTTCGTTGAGCTTCTCTGATTTACATGTTTATGTCCTTTATAAGGGTTGGGAAGTTTTCTCCTGTTATATCTTTTTTTAATTTTCTTTTTCTTATTTTTTTCCCCATTATATCTTTAAGTAACCTTCCTAGTCCTTTACTGCTCTTTTCTCCTTCTGGAACACCAGCAATTCTTTTATTTGTGTGCTTTTGTTTTGTCCATCATTTCCCTGAGATACAATTCATAGTTTTCCATCTTTTTTGCCATTTGCTGTTTTAAGTGTTTAAAATCAATTTTTGTCCTCTAGTTTGCTTATTCTTTCTTCTGCCTCTTCAGATGTGCTGTTGTGTGTCTAGAGTATATTTTTTGTTTGATCTACAGCATCTTAAATCTCTGTGATATCTGCTACTTTTCTTTTTATTCTTTCAGATTCCTCTATGTTTTTCTAGCGTCTCCTCGACCTCCTTATATCGGTAGCCATCCTATTTATTTTATTTAGTAGTTATATGAACATCTTTGATTAGTTATTCCAAAGTCTGTCTCTACTCTGGTGTTTTAATTTGGTCATTAAGCTGCGCTATATCTGTCTGCATCATAATATGCTTAGTGATCTTCTGTTGTCTTCATGGCATGTAAATTGATTGGTTTGCTTTGGAAGTTGATTTCCTTCAGTGGTCTAAAGCTTTGTATTTGTGGGATGGATGCGGGGCATGGGACCGGGCACAACAGTGTGGTGATGTTGAGGTCAAGAAGTCAGTGAATGAATGTGTGGGTGCCCAGAAGCCTGGAGGATGTAGCTGTGCAGGTGTGTGTGTCTGGGGGCTAGGGTGCTGGTGTGCGCTGGTCTAGGGGGCAGGGCCCTTTTGTGTGTGTGCAGAGAACTCAGGGGCAATGGGCTGAGGTTGCATCTGTGTGGACTTGGAATGGGTGTGTGCAGGTCAGCGCTTGCCCACAGCCGAGGGGCATGACTGGGGGCTGTGCATGTGGGTGGATCTGGGAGAGCTGTAAACTGATGTATACACACACAAACTCAGGGGGGCAGTGTGGGGTTGCATGACTGTATAGGCTGGGAACAGGTATAACCTAGTTAGGAAGGTGAGTGCCTGTAGCCTTTATGCACTGGCGACCGCCTGTGCCCACTTGGGGTGGGAGTGTGGGGTGGGTACGCGGGGTGGGGGCAGGGGCTGTTGGGAGTGTTGGTGGGGCAAGTGATGGTGTTCAGTGTGTGGAATGTAGGGTGAGTTGCAGGTCATTGAGCTGTGCTGTGAGGGTAACACGTTAAAGAAATCCGGCTTGGCTTACTTTCTAGTCCCTGTCTCCTAGTCCGTGTACTCCTGAGGGCTCTAGGCTTCTGTTTGGAAAGGGGCGCATGAGGCCATTTGCACCAGCTGGACAGTCTGCAGTTCTCTGTGTCTCAGTTCTTCCGCTTTTGCAACCAGGGCCTCCCTGTGTGGAATAGAATACTCTCCTAGGTCACTTATACCCTGGAATAGCCGTCTTAGTCACCTTCCCATCTCTTCTCACTGCTTTCCTTTTTGTAGCAGCGCAATGTTTGATCGTATGCAGATACCATCGTTTACCAGTCTACTTCTCAACCAGTGCATCTTTCAGCCACCTCCATCTACTGGTCTCATGTATAATGTCCAAAGTCAATAATACATCAGTACTCTCAATTTTAAATAATTTCGTTGTTCCCAAGAACACCCTCATCAATGAAAATCTAAACCCCCCCCTAACTCTTGTCCCTCCCCCAATTATGTATCCCTGGTATTGCTGCAGTACCATTGATGTTTTCCTATTAAACATAGCCCATAGCATGCAATAGCATTTTCCCCCATGTACCCTGAAATTATGCACTCTTTGTATAAGAGTCATACTTTTGCAGTAGTTCACACCCTGAAATTATACACTCTTTATACAAGATTCATATCTTTGCAGTAGTTAATGCAAGAACTTATTTATATTTCTAGTGGTAATTGCTGGGACATATGAGTCTATAAAACTCCTTTCAATCATGTTTACCTTCAATATGATAATATTACTTGTAGACCCACTAGTGAACTGCCTTCACTTCTATCTATTCCCTTACAATTAAGTTCAACTTCATTAGCTAACTGTTCACCTATTTCAAGCTTCTTTGTATCTCTAGGTTCCCTATATTCTGTATTGTAAGCCTCTGATTTTACCTTTGCCATGGTCTTAAAAGTAGAATCATGCAGTATCCTTTTGTGTCTGAATTATTTCACTCAGCATTATGTCCTCAAACCACATTTTGTCATGTGGTTCAGGACATCATTTCATCTTATTGCTGCATAATAGTCCATCATATAAATATACCGTATCTTATTAATCCTTCATCTGTTGATGGGCACTTGGGTTGTTTCCATCTTTTGGTGAGTGTCAATAGTGCTGCTGTGAACATTGATCTGCAAGTGTTTGTGTCACTGCTTTCAGCTCTTCTGGGTATATACTGAGTAGTGGTATTGCTGGGCAATAGATGGACTCAACATTTAGTTTTCTGAGGAGCCACCAGACTGTCTTCCATAGCTGTGTACCATTATACCTTCCCGACAAGAAGTGTGTAAGTATCCTGATTTCTCCACATCCTCTCCAACGTTTGTAGTTTTCTGTTTGTTTAACAGCATCCATTCTTACGGGTGTGAGGTGGGATCTCATTGTAGTCTTGATCTGCATTCCTCTTATAGCTAATGAAGATGAACATCTCTTCACGTGCTTTTTAGCTATTTGTATTTGTTCTTCAGAAACATGTCTATTCATATCTTTAGCCTATTTTATAATTGGGTTGCTTGTTCTCTTCTGGTTGAGGTGTATGATTTCTTTATGTATTCAGAATATCAAACCTTTATTCAATGTTTGATTTCCAAATTTCTCCCATTGAGTTGGCTGCCTCTTCACTTTTTTTGGAAAAGTCTTTTGAGGCACAAAAGCATTTGATTTTGAGGAGTTCCCATTTACCTATTTTTTCTTTTGTTGCTTGTGCTCTGGGTGTAAAGTTTAGAAAGCTACCTCCTGTTACAAAGTCTTGAAGATGTTTCCCTACATTTTATTCTAGAAGCTTTATAGAAGCTTTTATTTAGATGTTTGATCCAATTTGAGTTAGTTTTTGTGTAGGGTATAAGGTAAGAGTCCACTTTTATTCTTCTGGCTATTGATACCCAGTACTCCTACGCCTATTTATTGAAAAATCTATTTTGTCCCAGTTTAGTGGATTGGGGGGCCTTGTTGAAGATCAGTTGACCATAGATTTGGTGGCCATGAGTTGGAGTGGGGGTGATGACCGGTGGGTGGGCCCTGGTGCAGGTCCGCAGCTGTGGGGGTGGGATGGGGTAGGTTTGTCAGTTTGTGCACGGCAGAGACTGTTTGGCACAGATGCACATGAGATCAACTGCCAGGTGTGGGCACTTGTGCTGTGGGGTGGGGCAGGGGTGTCCATGTATATGACACAGGGGTCTAGAGGTCAGTGCACAGATATGTGCATGCCCAGCAGTGAGGATGTAGCTGTGCCGGTGCGAGGATGTGGAGGCAGTGCGGTGGTGTGTGTGTGGGCAAAGCTAAGGGGCAGCTGGGTAGGATTGCACTTGCATGGTCTGGGGGCGGTTTTGACCTGGATGCCCAGGTCAGCACCTACCCAGGCTGAAGGGGCGTGGTGTGAGTGGGCACGTGCTTGTGCATGTGCTTTGGGGGCTGGATGCTGATGTGCGCATGCACAGAGCTCGGGTGCCCAGGTGGTGTTGAGTGACTATATGGGCTGGGTGTGAGTTTGGCCTGGGTATGAAGGTGAGCACCTACAGCCCAGATGTACAGGTGACTGCCTGCAGGTGGCAGGAAAGGGGAGGTTGAGAGGCTAGACCCCGGTATGCGGGCCTCGGGAAGGGTGAATTGCAACGCGACTGTGCCCTTGAGTGGGAGAGGGATCCAGCTGGGACAGACTTGCATGCATGCCTGGGGTGGGGGTATGGGGCAGGGATGTGCGGGGAGGGGGGTGGGATGGGGTAAAGCTATGACATTTTAAGAGGTTGAATCATAAATTGTTAATAGATATATACTAGTATTAATAATTAAGTTTTATGCTGCAGAGATAATTTCAGTGTCTTTGTCACCACTTTTTAAGTGCATGGATAGTTCAGTGGTAGAATTCTCACCTACCATGTGGGAAATCCAGGTTCAATTCTCCATCCATGTACTTCCCAAAAAGCAAACAAACAAAACAAACAAACAAAAATTCAACAAATGGTGTTGTAATAACAGGATACTCATGTGCAAAAATAATGAAATGTGATGCCACCATACATCATACAAAAAAAGAGAATGTGCTGAGGCAGATAAAAGGAAAAGTTCATACTCAACATGAATATTTTGAAATTAAGATTCAATTAAGTGTCAATTTGTTGACAGTTAATTTTTGGTTTCCCAGATGAACTGAAGTATAGATGCTGCATCTCATAATAATTTTCCTTCAGTAGCTTTTTATATGTTTTTACTTGGTGTAATTTATTTTTCTCATGCCAATTTGAATTAGATCTAGAAACCTTTCAGTCCCAATTATGTATTCTTATGACTTCTCAATTCATCAAAGCACCTGCTTTTCATTAAATCATAATTTGGAGCAAATGTGAATTTTAGCAAAACCTTATTTGATCAAATGTTCCTACTCATGTTTGTAATTTACTTTGAACATTTTTACAAATAATTTGCTGATAATTACTTTTCATGTCAAGGCTCAAATACATTCATTCGAGCATAAGTTTGCCAGATACAGAGATAAATGTAACCATCTGTGATTTGTTATATTGGCATTGGAGTCCTCTTTTCACATGAATGTTAGGTGTTTGGATTTTCAGTGTAGCAGGAGTGGAATGGGTTGGGGAGAATCTCAGTATCTGAGGTCTGGGAGGGAGGTGGAGGCCAGGTTACTAAGTAAGGCTATTGTATAGACCTTTCTCTTATTCTGAGATAGGGATCTATTGGAAGGACTTGAGCAAAGGATTGAATATGTGAGGAATTCTAAAGTTCATTTGAACCTCTAATATAAAAAGAGAGAATAAGTGTTGAATTTACCAACCCAGACCCACTTGCATACCCATTTCTTTCTTTTTTTTTAAAATATGTAATATTCTTAATTTATGATCATTCCATTCTACATATATAATCAGTAATTCACAATATCATCACATAGTTGCATATTCATCAACATGATCATTTCTTAGAACATTTGCATTAATTCAGAAAAAGAAATAAAAACAGAAAAAAATTCATACATAGTATACCCTTTACCCCTCCCTTTGCATTGATCACTACCATTTCAATCTAAATTTAACATTTGTTCCCCCTATTATTTCATTTTATTCCATGCTTTACTTGTCTGTTGATTAGATAAAAGGAGCATCAGATACAAGGTTTTCACAATCAGTCACATTGTGCAAGCTATATTATACAATCGTTTTAAACAAACAGGGCTACTGGAACACAGCTCTAGATTTTCAGGCAGTTCCCTCCAGCCTCTCCATTGCATATTGACTAACAAGGTGGTTATCTATTTGATGCCCAAGAATAACCTCCAGGATAACCTCTCAACTCTGAAATCTCTCAGCCATTGACACTTTATTTTGTCTCATTTCACTCTTCCCCCTTTTGGTTGAGGTTTTCTCAATCCCTTGATACTGAGTCTCAGCTCATTCTAGGAATTCTGTCCCACGTTGCCAGGAAGGTCCACACCCCTGGGAGTCATGTCCCACGAAGTGGCCCCCACTTTTGTGGGCTGAGGTTCAAGTACATGGTCTCAAGGAAGGTGGCATAGATTCTGGAAACTGATTTCCAAATTCAAGGTTTATTGTGAGCAGTCTAGTTAAACTTGTTCTGAGAAAAGGCTATGCTTTCTATTTACTATACTGGTTTCCCTTATTTACTATTTGAATCGTTTCAGAGTAAGTTGAAATTTGGGACCATTATGTTGAGCATCCATTTTTATCTTGTTCTTCCTTTCAATGAAAGTAAAGTACACCCCTGGTGTAAAGGGGTCTCTACTAAGTGTAGAGGAAATCAAGGGTCCCAAACACAAATCTCTTGTGAACTTTTCCAGAGGATTGACACTCTAAGCAAGAGTGTTTTGACAAATTCTGGGTATGTCACGGGTTCCAACCTATCTACCAGTATGCTACCATAGGTAAGCCTGAGGTTTTGTCAATAGGAAGTGAGAGGCTTTTCCAAGTAACAGAACCACTCCCATGCTCTGAAATACTCCACCTCGTCCATGTTATCATATCCCCTTGAATACAGACACTTGCAAAGCGTGTAATTTAGTTGAAGAATCCAAGCTATCACTTTAGCTTAAGAAAAAACCCCACATAATCAAATTGGCAAAAACACTCCTTAATCCATTCCCAAATGAGATTTTTCAGATAATGGATACCCCTAACAGCCACCCAAGTCATATACCTTCTATAAGTCTTCACTGCCCCCAATCATAGCTCTCTACTCAGTGACATGCACAAGACACCTTGAAAACCACAACTTTTTAATTTCCTTTTTCGTTCCTACCTCAACAATGTACAGCTTTTACTTATTCTTCTAGATCCTGTTTACCCATCTTGAGGTTGCCAATTGAAGCCACGGAACAGGGTGAATTAACCCAAAACTTGCAAATGACTTAACCACTTTATCGATTTACTTAACTTTGAGTTCAACTTCCTCCTCCATCAAGACTATCTGGTACACGCTTAATTAATAGACATCCCAAAGCCTAAATTTCACATTGAAATACCCAAATGTCCAGATTTCTAGAAAAGATCACATAACAAAGAAATAGGAAGCAATGGCCCAGGGAAAGGAGATTAAAGCATTAGAAATCATCGAGGAGTACCAGACCTGGGATATAAAGACTTTCCTAAATATGTCCAAAGAGCTAAGGAAAACATCAACTAAAAGAAATCAGAAAAGCAATAGATGAACACAGAGAATATCAACAGAATCGGAAATTATGACAAGACAAAGGGGCAAAAAGAATATTCAAAAAGAAATTGCTGAAAACTGCCTAAATTTAACAAAAGACAAGATGTTCATTGAATTCATTCAAGATGTTCAATGAATTCCAAACACGATAAACCCAAATAGATCCACACCATAGTAAATTATAATCAGACTTGGAATGCCAGAGAATTCTGAAAGCTACTGAGAAGCAATACATCACACATAAGCAAGCCTCAATAAGATTAAGTGCCAATTTCTCACCAGAATCCACAAAGGCAAGGCAATGGGATGACATAACCAATGAAGAATTCCATATCCAGCAAATTTGTCTTTCAAAAAAGGAGATTTAAGACATTCCCAGATAAATCAAAGCTGAGGGAAGTTTTTCGTTGGTTAAAAGGAAAGGACAATAGACTGAAGCTATATAAATTGATCTCTGGTGAGGGTAATGGCACAAATATCAATGCCAGTATTTTTAATTTTAACTCCACTTTTACTTCCTACAGGATCTGAAAGGTAAATGCATACAATGTAATTGAGTAATCTGGTTTTGGACTCAATGTATAAAAAACATGCCATTTGTTACAAGAACCTCATAGAGAGGTTCAAAACCATGGTTAAGTGCCTTGGACTTGAATAACTGCACTTAAGTCGTTCTGTGAGTATCCTTATTCTCAAGAAAAGTTCATGGCAGTAATGTGTTCAAGGAGCCTACACATTTAAGACTGATAAATAGAATGATACAGCAAATGTGGCATGATGTAAACATCAGTGAATCTGGGGTAGGGGCATGCTGGAGTTTTATGTATGGGGCGTATATTATTATTATATATTTATTTTTCGCACGGGCAGGCATCAGAAATCGAACCTGGGTCTCCGGCATGGCAGGCAAGAATTCTGCCTGCTGAGCCACCATTGCACCGCCCTGTGTATTATTTTATTTAACTGCCCTGTAAGTTTGGAAATATTTAAGGATAAAAAAAGTTAAACTAAAATTTAAAGGGATTACCTGGGACTCCACACTTGAATACTTGATATATAACAATGACGATCCTTTTTGACACATCCCAAACCCCAAAACCTATCTGGCAAAGGCGCACTTATCATGCTATACAGTTTAATTTCCATTTTATTTCCTTTCCAGAATGTAGTTTTTCTTCAGTCTTTATGGACTCAGCTCCTTACATGGGCTTTGGTGGAGGTCATGGGGCAGCACCCGCAGGTCTAAATCGGGGTGGGGGTGTCCTGTCCTTCCGGGCTTCACGAGATCGGTTTCTGACCACCTTGCTGTGAATGGCACAACTCACGCAGTAATGCAGTTTCACATACAGCTTAGGAAGCACATAGGCGTCGAAGACATTTGCTTCGGAAATGTCCCTGACGGCTGCGGCCTCTACTATGTTTCTAATGACGAACTTCTTAATGGCCTTATCCTTGGGCACGCAGCACGTGCAGTTGGTGCAGCAAATAGGCTGCACATGGCCGCGGCCCTTTTTCGCACGACCGTTGTTCCTTCTTTTCTTTGTCATCTTGAAAACGAACACCCGAGAGACCCCATTTCTTTTTGAGATCAGTAGGTTTCTTGTTAAATTTTGCAAATTCATCAGGTGAAGGGGGAGGAATAATGGAAGAAAGGTGGATAGTGGGGCTGAATCTGTTGTCTAATAAACATAATACTGATTAGGCAGAGGGATAACACTTTCCCTGTCCTTAACTGAATTCAGCGATAGCCAGAAATGCATACCTATGAAGAAAAGAAGGTAAATTGATGTTCTTGGTGATACTGTTCAAAGACTAAATCTTAGAATTATATATTATGAATGTAATATAATAATAAAGTGATTTCTAAAATCAGTAACAAAAATATCTCATCAGATAGTTGTGAGACAACTTCAACAAGAATTGGCTGATACCCTAAAAAAACAGTCCATGTCAGAGGCTTCATTGGAGGTTACATCACGTTATCGCATTAATTTAGAAGATGAGACGCAGGATTTAAAGAAGAAATTAAGTCAAATTAGATGTCAGGTATGTATAAAATTTAATATATCAACAGTTAATCTAAAGCTAGTTAAATATTATAAAGAGTTTTAGGATACCAATTTCAGTGGGAAGTTTTCCTTTGTATTTTCATTATAATTTAATTACAATTTTATCATCTTTGTAATACACTCATTTCTACAACTCTGAATTCCATTCTAGTATTTGTACTATACAGTGTGATATTTATCCTTAGGAAAACTGAGAATTATGCAGCATTCCTTAAGAAAGTTGAAAAACTTTTTTTCTACTAAACAGTATTTTTTTATTGATACCTCTTTTGCTATGGTGAGGCAAGCCAGATTAAGTCAGAGGATAGTGTTTAATGGAATGTTCAAGAAGATGTATAATCTGTATATATTTATATAGTGGATTTCAGCATAACTTGCCCCAGAAAAGCCATTATACTATTATGCAAAAATGTAATTAGGTGGTTTTACAAACCAAAGTTAGACATTTTATTTTTCTTTCATTTTAGATATATTGTAAAAGCATAGAAATATTCAGATGTTATATAATATATATATGCTCAAAATATAGAATTAAGATAATTATCTGGATCTCATGATTTGATTTTTCAATAACTTTATTGAGTCTCTATGGATTTGCCTATTCAGGACATTTCATGTAAATGGAATCATATAGTATGTGGTCTTTTGTGTCTGGTTTCTTTCACTTAGCATAATGTTTTCAAGTTTCATTTGTTTTGTAGCATATCTCAATATTTCATTCCTTTTTATTGCTAAGTGATATCTATTGCATAGATCCATCAATGGAATTTATTTTGTTCATCTATTTATCTGATGGACATTTTGGTCATTTCCACTTTTTGGCTGTCATGAATAATGCTGCTAGGACATTCATGGACACATGTTTTATTTCCCTGCCACTGGGATTTTTTGTTTTTAACAAGGCAATAGTGCTCAGATTTATTGTAGGCAACTTGGGAGCTTGCAAGAGGTAAAGAAAGCTTCCTGGAGGAGGTGGCACTGAACAAAAATGCAAAAGATGATTCAAAATCAGCTAGGCAAAAGAACAAGTTTGATAAGGGCATGAGTATCCTACAAATTCAAACCACTGGGACAAAGACATGTGTCACAGAGCTGCATACAGCTGAATGGTAGGAGGTTGTGATATAAGACAGGGTTGAAGAAGCTTGAATGCTCCACACAGGACCTTGAACTGCCCTGGGAAGCTATTGAAAAGCGTCAAGCTCCGGGGAGTGACACAGACCAGGCTAATCAAATGCCTTTCACTCCTGCTCAGATTCCCTAGTTAGGCCTGACTATGAACTGAACTGTTGCTAACTGGGCTGCTATTGCTGTCGTTTTCTCCTAGGGAGCTAGAGGATTGTCAACAGCATTGGGCCTGCTGGCCTCATCTGCCACTGGATTTTATCATCTGAGTTAACTGGGCTGAGTGTACTGTCCTTTCTGTCTTTTCAGTTTCAATTCATCTAACCTAATCCTACATTTATTCAGATCTGTCTCACAATCTCCCCTCTTCTATGAAGCTTCTCTGACTATTCTCTCATTAACCTTACTCTCTTCAGTACTTGTCATCTACTTTGTGCAGAACTTTTTTTCTTTAACTTTTAATTTTGAAATAATTTCAAACTTATAGGACAGTTGTGAAAATAATACAAACCCAATACACAGAACTCCAGCATGCCCCCCTGCCAGATACCCAGAACCACCAATTTTAACATTTTGCCACTTTTGTCGTATCATTCTATTTAACCGTTTGTCTGTCTGTCTATCTATCTGTCATCTAAACATTTGAGAGCAGGGTATATATATCATACTCCTTAAACACATAACACTTCCATGTGCATTTTTTGTGAACAAGTATATTCACTTACATTGTATTTTCCAATATTTTTAAATGTTCCAGAAATGTCCTTTTAAGGCTCTTCTCCAGTTTTAGATCCCTTCCAAAATCATGTACTGCATTTAATTGTAATTATCTCTTTAGTTTCTCTTTCTCTTTTTTTGCAGCAACATATATACAACACAGATCTCCCCATTCCAACCCCTACCAAGCATGCCATTCATTGGGATTAATCACATCCACAGTGTTGTAGTACACTCACCGCCATCCTTACTAGAACTCTCCCTTCACCCCAAACAAACCCTACGTTCATGTTGCATTTTCTCTCCATTGTCCCTGTTCCCACCTCTCTTAATCTGTACTCTACTTTCTGTCTCAGTGAATTTTCATATTCTCTGATATTTTCATTGTGGTTACCATGGATCTTAAATTTAGCATTCTAAATGCATGTAAACCTCATTTGCTTTGATACTAACTTAATTTCTATAGCGTGTTAAAAACTATGTTGCTATACACCCTCTGTCCCTGCACCTTTATGTAATTTTTTAAAAAATATGTAACAGCAAACAAATGCAAAAATATAACAAACAAAAACATGATTAACTTTTGATCATTCCATTCTACTTATATAATCAGTAATTCACAATATCATCACATAGTTGCATATTCATCATCATGATCATTTCTTAGAACACTTGCATCAATTCAGAAAAAGAAATAAAAAGACAACAGAAAAAAATTCATATATACCGTACTCCTAACCCCTCCCTTTCATTGATCACTAAGCATTTCAATCTAAATTTATTAAAAAAATATTTTATTAAGGTATCTTCACATACATACAGTCCATCCAAAGAATACAATAAGTGGCTCACAATATCATCACATAGTTGAGTATTCATCACCATGATCAGTTTTAGAAAATTTGTATTGCTTCAGAAAAAGAATTAAAAAACTCAAACATCCTATACCTCTTACCCTTCCTTCTCATTGAACACTAGTTTTTCAATCTTCCCAATTTTTTTTTTACCCCTTTTCCTCCCATTATTTATTTTTTGTCTTTATTTTTTTATTCATCTTCCCATACCCTAGATACAAGGAGCATTGAGACACAAGTTTTTCACAATCACACAGTCACATTGTAAAAGCTGTATAGTTATACATTTGTCTCCAAGAATCAAGGCTACTGGAACACAGTTTAACAGTTTCAAGTAATTCCCTCTAGCTACTCTAAAATACCATAAGCAAAAAAGGGATATCTATATAATGCAGAAGAATAGCCTCCAGGATAACCTCTGGAGTGTGAAGCCTCTCAGCCACTGAAACTTTATTTTGTCTCATTTTTCTTTTCCTTGTTTTGGTCAAGAAGGCTTTCTCAATCCCATGACAGTGGGTCCCAGCTCATCCCTGGGAACCATTGCCCATGTTGCTGGGAGATTTACACCCATAGAAGTCATGTCCCACATAGTGGGAGGGCTATGAGTTCACCTGCCAAGTTGGCTTAGAGAGAGAGAGAGAGAGAGAGAGAGAGAGAGAGAGAGAGAGAGAGAGAGGCCACCCCTGAGGGCTTAGAGAGAGAGGTCACATCTAAGCAACAAAAGAGGTTCTCTAGGGGTGACTCATGCATAATTATAACTAGGCTTAGCTTCTCCTTTACAGGAATAAGTTTCATAGGGGCAAACCCAAGATTGAGGGCTCAGCCTATTGATTTGGCTTGATAACTGGATTTTATACAGTCATCTTTAAGTATCAAGACTGCTGAAACACAGTTCAACAGTTTCTTCAGGTACTTCCTTCTAGCCACTCCAGTATACCATTAATAAGAAGCTATATGTATGTAATGCTTAAGAATGACCTCCAAGATAACCTTTCCACTCCGGAGTTGCAAGCAGTTTGTTGAGGATTTTTGCATTTACATTCACAAAAGAGAATGGTCTGTAATTTTCTTTTCTTGTAATATTTTTGTCTGGCTTTGGTATTTGGGTGATGTTGGCTTCATAGAATGAGTTAGGTAGCTTTCCCTCCTCTTCAGTTTTTTTGAGAAATTTGAACAGGATTGGTACTAATTCTTTCTTGAATGCTTGGTAGAATTCGCATGTGAAGCCATCTGGTCCTAGGCTTTTCTTTTTTGGGGAGCTTCTTGATGACTGATTCAGTGTTTTTGTGAATGGTTTGTTTAGGTCTTGTGTTTCTTCTCAAGTCAATGTTGGTTGTTCATGCCTTTCTAGGAAATTGTCCATTTGATCTATGTTGTGTAGTTCATTAGTATATAGTTGCTCATAGTATCCTCTCATTAGCTCCTTTATTTCTGCAAGGTCAGTGGTTATATCCTCTCTTCCATGTCTGATTTTATTTATTTGCATTGTCTCTCTCTTTTTTTGTCAGCCTATATAAAGGTCCATTGATTTTATCGATTTTATCGAAGAACTGACCTCTGATTTTGTTGATTTTTCTCTATTGTTCTCAATTTCATTTATTTCTGCTCTAATCTTCATTATCTTTCCTTTTGTTTGCTTTGAGGTTAGTTTGCTTTTCTTTCTGTAGTTTTTCTGGATGAACAATTAATTCCTCCATTTTTGCTCTTCTTTTTAATTTAGGCATTTTGGGCTATAAATTTCTCTCTCAGCACTGCCTTTGCTGCTTGCATAAATTTTGATATGCTGTGATTTCATTTTCATTTGTCTTAAGATGTCTGCTGGTTTCTCTTATAATTTCTTTCTTGACCCACTGGTTGTTTAAGAGGGTGTTGTTTAGCCTCTGTATATGTGAATTTTCTGGCCTTCTGCCTGTTAGTGATTTCCAACTTCATTCCGTTATGATCCAAGAAAGTGTTTTGTATAATTTCAGTCTTTTTAATGTTATTGAGACTTGCTTTGTGACCCAACACAGTGTCTATCCTTGAGAATGATCCATGAGCCCTTGAGAAAAATGTGTATCCTGCTGTTGTGAAATGTAATGTTCTGTAAATGTCTGTTAAGTTCATTTATCGTATTATTCAAAATCTCTGTTTCCTTATTGATCCTCTGTCTAGATGTTCTATCCCTGATGAGAATGGGGAATTGAAGTCTTCAATTATTATGGTTGAGGTATCTGCTTCTACCTTCAATGTTGTCAGTTACCTCATGTATTTTGGAGTGTTCTGGTTCAGTGCATAAGATTATGATTACTGTGTCTTCTTGTTGAATTTTTCCTTGTATTAATACATAGTGCACTTCTTTGTCTTTTTTAATTGTTTTACATTTGAAGTGTAATTTCTTGATATTAGTATGTCTATGCCTGTTTTTTTCTGGTTGTTGTTTGTGTGAAATATCTTTTTCCAACCTTTCGCTTTCAATCTGTTTTTGTCCTTGGTCTAAAGTGAGTTTCCTGTATATAGCTTGTAGATGAGCTCTGTTTTTTTAATCCATTCTGCCAGGCTCTGTCTTTTGATTGGGGAGTTTAATCCATTAACAATTAATTTTATTACTGTAAAGGCAGAACTTTCTTGAACCATCTTGTCTTTTGGATGTCACATCTAATTTTTTTCTCTTTTTGCCTGCATTTCTACACTCTTCTCTAGATCTCCCTTTCCTGTATTTTCCTATTTCTATGCTCTTCTCCAGATCTCTCTTGCCTGTATTTTCCTATCTGCCTGTAGTGTTCCCTTTCATATTTGTTGTATAGCTGGTCTCTTAATCACAAATTCTCTCGTTGACAGTTTGTCTAAAACTATTTTATTATCACCCTTGTTTTGGAAGGGCAGTTTTGCTGGGTATAGAATTCTTGGTTGGCAGTTTTTCTCTTTCCATATTTTAAATATATCATACCACTGCCTTCTCACCTCCATTGTTTCTGCTTAGAAATCCACACATAGTTTTATCAAGCTTCCCTTATATGTGATAGATTTCCTTTCTCTTGCTGCTTTCAAAATTCTCTCCTTGTCTTTCACATTTGACAATCTGATTAGGAAGTATCTTGGAGTAAGTCTATCTGGATTTGTTCTGTTTGGGATATGCTGTACTTCTTGACTCTAATTTTATGTCTTTCATGTGAATTGGCAAATTTTCGTTGATTATTTCTTTCATTAGTCTTTCTGCTCTTTTTCCCTTCTCTGCTCCTTCTGGGAAACTTATAGCATGCATGTTTGTTGCTTCCACAGGACCGGAGGGTGAAGGATATTACGGAATGACGAGAGAGACAGACGGGATCAGGGGGTCTGAAGATTTGTGACAACAGACTGCTTTATTCTTAACTAGTTCCTGCTTATATACTGCAGGGTTTATGTGACAAAAAAGCGTGTATGCATTTCATGAGAAAACAGAGTGCTTATTTTTCAGTGTTTACTCCCTACATAAGATTGCCGTAAAGAACTTGAGGTTAAGAAAAAATGAACATTCTCTCCCTCCCAGACTGTTCTCCATTAAGCAGATAACAAATCTCCACAGTTTACTGCCGCCACCACTCTGAAGCCAGTTGTTCCCAATAAATTCTGCAGGTCTTGTATTAACCCTTGCTCCTACACATGTTCATGTGCTTCATGTTGCCATTCAGTTCACTGAGACCCTGCTCAATTTTTATGTTCTTTTCCTTATCTTTTCTTTTGTGTGTAGAATTTCACATGTCCCTTCCTTAGCTCACCAGTTCTTTCTTCTATCTTTTCCAATCTATTGTTGTAGGTCTCCATTGTTTTTTTTAGTTGCAATGTATAATATATACAAAAATGCAATAAATTTCCAAGTACATTTTAACGAGTAGTTGTAGAACAGATTTTAAAATTTGGTATGGGTTACAGTGCCATGATTTTTTGTTTTTTCTTCTAGCTGCTTCAAGACACTGGAAAGCAATGGAAATATCAATCTAATAATTCAGCAGTCATACTCACTTATTAAATCCTTTCTTCTCTGTTATACTCCTCTTTCTCTTTAAATAACGTATATACATAGTTATATATTGTATCAGGTAAGATAAGTCAGTTTCCAGAGCTTACAGTTGCTACAGTACTATAAATGTGTAAATCCCAGTTCTGAATACATATTGAAGGATGTCAAATTTGGAATTTTTTTTTCATATGATACCCACAAAAAAAGATATACATTTGGTTGAACAATTCTCTTCTATTAGATCAAATGTTTCCAATTTTATATTTAATTGCTTAAATTATTGCCTAGGGTAAAGAGAATAAAAAGTTAATAATGTCAATATCTCAAAGATATCCTATAAAATCTAAAAGATAAATTCATAAATGTAATGACAAGTCAAAATGAACAAATATGTAATTTGTGACAAAAACTACATAAAAAACTACAGGCAAGGCAAGATGGTGGCATAATGAGGTACAGAATTTAGTTCATTCTCCAGAGCAGTTAGTAAATAGCCAGGAACTCTATGAAACAACTGCTGGGGAGAGGGACATCGGTGACCAGACACACAACACATATGTCATAAGGTCCCTGTCTCAACTGTATATCTCTGCCATAGCATGAGAGTAGTCAGAAATAATATACAAATTAACAGGCATGACTGTGGTCCCATAAAATGTTACTAAGAAAAACTTAAAAAAACAGTTTTCTAACAGTTAGAAAAACACCAATGGTTGGTGGATTGATTTGTGCTAGATTTTCAATAAAGTATTTTATATATTGTTTCAGTTACAAGAAGCACAGGATCGACACACAGAGGCAGTACGGTGTGCTGAGAGGACGCAAGATCACATGCAAAAGTATGATTCAAATGAGCACAGAAAATAACTTGAATATTTATAGAGCAATAAGCATGTTATGAGAATTATATCCATTTTTGACAGTAAACACATCTGTGTGAAGCCAAGGAAAATTTTCAGCTTTGAAGTCTTTTGAAATGCAGAATTTTTGTGCATTATCCCTATTACACAAATCACAGCTAGAAATATGGCATAGTTGCCAGACCACCTTAAATTTTTCTTAAATTTTTAAGAATTTATGTAATTATACCTTCAGGTGTTTGTTCAGAAATTGTGTAGTATTTTTTTAATATAGTGTGAGAATGATTATTTAAAATATACATTTTAGGCTTGAAATTGAAAACACCAAGTTAAAAGTTAAAATCAAAAAGCAAACGGAAAGGATTGAACAGCTTCAGAAAAACCTGTTAGGTACAAATTCGGTAAGTCAATCTCTTAATTTCTGTCATATTCAAAAGTAAATTCTCATTCTCTAGTAGTAGCTTATAAGACTATTTTAGACAATATGAAAAGACTCACTATACAATTGTATTCATATTGATAATACTTGCATTAGTATAACTCCTCATTACTCTTTAGGGGAAGTTGGCTAATATCAGAAAATTAATGATTTTGTTAGTAAGATTTTATTTAAAAAGGTATTAACAGGCATTGCTATGTTCCCCTAAAATTTTGCTTACAAAAACAGTTTGTGGTTTGATTTGTGCTAGATTGTGAGTAAATTATTTTCTTTTATTTTTTGTTTTAGTTAGTCTAAAAATAATATTTTATAATATGTTTTTAAAATTCCAAGATATATTGCTAATGATCATGTAGAAGTCTGAGTTTCTCATGTAGTCTAAACTCTTGATTTAGGCAGATTTTGAGATTGAATTATATATATGTATTTAAGACATATTTTATTGGGAAATATACCATATATACAAAACAGTAAATTTCAAGGTACAATGTAACAAGTAGTTATAGAACAGATTTCAGAGTTTGAAATGGCTCCATATATTTTAGGTTTTTCCTTCTAGCTTTTCCAAAACACTGGAGACTAAAAGAAATATCAGTATAATGATTCAGCAGTTATACTCATTTGTTAAATCCTGTCTTCTTTGATATAACTCCTCCTTCTACTTTGATCTTCTCTTAATCTTTAGGGGTATTTAGGCTATGCCCATTCTAACTTTTCCATGTTAGAAAGCAGTGTCGATAGGGGGATGGAACTAATTGATGTTCTTGGAGAGGAACTAATTGATGTTCTGGGTTTCAGGACTTATCTGGCCTCGGAACCCGTCTGGAGGTTGCAGGTTTCTAGAAAGTAATCTTAATGTGTTAAACTTAGTTGAATTTCAGATAGAGCCCTAGGTGTTCTTTAGGGTTAATAGGAATGGTTTTGGTTGGAGTTTGACAAACTGTGGTAATTAGCAATATCTAGCCGAAGCTTGCCCAAGAGTAGCCTCCAGAATAGCCTGTTGACTCTATTTGATCTCTCATAGTCACTGATACCTTATTTTCTTACATTTCTTTTCCCCTTTTGGTTAGGAAGGCATTGTTCATCCCAAGGGCCGAGGCCAGGCTCATCTCTAGGAGTCATGTCACATTGCCAGGGAGACTTTCACCCCTGAATGTCATGTCCCATGTAGGGGGGATGGTAGTGATTTTACTTGCAGAATTGGGCTTAGAGAGAAAGAGGCCGTATCTAAGTAACGAAGAGGTTTCTGGAACTAACTCTTAGGCATAGCTATAGGTACAATTAGCTTCTCTGCTACAGAAATAAGCTTCAGAAGAGAAAGCCTCAAGATCAAGGGCTTAGCCTATTGACTTGGGAGTCCCTAAGGTTTGAGACAGTATCAGGGGTTCCCTAGTGGTAAAACTTAATGGTTACATATTTTCTCTCCCATCCCTTAAGGGACTTTGTCAATATTTTTATTATTAGTTTTTGCCATCAAAGAGATCAACAGGAACCCCCATCTTTTACCCAACATTTCTCTAGGAGATGACCTCTATAATGCCATGCACAGTGAACAGAAGACATTGGAGAGTACCATCCTTTGGCAATGGGGGCTGGACAAGGGCATCCATAATTACACATGTAGGACAGAGAGAAAATCTGTAGCAGCTCTTACAGGGACAACATGGGCAGTGTCTTCTCAGATTGGGACACTCGTCGAACTCTACAAAGTACCACTGGTGAGCTTGGGTGGAGGGGATGGGAAATGTCTCATTTGGTGCCATTTTCAGTTACTTTTCAAGTTAAAAGAAGGAAAATGTGTACCTGTGCTTATGCATCTCTTGAACGGTACAACCAAGTATACAGAAACTTGGCAGGATGTACTCATGCCCTTTATTTGGAATAGAAAGAAGAGTGAGGGGAAAGGAGAAGAAAGAGTTTCCTCGACTTCTGAGAATGATCAGTTATTTTCTGGAAAGCTCAGGGATCAGGGCATGATGAGAAAACATAATAAGAAAATATCCCCTCTACCACTTTCCATAAAAATATATATATATATATATATATATATATATATATATATATATATATATTATCTGCCCAACATACTCTGGGATATATCTAGGTGTTACGTTAAGCTATACAGAATGACAAGCCCTCATTCCTATTCTGGGCTCCATGTGTTTGGGTTGTTTAAATGAGCTTTCCAGACAGGTTGAGTTAGATTATGTGCTACAGAAAATTTAAGTTTTGGATGAAGTAAACCTCTCTTTCTTTGGCCTCATGTAGTAGATGTAGTTCTAAAATACAATGTAATTCTTACCCCTGTTTTCTGGTTTACCTTAGTCCAAACCCAGTGGACTTTATTCTTATCTTCAGTTGAAGCCTGATCTCTTGTTTGATTTTTTTCAACAATTGTATATAACAATGCTTTCTTTCAGAGCTGCAGAACTTCATCTCTGAGTCTTAGGTATCACACAGGTAGCCAAAGTTCTAGAGGGAAACCAGGTTATACATATATAGCACAGCCTCTCAAAATCTAGATATAGCATTCACATCTCTGGACTAAATTTGACTACTACAAGTGCTTACAATCTGGGCCCCAATTTTCTTATAAGTATTTTCTAAAAGAGACTGTACAATATTTGTCCTTTTGTTTCTGGCTTATTTTGCACAACTTAATTTCCCCAAGGTTCATTCAGCTCGTTTTACATTCCTCATGACTTCGTTTCTTTCTATAGCCACACAGTATTCCATCACATGTATACACCACATTTCACCATTCTGCCAATGTATTTTTCAACCACTTCCATCCATTGAGCATCATGTTTAATGTCCAAAGTCAACAATACATGTCTCACATTATCCTCACTAAGTGGTACAGTCATCAACACTCTCAATTTTAGACCATTTTCACTGCTCAAAAAGAAAAATAACTGATAAGCACACTTTCACCAAATAGAAATCCAAACCTTCCCCCCACAATTATTTATGCCTGAGATTGCTGTGGCACTGTTAGTGTCTTCCTCTTAAAAGTAGACCATAGTATGCAAGAATAGTTTTCCCTTATACCCCTGTATTACTGACTCTTGGTACAAGATACATACATACCTTTGAAGTCGTTGATGCAAGAACTTATTTACATTTGTAGTGTTAATTGATGAGATACATGGCTCCATACAACCCTTTTCAATCCTGCTCACCTTCAATATAGCAGTATTACTTATAGACCCACTAATGAATTGCCTTCATTTCTATCCATTCCTTACATTTCAGTTTAACTTCTTTAGCTAACTGATTCACCCGTCTCTAACTTGTTTGTATTTCTAGGTCCCCTATATTCTATATTATAAGCCTTTGAGTTTACCTTTACCAAAACCATAATAACAAAATCATATAGTGTCTATCCTTTTTTTACTCAGCATTATGTCCTCAAAGTTCATCCATGTTGTCAAATGCTTCAGTACCTCAATTGTCTTACTGTTGCATAATATTCTGTCATATATATATATATATATATATATATATATATATACACACACACACAATATTTTGTTTATCCATTCTTCTATTGATGGGCACTTGGATTGTTTCCATCTTATGGCAATTGGAATACTGCCATTATGAACATTGGTATGCAAATGGCTTTTTGTGTCACTGCTTTCAGTTCTTCTGAGTACATACCAAGTACTGGTAATGTTGGGTCATAGGGCAACTCTATATGTAGTTTTCTAAGGAATTGTCAAACATCTCTTCATGTGTGGTTTAGCCGTTACTCTTCAGAAAAATGCCAATTCATATCTTTAGCCCATTTTATAATTTGGTTGTTTGTTCTTTAGTTGTTGTGTTATATGATTTCTCATTGTATACAGGGTATCAAGCTTTTATCTGATACGTGGTTTCCAAATATTTTTTCCCATTGAGTTGGCTGCCTCTTCATTTTGACAAAGCCCTTTGAGGCGCAAAAGCATTTGATTTTGAGGCGTTCCGTTCCCATTTATTTATTTTTTTCTTTTGTTGCTTGTGCTTTGGGTATAAAGTTTAGGACATTACCTCCTTCTTACTAGGTCTTGAAGATGTTTGTCTTTATTTTCTTCTAGGGGTTTTTTGTACTGGTTCTTATATTTAGGTCTTTGATCCACTTTGAGATAATTTTTGGTGTAGGGTATAAGGTGGAGGTCCTTTTTCATTTTTTTGGCTATTGATAGCCAGTTCCCCCTTGCCCATTTATTGAAAAGACTATCCAGTCCCAGTTCAGTGGATTTGGGGAACTTGTTGAAGATCAGTTGACCATAAATTTGGTCTATGTACAGTCTGTCTCCACATTCTCAGTTCGATTCCATTGGCCCATACTTCTGTCTGTGCCAGTAATTTTTAGTTTTGACTACTGCGACTTTGTTTTGATCTTTAAAAACAGAAATATTAGTCCTCCCACTTTGTTCTTCCCTTTTTAGGATATTTTTAGCTGTTTGAGGCCTCTTTCCTTTCCAAATGAATATGATAACTAGCTTTTCAAAGTCTTAAAAGTAGGTTGTTGGAACCTTCTCGACCAAAAAGGGAAAAAGTGAAATGAGACAAAATAAAGTGTCAATGGCTGAGAGATCCCAAACAGAGTCGAGAGGTTATCCTGGAGGTTATTCTTACGTATTAAATAGATATCACCTTGTTAGTCAAGATGTAATGGAGAGGCTGGAGGGAACTGCCTGAAACTGTAGAACTGTGTTCCAGTAGCCATGTTTCTTGAAGAAGATTTTATAATGATAATAGCTTTCACAGTATGACTGTGTGATTGTGAAAACCTTGTGCCTGATGCTCCTTTTATCTACCTTATCAACAGACAAATAAAACATATGTAATAAAAATAAATAATGGGGGAACAAATGTTAAAATAAATTTAGTTTGAAATGCTAGTGATCAGTGAAGGGGAGGGGTAAGAGATATGGTATGTATGAATTTTTTTTGGTGTTCTTTTTATTTCTTTTTCTAAATAGATGCAAATGTTCCAAGAAATGGTCATGATGATGAATATGCAACTATGTGATGATATTGTGCATTACTGATTAAATATGTAGAACGGAATGATCAAAAGTAAAGAATGTTTGTGTTTGTTTGGTGTTTTTTGGTATTTTGAAAAAATATTTAAATTAATTTTAAAAAGTAGGTTGTTGAAATTTTAATTGGTATTGTGTTGAATCTGTAGATCAGTTTGGGTAGAATTAGCATCTTAGCTATATTTCATCTTAAAGTAGGGAATGTCTTTTCACCTATTTAGATTTTCTTTGATTTATTTTGGCAATGTGTTGTAGTTTTCCATGTACTGCTCCTTGACATCCCTTGTTATTCCTCGATACTTGATTCTTTAAGTTGCTATTTTGAATGGACTTTTTTCCTTAATTGTGTCCTCAGGTCATTGGTTTGTACAGAAACATTACAGATTTTTACACATTGTTTTTGTATCCTGTCACTTTGCTGAATTTGTTTATTAGCTCAAGAAGCTTTGTTGCAGATTTCTCAGGATTTCCCAAGTATAGTATCATGTCATCTGCAAATAATGAAAGTTGTACTTCTTTCTTTCTGATTTAGATACCTTTTATTTCTTTTTCCTGCTTGATTGGTCTAGCTAGGACTTCTTACAGAATGTTGAATAATATTGGTGACCGAGAGCATCCTTGTCTCATTTCTGATCTTAGGGGAAAGGTTTTCATTCTCTCGTTGAGTACAGTGCTGGTTATAGGTTTTTCATATATGCCCTTTATCATATTGAGGAAGTTTCCTTCAATTCCTACCTTTTGAAGTACTTTTATCAGGAAAGGATCCTGAATTTTGTCGAATGTTTTTTCAGCACTAATTGTGATGATCGCGTGATTTTTCCATTTAGTTTGTTAATGTTTTGTATTGCATTGATTGATTTTCTTGTGTTGACCCACCCTTGCATTCCTGGTATAAATCCCACTTGGTCTTGATGTATATTTCTTATACTGTGTTGTTGGATCTGATTTACTAGAAGTTTTGCATCTGTATTCATTAATGAGATTGGCCTGTAGTTTTCCTTTCTTGTAACATCTTTACCCTGTTGTGGTATTAGAATGATTTTAGCTTCACAAAATAAATTAGTTAGTGTTCCTTTTTCCTCAGGTTTTTGGAAGAGTTTGAGCAGGATTGGTGTTAGTCCTTTTTTGGAATGTCTGATAAAATTCCCCTGTAAAGCCATCTGTCTCTGGGCTCTTCTTTGTAGGAAGATTTTTGGCTACTGATTGAATCTTTTTACTTGTAATTGGTTTGTTGAAAGCTTCTATTTCTTTTAAAGTTAGTGTAGATTATGTGTTTCTAGGAATTTGTTTCGACTAAGTTGTCTAACTTGTTGGTGTATAGGTGTTCATAGTATTGTCTAAGATTTTTGTTTGTTTATTTCTAACGACCCCACTCTCATTTCTGATTTTCTTTATTTGCATCCTCTCTCTTTTTTTTTTTTTCTTGTCGGACTAGTGAGGGGGTCCATTAGTTTTATTGATTTTCTCAGAGTCAACTTTTGGTTTCATTGATTCTGTTGTTTTTTTCCTCCAATTCATTTATTTCTGCTTTAATCTTTGTTATTTCTCTTCTTCTTTTGGCTTTGGGGTGAGTTTGCTGTTCTTTCTCTAGTTCTTCCAGTTGAGCAATTAAGTCTTCAATTTTTGCTCATTCTTGGTTTTTAATTTAGGGCAATAAATTTCCTTCTCAGCACTGCCTCTGCTGTATCCCATAAGTTCTGATATGTTATATGCTCATTTTCATTTGTCTCCAGATATTTACTGACTTCTCTAGCAATTTTTCCTTTGATCTACTGATTGTTTAAGATGCATTACTTAATCTCCATATATTTATGACAGTACTGCTGCTTTGATGGTTATTGATTTCCAGCTTTATTCTGTCATAATCAGAGAAACAGCTTTGAATAATTTCAAGCATTTTAAATTTACAAAGACCTATATTGTGCCCCAGCACATTATCTCTGTTGGAGAAAGTTCCATGAGCACTAAAGGAGAGTGGATTATTATTATTATTATTATTATTAATTTTTTTTTTACATGGGCAGGCACCAGGAATCGAACCCGGGTCTCTGGCATGGCAGGCAAGAGTTCTGCCACTGAGCCACCTTTGCCCACCCTGAATTATTTTTAATATTGTAATTTGTATACCTGATTAGGAATGAATACCAGGTCATTATGTAAGCATTTTTCCACAAGGAATGTATTTTCTCATTGCTGGGTTTTACAAAAGAAAAGAGATGACAGTGAGGAGGTAGAAATAGCTGCTTACACAGTGTCCTATGGAATGATGTAGTACTCTTAGCATTGCAGGTTCAGAAACTAATTTCTTCTCTATGCACCTGAGTGAATCAGCTCTTCAAGGATTCAGTAAAATTCAAACTCAGAAAAATTTTATGTGTACTCTAGGATACCCATTTATAAATGTATATTGATAACTATATAACTCTTTTAGTAGGCAGAATAGCATTCTTCTGTTGTTGAATCAATTCATGCTCTCCTTTGTAGGAGAGGCTACTTAGGAATGAAGTTGAGAAGGTTGCGTTATGAGTATTAAGTTGGAGCAAAGAAGCGGATGGTCCAACTTACTAGTTTAGTTCAAAATACCTAGATCCATGCAATTGCATTATATAGCTGTGCCTCCCCGGGGAAATAGGGCATTTATGCTGACTGGTCTAGAAGGCATTCTAATGGCTGAAGAAACATTGAAAACTTTTTCTAGACTTCATATAAATTAGCCTCAGTGTATCAGCCTACTATTCATACAAATGACATGGTAATATTTTGATAAGGAGTCTTCTGAAAGTACCAGAAGATATACCCTCACATTATCAACCAGTAATCTCTTAAGGTGTCAAAAAAGTTTATAAGAGTATCCGAAACTAATGGTAAAATCTAAGCTTATTCATAAATATTGAGGAATTTTCTACAGATTCCTATAGAAATGAGCTTGGTTTATTAAATAGAATTACTGGCCACTTTGATGTCTATCCTGTCAATCAAAATGAATAAGAAACAAATTTCAACCAAGTACGTCATCAGCCTAACTTCTCCAAAAGGTTCCTATCTGAACAGTCCCTAAGCCAGAGGCTACGTTGGTTAAGGTATTTGGTCAGCACAATCTCCTGATGAAAAATCTGGATTGTGTGTGGGTTTTTTTTTTGTTTGTATGTTTTAGGTGCATGGTCTGGGAATTGAACCTGTGTCTCCTGCATGCAAGACGAGCATTCTACCACTGAATCACCTATACACCCAAGAATCTGGATTGGGAGGAAAAGATTGCTCTAGCTCACTCAAGTCTCTTAGAGATATAGTTGAGTGTGCATCATTTTTCTTTTGTTTTCACGGGAGGCATTGGGAATCGAACCTGGGTCTCCAGTATAGTAGACGAGAACTCTGCCACTGAGCCACTGTGGCCCGCCCTGAGTGTGCGTCTTAAAGGAGCTTTAGAACAGACTCCCTTAAGGTCAGGTCTATGGAGTAGGAAATTATTTAGAAGAAAACAAAGGCAAAAAATTGATGATATCTGACCTTTGTGAAAAAGTTTTGCATTATAAAAGAAAAGACAGAGTTCAGTTATCCCTTATTTCTTCTACACAGCACCTTTCCCCATTGCAGTTTCAATACATCATTTAAATGGGAATTTGTGGGGTAGTTTTGTGGAAGCCATAGAATGAATGACACACAAAGGCCAGCAGATGACACAGAAAAAGTTTAGAAACTCAAAGAAATATATAAAATATTTGCATATATAATGCAAATTTTACAATAAGTTACTGTAAACATCCCATAAAAGAAAAAGAAAAATTCAGACTTCTTTTCTGGTATGAAGGGACAGCAAAAACTTTTACACAGATTTTCCAGATCATGGAGTGCCACGCCTCTACCCCCTGCAATGTGGAAGGGATAGCTGTATACTAGTCAATATCTGTTATCAGCCAGAGTTCTCCAGAGAAATAGAACCAATAGGATATTGTATATGTAAATGTATATTTGTGTGTGTGTATATATATATTATATATTTATAAGTATAAAGAATTTTGTTTTGAGGTTTTGACTCATGCATCTGGACAGGGAGTGGCCTGAAAAGTTTGAAATCTGTGAGCAGGCTAGAGGATGGATACTCAGGCAAGAGTTGATATTAAGGTCTTGAGTCTGAAATATGTATGACAGGTTGGCATACTGGAAACTCAGGAAGTTTATGCTGTAGTGTTTTTTTTTTAATTGAGAAATCTTCACACACATATGTTCTATACATGGTGTACAATCAGTGGCTCACAATATCATCACATAGTTGCATATTCATTACCATGATTGTTTTTTTGAAATATTTGCATCACTCCAGAAAAAGAAATAAAAAGAAAAAACTCATACATACCATGCACCCTACCCTACCCCTCCCTTTCATTGACCACTAGTGTTTCCATCTACCCAACTTATTTTATGTTTTGTTCCCCGTAATATTATTTACTTATTTATTTTTTAGCCATATTTTTTATTCATCTGGCCATACCCTAGATATAAGGAGCATCAGACACAGGTTTTTACAATCACACAGTCACACTGCAAACATTATATCTTTATACAATCATCTTCAAGAATGTAGGCTACTGGAACACAGCTCAACAGTTTGAGGTACTTCCCTCTTGCTACTCCAATATGCCATAAACTCAAAAGGAATATATATAATGCGTAAGCATAACCTCCAGGATAACCTCTAGACTCCGATTGAAATCTCTCAGCCACTGAAACTTTATTTTGTCTTATTTCTCTCTTCCCCATTTTAGTCAAGAAAGCTTTCTCAGTCTCTTGATGCTGGGTCCCGACTTATCCTGGGCTTTCTGTCCTACATTTTCAGGGAGATTTACACCCCTGGGAGTCATGTCTCGCATAGGAGGGAGGGCAGTGAGTTCACCTGCTGAGTTAGCTTAGAGAGAGAGGCCCATCTGAGCAACCAAAAAGGTTCACTAGGGATCTCTTAGGCCTAATTTTTTTTTTCTGTTTAGAGATTTTTTTCGTATATTTTTAAATTGAAGGAAACAATTCTCTTAGAACCACCAACAATGGATATTTTAGTTAGCTTAACCATAGACACATTTAAATAAAGTATCCAAATAATCATTGTAAAGCCTGTGTTGCATAGTAAGTTTCATAAACCAATTTAAAATTAAGGCAACAAGGAAAAAAATCTACATATTTAGATAGCAAAGTTCCTTTAAGTTTTAAATACTTAGATACCATTTATTCAGCTGTTAAAACTGTGAATGTTCTCAAAATATCAAGTAGAAAGTTGATATTTTCTGACAAATATCTGCATGCTATAATTATGTTACTAAATATTTTCCTGATGGAGATACAAATATTTTGACAAGTAACATATGGAAATCTTAACCACTTAAAATGGATATTTAAGTTAGCTTATCCATAGGTATATTTAAAAAAATGATCTAAGTGATCATTGTAAAGCCTGTTTGTACAATATGTTTCATAAATCAATTTAAAATTAAAGCTAGAAAGGAAAAAAATCTATAAATACAGATGTCAGAGTTACTTGAATTCTAAATATTTAACAGTATCTGAAATACCATTTGACTAACTATTAAAACTGTGTACATCTCAAAATATCAAGTAAAAAGTTATTACAAATAATCAACTTTGCTATAGTAGTGAGCTATGTTACTAAATTTTTCAAATTTTTGACTTCAGGAATTTATTTTATCTAATATCACTATAACTGTCTATAGTT
Organism: Tamandua tetradactyla; assembly: GCF_023851605.1. Taxonomy (NCBI): domain Eukaryota; kingdom Metazoa; phylum Chordata; class Mammalia; order Pilosa; family Myrmecophagidae; genus Tamandua; species Tamandua tetradactyla. The sequence continues at coordinate 223,513,129 of NC_135327.1, read as the reverse complement.
TTTTAAAAATGTTTTTTAGTTATAAAATATAACATGTACACTAAGAAAAGAGAGAAAAAAGTAATTACTTTCAAAGCACACTTCAACAAGCAGCTGCAGAACAGTTCGTAGATTTTGTCATAGGCTACCATGTCCTCAACTCAGATTTTTCCTTCTAGCTGCTACAAAAGACTGGCAACTTTATTGGAATCATAATAATGGAATCATACAGTATCTGTCCTTATATGTCTGACTTATTTCACTCAGCATTATGTCCTCAAGGTTCATCCACGTTGTCATATGTTTCAGGACATCATTTTGTCTAAATGCTGCATAATATTCCATCGTATGTATATGCCATATTTTGTTTATCCTCTTGTCTGTTGATGGGCATCTGGATTGTTTCCATCTCTTGGCAATTGTGAATAGTGTCGCTGTGAACATCAGTGTGCAAATGTCTGTCCTTCATCACTGCCCTCGACTCTTCTGCATATATACTGAGTATTGGTATTGCTGGGTCATAGGGCATCTCAATAATTAGTTTCCTGAGGAATTGCCAAACTGATTTCCACAGTGGTTGAACCATTTTACATTCCCACCAACAGTGAATAAGTGTTCCAATTTCTCCTCATCCTCTCTAACATTTTTAGTTTCCTGTTTGTTTAGTAGTAGCCTTTCTTATAGGTGTGAGGTGATATCTCATTGTCGTCTTAATTTGCATTTCCCTTATAGCCAGTGAAGGTGAGCAGTTCTTCATGTGTTTTTTAGCCATCTGTATTTGCTCTTTAGAAAAGTGCCTATTCATTTCCTCTGCCGATTTTTTTTTTTTTTTTAACATGGGCAGGCACTGGGAATTGAACCTCTGGCATGGCAGGAGAGCATTCTTGCCTGCTGATCCACTGTGGCCCACCCTCCTCTGCCCATTTTGTAATTGGGTTGTTTGTTCTTTTGTTGGTATACTGTATAATTTCTTTATGTATACAGGATATTAAGCCTTTATCAGATATGTGGTTTCCAAATATTTTCTCCCATTGATTTGGCTGCTCTTCACCTTTTAACAAAGTCCTTTGAGGCACAGAAGCTCTTGATCTGAAGGAGTTCCCATTTGTCTATTTTATCCTTCACACTTGTGCTTTAGGTGTAAAGTTTAAGAAACCACCTCCTATTGCTAGATCTTAAAGATGTTTCCCTACATTTTTTTCAAGAAGTTTTATGGTACCGGCTCTTACATTTAGGTCTTTAATACATTTTGAATTAATTTTTGAATAGAGTGTAAGGTAGGGGTCCTCTTTCATTCTTTTGGCTGTTGAAATCCAGGTCTCCCATGCCCATTTATTGGAAAGAATATTCTGTCCCAGTTCACTGGATTTGGGGGCCTTATCAAAGATCAAGTGTCCATAAATTTGGTGGTCAATCTCTGCACTCTCAATTCTGTTCCACTGGTCAGTCCTTCTATCTTTGTGCCAGTACCATGCTGTTTTGACAACTGTGGATTTATAGTAAGCTTTAAAGTCAGGAAGTGATGGATATCCCAGTTCACTCTTCTTTTTTAGAATATCTTTAGCTATTCAAGGTCTCTTTCCCTTCCATATAAATTTGATAACCAGTTTTTCCAAGTCTTCGAAGTAGGTTGTTGGGTTTTTTATTGGTGTTGCATTGAATCTGTAGATCATTTTGGGTAGAATTGACATCTTGATGGTATTCAGCCTTCCTATCCATGAGCATAGAATATCTTTCCATCTATTCAGGTCATTTTTATTAGTTCATAGTAGGAGACCATATAGTATTTGTCCTTTTATATCTGGCTTATTTTACTCAGTATAATGTCCTCAAGGTCCATCTGCATTGTTACATGCTTCATGATTTTATTCTGTTTTACAGCTGCGTAATATTCCATCATATGTATTATCACAGCTTGTTTAGCTACTCATCTGTTGATGGACATTTCGGCTGTTTCCATCTCTTGGAAATTATAAATAAGGCTGCTATAAACATTGGTGTGCACATATCCATTTGTGGCCTTGCCCTTGTGTCCTCAGAGTCGATACCCAGCAATGGGATTGCTGGATCATATGGCAGTCCTATACTTAGCTTCCTGAGGAACCGCCAAACTGCCTTCCAGAGCGGCTGTACCATTTTACATTCCCACCAACAGTGGATAACTGTGCCTCTTTCTCCATATTCTCTCCAACACTTGTCGTTTTCTGTTTTTTTGATAATGACCATTCTAGTGTGTGTCAGATGATATCTCATTGTGGTTTTGATTTGCATTTCTCTAATATCCAGGGAAGTTGAGCATCTTTTCATGTACCTTTTAGCCATTTGTATTTCCTCTTCTGAGAAGTGTCTGTTCATGTCTTTTGCCCTTTTTTTAATTGGGTTGTTTGTCTTTTTGTGGTTGAGTTGAAATACCTCTTTATATAGTCTGGATACTAAACCCTTATCTGATAAATGTTTACCAAATATTTCCTCCCATTACGTGGGCTGCCTTTTTACTTTTTTGACAGAGTTCTTTGATGTACAAAAGTGTTTAATTTTGAGGAGTTCCTATTGCTCTGTTTCTTTCTTTAATGCCTGTGCTTTGGGTGTAAGGTCTAGGAAACTACCTCCTATTACATGTTTTATGATGTATTTCCCTATATTTTCTTCTGAAAGCTTTATGATCTTAGCTCCAATGTTAAAGTTTTTGATCCATTTTGAGTTAATTTTTATATAAGGTGTGAGATATGGATCCTCTCTCATTCTTTTGCATATGGATATTCAGTTCTCCAAGCAGCATTTATTAAAGAGGCTGCTCTGTCCCAGGTGAGTGGCTTGACTGCCTTATCAAAGATCAATTGTCCGTAGATGAGAGGGTCTATATCTGAACATTCTATTTGATTCCATTGGTCAGTATATCTATTTTTGTATTAGACCCATGCTGTTTTGACCACTGTAGCCTTGTAATTTGCTTTAAAGTCTGGTAGTGTGAGACCTCCCTCTTCATTTTTCTTTCTCAAGATATTCTTAGCTATTCCAGGTACCCTTCCCTTCCAAATAAATTTGGTTATTTTTTCTATTTCTGCATAGTAAGTTTTGGGGATTTTAATTGGTATCACATTGAATCTATGAATCAATTTGAGTAGAATTGATGTCTTAGCTATGTTTAGTCTTCCAGTCCATGAACACAGTATGCCTAAATAAACACATTTATTTAGGTCTTCTATGATTCCTTAGTTAAATTTATTCCTAAATATTTTATTCTTTTGGTTGCTGTTGTAAATGGAATTTTTTTTTCTTGATTTCCTCCTCAGATTGCTCATTACTAGTGTATAGAAACACTACTGATTTTTGGATGTTGATCTTGTACCCTGCCACTTTGCTGTACTCATTTATTAGCTCTAGTAGCTTTGCTGTAGATTTTTGGATTTTCAACATAAAGTATCATATCATCTGTAATCAGTGAGAGTTTTACTTCTTCCTTTCCAGTTTGGATTCCTTTTATTTCTTTTTCTTGTTGAATTGCTCTGGCTAGAACTTCCAGTACAATGTTGAATAACAGTGGTGACAGTGGACATCCTAGTCTTGTTCTTGATCTTAGGAGAAAAGTTTTCAGTCTTTTCCCATTGAGAATGATGTTAGCTATGGATTTTTCATATATGCCCTTTGTCATGTTGAGGAAGTATCCTTCTGTTCCTATCCTTTGAAGTGTTTTCATCAAAAAATGATGTTCAAGGACTGAATACAAAAACTCAGAAATGAACAGCACGATACTACCTAACTGTAATACAATTATGTGAAAACACTGAATGAAGCTGCATGTGAGAATGATAGAGGGAGGAGGGCTGGGGACATAAATGAAATCAGAAAGAAAGATAGTTGTTAAAGATTGAGATCGTATAATCTAGGAATGCCTAGAGTGTATAATAATAGTGACTAAATGTACAAATTTTAAAAATGGTTTTGCACGAGGAAGAACAAAGGAATGTCATTATTGCAGGGTGCTGAAAATAGATGGTAATTAATATTTTAAAATGTCACCTTATGTGTGAGACTAAAGCAAAAAATGTTTATTTGTTACAAAATTTATATTTTGACTAGTGCATTTCCTAATATAACTTATGTAGATAGTTTGATTGAACACCATAAGTACTTGGAATCTCAGGTAGGATGTGAGATTTTGTTGGTTTGTCCAGAGTGATGCCCCGATGAATCCCAGAGTGATTCGACCAGTGAGTGGAAAAGGATTTGCAAAGCCCCCTTCAGGGAATGGTGAGAATGGGGAGAATTTCACCTTCCCCAAGTTGAATTCTTGATATTCTCACAAGCAGTGTGGACAACCAAAGCTATAGGCTGAGCCCCCAGTCTTGGGGTTTGTTCATATGAAACTTAACCCCACAAAGGATAGGTCAAGTCTACTTAAAATTTAGGCCTAAGAGTCACCCCCAAGAGAGCCTCTTTTTTTGCTCAGATGTGGCCCCTCTCTCCAGCCAACACAACAAGCAGTCTCACCACCCTTCGCCTGTCTACATGGGACATGACTCCCAGGGGTGTGGACCTTCCTGGCAACGTGGGACAGAAATCCTAGAATAAGCTGACTCAGCATCAAGGGATTGAGAAAACATTCTCGACCAAAAGGGGGGAAGAGTGAAATGAGACAAAGTGTCAATGGCTGAGAGATTCCAAACAGAGTCCAGAGGTTATCCTGGAGGTTATTCTTATGCATTAAGTAGATATCACCTTGATATTCAAGATATAATGTAGAGGCTGGAGGAAACAGCCTGAAAATGTAGAGCTGTGTCCAGTAGCCATGTTTCTTGAGGATGATTGAATAATGATATAGCTTTCACAATGTGACTGTGTGCTTGTGAAAACCTGTGTCTGATGCTCCTTTTATCTACCTTGTCAACAGATGAGTAGAGCATATGGAATAAAAATAAATAATAGGGGGAACAAGTGCTAAAATAAATTTAGTTTGAAATGCTAGTGATCAGTGAAAGCGAGGGGTAAGGGGTATGGTAGATATAATCTTTTTTTTCTTTTCTGTTTTCATTGTATTTCTTTTTCTATTGTCTTTTTATTTCTTTTCTGAATTAATGCAAATGTTCTAAGAAATGATGAATATGCAACTAAGTGATATTGTGAATTACTGATTATATATGATAATGCTTTATTTGGCTTGTTAATTTTTTAAATAAATAAATTAAAAAAAGAGAAAGGAAAAAAGATGTTGAATTTTGTCAAATGCCTTTTCTGCATCAATCGAGATGATCATGTGGTTTTTCTACTTTGATTTATTGATATGGTGTATTACATTAATTGATTTTCTTATGATGAATCATCCTTTCATACCTGGAATAGATCCCGCTTGGTCATGGTATATAATTCTTTTAATATGCTGCTGGATTCAGTTTGCAAGTATTTCGTTGAGGATTTTTGCACGTATATTCATTAGAGAGATTGGTCTGTAATTTTCTTTTCTTATAGTATCTTTATCTATCTTTGGCATTAGGGTGATGTTGGCTTTATTGAATGAGTTAGGTAGCTTTCCCTCCTCTTCATGGTTTTTTGAGGAGTTTGAGCAGTATTGGTACTAATTCTTTCTTGAATGCTTGGTAGAATTCACATGTGAAGCTGTCTGGTCCTGAACTTTTTGGGGAAGGAGGTTCTTGATGATTGATACAGTGTATTTACTTGTGATTGGTTTGTTAAGTTTGTCTATTTCTTCTCAAGTCAATATTTGTTTTTCATGCCTTTCTAGGAAGTTGTCCATTTCGTCTGCATTGACTAGTTTATTAACACATAGTTGCTCGTGGTATCCTTTCATTACCACCTTTTTTTCTTCAGGGGTCAGTGATTATGACTCCTTCCATTTCTGATTTTATTTATTTGCATCCTCTCTCTTTTTGTCAGTCTAGCTAAGGGTCCATCAATTTTATTGACTCTCTCAAAGAACAAACTTCTGGTTTTGTTGATTTTCTCGATGTTTTCGTGTTCTCGATTTCATGTATTTCTGCTCTAATCTTCATTATTTCTTTTTCTTTTGTTTGCTTTGGGTTTAGTTTGCTGTTCTTTCTCTGGTTCTTCCAGTGAACAGTTAATTCCTCGATTTTTGCTCTTTCTTCTTTTTCAATATTAAAATAGGCTTTTAAGACAATACATTTCCCTCTTAGCACTGCCCTTACTGTATCCCATAAATTTTGATATGTTGTGTTTTCATTTTCATTTCCCTCGAGATATTTACTGATTTTTCTTGTGATTTCTTCTTTGATGCTCTGGTTGTTTAAGGCCGTGTTGTTTAATCTCCATATATTTGTGAATTTTCTGGCCCTCTGACTATTATTGATTTCCAACTTCATTCCATTATGATTTGAGAAAGAGTTTTGTATGATTTCAGTCTTTTGAAATTTATTGAGACTTGCTTTGTGACCAAGCATATGGTCTATCCTCGCGAGTGATCCATGAGCACTTCAGAAAATTGTGTGTCCTGCTTTTGTGGGGTGTAATGTTCTATGAAGTCTGATAAGTCTAGTTCATTTATTGTATTACTTAAATTCTCTGCTTCTTTATTGATCTGGATCATCTATCCATTGATGAGAGTGGGGAACTGAGTCCACAACTAGTATGATAGTGGTGTTTATTTCTCCCTTCATTGTTGTCAGTGTTTGCCTCATGTAGTTTGAAGCATTCTGGCTCAGTGCATAAATAGTTATGATTGTTATGTCTTCTTGTTGAATTGTACTTTTTATTAATACATAGTATCATTCTTTGTCTCTTTTAATTGTTCTACATTTGAAGTCTAATTTGTCAGATATTAGTATAGCTGCTTCTGCATTATTCTAATTGTTGTTTGCATGAAACATCTTTTCCTAGTCTTTCACTTTCAGCCTGTTTTGTCCTTTGGTCTAAAATGAGTCTCCTGTAGACAGGAGATAGATGGGTCCTGGTTTTTTAATCCAGTCTGCCAGTCTGTCTTTTGGTAACATTTAATGTTATTACTGTAAAGGCAGTGCTTTCTTCTACCATTTTGCCTTTTGTATTTTATGTCGTATCTAATTTTTTTCTCTTTTTACCTTTACTGAAAGTTTCATTTCTACATCCTTCTCCAGACCTCTCTCTCTCTCGCCTTTTCCCATCTGCCTCTAGTGCTCCCTTTAGTATCTCTTACAGAAATACAAATTCTCTCAGTGATTGTTTGTCTGAAATGTTTTAATCTTCCCCTTGTTTTGAAGGACAATTTTGCTGGATATAGAATTCTTGGTTGGCAGTTTTTCTCATTTAGAATCTTAAATATATCATACCACTGACTTATCACCTCTGTGGTTTCTGTTGTGAAATCCACACATAGTCTTATTGGGCTTCCCTTGTATATGATGGATTGTTTTTGCTGCTTTCAAAATTCTCTTTCTCTTGGATATCTGACTGTTGATTAGTAAGTGTCTTGGAGTGTGTCTGTTTGACTCTGTTTTGTTTGGAGTACGCTGCACTTCTTGGATCTGTAATTTTATGTCTCATAAGAGATGGGAAATTTTCAGTGATTATTTCCTCCATTAGTGTTTCTCCTCCTCTTCCCTTCTCTTCTCCTTTTGGGACACCCACAACATATGTATTCATGGACTTCATGTTGTCATTCAGTTCCCTGAGACTCTGCTCATATTTTTCCGTTCTTTTCCCTATTTTTCTTTTGCATGTCTGATTTCAGATGGCCCTTCCTCTAGTTCACTAATCCTTTTTCTGCCTCTTCAAATGTATTGTTGTAAGTTTCTGTTTTTTTTTTGTCTCTTACGTTGTGCCTTTCATTCCCAAAGGTTCTGTGGTTTGGTTTTTCAAACTTTTATTTGTATTTCTTCCTTTTGTTTGCCCAGCGTCCTCTTTATATCTTCCTTCAACTCGTTGATTTGATTTTTTATGAGATTTTCCATGTCTGTTTGAACAGCCTGAATTAGTTGTTTCAACTCCTGTATCTCATTTGAATCATTGATTTGTTCCTTTGGCTGGGCCATATCTTCAATTTTCCTAGTATGACTCGTTAGTTTTTGCTGGTATCTAGGAATTTGATTTCCTTAATTAGTGTATTCTGGGTGTTGTTTTCACTCTTTTATCTTGGATTTTCTTGTTCGATGGCTTTGTTCTCTATCTGTTCTTTGGCATTTGGTTCAACTTATTCTAGACCTCTAGGATAGGTTCTGTTTATATGATCAGAATTTTTCAGTTCCTGTTTTTCTGTTTCTTCCCTGCCTATATGGAGACTTTTTTTTTTTTTTTGAGGCGGGTCTTCTCCTATATTATAGACCCCCATCAGATTTTCCTAGATTGGTCTGTCCCACGTCTCAAGGGGAGAGAGTAGCCTGCATCAATTTTCCCTGAGGATGAGATCCAGAAGGTTGACAAGACTTTCCCAGGAATCCTCTAGACTCTGTACTTTTCCTGTTCTGTCCAGCATGTGGTGCTTGCCTGCCTGAGGCTTCTGATAAGGGTAAAATGATATGGTGCCTTTAATTTCAGCAGACTCTCCCTGCCTTTGGTGTAGTTGAAACAGAGGTGAAGTTGTAGGTTAACATTAATTCTTCAGTTTTTCAGTCCCTCAGCCTGAATTCCTTGAGGGAGGAATTCCACTTGAGCTGAGCTGCACCTTTCTCTTGGTGAAGATATGCCCTTTATGGAATTAACTCTTTTCACCTGACTATTTTCTGTGTCTCTCAGACAAGTATAATTCTGCCCTTGCCTAGAGAAGTACTGGAGCCTGAGAAGGCTTTCACTTCTATCTAATGAACTGTTAAGTAGTAGAAACAAAGCAAAAAAAAAAAATCCCTTTCAGAGCAGGACTCTTGCTCCTGAGGTTTGTCAATTAAGGATTAAGTTGGTACATCGTTCTGTGTATCTCCAGACTCTCTGTGCCCCCATTTCTTGGGGTCCAGCCCTTTTGCAGTATTTTGTGCTGTCCAACTCAGAAAGCCTTGGGTTTTTTTTTTTTTTTTTTTTCTGTTCTGTCAACCTCGCCCCCTCTTTGCTAGGGCAAAAGCCCCTAGTTCCTTTAGTGCTTATTCCAGGTTTCTCTGTGCTGGGAGCCTAGTTTCAGTAGTCAGAATTTATTAATAAATTCTACAAGTGGAGCTTAGTTGAGTTAAGCCCTTGCTGCCAATAAAATGTGTTTCCTTTCCCCTCTGGGAACCAGCCTTCCATGCGTGTGAGGGAGGGGCATGGCCTCCACAACTTGGGAGATTTATGGTTCTGTGTGGGTGTCAGCTATCCAGCTTGTCCAGACTGGTGTATGCTGTGTGTCCGGTTGCTGACATAGCCCCAGCAGTTTTTCTTTACTGTTCCTGGCTATTAACTAGCTGCTCTGTAGAATGAACTAAATTCTACACCTCACTAAGCTGTCATCTTTCCTGTCTCTGCCCTATGCTGCTGTAGTCTTGAGGCAGAATTTCATCTTCTCTGGGAAACCTGTTTTTTTCTCTTAAGGCCTTCAAGAAAAATCTCCTTTACTTATAGTGAAATGATAGTTGATATTAACCACATATAAAAAATACCTTCCCAGCAACACCTAGATTAGTGTTTTATTAAATAACCACGTACTAGATAGCCTAGTTAAAGTGACACATAAGAGTAACTATCACAGTGTCTTAAGAGTGAAAGTACCTGCAAGAGTAGAAAATAACACACTCAAAGTGAAAGCAGTAAAAATCGACATAGAATACCAGATTAGCTATCTACAAAGGCAATCCATACCAAAAAATGAATTATGAATGTGTGGGCAGGATATTGGCTATGAGTAGAGAACCAGAAGAAAGAGATAAAAGTATAAATGACCTCAGTAATGAGGTCAAGGCTGGAAATGTAGATTAGGGAGTCTCTGGGTCAAATCCTTAAGATTTAAGGAACTCTGAGAGAATTTAAAAAGAAGAGTAGAAAGGGCCAATGACTTAATGTCAGGTTTATTGTCTCTTAGAAATGAAGAGGGGTTAGAGAAACAGAAGGGAGGGTATGGTCACTGTTAACAGTTGTTCTGAGAAGTAAACCAAGGTCAGGGCTAAGAAAAGGTCCTTAGTGACCCTTAGAACTTAAAATTTTTATTAGAATTATAGGATTAAAAGTCAGATTTTTAGTGTAAACGAAGAGAATAAATGATGAAAAAGATGGATATGTCGATGAGACTATGCACTAAAGAATATTAAAGTCCAGTAAAAGGGGAGAAACAGGATGATAGAAAAGGCCATAAGAATCATGCGAAAGTTGTATTTTACATAATATAGAGAAGTCTACTTAAACTTTATTTAAAAGAGAGAAGGGTCTAATAGAAAAGGAGAAATTGAAACCCATGGAAAAATGCTTATAAGAGAATATTTATCTCATCCTGAAATCAGGTGAGGATCAAAAATGTAATGGGGACTGCGTGTGAATTCTCCAAATAGTGACTTAGTAAGAAGTGATTGAACAATACTTGGGATATTGATGAATGTATTACAAAAGTATCTTTAGAAACTAAAATGTAAATATACCTATTCAATACTGATTCTTTTCTTTTTTTTTTACTCATTCTTTTCTTTTTATTTCATTAACACTTAGTGTTTTACATGTAAAAATCACTGTTTTTAAATTCCAGAAAAAATAATGATGAAATTGTAAAATCAATTTAAGCTTTTTTAAGAAAAGCCATATTATTTTTTAAACCTGTCCTTATTGGCGTCAGGTTTATAAACTGCATTTTATAAACCCAGCTAAACATATATGAGTCATGAACTCATGAAAAATATTTTCAAAAAGAAGAGTCTCTGGATTTTAAAAAATAACTTTCTTTTAAAGTTTTTTCAAAATTTTCTTTACAATTGTTTTTCAAAGTCTGAGGAAGAAAAGGAACAGTTAAAGAAACTTACTGAATTAAAACAATCTCTGGAATATCATTTGGATCAAGAAATGAAGAAAAATAGTGAATTAGAAAAAGAGATTATTGGGTAAGATTTTAACATTTCAGATAATTCAACTATATATTAAATTAATATTTAATTTTAATTAAAATACAAATACAAATTTTTTATATTTGCATTTTCCTAATTAAATTATTCTATTTTAAAATGTAGTTCAGAAATTCATAGCTCAATCTGTAATTTTTTAATGCCAAAATAACTGTACTTATTCTTTAACATTGATTTTAAAACAATAATGACAGTGTCCTTTTTTAATTGGAGAAGTTGTAGGTTTTCAGAAAATCATGCAGAATAGGTTTACAGAAAATCATGTATAAAATACAGAGATCTCATATAATGAGAATGCCTTTTGCATTTTTAATGTCCACCACACTATTTGTCTACCTTGAATTTTTATTTTAGTAATATCTTTACTGTCTCTGGTAATCTTTCCTTCTTTTACTAGTATTCTTCTCTTTAGCATTCAAGAATTTTAATATCTAAAAACCCAACAGTGTCTTCCTTAGCATCATCAAAAATTATCTTGTTTTGGTTCTTTTTGTCTTTCATTTTTTGAGCTATAAAATATACATACAAGCTATATGCATGACTTAAAGAAGAATAAAATGAAGTCACATTTCTACCATCCACATAAAAAATGGAATATTCCCAATTTGTTTGAAACCCCTGACATGACTCCCATTATGTTTTTTGCTGAGACCTTAAGTTTGTTCTCGGAATCTGATCAATAGTTTTCTCTCATTTCACTTTCTCTCTATATATTGTTTTGCGTCCTTGTCATTTTAACAGTATAGTAGCAAAAGTCTCTAGATCTCTTCTTAAAGCAGTCTTTAAGTGACTGTTACATATTATCTTTCTACCAATTTCCTTTCTCCTAAACTTCTGCCTGTTTCCTTTTTTCCCTCAACTCAGACTCAGACTTCCAAAGATTATTCTTTCCTGTTTCTTACCTTTCTTTTCTTCTTATAGATAGACTGTGATCAATAGGAAGCAAAATGGATTTTCATGTCTTTGCAAAAACATTCGTATGTCATTAGGCTTTTCTTCTTCTCTTGAGATCTCAATATAGGATTATAGTTAATTTTTAAAATAGTTTACTGTTTTATAATTAAATTAAAAATGGATTTTAATAATATTTTATTTTAAGAACTCATTATAATGGTACAATATTAACTCTTTATCTGCCATTACTGTTATACAATTTTTCTTTGTGGTCTTATTTTCCTAGGACTGCAATTTAGTTAGTATACTTTCAGACAATTTTAGGTTAAAACAGATGAGAGTAATGTAATTTATAGATGTTTTTCCAATGTGATAGAACTGAATGTTTGTTTAAATAGTTGTTAAATATTAACTGTTAGAGAACTTGATTTTTACTCATTCTTTATTACTGCAGATTTAAGAGACTCTTAAAAATGACAAAAAGGAAGTTAAATGAATATGAAAATGGAGAACTTAGTTTCCATGGAGATTTAAAAACCAATCAAATTGAAATGGATATTCAGATTAATATGCTAAAACACAAGGTAAGTTTTAATCAGTTAGGGGCAAAAAAATCACTGTATTTTAGGAAATATAGCTCACAATGCGGTGCTCAGTGAAATAAAGTTTTTTCCTATTAATTTTATAGACTTTAGTTTTTCCTATTAATTTTATAGAAAAAGACAATTCTTTCATGTATGTATTTTTTTCCTATAAAAAGGGTATACTGTTAATTCTCTTGTTTTGCGCCATGGCCACTTATCCAAAGCCAAGCAGTACATCACTACGAGACCCCAAATCAAGAGCACCAAATCATTTTTTTTGTAACCAGTTTCTTGAGATAAAATTTACTATACCATACAATTCACCTATTTAAAGTGTATAGTTCATTGTTCATGGGCTTGTATAGAGTTGTACAATCATGGCCCAAATCAGTTTTATAACATTTCCATCATCCCAGAAAGGAAACCTTATACCTTTTCCCCATCATCCTCCAATCTGTTCTCCTTTTTCCTGCCGGTCCTAGGCATCCAGCAATCTATTCTTTCTCTCTATAGATTTGCATAATATAGATATTTCATATAAATGGAATCACACAATATGTGGTTCTTCTTTACTACTTTCACTTAGCATAGTGTTTTTGAAGTTCACCCTTGTTGAAGCATATATCAATACTTCGTTTCTTTATATTGCCAAATACTGTTCTATTTATGGATTTACTACATTTTTTTTCAGCTTTTAACATTTAGAACATTTGCATTACTCCAGAAAAAGAAATAGAAAAAAAATCTCATACATTCCATACCCCTTACCCCTCCCTCTCATTGACCACTAGTATTTCAATCTACCAAATTTATTTTACTCTTTGTTCTCCCTATTATTCATTTATTTTTATCCATATTTTTTACTCATCTCTCCATACCCTGGATGAAAGGAGCATTAGACACAAGGTTTTCAGAATCACGCAGTCACATTGTAAAAGCTACGTGGTTATACAATCATCTTCAAGAATCAAGCTACTGTTACACAGGTCAACAGTTTTAGGTACTTCCTTCCAGCTTCTCCAGTACACCATAAACTAAAAAGGGATATCTATATAATGCATAAGAATAACCTGCAGGATAACCTCTCAACTCTGTTTGAGGTCACTAAGCCATCGAAACTTTATTTTGTCTCATTTCTCCCTTCTCCCTTTTGGTCAAGAGGCTTTCTCAGTCCCTTGGTGCCAGGTGCTGGCTCATTCCAGGAGTTCTGTCCCACATTGCCAGGAAGTCATATCCCATGTAGTGGGGAGGGCAGTGAGTTCACCTGCTGAGTTGGCATAATTATAAAGATTGGGGGCTCGGACTGTTGATTTGGTTGTCCCAAATCACTTCACAGTTGAGACAGTAGATATTGATGCACTCCTCTTCATGCTCCTCACACATGGGCTGGTCAGACTTCTTTTCTGGTCTGGGAAAAGGCAGGCAGAGAAATCTCTGTCACCTCCCATGGGACAGGGTGGAGGGGGCAATTGGCATGACAAAGCTCACCTTGCCCCTGTTCCTCCAGTCTTCTATTCCAGAAGACCCTCACTCCTCTCCCCCCCACAAAGCCCACTTCCCCACAGGCTTCACCTTGTTGCACGGGTAGATTTTTAACAACTAGCTAGGTGTGGGGGTGGAAACCCTGGCTGGCAGCACTGGTGGATTTCTGAGGTCTGAGTGCTTGTGAGAATACCAGAAATTCTCTGTATGGGGAAGTTGAATATTCCTCCTTTCTCTCCATTCCCCCAGGGGACTTTGCAAATGCTTCTTTAGTCACTGCTTCATGGAAGTAATTTAATCAAAAGGTTACACCCAGAGCTGGCCATGTCACATCTCTCTGGAGATAATCTAATCAAAAGGGTTTACCCTTTATGATATTAAATGAGGATTAAAGGACATGGCTTTTCTGGGGTACACAGCACTTTCAAGCTAGTACACACAGGTACGCAAAGTTCAAGAAAAATGCTAGTTTATATACATAAAGCACAACATCTCAGAATTTAGATATAACACTTAAAGCTCAGGAATAAATGTGACTGCAATCTAGGCCTCTATTTTCTTATAAGAATTTTTTTTAACTTTTTTTATTAATTAAAAATATTAATAAACAAAACATTTAGATATCATTCCATTCTACATATATAACAGTAATTCTTACTATCATCACATAGTTGCCTATTCATCATTTCTTAGTACATTTGCCATCGATTTAGAAAAAGAAATAAAAAGGCAACAGAAAAAGAAATAAAATGATAATAGAGAAAAAAAAGACTACACATACCATACCCCTTACCCCTCGCTTTCATTTACCACTATTTCAAACTGAATTTATTCTTATAAGAATTTTGTAAGAGAAATCATACAATATTTGGCCTTTTGTTTCTGGCTTATTTTTGCTCAACATAATGTCCTCAGAGTTTATTCACCTCACTGCATGCCTCATGACTTGCATAGTGGATCTTGAGGAGGCTAGATATAGGGTCACTATATAATTAGGCAATCCTTTTACTAGGAATATGCTCAGAAGAATTAAAAGTAAGTTCTTGAATAGACATTTGCACACCGATGTTTGTGGTGACATTATTCATGATACTGAGTGGATGGAGATGGCTGAAGGATACATCAGCTGAGAAGCAGAAGGTTGAACTGTGGTGTATGTATATATATATATGATGGAATATTGTGTGTAGAGCTGTGGTTGCTCTTGCCATCTTAAGTCCCATGCCCCAGGCTGCTGGATTTACATGTTTAATCCATTCATCAGTAGATGGACAACCAGGTTGTTTCCACTTTTTGGCTATAATGAGTAATACTGCTATGAACATTCATGTATATGTTTTCATTTCTCTTGGATAAATACCTAAAGAGTTGAATCATTGGGTCAAATGGTGATTCTGTATAACATTTTAAGGAACTATCAGTATGTTTTCCATTTTACATTCCCACTTGTATCCTTGCCCAGTACTTGTTATTATTGGGTCTTTTTTGATTATAGCCATGCTAGTGGTTATGAAGTGGCATTTCACATGGTTTTGATTTGCATTTCCCTGATGACTAATGATATTGAGCATCTTTTCACGTGTTTAGTATATTTATTGGCCATTTGTATAATGTACTGGTTTGAAGCTATTACGTACCCCAGAAAAGCCATATCCTTTAATCTTTATTCAATATTGATGGCAGGGATCTTTCTGGTTGTTTCCATGGGAATGTGACCCACCTACTTGTTGGTGGTAACTTTTGATTAGATGGTGTGCTGGTTTGAAAAGATGTATGTGCCCTAGAAAAACCGTGTTTTAATCCTAATCCCATTTTGTAAAGGCAGGCATTTCTTCTAATTCCTATTCACTTTTGTATGTTTGAAACTGTAATTAGATTATCTCCCTGGAGATGTGATTTGATCAAGAGTGGTTGTTAAGCTGAATTAGGTTGAGGCATGTCTCCAACCATTTTGGTGGGTCTGGATTAGTTTCTGGAGTCCTATAAAGAGGAAACATTTTGGAGAATGAAGGAGATTCAAAGAGAGCAAAGCAGAACAACATAGCCACGAGAAGCAGAATCCACCAGCCAGTGACCTTTGGAGATGAAGAAGTAAAATGCCTCCTGGGAAGCTTCATGAAACAGGAAGCCAGGAGAAGCTAGCAGATGATGCCGTGTTTGCCATGTGCCCTTCCGGATGAGAGAGGAACCCTGACCGTGTTCACCATATGCCTTTCCAGATGAGAGAGAAATTCTCACTGTGTTCACCATGTGCCCTTCCACTTGAGAGAGAAACCCTGAACTTCATCAGCCTTCTTGAATGAAGGTGTCTCCCTGGATACCTTAGATCGAACATTTCTATAGGCTTGTTTTAATTGGGACATTTTCTCAGCCTTAGAACTGTAAACTAGCAACTTATTAAATTCCCCTTTTTAAAAGCCATTCTGTTTCTGGTATATCTCATTACAGCAGCTAGCAAACTAGAACAGATGATTTCCATGGAGGTGTGTCACCATCCGTTCAAGGTGGGTTTGCTTACTGGAGTCCTTTGAGAGGGAACCGTGGTGGAAAAAACTTTAGACCACCAGAACTAACAGAGATCACAGCCAGACACCTTTGGAGTAAAGACTTCCTCGCAGGAAGTCTTATGAAATGAGGAGTAAAAGCTAGCAGATGTCGCCCTGTACCCTCCCATCTGAGAGGGAAACCCTGAACTTCTTTGGCCCTTTCTTTGGAGTTAAGGTATCTTTCTCTGGATACTTTAAAAAATTTAAACATTTTCAAGGCCTTTGAACTGTAAACTTGAGAACCCTGCCTGCTGAGCCACCATGACCTACCCTAGAGAGGCATTTCTGAAGCTGGATGCCAGTGCTCCTTGGTTTCTCTGTCATATCGCAAGGCACATGGTATTTTTTGGTATCTTCCTTCTCTTTTGGGTTTTGTTTTATTTTGCTTTCTTTGACTTTCTTTTTCTGAATTTCATTCTCTCATGAAGGACTCTGGTAACAGGATTAAGACCCATTCTGATTGAGGTAGGCCACACCCTCACTGAAGTAACCTTTTCAAAAGGTCCTACTTAAAATGCGTTCACACTCACAGGAATAGATGAACTTTAAGAACATGTTTTTCTGGAATATATATAACTTCCAACCACCACAGCACCCCTGCTGGGATCAACTGAGGTATATGTGAGGATTTATTTCTATATTCTCAGTTCTATTTCATTTATATATATATATATATAATCCTTATGCCAGTACCAACTCAAACTTTATGAGAACTGTCTCCGAGTTACCCTGTATGCTACCATTTGTCTTACATGATATTAAAATGTAATTGTAGTAGAATGTATAACTTTCTGCTTTTGGAGACTTTTTGCTTCTTGAAGAATCCTATAGTCAGCTTATGCCTTTGCTGACTCTGATTGAATGGGATGTCAGGCCTATATATAATACAAAAAGATAGAGTGTGACCTTTTCTTTCTGCTATTCAAGTCTTTAATGTCTTTCCTCAGTACCTGTCTCTTCCCTCCCTTCTCCATCACATCCTAGTCACAGGCTCTGCAGACTCACTACTGTTCACTTCATTATCTTTTATTACTAATTCTTTTTTTTTTTTTTTCCAATGACATATTCCAAGTTTATTCTCGAATGTCCGTTCACATCAGTGGGACCATACAGTATTTGTCCTTCAGTTTTTGGCTGGACTCACTCAGCATAATGTTCTCTAGGTCCATCCATGTTATTACATGCTTCATAAGTTTATCCTGTCTTAAAGCTGCATAATATTCCATCATATGTATATACCACAGTTTGTTTAGCCATTCTTCTGTTGATGGATATTTTGGCTGTTTCCATCTCTTTGCAATTGTAAATAACCCTGCTATAAACATTGGTGTGCAAATGTCTGTTTGTGTCTTTGCCCTTAAGTCCTTTGAGTAGATACCTAGCAATGGTATTGCTGGGTCATATGGCAATTCTATATTCAGCTTTTTGAGGAACCGCCAAACTGCCTTCCACAGTGGTTGCACCATTTGACATTCCCACCAACAGTGGATAAGTGTGCCTCTTTCTCCGCATCCTCTCCAGCACTTGTCATTTTCTGTTTTGTTGATAATGGCCATTCTGGTGGGTGTGAGATGATATCTCATTGTGGTTTTGATTTGCATTTCTCTAATGGCCAGGGACATTGAGCATCTCTTCATGTGCCTCTTGGCCATCCGTATTTCCTCTTCTGGTAGGTGTCTGTTCAAGTCTTTTTCCCATTTTGTAATTGGGTTGGCTGTCTTTTTGTTGTTGAGTTGAACAATCTCTTTATAAATTCTGGATACTAGACCTTTATCTGATATGTCATTTCCAAATATTATCTCCCATTGTGTAGGCTGTCTTTCTACTTTCTTGATGAAGTTCTTTGATGCACAAAAGTGTTTAATTTTGAGGAGCTCCCATTTATTTATTTCCTTCTTCAGTGCTCTTGCTTTAGGTTTAAGGTCCATAAAACCGCCTCCAGTTGCAAGATTCATAAGATATCTCCCAACATTTTCCTCTAACTGTTTTATGGTCTTAGACCTAATGTTTAGATCTTTGATCCATTTTGAGTTAACTTTTGTATAGTGTGTGAGATACGGGTCTTCTTTCATTCTTTTGCATATGGATATCCAGTTCTCTAGGCACCATTTATTGAAGAGACTGTTCTGTCCCAGGTGAGTTGGCTTGACTGCCTTATCAAAGATCAAATGTCCATAGATGAGAGGGTCTATATGTGAGCACTCTATTCGATTCCATTGGTCGATATATCTATCTTTATGCCAGTACCATGCTGTTTTGACCACTGTGGCTTCATAATATGCCTTAAAGTCCGGCAGCGCGAGACCTCCAGCTTCGTTTTTTTTCCCTCAAGATGTTTTTAGCAATTCGGGGCACCCTGCACTTCCAGATAAATTTGCTTATTGGTTTTTCTAATTCTGAAAAATAAGTTGTTGGGATTTTGATTGGTATTGCATTGAATCTGTAGATCAGTTTAGGTAGGATTGACATCTTAATTACATTTAGTCTTCCAATCCATGAACACGGTATGCCCTTCCATCTATTTAGGTCTTCTGTGATTTCTTTTAGCAGTTTTTTGTAGTTTTCTTTATATAGGTTTTTTGTCTCTTCAGTTAAATTTATTCCTAGGTATTTTATTCTTTTAGTTGCGATTGTAAATGGGATTCGTTTCTTGATTTCCCCCTCAGCTTGTTCATTACTAGTGTATAGAAATGCTACAGATTTTTTTTTTTTTATTTTTTTTATTATTAATTAAAAAAAGAATTAACAAAACAATTAGAAATCATTCCAATCTACATGTACAATCAGTAATTCTTAATAACATCACATAGTTGCATATTCATCATTTCTTAGTACATTTGCATCGATTTAGAAAAAGAAATAAAAAGACAACAGAATAAGAATTAAAACAATAATAGAAAGAAAAAAAACAAAAAAAACAAAAACAAAAAACCTATACCTCACATGCAGCTTCATTCAGTGTTTTAACATAATTGCATTACAATTGGGTAGTATTGTGCTGTCCATTTCTGAGTTTTTATATCCAGTCCCGTTGTACAGTCTGTATCCCTTCATCTCCAATTATCCCTTCTCTTTTTTTTTTTTTTTTTTTTTAATTAACGGAAAAAAAGAAATTAACCCAACATTTAGAGATCATACCATTCTACACATGCAATCATTAATTCTTAACATCATCACATAGATGCATGATCATCATTTCTTAGTACATTTGCATTGGTTTAGAAGAACTAGCAACATAACCGAAAAAGATATAGAATGTTAATATAGAGAAAAAAATAAAAGTAATAATAGTAAAATCAAAACAAAACAAAACAAAACAAAACAAAAACCTATAGCTCAGATGCAGCTTCATTCAGTGTTTTAACATGATTACTTTACAATTAGGTATTATTGTGCTGTCCATTTTTGAGTTTTTGTATCTAGTCCTGTTGCACAGTCTGTATCCCTTCAGCTTCAATTACCCATTGTCTTACCCTGTTTCTAACTCCTGCTGAACTCTGTTACCAATGACATATTTCAAGTTTATTCTCGAATGTCCGTTCACATCAGTGGGACCATACAGTATTTGTCCTTTAGTTTTTGGCTGGATTCACTCAGCATAATATTCTCTAGGTCCATCCATGTTATTACATGGTTCATAAGTTTATCTTGTCTTAAAGCTGCATAATATTCCATCGTATGTATATACCACAGTTTGTTTAGCCACTCTTCTGTTGATGGAGATTTTGGCTGTTTCCATCTCTTTGCAATTGTAAATAACGCTGCTATAAACATTGGTGTGCAAATGTCTGTTTGTGTCTTTGCCCTTAAGTCCTTTGAGTAGATACCTAGCAATGGTATTGCTGGGTCGTATGGCAGTTCTATATTCAGCTTTTTGAGGAACCGCCAAACTGCCTTCCACAGTGGTTGCACCCTTTGACATTCCCACCAACAGTGGATAAGTGTGCCTCTTTCTCCGCATCCTCTCCAGCACTTGTCATTTTCTGTTTTGTTGATAATGGCCATTCTGGTGGGTGTGAGATGATATCTCATTGTGGTTTTGATTTGCATTTCTCTAATGGCCAGGGACATTGAGCATCTCTTCATGTGCCTCTTGGCCATCCGTATTTCCTCTTCTGAGAGGTGTCTGTTCAAGTCTTTTTCCCATTTTGTAATTGGGTTGGCTGTCTTTTTGTTGTTGAGATGAACAATCTCTTTATAAATTCTGGATACTAGACCTTTATCTGATATGTCATTTCCAAATATTGTCTCCCATTGTGAAGGCTGTCTTTCTACTTTCTTGATGAAGTTCTTTGATGCACAAAAGTGTTTAATTTTGAGGAGTTCCCATTTATTTATTTCCTTCTTCAGTGCTCTTGCTTTAGGTTTAAGGTCCATAAAACCGCCTCCAGTTGTAAGATCCATAAGATATCTCCCAACATTTTCCTCTAACTGTTTTATGGTCTTAGACCTAATGTTTAGATCTTTGATCCATTTTGAGTTAACTTTTGTATAGGGTGTGAGATACGGGTCTTCTTGCATTCTTTTGCATATGGATATCCAGTTCTCTAGGCACCATTTATTGAAGAGACTGCTCTGTCCCAGGTGAGTTGGCTTGACTGCCTTATCAAAGATCAAATGTCCATCGATGAGAGGGTCTATATCTGAGCACTCTATTCGATTCCACTGGTCGATATATCTATCTTTATGCCAATACCATGCTGTTTTGACCACTGTGGCTTCATAATATGCCTTAAAGTCAGGCAGCGCGAGACCTCCAGCTTCGTTTTTTTTCCTCAAGATGTTTTTAGCAACTCGGGGCACCCTGCCCTTCCAGATAAATTTGCTTATTGGTTTTTCTATTTCTGAAAAATAAGTTGTTGGGATTTTGATTGGTATTGCATTGAATCTGTAAATCAATTTAGGTAGGATTGACATCTTAACTATATTTAGTCTTCCAATCCATGAACACGGTATGCCCTTCCATCTATTTAGGTCTTCTGTGATTTCTTTTAGCAGTTTTTTGTAGTTTTCTTTATATAGGTTTTTTGTCTCTTTAGTTAAATTTATTCCTAGGTATTTTATTCTTTTAGTTGCGATTGTAAATGGGATTCGTTTCTTGATTTCCCCCTCAGCTTGTTCATTACTAGTGTATAGAAATGCTACAGATTTTTGAATGTTGATCTTGTAACCTGCTACTTTGCTGTACTCATTTATTAGCTCTAGTAGTTTTGTTGTGGATTTTTCCGGGTTTTCGACGTATAGTATCATATCGTCTGCAAACAGTGATAGTTTTACTTCTTCCTTTCCAATTTTGATGCCTTGTATTTCTTTTTCTTGTCTAATTGCTCTGGCTAGAACCTCCAACACAATGTTGAATAATAGTGGTGATAGTGGACATCCTTGTCTTGTTCCTGATCTTAGGGGGAAAGTTTTCAATTTTTCCCCATTGAGGATGATATTAGCTGTGGGTTTTTCATATATTCCCTCTATCATTTTAAGGAAGTTCCCTTGTATTCCTATCTTTTGAAGTGTTTTCAACAGGAAAGGATGTTGAATCTTGTCGAATGCCTTCTCTGCATCAATTGAGATGATCATGTGATTTTTCTGCTTTGATTTGTTGATATGGTGTATTACATTAATTGATTTTCTTATGTTGAACCATCCTTGCATACCTGGGATGAATCCTACTTGGTCATGATGTATAATTCTTTTAATGTGCTGTTGGATACGATTTGCTAGAGTTTTATTGAGGATTTTTGCATCTGTATTCATTAGAGAGATTGGTCTGTAGTTTTCTTTTTTTGTAATATCTTTGCCTGGTTTTGGTATGAGGGTGATGTTGGCTTCATAGAATGACTTAGGTAGTTTTCCCTCCACTTCGATTTTTTTGAAGAGTTTGAAGAGAATTGGTACTAATTCTTTCTGGAACGTTTGGTAGAATTCACATGTGAAGCCATCTGGTCCTGGACTTTTCTTTTTAGGAAGCTTTTGAATGACTAATTCAATTTCTTTACTTGTGATTGGTTTGTTGAGGTCATCTATGTCTTCTTGAGTCAAAGTTGGTTGTTCATGTCTTTCCAGGAACCCGTCCATTTCCTCTAAATTGTTGTATTTATTAGCGTAAAGTTGTTCATAGTATCCTGTTATTACCTCCTTTATTTCTGTGAGGTCAGTAGTTATGTCTCCTCTTCCATTTCTGATCTTATTTATTTGCATCCTCTCTCTTCTTCTTTTTGTCAATCTTGCTAAGGGCCCATCAATCTTATTGATTTTCTCATAGAACCAACTTCTGGCCTTATTGATATTCTCTATTGTTTTCATGTTTTCAATTTCATTTATTTGTGCTCTAATCTTTGTTATTTCTTTCCTTTTGCTTGCTTTGGGGTTAGCTTGCTGTTCTTTCTCCAGTTCTTCCAAATGGATAGTTAATTCCTGAATTTTTGCCTTTTCTTCTTTTCTGATATAGGCATTTAGGGCAATAAATTTCCCTCTTAGCCCTGCCTTTGCTGCGTCCCATAAGTTTTGATATGTTGTGTTTTCATTTTCATTCGCCTCGAGGTATTTGCTAATTTCCCTTGCAATTTCTTCTTTGACCCAGTCGTTGTTTAGGAGTGTGTTGTTGAGCCTCCACGTATTTGTGAATTTTCTGGCACTCTGCCTATTATTGATTTCCAACATCATTCCTTTATGGTCCGAGAAAGTGTTGTGTAAGATTTCAATCTTTTTAAATTTGTTAAGACTTGCTTTGTGACCCAGCATATGGTCTATCTTTGAGAATGATCCATGAGCACTTGAGAAAAAGGTGTATCCTGCTGTTGTGGGATGTAATGTCCTATAAATGTCTATTAAGTCTAGTTCATTTATAGTAATATTCAGATTCTCTATTTCTTTGTTGATCCTCTGTCTAGATGTTCTGTCCCTTGATGAGAGTGGTGAGTTGAAGTCTCCAACTATTATGGTATATGAGTCTATTTCCCTTTTCAGTGTTTGCAGTATATTCCTCACGTATTTTGGGGCATTCTGATTCGGTGCGTAAATATTTATGATTGTTATGTCTTCTTGTTTAATTGTTCCTTTTATTAGTATATAGTGTCCTTCTTTGTCTCTTTTAACTGTTTTACATTTGAAGTCTAATTTGTTGGATATTAGTATAGCCACTCCTGCTCTTTTCTGGTTGTTATTTGCATGAAATATCTTTTCCCAACCTTTCACTTTCAACCTATGTTTATCTTTGGGTCTAAGATGTGTTTCCTGTAGACAGCATATAGAAGGATCCTGTTTTTTAATCCATTCTGCCAATCTATGTCTTTTGATTGGGAAATTCAGTCCATTGACATTTAGTGTTATTACTGTTTGGATAATATTTTCCTCTAACATTTTGCCTTTTGTATTATATATATCATATCTGATTTTCCTTCTTTCTACACTCTTTTCCATATCTCTCTCTTCTGTCTTTTTGTATCTGACTCTAATGCTCCCTTTAGTATTTCTTGCAGAGCTGGTCTCTTGGTCACGAATTCTTTCAGTGACTTTTTGTCTGAGAATGTTTTAATTTCTCCCTCATTTTTGAAGGATAATTTTGCTGGATATAGGAGTCTTGGTTGGCAGTTTTTCTCTTTTAGTATTTTAAATATATCATCCCACTGTCTTCTAGCTTCCATGGTTTCTGCTGAGAAATCTACACAAAATCTTATTGGGTTCCCTTGTATGTAATGGATTGTTTTTCTATTGCTGCTTTCAAGATCCTCTCTTTCTCTTTGACCTCTGACATTCTAACTAGTAAGTGTCTTGGAGAACGCCTATTTGGGTCTAATCTCTTTGGGGTGCGCTGCACTTCTTGGATCTGTAATTTTAGGTCTTTCATAAGAGTTGGGAAATTTTCAGTGATAATTTCTTCCATTAGTTTTTCTCCTCCTTTTCCCTTCTCTTCTCCTTCTGGGACACCCACAACACGTATATTTGTGCGGTTCATATTGTCCTTGAGTTCCCTGATACCCTGTTCAAATTTTTCCATTCTTTTCCCTATAGTTTCTGTTTCTTTTTGGAATTCAGATGTTCCATCCTCCAAATCACTAATTCTATCTTCTGTCTCTTTAAATCTATCATTGTAGCTATCCATTATTTTTTCTATGTTTGCTACTTTATCCTTCACTTCCATAAGTTCTGCGATTTGTTTTTTCAGTTTTTCTATTTCTTCTTTATGTTCAGCCCATGTCCTCTTCATGTCCTCCCTCAATTTATCGATTTCATTTTTGAAGAGGTTTTCCATTTCTGTTCGTATATTCAGCATTAGTTGTCTCAGCTCTTGTGTCTCATTTGAGCTATTGGTTTGTTCCTTTGACTGAGCCATATTCTCAATCTTTTGAGCGTGGACAGTTATCTTCTGCTGCTGGTGTCTGGGCATTTATTCAGATTTCTCTTGGTGTTGGACCCAGCAAGGTTGTAATATTTTTCTGTGAAATCTCTGGGTTCTGTTTTTCTTATCCTGCCCAGTAGGTGGCGCTCGTGGCACACGTTTGTCTGCGGGTCCCACCAGTAAAAGGTGCTGTGGGACCTTAAACTTTGGAAAACTCTCGCCGTCCTGGGGGTTCGCTAGCCGAAACGGCTTGAGCCGGCCCGGGGTCCGAACGCAGGGAGGGTTGCTGGTCGCCGCAGCCAGGGAAAGAGCCCGTCCGAATTTCCTAGTCGGCCCTGGGCAACAAGCGTGGCGGGAGGGCGCCAGCGGCAGCGGCCCGCCCGAGAGAGTGCACGTTCCCCGGGAGTCACGGGTTTGGAAGGGGCCTCCCCCACCCGTCACCGTTCTCCGTGGCCTGGGGGTTTCCGATCCAATTCTCTCAGTTGGTCCGGGGCTGCGCGTGGTGTGGGCGCCAGCCGTCTTTGTTTCAGGGGACCGCCTCTCCAATTCTCCCAGCCGGCCCGGGAAGGGGGAAGGGAGTAACTCCGGCCGCTTGCCACCCCGCCCGGTAAGGCCCGCGCGCCTCGGCGATCTCACCCGAGCTGCTTCTCTCAGCCAGCCAGCCGTTCCAGGATGGGGTACGCTGTCCTTTTTATCTCTGTTGTGGCTTTGGGCACTTTCTGTATCGTTTCTACTCCCCTAGTAGGTGTCCTGGAGAAGAAACTAAGATCCGCGCGTCTTACTAAGCCGCCATCTTCCAGGAAGTCCCAGATTTTTGAATGTTGATCTTGTAACCTGCTACTTTGTTGTAGTCATTTATTAGCTCTAGTAGTTTTGTTGTGGATTTTTCCGGGTTTTCGACGTATAGTATCATATCGTCTGCAAAATAGTTTTACTTCTTCCTTTCCAATTTTGATGCCTTGTATTTCTTTTTCTTGTCTAATTGCTCTGGCTAGAACCTCCAACACAATGTTGAATAATAGTTGTGATAGTGGACATCCTTGTCTTGTTCCTGATCTTAGGGGGAAAGTTTTCAATTTTTCCCCATTGAGGATGATATTAGCTGTGGGTTTTTCATATATTCCCTCTATCATTTTAAGGAAGTTCCCTTGTATTCCTATCTTTTGAAGTGTTTTCAACAGGAAAGGATGTTGAATCTTGTCAAATGCCTTCTCTGCATGAATTGAGATGATCATGTGATTTTTCTGCTTTGATTTGTTGATATGGTGTATTACATTAATTGATTTTCTTATGTTGAACCATCCTTGCATACCTGGGATGAATCTTAACTTGGTCATGATGTATAATTCTTTTAATGTGTTGTTGGATACGATTTGCTAGAGTTTTATTGAGGATTTTTGCATCTATATTCATTAGAGAGATTGGTCTGTAGTTTTCTTTTTTTGTAATATCTTTGCCTGGTTTTGGTATGAGGGTGATGTTGGCTTCGTAGAATGACTTAGGTAGTTTTCCCTCCACTTCGATTATTTTGAAGAGTTTGAGGAGAGTTGATACTAATTCTTTCTGGAATGTTTGATAGAATTCACATGTGAAGCCGTCTGGTCCTGGACTTTTCTTTTTAGGAAGCTTTTGAATGACTAATTCAATCTCTTTACTTGTGATTGGTTTGTTGAGGTCATCTATTTCTTCTTGAGTCAAAGTTGCTTGTTCATGTCTTTCCAGGAACCAGTCCATTTCATCTAAGTTGTTGTATTTATTAGCGTAAAGTTGTTCATAGTATCCTGTTATTACCTCCTTTATTTCTGTGAGGTCAGTAGTTATGTCTCCTCTTCCATTTCTGATCTTATTTATTTGCATCCTCTCTCTTCTTCTTTTTGTCAGTCTTGCTAGGGGCCCATCAATCTTATTGATTTTCTCATAGAACCAACTTCTGGTCTTATTGATTTTCTCTATTGTTTTCATGTTTTCAATTTCATTTATTTCTGCTCTAATCTTTGTTATTTCTTTCCTTTTGCTTGCTTTGGGATTAGTTTGCTGTTCTTTCTCCAGTTCTTCCAAATGGACAGTTAATTCCTGCATTTTGGCCTTTTCTTCTTTTCTGATATAGGCATATAGGGTAATAAATTTCCCTCTTAGCACTGCCTTTGCTGTGTCCCATAAGTTTTGATATGTTATGTTTTCGTTTTCATTCGCCTCTAGGTATTTACTAATTTCTCTTGCAATTTCTTCTTTGACCCATTTGTTGTTTAAGAGTGTGTTGTTGAGCCTTCACGTATTTGTGAATTTTCTGGCCCTCTGCCTATTATTGATTTCCAACTTCATTCCTTTATGATCCGAGAAAGTGTTGTGTATGATTTCAATCTTTTTAAATTTGTTAAGACTTGCTTTGTGACCCAGCATATGGTCTATCTTTGAGAATGATCCATGAGCACTTGAGAAAAAGGTGTATCCTGCTGTTGTGGGATGTAATGTCCTATAAATGTCTGTTAAGTCTAGCTCATTTATAGTAATATTCAGATTCTCTATTTCTTTATTGATCCTCTGTCTAGATGTTCTGTCCATTGATGAGAGTGGTGAATTGAAGTCTCCAACTATTATGGTATATGTGTCTATTTCCCTTTTCAGTGTTTGCAGTGTGTTCCTCACGTATTTTGGGGCATTCTGGTTTGGTGCGTAAATATTTATGATTGTTATGTCTTCTTGTTTAATTGTTCCTTTTATTAGTATATAGTGTCCTTCTTTGTCTCTTTTAACTGTTTTACATTCGAAGTCTAATTTGTTGGATATTAGTATAGCTACTCCTCTTTTCTGGTTGTTATTTCCATGAAATATCTTTTCCCAACCTTTCACTTTCAACCTATGTTTATCTTTGGGTCTAAGATGTGTTTCCTGTAGACAGCATATAGAAGGATCCTGTTTTTTAATCCATTCTGCCAGTCTATGTCTTTTGATTGGGGAATTCAGTCCATTAACATTTAGTGTTATTACTGTTTGGATAATATTTTCCTCTACCATTTTGCCTTTTGTATTATATATATCATATCTGACTTTCCTTCTTTCTACACTCTTCTCCATACCTCTCTCTTCTGTCTTTTCATATCTGACTCTAGTGTTCCCTTTAGTATTTCTTGCAGAGCTGGTCTCTTGGTCACAAATTCTCTCAGTGACTTTTTGTCTGAGAATGTTTTAATTTCTCCCTCATTTTTGAAGGACAATTTTGCTGGATATAGGAGTCTTGGTTGGCAGTTTTTCTTTTTTAGTAGTTTAAATATATCATCCCACTGTCTTCTCACCTCCATGGTTTCTGCTGAGAAATCTACACATAGTCTTATTGGGTTTCCCTTGTATGTGATGGATTGTTTTTCTCTTGCTGCTTTCAAGATCCTCTCTTTCTCTTTGACCTCTGACATTCTAACTAGTAAGTGTCTTGAGGAACGCCAATTTGGGTCTAATCTCTTTGAGGTGCGCTGCACTTCTTGGATCTGTAATTTTAGGTCTTTCATAAGAGTTGGGAAATTTTCAGTGATAATTTCTTCCATTAGTTTTTCTCCTCCTTTTCCCTTCTCTTCTCCTTCTGGGACACCCCCAACACGTATATTGTGCGGTTCATATTGTCCTTGAGTTCCCTGCTACCCTGTTCAAATTTTTCCATTCTTTTCCCTATAGTTTCTGTTTCTTTTTGGAATTCAGATGTTCCATCCTTCAAATCACTAATTCTATCTTCTGTCTCTTTACATCTCTCATTGTAGGAATCCATTGTTTTTTCAATCTTTTCTACTTTATCCTTCACTTCCATAAGCTCTGTGATTTGTTTTTTCAGTTTTTCTATTTATTCTTTTTGTTCAGCCCATGTCTTCTTCATGTCCTCCCTCAATTTATTGATTTCGTTTTTGAAGATGTTTTCCATTTCTGTTCGTATAGTCAGCATTAGTTGTTTCAGCTCCTGTATCTCATTTGAACTATTGGTCTGTTCCTTTGACTGGGCCATATTTTCAATTTTCTGAGCGTGATCCGTTATCCTCTGCTGGCGTCTGGGCATTTAGTCAGACTTCCCTGGGTGTTGGACCCAACAGGCTGAAGATCCTTCTGTGAAATCTCTGGGTTCTGTCTTTCCTATCCTGCCCAGTCGGTGGCGCTCGTGGCACACGTTTGTCTGTGGGTTCCACCAGCAAAAGGTGCTGTGGGTCCTTTAACCTTGGAAAACTCTCGCCGTGGGGGAGGTTCGCCAGCCGAAGCGGCTTGGAAGAGTGCCAGCCGGCCCAGGGGTCTGAACGCGGGGAGGGTCGCCGGCCGCTGCAGCCCGGAAGAGTGCCCAACCGAATTTCCTAGTCGACCCGGGGCGCCAAGTGTGACGGGAGCACGCCAGCCGCCGCGGCCTGGGAGAGTGCATCGTTCCCAGCCGGACCGGGGCGTCACGTGTTTGGAAGGGTCCCCCCCGGTCACCGTTCTCCGCGGTCTGGGGATTTCCAACCCAACACTCTAAGTTGGTCCGGGAGGCCTCGCGTGGTGGGGGCGCCAGCCGCCGTGGCCCGAGGGTACCGCCTGCCCAATTCTGCCAGCTGGCCTGGGAAGGAGGAAGGGAGGGACTCCGGCCTCTTCCGTCCCGCCCTGGAAAGCCCGCGCCCCTCGGCGATGTCACCGGAGCTGGTTCTCCCAGACAGTCAGCCGTTCCAGGATGGGGTACGCCATCCCTTTGATGTCTGTCGTGGCTCCGGGAGCTGCTCTGTATTGTCTCCACTCCCCCTCTAGCTGTTCTGGAGGAGGAAAGGTGAGGGTGGCAAGGCTGTCGAGGACGGTGGCGGAGGAGGTAGTGAAGGCGGCAGAGGGCACGGTGGTGGTTGGAGAGCCGCCGGAGCAGGAGGAGAAAGGGAAGGATAAGATGGCGGATGGAGCGCCGGATCAGGAGGGGAAAGAGAAGGGCAAGATGGTGGCGGGAGCGCCGCCGGCGGAGAAGGGGGAAGAGGAGGGCTGGCTGGCTGGCAGCGGGAGCGCTGCCGACGGAGAAAGAGGGAGAGGAGGGCTGGCTGGCTGGCGGCAGGAGCGCCGCCCGCGGAGA
Organism: Tamandua tetradactyla; assembly: GCF_023851605.1. NCBI lineage: Eukaryota > Metazoa > Chordata > Mammalia > Pilosa > Myrmecophagidae > Tamandua > Tamandua tetradactyla. The sequence continues at coordinate 223,483,295 of NC_135327.1, read as the reverse complement.
AAGAGGGAGAGGAGGGCTGGCTGGCTGGCGGTGGGAGCGCCGCCCGCGGAGAAAGAGGGAGAGGAGGGCTCGCTGGCTGGCGGCAGGAGCACTGCCCACGGAGAAAGAGGGAGAAGAGGGCTGGCTGGCTGGCCTACTAATTCTTTTTAATTTGTATGCTCATTCATAAATTTCACGATCTAAGAAGGAAAAGATTAAGTCTAAGTTTTTGTCTTTGGAAATCTAGCTAACTCAACACCTTGTAATTCATAATTGGATTCTCTTTTGATCTGGTTCTTGAGGGTAACCCTAATAACAGATCCTCGCCACAGCTTTAGCTGTGCTCGAAGGCTGGAAGCTGGAGTCATCTGGAGGTTTGTTCGTTCACAAGTCTGGCTGTATGCTGGCGATTAGCTGGAACTTTAGTTGGGGCAGGCAGCTGAGAGAACACCTACATGTGACCTCTCCTTGTGACCTGAGCTTCCTCACCACATGGGGGCTCGCTGCAAGGTCAAACGTCTTGAGAAAGAGAGCCAGGCAGAGCTATATTGCCTTTTTTCACCCAGAATTGGAAGTCATCACTTCTTCCACATGCTATTCTTTAGAAGCAAAGTGATTAAGTTGGCCAATATTCTACCGATGTCAAAGAACTTATGAACATGTTTTAAATATCCCCACATGAAAAAAAAGTCATTTTTATCCAACACCCCTGACAATCTCAGTTATTATGGCAACAGGCTCAGGTTCAAAGTCCAAGATCTCCCCATCTTAATCAGGTCCAGAGGGGAATGTGGAACCTTAGTTGTATGGCCCCTTGAGTACAGTTCCTCTCGGTATGAATGCTTGAGAACTAAAGAAACAAATTATTATTACTCACACCCAACATTCTTCTAAATTACTAATGACCCTCCCATTCACAAAGCGGAAAACTAAGAGGTACACGGGAGTCTCTAGTCCGTAGTAATTCTGAAATCCAGCCAGGTGCATGTTGACATTCTTTGATTAGGCCTCAGTCATCCTAAGTATGGGAATGATTCTCCTTAGAGCTTTTCTGTACCTTCTGCGCTCTTTGTTCTACCTATTTTTCCCATAAAAAAAGACCTACGTTTGCAGTTTAGTAGTTTTCTTAGCCTGCTTCGTCCCTGTAGAACTACTAAGGTCAAAAGGCTTCTTTGTGTGTGTGATGGGAGTGTGTGCGTGTGTTGTCTTGGTTCCTTTTAATCCAGGCTAGCAAGTAGTGTTGGTGCTACTTCATTTCTCTTACAAACTCTGTGAATTTCCTATGAATTTTATTTGGGTCCATTCCATTAGAAAAGTCACCCCCACATATCGTTTTGAGACAAGCTCTTTTCCAGCTTTGGCTTCTTGTGAAACTGTTGTAGGACAGTGCCCTTAAGATTCTTATACTTTCAAGATCTTTAGAAGAATTTGAGGTATTATCTTAAATCTCTTGTAAGTCTTAACAAAGGGTTTTACAGTCATCATCTTGGCTTCATTTTTGGACTATGTTTTTTGCTTTTTAATTTTTATGAATAAAACCAATCAACATACAATATGAACATTCTTTTTTATCACATAGTTATATATTCATCATCACAATCATTTCTTAGGACATTTGCATCAATTCAGAAAAAGAAAACAGAAAAAAAATTCATACATTCCATACCCCTTATCCCTCCCTTGCATTGATCACTACATTTCAATCTACTCATTTTTTTAACATTTGTTCCCCCATTATTTATTTATTTTTAATCCATATGTTTTACTCATCTGTCCATACAGTAAATAAAAGGAACATCAGACACAAGATTTTCACAATCACAGTCACATTGCAAAAGCAATCATCTTCAAGAAACATGGCTACTGGAGCACAGCTCTACATTTTCAGGCAGTTCCCTCCAACCTCTCTGTTACACCTTAACTAAAAAGGTGATATCTATTTTATGTGTAAGAAGAAACTCCAGTTTAGCCTCCGCTCTGTTTCAAATCTCTCGGCCATTGACACTTATTTTGTCTCATTTCTCTCTTCCCCCTTTCAGTCAAGAAGGTTTTCTCAATCCCTTGGTGCTGAGTCTCAGCTTATTCTAGGATTTCTGTCCCATGTTGCAGAAAGGTCCACACCCCTGGGAGTCATGTGCCATGTAGGGAGGGGGAGGGCAGTGAGTTTGCTTGTCATCTTGGCTGAGAAAGAGGCCACATCTGAGCAACAGAAGAGGTTCTCTTGGGGGTGACTGTTAGGCCTAATTTCAAGTAGGCTTAGCCTATCCTTTGCAGGGTTAAGTTTCATATGGACAAACCCCAAGATTGGGATCTCAGCCTATTGCTTTGGTTGTCCCCACTGCTTGTGAGAATATCAAGAATTCTCTACTTGGGGAACTTGAATTTTCCCTCTTTCTCACCATTTCCCCAAGGGGACTTTGCAAATACTTTTTTATTCACTGTTCAAATCCTTCTGGGATTTATCAAGGCATCATCACTCTGGAGAAACCTACAAAAATTCATGCCCTACTCAAGGTTCCATGTACTTTTGGTGTTCAATTAAGCTGCCCATTTTCCTAATATATTAGGAAATGCACCAGTTGAAACATAAATTTTTTACCAAATAAATATTTTTTGCTTTATTCTCACACATAAGTTAGTTTTAAAAATTATTTACTATCTACTTTCAACACCTTGCATTACTGACATTCCTTTGTTCTTCCTCATGCAAAACATTATTAAATTTGTACATTTAGTCACTATCATTGTACACTCTAGGCATTCCTAGATTATACCATCTCAGTCTTTATCGTATATCTTTCCTTCTGATTTAATTTGTGCCCCCAGGCCTCCTCCCTCTATCATTCTCACATTCAGCTTCATTCAGTGTTCTAACATAATTGTATTACAGTTAGGTAGTATTGTGCTACCCATTTCTGAATTTTTTCAATCAGTCCTGTTGCACAATCTGTATCCCTTCAGTTCCAATTACCCAATATCTACCCTATTTCTATCTCCTGATTACCTCTGTTCTTAACTGAAATTCTCCAAGTTCATTCATTAATGCTAGTTCATATCCATGAAACCATACAGTATTTGTCCTTTTGTTTCTAGCTAATCTCACTCAGCATAATGTCCTTAAGGTCCATCCATGTTGTCACATGCTTCATAACTTTATTCTGTCTTAAACAGCTGCATAATATTCCATCGTATGTATATACCACAGCTTGTCTAGCCACTCGTCTGTTGACGGACTTTTGGGCTGTTTCCATCTCTTGACAATTGTAAATAATGCTGCTATAAACATTGGTGTGCAAATGTCCATTTGTGTCTTTGCGCTCATGTCCTCTGAGTAGATACCTAGCAATGGGATTGCTGGGTCAAATGGCAATTCTATACTTAGCTTCCTGAGAACTGCCAAACTGCCTTCCACAGCAGATGTACCATTTGACATACCTACCAACAGTGAATAAGTGTGCCTCTTTCTCCGCATCCTCTCCAGCACTGGTCATTTTCTGTTTTATTGATAATGGCCATTCTGGTGGGTGTGGGATGATATCTCATTGTGGTTTTGATTTGCATTTCCCTAATAGCCAGGGAAGTTGAGCATCTTTTCATGTGTCTTTTGGCCATTTGTATTTCCTCTTCTGAGAAGTATGTGTTCAAGTCTCTTGCCCATTTTGTAATTGGATTGTCTGTCTTTTTATTGTTGCATTGAATAATCTCTTTATATATTCTGGATACTAGACCTTTATCTGCTATATCATTTCCAAATATTGTCTCCCATTGTGTAGGCTGTCTTTTCACTTTCTTGGCAAAGTTCTTTGATGCACAAAAGTGTTTAATTTTGAGGCATTCCCATTCATTTCTTTCTTCAATGCTCTTGCTTTGGGTATAAGGTCTAGGAAGCCTGTTATAAGATTTATAAGATATTTCCCTACATTTAGACAATGTTTTTCTAACTGTACCCTGGATTTGATCTTGGCCTAGAAGCCGTTTCTTCATTTCAGTATCATTTGACATGTAGAGAGCCTGCAAATGAGAAACAGATAGTTGAACCTAGTAAGTTCTGGTTCCTTTATATATAATAATCTTTCTTTAGCTCACCTATTTCCTCTATTATTTTACTTCAAGTTGCAATGTGGCAAGAATCCCTTTTCCTCAAGTTTTCAGTTTCATTTTCTTCACTTGCCAGGAAGCCCATACTGTCAGCCTTTTCAGGGGCCATCAGATTTCCACTAACGGTCTCTTTGAGGCCCTTTTGGTTTTCATTATACTCTTCTCTGGGTGCTTTCAGCTTCTCCCTATCTCCTGATCCTACACACTCCTAGATGTTTCATCATGTTTTGTTGTTTTTTTAATGGCCACACTCCACGTTTACTATCAGTGTCTGTGCCAGTTATTTATTGCTGCATAATAAACTACCTCAAAATTTAGTGGCTCAAGACAACACTTATTTTGTTGATGATGGTGCAGTTTAGGCCACACTTAGTGCAGCCAGCTCACTTCTTATCCACTTGGCATCATACGTGTTAACTTGAAGACTTGGAACTCAAATCTCCTAAAGACTGGGTCACTTCCATGTTTGGAAGTTAGTACTGGCCTTTGTCTGGTACTCTGGCTGGAGCAGCAGCTGGAACAGCTAGGGGAGGATTCCCCATGTGGCCCGGACTTCCTCACCACATGGTGGATGGGTTCTAAGGCAAATTTCCCTCAAGAGAGTCAGGTAGAAGGGGTATCACATTTTTTTGCCTAGGCTTGTAAGTCATACAGCATTTCCACCACATTTCATTCATTAGAAACTAATTCCTAAGGCCAGTTCGTATTTATTCAATGGGAGGAAATTAATTTCTCCCTTTTCATGGGAAAATTGTCAAAGAATTTGTAGACAGGTTTTAAAATCACCAAATCCATTGTCCTTTTCTTTTCAAATAATTATTACATCCAAAGGAAAAGTAGTTCTTCCCAGCTCAATACAACTGAAATTCCAGCAAGTTTTGTTGTTGTTTATTATGCTTCCTTATTTTGTATAAAGTAGCCAAGGATTACAGATAGTACTATTGAATTAAGGCATTTCCTAGTAAAAAAAAGTCTGGATCATCTCACTAAAGTTTATCCTAGGGAATGTGATTGCTCCTTAATGCTGAGAATCATTTCTCTTTGGAATGCAATTCAAATTAGCATAAAACATTTGCAGTTCAGAGACAGGCTTATGGCATTAGAATCCATATTTTATAAGATTCGTTCATTAAAGCCTTATTTCCAAATCTTATACTGTGAGTCATTTATGGGCTCAGACTTGAATAAATCAATATGATGAAAGTTCCTTTTGTCCTTAAAATATCTTCAGAGATCATATGATAAGAATGTTTGTGTTTGTATGTGGTTGTGTATCATAAATTTAAAAAATAATTAATTAAAAAAGAAAGGGAGGAATAAGGGGTATGGTATGTATGACTTTTTTCTGTTGTCTTTTTATTTCTTTTTCTAAATTGATGCAAATGTTCTAGGAAATGATCATGAATGATGAATATGCAACTATGTGATGATATTGTGAATTACTGATTATATATGTAGAAAGGAATGATCATATGTTAAGAATGGCTGTGTTTCTTTGTCATATTTTTAAAAAAATTTAAAAATTAATTTAAAAAATTTAAAAATGTCTTCAGAAATTATGGGGCATTAAGTTGGGGAGGGAGGAAATAAGAAACTTTTTGCCTTAAGGTGACTTATAGTCATTTTAAGAAGAAAAGACATGAAATAATCATAGAAAAATAAAAGACAGCATTAAAAACTAGTACAAAAGTTGCATGGCAAAGATAAGGATAAGAATTTATTTTTGTGATTCCTTGTGTTTTTAACCTTGTTCTTGATTTTCTGAGTAATTCAAGGGTCCTTATTCTAGGAATCTACTACAGTACAGATAACATTTTTTTGCAACCGAATTTATTTCAAGTTTAATATTGGTATGAGTTAAACTATTGTCAGCCTACTTCCTTCATTACCAAACTGTATTATTTTATTTATGCAGATTGATGATGTTACAGCAAAACTTGAAACTGCATCTTCAAAATGCCTGCATCTGGATGCAAGAAATCAAGTTCTTCAACAGGAGTTATTATCTATGAGAGCAATACAAAAGAAATGTGGAAAACTGGAGAAGAATAAAAAGAAGTTGGAACAAGAACTAGTTAACCTCAAAAGTCATGTAGAAATGAATATGCTAGAACGTGGTCAAGTAGAACAGTATAAACGGGAGATTGAAGAAAGAGCCAGACAGGATATATTAGAAAAATTAAAAGAAGTCAATCTGTTTTTACAGGTCAGTTTATTTATCTGTGTTGTGTTTTGATTTGTGCCATTGTAAATTATACTTTGGATAGATACATTGCATATGTTTCCTCAACATCCCTTATAGCAGTTTGATTTGTAGATTTCTAGATGTAAGGTAGCACTTGTGTCTTCAAATATTCAGTTTCTACAATTACTGTCACTAAATTGGGCTTTGGAAATAAAGATTCTTATTAGAGCATCACTTGATTATTAAGACCAGTTTGCATAGAACAAGACCATTAAGGGAAAAAGAAAAAAATTATTATTTAAAAAGCATACTTTTGGGTTATTTTTAAGTTATATTGCTCAATTTAAAATTTTACCTTGATTTTATATTTCTTTGAATTATCAGATTACAATCAGCACCAATATCAAAATGATTCTACTTTTTTATTGTTCGGATTTAATTCATTTGACATTAATGATAAATATTTTAAACTTCAGCTTTTCTCACATTCTTAAAATTGCCTTCTCAATCACTGATTTAAAAGACTACAAGAAAAAAAATACACTATAATTATTCTGGTTATAATAATAATTATTATTATTTTTGTTTGTATTTATTTGGGGGGGGGCGGCACATGGTCCAGGAATTGAACTTGGGTCTCCTGTATGAAAGGCAGGCATTCTACCACTGAACTACCTGTGCACCCTGGTTATAATTATTTTTAAGATGTATTCTTTTAATTTGCTTTAGACACAAGCAGCATCTCAAGAAAACTTAGAGCAATTAAGAGAGAATAATAATGCTTCAATAAGAAGTCAAATGGAACTCAGAATAAAAGATTTAGAATCTGAACTTTCCAAAATGAAAACTTCCCAAGAAGATTCTTATAAAACAGAGTTGGAAAAATACAAACAACTTTATCTAGAAGAACTAAAAGTTAGAAAATCATTGTCAAACAAACTAAACAAGTAAGTCAAAACACAAAATCATTGAATATAAATTTAGTTCATTAATTTGCCTTTAAAGTATAGTTTTTAGTGAGCTAGGTTTATGAGATTGGTAGATAGTGAAAACTAACTGAACAGTATAATTTTGTAAAATTATGTGAATAATTGAATTTACCTTTAAAATGCTAGTCTAGGATAGTTTGTGTCCTTTCCCCACTTTTTTCTTTTTGGTTTTACATGGCTTTATTATTTTTCTCTTAATATTCTCATATAGTGAGCCTGATATACCAGTATTAAAGCAAAGCTTTTTTTTGTATTTTTTAAATATATAAATTGTAGGCTTGCAGAAAAATCATACAGTAAATATAGGTTCCCTCTATCCCCCCTTTATACAATTTCCCCTATTATTAACACTTAGCATTAGTATGATTCCTTTGTTACAATTGATTGTAACAATATTATTAAAATTACACTACTAACTGTTGTCCATAGTTTATGTTAGACTTTACTGTTTGTGTTGTACAGTCCTATGGTTTGTTTGTTTTTTAATTTATTCTGGTAACATACATACAACCTAACATTTCCCCTTTTTCACCACATTCAAATATACAATTCAGAGACACATTCACAATGTTGTGCTACCTAAACTTTTCCATCACCCCAAACAGAAACCATATCAATGAAGTATTAACTATCCATTCCTTACCTCCACCCACCCTCTGGGAACCTGTATTCTAGTTTCTGACTCTTAATGGATTTGCTTATTCTAATTATTTCAAATCAGTGAGAGCATACAGTATTCGTCCCTTGGTGTCTGTCTTATTTCGCTCAGATGATGTCTTCAAGGTTCATCCATGTTGCCACATGTATCCAAACTTCAGTCTTTTTTATGGCTGATTAGTATTCCATTATATTAATACACTACAGTTTATCTGTTCATCTGTTGAGAGACGCTTGGGTTGCTTCTGCTTTTGGACCACTTTGAATAATACTGCTTTGAATATTGGTGTGCAAATATCTGTTCAAGTCTGCTTTTAATTCTATTGAAATTAACAGTGGGGTTGCTTGGTCATATGGTAATTCTATACTTAACTGGACTGCCAGACTCTTCCACAATGGCTGGACCGTTTTATATTCACACCAACAATGAATGAATGTTTCTGTTTCTCCACATCTTCTCTAACACTTATTTTCTGTTTTGTTTTGTTTTTTTTAAATAGTAGCTGTTCTAGTGGGTGTGAAATTCTATCTCATTGTGGTTTTTTTTATTATTATTAATTTAAAAAGCTTAACTAACAAAACATTTAGAAATCATTCCATTCTACATATGCAATCAGTAATTCTTAACATCATCACATAGTTGCATATTCATCATTTCTTAGTACATTTGCATTGATTTAGGAAAAGAACTAGCAAAACAACAGAAAAAGATATAGAATGTTAATATTTAATGTTAATATTTCTCACTACTAAGGTAGTGAGAAATGAACAAAGGTGGTTTCAGCAAATGCTTGAAAATAAGCTTTCCTCATCTCTAAACTGATTTCCTTAGTACGAGTGTTTCTGTTTGCATCGGGAGTCTTGTCAGTGGAGCCATTCCAGAACATGGCCATCGACAACGCTGAGAACCTTTTCTATCCCTTCTAGCCTTTGCTTGAATTTGTTGTGCTTGGTTCCCCCATAGAATATGTACTTCCCTAAAACAATTTTAAGACTGTAATTGTATGCAGTAGGTATGCTCTGTCACATTTTCAGTATTAAATCACTGTTTAATGGGAAATTACTATTATGGCAACTTAAAAAATGTAAGTCATTGAGATTCCTTTAGGGAAAAATGAAATCCTAAGCATTTGTCTTTTATAATGGTCATAGGGCTAACGAGCAGCTTGCAGAGATCAGCACCAAACTTCTCGTTGAAAAACAACAGAACAGATCTTTAGTCAGCACTCTTGCTATGAGGCCAGTCCTGGAGCCATCTTGTGTTGGAAATCTTAATAATAGTTTAGTGCTCAGTAGAAATCTTCTTCCAAGAGAAAACTTAGTTATTCCTTCCTCAAGCCCACGGCCTTCAAATAACAGCATGGAAAACTACTTGACCAAGGTTAGTTCTGTTATCTTTTTTCCCTGGGGTTTCAGGTTCCAGACACAATTCTTGTTTTTAATTTGGTGAAATACTGTGCTGCTTAATTACTTGTGGACCTTAAGTAAATGTCATAATTATTTGTGCTAATGAAGAAAGGACATAGAAAATTTAAATTCTTTTTCAAGACCCTGGGTCTCTCATTTTTAAGAGATAGCCATTGTTAACTTTATTTAATAAACGTAACTAAACTGACACATTTTAAATTTCTTGAAAAGCTATATTTAGATTTTAGAAAGTACTGTTTAATAACCAGTACTTTGAGATGCTTTTACTTACTTTCTTGTTGATTTCAGGTTGGCTGTTATTCATAACCTTTTTAGAGTTTTCCTGCATCACCCCAACTTTTCTACCCTTAAGTACAAATGAATGATTGGCATCCAAATATTTAACCAAAAATGGGTGCTGTTTTACTTACAGCATTTTTATTTCAATTTTTATAAGATGTGTCTATTGCCAGGCAGTTGCACCATATTTTTAAATCAAGCAAATGTTTGAATTTTAAAAATGAAGTTCACTTATGTTTCTACATCTTGCCATCGCTTGAATGGCCATGACTATTAGAGGGCATTGATAAGAAGAGTATCTTAATAGCAAAGAAAATAGCATTTGGCGATTAAAACATCTATTTCAGTATACACTGGCTCATCATTTTGGTGGTGTTTTCATCTTCTACTCTAGGAACGAGTAACATAGGACAGTGTTAAATGAAACTTCGACCATTTTTTTTGGCTTCATGCCATTGCAAATGAAAGAGTTCTTCTGGAGCCTATGTTATTTTTTTCTAACCTAGGAAGGTTTCTTAGCCTTGCTGCCAAATTTCCTAAAAATGAGTAAATTGACTATTTTAGTACATAAATGTAAGGTCCTAGCTAGCTTATATTTTTTCACCATTTAGTTAGCTTAATTTCATTTTATTTTTCTGAAAAAATGAGAAGGTTTCAGAGTCATGACATTGGATTATTGGATACAGATACTTCAGTCATGACATTGGATTATTGGATACAGATAAGAAAATGAGTGTCAGATACTCTTTTAAATTGTTAAGCATGATGTGAACTTAAAATGTTCTTATTAATTCTCACCAAAAAATCAGATAATGTATTATTTGAAAGAGTATGTAAATGCAGAAACAATAAAAAAGAAGGTATTTGAGGATTTTTTCCCCTTTAATTTTTTAGGGAAAGGGGTGTTTACTTTTTAGTATTTCTGCTAAGTTGGAAAGAATTTATTTTAAACTTAACATAGTAGTTTGAGGCATACATGGTTCCGTTGTGGGGCACGGGTTTGCCAGCTCATGCTAGACTTAATGAGAGAGATTAAAAAGCACTACTCTGTCAAAACAAAAAGGCATGTTCTTGGTGTCTCCATAACTGTTGTGTGATGCTGTGAAGGAGTTGCTACACAGTTGTTATCTACAGCATTCTTAGAGTTGCAGAAAGAAGGTACCTTCTAGAGTTGCTAGGAATTTATTTCCACTAGGAAAACCTAAATCAACATGATGAGAAGTGGTAGCATATTGTCTGATATGATGGAAGGGGATGGATTTTGGGTGGAGCATTACAAAACCACAAACTTTTAAAAAGGTTTTTAGCTATGACTCTAGAAATTAAAATGTTAAAGATAGCATTAATATTAAAATTGTTTATGAATCTTTACTTTGCAAGGTTTCAACATCTTGGATTATTCATACTGTGATTCCTATCATACCCAGCTTTTTTGTTTTCTCCTGGCTTTGATTATGATCAATTAGTCTCTAGTCTTGTGATTTCAGGTGTACTGCTTGTAGAAGAAAGTTTCCTCCACTTTCATAATATTTACTGTATATATTTACTGTATCTCTTACTTTGACATGAAGGTTACTCTTGCCGCTTGACATTTAGTGCTAATGGGCAACCACATATATATTTTGCTAATTTTTAGTTTCAGATTTCACATTCTAATTTAATTCTGGGATACTTTATCCTATACATGAGAAGTAGTTTTACAGCTTTATCCTTACTCAATTCTATGCTAAAACTTGGGCCAGCCACAGTGGCTCAACAGGCAGAGTTCTCACCTTCCAGGCCAGAGACTTGGGTTCGATTCCTGGTGCCTGGGCAAAAAACTAAGAAAAGAAAAAATTAAAACTAGCCTGACAGATAGATCACGAGCTAGATTTTAACTGAAAGAATTCTTAAGAGTTGAAAACTAAAAATATATTCCTGATAATTTTGTGAAAGAAAAATTTGGTTTAAAAATTTATGTTCAAGACTTGTCTAGTATGTTTGTTCATATCAAGTGCTGCATTCAGGGCCTGGCATGCAGGAGTTGCTTAGGACATGTTTAAATTTGCTTACATTTTCGAAGACTAATTTTACATTGATTGCTCTTGTATTTTTGGTGCATTTTGGATACTTTTAAATAATTTCTAATGATTTATTTAAGTAAGTTCTCTGTCAAGTGATTTTTTTCTAAAGGTTTTACAAACACATCAAAGTTAAAACAATTAATATTCATAAGACTTTAACTTTTTACATGACAGAACATTGTATCTCAACAGAATATCGAATCACATTTCTTCTCAAATAAAAATAGACCCTTTTAAGACTACCATGACAATGCCTGTCTATTCTGAATTTTAACTCTAATCAAACTATCATAATAGTTATGCTAAGTACTCATAAGTTAATAATTGAGTTTTTGTTGTTGTTTTGTTTCATTTTTGGCTTATCCAGGAAAAAATTCAGTTTAGTATTGAAAATCAATCTATGTAATTCACCTAGCAGCACACTAAAAATTTTCAAATGATTATATGGATAGACATAGAAAATATACTTGGAAAATTCCAGCATCCAACTCTTGAAAAGCCTCTCACCAAACTAGTAATAGAAGAGAACTTCTTCAATTTATAAAGGATGTCTATAGAAAACCTCTAATATCATACTCAGTAGTGAATTGCTGGATTCCTTCCTCTAATATTAGGAATAAGACACATGTCTGATTTCATTACTTTTATTTAACTTTGTAATGAAGTTCTAATTGCAGTCAGGAAAGAATAATATGGGATAGGCATAGTTTGCCAAACCCCAACCAAAACCATTCCTGCCAACCCTGAAGAACACCTAGGTCTTTATATGAGATTCTACGAAGGTCCTATGCACTAGGACTACTTTCCAGAAACCAACCTCATTTTACTATGAGTTCTTTAAATATGTATATGCCTTTGTCACTTAATTTTTCAGCTCCTTGATCAACAGACTATTCTTCAGTTATTTTCTCTGTAGCGAAATACATGTATTTAATATTACAAACTGATAAATGTAATTTACTTGAGACATTAATCTTTTTACTATTAGATTTTTAATTGCAGTGGTTTAAATGGAAGGATTTGTTTGATTTTATTCATTTGAGTGCATCATATTTATTTTTTAACATTTGAATCTCATTAAAATAATGATAAATTTTAATTTAAAAATATCAGTATAACTGTAGCCTGTCAATAAATACTTTTGATGGTCATGGAAAAATTGTTCTGATATCAGATGAAGGCATAACCATGGAAGCATAGGGCTGGACCAAAGAGACCTTGAGCCAAGAGAGAAGGCCCATCCACAGTGGTTGAAGGTGGGGGAGGGGGGCTCCACTCCAATGTTCCTGCAGAGTGTGGCTGTCTCCCCAGTGCTTGGAGAGGGTGGGTCTTATGCCCTTGCATTCGGGGGAACCTGGCTACCACTCAGGAAGACCCTAGTTACTGCCCTGGCACTTGTAAAGGGTGGGGCTGCTGCTTCAGCAGTCACAGAGGACAACTGTCTATCCAGAGATGACTCTCAGCCCTTAAAATCTATTAGAATTTGCCCTGCTGGGTTTCAGACTTGCTTGGAACCTGTGACCCCTATTTTCCTCTCCTTTCTGAACTGAGAATGTCTATCTTATGCCTAACCCATCTTTGTATGGGAAGCAGATATCGGTTTTCTAAGTTTAATAGGTCCACAGAGAGGAACTTTGTCCCAGGAAGGACCACATGCATAGCAGATTTTTATGAGACTTTATACTTAGAGTTGTCACTGAAATATGGCTTAAGGCTTTTGGGAATGTTGTGATGAAAGAATATATTTCATTCATAATGTCTTTTGTCTGCCAAGTGTGTGGACTCTGGTATTTGTCATAGCAGCCTGGCAAACCGAGCCATCAGTGTACCCTTTTAGACAGTGTTAGATGGAAACACAGGCAATATGGTTTAAAATATTCCCACACATTTCATAATTAAGTAGATAAATGTAACCATAAGTTAATTGTTTCCTAATTTCTATAAAGGAAAACAAAGTTACAATTAAAGTTATACATTGCTGTCCTCATTTCCAATTCTAGAAAGTCATAAATCAAAGAAACTACATTTGAAAACTAGCCCTAAAATCTAAATTTATCCTTCCTTCAAGCAAATTTTCTGAACTCTTTGTGTTCATACGAATAAAGGATGTTTGAATCATGATACAGGTAGTATGATATATTAACTTAATTTTTTGCCAGTAGGATTTTCACATGATATTAAGACATAGTACCACTTACTTTATGATTCTGTGTTGAAAAAGTAATAGCATAGATCATACTTTTAGATTTTGCTTTTCTAAAAGTATAGAATGGAAAATTTGTTTTATTTATTTTTTATTGTGGATATATATATATATGTATAACACAAAATTTCCTGTTTCAACCATTTTTTATACATTGTTGGTGTTAATTACATTTACAGTTTTGTGTTACCGTCGCTATCATCCATTACCAGGAATTTTTCATGATCCAAACAGAAATTCTGTACATATTGAGCATCAATGCCCCATTTCCCCCTTCTCCAAAGTATATTTTATTTTAAGGAAAAATCCATTAAAGTCAAAAAATGGTTTCGAACAGAGTTTTGCTATGAACTGCAAAGTAATGCATTCAGTGTTAAACATGACGTGAATTGATCAATATTCTTTGTACCATTAAGATCGCATACCACCTTTCTGAAATTATGTCTATTCCGTATACCAATTATTAATTGTGCTTTTTATTAGAGTAATTTAACAACATCATATATATTTCCCCCTTTGGTTATCTAAACTTAAAATAGGTAGAAAATTTAAAAATTTTATGTGATTATTTTTCTCCAAGTTAGGTTTATTCTCTAAAAATATCAAAGACTACATTTCATAAGATGTGTGTCATTCTTATTATATTGTCTCTCTTGTTTAACTTAACATCATAAATTATATTTGACTTATTGCAGATGCGGCAGGAATTGGAAAAAAATATAACTAGAGAACTAGAGGAAGAAGGTATGTTGATAAAAATTATGAATTAAATTTAGATATTGATTTTTGAAATTAACTGTAAATAGTAAATGGCATCTCTTTCTATTGTTTGGATATTAAACATAATGTTAAGTATTTTTTCTTATATATATATATTTAATGAGAGACATTAAAGCATAACATTCATAATGAAGAATATAATTGTTCTTCATTTCATCATGTTTCTGGATCTTTTAAACATCTCAAACAATCTCTGTATCCCTAACCTTTATTGTTTCTGGCTATAACCTTCCTTTACTTCTGCCATGCCTAGAGAGCTGAAACTCTTCTCAGAAAACATAAGGAAAGCTTTAGCCACTTCTCATCTTTACTGTAGTAGTAGAAGACTGAAAAACAGATTCATCTTGTGATACCTAGTTGAACAATTACTGTTTGAAAAGTGGTTACTTGACTAGTGGCATTTTGAATCTCCAGTTATTCACTGTGTCATTGCTTTCCTTTTGCCCTCAGGATAATTTCAAATTCCTTAGCCTGGATTAAAAATGCTCATACCAATATGGTTCTTGCTAAGTTATTCAGCCTTATCGCTTGCTCATTTGCCCCTACTCTCCCCCTTTGCTCTGGCATAATATAGACTACTTGTATCATTCCAGAAAGGTTCTTCCTCACCTGTGGCTCTTTGCAGGTGCTTCTCTCTATTTGACGTCATTTATATTTATCCTTAAATTAGCAACTTACATATCACTTGCACCAGAAGGCCTATGATATTGACATAAAATTGGGATAGATGTTCCTCCCATGTGTTGCAATAGTATTCTGTTTTTGTACCTGTTATCATATGTATGACTTTGTGTGGAAGTGGCCTGTTCATTTGGTTTTTCAGATTATAGTACTTACTGTAGAGGGGTGGACTTGGTCATTTCATCTTATAATTCCAGTTTGCTTGTCATAGAGCCTTAGCACACGGTTGTTGAATAAACCATGAATGAAGAATAAGGAAAGCAGAAGCTCTGATATTTAGTCACAGGGCTAATTAGTTACACACAGTCCATTGTGTAAATATGGGCAAATTATACTGAATAGTAGCCTTGTAATTTGTACTGAAGCTGTACAAATATTTTTCATTCTTCCTAACGCTAATAAAAATCTCAACTTTCTTGACTGTTACTTAGTTTTAACCATGAAGTTTTTAAGATTAAGGATGTAATTTTTTCTTTTTCTTTCCAGCTGCTGCTGAGTTTAAGCCTGGATCCTGTAGAGCTTCTCCTCTAGGATCTACTGATGAGTCAAATCTAAATCAAGACCTAGTTTTAAAAGCATCACAAGAATATGTACAGATTTTAAAGAAAAATTATATGATCTGAAAGATAAATAATAATTTATTTACTAGGCTGTTTATACAATGTTTTAATGGTTTCCTCTTGTATGATATGTGAAAATATTAAAATATTTTTGTATCATATCTGTTTGGTAAAAATTTATGTATTACTTTAAGCCATGTTTCTTGGAATCTATAACTTTTAAATGAATTTTGCAAACAAAAACCATCATTATTGAGTTTTTACATAGCCAAACTGCTCAAAATTCTAGCCATTTAAAGTTGTCATTAATATTTAAGTAGAGTTAATTGATGGCTTATTTGTAAGTTGTTATCACTATATAACTATAAAAAACCAGGTATCCATCATTTAATATATTGCTGCTATGTCAGTTGTCAATGGTTAGACTATTACAATTGTTATAGTGCCATCAAACTTATATAGAATTTTAATAACTGTATACATTGATTTATAGATATTTCTTCATGAAGAAATAAGGTTTGCCTAAAGCTTTTCACCTTTTCTATTTTTTATTCATTTTTAAAAACATAGAGAAAAAATTGCAAGTTTTAATACAAAGGACTGTTTCTCCCCTGAACCATTTGAAAGAATAAATTGTCCATGTGATTGATGCCCATTACTGTTGATTATTCTAGTATGTATTTCCCACAAACAAGGACATTCTGCACAACTACAGTATAACCATCACAATCATAAAATTAACATTGATACATTCTATCATTTAATCCCCAGACCTTTTAATATTTGCCACTTGTCTCAGTGCCATTTGTTGCAAAAGGATCCATTTCTGAATTGCGGATTGAATTTCATTGTTGTATCCCTATAGTCTCTGTCAGTCTGGAATAATTTCTTGATCTCTCCTTGAATTTCAAGACCTTGATTCTTTTGAAAATTGAATGTCAGTAATATGGAATGTTCCGCAGTGTGGGTTTTTCTGATGCTTCCTTATGATTAGATTCAGATTAAATGTTTCTGGCTGTAGAATCACAGAAAGAATCCTGCAATCTTCTCATTGCATCCTGTCACTTGACCCACAATTTGATTTGCTATGTTCTATTTTTTTTCAACCTTCAGCTCACGAATTGTCTCCTCTGCTATGTCCAATCTGTTCCCTGAACTGTCCATAAAATTTTTTAAAACAGTTTTATTGTACAATATAACATATATTCAAAGCAAAGAAAGAAGAAACAATAATTTTCAAGTTGTACTTCAACAAGTAGTTACAGAAGAGATTTAAGAGTTTGTCATGTGCTACCATTCTACTATCTCAGAGTTTCCTTCTAGCTGCTCCAAAACATTGGAGACTAGAAGGCATATTAATATAATGATTCAGCAATCATACTTGCTTGTTAAATTCTGTTTCCTCTGCTATACCTTCCCATCCTCTGATCCCTCTCCCAATCTATAGGGTTCTTTACAAATTGCCCCAATCCTGACTTTTCCATGTTGAGAAAGGGTTTCAACACTATAGGATAGGGGGATGTGAATCAATCAACAATATTGGAGAGGCTGGTCCCTCTGAGTTTCAGGATATATCTGACCTAGGGACCCTCCAGGAATTATAGATTTCAGAAAAGCAAACTTAGTGTATGAAACCTTCATAGAGTCTCAGTTCGAACCCTAGCTGTTCTTAAGTCAACAGGAGTGAGGTTGGTTGAAGTTTAGCAACCCTGGCAATTAGCACTATCTAATTTGAAGCTTGCATAAGAGTTTTCTACACTTCTGGGAAGATGCTGTAATGGGGCAGATTGAAATCACCCCTGCTCCGTGGAACAAGATAGGTGGGGGAGAGAATGACCAGGACTGTTATCCCATGAGGCGAGTACTCAAAGAGGGTTTCTAGGGTGTTCTGGGGGTGAGAGAGGCAGGGGGATTGGGACAGGGAGAGCGGGTGGGTCAGACCTAGCCATGATCCCCACTGGAGGCATGCAGTGAGGTGTGGTTCAGAGGGAACTGGTCATCCCTCTGCTCAAGCCTACACCAGCTATTGGCTGGGGAATCTTCCCCGAACATCACTACAGCTCGCAGCACCCATAGGGAGCCCTGAGGCAGCATGGCCATCAGATTGAAGAGCCGGGCCCCGGGCCCTGGGAGCAGTCACCAGACCAGGTGCCAAGAACAGCTGTTCGGGTGCTGTGAGGCAGCTGCTTGCCCTGGGCCTTGTCGGGTACCTCCCTCCTGTGCACTGGGACCAACCATAGCATTGCCACAGGCTGGGAAAGGCCCCCCAATCCTCCTTGCCATACACACAGACTCTCTAGTCAGACTTAGCAGTTGGAGAGGGGTGGGCCTGAGGGGAGGAGGTGCCTCAGGAATGCTACCTGCTGGTGAAAAGTGATAAGTGCAGACAAGCAAACTACTTAGGTTTTTTCTTTTTTTCCCTTAAAAAAAAAAAAAAAAAAATATATATATATATATATACACACACACACACATGTTTTATTTTTATGTACATATTTTATGTATATTTTTAATTGACTTTAAGCTTTTTATTTCTTATTTTTTATTCTATTTATTTTCTTTTACTTTAAAAATATTTTTATTGAGAAGTCTTTTTCACACACATATAGCACAAATATGGTATACAATCAGTGGCTCACAATATCATCACATAGTTGCGTATTTACCACCATGATCATTTTTAGAGCATTTGCATCACTCCAGAAAAAGAAATAAAAAGGAAAAAAACTCATGCATCCCATACCCCTTACCCCTCCTTCTCATTGACTACTACTATTTCAATCTACTAAATTATTTTACCCTTTGTCCCCTGTATTATTTATTTTTTATCCATATGTTTTTACTCATCTGTCCATACCCTGGATAAAAGGAGCATCAGAGACAAAGTTTTCACAACCACACGGTCACATTGTAAAAGCTATATAGTTATAGAAAAGTCTTCAAGAAAATCAAGGCTAGGCAGGCCACAGTGGTTAAGCAGGCAGAGTTCTTGCCTGACCTGGGTTCTGTTCCCAGTGCCTGCCCATGAGGGAAAAAAAAAGAAAGAAAATCAAGGCTACTGGAACATAGCTCAACAGTTGCAGGTACTTCCTCCAGTCACTCCAATACACCATAAACTAAAAAGGGATATCTATTTAATGCATAAGAGTAGTCTCTAGGACAACCTCTCAACTCTGTTTGAAATCTCAGCCACTGAGACTTTATTTTGTCTCATTTCTCTCTTCCCCTTTTTGGTCAAAAGGCTTTCTCAATTCCATGATGCTGGGCCCTGGCTCATCCCAGGAGTTCTGTCCCACATTGCCAGGGAGAACTCCACCCCTGGAGTCATGTCCCATGTAGGGGAGGGGGAGCTGGCCTAGCTTTTAATAGACCCTCAAGTAGAACTGTACCTCATACATGATATCTGGGCCTTGGCTTGATGGGGGAATATTGACAAACTAAGTGCAAAAGGGAACCTTCAGTACAAAACCAAGTAAAAGCAAAACTAGACCAACTTGCAAAATAACCTTGCTAAGATAATCAAATGCCCCAAACATAAAAGAAAATCACAAAGCATGTGGAGATCCAAGCAGAAACGGCTCAGCCAAAGCAAAAACTCCAGAGGGGACACAGAATAGGGAATACTCGAGGATATTTATAAAGAGTGAAGGATATCAGGAAGATACTAGAAGAGCATAAAGAAGAATTCAAAAAATTAAATTAAAGTGTAGATCTCACAGAGATGAAAGAAAAAGTAGATCAAATTAGAAATATACTAGGGACACATGGTAGATTTGAAGGCACAGATAGAAGAATAAGCTAGAAGACAACGATTGAATTAGAATAAACAAAAGAAGAAAATGGCAAGAAAGGTGGAATAAATGGAACTGGATTTTAGGGAAATGATGGACAACAAGAGGTGCACAAGTATAAGAAACATCGGTGTCCCAGAAGGAGAAAAATTAAAGGGCTGGGAAAATTAATTGAAGATCTAATCAGGGAAAACTTCCCAACCCTTATAAAAGATATAAATATGCAAATAAAAGAGCCCAATGAACTCCAAACAGAATAAATCCAAAAATATACTAATAGAACTTTCAAATGTTGAAGAGAAACAGAACATTCTGAAAGCAGGAGAAAAGTGATCTTGTACATACAAGGCAAAACACATAAGATCGAGTTTGGACTACTCAACAGGCACCATAGAAGCAAGAAGGCAGTGATATGATATATTTAAGATTCTAAATGAAAAACACTTTTAGACAAGAATTTTATATCCAGACAAGTTTCTTTCAATATTGAGGGAGAGATTAAAATTTTCAAAGACAAAACTGAGAGAACTAGTCAACAAGAGACCTACCCTACAAGGAAAGGAAAGGGAGTCCTGTCAGTTAAAAAAACAAAACGGGAGAGGGAGGTCTGGAGGGCACAGAATTGAAGACTACCAGTAAGGGTAATTTAAAGGATAAAAAGAGAGAGAGGGACTCTCTCTAAGCCAACTCAGCAGGTGAATTCCCACCCTTCCCCTATGGGGACACGACTCCCAGGGGTGTAAGCTCCCTAACAACATGGGACAGAAATCCCAGCATAGGCCAGGACCCAGCATCAAGGAATTGAGAAAGCTTTCTTGACCAAAAGTGGGAAGAGAGAAATGAGACAAAAATAAAGTTTCAGTGGCTGAGAGATTTCAATCAGAGTCTACAGGTTATCCTGTAGGTTATTCTTACACATTATATAGATATACCTTTTGAGTTTATGGTGTGTTGGAATAGCAAGAGGGAAGTATCTGAAACTGTTGGGCTGTGTTCCAGTAGCCTATTCTTAAAGGCAATTGTACAAAGATCTAATATTTACAATGTGACTGAGTGATTGTGAAAACCTTGTGTTTAATGCTTCTTTTTTCTAGGGTATGGACAGATGAGTAAAACTTACAGATAAAAAATAAATAATAGAGAGGACAAAGGTTAAAATAAACTGGGTAGATGGGAACACTGGTGGTCAATGAGAGGGAAGGTGAAGTGTATGGCATGTATGAGTTTTTTCTTTTTATTTCTTTTTCTAGAGTGATGTAAATGTTCTAAAAGATGATCATTATCATTCGCACATCATACAATCCACTTAAGAGTATAGATGTGCCTTCACCACCATAATCTATCTGAAGACATTTCCTTTTCTTCCACAAAGAATCCATACCCCTTCCCCATGCCCCTGCCTGTTAACATTTAGTTTTGGATAATGTTTTTGTTACATTCAGTGGAAGCATATTACAATGTTACTGTTGACTCTAGACCTAGCTTGAGATGATCATACTTTTTTCCATATACTATCATCCATTTTCAACACCCTGCAATATTGACATTCATTTGTTCCCCCCCCCCCATGCAAAAAATGTTTTATTTGTACATTTAGTCACCACGGTTGTTAACTCTAGCATTCCTAGGTTATACTGTCTGTCTTTATCCTCTATCTTCCCTTCTGGTTTCAAATGTGCCCCCAGCCCTTTTCCCTCTATCATACTCACATTCAGCTTCATTCAGCACTTATATTATTGCACTACAATCAGGTAGTATTATGCTATCCTTTTCTGAATTTTTACAATGAGTCCTGTTGCACAATCTGTTTTCCTTCAGCATCACTTGCCCAATCTCTACCCTATTTCTATCTCCTGATAACCTGTGTTTTTAACTTCAATTCTCCAATTTTTCTCATTAATGTTAGTTCATATTAGTGAAGCCATATGGTATTTATCCTTTTGTTTCTGGCTAATTTTACTCAGCATAATGTCCACAAGGTTCATCTATGTTGTTATATGTTTCATGACTTTATTTTATCTTACAGCTGCCTTATATTCCATTGTATATATATACCACAGCCTGTTTAGCCACTCATCCATTGATGGACATTTGGACTGTTTCCATCTCTTGGCAATCATAAATACTACTGCTATAAACATTACTGTGCAAACATCTGTGTCCTTGTCCTCACATCCTCTAAATATATCTCTAGTAATGGGATTGCTGGATCATATGGCAATTCTATACTTCGTTTCCTGAGGACCTGCCAAATTGCATTCCTGAGCAGTTGTACCATTTTACATTCCCATCAACAGTGGATAAGTGTGCCTCTTTCTCCACCTCCTTTCCAGTACTTGTCATATTCTGTTTTGTTGTTGTTGTTGTTGTTTTTATTGGCATTCTAGTAGATGTCAGGTGATATCTCATTGTGGTTTTGATTTGGATTTCCCTAATAGCCAGTGAAGTTGAACATGTGCTTTTAGTCATTTATATTTCATCTTCTGAGAAGTGTCTGTATATGTCTTTTGCCCATTTTTAAATTGGGTCATTTGTCTTTTTGTTGCTGAGTTGAAGGATCTCTTTATATATTCTGGATACTAGATCCTTATTTGATATGTGGTTTCCATATATTGTTTCCCATTGTGTAGGGAGCCTTTTTACTTTCTTGGCAAAGTTCTTTGATGCACGAAAGTGTTTGATGTTGAGAAGATCACATTTATCTATTCCTTTTTTCAGTGCTCGTGCTTTGGGTGTAAGGTCTAGGAAACCCCTCCTATTATATATTTTATAAGATATTTCCCTACATTTTCTTCTAAAAATTTTATGATCTTAGCTCTAATGTTTTGATCTTTGATCCATTTTGAGTTAATTTTGTATTGGGTGTGAGATACGGATTCTCTTTCATTCTTTTGCTTATGGATACCCAGTTCTCCAAGCAGCATTTATTGAAGAGGCTGCTCTGTCCCAGGTGGGTTGGCTTGATTGCTTTGTCAAAGATCAATTGTCCATAGATGAGAGGGTCTATATATGAACATTCTATTCAATTCTCTTGGTCAGTATAGCTCTCTTTATGCCAGTCCCATGCTGTTTTAACCACTGTAGCTTTGTACTATGCTTTAAAGTCAGGTAGTAAAAGGGAGAAGAGAGAAATGAGACAAAGTAAAATTTCAGTGGTTGAGAGATTTCAGAGTCAATAAGTTATCCTGCAGGTTATTCTTATATGTTACATAGATATCTGTTTTAGTTTATGGTGTGTTGGAGTGGCTGGAGGGAAGTACCTGAAGCTATTTAGCTGTATTCCAGTAGCCTAGCTTCTTGAAGACAATTTTATAAAGATATAATGTTTACAATGTGACTATGCGAGTGTGAGAACCTTGTGTCTGATGCTCCTTATATCCAGTGTATGGACAGATGAGTAAAAAAATATGGATTAAATGAATAAATAATAGGGGGACAACATGTAAAATAAATTCAGTAGATGGGAACATTCATGGTCAACAAGAAGGAAGGGTGAGGTGTATGGTATGTATGAGTTTTTTCTTTTTTCTTTTTATTTCTTTTTCTGGAGTAATGCCAATGTTCTAAAAAATGACCATGGTGATGAATACACAACTGCATAATGATATTGCAAGTCATTGATTATACACCATGTATAGAATGTATGTGTGTGAAAATTTCTCAATAAAAAAAAGAAGAAGAAAAAAGTCAGGTAGTGTGAGACCTCCCACTTCATTTTTATTTGTCAAGATATTTTTTGCTATTTGGGGCACTCTTCCCCTCCAAATAAATTTGGTTACTGGTTTTTCTATTTCTGAAAAGTAAGTTGGGATTTTAATTGATACTATATTTAATCTATAAATCAATTTGGATACAATTGACATCTTAACTATATTAAATCTTCTAATCCTTGGACATGGTGTACTGGTTTGAAAAGATTAATGTTCCCTAGAAAAGCCATATTTAATCCTAATCAATCTTGTGGGAGCAACTATTTCTTCTAATTCCTATTCAGTACTGTATGTTGGAAACTTGATGAGGCTATCTTCACAGAGATGTGACTTAGTCAATTGTGGGTATTTAACTTGATTAGATGGAGATCTCCACCCATTCTATGTGGGTCCCACTTGGCTAAATTTAAGGCTTGTCTTATCCTTTGGGAAAAGAAGCTTGATGTCTTTGAGAGAATGGGGGTTCTTGTGAGATTCATACAAAGACCATATGCAAAGGAAAAGATAGGTGAAAATATCCTGGAGAATTTCCTTTGAGGAAAGGGAGTGGAATTGGAGGGCAAGGCCAGGAATGAATATCTTGTATAGGGCAATAAAGATGGTCCCCTGGGAAATCCACAGTCTCCACATCACAGGAAGTTTCCCCATGAAAAATCTTAGCACAAACTCAACACTAAGTCTGCATAAAGGATGAAGAACAGCAGAGAAGACAAAGGAATATAAGATGGATTTATCAGTCAGAAGCAAAGGGAGGAGAGAGGGGTAGAAAGAAGAGAGAATGCGCCCAAAGTGGGGAAGTTAGGGGAAGGACCTAGGTGAGGAATTCATGGTAAGTAGCCCACCAAGATGGAGGAAAACAGAGGCCAATGAGAGTGACAATAATAAGAACAATGACATCCAGGAAAAGGTAGATGAGGAAAAAGAGCCAAATGGAGCAGCAAAAATCAGTGTTGAGGGGCATGACTTACAAAGTGCAGATTCCGTTAACTGGTGCCTTACTTGGAAAATGACTCTCCTGGCTGGCTCGCCAAAAAAGATGTTATCCAAGCTCTGCCAACACCAGCATAGAGCTTTGTTCCAAGCTAAGACTTTCCCCACAAGAAAGAATTTAAGGACAAGAAAGCAAATAGCAATGAGCAGTGAAGTTTATTGAAAGATTAGTACATGCTAAAGAAATTAGCACAGGTGTGCTCAAGAGAGAGATGAGCTCTAAATAGCATGGGTTTTGCTTGTTTTATAGGAAGTTTTGTTAGTAGTGATTCTATCAAGTACTAAAATTTTGTTTTGGACACCTAATTTAACAATATTTTTGACCCCAGCCTTTCTTTTATTAACTAAGAGTTCATTTCTGGCACACTTTGCCTCTCTTTGATCCTAAGAAGTTGGAAGTGCACTGCCCAAGTCAGTGCTGTTTGTGTATCTGGGTAGCATTTGTCTATCACCCATTGCAGAAACGGTTTTCAGAAAACTGGTAACTGATCAAAATGTTTCAGGTATTTGGATCATTGACAGTGGTGCTGCTTCTAACTGGATTGTGGGCTGGTCACAAGATCCAGTGTATTCAAAACTGTTGTTGCATGTTTCATGTCTTTGTTATTGTTGTTTCAGGGAAAGAGGGTAAATCCTGTCCCTGTTTCTTCATTTTGGTTGGAAGAAGTCCCATATACTTCAATTTATTTTAATTTTGTTAGCTTCATGGCTCACTGTGCTTCTACACTGGATCTCAGCCAAAAGGCTGAGAAGTGACTTGTTATGCTTCTTAGACTCTTCACTTTCCTCTACATTGAGATATTTGTTCTACATTAATTTTATTTAATATGACTTATCTTTTAAAATTTTCCTCAAACAGGGCATATAGTGGTAAATATTGTTGGAACTTGCTTAGTTCACTTATTCTCCCACAAATATTTCCTGAAAACCCATTATAAGCCAGGTACTGTCTAGCCCCTGGGGTTACAGCAATGAGCAAAAACATACAAAAATCCTTGCATCACGGAGCATTCTGGTAGAGGAGAGAGAGAAAACAAAACCTGTGTGTGTGTTTGATTAAAATTCATCCTGCAGGCTAGATGGT
Organism: Tamandua tetradactyla; assembly: GCF_023851605.1. Lineage (NCBI taxonomy): Eukaryota > Metazoa > Chordata > Mammalia > Pilosa > Myrmecophagidae > Tamandua > Tamandua tetradactyla. The sequence goes on along the minus strand of NC_135327.1, from coordinate 223,457,818 downwards.
GGTAAGCTCTATGGAAAAATATAAAGCAGAGAAAGAGAATGGAGAATGGCAGTGGCATGGAGGACAGGTATTTCAAATAGGATGCATGGATGTTCTCTGACAAATGGACATTGAGCAAATACCCAATGGGAAGACAGAATAAGCAGATGCTTTTAAATGAGTAAACCAGGGAGTGGAAGTGCTAGGTGCAAAGCCCCTGAGGCTGAGGTGGAGGAAGAACAAGGAAGCCAATGTGGGTGATGAGGAGGAGTGCTGGGGACAGCAGGAGATGAGAGCAGAACATTCAATGGTGTATTAGAGTTCTACAGAAAACAGAACTAACAGGAGATATGTATACATATGTATTATGTAAATGTTATGAGATCTGTTATAGGACTTGGCTCATGGGTCTGTGAGAATGGGCAGGGTACAAGCCAGGAACTTGGATTAAAGTTTTGATGAATTTCCCAGGAGAAGCTGGCTAGCTGGCTGAAGTAGAGATGGGGATTGTTGAAGGCAGTCCCCTTAGCTGATTGTCGATGTCATCAGCCATAAATGTAAGTCCACAGAATATCCTCACTGTAACAGTCAGGCCAGTGCTTGCTTGACTAAACAACTGGATACTATAATCAGGCCAAGTTGACACATGGACTAAACCATCACAGTCCACCCCTTGACAACTTAGCATCCATACATAGTAATGGTCATATTTTTAGCTAACATAATTCAACTGTCCTATGCATAACTGAAATGTATTCACTCTCCCCAGAATTGGGGAACCCATCTTCAATGGAATCATTGTTGGGTGTCCTGGTGGAAGCATTCCTCCTTTTGGTCAAATTAGTATAAAAGGTTACTTATTTTCCCTTTCCAAAGAAAGAGGAGAAAGTTTGAATGCAGAAAAGCCTATTTTTTTTCTTTCTCTACACACTCATACACATATCCATGAGATAGAGAAGAGACAGAGAGTGAATCATGACTGTTTTAAACAATAATTTGGGCTCTTGGCAATTTTATCAAGCCATACAATTAAAAATCTGGTCTTTAATACTCCTTAAAGTATAGAAGTAAAGGATGGACAGTTTGTTATTTTGTACAAAATTTAGACAAAAAGGGATGACAGTGTCCTCGTGGGACAAAGTGATAGGGTAGTTGATATCAGTCATTAGACAGCCAAGGGCCAACATGGGAGGCACATGAATGTGAACAAACTGGCTGTGGTGGCCAAGATGGAGATCATGCATGGGCCTGAGGTACAGCATCCCACTTGTGAGGTGTGGTCTGGCACCTGCTGCTGTAGAGACCCCTGCTCAGCTCCAGTGTGGCATCGTCCTTGAGAAGACCAGCTACCTATCTGGTGGCAAGTAAGCTACTTTGGACCCTTTTCATCTTGGAAAGACCAGCAGTTCATTCTCAAAGGAGTAGTACGCATTCCTGATATGTGTTTATCTTTCTTCCCTTCAGGGCCTCAGCCAGTACGGCTGTCTGAGAGCTTACAAAGTGTTTGACCCCCTGCCAAGGGAACATATAATATTGCATCATGTGGGAGGCCAGTCATTTGGGGAGTGGCCTCTCATTGTGAGAGACATTGGTTGTATCATGTACTGCACCAAGGAACAGTTGTTGACAGTGTCGAATGGTCTGTTGGAAACACAGCTGAAGCACCAGCTCAGACTGGGTAATACCCTGAGAGGACAGGGTGCCATCCTCCAGGATAGAGTATGTGCATTGATTTAAGAAATCTTTATGTGGGCCTGTGTCTTTAAAAGGAAGACTAGGAAAGGATCCAGAAACTAAGAAGTGGCCCTAATTACTAATATTTTTAATGACCCAATGGGGAAATTTATGCTTCCTTTCCCTCTATCTCTGGAATATGAATGGTTAAGGGACCTAGTTCACAAAGGAACACACTTTTGTTAAGAGATTCAGCAAAAGTCTTATTAAATTGCTATAGCTACCACCTGGAAACTCTGTGCTCTTTTCATCCAAAGATAAGGCGGTGGGTGGAAGGGCCACTATCTTGACAAGTTTTATTTGCCTGGATCATCAAAGGCAATGGGGCTGCCATTACAGGTTGGGGACAGACAGGAAAATAAGTGACACCCACTGAATCCACTTGGGCACTGCTCGCCCAACCGTTATTGAGAAAGTGTAGAGTCAGCACCCCCAATCTGAAATGTGCTTGGTGACAGGGCTCAAGCCACTAGGGAATCCACCAAGGCCAGCAGAGCTGGGGTGAGATAAATCCCAAATGGGTAGTGGGGGAGGAGAGGGCGAGTTTCATTCCTGTTCCCAAGATCAGTTGTAGTGGTGGGGGCTATAGTTGGTCTCACTAACCTCCCTCCTCTAGGGCTCCCCTCAGGAGGAGTGGCCAGGAAGAGCTGGTCCTCAAAGTATGTGGAGAACCGTATCCAAGTAGCTCAAGGGGTGATTTGTATTCCTCCTCGAAGTGCACTGCCCAGATTTTCCTTCAATGAGGGAATGGTTTACAGGTAGCAGGGAGAGCAGCCAGCCTCTGGGCCTCAGGTTCTCAGCCCCTTCAGGGTGCGCCTCAGTGAAAGAGGCCACATAGCCCACGTCACTTCTTTCCTGGGCAGCTGCATCTAGTCCTGAGCAGGGTGACCCAGTATAGGATAGAATTATCGCTCTGCCTGATTCTGCTTCTGACTCCTTCATTTCACAGGCATGAATCCCATATAAAACAGGTGAACCTCAAACTCTATCTCTGCTTCTGGAGAACCCACCCCACAACATTTGGGCGTTTTTAACCTCCCATCTTTATTGAAGGAGGTGAGTAGTTAGGGTGTATTAGTCAGGCTTCTCTAGGGAAACAGAACTAAAAGGAGATATTTGTAAATATGAGATTTTATAAAAGTGTCTCATGCACCTGTGGGAATACACAAGTCCAAATTCCGTAGGTTAGGTGGCAAGCTGGCAACAATGATAAAGATCTTCAATGACTTCCCAGGAGAGACTGGCTTTTGACTGCTGAAATTGTCACCTCCCCCTAAAAAGTCTCCAGCTGATTGGATCAAGTACAACTAATTGGCTCTCATTGTGGAAGCCATCCCCCTTAGCTGGTCATAGATGTCATCAGCCATAGAGGCAATCAACTGACTCATGATTTAAGTCCAAAAAATGTCCTCGCAGTAACAGGCCAGTGCTGGCTTGACCAAACAACTGGGTGTGGTCACTGGCCAAGTTGACACACGAACCTAACCATCACGTAGGGTGTTTGGCATCTTGTTTTTGTGTGATAGCAGAAAATGGTGGAGTAGTGCTAAGAACGGGGTGTTAGTAATCAATAAAATGAAAATTCTATAAAACTGATAAATTACAGAAGAGAAAAGAGACTGAATAGCAACTTGATCAAACTTGCAAACATAATAGAAGGGAGAAAAGGAAAACAATATGGTGTGATAAATAAAAAATAAAGGAAGATGAAATGAAAAAGATCAAACATATCAATTAATGCACAAATAGTAAGTGGACTGAAATTTTCCCATTAAGAAAAAGATGTTTTCAAGCTGGATTTAAAAAAGAAACAAAATCCAGCTATGTTCTGTTCATAAGATATTCAGTTGAATATCATAAAAGGAGGTTGAAAATATAAGGATGGGAAAAAGTTATCAAGAAAACACAAACAAAAAGAAAACAGAACTGTCAGCATTAAAATGAAACAAGTACCCCAACCAAAACCATTCCTGTCAACCCTAAAGAACACTTAGGGCTTTCTCCGAGATTCTACAAAAGCTTCATGAACTATGATTACTTTCCAGAAACCTGCAACCTCCAGATGAGTTCCTAAGCCAGATAAATGCTGAAGTGCAGAGGGGCCAGCCTCTCCAAGAACATCAACTAGTTCCATCCCCCATCCCATATTATTGATACCCCTTTCCAACATGAAAAAGTTAGAATGGGCATAACCCAAATACCCCTAAAGAGTGGGAGAAAGATCAGAGGGGAAGGAGGCGTTATAACAGAGAAGATAGGATTTAACAAATGAGTGTGACTGCTGAATCATTATATTGATATTTTGTTTAGTTTCCAGTGTCTTGGAGCAACTAGAAGGAAAAACCTAAATTATGGAACTGTAACCCACTTAAACTTTGAAATCTGTTCTGTAACTACTTGTTACAATATACTTTGAAATATATGGCTTTTTTGCATATATATTATATTACACAATAAAAAATGTTTTCAAAAATGAAATGAGTGGAATTTAAGGTTGAAGGGACAAAGATACAAGGTTATTATACAGTGCTAATAAAGCCAATTCTTTAGGAGATGTAAATGTAAACATAGCGATTGTGCAGCAGCTACATATTTCAAACTGTAAGAAATATAAGGAGATCTTGCTGAAAAGAAAATCCAATACAATTTTGGGTTAGTTTAGAAAATGGGTTCACCTGCTTTAACAGAAACAAAATTATAGTACTTTGGAATATGTATACAAACACACACACACACAAAAGTAAAATAAATAAAAAATGATATAGAAGTTTGATTTCTCTTATTCACGAAAGTTTGCCCTGGCCCGCGATCTGTCTCTCAAGGTGAACTAGAATTTCCGAGTTCTTCTATCTTGTGGCTTTTCCATTCTCTGGATTGACTTTTATGATTGTTATTTTTTTATTCAGCCCAGCCACATAGAATCTAATGTACATGATTTCACTCTATGCTAATATAATCCCTTCTTGTTCTCTCTTTTTCTCTCTCTCCTTCTTTCGCCACCCACTCTCTCACTTGTCATCGTTCTCTTTCTCTCCTTGCCATGGCCAACTTCACAATCATTCTCCAAGTCCTCTACCATCTCTCTCCCCATACGTCCTATCCATATCAGCCCCAGGCAGGTAGTGTCAATTTGTACATCTATTTTTTATTCCTATGAAAAAGAAAGAAATATATCCTATTTCATATTAAGGTGTGTTACTAAGTTTAAATGTGAATTCTTTAAATTACTGTATCAATTTAGGCTAAGAGGTCATGACGTCTGTTAAAAATGCATGTCACTTGAACATTCTTGCTTTTGGGGAAATCCTTGGAAGAACTGATCTGCCAGCGGATGTATCATTTAGCAGACTACATCTCTAACGCAGAGTCGGGCTGGCTTGTGTTTTTCATGCTGCCATTTTGCTGTGATAATAAGGATGTGTGTGAATCAGCCCTTGGCATTTTCCTTCAGGATAGTCCCATTTGCACTTTGCTTGGGAAGGAACTCTGCAAAATGTGGGGCATTTTGGATGACTTCTTGAGCTCATGCTCATCTTGGTTCATTTCTTTGATCATTCCAGCAGTTTCTGGGAAGGTGTGCACTTTCACGGACCCTAGAAAGTTCCAACACCTGCTGTCTCTGGTGTTCCTGGTCATACCTTGAAGACATTTGCCAATTATCATGCTAATGCCTAGAACACATTTTGAGTTTTTACCCCCTGAATTCATCACCTTAGCATCCAGAATTAAGACCTACCTTTGACACCAAAGTATAATCACGGAGACTATTTTTTTCAGTAAGTTGGAATTTCTTACCTGAAACAGCAACAAGTCTGAATGTCAGGGAATGTGTCTACACTGTGGTGATGCTCTAAAGGAGGAAGAGAGGTTTTATTTAGGGGTTTCAGGACACTGAGGAAAATGATTACTGAAGGTGGACCTGATTTTGGCAACAATTCTTTAATATGAAAAAAGTGAGATAAAATTTTTATTTTTGCTTTTGTATAACCACAAGATGGCACCAATTTCCTGTTTTTAAAACCTTGGCACATTACTGTGTTTTCATTTTTTTACATTTTTTTTCCCCTAAAGATTACAACCTTGTCTCAATTATGGACTCGTTGTCTATAAAAGTAGGGTCACTGCATTAAACAAGAATCCTTTGCTGGAATAAGATTTGTAATTTGCTTTGCTTGTACCAGAGCTTCAATGTGGAGTGAGTGACTCTAATGAGTTTTGCTTACAAACGCTCAGTGACAGATTAAGCTTTTAACTCAAAGGCCATTTTATAAGACTTCGCTCATACAAACTTAACAGATTTTATTTTTGTGAAAGGAAAAGAACTACATCTTTTCTACATTTTTCATATGCCTGCCAGTAAAGAAGCAATAGATACTTTAGAAATCTATGCATGCTTCAGGATCTTGCTATATGTCTTGTGTTTATTATGTGATTTGGAGTTTTAGAAAGCCAAAGACCAGACAGTCAGAGCAAATTGCATCTAATTACTCTTCTGCCAGTTTTCCTGATTATCCTGTAGAAGGAATCTGGGGTCTCAAAATGCCTACAAAAGAAAATTCGGCTAAACATATTAGCAATCACAGTTTCCGCGGTGTTAGCTTTAAAGGAACTTGAAATTGTGAAGTTTTTCTTTGCGGGTTTTAAAGCTCTGAGGCTCTAACCTCTGGTGAGTTGGGCCAGTGCCTAGAAATGATGAGACGACATCAGATTAAACATGCCTGTTACAATTTTTTTTTGTATTAGTTTAAAAGTGTTAGAGCAGCTGCTCCAAAGGAAAGATTTATGGCAAATAAGGAATTACTTCCTCATTTAAGTGAAAAAGCCCACAGGTAGCCTGGCTTCCAGTGTAATTGGATTCTGGACTCAAATAATGTCATTAGGTCTTAGTTTTCCCCTCCATTTCTCTTCTCTGCCTGCCACCCTGCTGACTTCATATGTAAGCTCTCCTTTGTGCCCCCTGGAACTTCTGGACTCTCTCTGCATGGTGGCAGGATGATGCAGCAGGCCTAGTGTCATATGCGCCCCACACTCAAGCCCCACATTGGGCCCCTTACTTCCCGGAGTGAGAACCATGAACCGGGCTCTGTGGCCAGGGGATGGTTGTGCTGAGAAACTCAGGCCTGAGTCGTGGCCCAGCCTTGGGGCAGGGATAGAGCCACCCTGAGCACGTGCACCTACATTCAGGCCAAAATAAGGGGCCATTAGGAGAAAAAGGGAAAAGAGTGGGTGCTGAGGCAGGATCCTACACCAGAAAAACATTTACAGTACTGAGCCTAAGAATAAGAGAATCCTGGCTTCAGAGGAAATCTCCATGCTTCTGAAAATGTCATTTTTGAATGCATATTCTAAAAGCTTTGGAAAATACCAAAGTGAAAAGATATGTGATGGGGGCATCTACTTGAATCTCTATTTAGGGCAAAAGTCGTATTAGGTAGGTCGAGTTTTCTTTGCTGCCCCCTTACATATATTTTCCTCACCTACTCGCATTGTGGAGATACCCGGTCTCCAGTACTTCTCTAGCACCCTGGATGTTCCAGAACTTTCTTATTCCTTGCCAACAAAACTCACCTTTCCTGAATCCTACTCTGTGTTTGCTATCATCAAACTGTTTGACATTACCTATCAGATTTTCGGTGTTTTAAATGAAAGAATGATCAATAGTATGTATTAATTCTACTCATGCACCAGTGGCCCACCATGCTGCGAATTCACTGGGTCCATAGGCTGTGTCTTACTCATCTCTGTGATCAACACTGACCTCTCAACAGATGTTGGTGAAATGAATGAATAGTTAGGGCTTCAAACTTGATGTAGCTGGTACCAGGAATCTGTGTGTTTCAGAGTTTGTAAACATTTGCCTAGTCTGACTGAGAAAGCCTGCCTTGCCTGCCTAGTTGTAGCTCTTTGATCCCATAGCAGATGGTGAGTGAAATAAGCACTGCCTCTCTATGGGAAAGATGCTACTGAGAGTACTGCGGAGGTGCTCATCAAATGGTCTCTTCTTATCTTTTACATTTTTCCATTTTTTAGAGCTGGTTGGGGACAACATTAGCTGTTCACTGTACTTTCAAAAATGATCTGCCACAGGGCACTACATGATCATCCCTGAGTCTTCCTTCCTTAGGGTTAGAGTTTACAGCTAACAGTTAGTGCCAGGTAGAGTGGGGATGGTGTAGGTACAATGGGATTAGCTGGGATGTGTGCTCTAGCAGTCATGCCTGCTAAGGAGGGGAGTGGGCTGCCCCAGGAAAGCATGACTGGTCCTAAGGTAAGTGTGGCCACTTTCATGACCAGGTCGATGGATTCATGTCCCCCAATGAAAGGCTCTTGCAATCTCCATCTCTGTTCCCATGGGCGTGTAGCCCTTTGTGAATAGGACCTTTTGAAGATGTTATTGTCCATGAAGGCATGGCCCACTGAGTGGGGTGGGGAGGTCTTAACCTATATTACTGGAGGCCTTAGAGAGGGAAAGCCCTGGGGAGAAGCTGGAAGCCAGTGGGAACCAGAGGAGCCAATACAGAAGAGAGAGACACGGTCTTGTGACAGGAGGCAGAGGCAAGCCAGGGAACCCCAAAGATTGTGGCAAGCCAGCTCCAGAATTCTATGGCCTTTGGGGACAAAGGGTAGCCTCGAATTTTTTTTTTTGTAGTTCATGAAGGAACTTTTTTGTATTTGTAGTGTTAATCAGTGGGACACATAGGTCTATACAACCCCTTTCAATCACATTCACCTTCAATAGGGTAATATTACTTATAGACCCACTAGTGAAATGCCTTCACTACTTATTCCCTTACACTGGAGTTCAACCTCATTAGCCAACCATTCACCCACCTCTAGCTTCTATGTATCTCTAAGTCCCCTATATCCTGTATTATAAGCCTAGAATTTTATCTTTACCATGGTCATAAAAGTGGAGTCATGTAGTATCTATCCTTTCGTATCTGGCTTATTTCACTCAGCGTTATGTCCTCAACGTTCATCCATCTTGTCATGTGCTTCAGGACGTTGTTTCATCTTACTGCTGCAAATATTCCTTCGTATGTACATACCACATTTTGATAATCCACTCACTGTTGATGGGCACTGCAGTGGTAGGATGGGGAGGCTGTGTGGATGCATGGGGGCTGGGGTTCAGGTAGGATGTGGGTCAGTGCGTAGTGTTCAGATTATCGGACATGGGTGGGAGTAGGGGTGTTGGGTGGGTGTGAGTGTGTAGGTGTGGAGGGGGTTGGAGCAGGTGTGTATGTGTGTACAGGGTAGGGGCTATGCAGCAGAAATTCACGTATGCAGGAGGGGAGGTGGGTCTTGGGAGGGGCAGGGCGAGACTGTGTTTGTGTAGGATATGTGGGTTGAGCTGGGACAGAAGTGCATGTGCTTGGGGTGGGAGTGTGGGGTGGGTATGCACAGCAGATGGGGGAGGGGAGAGGCAGGGCAGGGAGTGGCTGGAAGGGGGGTGGGTGTGTTCAGGGGTGTTGGATGTGGGGCGAGTCATGGGTCAGGGGACTGCACCAGTGAGGGTAGCACATTCAAGGAACATGGTTTGGCTTAATGCCTAGTCCCCTTCTCCCTGTCTGTGCTCCTGAGGACTCTGGGTTTCCATTTGGAAAGGGGCGCATTAGGCTGTTTGCACTAGCTGGGCGCTCTCCAGTTCTCTGCATCTCAGTTCTTTAGCTTTTGCAACCGGGACCTCCCTATGTGGTGTAGAAGACCCTCCCAGGTCACTTACACCCTGGGGTCATCATCTCAGTGGCCTTCCCGTCCCTTCTCTAGCTGTTCCCTGGAGCAGAGGCGAACCTGACCATATTCTGTCATCTTCCTGGAACTCCAATAGCCTGATTTTATGCTTCCAGCTTTCCAATAAATTGGAAACTGTGAGCCAATAAATTCCTGTAGTTAAGCTAGCCCATTGTGTGGTATTTGTCATAGCAGCCGGGCACACTAAGACAGTGTCTGAACATGACTGACTGAGAATAAAACGGTATCAGATATTATATATCAATTATCAAAAAACTTTAGAGAAGAGATATGTGGCCTAAATGTGTACAAGAGCCATAATCACTCCTATATTATACTCTCTTCAACATGGAAATGTTTGGGACCACTTGAGCGTGTGCATAAAGAATACACTGTGGGTGGTGGATGCCGAGGCGGCCTGGCTCCTGTGTTTCCCTGTGGTGCACGTGCTTGTGGTGGGCCAATGGCAGCTGCTGGTGCCAAGACTGCCCTGAGTGGCCCCAGCACCAGGCCATGCAGTGATAGCCCCATGAACTGGGCTCCTCCAGATCTCGACAGATCTGATGGCCAAAAGAAAGGAAGAAATTTTCTTGTCTTCTGAGAATGTCAAAAGACCAAGACAGGAAGAGATGGAAAATTTTGATAAAGATGATGATGAAGATGAATGAACAGTTTCTTTCACTAATGGTGCCTCTACTTTGACTCCATCAGAAGTTGGAATAATAGTGAGTATTCAGCTAAGAAACTTTATATGTCATTCGGTGCTGGGGCCCTTTAAATGTGGTTCAATGTCACCTTTGTTGTTGGAAACAACGGAATTCAGCAGAGAGCTCAGTAACTTTAAGAAACCGAGGAGATGATACATGTAGACATACGTGTGGTGACTATTATTGCACAGCAGCACATCAGCATAGGTGGAAGTTGATCTTACACACAAAAAAGGGAAGCAGGGCTGATTGCAATTGTTGATCATTTGAACATACGGGAAGTTAATCCTGCTGCTGTTCTAACACAAGAAATAAACAAGCAGTTTTTTCAGTCTGAAAATGAGGATGACTGTTGTAGTTTGCTAGCTGCCAGAATGCAATGTACCAGAAACAGTATGACTTTTAAAAAGGGGGACTTATTAAGTTGCAAATTTACAGCTCTAAGCCTGTGAAAATGCCCAAGTTAAAGCAAGGCTATAGAAATGTCCAATCTAGACACTTTTATAAATTTTATATTTGCAAATAAAAAAAAATGTCCAATCTAAGGCATCCAGGAAAAGACCTTGCTTCAAGAAGGCCAATGAAGTTCAGGGTTTCTCTCTCAACTGGGAAGGCACATGGTGAACATAGTGACGTCTGCTAGCTTTCTCTCCAGGCTTCTCGTTTCATGAAGCTCCCCTGGGGGCATATGCCTTCTTCATCTCCAAAGTCTCTAGCTGCATGGGCCCTGCTAGTTCTTGAGGCTTTCTAGTTGTTATGAAGCTTTCTCCAAAATGCCTCCTCTTTTAAAGGATTCCAGTAAACTAATCTAGACTCACCTGGAATGGGTGGAATCCCATCTCCCTCTAATTGAAGGTTAATACCCACAACTGGGGGAGTCAAAACCCTGTGGAGATAATCCAGTCAAGTTTCCAGCCAGCAGTGATGGGTAGGGATTAAAAGAAATTGTTGCTCCCACAAGATTGGATCAGGATTAAAGCACATTTTTTCTAAAGGGCACATAATCCTTTCACACCAGCCCAGTAACAAATATTAATTATTTATGAAAGTAACCGAACTTGAACAAATAAAGGAAGATTATTCATACATAACGGAAACAAAAGAAAGGACAAAGGAGCAGATAAATCAAGGAGAAGAGCAATTTACTAAACTAAAGCATCAGGTTTTGGAGAAAGAGGAAAGTTTTCAAAGTATTGCTGGTTTCACTACCACGAAAACTAATTTAGAATACTTGAAACATGAAATGGTTTGGGCAGTGGTCAATGAAATTGAAAAACAGTTGAATGTTATCAGAGATAATATCAAAATTGGAGAAGATAGTACTGCTAAACTTGACAGGAAAATGGAAGAGCAGCAGGTCAGGCTTAAAGCACAAAACAAACACAAGGATATTCAAGCTAAACTAGAAAAAATTAGCCAAGAGACAAATGCACGAGCACCAGAATGTACGGTATTGACAGGAGATGTTGCTGTTAAGAAAAGGGCCTATAATGAAGCTGAAGATTTATATAACCATTCACTAAATGAATATAAAGCATTAAAGAAAAATGACAAATGGCTTTGTAAAAGAACTGAAGAACTGAAAAAAAGTACTGATGAATCTTTGGAACCTGAGTGTTTGAAAAGGCAAAAAAAAAGAAACAACAACAAAATGTTAAAAAATTAAAATTAAAACCCTAAAGTATCAAGAAAGTTCAGTTAACATGAGATCGAAGTTTCAACAAGCCATAGAAAGGACAAAGGAGAACATAACAGAATTAAAAGGAAAGAATTAGATGTGAAGCCCACGCTGGATTATAATCAGAGGCAACTGAAAGGGTTGAATGGTAGTAAAACTGATGGACTGAAAAGATTTGGCCCTCATCTTCCAGCTCTTATTGAAGCAATAGATGATGCTTATAGAGGCGGACATCTTACCTACAAACCTGTAGGCCCCTTAGGAGCTTGCATTCATCTTTGGGACCCCAAGCTTGCTGTGGCTAGTGAATCTTGCTTAACAGGACTTCTGCAAGCCTATCGTTGCTATAATCAGGCTGATGAAAGAGTACTTCAGGCACTGATGAAAACGTTTTATTCGCCAGGGACTGCCCAGCCACAGAGAAAGAATTCTGAGTTTTGGAGTGAGATGTATGATGTAAGACAAAGGGCTGCTTATCATCCAGAGTTTCTAACAATTCTGATGGCTTTGGAAATAGATAATGCTGTTAAGTTGCCAACAGCCTAATTAACAGGAAAGAAATAGAGACAGTGCTGTCAATCAAAAATAATTCTGTACCAGCAATACCATTGCTGGGTATCTACTCAAAGGACTTAAGGGCAAAGACACAAACGGACATTTGCACACCAATGTTTATAGCAGCGTTATTTACAATTGCAAAGAGATGGAAACAGCCAAAATGTCCATCAACAGACGAGTGGCTAAACAAACTGTGGTATATGCATACAATGGAATATTATGCAGCTTTAAGACAGGATAAACTTATGAAGCATGTAATAACATGGATGGACCTAGAGAACATTATGCTGAGTGAGTCTAGCCAAAAACTAAAGGAAAAATACTGTATGGTCCCACTGATGTGAACCGACATTCGAGAATAAACTTGGAATATGTCATTGGTAAAATAATAATAATAATAATAATAATAATAATTCTGTAGCTAGTGCAGTCACACAGTCCTGAAAGCCACCCAGGAACTGTAGAGTAGTTTTTACTGCTGATGGTGATCAAATTTTTGCAGGATGTCATTATTCATCTGAAAATACAAGACCTAAATTCCTAAGCAGAGGTGTAGATTCTGAAATAAGCCACTTGGAGAATGAGGTTGAAAATAAGAAGGCCCAGATATTAAGTCTTCAACAACATTTGTCTGCCCTTGAAAAGGATTTTCAACACCATGAAGAACTTCTTAAAAGGTGTCAACTACATTATGAAGAGTTACAGATGAAAATAAGAAAAAGTCTTTCTGAAATTTGGGGACTACGGAATAGAGAAGAACAGGCTGTAGATATTGTAACCCTGGAAGATGAAGCTCAAGAAAATAAAAACAAAATGAAACTGGTTGAGAAAAGTTTGGAGCAACAAAAAGAAAATATGGAGAATGTGCCGGTTTGAAAGCATACATGAACTCTAGAAAAGCCATGTTTTAATCCTAATCCCATTTTGTAGCCATTTCTTCTAATCCCTAGTCAATACTGCATGTTGGGAGCTTTATTAGATTCTCTCCATGGAGATGTGATTTACTCAAGAGTGGGTGTTAAACTGGATTCGGTGGAGACGTGTCTCCATTCATTCTAGGTGTGTCTTGATTGGTTTTACTGGAATCCTTTAAAAGAAGATGACTTTGGAAAAAGCTAGAGAACAATAAGAAAGAAAGCCACGAGATTTGGAGAGAGCAAAGAAGAACGACCGAGCCACGAGGAAGCCACAACAGAGAACGCCACAGAGCCACGAAGCAGAGCATCCGCCAGCCAGCAACTTCTGGAGATGAAGAAGGAAAATGCCTCCCAGGGAGCTGGAGAGGAAGCTAGCAAATGATGCCATGTTCTCCATCTGCCCTTCCAGCCGAGAGAGAAACCCTGACCATGTTCGCCATGTGCCTTTCCACTTGAGAGAGGAACACTAACTTCATTGGCCTTCTTGAACCAAGGTATCTTTCCCTGGATGCCTTACATTGAACGTTTCTATAGACTTGTTTTAATTGGGATATTTTCTTAGCCTTAGAACTGTAAACCTTGCAATTTATTGAATTCCCCTTTTTAAAAGCCATTCCGTTTCTGGTATGTTGCATCCCAGCAGCTAGCAAACTAGAACAGAGAATCTCAAAAGTTTGAAAATAGAAGCAGAAAACAAGTATGATGCTATTAAATTGATAATTAGTCAGCTATCAGAGCTAGCAGATCCACTTAAGGATGAATTAAACCTTGCTGGTTCTGTAGTGGATGACCAAAAACAAGGAAAGTGGCATTATGAAGACAGACAGAAAGAATTCTTGGATACTTTAAATAAAAAGAAAGGAGTACTGGATATGAAAGAGAAAGAACTAGAGGAGAAAATGTCACAACCAAGACAGATCTGCCTAGAGCAAACAGAAGTAGAAAAAATCTGCATCCATTCTAGACAAAGAAATTAATTGATTAAGACAAAAGATAGTGGCAGGACATGCTAGTCATGGAGACTGAGAGGAAATAATGAGGCAACACCAAGAAGCAAGAGAGACCTGCCTTGATCTGGATAACAAAGTAAGAACTAAAAAGGTTTTTTAAATTACTTGAAGGAATACTGACCCATAGATGCAAAGCACAGCAGGTTAGAAGATGTTTGGCCTTAAGATGCAAATTGTACCTTAAACAATCTGCTATCTCAGCAGGCCTATTGCAGAAAAATGAATTTTGACCACAAAAATGAAACTCTTACTGTATCAGGTCAGCCAGGAGAGGAAAATAAAGCTGCTTTCAATGACATGAGGACCTTACCTGGAGGTGAATGCTCCTTTTCCTGTGGTTTGCTTCATCCTTTCTCTGTGGCCCATTGCTGAATCCCCTTCCAGATGCCTGGATGAATCTGATGTCTACGTGGATATGGTAAACAGGAGAATTGCAATGGACAGGATCCTCAAGACGGCAGAGGCCCAGGGCTTTAGACAATTTATCTTGCTTATTCCTCAAAGTCTGAGCTCACTTCCTTCAAGTAAACTTAGTAAAAGTCTTCAAATGTCTGATCCTGAAAGAGGACAAACTACTTTGCTTTTCTGATCTGTGACTCAGGAGAAGAAACGATCGGAGTGGATTTTGTAACTTAATATGCTGTGTCCTTATATTGAAAGACTTATAAAGGGGAATAAAAATTCCAGACTATTGGGTGAAATAAAACGAAAATGAAGATATTTCTAAAATACAGATGAGCTCCTTTATGCTTATGACTATCATAAAATGTGTAAATAAGCCTAAAAAATGAACAATAACCAGCAATTTAAGATTATTGTTAATTTACTTTGAGAAAATCAACTGCACAGAACTGGTTTTAAATCTTAAGTTTTTTTTTAACCATCTACTTTTATAGATTATTTTTCAGAGGTAAAGTTTGTACATACGTACATGTACATGTCTGTTTAGGTTGGGTTCATTACTACCATATTTTGTAAGAATTAAAATAAAAATTTGAGCACTTGAAAAAAATAAAAAGAATGCACTGCAAAGGGATATGGTCCACTGTAAGGAAGCTTTCTTAGCTTCAAGGTTGGATTAGGATGTTCACATCTCAGTGACTGGGGGAGAGGAATGGAGGGGTGGAAGCGTCTGGGGTTGATAAGGATTTATGCAATCCCTAGAACTGGGTGGAAGCAAAGGACTTGAGATGCAAACAAACAGGCAAGGGGGCAGTCTAAATTCAGCTAGGCAGACAGAACTCAGTTGTGAAGCAGTCTTGGCCAGGAGCTCCTTGTCTAGAGTGAGACCTGATCAAGGATGTAAGTTGGCTGAGCCTGAAGGAGCAGGGTGAGAAGTGAGAGATATGGGTAGGTTCTCTCTGCAACAATATTTTGGAGTGAGGAGAGCACTCTGGGGGTGTTGAGAGAGAAGAAAGAAGAGACTAGGGGAGGAGAAGCATGCCTAAGAAGCAGAAGACAATTCCACCAACTTCTCAGCTTTGATCTGACTTTGAAACATTTTCTGGTATGTGGCCTTCAAAAGATGAGTGGAGGGAACCAATTGGGAAACCAGCTAACTCCCTGTCATAACTGCTGTTTAAGGCTGTTTTCTAGCTACCCCTGTGTGAAGGTCCTCTTCCCACCCTCTCTTTATCACCTGCTTTCCTCCTCTGCAATTGTCAGGTCTCTTTGGGTTGCAAATGAAGGAACGGGTGCTAACTAACTGAAGCAAAAAAGGAATTTATCAGCTCAGGAGATGTAAAGGTTCAGGGCTGGAATGACATCTCACAAAGGTGGATCGAGGCCTCCACTCTGGGCTCTGCTTTTCTCTGTGTTGTCTGTCCATGTGACGGTGAGATTGCCCCAGCAGCGGCAGGCCAAGGTAAAGTTTCTAGCCGTGGAGTTCAGCAGGAAGCCCCTTTCTCTTCCAGCATTCCTTCAAAGCACGCTGACTGATGGGTCTGGTTACATGCCCACTCCTAGGGTGGGGGTGGGGGCGAGGACCTTGATGACTGCCCCTTAAGAATCACCTGGACCACATGATGTGCCATTCTCAAAAGAAAGGCTTGTAGGTAGATTGAAAACGTCAACCCACTAACAAACAAAATATAATAAAAAACAAGAAAATGTTTAAAGATGTTTCCCTTCCTTCCTTCCATCCTTCCTTCCTTCTCTGTCTTTCCTTCCCTTCCTCCCTCTCTCTTTAAAAAAAAAAAAAAAAAAAAAAAGTCAACCCACGTCCATGATGTGGTTTGAATGGCCAAGAGAGGCCCCTGGCAGGAGGCTGGGGGGCCTCAGCAGCTGGAGGGTGAGTGGCTCAACCAGCTGGAGCACACCTGACTCAGGGAATGCTAGAAACCCACAAATGAGGTCCACAGGGAAAAGTCTCCCTGAACAGAGGGGACCACAGCCAGAGTCGCTGTGACCTTACCCCTCTCCCCTGAACCCCACCCTCCAACCAGCAGCAAACAGGAGGGAGGCCTGGGAGGGTCAAGTGGAGGGGGAGAGAACTTTTTACCCTGGTGCGCTCCCTGACTTCTGTGCTGGCCTTTCTTGTCACAGTCAACTTCGTTCCCCAGATGCTTCCCTAAAGGACAATTTTTAATTAAAAATGACTTGTTTGTCAAACTGGGTCTGTGGGCTCCAAGGCAGGTGATGTCGTATTATCTCAGAGGAGGGAGGTGCCTGCCTTGGAAGCCCCATGGCTTGAATGCTCCCTTGTTTCTTCAGTGTAATCAATTTTATCGAAAAACGATATCCGTTGACTTCCACATTTTAAAACACTTAAGGCGCCACATTTGTAGTTTAAAAGAAATCACCTTGGCTCCGGGACAGGAGAGCCTTCCCCTTCAGAATAAGCATCACATCCAGAGAAATATCACCGTTTTTGCCTTATGATTGTGAACAAGCACAGTACATCATTTGCGTTGGGTTTTGCTGTTTTTGTCATGTGTTGTACCAGCCCCAGTTTGAGTCGGTCTTGGATATTTAGGAGATAAGATTAGGGTCTCTGAAGCAGGAGCTAGAACCATTTCTCCTCTCACTGCTGTGCAATGTGACATTGGTCTGTGCAAGTCCATGGCTGGAGATGATCTAGAGAGGAAGCGACCAAAATGGAGAAATCCCATGTGCCCCCCTTGCATGGTGTTTTCTAGACTAGGGAGGGAGGTGTTGGCTGTGGGCTGTGACCTCAAAGTCGGCCCCCACCAAACTCAAATCCTCCCACATAGGCAATTATTTTTCAGATAGCTCGAAAAAGCAATTTGTAGCCATTTGGAGCTGACCTGCTTTGCAAACCCTCTGAAACTGTGCCTGACATCTACCAACCATAGATAAGATAAAATCCTGCAGTTATAAGGCCCCAAGCCACTTCAGCCCTTGGGGGTGGCTGAGCTGACCTTGTAACATTGCTGAGACCCTAAACTTGCCCTCGCTTCTCTCCCAGGAGTTTTCACTGGTCCTGCATCCCCTTCTGGGTCACTCAACAGCTTTGGGAAGGAAATTTCCCTTCACTCCACAATCTTTCAAAACAGCGTCCCCCCACCCCACCCCAAATAGCTTGTGTGTTACTGCCCTCTGGTGGTCAAATCTTTTCCTTACTCTGCTTTGGAATCCTTGAACCAACTACAATAGGTTGAGCACCTCTGTTCTTCTCAAACAGCACAGGTAGATGTAATTCACGGTACCCCCAAATTTCACTTGTAAGGCTATGTACCCAATTTGCCCTCACCATAGTTAAACCCAGAATAAATGTGGCAATGTAATATTCAGTACAGAGTATCCAAAATTGGTCTTGGATCTTACATATATCCCCTTTCATGCTGCCAACAGCCAGTGGTTTGAAGATTTTTCCTTTGATCAGTGGCAGATGACTTAGCCAAACTAAGGCAAATAACCATTTTTGACTGGTATCTTTCAAAACTCACCTTTTTCTCTCTAGCCAATGGCAGTGGATATAGAGGAAGGGGAAACACACACATGAGAATTAGAGCTTTACCCTAGAAAAACGATTAGCTGAGAAGTTTTTGCTGTCAAAATCTGCTATAAAAGTGACTTGATTGGGAGCAGACGTCATATAAAGGAAATATGAAGCTTTTTCTTAGGGAATGGACAAAGAGTGTTTCTCAAAATAACCTGAAGTTAACCTGAAACTATACTCATTTAACTGCATTTCAGCAAGAAAATAAATAAGGATTGTTGGACAAGGGTTTGTCTTGAAAACATTTGACCATGTGACGATGAAATGAACCATCAGTTGGGTGAAAAATCTGCAAATATTACTGAAAAGGGGCATCAACACTATAGATTTTACTTACTGGCAAAGGGATTTTGTGACACGAGCTGTTTTTTTGGCATGGGCAGGCACTGGGAATCAAACCCAGGTCTCTGGCATGGTAGGTGAGAATTCTGCCACTAAGCCACTGTTGCATCGCCCCACAATAGCTTTTATTCATCTTATTACTATCATTATTGGTAAAAGTCCTCAGTAGCATAATTCTTTTTAAACACCCTCCCCCCCAAAAACGCCATGAATTAAAAGTAAGCTACTGATTGTTTTTAAAGTTACCACATTTGTTTCAGAAATGTCATAACCTTCATTTTAAATAATGTTGATAATGTAGGAAATGAAATATATTCCTTGGTCAGCAATCTGAAAAATTCATAATGTCTTGTCCCCTCTTTGACTTTCAAACCCAGTGCTGGGCGTTTGCTTACATATAATTTCCATTAAAGTTGATGAAAGATACAGGCGCACTATTTTAGAGGGAACCTTGTTTGGTGAGCTGTTATTTGAATAACGTGGTAGAAGACTGCTTTAGAAACATATTCACTCTGAGAAGAAGACAGAGGTTAAGAAAGAAAAGCCTTCTATATTTTACATGGGGGTATAAGTACATGATTTCATTCATTGCCTGATACAGAGAGAAAAAAAAATCTATAGAAATCATCATGGGAGAAAGAACTCTTAGTAAAAAGAGCAAAATGGCAAGTAAAACCTTAAAGTATTGGGTGCCTGGTTCAGTGCTGCAGGCTCACAACTGTGAGTGTGAGAGTGTGTGTGTGCGTGTGTGATGGCTGCTGCCTCAATTGGTGACATCCAAAGAAGTATGCATACCTGCTTAAGAGAGTCAGGCTTAACAAGTTCAATCCCAAGTGCCTGATTCTTCAATAAACGGTTTTGAAAGCACCTCAACAGCTTCATCATGGCCTGCAGTTGATTCATGGCTCAAGATTTAGTTGGCTTTAGGTTCTTATTGACAAACTGTGTGTTTTTCCTATTAACATTTCTTTTATGATTTCCACAGCAGTTTAACACCTGGAATGTGGTTCTTCTTTTGGATGAAGAAGACCTATTTACTTCATTTGATTAATTTTTCCAAAGTCTTTTAAAATCATGAATTTGATTTTACTCATGACATTTAGAATAATTATCATTTGAATCATTCCACATGGGTTTACCCAACCTGAAGCCTTATGTATGTAAATTTTACTATATTGGACCAATAGGACGAAAGAAGAAAAAGGAATGTGATTTTTCTTTAGATGGTATCAGTTGAATCCTTTAAGAATGACTTTGGACACCTGGAATACCTATTTTTTTGAATACCTAATGACTTATTTTTCCTCAAAGCATACTCCCATGCATTTTTTTCTGCTATAGCTCTCTTTCTTGCTAGACATTAAATGTTGTATGTCCCAAAGTCACTCTACCTACATATGCTTTGTAGAGCAGATGGGTTCTGTACAGAGGGGGCGGATATTATATTGGAATTCAGGAAAACGTCCCTTTGGCTGGATTCAGTCATGTCACATGTGGAATTCCTTTATTTTTCTCTTTAGCCTACTTTCAAGAAGATAGAATTTCTCCATAAAACAAGTTTAATCACTCCTGGATATATCAGAGTCCCTTCCCCAGACCTTCTGAAGAGCTTGGCTGGAGTGGTCAGTGAGTGAAGGCTTTTGTTATGGCAAAATAATGAGGTGTGGGATTTTTTTCTTGTGCAACTCCCTAGATTATCAATTCTTTTTATTGTTTCCTACTTGCTAAAAACTATAATCCTTACAGCAAATTCTTCAATTTAATAAATTCTGTTTAAATAATTGTGCATGCTTTATAATTCCAAATCAATTTCCTTGCTCATACCCAGAAATTGATGCTTACCCCAAGCCATTTCAGAAAAGAGAAATGAAACAATAATCATGATTGGTAATATGCAGGAACCCTGCACTGCCATTGCCCTAATTTACTTTCCAAGTTAATACATGTGTGATGGTTCAGTGCTGTTGTCAACCTGGCCAGGTGATATACTCAGTGGTCTGGTCAGGCAAGCACCGGCCTGGCCATTGCTGCCAGGATATTTCCTGGCTGGTTGATAAACCTGAAGGCTGGTGTATTAAATCATCAGTCAAGTTGATTGCAGCTGTGGCTGATTACATCTGCAGTCGACGAAAGCAGAGCCCACCAATGAAATAATCCAATCAGTAGAAGGCTTTTAAGGGAGAAGGGATGTTCTTTTACTGCTTCTTCAGTCATGGAGCCTCTCCTGTGTGTTTCTTCCAGACCCTTCATCAGAGCTGTCAGCTTCACAGCCTACCCTGTGGGTTTTGGTCTCTTCCATTCCTATGGTTGTGTGAGATACCTATATAAATCTCATATTTACAAATCTCTCCTTTTGATTGTTTCTCTAGAGAACCCTAACACAGCATGTTAATATAAGAAGAAGCTTTCCTTTCTCTGCAGTTGGGTGATAGACATAGGGATAATTTTCTGCCTTTCCCATCCACGTGTGTGCACGCACAGAGCCCTATTTATTGACAAGGACTCACAAAACCTTTTGAGGTTTCATGTTAGTTGCTGTTAGGTTTGTCCATGCTTGTTATCACTTCCTAACATGTTATATATTTACTTACTTATCTTGGTGTTTTCTCTCTCAGTCACTAGGATTGAAGTTGCATGGAGGCAGGGACTCCTGTTAATTTTGTTCATTGTTTATGACCAATGCTTGAGAATGCCTGCCACAATGCAATGGCTCACAAAATACTTGTGAAATAAATCAATGAACTGCATACTTATCATGCTAGGCACATGTGGAAGTTAGGTTCAACTTGGCCCGGGGATGTTGCCCCATTGTTCTGTTGCTGTGGACTTAAAAATCATCAGCATGTGAAATGCATCTACGGCTATTACATTTGCCGGCGGTTAAGGGGAAAGATTTCCTCAATGAGTGAGGTTCAATTTAATTAGCTTGGAGGCTTAAAAGAGAGAGGTTAGAAGAGAGCTCAGGAGCTCAGCATACCTCATCTCAGCACTTGCAGCTCTGCCCAAATGTTTGGGGATGCAGAAAGAAATCGCCCTGGGGAAAGCCATTGGAGCCCAAGAGCCAGAAGAGAAGAGGGTAGACATTGCCCTGTGCCTTCTCATGTGACAGAGAACCTCAGGTGACAGCTAGCTGCCTCCCCTCTGAGAAACTATTAATTTTTAATTAAATAAATCCCCTTATTAAAAGCCAATCCATCTCTGGTGTGTTGCATTTGGGCAGCTTTAGCAAACAAAAACAGCATGTAACTCTTGAAAGAGTCCATGGATACTGCTGTTGAGGAGGAGAAAGCGTTGTCAAGCTCCCGTGTCTACCCTTCCTCTTCCTGGGTAGGGTATGGCTAGAGGGTGCTCTCCTGATCACGTCCGCAATGGCTAACATGGAGTGTGGTTTGGAAGGCTCCCCCTGAATGGCCTGTCTCCTTGCCTGAGGGAGATGTGGGCAGTGGTTGGTTGTGGGCCCCTTCCACACACAGTGGAAGGGACAGGACCTGAAGCGATTTCCCATCTGTTCTAGGCCAGGTCTCTTTTGAGAATATTTTGCACTTTAGATATTTAAAAAACTTTTTCTTTTCAAGGAAAAGAATATATTCTTTTTCACTAACCTAGATAAAAAAGAAAATGAATTCTTTTCCTCTCTATTGATATGAGAAAATAAAAAGTAAATTTATTTCAAATCTATAATTTCCAGGAATATCAGCTCATCTTTGCACAGCATTAGATAATAAGGATTTTAATTTTTATTGATGTAATATATAAGCAATAACAGATATCAAGTATGAACTGAGCATTATATCATTATGGTAACTGTAAGTACTTGTGTGTTCAATTATAAGTATAGCTATGTTATCATTTGAATCTTATATGGCCGATACATCCTTTTTCTTTAAAAAGTGTGAATGTTAGACTTTGACAAATACTAACCAACAAATTTATAGTTAAATTGCTCATCCACTTCCAGGATCTTTCTCCTTAAAGAAATAGAGAAAACATGTGTGTTTGTGGGGGTGGGAGGAGAAGGTGGCTATGGGGATGTAAAGTTACTTTATCTTGACTTGCAGCAGTAAAGGATATTTTCTATTGGTGATTTGCTCTTTGCAATTTGGGGGTGAAAATATTACTTGGAAGACAATTTCTGGACTTTTTGGACATTTGGTATAGTATATATTACTCTTATGCAGTTTTCTTGAAAGGCTATTTACTTCCATAAAGCAAAGCCTTTTTAAAAAATGTAAGGATCTGTCAGAGGAATCTGAGACCATCTGTAGTATCCTATGTCTATTAATATGTTAAGAGAAAATGAAGTCTCTAAATATATTGAAATCCTGTATACTTCATTTGCTTGAGAATATACTTCAAGTGAATGAACTGGAGAAAACCTAATTGTAACTTAGACAAAAAAATGAATAATATAAACAGAAAATATCGGGGTGGGGGCGGGAATTTCTGTTTCCAGCCATGATGAAATAAAATAGTAAGTGGGAGAGAGCCTGTCTTCTTATTGTAAACACCTGGAGAAAATATGTTAGATAACTGTTTCCAGAAACTAGATGGCAGACAGTGAAGAACTGTGATCCACGAAAGAAAGGAAACAAATGAGGTGAGCCCTAAAATTGTCCTGTGCTTCTACAAACAGATGTTTTTTGCATGGCAGGACAGGAAGATGGACCCAGGCAAATCATGACATTCTCTCTAAGTTGAGGAGGAGACAGATCCGAGTTTGGAGGGGCTAGAGTGGCTGGAATACGCGAGGCAGAGTGCAAGAGAGGAGGGAGCTATGGAGATAGAGAATTCCAGAAATCTGCATGGGATCCTCCTCAGTTTGTCTCTAAATACCTAATCACACATGTGTAGGATGAACCTCATAGAGTCAGGCAAAGCCTGACCAAAGACTCTCTTACTAAATACTTAAGCACACATACATAGAATGAAATTTCATGATGCCACATAAAGCATGATCAGAGAGACAAAAGCTCAACAAAAATTTTCAAAGCTGAGATGTTTGAGTTTTGATCAACCAAAATGCAGAAAACTCACTAAACACCTGGGACAGTCAGTAGAAACCCTGAGAGTTATGCCTAATGGTAAGGCAAAACTAGCCTTGGAGAAATAGAGAATCTGAATATTACTATAAATGAGCTAGACTTAACAGACATTTATAGGACATTACATCCCACAACAGCAGGATACACCTTTTTCTCAAGTGCTCATGGATCATTCTCAAAGATAGACCATATGCTGGGTCACAAAGCAAGTCTTAACAAATTTAAAAAGATTGAAATCATACACAACACTTTCTCGGATCATAAAGGAATGAAGTTGGAAATCAACAATAGGTGGAGTGCCAGAAAATTCACAAATACGTGGAGGCTCAACAACACACTCTTAAACAACAAGTGGGTCAAAGAAGAAATTGCAAGAGAAATTAGTAAATACCTCGAGGTGAATGAAAATGAAAACACAACATATCAAAACTTATGGGACGCAGCAAAGGCAGTGCTAAGAGGGAAATTTATTGCCCTAAATGCGTATATCAGAAAAGAAGAAAAGGCAAAAATTAGGGAATTAACTGTCCACTTGGAAGAACTGGAGAAAGAACAGCAAACTAATCCCAAAGCAAGCAAAAGGAAAGAAATAACAAAGATTAGAGCAGAAATAAATGAAATTGAAAACATGAAAACAATAGAGAAAATCAATAAGACCAGAAGTTGGTTCTATGAGAAAATCAATAAGATTGATGGGCCCCTAGCAAGACTGACAAAAAGAAGAAGAGAGAGGATGCAAATAAATAAGATCAGAAATGGAAGAGGAGACATAACTACTGACCTCACAGAAATAAAGGAGGTAATAACAGGATACTATGAACAACTTTACGCTAATAAATACAACAATTTAGATGAAATGGACGGGTTCCTGGAAAGACATGAACAACCAACTTTGACTCAAAAAGACATAGATGACCTCAACAAACGAATCACAAGTAAAGAAATTGAATTAGTCATTCAAAAGCTTCCTAAAAAGAAAAGTCCAGGACCAGACGGCTTCACATGTGAATTCTATCAAACATTCCAGAAAGAATTAGTACCAACTCTCCTCAAACTCTTCAAAAAAATTGAAGTGGAGGGAAAACTACCTAATTCATTCTACGAAGCCAACATCACCCTCATACCAAAACCAGGCAAAGATATTACATAAAAAGAAAACTACAGACCAATCTCTCTAATGAATATAGAGGCAAAAATCCTCAACAAAATTCTAGCAAATCGAATCCAGCAACACATTAAAAGAATTATACATCAAGTAGGATTCATCCCAGGTATGCAAGGATGGTTCAACATAAGAAAATCAATTAATGTAATACACCATATCAACAAATCAAAACAGAAAAATCACATGATCATCTCAATTGATGCAGAGAAGGCATTTGACAAGATTCAACATCCTTTCCTGTTGAAAACACTTCAAAAGATAGGAATACAAGGGAACTTCCTTAAAATGATAGAGGGAATATATGAAAAACCCACAGCTAATATCATCCTCAATGGGGAAAAATTGAAAACTTTCCCCCTAAGATCAGGAACAAGACAAGGATGTCCATTATCACCACTATTATTCAACATTGTGTTGGAGGTTCTAGCCAGAGCAATTAGACAAGAAAAAGAAATACAAGGCATCAAAATTGGAAAGGAAGAAGTAAAACTATCACTGTTTGCAGATGATATGATACTATACGTCGAAAACCTGCAAAAATCCACAACAAAACTACTAGAGCTAATAAATGAGTACAGCAAAGTAGCAGGTTACAAGATCAACATTCAAAAATCTGTAGCATTTCTATACATGAGCAATGAACAAGCTGAGGGGGAAATCTAGAAACGAATCCCATTTACAATTGCAACTAAAAGAATAAAATACCTAGGAATAAATTTAACTAAAAAGACAAAAAACCTATATAAAGAAAACTACAAAAAACTGCTAAAAGAAATCACAGAAGACCTAAATAGATGGAAGGGCATACCGTGTTCATAGATTGGAAGACTAAATATAGTTAAGATGTCAATCCTACCTAAATTGATTTACAGATTCAATGCAATACCAATCAAAATCCCAACAACTTATTTTTCAGAAATAGAAAAACCAATAAGCAAATTTATCTGGAAGGGCAGGGTGCCCCGAGTTGCTAAAAACATCTTGAGGAAAAAAAAATGAAGCTAGAGGTCTCGCGCTGCCGGGCTTTAAGGCATATTATGATGCCACAGTGGTCAAGACAGCATGGTATTGGCATAAAGATAGATATATCGACCAATGGAATCGAATAGAGTGCTCAGATATAGACCCTCTCATCTATGGACATTTGATCTTTGATAAGGCAGTCAAGCCAACTCACCTGGGACAGAACAGTCTCTTCAATAAATGGTGCCTAGAGAACTGGATAGCCATATGCAAAAGAATGAAAGAAGACCCATGTCTCACACCCTATACAAAAGTTAACTCAAAATGGATCAAAGATCTAAACATTAGGTCTAAGACCATAAAACAGTTAGAGGAAAATGTTGGGAGATATCTTATGAATCTTACAATTGGAGGTGGTTTTATGGACCTTAAACCTAAAGCAAGAGCACTGAAGAAGGAAATAAATAAATGGGAGCTCCTCAAAATTAAACACTTTTGTGCATCAAAGAACTTCATCAAGAAAGTAGAAAGACAGCCTACACAATGGGAGATAATATTTGGAAATGACATATCAGATAAAGGTCTAGTATCCAGAATTTATAAAGAGATTGTTCAACTCAACAACAAAAAGACAGCCAACCCAATTACAAAATGGGAAAAAGACTTGAACAGACACCTCTCAGAAGAGGAAATACAAATGGCCAAAAGGCACATGAAGAGATGCTCAATGTCCCTGGCCATTAGAGAAATGCAAATCAAAACCACAATGAGATATCATCTCACACCCACCAGAATGGCCATTATCAACAAAACAGAAAATGACAAGTGCTGGAGAGGATGTGGAGAAAGAGGCACACTTATCCACTGTTGGTGGGAATGTCAAATGGTGCAACCACTGTGGAAGGCAGTTTGGCGGTTCCTCAAAAAGCTGAATATAGAATTGCCATATGACCCAGCAATACCATTGCTGGGTATCTACTCAAAGGACTTAAGGGCAAAGACACAAACGGACATTTGCACACCAATGTTTATAGCAGCGTTATTTACAATTGCAAAGAGATGGAAACAGCCAAAATGTCCATCAACAGAAGAATGGCTAAACAAACTGTGGTATATACATACGATGGAATATTATGCAGCTTTAAGACAGGATAAACTTATGAAGCATGTAATAACATGGATGGACCTAGAGAATATTATGCTGAGTGAGTCCAGCCAAAAACTAAAGGACAAATACTGTATGGTCCTACTGATGTGAACGGACATTCGAGAATAAACTTGGAATATGTCATTGGTAACAGAGTCCAGCAGGAGTTAGAAACAGGGTAAGATAATGGGTAATTGGAGCTGAAGGGATACAGACTGTGCAACAGGACTAGATACAAAAACTCAAAAATGGACAGCACAATAATACCTAATTGTAAAGTAATCATGTTAAAACACTGAATGAAGCTGCATCTGAGCTATAGGTTTTTTTTTTTGTTTGTTTGTTGTTTTTTTTTACTATTATTACTTTTATTTCTTTTCTCTATATTAACATTCTATATCTTTTTCTGTTGTGTTGCTAGTTCTTCTAAACCGATGCAAATGTACTAAGAAACTATGATCATACATCTATGTGATGATGTTGAGAATTGCTGATTGCATGTGTAGAGTGGTGTGATTTCTAAATGTTGGGTTAATTTCTTTTTTCCCGTTAATTAATAAAACACACAAACAAACAAAAAAACTAGCCTTGGACTAAAGACCACTCACTCTACAATCACCCTAACAACGTGTCAAAACAAGCCTTGTAAGGATCAGTCTGAAATACAAATAACTTCCTGTTAGATCAAAGTCCAACAGTTCAATTTAAAGGAAGAAACAAAACCTAGTATTCAATAATGTATACTCTACAGTTTCCAGCATCCAACAAAAATTTAGTAGACATGTGAGGAAGGAAAATATGACCCATTGTTCTAGTTTGTAAGCCGCTGAAATGCAGTATAGCAGAAATATAATGGCTTTTAAAAAGGGGAATTTATTAAGTTGCAAGTTTACAGTTCTAAGGCCGTGAAAATGTCCAATCTAAGGCAACCAGGGAAAGATGCCTTGGTTCAAGAAGACTGATGATGTTCGGGGTTTCTCTCTCAACTGGAAAGGCACATGGTGAATTGGCAACATCTGCTAGCTTTCCCTCCAGGCTTCTTGTTTCATGAAGCTCCCCTCCGGGCGTTTTCTTTCTTCATCTCCAAAGGTCTCTGGCTGCATGGGCTTTCATGGTTCTCATGGCTCTGAAGCTTTTTTCCAAAATGGTTCCCTCTTAAAGGGCTTCAGTAGGCAACCCCACCTTGAATGGGTGGAGATACATCTCCATGGAAACCATCTAATCAAAAGTTACCACCCACAAGTGGGTGGGTTACATCTCCATGGGAACAATCAGAAAGCTCCCACCCAGCAATATTGAATGAGGATTAAAGGACATGGTTTTTTTGGGGTCTAAATTCAAATCGGCACACCCATCACTAGGATAAAAATGAATCTGCAGAAACTGGTAGCTAGCTTCCATGATGGCCTCCAATTGTTATAACCTCCTGGTATCCGTGCCCTTGTGCAGTTTCCTTCCACACTGAATTAGAACTAGTCCATGAGACCAGTAGAATACAATAGAGTTGATGGTGTGTGACATCCCAGGACAGAACATAAAGGACATTTTGGCTTCCATTCTCTTAGCTCACTTGCTCTGAGGGAAGCCAGCTGCTATGACATGAGGTCCATATGGAGAGGCACTGAGGCCTCTTAGGAGTAGCTGGTCCAACTTGCCAACCATGTGAGTTAGTCTCCTTGAAAATGGATTTCCTTCTAGTTCCAGTCTATCCTTCAGATAAATGCATCCTCTTTCATGTGACCAAATCTCATGAGAACACCATAAAAAAACCTCGTGAGAAATAGCAAGATAGTCTAGCCTATCGAAGCCAATTCCTGAACAACAGAAAGATTAAGAGATATAAAATCTGATTATTGTTTTATGCCACTATTTTTTTTTTACATGGGCAGCCACCGGGAATTGAACCTGGGTCCTCTGGCATGGCAGGTGAGCATTCTCGCCTGCTGAGCCACTGTGGGCTGCTCTATGCCACTATGTTTTGGGATAATTTCTTAGAAATAGAGATATTGGCAATCTCTCTTTTATTATCCAGTATCAGCAATATAGAGATGGGTATTGCTGCTGTCACAGAAACCTAAGAATGTGGATGTGACTTTGGGACTAAGCTAGAACATCATGAGAAGAGTGTGAGTGAAAAGCTGAAAGGTCTGGAAGTGTCTATTAGCAGCAATGTCATGGCACTTGAACACGTTCTCAGTGGGGCCTTAAAGTGAGAAAATAAATTTGGAACTGAAGAAGAGAAAGTTCCTTTTATGTAATGACAGAAAGCTGAGAAACACTGTTGAATGTGGTAACATAGAAAGTAGAAAATGTACTAAGTGAGATGGATGATTAAATTAAGGAACTTCTCAGCCAATATTTGAAGGTGTTGTGTTTCTTCTATATGCGGTTTATTGCAAAACGTGAAAGAAGAGAGTACAGTTACAGAAAAAGTTGTTAACAAAGGAAGCCAGGAACTGCTGAGTTTGAAAGTTCCCAGCTTCTTCAGATAGCAAACAATACTAAGATTAAGAAATGACTGTGGGCAAAGGTCAAACCCAGGGAAGTATCAGGAAAACATGGTCAACACATAAAACTAAGGATGTGACTATAAAAGCCTTTGGTAAGACCTCAGAAAGAACTAAAATGTGTATTATGTACAGAGAGGGTGATATCAAGAAGAGCTGCTGGGTTTCTTGCTTATGTGACCAGGTAGTACCATGAAATAGGAAATATCAGTATACAATTTTACATAGTAGGAAGCTCTCGAGTTGGGTTTGGAACATGTTGAGCTTGAAGTGTCTTTGTGAAGGTGTCAGCTAAACGATTGGTTATATGGACTCATTATGGACTTATTCTTATTGAAGAATAAGTATGGGTTAAAGATATGAATTGAGGAATACATGTTATCAGACTGCTGAGAGAAAGAGTAAGATATGAAAAGAGAAGGCTTTAGGATCAAGTCTGTTACAAATCCAGGATTTAATGGTTAGGTAGAAGGGAATACATTTGCACAGATGATGAAGAAACCATTAGAGAAGTAGCAGGAAAACCAGGAGCGTGCCATATCCTCGAAGTCATGGGAAAGGTGTTTTAAGGAGAAGGGAATGGTCAACAGTGTCAAATTCAATTAGGAGAACAATGATGAAATGAAAAAATGCTGGTTGAATTTAATGATATGTAATTCATGAGTGAACTTAGAACCATTTCAATATATGAGAAAAGAATGGAGTCCATGATTTAAGCTATTGTGGAATTAAATTAGCACTTACATTATATAAAAGATAAAACAATACTGAGAACATTGTTATTAGATTCATTTGATAAGGCTTTTAAGGAACCCCTTAATTAAACAAAATATAGTATCTACTAGGGTTGGACCGGGAGAGAGTTCTTGAGAAAATAGAAGGGAGAGCTGTTAAACTGAACCCTGACACCCTATAATTTTATGCCTCTCTTTGAATGCATTTAGAACCAAAGCAAAACAAAACTTAACTCCTTGTCATTCCTGTGCCCATAATTCTATGGTAGATGTTGTTACTCCATTCTCTCTGAATGGACAAGTCCACTCCCCCCAGCTCCACCGGGATAGGCTGAGGCTTCACCTAACCTACAAGAAATATGGTTCATGTCTATTAAAAAATAGAGAAATAAACATAAGAATTTATTCAGATGAAATGACTGTATGCCTGATATATCAACTAAACATTTGCAGAAGTCTTCTCAAGTAAGTTGCATTTCCACATTTTCATGCATAAAGGAAGTACAATGAAAAAGGTATTCTATTTATAAATTATACATATGAATGGTATTATACTAATATTCTGTTAAGGTTTTTATTCTCTGCAATTTTCTATTCTTGTGATGGCCTTGTTGGACTTTCAATCAGGTAAATTCTGGTCTCTTAGTGTGAATTAGGAAATGTTCCTTCTTCCATAGTTTGGAAGAGTTTGAGAAGGATTAGGTTTTGTTTTTTTGAAATGTTTGATAGTATTCACCAGTGAAGCCCTCTTGTTCTGTTTTTTTTGTTGTTGTTGTTGTTGTTGTTATTGTTGGGAGGTTTTTCTGTACTGATTAAGTCTTTCTACTTATTATTGTGCTGTTGAGATTTTCTAGTTCTTCTTGAGTCAGTTTTGGTAGTTTTTGTGTTTCTAGGAATTTGTCCATTTCATCAAGACTATCTAATTTGTTGGTCTACAATTGTTCGTAATTTTCTCTTATAATCTGTAATTTACAAAAGGTTGGTAATAATGCCCCCCTTCATTTCTGATTTTAATTCTTTTCAGCATGTTTTTTCCTTTGTCAGTCTAGCTAAAGGTTTGTCAATTTTGTTGTTCTTTCCAAAGAAATCACTTTTGCTGCAGTTGATTCCATTGTTTATCTATTCTCTATTTCCTTTACCTATGCTGTATTCTTTATTATTTCTTTCCTTCTGCTAGCCTTGGGTTTAGTTTCCTCTTCTTTTTCTGGCTTATTAAGATGTGAAGTTTTTGGTTTTACATCTGTCTTAGTTTTTCAACGTAGATATTTATTGTTATATATTTCCTTTAAGTTTTGGTATATTGTGTTTTTATTTTTGCTACTCTCTAAGTACTTTATAACTTCCCTTGTGATTTCTTCTTTGACCTACTAGTTATGGCCTGGCCTATGGTCTATCATAGAGAAAGATCCACATGCACTTGAGAAGATTGTGTTCTCTGTTGTTGTGGGGTGGAGTATTCTATGTGTGTCTGCTAGGTTTGATTAGTCTATGGTGCTCAAGCATTCTATTTCCTTAGTGACATTCTGTCCAGATATTCTATTCTTTATTGAAAGTGGGCTAGTAAAGTCTCCAACTATTATTGCAGATCTGCAGCATTTCTTCCTACAGTTCTGTCAATTTTTCATATATTTTTCTGCTCCATTATTTTGTGCTTACATGCTTATAATTGTTAAATCTTCTTGGTGTGTTAAACCTTTAATCATAATATAATGTTCATCTTTGTCGCTTGCAAACTTTCTCGACTTAAAGTCTATTTTATGTGGACTTACAGTATTTGCATGGAAAATATTTTTCCATCTTTATACTTTCCTTGTATGTAAGTGACCAGACAGCTTATAGATGGATCATATTTTTAAAATCCATTCTGCCAATCTTAATTTCTTGATTGAAGAGTTTAATTCTTTCACATGTAAGGTAATTACTGATTAGGAAGGACTTACTTCTGTCATTCTGTTATTTGTTTTCTGTGTCTTATATATGTTTTATTACTCATCCCTCCCTTACTGTCTTGTTTTGCATTTGAATTTTCATAGCATATCATTTTTATTAACTTTTCATTTCTTTTTGTGTACACTATTAAGATATTTTGTTAGATATTTTCTAATCTACATGGTGATTAGAATTAACATAGTAAATTTAGAACAATCTAGTTTGAATTTATACCAACTTAGCTTCAATAACCTACAAAAACTGCTCCTCTATACCTCTATCTATCTGCTTTATGGTTTTACAAATCATATCCTTATACATTGTGTACCCACTCAAACAGATTTAGCACTATTCTTTTATGCATATGTCTTTTAGAACATGTAGGGAACAGAGTTACAAACTAAAAATACAATAATATTTTATATTTATATTTACCTATATAAATATAAGGAGTTCTCTGCTTTTTAATACAGCTTTGAGTTACTGTCTATTTTCCTTTCATTTCAGCCTGAAGGACTCTTTTAGTATTTCTTTTTTTTTTTTTCGGGTGTATAGTTTGGGAATTGAACCCAGGTCTCCTGCCCCTTAGTATTTCTTAAAGGCAGTTCTGCTAGCAATGAACTCCCTCTTCTTTTATCTGGGAATGTCTTAATTTCTCCTTTTTCTTTTTGCTTTTATAAAGAGGATTTATTAAGTTACAACTCTTTCATTTTTGAAGGGTAGTTTTGTTAGCTATAGATATCTTGGTTGACTTTTTAAAAAAATTTAGCATTTTAAAATAGTTATCCCACTGCCTTCTGACCTCTGGATGCTTCTGACCTCTGGATGCTGGAGAAATCCACTGTTGATGTTATTGAGGAACCCTTGTATGTGTGAGTCATTTTTTTGTTTTTGCTGCTTTCAAGATTCTTTGTACTTAGATTTTATTTAAGAGACAAAGCAAAACAATTTTGTTATTGATTAAGCATGAAACCAGTATGTGACAAATCGCAGGCAATCTTCCAAAGAGTGCAGGGATGGAATGAAATCTTTATAGCCAAGCAGACAGGGCCCCTTACACGCATGTAAGAAGACTTGGCACCGTTTGTTGTAGGTCATGTTAAACTCACCTGTAATGGGAATTGGAACTTTATTAACTGCCTCTAGCCAAAGGATTAAGAAAAAACACTATAGGATAATTAAAATTTGGAGCCAGACTCCTGAAATAAACTCTCAAGGAAATGAGAGAAGGGAGTTAACTTCCTAGATGTCTATATTTCTGAAATGTTTCACAGGCCCTTCTCAAAGGGGGAAAGAATAAGTTCTGTAGAAAAATATTATCTAAGGCAGGACGTAAGATGGGACTTTTACACTTTTTGCCTCTGAGAAAATTTTTTTTACATTTTCATTTATCCATGCATCAACGTGTTTATCACTTACCTGTAAGTCTGAGTCTCAAATGTATTGACAATGAATTTTAACAGGGACAAGTGCTCAATGCTGTGTGGATAAATTAAGTGACAAAACTGAACTATGAATTTCTCACTATTTTCTCAGTTTATTTGGAATGGACCTGGAAAAATGACCCATTTGGCAGAATTTCATGTGAAGAAAACTTAGATATTGGTTGCTGTTTGGACACTTATGTTGCTTCTTTAAAAGAATGATGGGGTGAGAGAAAACCCCATCTCACTACCTAAGACCCATTTATCTACATGGTGATCAGTTTTTTTTGTTTGTTTGTTTGTTTTGTTTTTTAACATGGGCAGGCACCGGGAATCAAACCTGAGTCTCTGGCGCAGCAGGTGAGAACTCTGCTACTGAGCCACTATCGCACCACCCATTTGTCAACAGTCCAAACCATATGTCCCTCAGTCTTGAGGGATATGGAGTGATGACTGTTCTGGCTGCTTCGGGCTGTGAAGGGATATAGGTATAATGGGGTAGAGGAATGGTTTTGCTTGTAGTTGAAGATACTCATGAATTCCTGGCTGTCATTTTTGGAAGGACTGATACCCCTGGGTTTCAGGGCTCAGCTGATGCAAGAACAATTTGGAGTCTTTAAGTCTCTGAGAAATAAACTTGCTTCTCATTAGAAGTCCTTTTTTTTTTTTTTTTGCTGAAGATGAAGCTCTGATCTAGCTGACCACATGCACCACTGATGTCCATCTTTGCTTGTTAAGGTTCCTGCCCTTCTATGTCCAGCAGGACAGCCAGGCATCTAATGTGCTTCTCCTCTTGTACCCAGGAGATGTCTGTCCCTGGAAATTTTCCTTCTGGTAAATTAAACTGCACTGAAGAGTATCGGCTAGATTCAGCAGGTCTGTATTCTTCCACCAAGATAGCATCAAGACCAAGCCTTCCCACTTGCAGATATCAGCGGATACCTCAGAACCTCATGACCAACAGCATTTTCAGGATCCATGGAAACAAAGCAGGTCAGCAGAATAGATTGCCTGTAAGAGTAGCACCAAAA
Source organism: Tamandua tetradactyla (assembly GCF_023851605.1). Classification (NCBI taxonomy): domain Eukaryota; kingdom Metazoa; phylum Chordata; class Mammalia; order Pilosa; family Myrmecophagidae; genus Tamandua; species Tamandua tetradactyla. The sequence goes on along the minus strand of NC_135327.1, from coordinate 223,423,256 downwards.
GTGGCAATGAAATGCTCACATTTTCAAGCATTTGTCCTTAGCGTTTTAAAATTTTAAAATTATTTTTTACATGGGTAGGCACCGGAAATCGAACCCGGGTCTCCGGCATGGCAGGTGAGAACTCTGCTTTCTGAGCCACTGCGGCCCTGTCCTTAGCTTTTGACAATCTGGTGATAATGTGTTCAGTTGTGGATTTGTTTATGTTTATCCTTCCTGGAATTTGTTCAGCTTCCTAAATATGTAGATTCATGTCTTTTTTCACATTTGGGAAGTTTTTGGCAATTATTTCTTGAAATATTCTTTCTGCCCCTTTCTCTCCTTCCTTGTATGGGGCTCCCATTATATTGTGTATATTGATATGTTTGATGGTGTAACAAAAGTTTTTGGCTCTGTTCATTATCTACATTCTTTTTTTTTTTGTATGCTGTATGCCCAGGGTCACATTTCATTCTTTTTTCATGTGAATATCCCGTTATTGCAGAGCCATTTGTTGAATTTTTGTTAGTTTGTTTTTCTTTCTTTCTTTGCTTGTTTGTTTGTTTTATGGAAGTGAATGGGCCAGAAATTGAACCCAGGTCTCCAACATGGCTGGCGAGAATTCTACCACTGAACTACCCTTGCACTCCTGACATTTATTTTCATTTCTTCTTCTCAGGCTGGATAATTTCAATTGACATATCTTCAAGCTTGCTGGTACTTTCTTCTCCCTGCTGAAATCTGCTACTGAAACCTTTTAGTGATTTTTCCATTTTAGTTATTAAACTTTTCAACTTCAGAATTTGTGTGATTCCTATGATAATTTCTAACTATCTACTGATATTCTTTTTGTTCATACATCATTCTGCTACTTTCCCTCAATTCTTTATCCGTGGTTTCTTTTAGCATATTTAAGACAGTTGTTGTCAAGTGAGTCCAATGTCTATGCTTCCTGAGGGACAGTTTTTGTTGTTTTCTTTTCTGAATGTGCCATGCTGTCTTATTTCTTTGCATGCTTTATAATTTTTTGTTGTTGAAAGTAGTTATTTTGAATATTATAATATGGTAACTGAAAATCAGATGTTTGTTCTTTCTCAGTTTGTTTTTGCTGCTTACTATAGACTGTAGCTGTTTAGTAATTTTTTCTAGAGTATTTTTATAAAGACTGTGTGTTAGTTTGTAAGATGTTAGAATGCAATATACCAGAAATGGAATGGCTTTTTAAAAAGGGAATTTATTAAGTTGCAAGTTTACAGTTGTAAGGCCATGAGACTGTCCAAATTAAGGCATCTAGAGAAAGATACTTTAACTCCAAAGAAAGGGCTGATGAAATTTGGGGTTTCTCTCTCAGCTGGGAGAGCACATAGCGAAGTCTGCTTGCTTTCTCTCCTCATTTCATTAGTCTTCCCCAGCGGCATTTTCCTTCTGCATCTCCAGAGGTCTCTGGCTGTGTGGGCTCTGTCAGTACTCTAAAGATTTTTCCAAAATGGTTCCCTCTTAAAGGGCTCCAGTCAGCAGTCCCAACTGGAATGGGTGGAGACATATCTCCATGGAAACCATCTAATCAAAAGTTACCAACCACAATTAGGTGGGTCACATCTCTATGGAAACAATCAAAAGAATCCCACCAGCGATATTGAATGAGGGTTAAAGAGCATGGCTTTTCTGGGGTACAGGACAATTTCAAACAGGCGCAGACTGTATCCTTTATTTTGTTTTGTTTCTGAACTCTCCTATTCCTTTAGCATGTCTTTTGACATATATGTCCTTAAACACCAAAAGCCAAAACAAGCAAGCAAGCAAGCAATTAAACAGAGAAAGAGCAGAGAAGAAAAGAAAAGTAAAAAAAACCTCTCCCAGCCTTTGCAGATTGACTCTGTGCTTGGCACTTTGATGAGTAGCCAGGCCGTTTCCACTTTGCTTTAGTCTTCATTTCTATTATCAAAAATGTTTGCACTGAATCCAGGGATCAGGCAGAGGGGGAAGCTTAGGTCTTTCCGAGGTCATTCTGATCATGTGCCCTACCCTGCGTACGCATATGGCTTTCTTAACTATTCTATACAAGACTGCTTTTGAAAATCCTAATTTCCCAAATAAATTTTCTCCCCAGCTCTTCTTTCCTGACTTTTAGTGCCCTACTGTATGCCTCAACCTTAATCTTTTGTTCCAGGCGCTGGATTGCTCATAACCCTGCAATATTTCTCAGGAATGCTCACTGCTTTTTCACCTTGAGTGACTTCTGAGTTGGGTGCAACAAGGACAAATGCCTTGCATCAGTCCTTCAGGTACCCCCAGATTGGTGTCTAGCTTTGGAAAAGGATCTGGAGAAGAAGTGGCTTGTCACTGATTGATTTTCAGAGTTAACTACATGTTAAAGTGGGGATGCTGTTCACTGCACTTGTGTCATACACATCATTAGATCACACCTTGGAAGAATCTGAAAGCGAAAAGCAGAGATCTATAAAACTGATACAGGTATTTTAATTAAAGTATAAATAATAATACTTCATTTAAAAAAAGACATCTGGGACAAATTTAAACTAGATGTTGTATAACAGGAGACAACAGGAGAAAACCTGGACTGTTCCTGGCTCCTAGAGACAGAGTTCACAATTGCGTAGGAAACTTATCAGTAACCTGTATAAAGTAGAGTAGACTTTCACTTGCAAATATGAATGGATAACCAAAGATTACATTTGAGGAATACATGAAGGAGCATCAAGATGAATGAAATACTTCAAGTAACTGAACTACAACTTTTTGATGATTAGGCTGATGTTGAATTTGAAAATATACAAGCATGGAAATATGCACGTTCTCTCTTTGCTGTCCAATATCAGCTCGATTTTAGAAAATCTTGAGACTGTGAAGAAGTACTTGACAAATCAATCCAATTTCCTGCAAGGTATGGTGGTTTGGAGCGATGTACTCCAGAAAAACATGCCTGTAAACTTAATCCATTCCTGTGGGTGTGAACCTACTGTAAGGAAGATCTTTTGATGAGGTTACATTGGTTAAAGTGTGACCAACCTCATATAGGAGGGTCATCTATTACTGGAGTCCTTTGTAAGCAGAATGAACTTTAGACCGATAGAGAGAAGGCCACAGGAAGTAAGTAGCTGAAGGTCCACGGAACCTGGAAGAGAAGGGAGAAGTCGCTGTGTGCATGGCATGTCACAAAGCAGCCCAGGACCAAGGATCACTGGCAGCCAGCCTCAGAATGCCAGTCTTGGGAAGAAAGGATTGCCCTAGTTTGGACTTCTCCTAATCTCCAAACATGAATCAATAAATTCCATTGTTCAAACCAACCCATTGCATGGCATTTGCTTTATCAATGAAGGCACTAAAGCATGTGGTACTGAACTACTAAGTAAATAAGTCTTCTATTTTCGTGTGCTGCATTTTATTTAAAGCCCATGATTAAGACTTTCAGTGAAAGTGCTCAATGAACAGAACACCAACAAAGTTTTGAAGGTTCTAGAAAATTGCAATTATTGAAAATAAACTTTGTAAATAGGAAATCATTGAAAACTTATCACCTCAAAACTATTAGAAGTGAATAAATTTAAATGAGAACTCAAACACTGTACAAGATTTTGAATTTTTATCATTATGCTTTGGCATTTCCCAACTTGTGAGAAGCATCTTTTAATCAGCCTCTATTTTTAATTGAATAATTTTATATTCTGTACTGGAAAAGAATGAAATTGAAAAGGGCTCTTTTGCAACATCTACATTTGGTTTGGCAAAACATTCAAGAAAATTAGAAATAGAGACAACTTATTTGATGAGTTTTATCCTATAAAATATTTGCCTAAGTATGATACCCTGAATGAAATAAAAAGGACAGTACTGGTGAAAATATTTTGGCTGAAATATTTAAACATTTGAATACAAAAAAGCATAAATAATAAATAACTTTCTCATAGCATATCAGGAATTTCAGCTTCTGTAGAAAAAGTATTTCTCAATAAAATATGAGCTATAGAGAAAAGTCTACTGAAGTTTTCAATAAATACAAATTTATTAACCATTAAATTCAAATGTGAAGAATATTGCAGACAATTTTATGAAAGAACTATAAATAACAGATCATATTTTTCATCAGGTTCCCAGAAGGAGAGGAGAGGGAATGTGGCTGAAAAAGTTTGAAGAAATAGAGGCTGAAACATTTCCAAATATGATAGAAAATATAAAGCCACAAATACTAGAAACTCACAGAAACCCAAGAAATTTAAATGCAAAGAACACACACCTAAGCACATCATGAACTGTTGCAAATGAATGGCAAAAAGGAAACAAGAAAAGTACCTCGAGAAGAACAGGAATATTCCATAGAGAGGAACAATGAGAGAATGAAGGCTGGATTCTAGTAAAAGCATTGTATCAAAGCATTGATATCTTTAAAGAGCTCAAAGAAAACAAACAAACAAATCTCCCAACCTAGAATTCTATGGCCAGTGAAATTATCCTCAAAAAGTGAAGAAAAAAGGACATTGTTTGACCCATGGGTCAAGAAGAAATTATAAAGAATCAAGAGCATATTTTGAAGTGAATAGTAAACATATATCATATCAAAATGTGTGTATGCAGGTAAAGCAGTGTTTATGAGGAAATTAATAGCTTTAAAAGCTTTATTAGAAAAGAAGAAATGTTTAAAATCGATGCACTGTTATCCTCTTAAAAAGCTAGAAGAGGGAGAGAAAATTAAACCCAGAGTAAGTAGAAGACAAGAATTGAATAAAGAAATAAGTGAATTATAAATGGAGAAATGATAGAGAAAATTAATAGAGGCAAAATTGGGTTCCTTGAAAAAATTAATATAATTGATAACCTTTTAACTGCACTGAACAAGCAATAGAAGAGTATGATACAAATTGGCAACATAAAGAACTGAAGAGGAAACCACTAAAGATCATAGAGACATCAAAATGATAATAACTGGCCATTTAGCTGAAATGAGTGAATTCCTTGCAAGACAAAACAGACCCAAGAAGAAATAGAACATCTAAATAGCTTTATATTTGCTAAAGAAATTGAATTTGAAGCAAAAAACTTTATTATAAGGAAAACTACAGACCCAGATGGCTTCATTGGTGAATTCTACCAAATATTTTAGGGAGAATCATACTCAACTTATTTCAGAAAATACGGGAGGAAAACACTTACCAGCTAATTTTCCTGAGAGCAGCATAATCTAGATATCAAAACCAAAGAAAGACATTAGAAGAAAAAAGTAATTGCATATGAATAGCCCTCATGAACATAGCGGCAATTATCATTAACAAAATATTAACAAATCAATGATGCCCACATAAGTCCTAATGCTATGACCTAATGTGGGTTATTCTATGAATGCAAGGTTGGTTTTAATATCAAAAAATTATTCAACATGAATTACCACATTAACAGATTGAAAGAGAAAAATATGTATTTTTTAACAAAGAAGTGGTTTACAGAGCAATCATACATAAAATAGAGAATTTACATATACTAGCTACATTGATGTGACACATTTGTTTCAACTGATGGCAGTGCATTTTTATGATTATAATTATAATTATACTAGCAACTATAGTCCATGATTTAACCTAGGGTTCTCTGTGTTTTGGAGTTCCATGGATTTATTTCTTTGTTACATTTTTATTCTAGTACCATATATACCACCTAACATTTCCCCTTTTAACCACATTTAGATGTATATTTCAGTGCTGTTTTTTATGTTCCCAACGTTGGGTTACCATCACCATCATCCATTACCAAAATTTATCAATCATTTCAAATAGAAACTCTGTGTATGTTAGGTCTTAACTCTCTATTCCCCATCTTCACCCAATCCCCTGGTAGCCTATATTCTAATTTCTGGCCCTATGAGTTGGCTTATTCTAATTATTTCATATCAGTGAGATCATACAATATTTGTCCTTTTGCATCTGGCTTTTTTTCACTCGACATGATGTCTTCAAAGTTCATCCATGTTGTCACGTGTAAGAATTTCATTTGTTTTTGCAGCTGAATAATATTCTATTGCATGCACATATCATATCTTGTTTAGTCATTCATTGGTTGATGGGCATTCCCATTGCTTCCACCTTTGGACAGCTGTGAATACCACTATGAACACCAGCGTACAAATGTCTAAGTCCCTGCATTCAATTCTTTTGGGTATGTATCTGCAAGTAGGATTCTGGGTCGTATGGTAGTTCTATACTTTAATTTTCTGAGGAACTGCCAAACTGTCTGCCACAACAGCTGCAAAATTTTACATTATCACCAGCAATGAATGAGTGTTCCTATTTTTCCACATCTTTTCCAATATTGGTAATTTTCTTTTTTTTTTCAATAGTAGCTACTCCAGTTGGTGTGAAATGGTATTGCATTTTGGTTTTGATTTGCATTTCCCTACTATCTAGTGATAACTGAATATTTTTATGGACTTTCTGGCCACTTGTATATCTTCTTTGGAGAAATGCCTATTCAAGTCATTTGCCCATTTTAAAAATTGGGTTCCTTGTCTTTTTGTTGTTGACTTGAAGAATTTCTTTATATATTCTGGATATTAAATCCTTAATGGATATGTAGTTTCCAAGTATTTTCTCCCATTGTCTAGGTTGTTTCATTTCATGATAAAATCCATCCTTTGAGGTGTAATGTTTTTTATTTGTATGTAATGTTGTGGTCTCATTTATCTATTTTTTCTTTTGTTGCTTGTGCTTTGGCATAAAGTCTAAGAAACCATTGCCTGATACAAAGTCCTGAATGTGCTTCCCTACAGTTTTTTCTAGGAATTTTATAGTTCTTATATTTAGGTCTTTGATTTTTGTATATGGTGTGAGGTAGCAGTCCACCTTCATTCTTTTTCAAATGGAGATCCTGGTTGCCCAGCACCATTTGCTGAAGACACAATTCTTTCCCAGTTTAGTTGTCTTTGCCCCCTTGTCAGCAATCAACTGGCCATAAATGTGAGGATTGATTTCTGAACTCTCAGTTTAACTCCATTGGGCTATATCTGTCCTTGTGCCACTACCATGCTGTTTTGGTTATTGTAGCTTTGTTACAAATGTTAAAATCAGGAAGTGTGAGTCCTTCAACTTTGTTCTTCTTTATTAAGACAGATTTCACAATTTAGGGAAAGTTTTATTTCTTCCTTTACAATTTGGATGTCTTTTGTTATTTTTTTCCCTGCCTAATTGCTCCGCCTAGAACTTCCAGTAAAATGTTGAATACCAGTGGTGACAGTGGGCATCCTGTCTTGTTCCTGATCTTAGAAGAAAAAGTTCCAGTCTTTCACCATTGAGTATGCTGTTATCTGTGGGTTTTCATATATGTCCTTTCATGTTGAAAAAGTGTGCTGGATTTTATCAAATGCCTTTTCTGTGTCAATTGTGTGTTTTTTTCTCATTCTGTTAACATGATATATTACAGTAATTGATTTTCTTATGTTGGACTACTTGCATAACTGGGACAAATCCCATTTGATAATGGTGTATAATTTTTAATATGCTATTAGATTCAGTTTACTAGTATTCTATTGAGGATTTTTACATCTATATTCATAAGATATATTGGTATGTAATTTTCTTTTCATGTGTTATTTTTATCTGGCTTTGATATGAGGGTGATGTCAGCCTCATAGAATGACTTAGGGAGTTGTGTTAATTTGCAAGCTACCAGAATGCGATTTTCCAGAACTGGAATAGCTTTTATTAAAAAGGGAATTCAATAAGTTACAAGTTTACTGTTCTAAGGAAGTGAAGGTATCCAAATTAAGGTATCAACAAGAGGTTACCTTCACTCAAGTAAGGCTTATGGGTCAGGAACCCCTTTGTCAGCTGGGAAGTCACGTGGCACACATCTGCTGGTCCCTTCCTCCTGGATTCTGTTGTTTTCAACCTCTGTTCCTGTGGGGGTTCCTCACTTTGCTTCTCTGGGGTTGGCTTTCATCTCTTGGCTTCCCTTGGCTCTCTCCAGATTCTGGCTTGCTTAACCTCTCATGGCAATGTCTGCTGGGCTCCAACATATCCAAACATCTGTGTCTCTGTTCTCCATGTGTCTGCATCTGTGTCAGCTCTGCTGTGAAGTTTCTTTCAGCTGAGGCATCCGTCATTTCTGAAGTTTCTGCCGTTTCTCCAAAGTGCTTCCATTTTTAAAGACTCTAGAATGGGTGGAGTCACATCTCCATTGAATCAAAATTGGGTGTGTCATATCTCCATGGAGATAATCTAGTCAAAAGTTTCCAACCTACAGTATTGAATCAGGATTAAAGAAAATGGCTGCCTCCACAAGATTGAATCAGGATTAAAACATGGCTTTTCTGAGGTACATAACATTTTCAAAGTGACACTTTCTACCCTCTGGACCCCCCAAAAGACATGTTTTTTCCCATATACAATATACTTTTACTTCATTACAACATCACAAAGCTTTAAAACATTTCAGTAACAATATGAATACAATGCAAAGTTAAAACCAGTACAAAATCTCAAAGTCAGCTACAGCCATGGTGTGTTCTAATGAAAAAAATTCTATTTTGCTCTGGACCTGGAAAACTGATAACATGTTATCTGCTTCCAATGTGCAAACGAGGGACAGTCATAGGATACATGTTTCTGTTTCCATAGGGAGAAATCGGAAGAAACACAGTTTTTTTTTTTTTTTTTTAGGAACTGTGTGGTTCCTAAAACCTGCAGGGTAAACTCCATCAGATTGGATTTCATAGTCTGAGAGTGATTTATCCTGGTCTTTAGAAAGCATCAGTCCCACCCTTCCAAGGGCCTATTCAGTGGATTTGCTCTCCCCAAATGTTGGGTGGTTGTAATCTTGGAGGACATTGTGAAGACCACCTTTTTCTTGGCTCCACCTTCTCCAAGCATTGGGGCTGCACCCAGGCTCTCTGCCAACTCCAGGGCATACTCTCAACCCCTCCAGAACAACGGGGTGGCAACCAGACTCCCCTTAATCTCTGGTTTAATTGCACTGCATCCTCTCTGAGGCCTGAGGTGTTCCTGAGCAACAACGTTGAAGGCCTACCCTCTGTTTCCAGAGCACACTCACCCTCTCCATGTGTATGGGTCAGTACTCTCTCCTGGCCTAAAGCTTCCTAGCTCCAGACAGCCTCCAGTGTTCTGTTTTTGAATTTGTTTTTTCTTCAATTTGTTCCTTTTCTCCCCCTTTTTGTCCAGACTGGCAGCGGCTCCATTTATACAGATCCCAAAACACTCTTATTGGTTTTCTATGCAGTATGCTTGGATCATGTCCATTCGACTAAAGGACTTTCCACAAATCCTTCCTGGATAACTCCATCTCAAATCCTCACCTGTCCTGTAATGGCTGACTGCTTCCATGCTCGGTTAAATCCTCATGTGTGACACTATTCTCTGGGGTCTCCCATTCTGGAAGCCCAGAGTTTTTCAGACCATCAATTTCTGGTTTCCTTATACCCAAGAGTTCAGCTCTCAGCTTATCTCTTTCCTGCCACATTTCATTATAAGCTGCAAGGAGATGCCAGGCTACTTTTTCCACATTTCATTTGGAGATTTCCTCAGCTAAGTATCCTGGGTCATCGCCTTTAAATTCTAACTTCCATCCAATAGCACTACACAATTTTGCAAGGTCTGTGCCACTTTAAAACAAGGGTCACCTTTCCAGTTTGCAATGGCACATTCTTCATTTTTGTCTGAGGCCTTATCAGAAATATCTTTAGAGTCCACATTTCTACCAACAGTCTCTTCAAAGCTTTCTAGGCCTTCTCTATCAAGTGTCTCACAACCCTACAAGAATCTTCCCCTTATACATTTAAAAAGCTGTTCCAATATGTTTAGTATTGGCAAACCACAGCAGCACTTACTCCTGGTACCAAATCAGTCTTAGTTTGCAAGCTGCTAGAATGCAATATACCAGAACCAAAACAGCCTTTAAAAAGGGTAATTTAATGAGTTACAAGTTTATAGTTCCAAGGAAGTTAAGGTGTCCAAATTAAGGCACCTACAAGATGTTACCTTCACTCAAGAAAGGCTGATGGGTCAGGAACACCTCTATCAGCTGGGTAGTCATGTGGCTGGCATCTGCTCGTCCCTTGCTCCTGGGCTCCATTGCTCTCAGCCTCTGTTCCTGTAAGCCTCACTTTATTCTGAAGGGCTGGCTTTCATCTCTTGGCTTCCCTTGGCTTCCCTTGGAGAGCCAAGTTCAAGCTTGCTTAACATCTCATGGCTATGTCTGCTGGGCTCCAAGCATCTCCAAACATCTGTGTCACTGATTTCCAAGTGTCTGCATTGGTATCAGCTCTGCTGTGAAGGTTCTGTCAGCTCCCAGGCTTCTGTTGTTTCTGTCATTTCTCCAAAGTGTTTCCTCTTTTAAAGACTCTAGTAATCTAGTCAAGACCCAACTAGAATGGGTGGAGTCACATCTCCATCAAATCAAAAGATTATACCTACAATTAGAAATGTTACATCTCCATGGAGATAATCTAGTCAAAAGTTTCCAACCTACAGTATTGAGTAAGGATTAAAGGAAATGGCTGCCTCCACAAGATTGAATCAGGATTAAAACATGGCTTTTATGGGGTACATAATATTTTCAAACTGGCACAGGAGTGTTCCCTCTTCAATTTTTTGGAAAGGCTCGAGCAGGACTGGCATTAATTTTTCTTGGAATGTTTGGTAAAATACTGCTATGAGGCCATCTGGTCCTGGGCCTCTCTTTGCTGGAATGTTTTGTTGTTTGTGTTGGTTTAAACTTTTAAAATTGTGAAATAAAAAGTCCATGCACCGTATAGATCAGTTAAATAAGTAATTAAGAAGAGAACATTTGTTGAATCACTACTTGAAATAGAATATTATTAGCATCACAGACACTCTGTGTCTACCCTTTTCTCCAATAGATTAACACTATCCTGACTTCATGAAAATTATTTATTTGCTTTACTTTCTGATTTTTACCATTTTTGTACTGAACACATTTAAAAATGTATCCCAAGGAGTTTTTAATTTTGTTGCTGTTGTCCACTTAATTCTGCTAGAAAGAGCCCTAGCCTGGGAGATGAGACTATTATTTCTCCATTTTAGGGATGTTTTTGATTACTGATTCAATCTCTTTACTAGCTATTGGTTTGTTGATATCTTCTATATATTTTAAAGTCAGTGTAGGTAGTTTGTGTGTTTCTAGTAATTGTCCATTTTTCTAGGTTATCTAATTTTTTGGTTACAGTTGTTCCTTATAGCCTCTTATAATCTTTTGTATTTCAGTGGAGTTGGTAGTAATGTCCCCCTTTTCATTTTTTATTTTACTTTTTTGTGTCCTTTCTCTTTTTTGTCAATCTAGCTAAGGGTTTGCCAATTTTATTGATCTTTTAAGGACCAATTTTTGGTTTCATTGATTTTGTTTTTTAAAAAATTATTATTCTCTATTCTAGTTTGTCTGTGCTCATATCAGTCATTCTGCTTCATTTTGATTTAGTTTGCTTTTCTTTTTCTAGATCTCCCAGTTTTGGAGTTAGGTTTATGATTTGTAATCTTTCTTTTTTCCTAATGTAAGCATTTAGGGTTATAAATTTCCCTCTCGGTATGGTTTGCTGCATCCCATAAGTGTTGGTATGTTTTATCTTCATTTTCATTCACCTCAAGATATTTCTTCAAATTTCCCTTATGATTTCCTCTTTAACACACTGTTGTTTAAGAGTACATTGTTTAGAGCAAATACAGATGGCTAAAAAACACACGAAGAACTGCTCATCTTCATTGGCTGTAAGGGAAACGCAAATTAAGACAACAATGAGATATCACCTCACACCTATAAGAATGGTTTCTATTAAACAAATAGGAAACTATAAATGTTCGAGAGGATGCAGAGAAATTTGAACACTTATTCATTGTTGGTGGAAATGCAAAACGGTTTAGCTGCTGTGGAAGTCAGTTTGGTGATTCCTCAGAAAACTAAATATTGAATTGCCCTATGACCCGGCAATACCAATGCTCAGTATATACCCAGAAGAGTTGAGGGCAGTGACACGAACAGACATTTGCACACCAATGTTCATAGTAGCACTATTCACAATTGCCAAGAGATGGAAACAATCCAGGTGCCCATCAGCAGATGAGTGGATAAACAAAATGTGGTGTATACACACGATGGAATGTTAGGCAGCATGTAGACAAAAGGAAACATGACAATGTGGATGAAACTTGAGGACATAATGCTGAGTGAAATAAGTCAGACACAAAAGGACAGATACTGTATGATTCTGTTATTAGGACTCTGATAAAGCTGCCAGTGTTTTGGAGCAGCTAGAAGGAAAAATCTGAGATGAGTTGCATGGGCATGAGCCCATGACAAACTCTGGGAACTCTTCTGTAGTTGCTTGTTGAAGTATACTTAGAAAATTCTTTTTTTCTTTCTTTTCTTTGTATGTATATGTTATATTTTACAACAAAGAAATCCTTAAAAAAAAAAACTATAGGCAGTTATAGTAATATTAGATAAAATAAATTCCTGAAATAAAAAATTTGAAAAATTTAGTAACATAGCTCACTACTCTAGCAAAGTTGATATTTGAAAAAAAAAAGAATCAGTTAGGGGAATAGGCATAGGAGGCAGAGTCCAGGAGAAACCTGGCATGCACTTTCAGTTGTCCTGTTCCAGGGGATTCACACAGACAGCACTCAATCTTCCCAGCCACTGTGTGTGACAACACCTGTGAAGTATTGTCAACTAGGGGGGTTCACTCAAGCCTTGGTGTCCAGGGTTCTTCTTGGGGTGCGGAGCTTCCCCAGAGTGTTCCCCAGAGTCTGACCCACCCCCAACCAGAAGTGAAGCTGATACAGGAAGGCTCAGGCCTCCAAGTGAACAAAAACAGACGTTCACTATAAATCACAAGGCCCAAGGTCCCATTATGCAAAGACACTTTTACTCGGCAGGGCATTCCGAGGGCTCAGAGGTGAACCAGTCAAGGGTCAGTCTTTCTTTAAAATGTGGAGAGTTTGAGCACCTCAAGCCCGCTGATTTAATCATTTACTGCCAGGGTCCTACTCAAAAGCCAGTGTTCTTGCCAGCAGTCAACCAAACCCATACCCCACTGTAGTGCCGGCAGCCCCCTTCCTTTCCACACTTCCATGGCCCCTTCCTGGTGTGAGAGAAGCCCAGACTCTGGGCTTTCCCAAAGGAGTTATCCCACTCTCCTTGTTCAGAAATCAGTTAATTTTTTTTTTTAAATCAGCAAATATTTATTGGAATCCTACTTTTGTAATACACTTTAATCTTCAGGACAGTTTATGTATAACACTTTGCTTGATCTTCATAATCTTGCTGAATGGTAGACAGTTAAGAGGTTGTTTAAAAAAATCAAAATAATACAAGAAGTACAAAGATAAAGATGCTGTCATCTTTACTCTCACACTCAAAATATGAACCATGTACAACGCTTTTGCTTTTATGACTTGTATTTTATGTTTACACTTTACAAAATTGTATAAATAATAAATGAATACTGTGTCCCTTTCACAAAAAACTAGACATAATAAATAAAGCTGATGTCTCTGTTGGGGTGAGGGGAGAGTACATTGTTTAATTTGACCACATCTGTGAACTTTCCATTTTTCCCTCTGTTACTGATTTTTGGCTTCATTCCATTGTGGTTGGAGAGGATACATTGTATGACTTCTATGTTTTTTATTTTTTTGAGACTTTTTTTGTAATCTAAGATATGGCCTGTCCTGGAGAATGATCCAGGTGGACTTGAGAAGAACGTGCATTCTGTTGCTATTGGTGAAGTGTTTTATATATGTCAGGTCCAGTTGGTTTAGTGTATTGTTAAAGTCTTCTATTCCCTTATTAATAATCTTCTGTCTATATGTTCTAAGCACTATTAATGGTGGTGTATATATATATAATGGTGGTATATATATAAGCATATACATATATATATGCTTATGGTAGGGGCCACATTTCATTCATTGTTCCATGTGACTATCCCGTTATCCAGCACCATTTGTTGAAATTTTGTTGTTGTTGTTTTCATTGTTATTATTGTTGTTGTTGCTTTTGGAAAGTGCATGGACTGGGAATCGAACCCGTGTCTCCCGCATGGCAGGTGAGAATTCTACCACTGAACTACCCTCACACCCGCAACAGTGGTATATCAAATTCCCCTACTGTTAATATAGAACTACCAATTTCTCCTTTCAAATCTGTCAATATTTGCTGCATATATATTTACATTATATTTATAATCTTCTTGTTGAGTTGAACTCTTTATCAGTATATAATGACTGTCTTTGTCCCTTGTAACTGTTTTTGACTTAAAGTCTATTTTATCTGATAACTTACCCAAGCTCTCTTTTGGCTACTACTTGCAATATATATGAGACATCCAGTTTAATTCAGTTGGGTTTTTATGCAATATTTCTTCCATGGAGTTAAAAAATTAGAAAGGAAGATACATTTATAGGCATGTGCTCCCACCTCTCCACCTCACCCACACCCACCCCTCAACCCTGCCACTTGGCTCTGACCCAGGCAACTTTTTTATTTTTAAGACATTTTATTGAGATATAGTCACATATACACTCCACTAAAGTGTAAGATAAATGGCTCACAGTATCATCACAGTCGTGCATTCATCACCACAATCAATTTTAGAGTACTTTCATCACTCAAAACAACAACAAACAAACATCTCATACCCATTATCCCCCACTATTATTGACCCTTAGTATTGGTCTGGTACATTTGTTACTATTGATGAAAGAATATTAGCTATTAATGTTAACAATAATCCATAGTTTGCAATAGGTACAATATTCCCCATCTAATACTCTATTACTAACTCCTTGTATTAGTGATGTACTTTTGTTCTAGTTCATGAAAGATCATTTTTATATTTCTACTATTAATCACTGTCATCATCGACTGCAGTGTCCACTGCGTTATAGAGTCCCATGTTTTATCCTCCAACTTTCCTTCTAGTGACATACTTGACTTTAAACCTCCCCTTCCAACCACAACCACATACATAATCCAGTGCTACTAATTATACTTACCATATTGTGCCACCAACACCTCTATCCATTTACAAACATTTAAATTCAACCTATTTAAACATTCTGCGCATATTAAGTATCCACTCCCCATTCTCCAACCTCACTCTCTTCTCTGGTAACCACATTCTAGATTTTAACTTGATGAATTTACTTATTATAATTAGCTCATATTAGTAAGATCAGACATCAGTATTTGTCCTTTTGTATCTGACTTATTTCATTCCACATAATGTCCTTAAGATTCATTCATGTTATCACAAACTTCAAAACTTTATTCCTTCTTACTGCAAATAATATTCCATCATAAGTATATACCACATTTTGTTTATCCATTCATCAGTTGATAGACACTTGAGTTGTTTCTATCTTTCGGCAATTGTGAATACTGATGCTATGAACGTCGGTGTGCAAATGTTTAGTCACATCTTTGCTTTTAGTTCTCATGAGTATATACCCAGTAGCAAGATTACTGGATCATATGGCAGTTCTATATTAACATCCTGAGGAACTGCCAAATTGCCTTCCAAAGTAACTACATATCCTGCATTTCCACCAGTAGTGAATAAGTGTTCCTATTTTTCCACATCCTCTCCCATACTTATAGTTTTTTTTTCGATGGCCATTCTTGCGTTGCATGGTATATTTATTTCCATTCTTTCACTTTCAATACACTTTTGCCTTTGAATTTAAGGTGAGTCTTTTGCAGATAGCATAAAGTTAGGTCATGCTTTTTATCTATTCTGCTAATCTCTGCTTTTTGACTGGGGAGTTTAAGCCATTTATGTTTAAAGTCAGTACTGATAATGTAGTACTGCCATTTTGCTATTTAGTCTTTGTAAGCTGTATACATTTCTTGTTCCTCAATTCTTCCACTTAGGTCTATTTTTATGTTTATTTGATTTTTTTCTGTTTGTTTGTGTTATACCATATTGAGTGCTTTCTCATTTCTATCTGGGTATATTTTCCTTGTAGTTACCATGGGGTTAAAATTTAGCATCCTAAATATATGCCTAAATATATAGACATTTGCTTTTATACCACCTTGACTTCAGTAGCATATACTTACACTTTTCCTATACCCATTCATCCCCCCACTTTTTGTATTTGTTACCAATTATAATCTTTGAACATTGTGTGTCCAAACCCACAGATTCATGATTACTTTCTATGTTTTTGCATTTTAGTATCTATAAGAAGAAGTGGAGTTATGTGCCAAAAATTGCAATTTAATAGTACTGGTATTTACAATTATCCAAATGGTTAGGTTTACCAGAGGCCTTTATTCCTTTATATCTGTTGTTAAACCACCCCCCACCCCGAATTTTTTCTTTTCAGTTTTTGTGGTCTTCAACAACTGTTACTTCTGTTTGCATGCTTTTTAAAACTGTCTCTTTGTTGAGATTCTCATATTGTTCATTTGTTCATACATTGTTTTCCTTATATCCTTTAGTTCTTTCTCTGTATTTTCATTCATCTCTGTTAGGTCAGGGGAACAGGGAAAGTCATCATGACTCGAGCTGTGTAAAACGTGCCACCCCTTATAGGCGTCACCTAACCCCCTTGCTTAAAAACCGCCCACACCAGGACCCAGTGGCGAGCTCACAACTCCCTACCTGGAGTTCTGTGAGCTCTGCCTGGGAGCACAGGAATAAACTTGCTGACTCTAAGATTTTTTGGTCTGCCTCTTCTCTCTTTCATCTCCTAAACCTTACAATCTCCTTGAGCATTTGTAAGATCGTTTTTTAAAAGTCTTTGTCTGGTATGTCCACAGTGTTTCACTGGTGTTTTCTAGATTTTTATCCTCTTCCCTTGGGTGGACCATCATTTCCTGTTTCTTTGTTTTGTACTCTTTGTTGTGCACTGTACATTTTAATATTTTAAACTGTTAGCTCTGGAATTTATTCCCTACGATGTCTGTTTCTTGAGTTTGTAATGAGCTGGTGACATGACAAGAGATTTTCTTGAGTGTCAGCCCTGTTATACGGAAGTTCCACCCAAGGTGAATGCAAAGTGCAAATATGGGCTTATGTCTTGCTATTTATCACCCCCTCTTTCCCTCTCTCTTTTGCCTGGTGGGAACATTTGAGGTTGGAAGGAGCACTCTAGAAAGGATTTTTCTGAGTCAGTTTTCCCAGTCTGGACAAAACCAGGGACTCACACAGGGTTCAGAACCCTGCCCCCCACAACTACCCTGCAGAGAGGATGTGGGAGGTGCCAGGAAAGCCCCTAGACCTTCTTACATGGTTCATTAAAGTTGTACTTTCTTGTCCTGCCCATTACATGCAGCTCTTCACCTCTCTTCCTTAACTTGGCCTTTGGGGTAGGCTGGAACAGCAGGCACCCTCATATTAAAAGCTGTGATCAGCAATCAGCTATCAGCCCCAGCTCACCCTGATCCTGGGGTAGTGGATTTTTATGTCCCTTTCTTGCCTTATCAAGCCACTCCAGGGGCCAGATCCCACTGTGACCTGCCACAAAAGTGAGGGATGGTGCTAGTAACTGCAGTGTGGAGAGGCAATTAACTGGTATTTACCATAACTTACCAGTCCCTTCCTCCTGCTCTTCTCTGGATGCTGAACAGTTTTCTGCTAGACTCCATAGTTTCAAAATCCTTGCCTGTGTAATAGTTGATCTGATGGAGAGATTGATTTCTGGAGCTTCCTATTCTGACATCTTCCCACAATCCTCCCTGCTACTTCCCACAATCCTCCCTACCACCTTCCCACAGTCTTTCCTGCGGCCTTCCCACAGTCCTCCCTGCCACCTTCCCACAATCCTGCCATCTTTCCACAATGCCGCCTGCACCTCACCACTATCCTCCCTGCCATTTTCCCACAATCTTCCTGACAATCTTAATAGATGGACAAAAATCATGTGACAGAATTCAATACCTGTTTATGCTAAAACATTTCAGCAAAGTACGGGTAGAAAGCAGCTTCTGCAATGTGAGTAAAGACCTTTATGAAAAACCTGCAGGTAATCATAGTGATGAAATATTGAACATGTTCCCTATAAAGTTTGGAACAAGGCAATGATGATGGCTCCCAGCACCTTTTAACATCTTATTGGATGTTTTAACTAGTGCAATCAGGCAAGTAAAGGAAATGCAAGAAATAAAGATTAGAATTCAATAAAAAGGGCCGTTACGTGCCTCTAACATGAGTGTATGAATTAAAAAATAAATTACAAAAATCTACTACAGCAAATAAATGAACTTAACAGGGTTATATAATATAAGGTAGGAATGCCAAAATAAATTGTATTTTATATAGTATTTAAAAATAAATGGAAAATGAATATTATTTACGATGCCATAAAAATAAAACACTGAGGAGTCAATCTACTGAACATTCTAAAATATTCCTGAGAGAAATTTAAAAAAGACATAAATTTTGTTAAATCATGTTCATGGATTGGAAGACTCATTGAGATATCTATTTTTTTAATAGGGATGACTAAGGGTAAAGTAAATTGGGTAGATGGAAACACTAGTGGTCAATGAGAGGGAGGGGTAAGGTGCATGGTATGTGTGAGCTTTTTCTTTTCTCTTTTTATTTCTTTTTCTGGAGTGATGCAAATGTTCTAAAAAACGATCATGGTAATGAATACACAAGTATGTGATGATATTGTGAACCATCGATTGTACGCCATATATAGAATGTATGTGTGTGAAGATTTCTCAATAATAATAAAAAAGAGGGCAGCCCATGGTGGCTCAGCATGCAGAGTTCTTGGCTGCCATGCCAGAGACCTGGGTTCGATTCCAAGTGCCTGTCCATGCAAAAAAAAACCCCAAAAACAAACAACAACAACAACAACAACAAAAAGATACCTATTTTTTTTTTCCCCTGTGGTAGAATGCTTGCCTTCCATACCAGAGACCTGGGTTCAATTCCCAGCCCATGCACCAAGAAAAAAAAAAAAAGATATCAGTTCTTCTCAAGCTTTATTAAAACCCAGTTAAAAATGTTAAAATAAATTTAGTTTGAAATGCTAGTGATCAATGAAAGGGAGGGGTAAGGAGTATGGTATGTATAATTTTTTTTCTGTTTTCATTTTATGAATAGAGGCAAATGTTCCAAGAAATGATGATGATGATAAATATGCAACTATGTGATGATATTGTGAATTACTGATTATATATGTAGAACGGAATGATCAAAATAGGAATGTTTGCATTTGCTTTGTGTTTTTTGGTATTAAAAAAAAAATGTCCTAATTAAGGTACCAGCCAAGAGGTTACCTTCACTCAAGAATGGCCTATGAAGTTCAGGGTTTCTCTCTCAACTTTGAAGGCACATGGCAAACATGGTGATGTCTGTAAGCTTTTTCTCTCTAGGCTGCCCCGGGGACATATTCCTTCTTCATCTCCAAAGGTCTCCGGTGGCATGGGCTCTCTGCTTTGTGGCACTATCATCATTCTAAAAAGGGAACTCTCCAAAATCCTTCCTCTTTTAAAGGATTTCAGTAAACTAATCAAGACCCACATGGGGGCGGGCCGCGGTGGCTCAGCGGGCAAAGTGCTTGCCTGCTATGCCGGAGGACCTCGGTTCGATTCCCGGCCCCAGCCCATGTAACAAAAACGGAGAAACAGAATACAATAAAACAAGAAAATGTTTAAAAATGTTTCCCTTCCTTCCTTCTATCCTTCCTTCCTTCTCTCTGTCTTTCCTTTAAAAAAAAAAAAAAAAAAAAAAAAAAAGACCCACGTGGAATAGATTGGGTCACATCTCCCTCCAAAATTGGACAAGTCACATCTCCATGGAGATAATCTAATAAAGCTTCCAACATGCAGTGCTGAATAGGGTTTAAGAGAAAGAGTTCCTCCCACAAGATTGGATTAGGATTAAGGTGTGGCTTTTCTGGGGTACACAAATCCTTTCAAACCAGCACAGTTAATAATACACAATTACCTTGTATCCCATTTTTAATTTCTGAACAAGCATAAAATGTAATCAATTTTGGAATGCCCTTACTCACTTTCTCTTTAAACTATTGAAATCAACTAGCTGATAAGATGAGCCCATAAAAATAGGATCTCCCTTTCTCTTTTTAGATATTAGAGGAACTGTGTTACTTATATTTCTTCTGAAATTGAGCTTGGATGATGTATCTTGATTAATTAACATCCAATAATAAAGAAAATGACATCAGTTGAGAAAAAAAAAAAACCAGTTACGATCCCAAGTTGGCTTTTCTGAGAAACTGACAAGTGGTTCTAAAATTAATATGTAAATGCGAAGGACCCAGAATAGCCAAAACAATTTGGAAAAGAAGGAAAATGGACAACTCACACAACCTAATTTCAAGAATTAATATAAAGCCTCAGTAATCAAGGCAGTGTGGTATTGGCCTTAGTATGTACAAACAGATCAATGCAACAGAAACAGAGCCACTATGAATGATAAATTGATTCTTTAACAAAGGTGCCAAGTTATTCTTATGTGGAAAGGGTATTCTTTCTACACATGATACCAATCAACTGGATAACTATTCCAGGAGGAACATGTAGCTCTATCCATATCCACCAACAAACACAAAAATTAGTGATGGATCATACACCAATGTGAAAGCTAACATTTTAAGCTTGGAGAAGAAAATGAATTTCTTTGTCACTGTGGAGAATACAACGATATCTTAGGACAAAATACTAACCATAAAAAAACAATTTGGTAAATTGGATTTATCAACTTTAAAATCCTCTGCTCATTCAACGACGCTGGTAAGAAAATGCACAGAAAAGCCTCAGATTGGAAGAATTTGTATCACATATATTTGCATAGAACTTGTAGCCAGAATATATAAAGAATTTAAAAATGACAATTCAATAAAAATGGGCAAAGGACTTTAACAAAGCACTTCACAAAAAAGACCCTAAGTGAATGGTCAATAGGCACACAAAAAGTCATCAGGAAAAGAAAAATTAAGAGCACATGACATACCATTCCACCTCCGCTGGACAGCTAGACTGGCAATATCAACTATGGACAGTTGTGTGGAGCAACTGCTGGGTAAGTGAGCCTCATGGGGGAGTAGCTGCTCTCAGAAAGGGCCCCACCCATGGTTTAATGGTTTTGCCATCACAGTCTTGAGATGCTTAATAATTATATCTTTGAACTTTCATTTCATAAGTGAAGTCCAGTGGGCAATGGAGTATCTGCATGAGCAGAGGAGATGGCGCAAGTATCAGTGAGTGCAGGTGTGGGCGCAGCAGGCTGAGGACAGCGTGCATGCCAACTAGGCGCCCAGGTGCACATGTGTCGTCGGATTGCCCCAGGACCCCAGGGAAGCAGCTGGGGTCAGGACCTAGGTCCAGACTGGTGCTATCAGTGGCAAGCATGCACGAGGAGTCCGGCTTGCTGGTCTGTCTGGGGCGGGTTCCTGCGGCATCGTCATGAACATTAATTCACCAGTCTGAGTGCTGAGGCTGGATTCTGGTGCTCAGGCGGAAAACCCTATCCATGACTTGTTACAAAATAAAATCGTGGATATTGCAATAGAGCGTATTAAAGGGATTAGTAGAATTCTTCAAAGAGCCTAGAATCTTCCGGTTTTGAAACTACTCCAACATTGCAAAGCAAATATCCACAGGCTTTGAAACAGAAATTGAAGACTTATTTGCATTCTACAGAAAAAAAAGTATTTTTATATGAAGCTTTAGATGAACCAATTACTAATGAGGAAGACAATTTTAAAATTAATTTTTCCTTATAATTGAAGATATAATTATAATATAGATAGACATTTTCAGTTATATACAAATCATAAAGACACTTTTTTGGGGCACAATCTCCATAGTTACAGGAAATGGCAGACGAAACATATTAATCATTGTATAAATTTACATTTAAAATGAAATTCAGACACATAAAACTGATTTGTATGAAGATATATATCTTTTTAGAAAAATAGGTCTGTAAGCATCATCAGCTCTTGAGGTATGCAAATTTATATTTTGAAGTAACTTATCAGATTTTTATCCAAAAATCACAGCTTATAAGATACTCTAAACAGCTTCGGTAACCACTGCATCAGTAGAATGATCCTTCCCAAAATTAAAAATTACTAAAATTAACTGTAACCTTATATTTGCCAAGCGTGACTAACATCTCTTTCAATGATGTTAATTGAAAATGAAGTTGTTGAAAGTCTAGAGTCTGATGACCTAATGAATTTACATAAAAGTGAGCTAACAAAATCTTACGATCAATCAAGGTATCACATTAGTAAAATATTACTGTTTGTTGCATTATATACAATTAGGACACCAAAAATATTTTTTGCAGTCCGTAAGTTTATGTTGTTACTCATGTATCACTTTTACCCCAATTACATTTTATAAATAAATAATATTTTCAAAGAAAATGGCTTTATATCTTAGTACTTTTAACTCTCCTATTTTCCCTCTGCTTTTAAACAAGAGGCCCACATTTTCATTTTGCACTGGGTCCTACAAATCGTGTTGTTGGCCCTGCTCGTGGCAGTGTAAAGTGGCTTACACACTTTTGAAAACAATTTGGCTGTTTCTTTTAAAGTGAAAGATATGCCTATCCCAAAAAACCCAGCAGTTCTACTCCTAGGTATTTTTATTCAAGGCAAATGAAAAGATATACCCTTAAGAATGTTCATAGCAGCTTTACTGGTAATAGTCCCAAACTGTAAATAACCTAAATGTCCATCCAGAGGTGAATGGGTAAAATAAATTGTGGTATATATTCATACATGGGATATTACCCAGAAGTAGAAAGGAATGAACTGCTGGTTTACTCAACAACACAGGATAAATCTAACTGACATTATAGACAACTGTGATGGGAAGAAAATGAACCTCTACCTATATCTCCCACCACACAAAAAAATTATTTGGGGCAGATCACAGACTTAAATATGAAAATTAAAACTACTAGCTTTGAGAAGGAAACGTACATAAATTTCTTTGTAACTTTGAAATCGGCAAATATTTCTTAGAGAGGACACATTAAAGCATTAACCATAAAAACTCGATAAGCTGGATTTTTCAGCTTTAAAAATGTTTGCTCATCAAACGACACCATTAAGAAAATGCATAGAAAAACCACAGACTGGGACAATAACTAAGAAGCATTTTGACATAATAATGCATGTAGGGAGTACAATCAAAATCATATTCCACTTATAGCATGAATAATACAGAAAATACCTGAATTCCAGGCATAAGCTTCTATTGAAGAAATAAAGGAAAAAAAAAAAACAAAATAAAACTGGAAAGTTTTATGTTTAGACTGGCTTGTACAGACCATAATAAAGATGACACCACTTCCTAATTTAGTAAAGATATTTTAATGTAAGACTAATTTTTCTCAGGTTATTTTAGATAACATTTTTAAATGGGATTATGGAGTCAAGGAAACATGCCTTTGTTTTAAGTTTCTTGGCTATCCTTACTGGTGCATTTTTATCAGATGGGATTGGGGCAATCAGGAGTTCTACAAGTGGTCTCTGATTTGTTAGTAGACATTCAAACAAACTTTCCAAAAAAGGTTAGGAATACTGGAATAAAAATTAGGCCATGAGCAGCCCCAAATACCATAACCAGAAACATAATCTTAAAAAATGTCCTGAAGATGTAGGCTTTAGCTACAGATAAAACACACACCCCTATTACTGTTGAAATTGCACTTTGTAATACTGGATAGCCTAACAGATACAATGCCTCAATTGATTTTTGGTTGACTGAAGGCTTAGAACTACAGATAAATGCGTAGGAAATGTGTGCAGAAAAATCAAAAGAAAACCCTATACAAATGACAAGATTAATCATGGATATGGAGTCCAGATCAACGTTCCAGAATGCCATGAAACCTGTTACTCCCACGATCACAGAAGCAATAGCAAAAGTTACCCATAAAGAACAGAGTGGATGAGGAATTAACAGTAAGGAAACAACGAACATAGCTAGTGATGCAACAATGACATTTCGAACAGTGTTTTCCAATATTGCAGCATACTGATCGAAATATATGAATGCTTGGTTATAAACCATTAGGGGAATTTCACACTTTTCGGCGATGCTTCGTAGCTGGTGTAGCATTATCTTCTTATGCGCTGCAGAAGCAACACCCAGGGTCTGAATGAAGGCCCGGGAAGATACGATACCATGTGATGATGAAATATTAATATCATAAATAAAATTTGGAAATTCATTTAAAAAATTGGGAATACCGTTAACAAAAGTATTCTTATCATTTAGATCTTGTTTTTTTTCTTCCATATATTGCACATATGTTTGTAACCAAAACTCTGTAAGATTTTTATCTACATAGTCATTGTATTCAAAATCACTTATACATTGTTCCAATTTTTGCCTAATATCTTTATCCCAGTATTTAATATTTTCAGTAACAACGACCATAACCCTGGGACCATAATTTGAAAAATACTGTTCATCTATATTGAAATATGGTATGATGTAGGAATCGTCACTTGCTAGATTTCGAAGGTCTAAACCCTCCTGCACTTGGAAACACCCATATATACTGCTTATGATATATAAAATGTATATCAGCACCACAAAAAACTTAGATTCTGTGCTCGTGAGAAAAGGGCCAAAATAGTCTCTAAAGAACAAATTCATTGGATGGGTCCCAGTTCCAAGTTCATCAGGAAGAGCACTGAAGGGGAGACAGCATGCCTTTTTTAATGAGGAACATTTTTGGTCAGGAGTCTCTGGCTTTTTCAGCCAGCGTAGACAGACTACTTCTCTTTTGCCATCCAAGGCCAAAAATGCTCCAAAACAGGTGATGTTATAAAAATAACAAAAGAGCAGGGTCGTTCCTGTATAGATGCAAAAGTACTGTACGGATCTGAAAGAGGTCATGATCCCAGTATAGAAGGCCAGGATGTTGGTGATGGAGGTGATTGTAATGGACACTGCCACCTTTGAATAGACACTGGATAGCCGCTGTCTTATGTTGTCCATGAGGCTGGTCTTCTGCCAGGCAGAAATCATGATAAACATGTCATCGACCCCAACGCCTGTAAACAAAACCAGAATCTTCATCCATCACAACGTCCATTAAAAGGAAACCACTCTCTCTGTCCATCTATTAAAGTCTTATTTATTCTCTGCTTATGTATTACCTTTGCTGGGAGCAAACAGAATCGATCACTTCTTTCTCTGCAATAACTCTGTACTTTGTACATACTCTTATTAATTGTACACATGGTATAGTATGCTATACTATACTAAATACCCTCTACTCCTAGAGGGTATTTAAAGTGTTCTTAGGAGGAGATCAGGAAACTGGAGTTGATTGGGTGGAAGCAGGATTAGTAATATATCTTTGATTCTACTGGTTTGCTTAAGAGACCATTTTCTCTCAGAAGCCATTTTCACATGAATGCAAACAACTCGTCCAGCCAACATTCCACTGTTTAAAATATAAGCTGCCTTATGTGTCATACAGTTAGCATCTGGCTATCTATGGGGTATGAGTTGAGAGAGTCTGTATAATTTATGTGCACACACAAATAAACATGCACAAACATACTTTTCCTGCTAATCTCTTCTTAATATCTAGAATGCTGTTATTGAGTTCATTTGCCCAAGTCAAGGCTTAATATCATTGAAATGCAAATACCACTAAGATCAGAAACACGTACCAAGGTAAATCTTAGGAATCTTTTACATATCAATGCCTATTAAGTCATTAGATTCTCTCCACAATGAAGTTTCATGATGGGCTTGGAATAGCGAAGACGGGGAACAGTTGAGAATACATGTCACTGAAAACTGGGAAAGAAGTATTGCTAAGAGGAGACAACATGAGCCTATCACATCCCTCAAGCTTCTACTGGAGTTGACACGACCTTCACTCATCTACACATTTGTTTCTGGGTATACTGATACAGAATCAGTGCTTGGAACTGAAATGCTGATCTTAACTTCAACCTTCTGGAACGTTCTCCATGGATAACATGTTCAAGTTGAAAGGATATGGGAATTGCAACATTGTTCCCAGTTCAAATGCTCTTTAGGTATGCTCAAGGCAGAAGGACCCTAACTGGCACAAATCTACCATAAACTGTGGCCAGGCTCCCCTAATACTGCCAGCTTCCAGGATCCCAATTTTGTGGATAAAAGGGAAGATAAAATGGAAGATTCAGAAGCACTGAGGGCCAAGAGTGAACTCACTGATATGTGTTAGGTGTGCCAAAACCTGATTTTATTATATATAGAATCTTGTTCAGAAATTGTCCTCACACATTTCTTGCTTGAGTTGCTGAAATCACATGCATACAAACACAACACACACATACTTTGTCTATTATGTATACACAGACTATACAAAAATGGTTCTTACATCATCAATTACATACACCTTAACAGTGGCCAGTTATGGCTGTGGTGTACACTGAGTGATTGACTGTGTCTGTGCTCAGAAGGTGTGTCCCAAGAGCTTGAATAAGTAAGCTGACACCCAGGACGCAGCTCATCCATTATGTCTTCCTGGAAACCAAATATTAGTTCATTCCAAATTGTTCGTTTTCCA
Organism: Tamandua tetradactyla; assembly: GCF_023851605.1. Lineage (NCBI taxonomy): Eukaryota > Metazoa > Chordata > Mammalia > Pilosa > Myrmecophagidae > Tamandua > Tamandua tetradactyla. The sequence continues at coordinate 223,396,717 of NC_135327.1, read as the reverse complement.
AAATATAAATGCCGTTGCTTATTTTTACTATAAAAGAAATTCTGAAAATAAAGTACAAAGGGAAAATTTAAAGTAACTCTAATTCTACCATTTAAGGATGATCCCTGTAGCACTGGGGTATGTCCATCCAGGGTTTGTTTTATACAAATATATTCTTATAACTGTATCTCTCTCTATATTTTAAACAATCAGTTTCATAGCCTGCTGTTTTCATATAACATGATATATCTACCTCTTTTTAAAGAATAAATATGATTGCAACATTTTAATATGCTGTTTGATTTGCCCAATCCCATATTGATAGAGTTGTTTTTAATATTTTCCTATTCAAAAATCACACTGAAATGAACATACTTGCTCTACATTTTGAACACCTATCTAATTATTGGACAGATTCCAATAAGTGGGATTGGTGAGTCCAAGGTATTTATTTCTTAAATCTTTTGACTTACTGTTGAAAATTGTACTAAAAAAGTATAAATCAATTTATACCTCACCCCAGTCAAATATGAGAGTGTCTATTTGCTCACAGCTTTCCCCATACTTTCAATCTCGCTAATATTTATTTAATGACTCACAACTTTCCCCACACCTTCAATCTTGCTAATATTTATTTAATGACAAGGCGTGTCACTGTTGGTTTAATTTATATCCCTTAATATTTGAGATGTCAAATATTTTTTCTTTTATTTTCAGTGACTTGCATATTATTTTGTGTGTATGAATTGCCTGACCATGTCCTTTGTTCATTTTTTCCCCTGGGACACTAGATATTTTCAACCGTAACGTCATGCTTAAAATATTCAACTTGTTTTTCCAGTGTCCTGCCTCTCATTTTGGCATTCTGTAGATTCACCTAAACAGAATTATTTTCCACAGTCTAACATCAGCTCGTTCTCTCATCACTTTGTTTTACTCACCCAGAATAAGAAATGGTGAATTTGCAACTATGATCACAAACGGCACTCCAAAGTATAACATCAGGCCAAAGCCGCTCACCACTGCCAAAGCCACAGAAACCACTCCAAAGGCCGCAGCGCACATCTTGTTTCGTACACAGTCACACCTGCAAATTCGGAGGGAAAAAGCATGCAATTTGTGGTGGTCGTTTCCACATTTACATTTTGCCAATCCACAACATTCTTGATTTGGAGGCCTGTTCCAAAAATTCTAGAGCCGTAATTCCTACACTTGGCTGCTGGAGACCTTTAATTCCCAGGCCCTTTCCCAGACGAACCGGAGAAAAAAGGGGAGAGGAAGTCGGGGATCTGTACTTGAAACTCTCCAGGGTGATTCTTACGCTGCCAGTATTTATTGACTGGCATTTCGGAACTACAGAAGATAAACTAAAATGCTCTGATCTTCAAGCAGTACTGCAATACAACAGACAATGGAGGACAAGCTCTAGCAGAGAAGGAACCCATAGTTATCCTCTCAGCCATCCCCCTACTCCAACTAGACATAAAAACAATCCTAAACAGTGCCTCTCTTTCAAAGCTATCTCAATGTATTTTGTGGTTAACAAAATGTCCTTTTTGTGAAGGTCTTCTAAAACATTTCCAGGATTTCCTTCCACTGGTGAAGACGGTTCTGTGGAAAAGTTATTACTAATTGCACAAGGATTTTAAACATACCCTAATCCAACCTAGGCCCGTTTCCTTGTGGGACCAATGGAAATGGGAACAGGCAAACAAAAATTTAAAATGTGGGTTCAGGCTCTAATTCGCCCAACAATTTTACATTTTAAAATACTGACAACCACCTCTGGTTTCAGATCTTGCCTGTTTAGAAATTGCTTCAAAACAAATGACTGAAACCGACTCTGTATATTTTTCCTAACAGAAAGAAACCAGTTGGAATTGAAGCCTAGCAGAGACAACTAAGGACCCTGAGCCGCTGATCCTAAATGGGTACATGACTATCAACCATTGTCAGGTAAGACCAGATTTAAATAGCTAAACTTTCCGAGTATTAAAATTTTTACAGTGTGGCTATATATCGCCTTTTCTCAACCTGTTAATTTTAGGGCCCCAAATCAACACGCACACACACAAACACAAATAGAAACACACACACACATATTTCAGGGCAAGAGTAAATTGCTTGTTATAGTAAAGTTTGATTATGATGAATACTTTCTGAAAACAGCAATATTCATATATAGGAGTTTAAGAAAATAAAAAAGATAGACTTTGAAATCAGGAAGATTAATGAGGATAAAAGTGACGTTGAAATGTTTGTTCCCATTTCTTCTTTCAAATTTTTGAATTTGCTTTGTGGATTTTCATGATGGTAAATGGGGTGACTTATGTTATTAGCTATGGTGATGGGACTTTGACTACTTGCTGTGTTGACTTTCTCTAAAGGGCTTCTCCTTTCACTTGAATAGGCAATGGAAGGAAAATCAAGATTCAAAAGCAGAACACATTAAGAGTTTGACAAAGTTTGCAGATAGTCCAGTCCCCAAGAAGGACCATTGTTTTGGCTCATCAGAACCACCTAAGGAGATTCTTAAAAATTTAGATATTTCCTGGAACCAAATTCTGCAGATTCTGACTCAGGAGGTTTGTAGTACCACTGTAGTATCTGCTTAGAAATTTCTTCAGATAATTCCAATGTTCAGGCAAGTTTGGGCATCATTGGCAGCAAAATCACTAATTTCCTAAAATTTTCTTTACACTAAATAGGAAAGGGCTGAATTAGAAATCACTGCACTTAGAAAACTATGTATATGCTTGTTCAGGGCTCTGTGTCTTTCTGGGAAGGTAATGGTGTCTATTATGAAAAAAGAAAAGTTTAGTGCATTTGAGAAGGGAAAAGTTTTCCAGATTTCAATAGAACTTGATTTATTATTTGGTATAAGTAGCCAATTTCCAGAATATCCATACTTTTGAAATATTCTGGAAGTTCAACTTAGTACTTTTTGTTATATAGAATGAGGTTCAATTTGGAGTATAAACTTTTGAAAACGTCTTATTTTTATTCAAATGACTTCACCTCAAGAAAATAAGTAGAGGACTCTAAAATGTGTCCTAATATGGATTCTGTATAATGTAAATGCATACATGCAAGGTATAAACTTGCACATATGCAAGGAAACATGTATTTGTCTTAGAGACTGTCTAAAAGGCCCCAGCTAGAGCAGAGGTGAGAGAGCCTCAATGATAATGGAAAACAGGGAGTCAGGGGTTGCCAGGGATGCTACAAAAGCATCCACAGGAGAATCAGTTTTATCGTCAAGCCAAGAAGGCATGTATTAGACCAGCTGCCACGGCAGCACCTGTGCCGTAAGACTTTTCCTACTCACTTTTCTCTTCTCCTTGGGCCACCTCCAACCCAGGAACAAGCTTATCAAGATGCAGAGAAACAAGTGACCAAAGCTGCCTAGCAAGCCCCACCTCCCCACTGCGGGTTTATCCCACAGAGCATGCTCCATGGAAGAGGGGAAAATCTTAGCCTCTGATCAAGTCACCCCTTTGACAGATGATATGGGCATTTAGATTCTGGCTGGAGGATTTTCTGTCACCCAAGACTGATCACAAGAGCCATGGGGTCTGCCTGAGTTTTCTTAGGGCAGCGAACTTGCTCTATCTACAAAATTTAAAGGGAATAAATGGAGACACAAAGTTTCCTGCTTGTTCAACAAGGTAGGTTTCATAAACATAAAAGTCTTCACAAGACAAATAAAATAATTTTCTAACTGCCTTCATTCCTAGATTATCTGTATTATTATCTGCAACCATTTGTGAAGATATGCAAGAATTGACTATAAATTTGTAAGAACCGAGTATCTCATAGCAAAGTTTTGTCAAACCAACTATTGCATCTTGCAGAGTTCATACAAATTCGTAAAATGCTTTATCTTACTAATTTTAACAAGCCTGAGCTTTGTTCTCTTTCTTCTCATTTTTTTTTTTTTTTGTGGTCTTCCTTTCCAGAATAAAGGAATGATGAGATAATTTATTGCCCTTAGAGGAATATCCACTGTGGTCAAGTCCGTTTGTGTATTAGGGACTCATCTTTTGTTTCCCTAAATTTGGAAAGTTAAATTCCATCATTTGTTCCTAAACCTATGTACAGTGAGAAATCTGCTTGAGAAATTTTTTGAAATACAGATTTTCAGATTAAACCCCCAGATATTTGGATTCAGATGGGCAGGGCTTGAGAATATGCATTTTAGGGCTCTCCAGGTCATGCAGATGCAAAAATCACTAGAATAAAATAACCTTTGGGGCTCCTTTTCCATCTGACTTCTGTGATTTACTGGAATTTTTCATCTTTTCTGCTTTATGGTCATAGGAGTTCAAACTGACCATGTGGCCTAGATAACACTCCCCAGTGCCCATCAAGGGACACCCAGGTCGACTGAGTTAGAGCTTCATTTCTTATGTAACTGAAAGTTCTATTTCAGATTTCTAGCAGGAACAGGGACTGCTTCTCAGCTCTATCCAATTACCTGCCTTCCAAATGGAACAATGAATCATAATTGCTATATAGGGTCAATGCGATATATCACATCAAACAGAGCTGGCCACAGTTCCTTTTCATCTTTCTGTTAGATTTTTATGCTATTGCTTATGGGCAAAAAAAAGTCAGATTTAAAGAGTTAAAAAACTTGAGAAAAGTGTTTTACCTGTAGCATGATATGATTGCAAATAATATGATTAGAAGGTATGCCAAGTGAAACAAAGGGATCACTGTCATAGAAGTTGCCTCAAATTCCAGTTGTCTGGAAAGTGATGTAAAGTAGACCACCTGCCACAAAAATATACTCAGGTAAATAACTTGTAATTCCATTGCTTGTATGTGAATTACAAACTCTATCAAAACGGTACAGCGTTATTGACGGAAACAATCCGCTAAAATTAAGAGATCAAAATATGTAGATTATGACTGAGAGTATGGAAGACATTGTGAATCTGGTCCTCTCAGAAAGCTATAGCATGCTTTCCACAGCTTATTTCAAAATCCCAACCGTTTAAAACTCCTGCACCCAAAATCTGAATTTTATGGAGGACTGTGAAATCTTTGACCTCACTGGGTTGTGGGTTTCTTTTCCTCTTCTAATTGCATTACTGTCATTGCAGGAAGGCCTGGTGCTCCAAGGCTTTTCCCAGTAGGTGGGGGTGTTGGCTTCACGGGCTCAGTTTGGAGGGTTACTAGACTGGGGGACAGGCAGCACTGACAGCTAAGAGGTGTCTGGTTCTAGGCTGGGTGCTTTCTAGGCCACTAACTTAAGAAATGCTGAGATAGTTATCTTCTTAAATCACACAATGAAATCTTACTTAAACATTTGTTTTTTAATGCCAAGGAGTTCCAAACAAGTTGTAGGGGCTGCCAGAGGTCAATGAGCACTTGAACTAAAAGCAGGAATTCCAAAACCATTAGACTGGAAAACTAACCCCCCAAACTACCACACAGGCCTCTACTCTGGAGGATGGAGGATCTGGGTTATCGATCAGAACCAAAGATTTAAGACTGGTGGCACCCTCTGGAGTGTTAACTAAGAGAGCTGGATTCAGCACCAAAGACAGTGGAGGCCAGTTTGCCCTTTACAGCGCAGGATCCCGCCAGGCTGCCAGGGAGGGAGCCCAGGGCTACCGGCCTGGTGCCCACGCTTCGTCATCTCACCCCCACCTCTACCCCCACCTTCTCCCGGCCTCCCCAGAAGCCCCAGCCGCCTGGTACCTGGATCTTCCTTAAGGCCAGCACCTTCTCCATGTCGCTAAAGCGGTTCAGGAAATGGTTCAACCACGTCTTGCTACTTTCGTTGTCCACCTCGAGCTCGGTCTTCAGGAAGTACTGCAGCCGCATGGCTTTGGCCTCCAGGAGCAGCTGGCTGTTTCCCCTCGTCTCGCCGAGGACTGTCCCCCCGACCAGGCCGGTCAGGTGGATGGGCTGGCGGGAGAGGTTGAGGACCGGGAAGGTGATGGTGTGCAGGTCTAGGCTCTCGTCGCGCTGCCAGGCGGCCAGCAGAGGGTTGGGGGGCACGCAGCCGTCCCGGTACTTGGCGCACACATCCTCGTAGTGCACCTGGGTGCCGTCTTCCAGCGCCACAAACAGAGTCTGCACCGCGCGGTCCAATTTACTCACTTCGGAAAAGATGTCGGGTTCCAGCAGCGAGTCGGTGTGCGAGACCACCAGGATCGAGGCGAAGTTGACCTCGGTGCTCTTCCTGGAGGCCGAGAAGCGGTAGGAGTCGTTGGTGGCGAAGTGGCCCTGCACGAAGCGCCGCTCCGCCTTGGCCGGGCTACCCATCGGGGTGTAGTTCTCCTCCAGGTCCTCCTCTTCGTCGGTGGGCAGGTACACCAGGCCGGTGCCGAGCACCGCCGTGAGCACGATGGGCGCCAGCAGGAAGATCCAGGGGTGCGAGCCCACCTGCCACCCCAGCCGTCGGAAGGCGCGGGTGAGCGGCGCCTCCAGGCAGTCAGTGCGGCAGCGGGCCCGGGCGGGGGGCTCGGAGCGCTGCGCCGCCGACTCCGAGTCCCGCATCGACGACGGCCCCCGCGTCGCCGCCCGCGACGTCTCCGACAAGCGCCTGCTGCCGAGCCCCGGCGCCCCCGAAGCCGCCGAGCCGGAACCCGACGCCCGGGAGCGCGACGCCGCGGGGCGAGACCAGGGCGCGGGGCCCTCCTCCGCGTCCCCCTCGGAGCCCGCCCCCGGCCGCCCCTTCCGCAGCGGCGCGGCCTCGGACTCCTGCTCGGGCCCCTCCTCCGGCTCCCGTTCGCCGTTTGGCGCCGCCCGGGGCTCCGGCCGCAATTCGGGCGCCGGCAGCGTGGACCCGGCCCCGGCCCCTGCCCCTGGCGGCTGCTGCTGCTGCGCGGGGTCTGGCGCCACTCGAGAGGAGCTGCGGCTCATGTCGGGATGGGAAAAGCGTCGTTTCACACCGGATAGCGGCCCGAAGCGTCGCGTCGGGCTGGGGCGCCCATCGTCACCCACCCGACGGTTTCCTGGAGAAATTCCGAGGAGGCTGTTGGAGCGCGGGGTCGCGCGCCCCGGGGCCGCAGGCTTCCTTCGGGAGCACGTGGTTGGCCGGAGGCGGCCCAATAGGCAGTTAAAGTGAGAAGGACGCGGGAGGGCGACGTCCTCCCTCCCACTTGCGCACCGAGGCCGGGTGGATGTCCCCCGTGCCCGGGGGCGCGGCCTCGACTGTCCTGCGGGTTAGCAGCCAGCATGGTTCGCAGGTGAGGCCCTTTGAACCCCCTGATTTAGTTGTTACTCTTTAGTGACGAAAGCAACATGTGTGTACATTCTTCTTCTAAAGAGTTAAAACAGGTACGTTTATTGAGTGCAGAGTGACAGAAGCAAAATGAAACCTTTCTAGTCCCTTCTCCCAAAAGAAATGTTAGAAAATGGGGTTTATCCTTACAAACCCGCTTCAGTGCTTTTACAGACAGGCATGTCGAAAATATGTGCAAATACATCTTGCCTAAATATTGCAATATTTGTGCTAATCAGATCACATTTGTCACCTTAATAGGTCATAGGATCTTAACAGGTCAGTGCGTATAGATTTATCTTATTCTTTTCAACTGTCCCATAATTTTCTAAGGTGTGGAGGAAACAACTAGGCAGATCACTGTTGATGGACTTGTAGGCTGTTTAGAGTCTTGAGGGTATAAACAACGCTCAGTGAATGAATGCTGTTTATTTAGTGTACTTACAAGAACTACATTTGTGGCTAATTTTTTAGTAGTGGATATACTGGGCCAAAGGATTTTATGCTCTTTAAACTTTTTATAACTATTACATTAATATCCCAGAGGTTAGATCAATTTACACCCTGTCATGGTCAGGTTCATGTGTCACCTTGGCCAAGTGGTGGTACCTGTTTGTCTGGTTGGGCAGGTGCTGGCTTGTCTGTTGCAATGAGGACATTTCATTGAATTAAATCATGATCATGTCAGCTGCGTCCACAGCTAATTCCATTTGTAATCAGCCAAAGGGAGTGTCTTCTGCAATGAGTGATGCTTAATTTAATCACTGGAAGCCTTTCAAGGAGGATTCAGAAGAGACAGGCTCTTCCTGTCTGGGCTGATGAGCCTCTCCTGTGGAGTTTGTCTAGACCCTCCATTGGAATATCCGCTTCACAGCCTGCCCTGCGGATTTTGGACTCTGCCTTCCCGCGGTCACATGAGACCCTTTTATAAATATATTTGCGAGTGTTCCCTATTGATTCTGTTTCTCTAGAAAACCCTAACTAATACACACCCCCATTAGCAATGTAGAAGGTTGTTCCCTACAACCTGTGTACCACACAATCTCAGCATTGCAATCAGTGTCTTATTGTGGCTTTGTTTTGTATTTCTTTTATGAGACAGCAATTAGTTTTCATTGTATTTCCTCTTCTTTTGTGAGCTGCTATCTTTTATCTTTTGCCCATTTTCCTTTTGGACTGTTGAGGTTTGCTTCTTGAGTCATGGGAACCACTCATATATTAAAGAAGGGATCACTTTCCCTGTGATTTGAGTTGTACATGTTTTCCCCCATTTTGCTCATTGTCTTGATTATTGGTTGGATGAACTAACTCTTTTCTTTTGAGTTCTGGCCTTTGGAAAAAGGCTCTTCCCTTTTTGTGATTATAATTGTCTACTTTTTTATGGTTTTGTTTTTATGATTAAACATCAATCCATCTGGAGTTTATTTTCATGTGAGATATGAGGTTAGGAGTCAGTGGCAGAGGGTGCCTAGTTGTCAACCAAAAACCACGCTACCCCTTCCATGATACGGAATTGCAGAGAAGTGGCTGCCCAGTCATGGGCTGACTATATTTTCCAGTCCCCTTTGCGTCCCCTTTACTACTGGCTGTGTGACCAGTAATAAACTCCAGAATGTAAGCAGAAGGAATGCATGTCTCTTCCAGGCCAGGACCTTGAAGAAGTTGCCTGTGCCATCCCACCATTGAGACATGGGTAACAGTGGATCCCATTTGAAATGTGGTGCCATAAGTTGGCAAAAACCTGGGTTCTTGAGTCACTATGGGCAAGATCATCTACAATGATTTTATGTGATGAGAAATACGCTTGTACTGTGATAAGCCACTGGAAACATTGGGGCTTATTTATTCAAGTGCCTAATGTAGCTGTACTAATAAAAAATCTGGCAAAGAGATGGCTGTCCCTAACCAACTTGCATCTGAACACACTTAGTTTATCCAGTGAGTACTCTGCCCACTGACACTGAAAGGGAAGGTTAGTGTGCCAGTTTGAAAGGATTTATGTACCCTAGAAAAGCCATGATTTGATCTTAATCAATCTTGTGGGAGCAACCGTTTCTCCTAATCCCTATACGGTACTATAGTTTAGAAACTTGATTAGGTTATCTCCACAGAGACGTGTCTCAATAAATTGTGGGTAGTAAACTTGATTAGATGGAAGAAGGTCTCTACCCATTCTAAGTGGGTCTTGATTAATTTACTGGAATCCTACAAAAGAAGAAGCATTTTGGAGAAAGCTTCAGAACACCGCAGAGAGTCCACCAGCCAGCGACTTTGGAATATGAAGAAGAAAAACACCTTCCGGGAGCTTCATGAAGGAAGAGGCCTGGAGAGAAAGCCAGCAGGTGCCGCCATGTTTGCCATGTGCCCTTCCAGCTGAAAGAGAAATGCTGAACGTCATCAGCCTTCTTGAACCAAGGTATCTTTCCCTGGATGCCTTAGATTGGACATTTCCATAGGCTTGTTTTAATTGGGACATTTTCTTGGCCTTAGAACTGTAAACTAGCAACTTATTAAATTCCCCTTTTTAAAAGCCATTCCATTTCTGGTATACTGCATTCTGGCAGCTAGCAAACCAAAACAGTTAGTTCCGGAGCTTTTGTAATGGATCTGAAAAAGAGTGGGTTACAACTGGTTGATTTTCAGAGTTAACAACATGTTAAAGTGGGAATCTACTTACTGCACTCATATCATATACATCACTAGATCACACCTTGGCAGAATCTGAAAATGCAAAACAGAGAGAATGCTATCAAACCAATTCAGGCTTATTTTAATTCAACTATTAATAATAATACTTCATTTAAAATAAAACATCTTGGACAAATTTAAACTAGATAGCATACCAGAACAATAGGAGAAAACCAGGACTGTTCCTGGCTGCTGGAGATGGAGGTAACAATTGCATAGGAAACTTATCAGTGACCTGTATTAAACAGAGTAGCCCTTCATTTATGCATATGAGTGGATAACCAAAAATTACTGTCCTGGTTATTGAGAGGTGCCGTAAGAAAACACCACAGACTGAGTGGTTCAAAACAACAGACACTTATTGTCTCACACTTCCATAGACTAGAAGTCTGAAATCTAGTTGTCAGCAGGGGAGGTTCATCCCTGTCTCTTGTAGCTTCTGGTCTTTGCTGGCGATCCTTGGTGTTCTTTGGCTTATAGATCTCTTATTGCCAGGTATGACCTCATTTTAAAGACCTATGACCTTTTACCGGTGTGACTAGGCATTGGGGAAAAGGAAATAATCAGACTTTTTGGGGATCACTGCACACTGGATCTGAGCTGACAATTCCAGAAGATCCAAAACGTCGCTGTCGTCTATCAGTGAGAGTAGGGCCTTTCTGAGGTCAGTGATCAATGAGTTTTAGATCACGTCCATCTCATGATGGGATCAGAGGGTCTCCAAACCCATCCTCTGGTTGTTTCCCCAGTTCCAGATTGCATAATTGGAATAGCTACCCTTAGCAACTGGCAGAATTCCCACATTGATTCTCTGATCTGTGGAGTGAAGGCTATTATGGTAGAAAAGGTCAAGTAGAAGTCATTAGAACTGCCCTTACCTAGAAAAATAATAAACCAAAAGCAACATTACATTCCTGGAGGTATTTCAGAAATTAGTTCCTCTATCAAGAACTTGAAAGATACGGGGTAATGTTTCTTACCACATTCCCATTCAACTAGCCCACTTGGCCTGTGTAGAAAATAGATGGATCTTAGAGAATGACAGTGGGGTATCATAAACTTAACCAGGCGGTGACTCCAATTGCAGCTGCTGTTCCAGATGTGGTATCATTGCTTGAGAAAAGAACAGATCCTCTAATATCTGGTATCTAGAGATTGAGTCAGCAAATGCTGTTTTCTCAATACCTGTTACTAAGGACCACCAGAAGCATGTCCCTTCAGATGACAAGCCTGAAAGTATACTTTTCCTGTCCTCTCTCACAGGTATATCAACACTCCAGCTCTATGTCAGTTTAGTCCAATGAAGACCTTGATCACCTTTCCCTTCCACTGGACATCACACTGGTCAATTACATTGATGATATGCTAATTGGACCAAGTGAACAAGAAGTAGCAACTACTCTAAATTTATTGGTAAGACCCTTGCATGGATCACTTCTGCCTTTTACTATTACTCATACAGCTGATCCCAGTACAGCGTGGGAAGGTACTACACACTGGGAGCTCGTAGCAGGCTGTGTATCACAAATGCAGTAGATCAGTTGAATTGAGTGATCTAGACCTAAATGTGAGAAACTTGGTAAAATTAGGATGATAAAAATGTCTACAATCTGTTGGCAATTACATAAATTTCAAACACAAAAGCGATTGATGTATTATTTTTGGCACATAGATATGTAATAAAAATATTAATTCACACACATAAATGATACACTCCAAATTCAAAATAGTATTTACCTTTGGAGAGGGTGGGGAATAATTTTATGGGTAAGAGGTCTTAGCTGTATTCATAATATTTTATATCTTCCAAAATTAAAAGAGTTGAAGCAAGCGTGGCAAAATGGAAATATTTAAAAATCTATTTGGTGGATTCATAAGAACCTGTTTTAGTATTTTTGGCAACTTTATGTTGAAATATCTTATAATTAAACAATTTAAAAATTGATATATCTTGTTTTGACCTGCGTTTTGAAAAATGAGTGAGTTTGAACATTATTAATAGATTTTGCTTAGTTTTCTCTCCTAGGATTGCTTTTTTCCTTATTCACTTATCTGACATCTGTTTTCCTCTTATTGTGTGTGTACATTTATTTTCTTCATTGGTCCTTTTATTTTTATCTTTTTTTTTTTTTGCAATTCAGAAGTTTTTATGTATTCAGATTATCTGTCTTTTCTGAATAGGGTCTTTGAATCCTGATTTATACCTTTCCAACGATATTATTTTTTAAAATGTATGCATAATTTTCCATGATTTTAATTTCCTCTAGCTTTAAGTCTTTGACCCATATAGAATTTATTAGGTTACTTAGATCTGGTTCCCTTACCTCCAAACCCTTTTCCAAAAATTATATAGTTTTTTTTTCAACACCTTTATCCCTTTTCCCAATGATTTGAAATGCCATCTTTGTAAAAGGAAAATATTTTCCAGGTGTATTTGGTTCAGTTTCTGGAATTTACATTTTGTTCTTGTAATCTCTCTCTCTCTCTCTCTCTCTCTCTCTCTGTTTCTTCTCAATGCCATATTGTTTCCAAAAATTAATAATCATACTTTCCTAAGATATTTAGATATCCATCAGAATTTTTCAAAAAGTGTTTGGCTATTCTTGAATGTTTAGTTTTATAAATAGAACTCTGGTTATCATTTTTTCCATCTTCCATTTCATCCCAACTCCTTTTGGTACTTTTACTGACTTGACATATCATTCCATACTGAAATTAAAGAATTTAAAGAAAAAATTAAAGGGTTCCATCCAAGAACAAGATATGTCTTTTTATTTCTTCAAGTCTTTTATGTCTTTCAGGTAAATTTCAAAGACTTCTTCAAACAGAGACACAACTTCTCATAGTAAATTTACTTCTGTTTTTAAAGTTTATTCCTTATGTTTATTTTGTATTTGGGGTCTTTTTTTGCTGTATTTTATAACTGCTATTTTTTATACTTGGAGAGTATTGCTTTATTGTAATTACAATCACATTGTAATTTTGTTGAGTTACTTAATTCTCTTATTTATAACAGTTTTTCCATTGATCATTTTTTTTCTCTTCCTTTAATCATTTAAAAAATTTCCTTGACTGTTTTTAAGGTCAATGTTAAATAATGGTGATAATTGAGGGTATATTTTTCTTTCTCTTAACTGCAATGAGAATACCTTTAATAATTCATAAGTAAGGATAATGCTATTTGGGGTTTATTCTGTTGGTTTTATTAAGGCAAAATTCACATAGTGTAAAATTAAGGACTTTAAGTATACAATTCAATGACATTTAGTACATTTGCAGTGTTTCCCTCTATGATTGTGAACCAGACAAGGATGCCCGTTGTCACCACTTCTGTTTAACATCATGCTAGAAGTCCTAGCCAGAGCAGTTAGGCAAGAAAAAGAAATAAAAGGCATCCAAATTAGAAAGGAAGAAGTAAAACTTTACCTATCTGTAGTTGACATGATCCTGTATTTAGAAAGTCCTGAAAAATCTATGACAAAACAATAGGGCTAATAAATGAGTTCAGCAAAGTGGCAAGCTAGAAGATCAACATGCAAAAATCAGTAGTATTTCTATACACTAGTAATGAGCAAACTGAGGCGGAAATAAAGAAAAAAAATTCCATTCACAATAGCGACTAAAAGAATCAAAGACCTAGGAATAGATTTAACCAAGGGTGTAAAGGACCTGTATTCAGAAAATTACAAAATTGCCGACAGAAATTAGAAAAGACTTAAGTAAATAGAAAGATGCTATGTACATGGATTGGAAGATTAAATATAGTTAGATGTCAGTTCTGCCAAAATTGATTTAGAGATTCACTGCAGTCCCAATAAAAATTTCCATTACTTTGAAGAAATTGAAAAGCCAATTATCAAATTTATCTGGAAGGTTAAAGGGCCCCAAAATAGCCAACAACATCTTGAAAAAGAAGAACAAAGTTGGAGGATCACAATTCCTGACTTTAAAGCTATTACACAGCTACAGTAGTCAAAACAGCATGGTACTGGCATAAAGATAGACATATTGATCAATGGAACCAAATTGAGAGTTCAGAAATAGACCCACACATTTATGGTCAATTAATTTTTGACAAGGCTGCCTAGTCCATTCAACTGGGACAGAAGTATCTTTAACAAATGGTTCTTTCAAAAGAATGAGAGAGGATCTCTGGCTCGCAACTTATATAAAAATTAACTCAAAGTAGATCAAAGACCTAAATAAAAGAGCCAGAGCTATAAAATGCCTAGAAGAAAATGTAGGGAACAATCTTCAAGATCTTGTGGTAGGCTGTGGTTTCTCAGACTACACCAAAAGCGCAAGCAACAAAAGAAAATCTAGATAAATGGGACCTACTCAAAGCTGAAGACTTTTGTACTTCAAAGGACTTTGTCAAAAAGGTGAAAAGTCACCCTACTCATGGAGAAACTTGATGAAAATTACATACCTGATAAGGTTTACTATCCAGAAAATATTAAGAAATCTTACAGCTCCATAATAAAAAGACAAACAACCCAGTTAAAAAATGATCAAAGGACTTGAACAGACATTTTTCCAAAGAGAAAATACAAATGTCTGAAAAGCACATGAAGAGATGCTCAACAATAGTTGTTAGGGAAATGCAAATCAAAACCACGATGAGATATCATTTCACACCTACTAGTATGGCCACTGTTAAACAGGAAGAAAACTATAAGTGTTAAAGATGGTGTGGAGAAATAGAAACACTTATTCACTGCTGGTGGGAGTGTAAAATGATACAGCCACTGTGGAAGGCATTTTGTGGTTCCCTAGGAAGCCAAGCACAGAACTCCCATGTGATCTTGTAATCTTGCTATAGGTATATACTCAGAAGAATTGCAGCAGGGATTCAAACAAACATTTGCGTACCGATTTTCATAGCACTATTCACAATTGCCAAAAGATGGATACAACCCAAGTGCCCTTTAACCAATGAATGGATAAACAAAATGTGATGTATACATATGATGGAATATTATTCAGCAGTTAGAAGGGATGAAGTCCTAAAGCATGGGATGACATGGATGAACCTTGAGGACGTTATGTTGAGTGAAATAAATGAGATACAAAAGGACAAATATTGTATGATCTCACCAATGTGAACTGATTATAATAAGTAAACTCATTGTGCCGGTTTGAAAGTATTTGGTACCCCAGAAAAGCCATGTTTTAATCCTGATTCGATCTTTCGGGGTCAGCCATTTCTATTAATCCTGCTGATTCAATGTTATAGTACCAAAGTTTTTGATGAAGTTATCTCCACAGAGATGTGGCACACCCAATTGTGGGTGTGATCTTTTGATTATATGGAGATGTGATTCTACCCATTCAGGGTGGGTCTTGAGTAGTTTACCTGAGTCCTTTAAAAGAAGAAACTTTTTTGTTGTTGTTGTTTACCTCTTTGGGACTATATTTATGCATGCACTGATTTTTAAAAATATTTTTATTTGTAAACAGCAAACATACACTCTTGACATGGTTACAATCAGTGGCTCACAATATCATCACATAATTGTGTATTCATCACCATGATCATAATTTTGAACATTTGCATCACCCCTGCAAAATAAAGAAAAAAAGAAAAAACCCATACATACCATACCCTTTACCCCTCCCTCTCATTGACCACTAGTATTTCAGACATTTTTGAGAGAGCTCAGAACAGAGTAGGCAGAGATACGGATGTTTGGAGATGCTTGGAGCCCAATAGCCTTCGCCATGGGATGTTAAGCAAGCCAGAACCTGGAGAGAGCCAAGGGAAGCCAAGAGATGAAAGCCAGCCTGGAGAAGCAAAGTGAGGAACTCACACAGGCACAGAGGCTGAAAGCAGCGGAGCCCAGGAGCAAGGGACCAGCAGATGCCAGCCATGTGCCTTCCCAGCTGACAGAGGTGTTCCTGACCCATTGGCCTTTCTTGGATTAAGGTCTCTTTCTCTGGATGCCTTAGTTAGGATATATTTATGACCTTAGAACTGTAAGCTTGTAACTTATTAAATTCCCTTTTTGAAAGTCATTCCTGTTTCTGGTATATTGCGTTCGGGTACCTTAACAAACTAAAATAGTCATAGAGTCATAGAGTTAAAATCTAGAGTGCGCGGGTTGGGTCAGAGGTGCTCGGGAGCACACGGCGCAGGGGAAAGCGAGGGCGTTGGATTCTTAGTTTTCCTTGTTCCATCTTTCTTTTAATGATTTGCAAATTATAATTCTACTTTGGTTATTCTTTTCATAACACTTATGATTTTACAGACATATTTATAAGTTCAGAAACAACTTCTGAAATTAATATCTATATGCTGTCCTTGATATGGCAAGAAGCTTGATATATTTTAAAAAGCCCTTTACTCCTTCTCCATGTTGAGGACATCTGGTTGTTGTGTTCATGGTTTTGCTATTAAAAACTTAGCAATAAAATATCTCCTGGTCTTTAAGCTCCCTATAGCATCCTGTACCTTATTTCCTTTTGCATTTTTTTTTAAACTGGCTTACATTTCTTTCACCTGGTTTGAGTATAGAGAAATTTAAGTTCCAACATATTTTTTTGACTTTTTATATATTAGAGGTGTTGTAGATTTATAGAGAAATAGTGCATAAATTAGAGAGAATAGAGTTTCCATATACCACCCTATTATTAACACCTTGCTTTAGTGTGATGGATTTGTTACAATTCATTAAAGAACATTGTTATAATTGCACTATTAACTACAATTGTACTATTAACTATAGTCCATCATTTATAATAGGGTTCGCTGTTTGTGTTGTACAGTCCTATATTGTTGTTTTTTAATTGGAGGTAACTTTTAAAATAAAGTATTTGTATATAGTAACTTTATTCAAATATCTATACAATAGCCAAGAATTTTAAATGCTTGATAACATTTTGAACTGTTTTCTAATAAGCTTATGTTAGCAATGCTCTAAAATTTAAAACTGGTTTTGCTAAGTACAGGACTCTTAATGACAGACGCTGAGTCTACAAAAGAATTTCTACAATGAAGCTAAATCCCTGTTTTGTTTTACTAAAGCTGCTGGAATACAATATACCAAAAATGGAACGGCTTTTAAAAAGAGGATTTATTGTGTTGCAAGTCTATAGTTCTAAGGCTGTGAAAGTGTCCAAACTAAGGCATCCAGAAAAAGATACCTTGACTCAAGAAAGGCTGATGGGTCAGCTGGGAAGGCGAACAGCTGGTGTCTGCTGGCGTCTTTGGTATCTGGTTTTAAACAGTTTCCCCAGAGGCCTTTACTTTCTGTATCTTCAAAACGTCTGGGTCTCATGTTGGCTCCTTCGGCTCTAATATGATTATTTTTAATTGTCTCTATTTCCCCCTCACACTTGAATGAATGAATGAATGTCTAGTCCCACATTTGGGAGTCAAAATTTTTATTCCTCAGAATTTGAAAGATACTCCCCCTATGTCTTTTTTTTTTTTTAAATAGTTTTCTTCCAGTACTGTTGATAAGAAGTCTGATGTGACTCTCCTAATTAATCTCCCCCCCCCCCCCCCCCCACTCTCTCCCCCTCCTTCTGGAAGCTCCTAGGATGTCCTTTATTTTTCCTCCAGGACGTGTCTAATCAGCTGCTCCCTTTCAGACAGCAAGTTCTTTGGGTAGCATCACAATGTTCAATAATTCATGTATTTTGTGATCATTTGCATAGAGGTACACGAGCATGATAACAAAGCTCTTGTTTCTATAGCGTTAGAACATGATGAATTATTCCAGATACATACTGCTTGGAAGTGAATATATTTATTCATGTTCAGTGATTTGACATGCCCTAGGGAGACCCACTATTTTGGCCATTTGGGTCTATTTTGCGTCTGGTAAGAGACTGGATTCTAGGTGGGAGTCTAGAGTGAGTTATCACATAACCAGCCTAGTCTTTTTTTTAGATTTTTAAGACCCACAAATAAACAATATGAAGTCAGGCTTTGGTATGGGAGGATCCAGATATCTGTTCTGAGCCTGGATGCTTCTCAAACTCCAGTAGCACAATCATGAGGTCAGGGGGTTGCTGCATTGAGAGTGTTTGTTGAGTGGATAGAAACAGGAGGAGAAAATAATACTATTTCACTGTTGATCAAGTAGCAGAAAAAAAAAAGTTGGAGTGTTTTGGAAATAAAAGAGATTGTACTGCATGTCCTATCTTCAGATTTAAAGACGATGATGCTTTGACTAATTTAGCAGAGGCTATGACTGCATTGAGGTGAGAAGAGTAAGTCTTGGCTCCTTCTTCATGGGAGGGGTTTAAAAAGGCAGCAGATCCTCGAGGTGCATCTGTTGTGTTAGTGCCTTAAAACGTGTCCTACTATGTAGAGCTGTGTTCCAGTAGCCATGTTTCTTGAAGATGATGGTATAATGATATAGCTTTCACAATGTGACTGTGAATGTGGAAATCTTGTGTCTGATACTCCTTTTTATCTACCTGTCAACAGACGAGTAAAACATATGGAATAAAAATAAATAATAGGGGAACAAATGTTAAAATAAATTTAGATTGAAATGCTAGTGATCAATGAAAGGGAGGGGTCAGGGGTATGGCATGTA
Source organism: Tamandua tetradactyla (assembly GCF_023851605.1). Classification (NCBI taxonomy): domain Eukaryota; kingdom Metazoa; phylum Chordata; class Mammalia; order Pilosa; family Myrmecophagidae; genus Tamandua; species Tamandua tetradactyla. The sequence continues at coordinate 223,378,261 of NC_135327.1, read as the reverse complement.
TACACTTTTTTTCTGTTTGCGTTTTATTTCTTTTTCTGAATAGATGCCAATGTTCCAAGAAATGATTATGATGATGAATATGCAACTGTGTGATGATATTGTGAATTACTGATTATGTATGTAGAACAGAATGATCAAAATAGGAATGTTTGTGTTTTTTTGTATTTAAAAAATTAAATTAAAAGAACATGGAAAAAAAGATACAAAACAAAACGAAATGAGAAAAGAAAACATGTCCTACTTTTTCATGTACAAGCAAAAATAAAAGCTTGTGATAACCTGGATGACTCAGGGTAGGAGGTGGGTAAGTTAATATTTTGAAATCCCTGAATTCTTTTTTGGTTTCTGCATTTCAAGGGAGTGGTTCTGAACTATTTGAGTCTAGTTGTATTTGAAACAAAGGTCGAAACCCACGTCATTTCCTGCCCACCTCATCCGCGGCTCCCAGCGCAGCCTTGCAGACATGGACAAGCGCCCTGTGGACGTGTTCTATAATCTTATTTACTTGTAGGAATAACATTAGTTAACAGGATTTCCTTTTTAATCCTGATGTATTTTGTATTTAAATTTGTGTAAATTACCATATTCTTATTGGCAGTTTTGGCGGACATCACATTTTTGAGTACTAATATCTAAGTTATTTTAATGAGAATCTGTGAACAAAGCAATTGCATGTATCTGCCAGGTTTAGATGATTTGCCTGTACCATTTTTCCCAGCAATTAGTTATGAAGAGTCCATGGAGTCATTTTTCAGTCTAGTTTTTCCGCACTGTATCTAGGAGAAATTCTCCAAAATGTGCGCGATAGGGATGATACCTTCCCCAGTGTCCAATGTTTTTGTAAACTTGTCTTTTTTGCTACATTTCTTTGGCCCATACAGCAATCCCTGGAATGGATGGACCTTCTGTTCACGACACCATTTTTAATGAAAATCTTTACCCAAGATGCACTTAGCCAGGCTCTTGGAAGGCAAATAGGGTGCAGTTCCTACACCTTTGATGATTGCTTGGTCCGTTTTCCATGGTTTTCAATTACTTAGCATTACTAGTTTAATAGCGATTTTGATTCATGTTTGTAGATGCAGCATTTTCATGAAATGTCCAGAGTCCAAGAGTTATGGAAAAATATGTCTTTAACAATATTTTAAAGGAGAGAGAAAGAGGAGATTTTGTATGTTGGCTTTTCAGAAGTCTAAAGTCACTGTTTTAGTGACCTTATTAAAATAACCACAAGATGGCACCAGTTTTCCATTGCAAAGGTTATAGCAAATTGTTCTGAGGAATCTTTTGTCTCATGTTTGCGTGGTGCAAGGTGTAGTTACCACCTCGCCTTGTGTTGATCATTCACGAACTGCAAACCTAGGGGCATCTGCACCACATCTGAAGCCTGTAGATGGAGAAACAGGTTTAGGGATTCCATTTGTTGTTATAATTTGTGGCTCCGCGTTGCAGAGACGGCTCAGCTGGTTTCCCAGACATTTAAGGTGAAATGTCAGAGTGAGAGTCTTCACAAGTCCCCCACGTAATGGAGCAAATGCAAACCCAGGGCCTCTCACACTGTCTATCTTTGTGGTATTTCTTAAGCACAACACCAGAAGATTTATCTTTCTTCAGAACACAAGTACTAAATGTGTACAATTGCTCACAGCCAGTCACTGCAAAGTACTAAAGTGTGTAGAAAAATATGTGTGCTCTAGGTTTGGGTCTTAGCTAGCTGCTTATTCTTAGATTACCAGTGTTGATGTGGCTTTAGAGTGCCAGTCAAAAAAGATTGTAATTAATTAGTCTCGTGCCACTTTTACTGTCTCATTCTATAAAAGGAATGTAACTTTCTAAAAACATCTAGGATATAAAATCAGGCCAAATGTTCTATGAACTCATCTGCTGTTTTTGAGTTGGTTTGACAGGTCTAGACTCTGCCGTGGTAGGGTCTGGAAGTGACACAGCTTCTGGGTAAGCCAGTCTCTTATGGTTCTTCCTTTTGCCCTTAGAAGACCCTGCTGGCCTTTAATCTAAGTATCATGTCTATTTTTTTTTCAGAATGGAATCCCCCACGATGCCTTCTGTGTGAGAAGGGGAGGAGAATCGGGGACTTTAAGAATATAGTTTGTGACTCAAAAGGTGCCTGGTCTACTTCTTACCCACCTTCAGTCTAGGTAAAATTAAGCAGGGAAGCATTGTTTAGTGCTCTGTGGCCCTCCCTTTCTTTACCTCCTTCACTGTGTGTTTGTTTCTGTTCCCTAACCCTAACCCTAACCCTAACCCTAACCCTAACCCTAACTCTAAGCCTTCTCGAGCAGCCCCTCTGCTCTGCACATTTCCTTTTCACCTTCTCTCTTTTTTAAGCCCTGTTCCCTTGGGTCAACGCAAATGAGTTTAATTTGGAATGAATAAAGTGAAGTTGTCCACTTAATTTTTTCGTTAACTATAAGATCCTTTTAATTGCAAGCCTATCTCTTTTCCCCCTTGAACCTGAGCTCCTCCGAGGCAGAGCCTGTGTCTTGCTCACCTAATATCTGGCTCTCAGAGGACGCTCCAGGGAAAAGGAAAAAACCCTTCAGCTGAACTGTGTAGGCATCTGCTTAGTCTCTCTCCTTAGGTGGTCTTGCTTGCTTTTCCATAGCTCCAGAAATGATATCATTAAAATATGGCAGACAAGATTTGAATGGCTCTGTTCTGAGACACAAGGCATTTTTTTTGTTTTTGGCATCTTCTCATCTGACCTATCTTCAGCTTTTCCCCTTCATTTTTTCCTTGGTGGAAATTGAAAACAGTACAGCTGTTCCCTCTAACTTTTGTATTAATCTGCCATGGAGTATTGTAAAGTCATTCTGTTTTCTTTTTCTGGGTTAAAATAAAAATATTTAATAAATTATGCCAGGCGTAGAGAAGAGGCTCTAAAACTGAAATGTAAATAATTAAGAAAAGAGACTGAGGGAAAGTGATGGCAGCAGAAACTGACCAGTATCGTGTCGGAGGGTGATATATGGCTAAAATGCATATAAATATTCAGATGGGGTGGTAGATACTTTTATTAACAGCCTCCAATGAAGCACAGCTCCCAGTGTTAATATTTTGTAGCCCCCTCCCACACTGAACTTGGGCTTGGTGTGTGACTTACTTTGCCATTGTAATCAGGTGGCAAGAGCTGAAGAGTGCTTTGGGGTCCAAGGCTGGATGTAGGCTATGGAAGCTAGGGTTTTAACATACACATGAGCAGTTCCAAGCATATCCCACATGTGTTAGGGGGCAAATCCAGCCTACTTATGCAAATATAGACTGTGCTCCTTAGTAAAGAAAGGGGGGGAAAATTGCTCTGCTCCCTCAATATTATACTGAAAATAAAAATGCCAGTTCCCCTTGGCAAGATACAGAAACAGAGGAGACTGAGTGAAACTAGGTTTGTATTACCTATATAGACCCGGAATGAAGAATCTCGACTACACCAGCTGTGAAGGACAAAAACCAAGGATGCCTTGAAAATACCCAGTCAAGGCCCTGTGGGAGGAGATTCCTAGGCAAGATAAGGTGACAAATAGAATAAAATTTGTTTCCTGTAGGAGAAACAAATCCTGTACCATGAAAGAAGGTACAGAAGTAAAGACAACATAAAAACCTGAAAATAACTTTTAAAAAAGCACAAAGTTCTCTAAAATAGAAATGGCATCCATGTAACAAGAATAGGGTATTTTGAAATAAGAATAGTCTGCTATGAAAGAAAAATAATCTGAAATCTTGGAAATGAAAAGTAGACAAACTAAAACTTTATAAAGAGGCAGAAAAGTGCAGTTGTTAAAAGTTTGAGATCTGGAGACAGATGTTACGGGTTTGAATCTGGCTCTACGATTTACTAGCTCTACACTTTGGGGCAAGTTACTTTTCCTCTCTGTGCTTTTTAAATTCTTACCTGTAAATTAAGGATCTTAACGGTACCTGTCTTCTAAGTTGAGAATAATGTTAGTGCTTTTAAAGTGCTTAGGACTTAGTAAGCACTAAATTAATGTTAGTTGTTTTTATTGATTATTATTTTTATTGTCTCCTGGAGATCTCTGAAGAGAGAATTAATGAATTAGAAGAATGAACACAGGAAAATTTCCAAAATGGTCCAGAGAGAGAAAGAAGTAGAAAATGTAAAAGAAGGTTTAAGAAATGTCAAAGATAGTAAATATTCCAGATAAAAATAACAGGGACAATAAGAAAGAAAAAATATTTTCAGAAATGAAGCTGGCAGTTTTCCAGAAGTAAAAATATAAAATTCCTTACATTGAATAACCCATTAGATATTCAATATTAATATGTTATTTATTATTATTTTAAATTTTACCATAAACTTATAGGGGTTTTGTTCACTACTGTCTTTTAAGTCACACATTTTCTTTTCTTATTTGTTTTTATTTTTCTAGGGGAATAGCCATATTTTTTCTTGGGGTTTAGTTCTTATTTTTCGATGGAAATAGCCGTATTTTTTCTTGGAATTTAGTTCTGTTGATTAAGTTTGTTTGCATGGCCATAAATGTAAGTTGTTTGACAATTTAATCAGTGTGTAGTGTTCTCATTTGCTAACTGCCAGAATGCAATATACCAGAAATAGAATGGCTTTTAAAAGGGGGAATTTGTTAAGTTGCAAGTTTACAGTTCTAAGGCCATGAGAATGTTCCAATTAAAGCAAGTCTATAAAAATGTCCAAATTAAGGCACCAACAAGAGCATACCTTCACTCAAGAAAAGCCAATGAAGTTCCGGGTTTCTCTTGCAACTGGAAAGGCACATGGTGAACATAGAGACACCTGCTAGCTTCCTCTCCAGGCTTCTGGTTTCATGAAGCTCCCCCTGGGGCGTTTTTCCCTCTTCATCTCCAAAGGTCTCTGGCTACATGGGCTCTTGTGGTTCTTGTGGCTCTTGTGGCTTCAAAGCTTTCCAAAATGTTTCCTCTTTTAAAGGACTCCAGTAAACTAATCAAGACCCACCTGGAGTGGGTGAGTCACATCTCCCTCTAATCAAAGGTTCAGACCCACAATTGGGTGCGTCACATCTCCACGGAGATAATTTAATCAAGCGCCAACCTACAGTGCTGAATAGGGATTGAAAGAAATGGCTGCCTCCACAAGATGGATCAAGATTAAAACATGGCTTTTCTAGGACACATAAGCCTTTCAAACCAGCACAGGTAGTAAATATGGAACCTTTGAATTTCTAAAAATGTCTTTATTATCTTCATACTTGAATGATATTTTGGTTTGGTATAAATTCTTTGATTAAAATTTATGTTCACTTGCTACTTTGAAAATTTGCTGTATTAGCTTCTTGTATCCAGTCTTGCTATAAAAAAATCTGATTTCAATCATATTCTTGGTCTTTTGCAGATATTTTTTATTCCTCCTCTGAAGGCTTTTCAGTTACTCTTCTTATCCTATTAATATTTCATGAGAACATCTCTATGATTATTTTTCATCATGCTCAATTCTTGGTAGTGCCTTTCAATCTGAAGATTTGTGTCTTTTGATATTCTTGCACATGCTTTTCTTTTTTTTTTTTTTGCATGGGCAGGCACTGGGAATCGAACTTAGGTCTCTGGCATGGCAGGCGAGAATTCTGCCTGTTGAGCCACCATCGCACTGCCTGGACATGCTTTTCTATAATCATTTTTATTTTATTTCTTTTTCTGGCCTCATTCTTCTTTTCTATCCTTGAAACTCCCATTACATGGATGCAGAAGCTTCTAGGACTCTCCCTCAAGCCTTAATATTTATCCATTCATTCCTTTGTACTGCATTTAGGGTTTGGTAGTCAGTTGGCTCTTCCATCTTATTAATGTCCTTCAGTATCCATTCTATCATTCAGCTCATGTGTTAGATTTTATTTCTAGTAATTGTATTCTTCCTTTTTAAGATCTCAAATTACTCAGATGTTACCTATTCTTTTTTCCTGGTTATGATGCCTTGCTTATCTTTCCAAAGATGATAATTTCCCTTATATTATAAAAAGCCTTTTTCTGTTTATTAACCATTTTTTTCTTGGGGTTTAGTTATGTTGATTGCTTGTTTACATCTCTTTTGTGGTTTTGGTTTTCCTTACTTATTTGGCAGTTCTTGGTTTGAGTCTTGTCTTTGTCCAAGGTCTGTCCCCAAGGAGCTGGAGGAAGATGGAAATGTGTCATTGGCCGGATAGGAGAGCTCTTTGTTCTGCTTGGTCGATTCCATTACCAGACAGCCCTCCCTCTCCAGCTCAAACCCTCCACTCACTTCTCCAGCCTGGAGATATCGCTCAGCTGTCTGCTATTTGACAGGATGGGGGAGAGGGACCATGGGGCAGGAAGGAGCGGATCGAGCCACCTGGCTGCGCTGTGGGTCACTGCTGTGCCCAGGACCCCTCTTCCACCTTGCACCCATTGGCTCTGAGCGTGGGACCCCGCAGAATGCCCAACTTTCATGGCATTCCTTTCCCGTGCCTTTTTTGCTGGCACTTAGCCAATTGTATCAGCTTTTGATCTGCTAGAAGGCCCTCAAAATGTTTTTGCTCACCCATAGTGTACTTACTTTCCAGCACTGACACGGATTAAAATTTTTTTTCTTTCCTCTCTAAGGACTTGGAGTAAGAGGGGAGGTTATCATTAAACATTTAGATAGATTAAAAATAATTTACTTATAACATTGGAAGCAATACCTTTGTTTAAGTAATAATAATTATAATAATTTGGGAGTCGAAATAAATGCCTTAATGGAAAAATGTTATAATACTTTATCTCCTCTTTGTCAACTATACCTAACAGAAGTTCACACTTAATGCCATTAAATTTGCTGAGAGCTGCAGAGGAAAGAACATCTGGTGTCTTGTTATTATGGACGGTATAATAAAAGGCAGCTTTAAAGAAATGACTCAAAATTCATGAGATCAGAGGCTGAGAGAAAAGCTAAGGAAGAATGAGGGTGTATTCATGTATGTATTGACACACATTTATTAGGAGGCCTAATTAGGAGAAATACAGTTTCTGGAGAGGTGATTAAGAATGCAATATTGCTATCAGAGAAATGGAATGCAAAATTTCAAAGCATTTATTAATAAAGGGAATTCAGCTTGGGGAATGTGAGAATGGCAAGTATGTTAATAGACTCTCTGTTCAAAGAGGATACACACTTACTGTGCTTACATTCTTAGAAGATGAGTGAGTGCATTTTCTTAGGTCAGGAGAGCCCTAATTCAAATGTCTGTTTCTACAATAAGGATAAAAGTAATTCTTTAGCTGCTTCATCATGAGCCTTAATAGGTTCTTGGCCAGAGATTTAATTGGCTCTAAGTTCCTAGCTGTTGATGATCTGCATGTTTTTCCTATCAGCCTTTTTTGTTTGTGGATTCCACTAGAATTTTAACCTCTGAAATGTAGTTCTCCTTAGGGGGTGAGGAAGGCTTTCTCTTTCATCTGTTTCTATATGTGTTTTACGTTTGAATTAAGACTGATATTTCCACTGTACATGGTCTCTATGATATTTAGTTGATTTGCTAGTTGCTTGGTTTTGCTCTATGATGAAGCTTAAAATCTGTGAGCTTGGTATTATTGGGCTAACAGTATAGTAAAAAAATAAAATCTCTGGTTCTATGTAAAAGTCATTTTTTTTTTTTTTTTTAAAGGAAAGACAGAGAGAAGGAAGGAAGGAAGGAAGAAAGGGAAACATTTTTAAACATTTTCTTGTTTTATTGTATTCTGTTTCTCCGTTTTTGTTACATGGGCTGGGGCCGGGAATCGAACCGAGGTCCTCCGGCATAGCAGGCAAGCACTTTGCCCGCTGAGCCACCGCGGCCCACCCCGTAAAAGTCATTTTTGAGCCCCTAAAAATATTTCTGGACATCTTGAAAAGTGACTAAAACAAGGTCACCAATTATTTCTTCAGGGATATATCATAAGCATGTCCAAAATGCTTCTTCACTGATGTGTATTTGGAACCAAATTTATACTCCAGTTGGAAAAAATTTTCCTTGTATAGATTGCCATGGAGTTCCTTTCTGTCTTCCTTCCCTATTAAAATTACAGCACGCTTACAGAATGTAAACCCAACAATTCCTGGATACCAAATAAATATGATTTAGCATACTAGGGTGTATTGATATGCCTAAATTCAGATACTTCAGTTGTGCCCTGATAGTACACAGGAATATAAATTTGGTTTTGTTCACCTTTATCCTGAAAGGTGACACTTCTATATTTGTGAATTCTAAGAACAAGATTAAATTCCTGACTATATCCCCAAAATCAGTAAGGGCACATTTTAAGGTTCAAAAACAGTTTCCCTGAGTTAGACTAATGGTGGTGCATACTCTAAGCACATTTGCTGCATAAAAGAGAAGAGAAATTATGATTGGTAAGATATTAGATTATCATATTTCTTTGCTGCAATGTATTTTTTTTACTAATAAATGGAAAAATATGGATAACCTTTCATTTTCTTCACACTGATCACATTCTGAATCCATAATTCTTTACTCTTCCCTCTTATATTTCCTGCTCATTCTGCAATACAGTATTGAAGATTCAAGTCATTTGCTATTTTTCAGCAATAAAATACATACTAAGTGCCTTTAATTGAAGGCTTCAAGTTATTGTACCATATTATCAATTAATACAGTTGAAGTGTTTAGAATCCTATAATAGCAATACTTTTAACCTCAAATGTGAAACTCTAATGTGGAAGCTAAAAAATTAGAAGTTCTAAAATGTTAACTCAGTGCTATGGCTTTTGTAAGAGGTATTTCAAAGAGAAAGGAGTGTTCTTTTCCCTTTGGGAATCAGTGAAGGAAAGATTTCTCCTCGCAGAGATTCTGGCATATGTATTACTGATGATATAAGTAACCTTGTATCATCATTTCTTTTAACATTGCATTATGAGTAGCTTATAAAGTTTATTGCAAGCATTTTCAATTTTCCCCTTCATTTACATTTGAATAAATCACAATACCAATGTAATACTTTACCATGCAAAGCATAACAAACAGGCCAGGTTCTCTTTTATGGATTAACAGTCTCTCTATAGAATACAGGTATGTGGGAAGTCACAGTTTTATACTTTTAAAGGCTCGGAGGCAGTGGTTCTTCAGGTTTGGGGATGTGAAGATGGGTAGAAATCACGTGACCTTTCCTCAGTCACATGTACATGTGGCATAGTTGTGCCTTCTTCCCGGGGTTCATGGACCCCCTGGGGCGCACTCTAGATTTAGGGATTGGTAGGGGGCGAACACAGCTCATTCTTGGATGCCTGTTCTGCCAGTGCTGTAAATGGGGGAGCTGTGTGAGTTAAGGCCCTTTTTTCCTTAAATTTTTTTTTGCATGTTTTCAAATTCCATGTTTTTAGTCAGCTCCATGAAGGACATCCTAAACACTGAAACACAACAGAATATTTCTTTCTTCCAATATTAAAAAAATGATATTCACAAACATTTTTAAGAAGTTCTTCTATATAATCAGGGTGGTAGTCTCATAACGTGGAGTAAAAAACACCTCTTAGCAACCATGTTCTTGATGGAGATTTCTTGAAGGTACGTTTGGAAATTGCTTCCTAACTACATTATATGTGTGTATGTCTCATCTCAGTTGTCGGAATTGTCTCTGTAATTCCCTCCAGAGTAGCGGTCATAACCACCCTGGCCTCTGCCACCATAGTCTCTGGACCTTCCATATCCATCTCCATATCCTCCAGGCCGACTGTCATACCGACTGCTCCCATATCCCTGGTCCCTGCCACCGCTAGAGTAGCTGCGGCCACGCCCATGGCCCCCAAAGTCACCCCCTCGGGTTCCCTGGGCTGACTTGCCCGCATGGTCCACACGGATCTGGCGACCATCCGGGGACTCTCCGCTCATGGCTGGCGTGGCATCTGAGGCACGCTCCGGATTGGTGAAAGTGATGAAGCCAAAACCCCGGGACCATTGAGTCTCCCGGTCCTTGACGACAACCGCTTCAGAGATCAGGCCCAAAGCTGCTGAAGTGTTCCTCCAACGCTTGCTCACTGGTGTTGAAGTTGAGCCCTCCCATGAAGAGTTTCCCTTCTTCAGACGACATGGCAGGAAATTCGAGTCCTGGAAACTGGAAAACAAGACGAGACCAACAGCCAACGCTGAGGAGCAGAGAGAATGGGGCTTAAAATTTTTATTGTGTGGGATTTGCATGTACAAGAATAACGGTGAAGTCCAAGTGCTTGGTTTTCTTCCTCAAGCAAATAGGAAGCAACAGGTCAGCTTAGACAATGGGAATTTATTAGCTACTTGTTTTGAGACTAAAGGAATGACCAAATCAAGGTGTCATTGAGGTGGATGCTTTCCCCCTGCAGTTTGTGGCGCTCAGGGCTGGCTGCCAGCTGTCCTAGGCCCTGGGCTTTTCTGTCATGTGGCCAGGCGCATGCGGCCTCTCCTGGCCTCTCCCTTCTCTTCTGGGTTTCACTGAATTTCACCTACTGGCTGCTCCCGATGGCTTACTCTCTCTCTGTCTGAATTTCAAATGGACTCTAGTAATAAGATGAAGACCCACCCTGAATGAGGCTGGCCTCACCTTAGTGGGAGTAACGTCATCAAAAGGGCCTACTGGCAATGGGTCCACAGCCAGAGGAATGGGTTAAATTTAAGGACATGTCTTTCTGGGGTATGTACAGCTTCACCCATCACAAGGACTCTGTCAACTTTAACAGAACACTAAAAAGATCCCAGCCAGAAAGGCTGTTGAGTTACATCCCTGTTAGTGTGGCCTACGACAGGAAGACGGGAAGCTATATTAATTCATCTGCATCAGTAAAACCAGCCCCTGTAAAGTGGGGCCCGTTGGGAGGTGGCCTTGTGTCCTGGTCAGGGACGCAGTTCTGAGTCGGGTTCTCACATTCTAGCTCTGTAACGTCCTCAGTGTCTAATGTGAGCTAGTTAGATGGAGATGGAATACCGGCTTCTCAGGAGATGGTAACAGTGCTGCCACGTTGTAAGCACTTAATAATGGTAGTATTGTTTTCTAAACATCAAAATAATTATTTCAATTTTTATAATATTTGCAGCAATTATTTTGGTCATGGGAAGGCTTTCTGATCTCTACTTTTGGTGAAATGGACTTATCTAGAAAGAGCTTTGAAGGCTTTTCTTGTGTCTCCTGGATTGAGCTCTCTTTCTACAGCTCAATTCTGGGAAAGGGGGGTGGGGGTGACCACAGTTGGGCCCCAACATTGGGCTGTGCTGTGGTGACTTCCTAGAATAAGAGCATTCTGCACTGCTTCCCAAGCCTGCAGAGGAAACTATGATGCTTTCTGCATTTCCATTCTGCAATCTGTAGTCAGAATTTGAGGATATTAGATATATTTCTTGGTTTTGACTCTTTAGAAAACTTGAGTCTTCCCAACCAACAAAAGACTTTGCTACAGTACTGCTAAAGCTAATATAAACAAGAGACTCCAGATCTCCAAATTTAATTTTAGAAATTAGATATTTAGAAATGTTTGATTAGCTAGGGTAGTTGTTTCATTTTTTCCCAAAGACAGTATATTTTACACAAATAAATTAAAATAATTGCAATTTAAAAAATTTTCCAGAGTGAATCTCTGTAAATGACAACATTCAGGCACTAATTTTGATAAAATGTAATTTAAGCATATGATAGCATTTGTAAAAACACATAAGTAAACAATTGAAATTAATTCGTTATACATTTATATTTTTGTCATATATTTGCATAGGTGTTCCCTTAATCTTGGGGGGTCGATGGCTTTTTTGGTGACATACCATTTACCAGATGGAAAACATTACGTACTATTTTCCATACTTGTCAAAAATGTTTTGTAATCATTACCCTAATTATATATACATATTGTACTAAGTTGCAGTTAGAGAAGATATTCATAATAAAGTGAACCTTTGGTGTGAAGTGAAAAATAAGCTAGAGTTTAAAACGAAAATAAATATGAGTTGGATATTGAGCTGGGTAGCAGTTTTAAATTAAAAACCATACAGAAATAAAACCACAGAGATTTTATTTTATTTTCTTGGATCTTTACACACCAATTATATAGATATTTTAGATCTGAAAAGCATAGGCTATGTCTTATACTTCCCAGGTCTTTTCTGAGAATTGGTAATAATTAGTCATCAACACAAACTTCTTCACTAACCGATAAAGAATATTCTGAAGTGTTCAGTCTGATTATAACTTTGGAGATAAGACAGTTTAAGACCTCCATTTTTAAAATGTCTTTTATTGTAAAATATAACACATATACAAAAAAGCAATAAATTTCTAAGTACATTTTAAGGAGTAGTTATAGAATATATTTCAAAGTTTGGTATGGGATATAGTTCCATAATTTCAGATTTTTCCTTTTAGTTGCTCCAAGACACTGGAGACTAACAGAAATATCAATATAATGATTCAGCAGTCATACTCTTTTGTTAAATCCTGCCTTCTCTGTTATAACTCCACCTTCTCCTTTGATCCTTTTCCCAATCTTTAGGGGTATTTGGGCTATGCCAGTTTTCACTTTTTCATGTTGAAAAGGGGTGTCGACAATATAGGATGGGGGATGGAACTAGTTGATGTTCTGGAGAGCTGGCCCCTCTGGGTGTCAAGACTTATCTGACCTAGGAACCCATTTGCAGGTTGTAGATTTCTGAAAAGTAAACTTAGTGTGTGAGTCTTAGTTTGTAGAATCTCAGCTAGAGCCTTAGGTGTTCTTTAGGGTTACAAGAATAGTGTTGGTTGGATGTGCCAAATGGTGGTAATTAGAAATATCTAGCTGAAACTTGCATAAGAGTAGCCTCCAGAATAGCCTCTCATCTCTATTTGAATGCTCTTAGCCACTGATACCTTATTTTGTTACATTTCTTTTCCCCAATTTGGTCAGGAAGGTATTGTCAATCTCACAGTTCCAAGGCCAGGGTCATTCCTGGGAGTCATGTCTCATGTTGCCAGGGAGACTTTCACCTCTGGATGTCATGTCCCACATAGCGGGGAGGGCAGTGATTTTACTTGCGGAGTTGGGCTTAGAGAGAGAGGAGAGAGGCCACAGCTGAGTAACAAAAGAGGTTTCCTGAAAGTAACTCTTAAGCATAATTATAGGTAGGCTTACCTTCTCCACTAGAGAAATAAATTTCATAAGAACGAGCCTCAAGATCAAGGGCTTGGCCTTTTGACTAGGGAGTTCCTAATGTTTGAGACAGTGTCAGGGATTTCCCTGGTGGTAAAGCTTAATATTTCCTTATGTTTTTCTCCAGTCCTTCAAGAGACTTTGCCAATATTTTATAATTATCTTCCCAATATACTCTGGGATGTATCTGGGTATTGCATGAAGCTATACAGAATTACAAGCCCCCATTCCTATTCTGGACTCCATGTGTTTTGGGTTGTTTAAATGAGCTATCCAGGCAAGTTGAGTTACATTGTGTACTACAGAAAATTTAACTTGGACAAAATAAATCTCTCTTCCTGTGGTCTCATACAGTAGGTGAAACTCCAAAATACAGACAATATCCTCCTTTGTCCAATATTCTAATTTACCTTAGATGGGCTTCATTCTTATCTCTAGTTGAAGCCTGATCTCTTTTTCACTTTCTTTAACAGCTGATGTATGTGGCCCTGCTGACTCTCAGGCTATAGAATTCCAATTCTGAGTCTTAGGTGTCACACAGCTCCCCAAAGTTCCAGGGAAATACCAAGTTATACACTTACAGCACAGTATCTCTTAATCTAATAATAAGACATACAGCATGACAGCTATATGAACTTACATTCTAGGCCCCGATTTTTCTAATAAGTATTCTCTAAAAGTGATCATACAATATTTGTTCTTTTGTTTCTGTCTTATTTTGTACCATATAATGTCCCCAAGGTTCATTCACCTTGTTGCATGCCCACAACTTTGTTCCTTTCTATAGCTGTGCAATATTTGATCATATGTGTACACCACAGTCAATGTACCTTTGGCCACCTCCATCCATTGGATATCATGGATAGTGCCCAAAATAAACAATCCATGTCTTAATAGTGTGCTCACTTAGTTGTACAATCATCAACACTTTCAATTTTAGACAATATTCATTTGCTTCAAAGAGAAAATGCTTTCAGTTGCTCCAAAGAGAAAAAAAAGAAAAAAACACCCTCACCAAATACAAAATCAAAATCTCCCCTAATCTCTTGTCCCTCTCCACCAATTTTTTACCCCTTGTATTGCTGTGATACTGTTGCTGTCTTTCTGTTAACTATGGGCCATAGCATGCAGTAGTAATTTTTCCCCTGAATCCCTCTATTATTGACTGTTTATACAAGATGCTGTTCTAGTTTACTAGCTGCTGGAATGCAATATACCAAAAATGGAATGGCCTTTAAAAGGGGGAATTTATTAAGTTGCAAGTTTATAGTTCTAAAACCATGAAAATGTTCCAATTTAAGCAAATCTACAAAAATGTCCAAATTAAGGAACCAAAAAGAGGTTACCTTCACTCACGAAAGGTCGATGAAGTTCAAAGTTTCTTGCTCAACTGGAAAGGCACATGGTGAACATGGAGACATCTATAGCTTTCTCTCCAGGCCTCTTGTTTCATGAAGCTCCCCCAGGTGCATTTTTCCCTCTTTATCTCTAAATGTCTGGCTGCATGGGCTCTTGTGGTTCTCACGGCTCACTTCCTCTCTCCAAAATGTTTCCTCTTTTAAAGGATTCCAGTAAACTAATCAAGACCCACCTGGAATGGGTGGAGTTACATCTATCTCCCTCTAATCCAAGGTTAATACCCACATTTAGGTGAGTCACAGCTCCTTGAAAATAATCTAATTGAGTTTACAACCTATAGTACTGAATAGGGATTAAAAGAAACATTGCTCTCACAAGATTGGATCAGGATTAAATCATGACTTTTCTAGGGTACGTAATCCTTTCAAACCAGCACAGATGCATACCTTTGAGTTAATTCATGCAAGAACTTACTTATATTTGTAGTGTTGATCGATGGGATGCATGGCTCCGTACAACCCCTTTCAATAATATTCACCTTCAATGTGGCTGTTTACTTATAACTCCACTAATGAACTAGCATCACTTCTATCTGTTCTCTTACATTTAAGTTCAGCCTTATTAGGTAACATTTTACCCATCTCTAGCCTCTGTATATCTCTAGTATCTATCCTTTAATGTCTGACGTATTTCACATAGCATTATATCATCAAGGTTCATCCATTGTTGTCATATGCTTCGGGACCTAATTTCATCTTACTGCTGCACAATATTCCGTTGTAGGTATATACCGCATTTTGTTTATCCACTTGTCTGTTGACGGACACTTGGATTGTTTCCATCTTTTGGCAAGGGTGAATGAGACTGCTGTGAACATGGGTGTGGAAATTAAGACCTCCTTTTTGACAGTTACGTTCAATAGGAAATTATTTTTGTCATGTTTTCAGGACTTATAAACTTGTGAATTACCATTGATGGGGGTAATTCATTTGTCAGAGCTAAAGAATTTTTGAACTCAGGGGAAGCTAGGCAGTTATGTAGTCCACCTCCTTTATCACACACAAGACAGAGGAGGTTAAGGGGAACAGGGGGGTTTTAATGTCTTTATTCCTATTGATTGGGTTCTATTATACCTTCTTTACTTCGCTATTTTATTTCTTCTTTATTTTTATCTAAGGAAGTTCTGCACCTCTGGCAGCTTTACTTTTGTATGTTTTTATATCTTGACTAGTACAGTATGCTTCTTTGTTTGCTATGTGTACTTTCTTTTAGCTAGTCAGTGGCAGTACCTGTCCTGAGGCTCGAACCTACTTAACTCTCAGAGAAACAAGCCCTGTTCTGACACCACCACCTGCTGATTAATTAAACTCTCAGGTACAAGTGAAAGAAACCCTACTTGAAAAAGGAAGTCTTAAAACATAATTTATTAACCGTATACTGTGGACTCTTAGAAAGTCCACACCTGGAACATCTCAAACACCAGGAAAACACCTGAAACACCTGGAACACCTGGAGCATCTGGATCACCTGAAATACCTGGAACACCTGAATGCCATCAGGACTGTCCAGGGCTGGTCTGGATTTTCGTCTGCCTTGGCTTCCTCTCTTTTAATGTGAAACTTTTTGTTGTTATTGTTCAAAAGTCTGCTAGCAAACTTGAGTTTGAATATTAATAGTTTACCAGTTCCATTCCAAAATTCCAGGACAAGGACCAATTGGCTTAGCACTAATCATGTGCTTGATTGGAGACCAATCAATTGAGGCCAGGATAAGAATTGTTAGAGTAACAATATCTCGCTCAGGGAATCCTTGTGGACTAATCAGTTGTGTCCAGGAAGTGACTTCAATCAGAAGCAAGAATTTTTGGAGAAGAGCAGTTCTTAAGAAAGGGGTGCCAGATTCAAATTGCCATGAAGGCCACAGTTTGCTTTCCATGGGTTCCCGTATTGCCATACTAATCTCTCCTTGCCCCATCCACTTAGGAATACGTCAGACATTCGAAGGCAATCTAGAACTTGTCTTTCGATTATATCACCACATTCTTCTACTGCCCAGGATTTTTCAAATGACTTTTATGTGTAATCAGTGATACATGTGAAAAGTCACATATAACACAAGTGTAAGTTATGAAGCACAAAAATAGACCCATTTATCATGACCTAAGCCAAGCAAACAGCCTGTTACACACACTACTGAAGGCCCTGCATGTGTGATGACATTCTGAATACCCCTCCCCAGCATTTACTTAATAGAGGAAACACATAGTAATGGGTTTGCCCCATTTTGGCACAAAGACAAAAGAAGGTGGCAAAGAATGCCCTGGGCTCTGATTTGAATTCTGGCTTCTCCACCTACTGCAGGTGTGAAATTAGGCAAGTTCATTTCTCTGTGCCTCTCTCTGTCTATCTGTAAATGGTTAATTTCAATTAAGGCTGTCATAAATTACTACAAACTTGGTGGATGGAACAGCCAAAACATACCCTCTTGCTGTTCTGGAGGCTGGAAATTGGAAGTTAAGGTGTGAACAAGGCCACGTTCCTCCTGGGACTCTGGGCACGAGCCCTGCTTTGCCTCTTCTGGGCTCCTGCGGGTTGCCGGCCCTCCTTGGTGTACTGCGGCTGCTAGCGGGTACCCCCCTCTCTGTCTGTCTTCACCGGGACTTCTCCTCTGCGCGTCTCTTCACCTCTTCTCATCAGGACACCCTTCACATTGGATGGGGACCCACGCTACAGCATGACCTCATTTTATCATCCGAAGGGCCCCTAATGTCCAAATAAATCCGTATCTTAAGGAATTAGGGGTAAAGACTCCAGCATATCTTTTGGGGGCCACAGTTCAGCTCACACCACCATCTCATGTGAAGATTGTATGAAAAACTGTAACTTTCTTTGCAGTAGTGAAAATCTAGAATCTGGGAACAATAGAATATAAATATTCATTAATGAGAGACAAACAAATTGGTAGGCTCAACGATTGATTACTAGGCAGCCATTTAATGTCTATAACGCTCCCAAACAGAGGGCAGGCTTCCTCCTACAACATGTAGCCATTTTCCCTGGCACCTTTGTTTTGCACAGCTGAGGCCAGAGCTGATTTTTGAATCTGTTATGCACCCCAGAAAAGCTGATGTTCTTGCACTCCACCCCTGTGGGTGCAGACCCAGTGGGACCTTCTGCTTTGGTTGTTTCCATGGAGATGTGACCCAGCCCATTTAAGGTGGGTCTTAATCTAACCCTTACTGGAGTCCTTTATGAGAAGATCAAAGGCAGAGATATTTTGGGGTGAACTCAAGAAGCTAAGAGAGAAACGCACAGAGACATTTTGGAGAGACGGACCAGCAGATGTCACCATGTGCCTTCCCCTGAAACCGAGGTACCCCAGGTGCCAGCAGCCTTTCCTCACAGAAGGTATCTTCATCTTGATGCTTTAATTTGGAAATTTTCATGACCTTAGAATTGTAACTTTGTAACCTAATAAATCCCCTTTACAAAAGCCAACCCATTTCTGGTATATTGTGTTCTGGCTGCTTTAGCAAACCAAAACAGGCTGAGACTGAAAGGGCCCATGCTTACCTTCATAACCGTTTGAAAGTGTTTCTTATTGCGTGGAAAGATTGCTAGTGAGTTTTAGCTTTCTCTTGTGGAAAAAAGATGGACAAAGGTGGAGAGCTGTGGATCTAGAAAAAAGAAGATGCAGAGCAGAAGCTTTGACAGTCTGCATGGCAGAGTCAAGGTGTGAAATGATGAGAAGGGGAGAGGGTTGGTTGGAGAACTATAGCTCATACGCCAAATCCAGCCTACCACCTGGCTTTGTATAACCCTGGAGCCAAGAATCATTTTCACATTAAAATTGTTGAAAAAAAAAAGCAAGAGAAGAAGGGTATTTTTTGATACCTGAAAATTAATATGAAATTCAAGTGTTGGTGTCCATAAATGAAAGTTTTATTGGAACACAGCCATAGCATCATTTGCATGTTGGTTATGGGTGATGGTGTCCATGGCAGAGTTAAGTAGTCATGACAGAAGACCAAAAATATTTGTGCAAAGCCAGAAATACTTACCTTCTGGCCTTTTCCGATCCCTGCCATAATTCATGGATTTTCGGGTGAGTTATAATAAAACCTAATATTCGCTTAGCACTCACTGTTGCCCAGCATGGCTCTAAACCCTTTGTGTGTATTTACTATAATCCTGAAAACAACCCTATAAGATGAGTATTAATCTCCCTTGAGATTGGGAGAGTTAAGTAATTTGCTTAAGATTCTACCATTAGTGAGTAGAAAAGATGGGTTATTGCCTAATTCCAGAGCAATAATGTATAACATCCAGTTTTACTTTCTTGTTTGTTATGTGATGTAATTCCTGCTGGTTATTTCTCAAAATTTCAGTATTGCTTTATAAACTGTGGCCCCCTGACCTCAGTCATACTGGGAGAATTAAAGGATTGGCCTGTGCCTGCACCTAGAGCAAAGGGTCAGCGACAGAGGATGGAGCCTGGGATAATGCTACCAGCTGGATCCCGAGCTTTCCATTTCATGGCATCATGGAAAAGAGGAACGCATAGCATGTGCCTGTGGCTGCATGCATGGAATATATCTAGGATACACCCTGAAGTGTCAGTGGAGACTTCTTTATTTAATTCTGTGTATTTTGAATTATTTAAAAGAAGTTGTAGTCTTTGTATTGCTATTAAAAAAGAATAGCAACAACAAGAAAAAACTACACGATATTGGGGAAAGAATTCTCTTGACTGATTTTCCTTTTTGTGAGTTAAATTAGCTTAATTGCCCTTTGAGTATCGTAGGTACTGAGAAAAGATAAGTTGTTTAATAATCCTTTTCCCCTGGTAGGGCCTAGATGGAAGGAAGATTATTCAGGTACCAAAAAAATGCCCTACTCCTCTAATTGGGATCTGCCCGACTTTGGAAAAGGACTCAGCTTTTCTTCCTTTAAAGGTGACACAGGGCCACTGGGATTTCTCTTGAAAAAATATTTCTACCCTTTGGGGGATGAAGCTCTGTGGAAACAGCTGATCGTTTAATTCACTTTCTACTCTTGGAAAAGGAAGAGGAACCTTTTTTCCTTGCTCAAGAGAAAAGGAAGACCAATGCTTGGCTTTACGCAAGGGTGACTGCTGCTTCCCTTTGAGGTAGCGAGAGATATGCTGTTGTTCTAGGAATCTTGTGTTCTCAGGGTTACATCCATTTCTCTGGTTTTTTCCCACAAGACCGAGAGAAAGAACAGCCCCAGATATTTGTCTACTCAAGGATGGAAAGGGGTGGCAAAGCCCTCCCACACTCATCAGTCACTTACAGGTGGGGCTCCATAGCTCAGAGCCCTCAGCTTTTGTGGGGGATGGGAGCTGGTCTTCCTGGCCTCCTCTTAGTATTTTGGGAGACTGTCTCAGGCTGAATAAAATAGCAGGGAGCATTGCTTCCATTTTTGTTGCAACATTAAGAATGATGTACCCAAATTGACATTTGGGTTCCAATTATCTGGCATCGTTGAATTTATTAGACCCACATACATGGGTGGGTCTAATTTAGTTGAGAACCATGGGGTTAGAGAGTGAGGAAGGGTGCTACTTTAGGTGGGTGGCCGGAAACTGTCTCTTCAAATAGATTGTCTTTGAGCAGAGACCTGTGTGGAGAAAGAGGGTGAGCCATAAGTATTTCCAAAGTGCATCCCAAGCACCTGCACCACCCAGGGTGAAGGGGTGCTCGGGGTGGCCGTGGGACAGGAAGGAGGCAAGTTTGGCTGGAGTAGAGTGAGTGGGGTGGGGTAGGGTGGGGGTGGGGTGGGGGTGAGGATGGGGGAGGGCTGGAGGGTAAGAGTGGAAAGGAGGAGAAGGTCATGCCAGTGAGAGTTCCATGACCATGAGAGGAACTTGAGTTTATCCTGAAGGTGATAGGAAGCCCAAAGAAGATTTTTGAGCAAATCTTGGGTGTAATAACGATCTATATTTTCAAAGGATCATCCTGGTGGCTGTGCAGAGAATAGACTAAATATCAGTATCAAGAGTGGAATGAGAGAACCAGTTCAGAACCTACTGGAACCTACTGGAAGAGGACCAGTTCAGAACCTACTGCTGTAGATCAGGCTAGAAATAATGGTGGTTTAGACAACCATTCACTGGTCAAGGTGATGGAGATCATTTTGAAGGTGGAACCAAAAGGATTTGCTGTTAAATTGGATGTGGGATGTGAGAAAAATAATAGTGTCAAGAATGATTTCCAAGATTCTGGCCTGAGCAAAAAGTTTTGGGTGAATGGTGATACCACTTACTTTGCTAGACACTGCCAGAGGAACAGGTCTGTGTTGGCAGGGGGTTTGAAGAGCTTTGTTTTGGGACAGGCTTTGTTTGAAATGATGTTGGAATAATGAATGCTAGTCTTTAAAAAAAAATTAACACCCTCAGATGACACACACCTGGCAACCCTATGTATCTTAATTTTTAAAGTTTTTCTATTCCCTAAGGATTTGAAGACAGTAACTTCCTGTTGTAGAGAATGATTAGGAAATATTTTGGTATTTATAAATATTTCCTGGTAAAATATGTCTAAAACAAATGAGCAGATTTCCAGTTTTAAGAAATTAATGATATTTCATCAACTAGACTCAAAGCCAAAGGTTCCTGGTTTTATTATTTCTCTGAAGCGCCTACTTTACAGCCGAATTAAAACATTAGTCAAATATTGGATTTAGGAGACTTATGTAGTAATAAACTCACAACCATGGCTGGACCAAATCTCTTTAGTTTCATGTCATTATGTGTGACTAAAATTAAAATACGTATGATATTATGAGATTTCATAATACCCATTGCAGTGTCTTAAAGTTGAAAGTCAGGATTTCTATAAACTAAAAAAAAAAAAGTTTTTGTTCAACACTAGGGGTGATACTGGAATATAATGTGTTATAAGTGCTCAGGGATATTGTTAATATTTAGTGGAATCTTATCGAATGTCTGATTTTCCTCCTATTATTTGGCCAATGGAACAATAAAACAACTTCCGTGATGTCAGGGCCACATTGTAATTTGAATGTTTGTGAGCAGAGTGCCCCTGGACTCAGAATGTCTTACAGGCGTCAGCTAGAGTGTGATATTACAACATCTTTCAAGTGGGAGTGAAATTTTTCTAGCTGTGGAAGCAGAAAACTACTTACTTACTTTTTTTTTTTTTTTGCATGGGCAGGCTTTGGGACTCGAACCCGGGTCTCTGGCATGGTAGGCAAGAATTCTGCCACTTGAGCCACCATTGCCCACCCACATTTTTCTTTGAGAAAAAAGAAAATGTGAAGGAAAAAGTAAAATCTCCAAGAAGTTGGACGTCTTCTTGGAAATTTCTGTATCCAATGCTTTTATTTACTTTCAGCAGGTGTACAAGTCTCTCCCTTGAAAATGTACTTTGCAAAAGTGATGTAAAAGCAATAAAACTGTCTCTTGGGGACGAAAACTGCATTTTGTGATTTTGTTTATTGCTCATTTATTTGAAACTCAAACTGTAGTCAGGTGCCATACCTGGGCATTTGTGAAATTAACAGCATGTTCACATTGTTGTTGCTTGGGTGATTTTAAGGGTCTCTTCATAAGTATGACAGGTGTAAGAGGTCAGTTAGGTCCACAATCTTTCCTCTGAAGTTACAGAAGCTAGACAACTTTCTACTGATTTCTCTTTGTAGGTCTATGTCATCTGTCCCTAAAGGAGAGCTTTGGGTATGTATCGAGAAGCTTTTAAAAATACACAAAGCCTGCTCCACTGAGGCTTCCTGAGGATGCTTTCCTCCTGGCTCACTAAAGTAGCTCAGTGGGGATGGGAATGAAAAGGAATGTCCAGGGCAAAAATTCCAGGGCAGCTGTGCTAATTTGAAAGGATTATGTATGTACTCTAGAAAAGCCATGCTTAATTCTGATCCATCTTGTAGAGGCAGCTGTTTTTTTTTAATCCCTGTTCAATTCTGTGGGTTGGAAGCTTGATTAGATTATTTCCATGGAGATATGATGCCCAACTGTTGGTGTTAACTTTTGATTAGAGGGAGATATGACTCCATCCATTCCTGGTGAGTCTTGGACCCTTTCCTGGAATCCTTTGAAAGAGAAAGCATATTGGAGAGAAGCGATCTATCAGAGTGACCAGAACCCTGAGAGCTCACACAGCCAATGACCTTTGGAGGTGCAGAAGAAAAACACCCCCGAGGGAGCTTCTTGAAACAAGAAGCCTGGAGAGGAAGCTTGTTCCTCTCCAGCAACATGTCACCATGTTCGCCATGTGCCTTTCCAGTTAAGAGAGAAACCCCGAACATCATCAGCCTTCCTGAACCCAGATAGCTTTCCCTGGATGCCTTAGATTGGACATTTCTATAGTCTTGCTTTAGTTGGGACATTTTCACAGCTTTAGAACTGTGGACTTGCAACTTAATAAATTCCCCCTTTTAAAAGCTGTTCTGTTTCTGGTATGTCACATTCCAGCAGCTAGCAGCTAAAACAGCAGCCCTGTTCTTCTGCCTCAGTGGGAGGTGGTGACTCCTCTTTCACTGCTTTCTTTTTCACCACCAGGAGAAAAGTTTAAAAACATGATATCCGACTAAAGCTGACCAAGTTCCCTGAAATCCTGCTGGCACAGATAAAAATTGGACTTTAGTGCAGTGACGTGCGTGTCACACACACACCCCCCTCTGATAACAGCTAGCACGTGTTCATTATTTACTTTGAGCTCTACAGCTATATCATTTAATCCTAAAAACAGCCCTGTGCCGTAGGTATAACCATTAGCCCATTTCACAGATGAGCAAGTGGGCCTTAGAGGTGAAGTTATTTGCCCCAAACGACCAGCGTCCAAGGGGCACAGCTGGAAACACTATCCCGCTTCTCCAGCCCCAGCTATAAAACCACGTCGCGCTCCCGGACTTAGGGGTGCATGACTCACCCCAGACAAGGGGACTGACAGCCCCTCCTCAGCGCCTTTGTGAGGAGACCCACCACATCGTGGCACCCTTGGGTAAAGAGTCGTTAATGCTCGCCCTTAATAGACAGTGTCCCGGACGCTTAAAGGGGGTGAGTGATATTTAATCCTAGAAAGGCTCAGCCAACTCACACTGTTTACTCACCCGGCAAAATCGGGGCTGTGGGAAAAAAGGAAAGAGCAGTCATTGTCTAATAAAATTCTCCTTGTCCTGAGAGTTAATTTGAAAACAGAAATACAAAAGCCTAGAGTTGAAAGGGATCCCTAAAGCAGAGAACAGATCCACCTAGTTTCTTTCTTTATTTTAAGTACATTCTTGAACATGCGTCTTTGTTTTAAAGCTTTACGTGCTGCAGTTTCACAATAGCGAAACGTGGCCGGGTTTCAGGCCGTAAGCTTCTCCAGTAGGAAAGTCTTGCCTTGAAAGCATTTCTCGCTAAACGGCCTCAGCAAGCTCTGGCAACAGTTCAGAGCCACGGACAACCTTGCTCTTTCTTAAACGGTTCCACTCAAAAGTTGTTTCTGCTTCTTCCTTGCCAGATGGCTGGGCCTCTCCAAGCCCCCTGAATTCATCTCCAATCAAATTTGCCTTGTCGCCGCTCCCGGGTGATCTCAGTTCTTACTCCGGAGCGGGGGACAGACCCGCAGGCTGGGAATACACGTGGGCAGGTTTCCCTTTGATCTGCCAGCCCCTGTGCAGCCCAGGTGGGTGGTGATTCAAGTTGAAACTCACTTGGGCTGGCCCGGTCCAAGCTTTTGGTTTTGATCTGTAGGGAAAGTTCTTTGTAATGTGTGCCAGGGAAGTGCAGTTTTTTAAAACATAACAATATGTGGGGACGTGTTATATAAGAGTAATATTAGTTTATGGCCTCTTGGCTGGGATGTTTCACATGCTGTAGTACAAGGAGGAAAATGTAAAGTGGAGACACATTACAACCAAACTTTTGGTATGAAACATTCCCTTATTAAGGAGATTGGAGTTGAAGCACTTCTTTTAAAGGACTCTGAGGCTGTCTCGCACTTCTCAGGAAGTCTGCCCACTTGCGGCTGTGCTGCTGGTGGTTTTTTTGTTTCCCAAGCCCACAAAAGGATTGGAATTTGGTGAAACACACAGCCAAGGAGAATCTTCTCACCCTGGTCTCATCATGTCTCCTTTCCCCACATAGGGCCAATTTTATTTATGGAATGAGGTCGATAGTTGCAAAGAAATTTTCAGATAACTGGCAAAAAAAGTTTTAATATGAGTTGTTAAAACAGTTGCCTGAATTTTCCATTTATTAATGTAAGGCCGACATATTATTTAGAGTCCAGTTACATATACTCCACTTTCATTGATCTGGTTCATTATTTTTGTTACTAATATTGTAAAGCATCTCTGATGCTGATCAGTGCTGAGAAGGAACATAACCTGCTTGAATTGGACTGAAATCTATTGCAATGAGTGTCTAAAAATTCAGCTTTATCATAAATAAGCAAAAACAATACTTTAGATAGAATCTAGGTGGTGGATACATAAGTGTTCCCTGTAAACTTTTTTCAGCTTTCCTGTGCATATGATAATTTACATAATAAAAGGTTGGGGAAAAACACTAGACTTGTCAGATATGATCTCGCCAACTTTCCCATTAAAATACTCAAGAAGTTACAAAAAGGACAAAAACTGGGAACAATAGTGGAAACTAAATGAAAAAAAGAAATCCCTGCAAAATTCAGAGCATTTCCATTAGTACCTCCCCAGGGGTGGGCTCAGGCATGCATTCTGGGCCTGGATGTGTCTGCTAAGCTAGAGCAGGAGGGGCAGCAGTGATAAAGAAACAACAAGCCTCTGACTCACAACTGCCTGCTCCCCTGGAATAAAGCATCAAAAAGGCGTTCAACCGTCTCCCTTCTATGGGCTGCCACAAGCTGGTCAGTTGGCATTGCTCTCCATTCCCCCCGCCCGGCCCCCCAACAACCACGCTTATTTTTTACATCTATTCACGTTCTAAAACTCCCGTCACACAGCTGGCAGGTCAGTGATACGTTTTAATAATCAAATTATTTTTTATTATTATTCAGCAAAAGACCTGCAGTCAGGAGAAGGAAAGGAAGAAGAAATAGCCTTTTATCAAAAGGGAGCTATATATGGCATCCAACTCTTTATCACATCCTCTAGGAGCAAAAGGTCACCACTGCACATACCACTTCCCTTGGATAAGGAATTGGTGATTGTGACTCAGTGTCAAGGCTTTTATGTGGGGCTAGTCTCAACCCACGTATTTAGCCCTTCTGGCGCTTTTAATTTTATCCTGCAGAACCTTGCTTCCATTTGGTATGATTTCCCTTCAGCCTAAAACCTTCTGTTAGCATTTCTTGCAGTGATGGTCTGTTGGCAATAACTTCTCTCAGCCTTTTTCTGCTTGCAAATGTTTTTTGCCATGTCTTCGTTTTTTAAAAAATATTTTACTGACACATCTTTGCACATATAGAGTCCATACATGGTGAACAACCAGTGGTTGTTCATCATATAGTTGTATGTTTATCACCATGATCATTTTTTAGAACATTTGAATCACTCCAGAAAAAGAAATAGAAAAAACTCCTACCTCCCATATCCTTTGCCCCTTCGTCTCACTGACCACTAATATTTTCATCTACCCAATTTATTTTACCCCTTATCCCCCCTATTATTCATTAATGTTTTATCCATATTTTTTTACTTATCTGTCCATACCCTGGATATAAGGAGCATCAGATTTTTACAATTTCACAGTCACATTGTAAAAGTGATATCTTTATACAGTTGTCTTCAAGAATCAAGGCTGCTGGAATACAGCTCAACAGTTTCAGGTATTTGCTTCCAGCCTCTCCAATGCACCATAAAGTAAAAAGGGATATCTATATAGTGCATAAGAATAACCTACAGGGTAACCTCTTGACTGTGTTTGAAATCTCTCAGCCACTGAAACCTTATTTTGTCTCAATTCTTTCTCCCCCTTTTTGGTCAAGAAAGCTTTCTCAATCTCTTGATGCCAGGTCCTGACTCATCCCAGGAGTTCTGTCCCTCATTATCAGGGAGTCATGTCCCACTTAGAGGAGAGGGCAGTGCGTTCATCTGCTGAATTGGTTTAGAGAGAGATAGGCCACGTCTGAGCAATAAAAGAGGTTCTCTGGGGTGACTCTTAGGCATAATTATCAGCAGGCTTAGCCCAGTCGGGACTGGAAGGGGCAGGAAAGGGACACATTGGAGGAAAATGGCTTCAGAGGCAGAACTATGGAGGCTAGTGTTCAGCTAGGCGTCCTTTCATGCAAAGATTGTGAATAAATTCTTTTCTTCTCCACCATTGGATAAGTGTTTATTCGCTTTCAAGTATGGCATTTTTTTCTAATAACTTCTCATGAAATATAGATTCTGCACCAAATAAACATCTCTCCCCTTTGGTCTCACACAGAAGTTGAAGTTTTAAAATATGGACCATATCATCCTTTACCCTGTATTCTGATCTGCCTTAGTCCTGTCCAGATCAGCTTCATTCATATCTCTACTTGAAGTCAGATCCCTTTTTCAACTGTTTGAACAGTTCCTGTATGGGATAGTGCTGACTTTCATAGCTTCAGAGCTCTAACTCTGAGTCTCAGGTGTCACATAAATACCTGAAGTTTCTGGGAATGGCAGGTTATATAAAAACAGCTCAGTATCTCAGAATTTAGAAATATAAGTTACAACTCCTGAAAATATGTGACTGCTGTAAGAGCTCATAATCTAGGACCATTTATGGTAGGCGCCAACCTGATAACCCACGCTCTCGACTTCAATTCACCGAGTTTTTATATTATAAGTTAGTTCAGATGAGTGAGGCATGATAATATTTGTCTTTTTGTTTCTGCCAATTCATTCAACATACAGTCCTTAAGTTTATTCACCTAGTTGCCTGCCTCACAACTTCATTCCTTCTGGAGGCCGCTTAGTAGTCCATTGTGTGTATATCTTGTCTTCATTTTTGAAGGCTGTTTTCACTGGATATAGAATTTTAGCTTATCAGGTTTCTTTCCTTTTTCAGGACTCAGAATATGTTCAGTTGTTTTCTGGTTTCCTTTGTTTCTGACAGAATTCATTGTTCGCATTATCATTTCCCTGACTCTCATGTGTTTTTACACTGCTGGATGGTTTTAAGATCTGCTCATTATCTTTGGTGCTTAGCAATTTGATTCTGTAATATCTAGGAGCAGTTTTATTTATATTTTTCCTGTTTGAGATCCACTGAGATTCTTGAATCTCTGGGTCAATATTGTTAACTTATTTTAAGAAAATTCTCAGCTATCTCTTCAAACTTTCACTCTGCCTGTCTTTTGCTTCTGGATCTCTATTACACGCACATTAGGCCATTAGTGTTGTTCCAGAGAACACCAGACATTTTTCAACCTCTTTTTCCTGTCTGTTTACTTCAATTTGGGTAATTTCATTGATTTGTCTGCAAGCTCACTAATTTTTTTTCCCTCTGTGATGTCCAGTCTGCCACTAAGTCCATTGAATGACTCTCACATCTGTTATTGTATTTTTTATTTATAATGCCTCTATTTGTTTATTTTTAAATGATTTGCAGCTCACTGTGGATATTGCCCATCTATTTGTACATGTCATCTACCTTTTTTCTATCGGCTCTTTCAACATATTTATCGTACTTATTTTAAAGGCCCTACCTGATAAATCCAGCACCTGAGCCCTCTCTGGGTTTGTTTTTATTGACTGTTTCTTATTTCAACCACAGTTCACAGTTTCTTGCTTCTTTGCATGTTTAATTTTTAAATTAGGTCAGATTTTTAATGTAGTAGAACAATGAAGAAGGAAGTAAATCATATTTACATCCAGGAAAGTGCAATCCTGTTCTTCTGGCAGGCCGCTGGTGTCAGGCTTGGATTAATCTCCTCTGTAGTAGAACTAGATCTGGGCATTCTTGCAACTTTTTAGAGTCACATCATCACAGCCTTCAAATGTTTTTTTTTTTTTTTAATCAGGATAAGGACTTTCCTTTTAGCTGAGCTTGAGGACTGAGAATCAGCAAGACCCTACAGATCTCTTTATGCTTTCTGAGCAAAGGGAGATCTTGCTCCATGCTAGCTGCCAGCTTTCTGGGCCCGTGGAAAGTTCTCTTTGCTCTTCAATTATAACCCCCACTCGGGGGCGTCAGGAGGTCTCCCCGTGCCCATCGCAGGCTTAGAAGGGCCTCTGCAGCACACTCAGCATAGGCTCATAGAACCTCGGGATAGTTCTTTCAGCTCTTTGCCCTGCCCCCAGCTTAGGCACCTGCCGGCTGCTGTCTTGCACAAGGAGAATCAGAGAATTTTCTCCCAGTCCTTCTGATCTGCTTCCAGATTTTACGTGCTGTTCTTGTGAACTCGGTAAAAGCTCATGGGATAGAGTTGGTGGGTGCATATTTATTTGTGGATAGGGCTCATGTGAGTGTGATTGGATGAAGCTAAAGTAGCCTTACAAGGAATGCCTTAAGTGAATACCATAGAAAAGAAGGATTACTGAAAATCAGTGAGTTAAGCCTCCATCGAAAGAAGATAGAAAAAGAGCATCAAAATAAACCCAAACAAATAAAAATAAGGAAATAAAAAAATAATGCAACAAATACTCAACTTGTAATAGAGAGAATTTTAAAAGCCCAAAGAGAGTAACAAATTTGACAAGTTTCTGGTAACACTTATCAGGAAAAAAGAGAAAATGCATAAACAGTCAGTAATGGGAATGAAAGACACCTCATGTTAAAGAAATTAAACAGCTAAAAGGGTTATAAAATAAAACTTTTTATACCCCCCAAATGGTGAGTTTAATTGAAATTAAATTAAATTTAAAAACTTAAAAAGAAGTAGAAAACCTTAGTCATCATTAAACAAACAAATAAGAATTAAAGAAATTATATCAGTAGTCAAATAACTATACAAAAACAAAACTCCAGACACAGTTGGCTAGGCAAGGTCTACCAAGCATTTAAGGAAGAAATAACATTAATCTTACACAAAGACTTCCAGATAATAAGCCAAAGATGGGGAGGGCTTATTCTGTGAGACTAGCAGAATTATGATTCAAAATCTGGCAATGACAGTGCAGGAAAAGAAAATCACAAGCCAGTCTTACTCATGAACTTAGAGGCAAGAATTCTAAAAACATAAGCAAATCAAATCCAGTAATATGTAGAAATTATAATTCATCATTGCCAAGTAGGATTTATATGAAGAAAATACAAGTTTAACATTAAAAGATCAGTGGAATTGATTGATAAAAGGGAGAAATCTATGATAATCTCAATAGATTCTGAAAAAGTGTCTTATAAGATTAAATTTTATAAAATTTTAACATTTAAATTATCTAGACATGTTCATTGCCATTCATTCTGAAAAACTCTGAGCATCTGTGGAATAGAAGGGAAATAATTGCACAGCCTACAGCAGATCTCCCATAAATCTCATCTATAATGAGAAATCACTGAGCTTTCCCTTGGAGTCCAAGAGAACAGGAGTTCTACTGGTGGTCCTAGGCATAGCAAATAAACAGGAAAAAAAGGTTTAAGGATTGGAAAGAAAGAAAACTGCCGTTCTCTCACATACGATACCATTGTGTTCTTAGAAAAGCATTGTAATACACAGATAAAGTATTAGCGTTGATAAGAGAGTTAAGCAAAATAGCTCTATATAAAATCAATAAATAAATTTCAATTGCATTTTTATAAACCAGCAAAGGATTAGAAAAGAAAATTCTTAAAATCATACCACTCACAATAGCATCCAGAAATATCTATTATCTAGGAATAAGTTCAACTAAAGATGTACAAGACCTCTATAGGAAAAACTGTAAAACTTTTGAGAGTTAAATAAATGAAGAGAAATACCATGTTCACGGGTTAAAAGACACAATAAAGGAAAAAAAAGATTTAGTTCTTCACAAATTGACTTATAGATTTAAAGTAATCTGAATAACAATTTTTCAGTGAAATCTCAAGAAAAATCCCAAAGGCTTGCATCTGTGTGTTTGTGTCTATGACACTGGACAAATTGGTTCCAAAATTTATACAGAAAAGAAAAAAGCCTAAAATTAAAATTTATATGGAATTTAGGAAGCTCAAAAGTGGCCAAGGCATTCTTGAAGAAGAAATACAGGTGAGAGGATTTCCTTTACGAGGTATTAAGACAATTTCTAAAGTTCTAGTAATCAGGACAGCGTGAGATGGGGGCAGCAGCGGACAACTAGCAAACGGAGAAGACTAGAGGCCTTATGCAGACCCTCGCCCTGTGACCTTCTTATACGGCAGCAGAGGTGGGCAGAAGAGTGGCCAAGGACAGGTGTTCAGCTCCACTGGCCGCTCAGGCAAACACCATGCAATGGGCTGGCTTAAACAACGGGAATTGATTTGCTCACGGTTTTGAGGCTAAGAGAACATCCAAATCGAGGCATTAGCAAAGTGATGCTTTCTGCCCGAAGATTGTGGAGTTCTGGGACAGGCTGCCGGATGTCCCTGGACCTTAGTTTGTCACATGGCAAGGCACATGGTGGCATCTCTTGGTATCCCCCTTCTCTTCCCGGTTCCGTGGCTGCCCCCCGCCGAAGTAACTGAGTAGCCAAAGTGGCCTCACCAGAGCATCCTGCTTACAATATGTCCACACCCACAGGAAGGTACCGAATTTAGGAATGTGTTTTTCTGTGATCCATACAGCTCCGAACCAAGATAGAAGTTTCTTTCAGTGAAAGTGCTGAGATATTTGGATGTCCATATGGGAAAAAAATGATATTGAATCTGTAACCTCACATTATACAAAAATGAAACTCAGTTTTAAGACTTTTGTACTTCCAAAGCAGAGTTACAAATGAAAAGATTAAGTAGAAAAAAAAAATCAAACTCGGTAAGATTAAGGCTAAAATGGAAAAGGTAAAACCATAGAGTTTTAGAAGATAATCAAGGAGAGTACCTTCATTACCTCAGGAAAGGAAAGACTATCTTAAAAATGACTGCTCCCCCCCCCCCCCGAAAAATCAGTACCAACTATAAAGAAATATGTATGAATTCAGTTACATTGAAATTAAGAATTCCATTTAAAAACACTATAAAAGGAGTGAAAAGACAAACCGTAGTGTGAAAGAAGGCATTTTCAACTATATAAATGCCAGAGAACGTTTAGAAATTTAGAATATTTAGAGAGCTTCTATAATGAGAAAAAGACTGTTCTAAAAATGGGCAAAAGACTTGAACAGGTAATTCACAAAAGGGGAAATCCCAATGATCAATAAACATAGGAGAAGGCACTCAATCTCTTTAGTAATCAGGGAAATGCAGAGTAAAACCACGAGGAGCTATGACTCCATCATCATCAGGTAGGTGGGCTTTAAATGTCACTGTTGATTAGCTTGACTTGTGTCTTTAAAATATCTAGCCCTGTTCTCTGTGGGGCCCCACTTGTTGAAGATGTTAGCTGGGATTGAGTCGAAGCATTGAGGACTTTGTTGAAAAAATAATTTCGAACTTGTAGAGGAGTTGCAAGAATGGTACCAAGAATTTGTTTTTCCTTTAATTATTTGGTTGCAACATTTTAAGTTGCCACATGATTGACAAAAAACAAAAAGTCTCCCAATACCAAGAATTGGCAAAGATGTAGAGCCACAAGAGTTCACGTGTTACAATGGATGAGAGTTTAATTGGGAGTACCTTGGGAGATGGCTTGGCACTTCCTGGAAATGCTGACAATGTGCCTACCCTGTGACCTAGAAATTTCACTCCATGGTTTACCCTAGATACAGAGACAGAATGTTCACGGCAGTCTTGTTGATAAAATTGCCCCAAACTGGACATGACTCAAATGATCATCAGTAACAAAAAAAGATAAATAAATTTGTATTTTCATAAAATAGAATATTATACAATGGT
This sequence comes from Tamandua tetradactyla, assembly GCF_023851605.1. Lineage (NCBI taxonomy): Eukaryota > Metazoa > Chordata > Mammalia > Pilosa > Myrmecophagidae > Tamandua > Tamandua tetradactyla. The sequence goes on along the minus strand of NC_135327.1, from coordinate 223,345,941 downwards.
AAAATTGGATGAATTACAGCTATACATATAATATATCATCTTATAAACAAGTTAGGAAAAAATGCAGGACAAAATATATTATTCCACTTAGGAAATTTAGAAACAGGCAGAACTAGACGATATTATTTATGGATGTGTGCATGCACTGTAAAATTGTAAAGAAAACAGGGGTGATTAGATTAAAGGTCGGGGTCATGGCTGCCCCTCTGGGGAAGCAGAGCCTGGGAGCAGGCAGGGCTGGGTGCTGGGAACTTTCTATTTTGCAGCCAACGTGGTAGTAGCACCGGCAAATGGTTTCTAATTATACATGTAACATTTTATATGTAGGTAATATTTGTTTTGAAAGAAAAGGAGGGAGAGAGGGAGGGAGAGAAAGAGAGACACAGAGATAGAGAGAGATAGAGAGAGAGAGATGCTTGGTTTGCGTTGTCCCAAAAAACTTGTTGACTGAAGCAAGAATTTGTCAGCAGCAATCAACCTTCTACTGTGTTTTTAAAAAATGGCTTAAAGGTGAGAACATAACTATTCAGTTGTAAGAACAGAGGTTGGTTCAAAGAAAGACAGGAACTAAACTGGTGAAGAGCTGCTGAACTGAAGCAAATCACCTTCCTTCCATGGCATCCTGGCTTCTCTTGATGCTAGATTATTGTGAGTTTGTAGGGATTCCTAAAATAGCCATCTCCCTGTTCTCTCTTAGAAGTAGAAGATGCTAGAACAGAATATTTCTGTTTCCAGACAAAGTTGTGGTGGAAGAAGGTGGATGAGTCACATCTACTCACGCAGAGTGTGGTTTTGTCTTTGAAGTTGTGGATTTTCAAGGTACAACAGCAAAAAGGAATAATAGAATAACTGTGGGGTGTGTCTGTAGACGGTAGGTGGTATATACTCCTAACTGAGGGCCTATAAACTGCTGCAGGAATACTATGTTCTTGGTTTTTGTCCTTCATAATTATAAAGATGCTGTAATTGTATAGCTTTATATATAAATAATATTCCTAACATTAAATAGTACTAAGACTTAGCTGTGAAACTTTTAACTCCTCTTAAAACAAATGTAAAACTGAAATAGCCTCCCTACACGTTCTCTCTCACACACAAACACACACACACACAAACACACACACACACACGCCCGTCATCAAAACAGTTTCCTATAAACTGGAACAAGTATGCCTTTATATTCTCAGAAAAAAAGAAAAAGATTTTTGTGTTCTGTAGGAACGTGATTACAATGAGTATTCAAGTAAGAGGAAGTTAAGGGGACCAAAGGAAGCTTTCAGGGCAGAATGAATAGCTGTAGAGTTAATGAAGGGAATAAATATATGTATTTAGGCCGTGACATTGCTAATTTGGAACAAGCTGCCTTCAAATGTTTAAAATAATCATCATGAAGAAAAGCACATTAAATCAGAGGAATATGGTTTAAATTAGAGTAATGGGGTAAAATTAGGCAAGAGTAAATAAAAGCTAATTTTGAAAACTCCTTCCAGCATGATTCATTATGGTATAAAAATGACTTTTTAGGAAATGGATGATTTTGTCCAAGGCCTTTTCGTAGGGCTGATCCTCTTGGCTTGGAGAGTACCAGGGAGCTAAGATGTGCCACCTGGGAAGGCCTCCTGCGCCTGCCTCACGTGGGCCAGCACAGGACCAGGGCCCCGGCTCACTGCAGCCCTGCCCTTGAGACAGTGAATCGAATCAGAAGACCCGGAAGGGAAGGGCCAGGAGGCAAGCTTTATACTTCGGTGTACTGTAGTGCCAAGAACTCTTAGTTACAGTTGGGAGACCTGGAGGGGGCGAGGGTACTTCCCTGCTAGAATTCTCACCTGCCATGACGGAGACCTGGGTTCGATTCCCGGTTCACGCACTTCCCCAAAACAGACAAGCAAGCAAAACAAACAAACTAACAAACAAAAATTCAACAAATGGTGTTGCAATAACGGGATACTCACATGGAAAAATACTAAAATGTGACCCTACCATACAGCATACACACACACACACGCACACACACACACACACACACACACACACAGAGTTGGGAGACCCGGACTCTAGACATACAGTGGAATTGAGAGCAAGCCCCTCAAACTTTATAGGGCTGTTTTCTCTTCGGTAAAGTAAGGATAAAATTACTCGTCTTGCCCATGTCCTTGTGTTGTTGAAAATATCAAATAAAGCATCGCGAAAATGCGAATTATGGAATCCTTATTCCTGTTTTCTAGAAAGCTCTATGGGCTGCTGTTCCTCCTGCTTTCCCAGCACCCTTTGCCCCTGACACAACTCTGACCTTGCTGTGGAACCTCAGGACCCAATTGTGGACCCTGCTGTGCTAGGACACGGCAGTGAGGGGCCGGCACTGGGAGGTGAAGCAATGAGCCCAGCGATACCGGTAGCTCCGTTGCCCCAGGTTTCTGGCTACATCCTCAGGTAGATTCTTAACCTGGAAGCACAATTCCAAAAGTTATTGTGCAATGACAGCAATGGCTGTGAACATTTTTTTTCTAGCTCTGTGTGCTCTCATTCTGGCCTCTTACATGAATCTTCAAGATTGTCTTACTCTGAGGCCATCGCCTTCTCCACTGGAAAGAGCTCGCTGGGCACGCTTGAATCATGAACTGAGTTGAGTGCAGTGGAATTTGGTTACTGAGTTCGAGATGGCAGGACTGGACAGGCTCTCACAATGGTAACGCTTAGCCCAGTGTGCCACACCTTCCAGAGGGGCGTGGCGAAGAGTGTCCCCTGGCAGCGTTCCCTGGGCTTCCGTGGGGTGGTACACAGGCTTGGTGTGGATCCTTCAGGCTCAAGGTTTATGTTCCTGAACATACAGTCAGAGAGGCAGCCTTAGAAGGGAACTTTCTTATTCTTTCTGCGGGGTCACAGGCTAAAGAGGGAATTCCTTTTAGGTTTAGGAGTGCTAAAACTCGGTGTGCAGGCACTCAGCAAACCCAGCACTGACCAGATGCACTTGCCTCGCCACCAACACCAGCCTTCTCATGGCAGCACCACTGATATTTGGGACTGGGTAATTCCTTTTTGTGGAAGTTTGTCTCGTGAGTGTAGGATGGTTAGCAGTATCCCTGACCTCTGCTCTTTAAATGCCAGGCACCAGTAGGAGCCCCCAGTGTGGCAACCAGAACTGTCTCCAGACATTGCCAAGTGACCCCTGGGGGGCCAAAATTGCCTCTGATTAAAATCGCTGCATTAAAACTATTAGTGTACTTTACTGTGCAGAAATATCATTTCTGCTTCTGGAAATTTACTATTGTGAAGAAATATGCTATTTTAAATAATCAGTGAACAAATTTTAGTTATCACTAAGTTTTATTAACAATAATTTTGATGGCACTTTATGATTTTACAAAATGCTTCCACCATGTGGGAGACCCAGGTTCAATTCCTGGTCCATGCACTTCCCAAAAACAAACAAACAAGCAAAACAAACAAAGAAACAAAAATTCAACCAATGGTGCTGCAATAATGGGATTCTCATATGGAAAGAAAATGAAATATGACCCCACCATACAGCATATGAAAAAAAGTTTTTTATATATATATTTTGGAAGAACAAGAAGGAACAGAGTTAAAGTTTATTATATATTATGTGATTAAGGATTCTTCCCTTTAGATCTCAGAGTATTTCTATATGAGAGTTACTCCCTACTCCCTCATTTTATAGATAAGGAAACAAGCTTGGCAACATTAAGTAGCTTTCCCAAGACCATATAACTAATAAGTGGCCAAACCAGCCCTAGAATCCACGACTCAAGACTTCAAGTTTTACCACTCTTTCCCGCACTCACACACATCACAGCTGCCCAGGAGACACTGATCCTTTATACTTGAAGTTGAAAACAGTAATTATAATCTGTGTGTCGGAATTACCTCTATTATAAGGGACCCAGGTCATTTTTATGATAGTGTCACACTTCTCCATTGCACAGTTTAAGAGACTGGCCCCAAATTACCAAGTGGCAAGCATGCATCATCATTGAAAGAAAATTCAATTCAGTTTTCTGCAACAGGCAAGTCAAAATAACCAAATCAGCCCACAGTCTCCCTGGGTCAGGAAGTACCACCACCCTCCCATCATCTGGTTGGTGTCAGGAATATTATAGAATGGTGGTTAGCAGGGTGGCTAGGGCTGCAGGTGTTACTGGGGTTTTGGAGCCATGGAGGGGGTTTCTTCACAGCCACATAAAAAAAATTCTGAACTCATCAGGTATTAGATATCTCTACTCTTTAAATTCCTTCGGCCACCCCACCCTCAGGCTCCAATCCACCATCACACAGCTCAGCGGTCACCTCCCTGAGTGTCCTCTCTCACTCCTGAGGGTCTAGAGCTACACTGCTTCTATTTACAGAGCAGGATGTCAGCTCTCCATCCTCTCCTCAGGCTGGGGTCTACCATGCCCAGTTGAAGACACATTCATCACTTGGCTAAACAAAAGACCCTCTCCTTTGGAGCTCACCTTCTCAGAACTGGAGACCAGGCAGAGGCTTTGCAACTTGTCTGTGCCCCTTGCTTACCCCTCATTTCCCTCCTCTTGAGCTCTGTAAGTAGAAGAGATCAATATAGGCATTTCTTTCCTATTGATATGAATAATCTACCCTTCCCCAACAACACATCTTAAAAGGAAGCTGTGGTTAGTCAGTTTTCAGTCTTTTAATACTTGATATCGAAGTTTAAAATACATGCTGAAAATTGCACAATTTGCAAGTATACCACTCTATTAATTTTAAAAACTGAACACACCTGGGTTGTGAGCATCCAGAAGAAGAAACGTAACATTACAAGCACTTCAGAACCCTCTTTATTTCCTCCACCAATCAGTGTAATATCTTGTAATGACAAAGGGTATAATATCTTCTAACGACACGTTATCCAACCAAGAGTTTTGCAATGAGCAATTTGGTCTTATTACTGGATTGTGTCCAACCACGAATTCATACTTGTGACACAGTTACTTATATTATTTTGTACACAAGTGATTGAAAATGAAGTGATTGTGTGAAATTAGGGAGAACTCTCCCCGATCCCAGGCCTGGGATTTCTCACAATCCATTAGTCTTTCCTAGGTGGGATTCTCTCCTAGTCACCCAGAACCTCCTGATTCTTCTCAGGTCCATGGAAATTGTCCACTCTGATAAGTGATTACAGCTCTCCAGGTGAACTCACAGCTAATTGCATGTGAAATTTATTACACCCTGTTTTAGTTTCTTGGCTGTTAAAACGAATATCATACAGTGGGTTGGCTTAAACGACAAGTCCGTATTGGCTCGTGATTTCACAGGCTAGAAAGTCACATCCTCCCAGGGGAGGTATCTTCTGCCTGGCAGGCAATCGTTGGGGTTCCTTGATGGCAATGCACATGGCAGCATCTCTCCTTTCTCATTTGGGTTCCACTGCCCTTCCATCGTTTGGCTGCTCCCTGTGGCTTGCTTTCTTTTTCTGATTTGCATTTTTCATTAAAGAGGACTCCTGTAATCTGGATTAAAGTCTAACTGAATAATCCGGATTGAAGTCCAACCTGATTCGATTAGGTCACACCTTCACTAACGATAACATCATCAAATGGGTTCATACTCACAGGAACGGATTAAGATTTAGAACGTGTCTTTCTGGGGCCCATAATTCAGTCCCCAGCACTCCCAGAGCTACCATGGTCACATTTTACAATGTAACTGTTTCTCTGTATATACAGGGCCCTGAAATTATGGAATTCGGCAGTGCATTAGAATTATCTGAAAAATTACAAAAAATAAAAAATAATAAAGATGCTCATATCCACTCAGCCATTTATATCAGAACTCTGGAGGGCTGGGTTCCAGCTTGATAGTTATTGAGAGTTCCAGGTGTTTGTAAAGTACAACTAGGGTTGAAAAGCATTGCAACTTCTTAGCCCCTCCTTGTAGCTCCCTTTGATTTTAATTTTAGACTTATCACCAACTCCTATTGTGTTCACAAGGTGACTGAAAACTTACCCCAAACCCAGTGCTCAACCACCTCTCAAGGGTAGGGTAGAGAATCATTGTCCAAGGGACTACCCTTAAACTGTCAGAAACTAGCAGAGCCCCTCCTTGATCTCCAGTAAGAAAGCGGCTTTCCTCTGGTCGTGCTTCGGTGAGGACAGGCTCTAGCTAGGCAGAGCCACATAAACAAGCTGCTGTCCTTGGCTTCTGAAGACAGTTTTACTGCCAAGAAACATGAATTACTCACTAGCTACAGTTTTATAGCTTTTAATGTGGTGATGGTGCGAGGGGGGTAGTATGAGCTGAAGAGATTGGGTTTATTCAAGCTGATTGCCAGGGGAAGTTCAATTTGGAATGAGTGCAAAAAAGAGGGTTGGTGTCAGCAGAGCCATGGAAGGACACTTCTTATGGAAAACATTTGTCCCCATCATGCACCGGCTGCTTCTCGCTTGCTCTTCACCACTGGGAAGCGTTGTGGTCAGGAGACCTTCCTTGTAGCTGCATCCTGGCCCCATCAGCTGCATGAGGAGAAATCAAGGATAGGCAGGGACTTGACAGGTTGTCCCAGAAGGAAACCTGTTGACTGCCCAGGGGCTCCATTCCCTCATGAAATCAGCCCCAAACATCTCCAGCCCTGACTGTACCCCACCTGTACAACTGTCAAAAAAAAAAAAGAGTGGAAATTCTACCTTTCCTCTCCATCCCCTTCTCTTCAGACTGCTTTATTTTGTATTTTTCCCTCTTTTTCAGGTTGCCCTTCTTGCTTATTTTAACCAGATACCTTCAGGTTAAAATTTAGTAGAATGGAGGCAGTGCTGGGTGAATGCTCCACACTCTAAGTGAAAGTGTAGCCTTTGATGAGCCTTTTACCTTCAAGCTGCAGCTTGGAAACTGGGCCCAGGGCAAACAGTTCACAGGTCAGTCCTCCATAAGTCAGGCCCCTAGGGAATCACTATTGATGAGCTAGATGATCATCATTATAATAGCCCTAATTTACTGAGGATCTGCCGTTCACCAGGCACTCACATTCGTCAGACTATATAATTCTCACCATTACCTGTAAGATAGGTATACAAATGAAGAAGTCAAAGCTCAGAACCTTGAATGGCTAGCCTTGGGTCACACAGGTTATAAGCAGCTGAACACAGCTTTGAAACCAGGTCTGTCTGATTAGACCTACCCTTTGTACACAGAGTTGATCTTCCATGTCCTCTTTCACAGGCAAAGCTGCTAAGCCCTCTCAGGTGTCTGGGGCTCTTATGCCAACCTGATTCCCAGAGTCTCTCCTAGTTGCAACCCAGCTCATGCCTGTCCTCCCCCGAAGACTCTCACAGAGAGAGGTATCCTCTTGGTGTCTGCCCAGGGCCCTGACCTCTTTTAGGAGACAGTTACCCAAAGAAATAACAGTTCTCCGCTTTCTGCTGAATATGATAGGTCCGTATTTTGTTCTTCCTGGACAATACCTTCTGTTTATGAGAGCCACCCAAAAGCAAGGCCTTAACCAAACTGGGCTCTGACGATGGGGATTTTAGGAAGGGAGAGATATGTGGGGAACACTTTTGAATGGGTCAGTCGGTATTCTTTGGTTGGAAGTGAAGAAAACCCAAACCCACCTAACTTAAAGGAAAAGAAGGTGCACTAGCCAAACACTGGACACATCAGAGGGGGAACTGATGAATACCTAGCTTTATGGAATTTAAAAAGCCCTTAAAATGAATGAACTAACGCCACATCTCTCAACATAGTGAAATCTCCAAAATGTAATGCTGAATGAAAAAGGCAAATTGCAGAAATATCTGTATAATATAAAGTTATGAAGTTAAGAAACCTGGAAAATAAGTTTAAGGATACATAAATAGGTAGCAAAAATTTGAAATCATGTATGGTCATGATAAACCCTGACTTATGACAGTAATTATCTCTGGGGTGAGAGGAGGAAAATGTGCTCAGGAGCCTCGGATGCATCATTAAATTAAACATTTCTGAAGCACGATGCCTAATGTATTTGATAAAGTTGGGTCACGAGCATGTGGGTATTCAGCGTATTATTTTTTACTCTGATGTATATGTTTAAAATATTTCATAATCCTCTTTAATATGAGAATCTCTTATGAAAGAAAGATCTATAAGTATTTAGTGCAGAGTATGTCTTGATTCCGAGGATGGAGAGGCACTGTCAGGAGCCCTCTGTCTCCATCTCTTAGCTCCGCTCTCTGTTTTCTGGGCTCTGTTCTCATTTAGATTCTTTCTTCACGGTAGCAAGATGGCCTCCTGGAGCTCCACACCCATGTCCTTTTGGCATCTCTTGCAAAATGAACGTCTCTCTTCCCAACAGTTTCAGTAAGAACTGAAACAATTTTGTTTCATTGATCATGGATCCATCTGTGAATTAAATCACTTTGACCAGGGGAGTGAGCCGGTTAGCTTGGTCTAGGTTATGTGCCACCCTGGGACCTGCTGAGAGCAGGGATCAATTTCCCCCAAATGAAATTAAGGGAGGAGTTTCCCAAGGAAAATAGGGGAGTGCGAACCAAAAGAAAGGGAAATATATTAAGGGTACTAGGAAACAATAGATATCTACACAATGAATGCCTGTGTACTATAACTTTAATTGTCTAAGAGCAATGCCTGCCATGCCCCCAATGAAGTGAAGGTGACTTATAGGAGAATACAAATCAGTCTCACTTAATATATATTAATATTAAAATTAATATTAATTTTAATATTAATATATATTAAAAGCATAGATATGAATATATAGAATATATATGCAAAGCAGAATGCCAGAACATATAATTGAACAATACATGAAGGCATAATTTACTAAGATCAATGAAGCGTTACCTCAAAATACTATAGTATAATAGAATCCATTAGTATAATGCCTCGCATTAAGAAGTTAGGAAAGATAACAATAAACAGTCGGTGAAACTCCAGGGATATTCGTGTTAAAATCACAAAGAAGATACAAAGATGCTCATTATTGTCACCATTTAAAAATGTTTGTTCTGAAATGCTAGTCAGTACATTAAGGGAGAAAGCAGAAATAAAACGTATCCTAAGTAGAAGGTGGGAGAGTTGTTCTCACAACAAAAGACCAAAACTAACAGAGGTGGACTGATTTCCATCCAGTTTATCAGCAAGGAGAACTGATCCGAAGGACAAGGACACAGGCTTTCTTTGGAACAGAGACAGTAGGAGTGTTAGATACCGAGCCAGGTCATTCTAAGAATTATCTAAGAACAGACATAAAGAAAAGAAGACGGCCTGGCCCCCAGGAAATGGCGCTGCAGGAATGGAAGCCAGAAGCAGTCTCCAGCCAGCTGGCTTGAGTCACAGGGCACTGATCACTTGCACTGGAAGCAGCAAAGCCCTCAGTCTCCAAGGGGAAGAGGGCCCGGTGGGGGCTCCTGCCTGGAGCTACCGATATGCTTGTCATCAGCACCCATCATTGGCTCAGGAAAAGGAGAGGGCAGGCAACCTTTCCTAAACAGATACTTCGACATGTAGCTGGGTTGCGGAATATATGATAAACCCTTGTGAATCAAGGATTGTGAGTGACATATAAAGAAACCACTCTTTCTGGACTGCATTAATGTTCTGAAGCATTCTGTTTAAGATTGAGCTTTTGGCATGGTGTATCATTCTTTGTTGCTCAATATATGTAGCCCTATTAGTGGACTAGAGGGCTTGAAATACCAAAATTCAAAACTCAGAAATGGACAGCACAATACTACCTAACTGTAATACAATTATGTTAAAACACTGAATGAAGCTGCATGTGAGAATGATAGAGGGAGGAGGGCTGGGGACATAAATGAAATCAGAAAGAAAGATAGATGTTAAAGATTGAGATGGTATAATCTAGGAATGCCTAGAGTGTATAATAATAGTGAAATGTACAAGGTACAATTTAAAAAATGTTTTTGTATAAGGAAGAACAAAGGAATGTCATTATTGCAGGGTGCTGGAAAAAAAAAAAGCCACTGGTCCAAGGGTCCAATTTCAGGTAAGAAGGAGTTTCTTACTGAATGAAACTATAAAACCTGGACAGAATGCATGGAGCAGCTGTTTAAGGATTCTGAAAAGTAAATAGTAGCAGGTAGATTGGGGAAGAAGACCAGAATTTGAAATACCTCTCAACCAGCAGTAAGTTTACTACCTTTTCCTCTACTCCAGTATGCCCTGGTGTAAACTTAATGCATAGAAAGTTGGCACCGGGGCACAGGGAAAGAGAGCTTCTATCCTCTACCTTTGGCTTGGGGAGTGAAAAAGGTAACCTCTAACACTCAGAGAAAATATGGAAAGCTACCCCAGAAGTACACTTGGAAAGTCAGGAATGAAGGAAGAGCATCAGAAATGGAAATATCTGTGTAAACACAATTGATTATTCTTCTCCTTTTGAGTTTTTTAAAGTATGTTTGATGTTCAAAAGCAAAAATTTTGATGAGGATTTCAGTGTATTCAGATGTAACATGTAAGACAGCTGTAACATAAAAGGAAGTTCAAAGAGACCTGTTTATTGCTGTGATGGTTTGAAGCTGTATGTTCCCCAGAGAAATATGTTCCTAAATTTAATCCATTCCTGTGTGTGTGAACTCATTTTAAGTAGGACCTTTTGATGAGATTACTTCAGTTTTTTTTGAGGTGTGTCCCACTTAGCCAGGATGGGTCTTAATCCTGTTACTGGAATCCTTTATAAAATAATGAAATTCAGAAAGAGAGAGAGAGAGAGAGAGAGAGAGAGAGAGACAAGGGAGGGAGAGCCACAGTAGGTAAAAGACTGAACCTGGAAGAAAATGAGAGACCAGTAGACCCCACCATTGCCTTGCCATGTGACAGAGGAGCCAAAGATTGCAGGGTGCCAGCTTCAGAAACACCACAGTTTCTGCAGAGAAAGCAATATCTTGATGATGCCTTGATTTCGACTTTGTTTTAGCCTCAAACCCATAAGCTAATAAATTGCCATTGTTTAAGCCAACCCATTTATGGTATTTATTTGAGCAGCCTAGGAAATCAAAGCAGTTGGTAAGATTTTAACATTGCCCTTATATTGTTAAAATACTGATTCTAACTGGACTGTGGAAAGTTAAGTTTGCATATTGTAATCCCTAAAGGAACCTCTAAAATCTATGCAAATAGATATAATAAAAAAAAAATTAAAATGGAATGCTAAAAGATGTTTAAATAACCAGAAAGAAGTCAGGAAAAGGCAAACAGGGACATGAAAAAGAGGGGACAAGAAGAAATAAAATACTAAAATAGCAAACCTTAAGTTCAAACATATGAACAGTTACATTTATATACAAATGGTCTAAATCCATGAATTATAAACAAGAATGGATTATAAACAGAATGGATTAAAAAATTTGTTAAACTAACTATGCTGTCTAGAAGAAATTCATTTTAAATATAATGCTGTTTCATGTACACACAATTTAAAAGAGTTGGAATGGGTATCTTTTTATCAGAGTAGGCATTAGAGAAAAAATAATTAGCAGGGAAATCATTATAGGGACATTATATACTGATAAAAGGGTCAATTCATGAGGAAGACAAAAAAATTCTAAGCTTGCACACAGCTAATAAAGGAGCTTTAAAATACATGAAGCAAAAACTGACAACACAGAAGGGGAAATAGATAATTACAGTTGGAGACTACAACACTCCTCTGTGATAAAGCAAGCTGATGGAAAATTAGCAGGAATATAAAAGATTGAACAACATTATGAAACAACTGAATCCAGTTGTCATCTTAAGACACACCACCCAAAAAGAGCAAATATTTCATTATTTTCAAGTACACATAGAACATTCACCAATATAGACCATAACTTGGGTCATAAAAATAATCTTAACAAATTTATAATAATTGGACTCATTCAAAGTATATTCTTTGACCATAATGGAACCAAACTAGAATTCAATAACAGAAAGATAATAGGAGAATCTCCAAACACATGAGAACTAAACAGCATGTCATGACCCATGGATCAAAGAGGCAGGTCTTAGGGAAGTTAAAAAATGTATTGAAATAAAATAAAATGAAAACTTAAGTACCTTTTAAGTGAATCAGTGCTTGGAGGGAATTTTATAGCATTAAATGTTTATTGAGAAAGAAGAAAGATCTCAAGTCAGTAATCTAAACTTCCCTCTATGAAATGAGAAAAATAAGAACAAAATAAACCAAGAGCAAGCAGAAGGAAGGTGTGTTGTTTGCAGGGATTATGTACCCTAGAAAAGCCATGTTTTAATCCTGATCCATCTTGTGAAGGCAGCAGTTTCTTTTAATCCCTATTCAGCTCTGTAGATTGGAAACTTGATTAGATTATCTCCACAGAGGTGTGTTGTGCCCAGTTGTGGGTATTAACCTTTGATTAGAGGAAGATTAGAGGGAGATGCGACTCCGTCCATTCCAGGTGGGTCCTGATTAGTTTACTGGAATCCTTTAAAAAAGAAAACATTTTGGAGAAAGCCACGAGAGAGCCAGGAGAGCCACGAGAGGCCACACAGCCAGAGACTTTTGGAGATGAAGAAGGTAAATGACCCCAGGGGAGGTTCACGAAACAAGAAGCCTGGAGAGAAAGCTAGCAGAAGTCACTATGTTCGCCATGTACCTTTCCAGTTGAGAGAGAAACCCTGAACTTCATCAGCCTTTCTTGAGTGAAGGTAATGTCTTGTTGGTGCCTTAATTTGGACATTTTTATAGACTTGTTTTAATTGGGACATTTTCACAGCCTTAGAACTGTAAACTTGCAAATTAATAAATTCCCTCTTTTAAAAGCCATTCTGTTTCTGGTAGATCACATTCTGGCAGCTAGCAGACTAGAACATGCAGTGTATTCCAAAGATATCAAAATGTCAAATGCCAAAGATAAAAAGTGCATTCTGAAAGCAGCAGGAGAAAAGTGACTCGTCACGTAGAAGGGATTTTCATTAAGACTATGCTGATTTCTCATGAGAAACCATGGAGGTGAGAAGGCAACTGTGTATTGAAAGCACTGAAAAGAAAAATTGCCAGCCCTAAATTCTTTATCCAGAAAAACTGTCCTTCAAAAATGGAGGAGAGTTTAAGATATTCATGGATAAACAAAAACGAAGAGAGTTTGTACCCAAAAGACTTGTCCTACAAGAATTGCTTCAGATTGAAGGGAAAAGACAGGAGAGAGTGGCTTGGAGAAGAATGAAGAAGTGAAGATCTTCAGTAAAAGTAACTACATGGGTAAATGCACAAAGCCAATGGTACTACTTTCTCAGGCTAAAACTCTATTCTTCATTGCTTAGAACACCAATGAATAAGAAATAATATTTCCTTATAACCAACATGGACAAAATATAAAGAGGTAATGTGTGACAAAAACAATATAAAGGGGAAATGGAGGGATATGGGAGCAGAGGATGTAAATGCAATTGAAATTAAGTTGGTAAGTTTTCAGTCTAATACGTTACAGACCTAGGTTGTTTAATTTCAAGCCTAGGGTAACCACAAAGAAAATAATTTTAAAAATACAGAAATGGAAATGAGAATGAGATCAATCAGTTACATGACAGAAGATCAATTATACGCACAAGGAGGCTGTATTAAAGAAAAAGAGTCAAAAGAGATATGACATATAAAAAACAAATGGAAAAATAGCTGAAGAAAGTCCTACTTATCAGTTACAACACTGAATGTAATGGATTAAACTCCCCAATCAAAAGACAAAGAATTGCAGAAGGTATAAAAAAGTGTGATCCAACTATATATTGTTTACAGGAGACTCACCTTAGATCCATAGACACAAAGAAATGAAAGTGAAAGGATGGAAAAAGAGAATCCATGCAAAAGAGAGTTAAAGTAACTGTATTGGTATCAGACAAAATACACTCCAAGGTAAAATCTGTTGTAAGAGACAAAGAAGGATACTATATAAAAGGGTCAATCCACCCCAAATAAATAACAATCATAAACACTTATGCACCAAACCACAGTGCCCCCAAATACATGAGGCAAACACTGGCAAAACTGAAGGGAGATATATACACTACTACAATAACAGGTGGAAACGTCAATACATCACTCACACCAATGGATAGAACATCTCGACAGAAGATCAACAAAGAAACAGAGAATTTGAACAATATGATAGAGGAACTAGACCTAACAGATATATATATATATATAACACTGCTCCACAAAACAGCAGGATACATATTCTTCTCAAATGTACATGGATCATTCCCCAGGATGGACATATTACTTTATAAAACAAGACTCAACAAATTATAAAAGATTGAAATTATACAAAGAATGTTCTCTGACCACAATGGAATGAAGCTAGAAGTTCAGAAACAGGAAAATTCATAAATATATGCAAGGTAAACAATATACTCTTTTTCAATGGGTCAAAGAAGAAATCACAAGAGAATTTAGGAAATATTTTAAGATGAATGAAAATGAGGACACAATATATAAAAACTCATGGGACACCACGAAGGCAATGGTCTGTGGGAATTTTTTTTTATTAATTAAAAAAAATTAACTAACACAACATTTAGAAATCATTCCATTCTACATATGCAGTCAGTAATTCTTAATATCATCACATAGATGTATGATCATCATTTCTTAGTACATTTGCATTGATTTAGAAAAAGAAATAGCAAGACAACAGAAAAAGAAATAAAATGATAATATAGAGAAAAAAATAAAAATAAAAAATACAAAAATATATATAAAAAACAAAACAAACAAACAAACAAAAAACTATAGCTCAGATGCAGCTGCATTCAGTATTTTAATATAATTACATTACAATTAGGTAGTATTGTGCTGACCATTTCTGAGTTTTTGTATCTAGTCCTGTTGCACAGTCTGTATCCCTTCAGCTCCAATTACCCATTATCTTACCCTACTTCTAAGCCTGATGGTCTCTGTTACCAATGACATATTCCAAGTTTATTCTCTAATGTCGGTTCACATCAGTGGGACCATACAGTATTTGTCCTTTAGTTTTTGGCTAGTCTCATTCAGCATAATGTTCTCTAGATCCATCCATGTTATTACATGCTTCATAAGTTTATTCTGTCTTAGAGCTGCATAATATTCCATCGTATGTATATACCACAGTTTGTTTAGCCATTCTTCTGTTGATGGACATTTTGGCTGTTTCCATCTCTTTGCAATTGTAAATAACGCTGCTAATAAACATTGGTGTGCAAATGTCCGTTTGTGTCTTTGTCCTTAAGTCCTTTGAGTAGATACCAAGCAATGGTATTGCTGGGTCATATGGCAATTCTATATTCAGTTTTTTGAGGAACCGCCAAACTGCCTTCCACAGTGGTTGCACCATTTGACATTCCCACCAACAGTGGATAAGTGTGCCTCTTTCTCCGCATCCTCTCCAGCACTTGTCATTTTTTGTTTTGTTGATAATGGCCATTCTGGTGGGTGTGAGATGATATCTCATTGTGGTTTTGATTTGCATTTCTCTAATGGCCAGGGACATTGAGCATCTCTTTATGTGCCTTTTGGCCATTTGTATTTCCTCTTCTGGTAGGTGTCTGTTCAAGTCTTTTTCCCATTTTGTAATTGGGTTGGCTGTCTTTTTGTTGTTGAGTTGAACAATCTCTTTATAAATTCTGGATACTAGACCTTTATCTGATATGTCATTTCCAAATATTGTCTCCCATTGTGTAGGCTGTCTTTCTACTTTCTTGATGAAGTTCTTGGATGCACAAAAGTGTTTAATTTTGAGGAGCTCCCATTTCTTTTTTTCTTTCTTCAGTGCTCTTGCTTTAGGTTTAAGGTCCATAAAACCACCTCCAATTGTAAGATTCATAAGATGTCTCCCTACATTTTCCTCTAACTGTTCTATGGTCTTAGACCTAATGTTTAGATCTTTGATCCATTTTGAGTTAACTTTTGTATAGGGTGTGAGATATGGGTCTTCTTTCATTCTTTTGCATATGGATATCCAGTTCTCTAGGCACCATTTATTGAAGAGACTGTTCTGTCCCAGGTGAGTTGGCTTGACTGCCTTATCAAAGATCAAATGTCCATAGATGAGAGGGTCTATATGTGAGCACTCTATTCGATTCCATTGGTCGATATATCTATCTTTATGCCAATACCATGCTGTTTTGACCACTGTGGCTTCATAATATGCCTTAAAGTCAGGCAGCGCGAGACCTCCAGCTTCGTTTTTTTTCCTCAAGATGTTTTTAGCAATTCGGGGCACCCTGCCCTTCCAGATAAATTTGCTTATTGGTTTTTCTATTTCTGAAAAATAAGTTGTTGGGATTTTGATTGGTATTGCATTGAATCTGTAAATCAATTTAGGTAGGATTGACATCTTAACTATATTTAGTCTTCCAATCCATGAACACGGTATGCCCTTCCATCTATTTAGGTCTTCTGTGATTTCTTTTAACAGTTTTTTGTAGTTTTCTTTATATAGGTTTTTTGTCTCTTTAGTTAAATTTATTCCTAGGTATTTCATTCTTTTAGTTGCAATTGTAAATGGGGTTCGTTTCTTGATTTCCCCCTCAGCTTGTTCATTAGTAGTGTACAGAAATGCTACAGATTTTTGAATGTTAATCTTGTAACCTGCTACTTTGCTGTACTCATTTATTAGCTCTAGTAGTTTTGTTGTGGATTTTTCCGGGTTTTCGACGTATAGTATCATATCGTCTGCAAACAGTGATAGTTTTACTTCTTCCTTTCCAATTTTGATGCTTTGTATTTCTTTTTCTTGTCTAATTGCTCTGGCTAGAACCTCCAACACAATGTTGAATAATAGTGGTGATAGTGGACATCCTTGTCTTGTTCCTGATCTTAGGGGGAAAGTTTTCAATTTTTCCCCATTGAGGATGATATTAGCTGTGGGTTTTTCATATATTCCCTCTATCATTTTAAGGAAGTTCCCTTCTATTCCTATCCTTTGAAGTGTTTTCAATAGGAAAGGATGTTGAATCTTGTCAAATGCCTTCTCTGCATCAATTGAGATGATCATGTGATTTTTCTGCTTTGATTTGTTGATATGGTGTATTACATTAATTGATTTTCTTATGTTGAACCATCCTTGCATACCTGGGATGAATCCTACTTGGTCATGATGTATAATTCTTTTAATGTGTTGCTGGATTCGATTTGCTAGAATTTTGTTGAGGATTTTTGCATCTATATTCATTAGAGAGATTGGCCTGTAGTTTTCTTTTTTTGTAATATCTTTGCCTGGTTTTGGTATGAGGGTGATGTTGGCTTCATAGAATGAATTAGGTAGCTTTCCCTCCACTTCGATTTTTTTGAAGAGTTTGAGCAGAGTTGGTACTAATTCTTTCTGGAATGTTTGGTAGAATTCACATGTGAAGCCATCTGGTCCTGGACTTTTCTTTTTGGGAAGCTTTTGAATGACTGATTCAGTTTCTTTACTTGTGATTGGTTTGTTGAGGTCATCTATTTCTTCTTGAGTCAAAGTTGGTTGTTCATGCCTTTCTAGGAACTTGTCCATTTCATCTACATTGTTGCATTTATTAGCGTGAAGTTGTTCATAGTATCCTGTTATTACCTCCTTTATTTCTGTGACATCAGTGGTTATGTCTCCTCTTCCATTTCTGATCTTATTTATTTGCGTCCTCTCTCTTCTTCTTTTTGTCAATCTTGTTAAGGGCCCATCAATCTTGTTGATTTTCTCATAGAACCAACTTCTGGTCATATTGATTTTCTCTATTGTTTTCATGTTCTCAATTTCATTTATTTCTGCTCTAATCTTTGTTATTTCTTTCCTTTTGCTTGCTTTCTGTTCTTTCTCCAGTTCTTCCAAGTGGACAGTTAATTCCCTAATTTTTGCCTTTTCTTCTTTTCTGATATACGCATTTAGGGCAATAAATTTCCCTCTTAGCACTGCCTTTGCTGAGTCCCATAGGTTTTGATATGTTGTGTTTTCGTTTTCATTCACCTCGAGATATTTACTAATTTCTCTTGTAATTTCTTCCTTGACCCACTGGTTGTTTAAGAGTGTATTGTTGAGCCTCCACATATTTGTGAATTTTCTGGCAGTCTGCCTATTATTGATTTCCAACTTCATTCCTTTATGATCCGAGAAAGTGTTGTGTATGATTTCGATCTTTTTAAATTTGTTGAGACTTGCTTTGTGACCCCAGCATATGGTCTATCTTTGAGAATGATCCATGAGCACTTGAAAAAAAGGTGTATTCTGCTGTTGTGGGATGTAGTGTCCTATAAATGTCTGTTAAGTCTAGCTCATTTTTATTGTAATATTCAAATTCTCTGTTTCTTTATTGATCCTCTGTCTAGATGTTCTGTCCATTGATGAGAGTGGGGAATTGAAGTCTCCAACTATTATGGTAGATGTGTCTATTTCCCTTTTCAGTGATTGCAGTGTATTCCTCATGTATTTTGGGGCATTCTGATTCGGTGCATAAATATTTATGATTGTTATGTCTTCTTGTTTAATTGTTCCTTTCATTAGTAGATAGTATCCTTCTTTGTCTCTTTTAACTGTTTTACATTTGAAGTCTAATTTGTTGGATATTAGTATAGCTACTCCTGCTCTTTTCTGGTTGTTATTTGCATGAAATATCTTTTCCCAACCTTTCACTTTCAACCTGTGTTTATCTTTGGGTCTAAGATGTGTTTCCTGTAGACAGCATATAGAAGGAATCTGTTTTTTAATCCATTCTGCCAGTCTATGTCTTTTGATTGGGGAATTCAGTCTATTAACTTTTAGTGTTGTTACTGTTTGGGTAATACTTTCCTCTACCATTTTGCCTTTTGTATTATATATATCATATCTGATTTTCCTTCTTTCTACACTCTTCTCCATACCTCTCTTCTATCTTTTCGTATCTGACTCTAGTGCTCCCTTTAGTATTTCTTGCAGAGCTGGTCTCTTGGTCACAAATTCTCTCAGTGACTTTTTGTCTGAAAATGTTTTAATTTCTCCCTCATTTTTGAAAGACAATTTTGCTGGATATAGAAGTCTTGGTTAGCAGTTTTTCTCTTTTAGTAATTTAAATATATCATCCCACTGTCTTCTAGCTTCCATGGTTTCTGTTGAGAAATCTACACATAGTCTTATTGGGTTTCCCTTGTATGTGATGGACTGTTTTTCTCTTGCTGCTTTCAAGATCCTCTCTTTCTCTTTGACCTCTGACATTGTAACTAGTAAGTGTCTTGGAGAATGCCTATTTGGATCTATTCTCTTTGGGGTGCGCTGCACCTCTTGGATCTGTAATTTTAGGTCTTTCATAAGAGTTGGGAAATTTTCAGTGATAATTTCTTCCATTAGTTTTTCTCCTCCTTTTCCCTTCTCTTCTCCTTCTGGGACACCCACAACACGTATATTTGTGCGCTTCATATTATCATTCAATTCCCTGAGCCCCTGCTCAAATTTTTCCATTCTTTTCCCTATAGTTTCTGTTTCTTTTTGGATTTCAGATGTTCCATCCTCCAGTTCACTAATTCTAGCCTCTGTCTCTTTAAATCTACCATTGTAGGTTTCCATTGTTTTTTTCATCTCTTCTACTGTATCTTTCATTCCCATAAGTTCTGTGATTTGTTTTTCTAGACTTTCCATTTCTTCTTTTTGTTCAGCCCATGCCTTCTTCATGTCCTCCCTCAATTTATTGATTTGGTTTTTGAAGAGGTTTTCCATTTCTGTTCGTATATTCAGAATTAGTTGTCTCAGCTCCTGTATCTCATTTGAGCTATTGGTTTGTTCCTTTGACTGGGCCATATCTTCAATTTTCCTGGTGTGATTTGTTATTTTTTGCTGGTGTCTTGGCATTTAATCAGATTTCCCTGAGTGTGGGACCCAGCAGGTTGAAAGACTTTCCTGTGAAGTCTCTGGGCTCTGTTTTTCTTATCCTGCCCAGTATGTGGTGCTTGTCTGTCTGCGGGTCCCACCAGCAAAAGATGTTGTGGCTTCTTTAACTTTGGAAGACTCTCACTGCTGGGTGTGTGGTGGAGACAGAGGAAAGGTTGTAGGTTGGTTTTAATTGCTTCAAATTGTGAAGTCTTGGGATCTGAATTCCTTGAGAGAGGGATTCTACCTGAGTTGTGTTTCACCCCCCCTGCGAGGAAGGTTCAGATGGTAGAGAGCCCTGAAAGCAGCCTGTTTCTGCATTCGGGGCAGTTGCAACCTGTGTAATCCCAGCACTGAGCCCAGAGGCAACGAAGCCTCCGTAAAACAGCCGCAGAAGGCTCTGTTTCGCCCCCTTTCCTCTTTTTCAGTTAGCCCAACTGGCGACTTCCGCCTTGATCAGTTTCGCCTGAACTGAGGGCCTATTTTTAGTAGTCAGAAGTTGTTCATTAATGCCACTATTGGTGTTAGGTTGGGCTCAGTCTCTACTACTGTTGGAGACTCTTTCCTTTCCCTCCAGGAAGTTTCCTGTGGGGGAGGGGCGCCGGCCGCTGCGGCTTGGGGGACCGCTGATCCGAGGCTCCCAGCTGGCCCGGGAGGCCGTGTGTGTGGAAGGGGCTCTGGTCGCCGGCCGCCGTAGCTTGGGGAACCGCCAATCCGAGGCTCCCAGCCGGCCCGGGAAGCCGCGTGTGTGGAAGGGGCTCTGGTCGCTGGCCACCGCGACTTGGGGAACCGCCGAACCGAGGCTCCCAGCCGGCCTGGGAAGCTGCGTGTGGGAAGGGCTCCGGTTGCTGGCTGCCGCGGCTTGGAGAACCGCCGAACCGAGGCTCCCAGCCGGCCCGGGAAGCTGCGTGTGTGGGAGGGGCTCGGTCGCCGGCCGCCGCGGCTTGGGGAACCGCCCATCCGAGGCTCCCAGCTGGCCCGGGAAGCCGCGCATGGGGGAGGGGTGCCAGCCGCTGCGGCTTGGGGAACCGCCGATCCGAAGCTCCGAGCCGGCCCAGGAAGGAGGGAGGGAGGGGCTCCGGCCGCCAGCCGCCGCGGCCCGGGGAAGCACGCCCCTCTCAGGGACCTCACCGCAGCGGAGTGTCTTAGCCGGTCCAGCCCTTCCCGAATGGGGTACACTGTGTGTCTGGTCTCTGTCGTGGCTCCGGGAGCTGTTCTGTACTGTTTCTAGTTCTTTAGTAGTTGTTCTGGAGGAGGAACTAAGACACGCAGACCAGGAGGAAGTCCTGGTCTGTGGGAAATTTATAGTTGTGTGTGTTTACATTGAAATGAAGACAGATCTCAAATCAGAGACCTAATTGCACACCTGGAGGAACTAGACAAAGAACAGACAAATAAACCAAAGTGAACAGAAGGAAGAACATAACATCGTATAGCACAAATAAAGGAAAAAGAGAATTAACAAACCAAAGTTGGTTCTTTGAAAAGATCAACAAAATTGGCAAACCTTTAGCTAGACTGAAAAAGAAAATGAGAGGATGCAATTTAAAATCAGAAATAAGAGGGGGGTCATTACTACTGACCCCACAGAAATAAAAAGGATCATAATAGGATACTACAAACTACTGTTTGCTAACATATTAGACAAGCTAGATGAAATAAACAAGTTCCTAGAAACACACAAACCTACAGTACTTTATAGAAGAAAGAGAAGATCTCAACAGACCAATTCCAAGTAAAGATATTGACTCAATAGTCAAAAACCTCCCAACAAAAAAAGTTCAAGACCAGATGGCTTCATGGGTGAATTCTACCAAACATTCCAAGAAAAATTAACACCAGTCCTGCTCAAACTCTTCAAAAAATTGAAGAGGAAGTAACAGTTCTGGCTCATTCTATAAGGTCAACATCACCCTAATACCAGAGCCAGATAAAGAGGCCAAAAGAAATGAAAATTATAGATCAAGATCATTTATGAATACCGATACAAAAGTAAATTGAATCCCAAACAACACTGGGATGGAGTGGGATTTATCCCAGGTATGCATATATCTTTGGATATGCAAAAGTTTTTAATGTTGATGAAATCAACTGTTTCTATTGTTTCTTTTGTTGCTCTTGCTTTTGGTGTCATATCTAAGTGTCCATTGTTGAATCCCAGATTGTGAAGATTTGACCCTTGTTTTAGTTTGCTAGCTGCTGGAATGCGATATACCAAAAATGGAATGGCTTTTAAAAGGGGGAATTTAATAAGTTGCAAGTTTTACAGTTCTATGGCCATGAAAATGCCCTAATTAAAGTTTATAAAAATGTCCAAATTAAGGCTACCAACAAGAGGTCAACTTTCCTCAAGAAAGGCCGATGAAGTTCAGGGTTTCTCTCTCAACTGGGAAGGCACATGGCCAACATAGCGACATCTGCTAGCACTCTCTCCAGGCTTCTTGTTTCATGAAGCTCCCTCAGGGGCATTTTCCTTTTTCCTCTCCAAAGATCTCTGCCTGCCTGGGCTCTGTTGTGGCTCTGATGCTCTGTCATTCTGCTCTGTTGCTCTCCCTCTCTATCCAAAATGCGTCCTCTTTTAAAAGATTCCCGTAAACTAATCAAGACCCACCTGGAATGGGTGGAGTCACATCTCCCTCTGATCAAGGTTAATCCCCACAATTGGGTAGGTCCTGTTTCCATTGGAACAATCAAAAAGCTCCCAACTATTAATATTGAATGAGGATTAAAGGACATGGCTTTTCTGGGGTCCACCACAGATTAAAACCAACATACCCATATATTATCTTCCTAGAGTCTTATAGTTTTAACTTTTCCCTTAAGTCTCTAGTTTCAATTTGAGTTGATTTTCACGTTTGGTGAGGTAGGAGACTTTGGTGGATTAAACCGCGTACTCCAATTGGACCTGGTCTTGGTCTTCATCTGCTTTCTGGTGGGTATTGACTCATGGGAAGTTGGATCTCTTAGAGATATTACTCCAGTTGAGGGGTGGCCCAACTGAATCAGATTGGGCTTTAATCAATACTACTAGAGTCCTTTATGAGCAGAGCGAAAAAAGAAAAGCCATGAGAAGCTAGAAGCTGAAAGTCAGTGGAACGAGGAAGAGTGTTTTGGTCTGCTCAAGCTGCTGGAATGCAATATACCAGAAATGGACTGGCCTTTAGCAATGGAGATTATTAACTAACAATTTGTAGTACTTAGGCCTTGAGTTGAAAATATCCACCTCAAGGCATCAGTGGGATGATACCTGGACTCTGAAGACAGGCTTTTGGCATCTGGGACACCTCTTTCACATGGGAAGGCACATGGTTGACATCTGCTTGCCTTTTGCTCCTGGTATTTGTTGCTTTCAGATTCTGGCTTTAGTGGCTTCCTATCTATTTTGTGTGGTTCCTCTCTTAGCTTCTCCAGGGCTTTTCTCTGTGAGCTTCTCTTAGCTTCTGTATCTGTTTCACCCTCTTATAAAGGACTTCATGGGAGGACCAGGACCCTACCCTGGGCCACTCCTCAACTGAAATAACCTAACCAAAGGGTCCCACCCAAAACAGGTTTATACCTCCCAGGAATGGATTAAAAGAACATGAGCCGTGCTTGCTTTGGCAGCACCTATACTAAAATTGGAATGATACAGGGAAGATTAGCGTGGTCCCTGTGCAAGGATGACATACAAATTCATGAAGTGTTCCGTATTTTTTAAAACAAAATAAAATAAAAGAACATGAGCCTTTCTGGGGGTATATACAATCCCTAAACTACCACAAAGAGAAAGAATACATTACCATGTGATGGAAAAGCCAAGGAATCCCAGTGATCACTTACCAGCAGCAGTGTACCACTGCGGCAGAGAGAAAGCCTCACCTTTCCCCTGCCTTGGTTTTAGACTTCTCCTAGTCTCAAAGCCATGAGCTGATAAATTCCTGTTGTTTATGCCAATTCATTGAATTGTGTTTGTTTCAGAAGCCAGGAAATGAATGCACCTTTTGGTAACAAAAAGTGGATTGCAGCTATTACAAATACCTAAAAATGTGGAAAAAGTTTAGGAATTGAGTAATAGGTAGAAGCTGGAAGAATTGTGAGGAACTTAATAGAAAAAGTCCAGTTTTCTTTGAAGAGATTGTCAGTGAAAATGTGGAAATTAAAGGTTCTTCCAGGGAAGCCTTGGAAGGAAAGGTGATCCTTGTTACAAAGTAGCAGAGAACTTGGTAAAATTGTTTTCTCACATCAGATGGAAGGCTGAACTTGCAAGCCAAGAACTTGGATATTTATCTGAGAAGATTTCTAAGCTAAGAGTAGAAGGTGCCTCCTAGTTTCTCCTTCTAGCTTATAGTAAGATGCGAGAGGAAAGAAACAAGTTGAGAAGTACACTCTTATACACAATGGAATCTGAAATTCATGTTTTTGAACATTCTCAGTCTATCTAGGTAGTGGGTTCTGAAACTGGGACCAGAAGCCACTCCATCACAGAGAGCTGAGCTTACAGGAAGTGAGTCTCCAGAGGACAGGTCTCCATGTGAGATTTAACAGAACAACCCTTTGCTAAAGAGGATGGGTTGAACATGGATCCAGTCAGCCACTGCAGTGGAAGTCAGGATTGGAAACGCAGCTACGCAGGAAGGATCTATGGAAAGTTCTTTTGTCTGGTGATTTATACCCCCTTGTACTGCATGCAAAACTGATGAGGTTTTTTGCAATATTTTTATGAGTAGAACCACTGGCAGTTTGGACTGCAAAGGACAGAGAAGGGATAAATTGAAGGAAGAGTGACTTAAGGGCAAATATGCATCAAAGCAGAGGTTTGCACCAAAAAGATCTCCTGGGGCCAGTGGAGTGAGTGGTCGACTCAGATGTGTGGAGAGGGCAGGTTCATCCTTGTGCTTGGTGGGAACAGGCCATCTGCCCCAGTTCAAGGAGAGTGCTGTCACCCCAGTGTGTGGATAGTTTGCAACCTGTTACCAGGAATTCCTGGAGAGCCTGGCTACCATTCTGATGCTGAGAGAGTGTGGGGCCTGTACCTCAGTGTCTGGGGAGAGCATTGATTTGCACAAGTGCTTGGAAGGTGCAGGCTGCTGCTCCACCAGGCCCAGAAGACAAAGCAGGAAGCCGCAGGTGACTCTCAGGACTTGGGATCTAATGGGGTTTGCTCTGCATAGTTTTGGGCATTTTGGGGACCTGTGATCTCTGTTTTGCTTCCAATTTCTCCCTTCCTGAATGGGAACATTTATCCTATGGCTATCTTACCATTGTATATTGGAAGCAGAGACCTTGTTTTCTGGGTTTCACAGGTCCATCAAACAGAAATTTTGCCACAGGGCAGACACACTCATAAATGATTTTGATGAGAATTTGTATTTAGGATTGCTCTAAGTTGGCCTAAGGCTTTGGGGACCTTGTGATGGAATAAGTGTATTTTGTGTGTGAGAAGAACACGTCTTTTTTGGACCCAGAGGGCAGACTATGGTGAACTGAATTGTGTGCCCCCGTTTGGACATGTGCTTGGTCTTGGTCCACATTCTGGTTGATGTAGCCCCATTGTAAAAAAGATGGGCAGAATCAGTCTGGACTTTAGTACAGATTTCTAGGGTCCTTTATGAGCCTAATGAAATTCAGACATAGGAGAAAAAAGCCATGAGTAGCTAGAAGCCGGAAGTCAATGAAATACATAAGAGAAAGAAGAGGGTATAGCCGTGTGATGGAAAAAACAAGGAATAACAGAGACCTCTGGCCAGTCAGAATGCTGTGGTCTTCAGGTAGAAATTTTGGCAGAAATGGGAAAACCCATCTTCAATATTATATGGAACTGCAAGAGCCACAAATTATGGACTTCTCCTACCTTCAAAGCCATGAGCTATTAAATTTTGGACTCCTCCTACCCTCAAAGCCATGGGCTATTACATTCCCATTGTTTAAGCCAATCCATTGTATGGTATTTGTTTTAGCAACCAGGAAACTAATACAGGGTTTAACGTCTTCTTCTGCATATGGATATGCAGTTTTCCCAGCATCATTTGTTTGAAGAGGCTATTCTGTTCCCACTGCATATACTTAGCACCCTTGTCAAAAATCAATTGGCTGTAGTTGTAATGTGTCTGTTTTTGGACTTTTAGTTCTATTCCATTGATCTATTTGTCTATCTCTGTGTCAGTACCAAACTCTTTTGATTATTGTCTCATTATACAGTTTGAATTAAGAAGTGTAAGTCCTCCAATGCTGTTCCTCTTTTTCAAGATTGTTTTGGGTAATTTGTGGCTCCTGCAGTTCCATATAACATTGAAGATGGGTTTCCCCATTTCTGCTAAAAAGTCGGCTAGAATTCTAATAGGGATTGCATTGAATTAGTATATTGTTTTGAGTAATAGTAACACATTAACAATGTTAACTTTTCCAATCCATGGACATGGGATGCCTTGCCATTTATTTAGGTTGTCTTTCAGCAATATTTTATAGTTTTCAGTACACAAGTATTCTTAGTTAAATTCATTCCTATATATTTTATTCTTTTAGATGCTATTGTAATGGACTTGTTTTCTTAATTTCCTCTTTGAATTGTTCATTGGTAGTTTATAGGAACACTGTTGTCTTTTCTGTGTTGATCTTGTACCCTGCCACTTTGGTGAATTCATTTATTAGCTCTATCAATTTTCCCATGGATTCCTTTGGATTTTCCTCATATAAGCTCCTATCTTCTGCAAATAGAGATAGTCTTACTTCTTCCTTTCCAATTTTGTTATCTTTTATTTATTTTTCTTATCTATTTCCTCTTGCAAAATCAGTATGATATTAGTGAAGGGACTGAACAAATAGATCAATGGGAAACACAGAGACCCCCGAATACACCAATATACATATGGCCATTACACAAAAGTGTAAAAGCAATTCAATAGAGAAAGGATATTTTTTCAACATATGTTAGCTATACATTTGCAAGAATTGATATTTTACCTAAACCTCATACCTTGTGCAAAAAATTATTTCAAAATGTATTATTGATCTAAATGTAATGCTATAAAACTTTAAGGTAAAAACATAAAAGAAAATTTTCAACATCTGAGGTTAGGCAAAGAAATTACTGAATATATGACACCTTATATATGACACAAAAAGAGTTATCTGAAGAAGAAAAAGTATATGTATACTTTTTGACAATAAAAGAGTTATCTGAAAAAGAAAAAGTATCAGTAAATTGTACTTCATTAGAATTAAAAACTTTTGATCTGCAGAAGACATTGTTAAGAGAATGAAAAGACAAGCTGCAGATTGGTAGAAAATTTTTGCAAATCACATATCCAACAAAGGACTTGTATATAGAATATATAAAGAACTCAAACTGAATGGTAAAACAAATAATGCAATTTAAAAATGGTCCAAAAGACTCAAACAGACACTTCAGGAAAGAGAATATACAGATGGCAAATAGCACCCGTCAGGATGCTGGACAGAAACAGAATCTAATTCGGTTATCTCAAGAAACTATAACAAAGGGACTATTTACAGCAACAAAGTGAGAGTCAGGGCCACCAATAAGGGGCCAATAAAGATTAACTTTAGTAGGAAGTCTTTCCAACCTTACACCTGAAAAGGCAGAAGCAGGAAATGGTGTTACCAGAGTCCGTTGAGACTGGCCACAAAGGGGCCACATAGGAGGAACACGTAATGCAGATTGGGGTGGGGGAGGGGGCAGATGCGCCCAATAGGCTAGGAACCCTGGCTCTTGAGGAAACAGTATGACTTGCAGGTTGTAGGTTTAAAGTTTATACTCACATTCTGTAGGACAGCACCCAGACCTCAAAGTGATACCAGACAAAAGTGGTGGGTTCTCTGCCCAGTGTGCATGTTCTAGTTTGCCAGCTGCTGGAATGCAATACACCAGAAATGGAATAGCTTTTAAAAGGGGGAATTTAATGAGTTGCTAGTTTATGGTTCTAAGGCCAAGAAAATGTCCCAGTTAAAACAAGTCTATAGAAATGTCCAATCTAAGGCATCCAGGGAAGATACCTTGGTTTAAGAAGGCCGATGAAGTTCAGGGTTTCTCTCTTAAGTAGAAGGGCACATGGTGAGCACAGTCAGAGTTTCTCTCTCATCTGGAAAGGCACATGGTGAATGCGGTCAGGGTTCCTGTCTTATCTGGAAGACACATGGCGAACACGGTGTCATCTGCTAGCTTCTTCTCTCCTGGCTTCCGGTTTCATGAAGCTCCCCGGGAGGCGTTTTCCTTCTTCGTCTCCAAAGGTCACTGGCATGTGGACTCTCTGCTTCGTGGTGCTGCAGCATTCTCTGCTCTCTCTGAATCTCCCATTCTCCAAAATGTTTCCTCTTTTATATGACTTCAAGAAACCAATCAAGACCCACTCAAATGGGTGGAGACATGTCATCACCTCATCCAGTTTAACAACCACTCTTGATTAAACCACATCTCCAGGGAGATGATCTCATTACAGTTTCAAACATACAGTATTGAATATGGATTATTCTACCTTTATGAAACAGGATTTTGATTAAAACAAGGCTTTCCTAGGGAGCATACATCCTTTCAAACCAGCACAGTACGTAACAGCCAATCCATGATACTGGGGTTTCAAAGAGAGAAACCCCGTAGTAGGAGAGCAGGTGGCTTATTGGCCCAAATATTTGTCTCCCTAGTCTAAGAAGTTCAGGGATTTTATGGATTCAAACAAGGGGGGATTGAATTGTTACCATTACAATAGTAAGTATAAACAGGACTGAGAGTAGGCTAGAATAACCAGTACAATAGTAAATATAAATGGGAGTGAGAGGAATAGAGTTTCAGTAATTTTAGATATTCTACCTATTCTATAATATAAAAAGAAAAGCATCTATGTAATAACTCAGTAATCATAATCATTTAACTCTTAATTTCTTGGTTATAACAGAATATCGTCTCCCTGCTGGGACCTTAACTGAGCCTGCATTAAGCTATTCCCCAGGCTCTCAGCAGCCCACCTGGGTGATGGGGTATGTTGGAAACAGAAGTGAAATCCAAGGTCATGCATGAAGCCCACTGCCACAGTCTCTCACTGTAAAATTAGTTCCTTGGTACAAAGTGAGGATGGTGGGTTAAAATAATGGAAAAGGCCAGAAAATGGGTCTGGGGCAAATGGAGAGTAACAGTCAGTGGCCTTCTCAGTCTGGGCTATGCTGTCCCAAGGCCCTGCAACAGGACTGCTCGGTCAAGGTACAAAGCCTAGATGGGCTTCTCCAGCCCTGACCCTGACTCCTCCTTCTGAAGACCGAAACCCCACCCAGAGGCCAGAAGGGAGCACCAGCTATGCCCTCCTTGGCCTTTCTCTCTCTCAGTCATCTCTCCCAAGCCTCCAGGCTTTCACCCAAGCAACTAGTGAGGAACAAAAACTCCTTGGTTTCATACCAAACCTCCCCTGCATATCAGTGAAGGCAGAGATGCCGTGGGGAAAGGTAGGGCGTTGTTCTGAACTTCTGCTCAGCGAGGAGGAATGCCACGTGACTCCTCTCACCAGCAGGTCCAGAATCACACCCACAAAGCCCTGTTACCCAGCGGTGAGTCATGATGGCCTTGGGTACATGTTTAGAGCATATGAGCTCTGCAGGCAGTATGAACTGTTCCTGTCTTCACCCATGATCCTAAGAGGAAAAGAACAGCAAAGGGATGGAGAAAAGCCAGTGGTCTGAAATAGATTTTTCCGCTGCCACCATCTTTGCTGCAGCTGCCCCTCTGGGGCCCCTGCAGTGAGCATGTGGTTGACAGGGCAGATTCAGCAAGCCTTCCCCAACACACCTCCCAGAGTGCCATTTCAGTCCCTTCCTCCATTGTGGGCTTGCGCATCTGCCACCCCAAACTTAAGGTTATAGGAATATTGCCTTAGATTTTACCTAATGAGCTGATCATGTCTTTGGAATATCATGGGAAGGATTAATGCTAGAAGATGGATCCACAGAGAAAAGGACAGTAATGTATGCCTGAAGCTGAAGAAAGAATTTGCCTCATTTCTTCCAGGGATTTAAGGATAACAGTATAACTATATATTTGCCTTGTTTCTTCCAGGGATTTAAGGATAATAGTATGAACTATATATGGAACATAACACTACAGACAGAGCATTGGTTAGGAATGTCATCTCCTGATTCTTCAGCTTTGGTGTCTTCCAGGCTCCTTTCCTCATATTGTAACTGCTGGCTACTGTGCTTATACTGGTTATTGTAATAGTTACTTTACCTTGGCTCCACTCCTTTACATGATACTATAACTATTTATAATTGTTATCCTAATGGTTACTTTCCACTCCTTTACATGATACTATAGTTGTTTATACTTGTTATTGTGTGGGCTATTTTAGTTACTTGTTATTATAATGATAATAACCCCACCTCCCCTTATTAGAATCCACAAAACCCTAAACTCTAGGCTGGAGGAGACAGATTTGAAATTTCTCTTACTCCTGTCTCCTTTCTTGGCGGTCATGAAATAAAGCCCCTTCTCTCTGAAGCACTGGTGTCATTATATTGATTTCAGTGTGCATCAGGCAGTAAACCTGCTATTCTGGGCAATAATATCTGCCCTGAACTTCAGAACTATAGCTCTGAAAGACTTCTGAAAAAAATTTGCCTTTGTCAACTTAGAAATAACAAACTAAGCTGTAAGGCTATAAAGACATTTATTTGGGCTCTTAGAATTAAGTTTGGGGAGCACAAATTCAGGTAGCAACCCAAATCACGTCCTACCTTGGCATTTCCAGGCAAGGGTTTCTAAAGGAAAAGAAGAAATTGTTTGTGGCTGGTGGATATTTGGGGTACTTCAGTTGTCCTTCAGGTTAGATAGTTAACTGAGTTCTTTATCTTGTGGTTTCTTTATGGTGTCTGGGTGTCCATTGGGTTTTCAGGAACATTGTGGCTTGAGGCTTTGCATTCTGTGGCCGTCTGTAATGTCTGCCTGCGAACTAAGAATAACCTCCATAATGACCTCCCAACTCCATTTGAAATCTCTAAGCTATGTGTGTCAGTTTGAAACTATCATGTACCCCAGAAATGCCATGTTTTAATCCTGATCCAATCTTGTGGAGCTAGACCTATTGCTAGGGTGGAAGCCTTTGATTAGATTGTTTCCACTGAGACTGACCTACTCAACTGTGGCTGTGAACTTTTGATAAGATTACTTCCATGGAGATGTGGCATAGCCAATTGTGGAGATGTGACTCCACACATTCAAGGAGGGTCTGGGTCGTTTACTAGAGTCTTTTAAAAAGGGGAAGCATTTTGGAGAAAACTAAGATGTAGACTCTTGGAGAACAGTTGCTTCAGAGTCAACATGAAACCCAGGCATTTGGAGATGCAGAAAGTAAAAGCCCTCAGGGAAGGTATTTGAAACCAGACACCAAAGACCCCTGCAGACCCCAGTCCTGTGCCTTTCTAGCTGACAGAGGTGTTTCGGACCCATTGGCCTTTCTTGAGTCAAGGTATCTTTTTCTGGCTGCCTTAGTTTGGACATTTTTATGACTTTAGAATTGTAAACTTGAAACTTAGTAAATTCCCTTTTTAAAAGCCATTCCATTTCTGGTACATTGCATTCTGGCAGCATTTACCAAACGGATGTACCACAGAAAGTCTGTTTTGTTTTATTTCTTTTTCCACCTCCATGGCCCACCTTCATATAAAATTCGGCATAGCTAAAACCAAACTCTTACGTTTCCTTCCTGATGCTGTCATGAGTTTTCTTTCTTGTTAGTGGTACTGAGACTTGAAACATTAGAGAAATACAATATTTTCCTCCCTCTTTTCTTCTCTTTTTTTGTATTGCACACTTCCCTTCATTCTAGCCCTTCACCTTCACATTGAAGTCTTTCAATAATTGACTCTGAGACCTCCCTGCTTTCTTTCCCAAGTCCTTCTCTGAAACTTCCTATCCACAGCAGATTATTCATCGAGGATATTTTATATTTTACTTGTTATCCGGGTGCTTGAAAACTTTTGGTGTTCCACTGCCCTCAGCATTAAGCATAAACTCGTTACATGAGCAATTGAAATGTTCCCAGCCTACCTCTTACTATTTGTTTACCACTAGTTGCCTGCATAAATCCTCAGCTGCTGGTACTGTCCTCTCATGCCATATACATTCCCACCTCAGGCAGTTAGAGAATTTGCTGATACCTAATTATTCTCCCTGAAGAGCTGCTGCTTTTTTATTTGTCTAGATTTATCCTCTGCAAGTCCTGTTTCTTTCATGAAGACTTTCCTGGTCACCTTAAGCCTCAGTGACCAATTACTGGAGCAATTACAAATTACTGAATTTTTGGAGTATTTATCCTATAGATCCCACATTTAAAATACTACCTTGCCTTATCTGTACACAAATGCAAACTTTCCTTTCTAACAGAGACAGATAATGTACTAAGAATTATTAAGATTTTTTTAGCCCCAAAGTTCAGGGTAGAGATTTGAGAAACATCCTAACCTATAAAAACAGCAAACAAATAAACAAGCAGATGATATTGGTCCAGATTCCTCAGGTTGACGGGGGAACGAATCATTTCAACAAATAGTTTTTGAGCCACTATGACTCTGTGCTAGGCATTCTGTTAGATGCTGGAGACACAACAATGAGCAGGACAGAAATCAATTCTTTGGTTACAGTGTAGAGTGTAATGTAACTGAGAAATTAACAAATGATTATGATTACCAAATCATTATATAGATGTTTTTCTTTCTGTATTATAGAATTAGGCATGTTGATACCTGAAATTACTGAAACTCAACTAGTCGTACCCTTGTTTATACTTACTATTATAATGGTCATTTAGCCTGGTCTCAGCTTTGTTTATACTTTCTATTCTAATGTTTATTCTAACTTTGTTTATGCTTACTATTGTAAAGGTAACAACTATATCCCCTCCTTGTTTGAATCCATAAAAACCCTGAACTCCTGAGGCTCAAAGAGAAAAGTTTTTGGGCCCATCGGCCATCTGATCCTCTGCTTTGCATAACATTAAACTTTTTCTCTCTTTGAAACCCCAGTATCATAGGTTGACTGTTGTATGCATAGGGCAGAGAACCCACAGCTTTTGTTCAGTACCAGTAATCAGAGGAGAGATGCACTGGGAGGCAAGAAAGCCAGTTGGGAACCTCATGTGGTAACACCCAGCAGAGAGAAGCTGGAGTTGACCTAACTCTAGTAGTGGGAGAGATGAAGAGGAGTGGATAAATGTCAGGGAGGCTTAAGAAGCAGAATTGTTAGGACTAATGTTAGCTGTGGGTAGTGTGGCGAGGGTGAATGGGTGTTGATACCATTCATTAAGAAGGAAATCAGGAGTACAAGCTAGCATAGAGAAGATCATGAGGCAATATCAGTCATGTTTCACTAGATGTCCAGGATATGCCTGAGTGAAGATGTCCAGTTGGCAGTTGTGCCTGTTGGCCTAAAGTTCAGGAGAGATATATAAACTGAAGATAGAATTTGGGACTCTTCATGGTCAGTGGAGACCAAACATTCATGTAAGTCCAAGAAGATAACCAGGGGAAAGTGTATGTAGAGTCAGAAGATAAGAAAACCAGGCAGAAGCACCAAAGGATGTAAGTATTTAAAATATGGGCAAGATGACCTCAGGAAAAAAAAAGAGAGAGAGAGAAAGAGAAATGTCCAAGGGGCAGGAGGGAATCTGAGCGAATATGGCATTGCTGAAGTAGGTCAACAGTGTTACAGGCTGCAAGAAATAGGCCTGGATTTATTGAGGAGGAATTTTTTTTTTTTAATCTTGGTGTTAACACCACAATACAGTGATTCTCAGACTTTTTGGTCTTAAAAATTATTATGTTCTCTTACAAATTATTGAGGACTTGAAAGAACTTGTGATTATGTGGACTATTTCCATTAATATCCTATCTGAAATTAAAATTAAGAAAAATTTAAACAAATGTATTGATTTATTTTAAAATAACAGAGAAACCTATTACAGGTTAATATAAAATCTGAAATGAAAATAACTGTATTTTCAAACAAATATAAGAGTGGCATTGTTTTACATTTTGTAAATCTTGTCAACATCTGGCTCAATAGAAAACAATTGAATTCTCGCTTATGCTTCTGTAGTCAATCCATTTTGCTCTTACTCATTAAGTGGCCTCTGGAAAACTCCACTGTACGGTTGTGAGAGAATAAGAGTGCAAGAAGTATTAATGTCTCCCTCGGTAAAATGGGGAAACAGGTTCGGAAGGGCAGGTAATGTGACAGGCTAGGACTAAAGCCTAGATAATCTGGCTTCAAGCATGAGGCGTTCCCCACCGCAGTGCAGCTGGGAAACAGCTGATGAAACAAAAGAGCTTCACGCCCCTGGGCTCAGTCCGTTCTCGATTACAAAACGGGATGGTTAGGCTGGAACCAAAGAGAAGAAAGTGCCAGCGAAGTCACACAGTGTGCGCATGCTCTTGGGTGGAGCACGCTCACCGGCGCAGCAAGCTTACCGGAAAGGCGTCTAGGAATCTAGGTCCGCGCAGACGCAGAGCTACCTCGCGGCGGAAGTGGGGCTGGCGGCGGGTCCGTGTGTAAAAAGTGGCAGCGCGGCACGGTGCGCAAGCGCGGCAGCTCTCCTGGGGGCAGGGTTAAGAGGCGGACCGTGGCGGCCAGCTGGGCTCGGAGCTGAGCTGGTCAGGATGGACGAGGACGTGCTGACCACACTTAAGATCCTCATCATCGGCGAAAGTGGGGTGGGCAAGTCGAGGTGAGGCGGATCTGGGGCGGCGGCCGGTCTGGGCGCGGTGACGAGGGCGGTGGGGCAGTGTCTGCGTCCTGGGCCGCGACGGGAACGGTCGCTGGCGGTGGCAGCCGGCCCGGCGGCTTGGCCCATGCCCTCGGCCTCTCCGCGCGGACTCGCTCCCCGCGCCTTCACGGTTCCCGGCCTGGAACGGGCCCGAGTTCCCTGGATCGCCGCTTCCGCCACCGTCAGACTAAGGAAAAACAATCCTGAGGGCCACCGCTCGGCCCCGGCTTGCGGCCGGGAGCGCAGGGCGTGGCCGTCCGTCCTGGGCCCGAGTAAGGCCGCGGGGGACGCCGCACTCTGGGCCCTGACCTGACTAGGGGATTTCTCTCGGGGCTCCTCTGCATACGTAATGTCCCATTCTGGAAGTTTCATTGCGCCTTAGATCACAGCCCTGACCTATTTTGGCGCAACCCGTTTGGCTTCTTCAATTTTTTTCTTTAACGAGTCGGATGAGAAAGAAGTCATTGGTCTTCTAACTGCTTAAAAAAAATTCACTTTAGCCCAAGATATGAGTGCTTAAACGATGAAACACCTTTGGAAGTAAAGTGTAATTGCTGCTTCTCTTTCCGCCACAAATATATGTACGTGTCTTTTATGTCCTGACACTTTCTTGGGGGAAAATAATATTGACAAGAGTTAGAGTGGAAAATATGGGTGAGACATGGGTGCGTGTGCGTGTTGCCAGAGAGTTGTGAGTCCATCTGAGACTCGGAACAAAGTTCTCCCGGTGAAGTCATCGTTGCCACCTGGTTATGAGTAGATTATATTCTAGGCAGACTTGATCTTTCAGCAGTATTCAGATTCGAAGGGCCAGAAGCAATTTCATATCTTAGCTGTAAAAGCTGATACAGATTATCTTTCAACTCATTTTTAAAATTATGTTGTCTTACTTTCTTAGATAATTAAGAGTTTGAAAGTTTATTCTGTAACATGTTCTGAAATTTTATGTAATTTTAAAGTATGAAAATATGTTTTCATCCTTTATTATGTTTTTATCCTTTAATGTGCTCTGCATTTACTTGGAGTCAGGGGGTGGAATAGTTTAATGGGGGCTAGCAAAATGGTATGATTCTCGGTTTGTGTTACTTAAAGCGCTGATAAAATCATTTTCATGGTCACCATCTGTTACACGTTTTTGAATATTAAAAAGTTAGTCCATCTGTTGGACATTGTCTTGAGAATTCCAAAGCCTTGTCACTGTTCTCTCTCTTCTTCATAACAAGCAGCCCTCGTTTAGGTGAAGGTATATGAATGAAATTGCGTTTTTGAAGTCAGGTAGGGTCTAGTGTCATTTCATCTGGTCAGCCCAATACATGGTTGGCTGGTACTTTTTCTAAATGTACTGGATTGGTGATTGGCTAAGCTGTGTGAAAATTTCCTGGAGGGTTCACTGGAAGTACAGTGTTGATGTAATCAAAGGTCCTCCCTTTAGAGTAAGGTGTGCTAAGTGGATTTACTATTGGTCTCCCTAGTGTGCTCTCCCCAAACAAGCTTACTTGGACCTGGTCTGTGCTGAATTTTTTCTCAGTACTTTGTGAATTACCAGTACTCAGTCCCAAATTTTGACACTTTTAAATGACTTCTTTCAAGAAATGTATCGTTTGGAGGAAAAGCTGGCTTATTTTTCTAGCTAAATAGGCATTATTTTTCTGTGTGATGTATTGTGGAAAACAATCTTGAACACTTTTCTTTCTGAGTGAGAGTAAATGACTCGGCTAAAATAGAAGTCTAGGCTATTTGAGGCGGGTTAGTAGAAAAGCATTGCTCACGGATATAAATTCAAAGGATTGGTCTAACCAATAATTCATTTCTATTTCTTTAGATATATGGACCTAGTGGAAGTGAGATTATCACTTGTGTTGAGAAATTATTGTACAACAGAGGATAGTTTAATTAGTCCAAATTAGTGGATTATTTTTTCAATTTATTTCAGAATGTTGGTGTGTAAAGAGTATGTGTAGCAGCCAGGAGATCAGGATTGAGACTGGTGCCACCACTTGGGTGACCTTGTCTATGCTACTTTAACGCTGGGCCTTAATTTCTTTATTTGAAAAGTGAGGACATTGGAATAGGAACTTTACAAGCCCTATCTGATGTTAAATGTGTAAGGTTCTTTGCTTCTGTGGCTAGGCCTGGTCAAGGTAAAATGTAGCAAAGTGTATCAGGAACTGGAAGGGATTATAGAGACCTTCTGATGTTTAGATTACTGTCTTTCCACCCATCTTCCAGCCTTTTGATGAATTTCATTTGTAAATTGAGAAGTACATATTAGTTATAACCACACTATCTATTATAAATTTGGTCTTCTCTTAAGTGGACTGGTGGTGGTTATTCCTTCTGTCCTTAGCACTACATTGAGAATATTTTGCTCTTTAATTTTGGAAGTATAAACGCTTGAATGTACAAACTTTAGATTAGTGGTTCTTAATCCTTTTGGGTTGCAGATGCCTTTCAAAATCTAATAAAGGAAATGGACTCATTTTCCCTGCTTGGGAAAATAAATCCATAAACTCTCATGCATTTTGTACCTCAAGTTCAGAGCTGCTGATTTATACTCAGTTTGTATTAAAATGTGTTGCTTGTGCCATACCAGTTCTCTGCCCTTCCTCATAAAGTGCCGTTAATGACCAGGGTTGTGTAAGGATTAGTAGTTATGCAAGGAATCCCCCTGGCTTAGGGTCTGGCACATTGTCCATGCTCAAAAAATAAGAGCCAATACCATCATTATTGTTTTTGTGTTGTTGTTACTACTATTCTATGAGGTTATGTTAACCTATGTTTTAGTAATAATAGTAATAATAGTTTCTGTAGTGACCAAGTATAGATAATGTATGTATCTATATAGATATGTATATTTTCTATTCTTAAATTTTTAGCTGAAGCTTCACTTTTATTAATTTAAAGTTTAATATTTAGAACTTTGAGAAGAAATTTTTAATAAATAGTCTTTTAAGATTCGTATTAGTGCTGTCACCTGCTTTGTGTGGAGGTAAATAAAAATGTTTATAGTCAAGAGAATTCAGTGTAAGTAGAAAAATCTGAAATTTGGCTCTGTTCTCTTTTGCTTTGCTCTTGTGGTAATGGTTTTATGGTAAATATAAGAAAGTAAACCAAGAACAATAGAGTTGGAATCCTTCAAATGTAATTAATAGTACTGAGTTTGGAAACTACCAGGAGGCCCTTATGTTTGGCAATATACTTGTGGACAGGAAGAATCTGTAATGGCTGAAATTAAAACCTATAGAAATGTTCATATAAAGTTTTCTGCAATTTAGATAGCTGATCGCGATTGCTTAGATTTCATTACATGGAAACAGGTCACTTCAACAGTCTTCTTCTTCTTTTGGAGTTAATGTGAGGAAAGATTGATTAATTTGATAAATATAGAGCTTTAATGAGTGTTTAGATTTTATGTTTGAAGAGCTTCTAATAATTAACACTTCTACCTTATATTACATACACTAATTCTGGGAGGTGTAAAATCTTAACAGTACCCTTCTAATCTGTGTGTTTTACTTTTGTGCCTTCTATACTAGTTTGTTTACCATTTCCTAGGTTTAGTCCTTTATCTGTCATCATAAGGCTAGCAGTTGTCTTCCTTAGATTTTCTAGCATTTCTCTCTGTATTAATTTTTCATAATACAGAGCAGTTCTTGTCATGCCTTTCTTTACATGCTCCCACTGCTGCCTTGATTCATGCACCTTCCCTACTGTTAGCCAGATGTGTGTATGCTCTTTCCGTCCATTTTTTTTTTTACTGTCTTTTCTTCTGACCTAGGTAATAATCATACTACTTGCTACAAAAATGTTAGGTTTTCATGTCTTTTTGTTTGCACTTGCGTTCAGGAAGTATAATACTGGATTTTTTAAAAAGTCAATATTTTTGTATTCTAAGAGAATCTTATACCCCCCCTTCCTCTATATCCGTTAAAGCATGATGTATTGCTAATATTTTTTGAGAAGGACATGCCAGTACAGAAACAAACAGACAAAAACAAAACAAAACAAAACACACCAAACCAATGCACAGACCTTTTCACACTTGGAGAGTTGTGTAGGGGAGCATGGGGAATATATTTTTTAGTAAACTACTTTGTTCTTGAGAGTCTTTGATTGCCTTTCCAGTAATTTAATTTCTCGGTGTATACCTGCACCAGGGCAGTATTTCTGGGAATAGACATACGTTAGCTGTTCTTATCTGCATCTAATAATTTGTGACAAAATATAACATTCACGAGCATATTTATCAAATGATTGGAAAGAAAAGTCAGATTCCTAATCTGTCTTTTTAATATCTCTTCTAGCCTGCTCTTGAGGTTCACAGATGATACTTTTGATCCAGAACTTGCAGCAACAATAGGTAAGCCTGTATTTAAAAATTCAGTTAAAATCCTGAATATTTTTTTACCCTTTAGGCTGTTTTAGCTAACGCTTTCTACCTGCCTCTGACCTCCCACTCCATTGCTTCCAGGTCGATTGAAATCTTGTCTTTTAAGGCTTAATTTTGGTGTTATTAAATTCCTGAAGCCTTTTTACATACCACCAAGCAAAAATAACTCCCTTGTCTGCTGTCTTATGGCACTTTATTAATACCACTGGTGTTGTGAGTCTGTCTACACACATTTCTTCCTGTACCAGGGATAATTTTTTATTTAGCAACATATAACAATTGTTTGACCTCTTATTGTATGTTGGCTCTATCCTGAGAGGTGGGTGGAACTGTCACAGTGATGGAGGTCTGGATTTTATATATTTAGTATTGGCTATGGTGACGTGCATGAAATCTGAGCCCAGAATATTTATTGATTTTAGTTATTAAAGATTGTTAGGAGCAAATTCATTTAAATGCCTTTTTAAGATAAAATTTAGATCTCCTTGAAAACGGTTTACTACACTAGCTTACTAAAATATTTGAGAAGATAGAGGTAGATATTTAGTATAAATTTAGGGAGTAG
Organism: Tamandua tetradactyla; assembly: GCF_023851605.1. Classification (NCBI taxonomy): domain Eukaryota; kingdom Metazoa; phylum Chordata; class Mammalia; order Pilosa; family Myrmecophagidae; genus Tamandua; species Tamandua tetradactyla. Next base: position 223,306,467 of record NC_135327.1, on the reverse strand, counting down.
ACAGTGATATGAAGGTATCAAGAGAAAGCTGGGACTAGTTGAAAGCTGAATTGAATTGGTAGTCTTGGCTCTGCCTTGAACTAGTTAGTGTGGTCTTGAACAAGTCTGGAGGAAGACTTCATTGTTTTTATCTGTAAGTTTGGATGAGAGATACATTCTTTTTCCAGCTCTAAAATTTCATAATCTTATGAGTGGATTGAAGTGAAGATGATTCTAGTCTTTGTGATTGCTAGGGAAAAGAAAGAGTCTCTTAACTGGCTTTGTTTTGCTGAGAGGTGGATGGGACAGTCACAGTGATAGACATCTGGATTTTATGTTTTTAGCATTAGCTTTTAATTTTTAAGTTTTTTATTGTGAAATTTCAGACTTAGAGAAGTTGTAAAAACAGTACAAAGAATTTCTGTGTGTGCTACTGAGATTGCCCAAATGTTAATATTTATTCATTTACTTCATTATTCTCTTTCTGTCTCTACACAAACATATTCTTAGTATTCTTTTTTTCTGAATTTTGAGAATAAATTGCAGACATGATGCTCTTTCACCTCCAAATACTTTAATGTATATTTCCTAAATTAACATTGATAAATACTACTGTTACAGACTTTCAGATTTCATCAGTTATCCCGCTAATGTCCTAAATAGCCAAAGAAAAGAATTGTTTGTGGTCAGGATCCAGTCTAGGATCACACAGTGAATTTAGTTAACATGTCTCTATAGTTTTAATCTGAAACAGTTCTTTAGTTTTTGTCTTTTGTGGCCTTGACATTTTTGAAAAGTATAGGCCAGTTATTTTGTTCAGTGTCCATCATTTTGAATTTATCCGTTCATCTAAACTAGACAAATTTTGGTTGTTACTGGTTTGCTAAGCTCAGTGTGGCTTGTATCGCTCCCCAGATAAGCGTTTAAAGAATCTCCGTGATTTGGCCCTCTGACCGCTTTCTATGTTTGACTTTTCCCTCTGGTAACGAATTACAATTTCTCTAAAGACAGAGACCAAATCTGTTCCCACTGTGGCTGCTTCAGTTTGAATTTCTTTATTGATACCTAACAAACATAATTTAATTAAAATGGGTTTATTCTAAAGTGGTATGCTTATACTTGTTTAACATAAGATATAGTTGTTAAAATATTTAGAATATGAGATAATAAGAAAGGTAACATGATTCTATTTCATATTATTTCATTCAATTGAATGTTCTGGTTAGAATAAAGTAATGTGGCTCTAGCATTTCTCTAGAATAGTGGTAAATGGTCTTTATATTTGAGTAATTTATTTTTTCTTTTTTATTTAGAGGCATTAAGAAAGGTTGGGTTTTTTTCTTATATGCTTTTCAGCTTTGATTAATGTGTCTAAATGATTTTTTTCCTTAGATTTCTTGATGTAGTAAGTTTGGTTGATACTTTTTGATACTGAAATATCTTTATTTTCCTAGATAACCCTTCACTTACATTATTTGACATGTTTCTGGATTCTCTTAATATTTAATTTAGAATTTTTAAATTTAGTTTTATACATAAGCATGGTCTTTCCTTTTATATATATATATATATATACATATATATATATATATATATTTTTTTTTTTTTTGGCCAGGATTTGCTCTTGAAGTTATACTGATTTATAAAATGTAGGCACATTCCATCTTTTAAAATTATCTTGGCAATTTAAAGAATATTGGAATGATTCGCTGTTTAAAGATTACATTTCACCTGTGAGTCAACCTAACTAACCTTCATCCCTTTTTTACCATTCCAACCTCTTCAAGTTTTGTTTTTTATTTCTTAATTTTTAAGACAATTATGGAAGTGTAACTAGAAAAGCATCCATTTTTCTCCTAAGTTTTTATGTTAATTGCACATAATATCTTTTAAACCCTTCGTTATCTGTGATTATGGCTCCTGTCTTATTTCTGAACTTGTATAATTGTGTTGTCTGTTTTCCTATGGAGTGTATTTATTTTATTGTTTGGAAGATTGCTCTTTTTTTTTTCTCTCTCTCCCTCACTTCCTGCTTTTTTTCTGGTTTATTTTGTTAGTTTCTTAAAATGAGTGTTAAATTCCTTTATTTTTAGTGTTTATTCTTTAGTAAGTATGCCTTCCAAAAATAAATTTCACTGTATTTTGGTGTGGAGAGTTCTTTTTCATTGTTTTCTGGATAGCTTGAATTGTCTGTTTTGCTTTCCTCTTTGGTCAAATAAAGTCTTTGATTTAAGAATTCTTCTCAGTTGCCAAGCCTTTTTTTTTTTTTTTTTTTTTTTTTGCCATTTTATTCCTTGTTTATTGGTTGATTTTGGAGTACTCCATGGATTTGGAATAATACCTCCCATCTGCCAATCTCCTTGTTTCCATCAGCAGGAGTCAAATTAGAGCCTTAAAATTCTGCCTGCTTTAGGCAAGACCTCCCTTCACATCCTCTTTCCTCTGCAGATATTTTTCTGTCTTGGGACAGCTGTCTGCCATTAAGTCCAGCAGGCATCATATTGGTTTTCCCTATTTAAGTTAGTTATCACAAAAACGCAGGCTTTTCAAACTGTTCTTTATCCCCCAGATGCCAGTCTTCATAGGGCATTGTACATCTCCCTTTCGTACCCCCAGCTCCCACTCTCTCAACTCCTGACACCTATACACTGTGGCCTCTGGGGTAGCAGAACACTTAATCCCATTTCATTGTTACTACTTTTAAAAACATTTATTTATTTATTTATTTTTATTGACAAATCTTCACACACATACAGTCCATACATGGTATACAGTGACTCACACTATCATTACATAGCTGTGTTTTCATCACCATGATCATTTTTAGAACATTTGCATCACTCCAGAAAAAGAAATAAAAAGAAAAAAGAAAACCCTTGTACATCACATACCCCTTACCCCTCCTTCTCATTGACCACTAGTATTTCCAGCTACCCAATTTATTTTACCCCATATCCCCTTTATTATTTATTTCTTATCCATATTTTTTACTTTATCTGTCTATATCCTGGGTATAAAAGGAGCATCAGACACAAGATTTTCATAATCACACAGTCACAATGTGAAACCATATCGTTATGTAGACATCTTCAAGAATCAAAGCTCCTGGGACACAGCTCAACAGTTTTAGGTACTTCCCCTCCAGCCGCTCCAAAACACCATAAACTAAAAAGGGGTATCTCTGTAATGCATAACCTGCAGGATAACCTCTCAATTCTGTTTAAAATCTCTCAGCCAATGAAACTTTGTCTCATTTCTCATTTCCCTTTTGGTCAAGAAGGCTTTCTCAGTCCCATGATGCCAGGTGCTGGCCCATCCTGGGAGTTCTGCCCCATGTGCCCAGGGAGATTTAAACCCCTGGGATTTACAGTGCCACATAAGAGAGGTCACTGTCATTGTTAATACTGTTAAAATGGTTTGTAAACTCAGATTTGGAAATCCTCCATTTGATTCTTGGATCCATAAAGCTTTTATATTCTCTCTCTTGTCCCTTCACCCTCCTATTCCTACCAAAAAAAAAGGGGGGGGGGGGGGAAGAAAAGAAAGAAAAAAAGAAAAAAGAGCAACAAAAAAATACTAAAAAGCAAGGATTTTAATTTTTCTTGATGAAGGGGGAATTGACTTAAAGAGGTTAAGTTCTTCCTTATCTAGGCATTAGTATGAGCTGGGACTAAATCCAGTCTTCCAACTTCTCATTTTATGGTGTTTTTTTTGCATGGGCAGGCACCGGCAGTCGAACCTGGGTCTCCAGCATGGAGAACTCTGCCATTTATGTTCTTTTAATTACATCATAGCATTTAAACCAAAAATTTGAACCTAACGTCAAAGAATGCTAAACATAAGTAAGAGAGAAGCAGCATAATTAAATGTGAACGGACCCATTTCTCCTAATAATTCAGATTTTCAGGGTAGTTGAAAAGTACTTAAATAAGGAGAAGTTGAAAATAAAGGGGATGGGCCAGTAAATGCAAACAGTAACAAAGCCAGAGGTGTAATGTAACAGACCTTTAGGTAGAATTTAAGTTAATGCACTGAACGGAATAAGGTGGGATATTATGTAATGATGTAAAGTTCAATTGATTAACAAAGCAGCTGTAACAGTCATAAACAGGTAGACACCAAGCATAGAAGCTATATACCAAAGCAAAGTCTATTCAAACAAAAGAGAACTTGATGAAAATACAATTTTGTTATATCTCTTTCGCAGTGAGATGCAAAAGCCCCAAATAAGGGCATAGAGAAATAGAATAATACAAACAACAGCTCTTTTAAATAAAGAGCCCATTATTTTAAACAGCTCATGGAACAGTTTTACAGAATCAGTCTTGGAATTGGCAACAAAGTAAATCTTAAAAAGAGGTAGAGATTTTACATTGCACATTCTCTGGTAATTTATTTCTTCTTCAGTAAATATTTTTGACCCGTTATGTTTCTGGCCTATGAGTTGATGGCAGCATTTGAAATTATCATGCAGTAAATTTGAATTTTGTGTAAACAATTCTTTGAATTTTAACATATGTAATTATAACAAATGTATATGATCATATAATCACCACCGTGATCAGGATATCATACAGTTGTGTCATTTCAAAAAATGCCCTAGTGCTATCTATCCCTTTTTGTCCCCATCTCTAGCCCCTATTAACCACTGATTTGCTCATCACTAAAATTTTGTCTTTTTGAGAAAGTCATATAAATGGAATCATACAGTATTTAACCTTTTGAGACTTATTTCCTTCACTAAGCATAATGCATTTGAGCTTCATCCTAGTTGTTGTGCACCAGTAGTTCCTTCCTCTTTATTGCTGGGTTATATTCCATGTGTGGATGTAGCACAGTTAATTTTTTTCATTCATCCATTGTGGGATATTTGGGTTGTTGGCAGTTTTTTGGTGATTATGAATAGACCTGCTGTATACATTTAGGGACAAATTTTGTGTGACTATTAGTTTTCATCTCTCTAGAGTAAATACCTAGGAGTGTTCTGATTCCTACACATAGTCACGTATACTTAGTGTGGTCAGCCTTTTTAATTTTAACTGTTTTACTTTCATTTCCTTAATGACTAATGATTGAGCATCTTTTCAGTGTTCTTTGTGTCTGTTCAAGTCTTTTTGTTCATTAGATATATGCTATGCAATTATTTTCTCCCAGTCTGTGGCTTATCTTTTCACTCTCAACAGGGTAGTGCATTCCTAAGAGCAGAAGTTTTTTTTTTTTTAATTTTGATGAGGTCCAATTTATCAGTTTTTCTTTTTGGATGATTTCAGTGTTTATAACTTTTGCCTAACAGAAGGTTGCAACGATATCTCTTTTCTTGGTTTATATTTTGCCCTATGATGCATTTTGAGTTAATGTTTGGATAATTACAAGTCTGTGGATTGAAACTTTTTCTTTTTTAAAAAATATGTATATCCAAATATTCCAACACCATCAATTAAAAGGACTGTCTTTTCTCTATTGAATTGCCTTTTTAATGCAATTTTATTAAGATATAGTCACAGACCATGTAAACAATCCAAAGTATACAGTCAGTGGCTCAGCATTATCATATTGTTATGCATTCACCACCACAATCAATTTTAGAATATTTTTGTTACTCCAAATAAATAAATAAAAATAAAAAGAACACCCAAAACATCCTATACCCCTAATTCCCCCCTACTTTATATATATATATATATTTTTTTTGTCTTTATTTTATTACTCATCTGCCAGTACACTGGGCAAAGGGTCTTTACAGTCACATGGTCATATGACAAAAGCTATACTATTATATAATCATTGTCAAAGATCAGGGTTACTGGACCTTAATAATTTCAGGTATTTCCCTTTGACTATTCCAACACACCAGAAACTAAAAGAAATATATACTGAATCAATAGTCATAATCATTTGTCAAATCCTAATTTCTCAGTTACTCCTCTTCTCTTTCACCTGATCACTGTCTTCAGGGATATCTGGACAATGACCATTTTAACTTCTTTGTGCTGGAGAGAGGGGGATTGATCTTATGGGATAGGGGAATTAAACTGGTTGATATTCTTGGAGAGACTGGTACTTCTGGGTTTCAAGGTTTATCTGGCATAGGAACAATCTGGAGGCCTTAAGATTCTGAACAAATAAACTTACTAAGAAAGATGTTTATAAAGTCTTAGAGCCCAGGGTATTCTTTAGGGTTTATTGAACTGCCTTTGCACCTTTGTTAAAAACAAAACAAAAGAAACTGTTGATTTATGTGGGTTTATTTATGGACTTTGTTCCATCCATCTATTTGTCTTTGAGTCATTGCCTTGATTTCTGCAGCTCTATAATAATTCTTGAAATCAGATATTGTTAGTCCTCCTACTCAATTTGTTTTCAAAGTTGTTTTGGCAATTCTGGTTCCTTTGCATTTCCAAATGAATTTTCAAATCGACTTGTTGATTTTTTTTTTAATAGCCTGCATGGATTTTGATAGGGATTGTGTTGAATTTGTAGATCAATTTGGGGAGAATTGACCTTTTATCATTGAGTCTTACAATCACTGAGCAAGGTATATCATGCCATTCTTTTAGATCTTTAATTTCTCTCAGCAGTGTTTTGTAGTTTTCAGTGTATAAGTCTTTTGTTTCTTTTTCTTTCCTTATTGCCTGGCAAAAATCTCTAGTACGATGTTGAATAAAAGTGGTGGATGTCCTTATTTTGTTCCTCATATTAAGGGGAAAACATTCAGTCTTTTACCATTATGTATGCTGTCAGTTGTATATTTTTTATAAATGCCCTTTATTAGGTTGAAGAAGTTCTCTTCTATTCCTGATTTGCTGAGAATTTTTATCAGGAATGTGTGTTGGATTTTGTCAGATGCTTTTTTCCTGCATTTATTGAGATGATCATAGGATATTTACTTTTTAGTTTTTTTAATATGGTGAAGTAGCCATTTTTCAGTGTTGACCAACATTGCATTTCTGTGATAAATCACACTTGGTCATAATGTGTTGTCCTTTTATACGTATTTAGATTCATTAAGGTAAAATTTTGTTTAGGATTTTCATCTATGTTCATGTGGGCTCATTAGTCTAGTAGTTTTCTTTGCTCATATTGTCTTGGTCTGGTTTTGGTATCAGGTAGGAAATCATAGAATGACTCAGAAAGCATTTACTCCTCTGCAGTTTTCTACGAGTTTCTTTAGGATAGACTGTTATTTCTTCCTTAAATGTTTAGTAGACTTCTTCCTCTGGACCTGAAATTTTTTTCATGGGAAACCTTTTTAACCATGGATTCAATTTCTTTAATAAACAGGACTATTCAGGTTATCTGTTTCTTCTTTTGAGCCAATTTGGTAGCTTTTTATCTTTCAAGACATTTGAGTTGTCAGATTTATTGACATAAACTCATTCATGACATTCCTCCTTACCCTTTTCATATTTGTATAATCTATAAAAGTGATAGGATCTCCCATTCTTCATAATGGATGTTTTTCCTATGTCTTTTCTGATTATTTTGACAAGAAGTTTATCAGTTTTATTGATTTTTAGTAAATGACCATTTTTTTATAGGTTCATTGATTTTCTTTTATTGTTTTTCTCTTTTGGATTTCATTGATTTTTGCTCTGATCTTTGTTACTTCCTTTATTCTCCTTGCTTTGGATTTAATTTGATCTGTCCACCCCCCGCCCCAACAACTTGGAAACTGAGGCTATTGATTTGAGACCATTTTTCTTTGTTAATACAGGCATTTAGTGCTATAAATTTTCCTGAGTACTGTTTTAGTGGCATCCCACATATTTTGATACCTTGTGCTTTTCTTTTAATTCGGAATATTTCCTAAGTGTTTCTTATGTCCCTTGTAGTTTTCTTCATCTTTCTTGTGCTGGGTTTCACTGAGTTTTCTAGAGCTATTGGTTTATATCTTTCATCAAATCTGAAAAAAATTTGGGCATTATTTCTTCAAACAGGTTTTCTATCTACTGTTCTTGTCTCTCTTTTTTTTGTGGACTTCAGTTGCTTGTATATTAGACTGTTTGAATGCCTTATAATTCACTTATGCTTTCTTTTTCTTTGATTCTCTTTTCTCTCTGTTTCATTTTGGATAGCCTCCATTGTTAGGCCTTCAAATTCACTAAGTCTTTTTTTTCTGTACTATATAATCTGCTAATCCATCTAGGGTATTTTTCATTTCAGACATTGTCATTTTCATCTCTAGAGGTTTGATTTGGGTATTTTTGTTTATTTTTCATGTCTACTTTTTAAGCATAAGGGACACAGTTATAAGTGTTTTTAGTTTTCTTGTTTGCTGATTCTAACATCTGTTTCATATCTGAGTGAGCTTCTTTTGATAGATTTTTCTCCTCTTTAATAAGGCAGATGCTTCTAATTGATAAGTTCTGGTCTCCCATTCACAGGTATGTCTGTGGTTGAGCTAATATTATCTTTGGTGAGTTCTCATGTTTCACTAAATTTCTTGGTTAAATGCTTTATGGATTATATTATCTAGTTTTAACTAAAAATAACCTTAAAAGATAGGCAAGTTTGCCTAAAAAGGATTCCTGCAAAGAAACAGAATTAAAATCATATTACGCACAAATGAATAACAAGAATAACACTGAGAATACAGATCTTCTGTTATGAACTCTTTGTCAGCCACATGAGAAGGTTGAAAAAATGGTTTGTAAGTCGTTACAATCAAAACTATTGAAAAGACTCCCACTGCTGCCACCAATAAAGAAAAATTATTGGCCACTTGCCAAATAGAAGAACCAGACTTGGTCAAGGAGTTTCAGCATGTGAGAGCCTAAGCGCAGTTACTGCAAGTGAGACTCACCAGAAGACCCAGGGGAAAGTACTGTAGGGACTTCAGGGGTCTGGATCCTGATGAGGTGCCCTTTCAGGTGACATGTGTCTGTTGGCTTTGATGGTAGCACTCCAGAGGGCACTGTCTTCTGTGGATGATATCTGGAGGTTCCAGATATAAAATGCCAGAAGAGTAACCTAAAGACAGTTAATTATCCGTGTGCAAATTGCTCATATGACAGAGAGATAGTCACTAGACTGTTGGCAACATGCATATGCAAAAACAGAACTTATAAATGAGAGAAGGAAAGTGAGATGGGGGAAAAAGGGGAGTGGAGGAAAACATAGCCATTCTGGGAACAGTGAGTTTCATTTTTCCTTTCTTGGGTAAACTAATTAGCTGGTAGCTAGCAAAGAGGCCAGTCTGCCCTTGAGCATACTGTCTAGGGTTATTAAGAAAACAATTTAGTTCTTTATATCCTCTCTGAAAAACCTTGAGATTTTAACTGTAGAGTATGTATGCAGGCTTTCTCTGTATCATGTCTACCACTGGCCTTCATTTAGTACCTCCACCTTAATGACCAGTCTGAACCATTTTCCTCATCAGAATTTTCTCAGCTTTGTTTTTTAAAAAAAAAAAAACAATTGGAAGAAAATGTAAATAATTTTATATTGTATTTATGTAGATGGTTCTACTTTTTTTTAAGTGACATACATTTAAGTGTATATATTAAGTGAATAAATACAAGAGAATTTAGTAGGTGAGATTTTTTAATTTCATTGTTTGCTTGGCTATAAAGAAACTTTCATATTAAGGTTTTCCTTGGGCTTTGTAATCAGCAATGTCCTTTCTCTGATGGTGGCCTAGTTATTCTAGGTAGAACTTTATCATCTCCTTTATCACCCTAGCCCAAAGACCCAAAGTACCAAGGAATTTTTTTTTATCTTGGCTGTACAGAAAGACCTGGCATAGTGTACATTTTGAATGTGCATTTTTATTACGAATTGGTGTGTAATGAATCACCAGAAATCATCGAAAAATTACTAATATAAACATGTAATATATGAGTGGGCTGTTTGTCTTACTTGGGGCTGTGCTGAATTAATTGTGACAAGCTAATAGGATCTTGTGAAAGTTTCTTTCCAGGCTTCTTGAGCTAATGCTTTCCCTCTGGCCACTGGGGTAGACTGCACATTATTTTTGATACTCTTTAAAGACATGTGGGCAGTTACTGTTCATTTAAGCCAGATGGCATGTGTCAACTCCTTTCCTGGAAAGGGAGAGGTTTTTTGGGCTGCTGTAGTAAAACCTTACGTGACTTCTCATGAAACTCCTCTCTTTATATAAAATAGGACTTATAAAACCTTTCATAGAACTTTGGGCACTTTGTTCACTTGTGGAGTTTCTTAGAGGGATTGGGCAGAAACGTTTTTAGTGTATAAGTTCTTTTGGAATTATATAGTACAAGTGATCATTGATTAGATTATATAAACTTCTTTTTTAATGTAAAAACAAAATGAATTCAAAGCTATAATTAATGAGCGACCCTTTTATATTTGTACTTGTCCTCAGAGCTGCTTAGAGTTAGTATCTGAGTTAGTGATTAGCTGACACTAGCAGCACTTTAACAGTGTCAGTGAGTGCTTGGGGAACCTCTGAAAACTGTAGTGATCCCCAGATCAGCCACGATCGTTTTCTCTGTGTTAGCACTGTGAATCCTAGCTTTGACTTTTAATATGCATAGTCAATTATCACCTTAAATTGAATTTTATTCTTTTTCCTTTTGAAAGAAGTAGCGATAGGTGAGTGTTTGAATTCTACAAGCATTTGATTTTTCACTTATCTCTATGAAATCCTAAATTACATTACTTCATTGACACTTTTCCTTTTATCTTCACATCCTGAAATTTGGGGTGTGAATTTTTGGCAATTGATGAAATGATTTCTCCATTTTCTGATTTTCTTGGTAGTTGATTTTAAAAGCATATATTGTTGGGAGACTTATCAAAATTTTCATTTTTTCAAGGTGTTGACTTTAAGGTGAAAACAATTTCAGTGGATGGAAATAAGGCTAAACTTGCAATATGGGTAAGAGTTTTTAAAATATATTTTTTATAAATATTAAGTTCATACTTTTAAGGAAAACAAATTGATTTATATAGTGTTCTAGAGATGAATGGAAAGTTTGTGTTAAAAAAGACTGTTGGGAAATTTGGTATTGATTAAAGGATAAACAGTAAATAGTTTTATCTTACAATTGGGTAATTAGGCAAAAACTTGTTTTACTTAAAGTTTCAACATGTATGTTCCCTTCAAATTATTTTAAAACATAACAATAAAAAAATCACCTTGTTTGTCAGAGAGAATCATTGTTATTGAGTGTGTTCTTTAAAGTTTTTAAAAGACTATAGACTGAACTAACACTAAGTCAGTTATGGGGAGTGAAAGTGGAGGGTGAAGTGATACTTAGAAATGAATTTTATTTTTCATGTTTGTTCATGAAAATATTTATAAAATTTGAGTTTGCCAACTAAAGATTTGTTTTTATACTGATGGCCTTCTTTCCTTACATTTTTCATTTTCCTGTGAGTCTAACCATTATGATCCAGGTTACTTTGCTAACTCTGCTTGTCGCTAGACCTGTGTAAAATAGCATTAACTGTCAACAAAAACAGGCCCGGGGGTTCTAACCCGCATGCTCAGTGTCTATTTCTGTCTGTTCTGTCTCTCTTAAATTTCATGATTGCTAGTATATACATTTGCAATACATTGTATATACAATTTATGAAAAAAATACTTTATAAATTAACTTCTGCATATGCTTGTGATCATTATAATGTTTAACTAGATTTCTTGTATGATATATGTGGATATTGCAAATAGTATTAGAACTTGCCTGCTGTCATCCATAGAGACAGACTTCAGTATGTGGTTAAATGGTACATGCTGCCTCCAGCAATCACATGCTGAAACAGCAAGTGTTCATTCATTATATGTCTCATTTCTCTTCCTGCTGTTCTCTGAATGGTACAGTATTTCTGAACACACATTTTGTCCCCAGAGAATGAATAAGTACATGTGTGTTTAATTTTTTTCTATTAATTGAAAATATTAGCTTTTTGCCCTCCTCCCCCAAATATATTTAATATCAATCAGAACACTAATATGTAACAGAAAACACTAAGCTAGACCCTAGTGCCATATATTGGATAATTTAAGAATGCTGCATTCTTCCTGTACCAAAGGGAATGCCTGATTTTCCATACAGTTTTCATTGTTGATTAGTCACCTCTGTCTGCCCTGCATACTGCTTGGTGACCTATACAGATTATAGAAGGAGCTGGGGCTTAAAGGTTGCAGCAAGATCTTTCTCTCACACATGAGATTCACTTTCTAGTTCCTGCCTAATAAATATTGAAGTGACAGCTTTAGCATAGGCTTGTAACTATATATATATTTTTTTTAGCATAGGCAGGCACTGAGAATCATACCCAGGTCTCCGGCATGGCAGGTGAGAATTCTCCCACTGAGCCACCGTTGCACTGCCTGGCCTGTATATATTTTTTAGAGAGAGGTTTTCCCTTAACTACAAGAACAATACAGATTTGTTCTAAAAATGGATGAGTAATTGAGACAGTAGGAAATTAATGCAGAAGGAAGTTCATCTTTAACCACTGTCCTCATTTTAGTGAACATTCTTTAAAATTTCTAGGCATGTGTGTACATTCTGATTCACATATCCAAGTTTCCAAAACGAAGAGGTTATGTATAATGTTTTATAATCAGTTTGTGTTCCCCTTTCCCAATATGTATACATTTTTCCATGTCAGTGCATAAAGAGGAATATCAGTTTGTATAGCGACCTGGTATTCCATCCTACAGCTGTACTTTTATTTAGTCAACTTTTGGTAAAAGATATTTAAATTGTTTAAAAATTTCCACAAACATAAGCATTGTCTGATGAACTTCCTTATGTATATATATATGTGTGCACTTGTTCTGTACTTCCTTTAGCCAGATTTGTAGAAGTAGAATTGTTGGCTCAAAGAATGAAGATTTCACATTGATACACACCAAAAAGCTCTTAAAAGTTAGTTTACATCCCCACCAATTTTATTTTAATATTAATTGTTCCATGCCTTAATCTGTACTGTATACTGCTAATCTTTTTCATTTTGCCTAAGTAATAATTTTTCACTTTTATTTTCATTTCTTTTGATTAGTGAGGTTTTCTGATGTATTAGTCATGTTTTTAAATGAGTTTTCTGTTTATATATTTTGTCTGTTTTATATTAGTTTTCATCTTTTTCTTGATCATAGTCTTTATATAGTGAAAATATTAGCTCTTTGCCATATGGTACATTTTTTCCACTCTGTCACTTGTCTTTAAAATCTTGCTTAAGATGAATTTATGTTTGTCTTCCCTCTCTTTCCGTGTGTGTGTGTGTGTGTGTGTGTGTGTGTGTGTGTGTGTGAGATAATGATATTAACTCTGTGTCATATGCTTGAGAGAGAGAGAGAGCATGTTCATTCTGAAATTGTATGGTCAGATCCTGGTCAGATCAGTTATTTTCTTCATGGTATGTGGGCTTCATGTCATACTTAGCATGGCCTTGTCACTCCAAGATTAAAAATAGATGAAGTAATAGTTTCCTCTAACTCTACTACGGTTTTATTTACATAAATAAAACAGGTTCCTTTCCCTGTTGAAGCTTCCTTGAGGATCAGATAGAATAATCAAGCACAATCCTTGCCCTCTTCACCCTTCCCTGATCCCCACCCCCCACATTCTATTATTTAGTCTAGAGATTCATATAGAGATGTTTTTAGCCTTTGGTTTATCCATTTCTCTCTTTGATAATCTCTTCTCTCCTTCCCCCATCAGATGATAAAACCACAGGGTAAAGACTTTACATTTCGTCTTTTAGCTTACAAAGATGTAATATGATATTTACCACTTACTCCTATTTTGAAAACAAACACATACAAAATCTAATATCTGACTATTTTAGCACATACATTTTATAGTTATTATAGCCCTGATCCAGCAACTATGGCAAAGGCTTATTTTGCCCAACTATTCATATCTATTTAAACATTTTTATAAGTGAATCCAGATCTGTCAAGACTTTCAACACCTAGCCTAATTAAATATTCATATGTAAGGTGTCAAACTCTTGTGTAATATTTTACTATTAAAAGATTTTTTTGCTTTACTTTTTTAAAACATTAGGCTTCACGGATATTTAAGTTGGAATTGTGTTGTTTAATCAAGGCAACTTTTGAAGGTGATCTCAATGAAGATCAGAGGCAACAAAATTCATATTCCATTGAATTCTGCTGGCTCTGGAGTTTAGTTTATTAAAGTTATTGATATTGAAGTAGAATGACCTTTTTTCTTTGATAACAAAATGTCTTGGAATTATAATATTTCATACTTGGTCCTTGTTCCAAACTATTTGTCAGGAGAATGGAACAATGTTCAAAACAAAAAGTGTTCACTGTTGTCCATGCATAGAAAAATGATTAACTCTTAAAATTCCAAATCTTCTGTTCCAACACTGAGTTTTGTCTTTTAACTGTTGTCTTTTCCTTCTTTTTTCCTCTGTCTCTCTCTCTCAACAAAAAGATAACTCTGCAGTACTCAAAGTTAATGCTAAATGCTTAACATGACAGAATTCCAAGAGTTATAGTATATCTGGGTATTGGGTAATTTATATATTTTATCAATAATGGATATTGGGTAATTTGAATCCTTCTAATTTATCAGTTTTTGTATGTAAGTGAATAACCAAGATATGCTTCTCATATTAGTTTGTCTTTTTAAAATATAAGTTTTTATTTATATTTCCTGAAATAGTTTCTGATCAAAGGATGTGAACATGTCTGGTTTCTTTATGCATATTGCCAGTTGTTTTCTAAATGTGAGGATATAATTAAACATCAGCCTCCAGTTCATTTCCCTTTTCTGCAAATTTGAGTTTCCTTAAGTTGGCCATAAAAAAAAAAAAAAGAAAAGATTGCTGGACATCCATGTGGTGTTATATTAGTGATTATTAATTCACAATGTTGTCCTATATCGAAATTATAATCTCATTTAGGATAGCAAGACTCACTTTATGCAGCCTTTAATTTATACTATCCTTGAAGAGTTGAGTAAAGTGTCTGTGCAAATGGAATAATTTTAAATATCAGAGCACATTTCATAAGGAAACATGGAGCAGAGAGAAATTTTTATGAGAGAAATAATTTTGATTGTCACTCATATAAATTTGTGTGTGGAAGTATAAATTTAATTTAGTTACTTTTTTACTTCAGCATGCCGGGAGTGGGTGGGTAGGCAATGTTTCTTTATCTCCCAATTTTGGTACGAATCTGGAAGCAAGGAATTATAATAGACATTCTGCATTTTGACAAGCGTATCTCTGGAAGAGTGGTAGCTGGGCAAAATGGTTTATGGTTAAACATCTTTTTCTCTACTGGAACTGTCAACTACCTGAAATACCCTCTCTCTTGTTACTCTCTTAAAGTAGTTTCTGCTTTGACCAGGCAAAAAACACTAGCTATTAGTGGAGCCCCTTCTGTTGTTTTGAAATTCCACCTCAGTCTTCTAATTTTGTTAAAGCTTTTTGTACATAAAGTACTTCTGTTTCTCCCATAGTCTGCACTTAGAACTGTGGGACTAGAAGCTAAGTAAAAGGGTTGTTAGATTATTTTCTTCTTAGTGTCAGTGGACAGCAATCTTTATCTTAAAGGGCCAGATAGTAAATATTTAGGCCAAGCCTGAAGCGGGCTGCACCATCTCTGTAAGTTCTCAGCTCTGTGGTAGTGTGGAAGCAGCCATAGGAAATATGTAAATGAATGGGCCAGGTTGTGTTCCAATAAAACTTTATGTAATAAAACAGGTGGCAGGCAGTGGCAGCAGTTTGCCAACCACCAATGTAAATAATCTCAGCCACTTTGAAGCTGAAGTCCAGAGAGGGCAGAGAGAAGGAGCCAAGCCCAGAAGTAGGTCTTTGTTAAATAGTTCATTCAGTTTTTTTGACAAGTGTGTCAAGAATTGCTCTAGGTGTTGGGTTCAAAATGGTGATTAAGTCAATGAAATCCCTGTTCTTAGGAACTTTACTTTTCCTAGCTAGCGTACATCATTAGTTGTTTATCAACACAGATATATATCTGAAACAATATGTGGTTTAGTTTTATGCATTTTCTTAAAAGAAGATATATAGAAAATATTTGAAAAAGCCTAATGTAAAAATATTCTACAAAAAATAAGCACCTGTAGTTGTCTTTCAATCAGTGGTTCTCAACCTTGAATTCTATATTAGAATCATCTGGGAAGATTTAAAAGATTCCTGTCACATCCAGGACCAATTAAATCAGAATCTCTGGGAGTTGAACCCAAGCTTCAGTATTACTAAAATTTCCCATTGAATTTCATTTTCCAGCCTGAGTTGAGAACTGTTACTTTCAATGAAATGGGTTTCATGTGTGATAAAAATCTTAAATCCAAAATGGTTTTAGAAAACCTCCACTTAGTTGCCTTTTTAATAAAAGCCTATTATTTATACTAAGTTTTATTTAATAATAGTTAATTGTCACTTTTAGGATACTGCTGGTCAAGAGCGGTTTAGAACATTAACTCCCAGCTATTATAGAGGTGCACAGGGTGTTATATTAGGTAAGTTTTACTTTAATACACTGTTTAAGATATGGTTGTCTGTTGCAGATTGCTAGAATTTTCTATTTTCCTAGTCTTGAAAGTCAATATGTTTTTGTTTTATTTTTCTTTAGAACTACTATTATATAAAATATTTTCCTTTAGTATTAGTGATATTAAAAATTTTTGGATTTCTTTTCAGATCCTTTGGTAATTAAAAAATAAAGACCAGGTTAATTTGGTTTAAAAGCACATGTTGATGAGGACGTAATTGAGTATTAATCTATATATAGTTGGTCTGAGAGTATTAAACAAAAATTTGTAAAAAAATGCAGATTTTAGTGTAATTTGTTGAGTAGTAATGGTCCTTAATATTCCTGAGAAACTGCTTAAAATGAATATCAGTCATTTTTAGGGAGAGATCCTTTGTTTCATATCATGACTTAATGAAGCTTTGGTTTCAACCTTTTGTTAATTTGACAGTGGTTCTGTAATTTTGGATCAGCATCTCCTAAGTTTAAAACACTTTAATAAGCCCTTTATTGTAATATAAGATGATATATGATGAAAGTTATAGCAGAGGAAGACAATCAAGATCCTATCATCTAACTATATATTTTTTCAAACTTGTGGATTCTGGTCCTTGCAATAAGCAAACTAACAGAATTATAGATGATTAAATTCTTTGCTATTTTGTTGCAAATTAGAATCTAAATACTTTTTGATTTTTAGATCAACCTTTTTATCATTATGCATGGAGACAGCTGTTTGTTTTGCTTAACTTGTTTTTCAGTTATCACTCAGAGTATATTCTTATTTCTATCACTGTATGTGTTACTGCGATTGAAGCTTGTGTGTGTGTGTATGTACATGTGGTTTTCTAAGTACACCACTTGTTTCTTCCAGTTGGATCAGTAGACATTGGTTGTTTAAGCCTTGAAAGCTTAACATAAAACTGACTTGCTTTAACATTGTTGTTAGCTCCTAGCTGCATATCAGGAATATAATAACATTGCTCTTTTTCTTTTTTCTAATGCTTATGTAATACATGACTTTTACCTTTATTTCAGTTTATGATGTCACAAGAAGAGACACCTTTCTTAAACTGGATAATTGGTTAAATGAATTGGAAACATACTGCACAAGAAATGGCATAGTAAACATGCTAGTTGGAAATAAAATTGATAAGGTAAGAAGGCCTACATTTAGCATTTTGGCACTATATTTAGCTTTTCTTAATCTTTGCATTTATCTTTTAGGAAAATCGTGAAGTTGATAGAAATGAAGGCCTGAAATTTGCCCGAAAGCATTCCATGTTATTCATAGGTAGGTTTGTGAAGGACTAGCCTTTCATTATTAATGAGGTCCTTTACAATGGGGTTTTGCTAAATTTATCTCTTTAGTATATTTCTTTAGTTCATAGTTGACTTGTGTTATAAAATCTTAATAATAGAATTAGGGTCTTTACTTTTCCTTTTATAAAAATAAAATAGGATCACATTATATGAAGTCATATCTTGCCTCTGAGGCTCTAACAGCATTCAGTAAGAGCCTGGTATGGGCCGGCTCTCTTATTGGTCCCCTGTGAAAAGTTGTGCCCTGCTGGTCCATGTGCCAGCAGTATCAGCACTACCTAGAAGCTGACATATTCCCTTGAATTTCAGAGGCAAGTGCAAAAACCTGTGATGGTGTCCAATGTGCCTTTGAGGAACTTGTTGAAAAGATCATTCAGACACCTGGACTGTGGGAAAGTGAGAACCAGAATAAAGGAGTAAAACTGTCACACAGGGAAGAAGGCCAAGGAGGAGGCACCTGTGGTGGTTATTGTTCTGTGTTATAAACTCTGGGAAATTCCATCTCTTGCATATTTGATCAGATAATGACATCTTTCTGTATATAAACTAACTGCTCTTTTAGGGACCTTGCCATTTGCACCTATTTGTTTTGTATCATGGCAGTAAATATTTGCAAGAAATCCCGCTCACCGGCTTTCCCAGGTAAAATGTTATAGTAAGCATGCATAATTTGCAGTCTACAGTTTTTTATGTAACATAAAATAGATGTACTTGTATAAGTACATTTGATTTTATGAATTACATTTATCATGTAATTTAAAAATCTATCCATCCAGTATATGTTAATACAAGGTCTGCTTTTGGTCTCCTCTTTGCTTACATCCTCCTATCAGTTACTGAATTACTTGGCATGTAGAGCTTCTGGAAACACTGGGAGGTGTACAGGTATTATCACACTGGTCCTTCAGGATTAGCAAAATATGATTCCACAGCCTTTCTAGAACTTGTCCTGGCAGATTCTCTTTTAGTACTACACAAAATTCTCATTAAAGAATGTAGCCCAGGCCACTTATAATTAAATCTCTTTTTGTTTTGATGATACTTCTAAACTAGCATTGATACATTAAAGCAGTTTGGTCTTATGTTTTAATTTACTTCAATGAGTAACTTGGTTGCTTACCTGGAGTTTTTAATTTTGTGGTAGGTACATTGGATGAGTGGCCCCTTTGCACAGCCTGTTGGGTTATGCAGTGTTGACAGAATGGCAGTAAGAGCTCCCCCCCATCTTTGGTTTCACAAGAACATGAGTAGTGTGTTCATTGTGACTCATACGGTACTTACCACTTTGCAGTCCAACGCTTTTTTCCATAAATGTTGGTAGTGTTTGTCTAAGTACCTCAATTGTAGCTTGTTTAATGTTTATGAAGACCTGTATCTTATGACTTTCTAAATGTCTAGTCATTATTAAAAACCTATTTCTGTGTTTTGGGGGTGGGGTAGAAAAACTAAATGACAATTTGGAAAGGCATATTGCTTCCAGATTCTGATATGTGTGGGAAGATACTGTTGCAATGAAAACTTGATCATTTACTGTAGCAAGTAACCAATAATTTATCAAAACCAACTTGTACAGACTAATAAATCTTTTCCACAGTATTCAGTTTTCTAACCTCTTGCTCTTGTGCATTGTATCCTTTTTTACTCATGCTATTTAATTTACAATGATCCCTGATATTTTAACGTCCCCACATAAGTAGTTTGTCCTTTACCGTGGACATTATGATAATCCCTAGTGAGAGTCTCTCTATATAAAGTTGCAATGGATAAACATTTTTGTGGGTCCCTTTGCAGTACTGTGTTAATGCATTTCAGGTTGGATTCTTTCTGAAATGTATATCTTTACAGATAAAAACCTCACATTCTCCTTGGCTTACACTTGTTAAGACTACATTATATGAATTGAAGGTTTTATACATTCTGTATGTTCGTAATATAAAACACTACTATAATGTTGGAAAAAAGTAGCTAACAGGTGTACTTTTTCATGTGATATTAAAACTTGAGATTTGTGTATTTATGTGGCACCTATATTGGCCAGTTTTTTCTGTTTATTATTTCTTGTTCTTGAGTTGTAATAGTCTTTCTGTGCGTTGGATTGTTGTCTTAATTTGGTCAGAATTTGGATACACATGAGTTTCTTGAATATAATTTTTAAAAAGTAATATTGTTTGATTTATAGTGTAACCTTTTATAGTGTTTGAATAAATATAATGGCCTGCTTTCCCTACAGTCATTTGTGTAGGAAATACATGTTTCCCTTTTACTTTCACCAGCTTAGGAACATCTGAATATAGTGTCTATGTTTTCATTTTAATGTTTTGCACAAGTTTATTGCTTCACAGTGGAGGATTCATAAGTGAGGTTGTTGTAATATCTAATATCAGCCACTTAAACATCTTTTCAGAATCATTTGAAGTAGTGTTACTGAAGTGCCTTTTGCAAGTAATACAAAGTAGAACACTTAGAATATAGTCTTTTGAGTTCTAGAAGTACTGACATAGCCCTAAACAAATAAATAACTGTATTCAATTTACATTAATGGTTAACATTATTATCGAAAGCTTCTTTGGTGTCTGATGCTATTCTAAATGCAGAATTATCTCATTAAGTCTCATAGCATCCTTAAGAGATTGGTCTTCTTACTACCCCATTTTTTAAGATGAGGATACTGAGACATAAGTATGTTAGGAAACTTCCCAAAGATCACATCTCCAATCCGTGATGGAGCTGGATTCCAGTCAAGGCATTTCCCCTACCGAGCCCATACTCTTCACTGTTGCTGTCTTTACTGTGGCTAGCTACTAGCTTTTTGGTGTAACACAGGAGGATTCAGGAAGTTTCCTGTTTCTTTATGACTCTCTTTTGTTATATGTAATAGAGATATTTCAGATTTCTTGGTTATAAAGTAAATCTCACTGATGTAAACCAACTGCATAAGTCATTTAATCTAAAAATTAAGGTATGGAGTAAGTGGTCTCAGTTCTTTTATCTTCTCAGGGTGGAATGAAGATCCATGTCTTAGAAAGGTACAAAGTAAGAGGATTTATGATTCCTTAATTTCCTGTTTGTAATTGGACATGAGAAGATAAATTTAGTTTGGGAACAGCCTTTTACTCAGAATTGAAATTTGAGGGATGTTTTCATTTCTAGTACTTAATTATACTTAAACTTGGTGTAGAGTTTCTCAGTGTGGTGGAATTGGACTTAATCCTGATTCATTATAGTTTGCACATTCAGGAAGTGTACGCAGTTCCGTACTTAGTGAGGTACTGGTCCCATAGTTCATAAGAGAATTCTTACATCTGAGCTTATCCTCCCCGTGGGATAGCACAGACTTATGTCATACCCACTATCTTTAAATATAGTTTAGTGTAGACTTTTTATGACAGATTTCCAAGAATTTAAAATTTCAGGATATAGATTTATCTAGATATATATTCCCCCCACAACCGGAATATCTATCAGGTTGGAAAAGTTCGTCAACTTTTGTTTCATTATAGAGTTTTAAATTTTACTATTTTGTTGCTCACTTACTGTTTCATATTTAGAAATCAGTAATATTTCTGTTATAAAAGTGGTATGAAGTTTGCTTATGTGATTGTTGGTTCACACACACATATATTTCCAGTAGTCCTGTGAATGCCTGATTTCAGCCTTGCCCCCTCACCATCTCACACACATACACACACACACACACACACACACACACACACACACAAAGATTCTTTTTCTTTCTTTTCTAGCCTGATAAGAAATGCATGTACTTTTATTTGCATTTCTTTGGTTACTAGTGAGATTGAAAAATTTTATTTCTGGATATTTTTATTACTTTCCTTGCTCATGCGTGTTGTGGGCGTTTATTAATTGCCTGTGCAGCATCTACTTCCTGCTCTCACCACCACCATACACTGTGTCTTTGGATCCCATCCTTCCCCCATTGTCACACAGGTGGTTTGAGGGGATTGTTGCACTCTGCTCCAGGGTTGGCCCAGTGCCACCCTTCCTGTTCCTGGCCATTGTGAATGGTTCCAGAGGAGACGGCGACCCAGATACAGGCTGTTTGCAGAGGGTTCCTCAGGAGCTGTTGAAGAAGACACAGCCTTGGAGTCTGTGTGGTATAAGGATTCAAGTTCTGAACTTGCTGCGGCTTATTTTAGCTAATAGAAGAGATGACCTAAGGGCAGTACCAGGAAAGTGAGAGGGAACCTAAGCTGAAGTTTGATGCAGTCTGGAGCCTCTGGTTCCAGACTGGAAGTCAACTCTGTTTCTGTACTGTTCCCTTACATGAGCCAATAAATTCCTTTTTTGTTTAAGCCAGTTTGAATTGGGTTTTATTTTTTCTTGCAACCAAATGTATGCTGTATTTCTTATTTGTTCAATTTATTGAGTTCAATATATGGTTTATTTGCATAAGAAGAAAAAACTATTAACTTGAAAAGTCATTCTTCGTACATAACTATTAACATTTTAGTGAGGTCATTTCCATATACTTCTATGGATATATACATATGAAACTGTGTAAATGAGCATCGAATGCTATCTTAAGGACCCCTTGTTTCCTATGGTCTCTTGTCACTGGGTTTCATCACCACTGTCACAGGAACGTTCCCTCTCACCTGGAGTTAACAGACCTGCTACCTGGCCTGTGTGCTCTGTCTGTTTCTCCATGCCCCTATAATCAAATCTATAGATATTGTATTGTAAAGTCATCTGTACATTCTTTTCTGGAGTTTGCTTTTCTTACCCAATAATAGATTGTGAAAATCCTTCCAAGCCAACTTAAATACATCTAACCTGTCCGTCTGAATGATTGTACAACGTTCCATGGTATGGTGATGTACAAAATACTCAGCCATTCTACAAATGGGCATTTATTTTGATTTAGATTTTTGCCCCTGAAGATTTTGTTTCTATGGGAGAGACAGACCTAAGAGTTAGATCCATGGGCTAAACAAAATATGTAATTTTTTGTGTCTCCCTTCATATGTGTATTTTTATGTCTATACATATACAGAGAGGCAGATATGTGATATGTGTATCATAGGGCATTTTGTTAGCAACTTTTTTTTTTGAGGGGTGCATAAATCAAAATATGTATTTTTTAGCTTTGGTATATGTTGTAAATTGCTTTCTGGAAATCTGTCATAATTTCCATTTCCATTAGCAGCATGTAAGTGCATCATTTCCCCTGTATTCTCCTTTGGCAGAAAGAGGTGCTCTCATATTTTAATTTTTGCCACTTTGATCTTTGTAAGGCATAATTTCTCTGCTTTAGTTTGCATTTTCTTTGGATCTTTTTTTTTTTTTTATCTTTATAGGCTGCTTGGAGTTGCTTTTCTTTGAAATGATTGTTCAG
Source organism: Tamandua tetradactyla (assembly GCF_023851605.1). Taxonomy (NCBI): domain Eukaryota; kingdom Metazoa; phylum Chordata; class Mammalia; order Pilosa; family Myrmecophagidae; genus Tamandua; species Tamandua tetradactyla. The sequence continues at coordinate 223,283,344 of NC_135327.1, read as the reverse complement.
ATCCTTTGCTGGCTTTTATTTTGTGACTTTGTTACCAATTATCTGAGCTATTTGTATAGTACAGATATTAACCCATATGTGTATGTTACAAGCATTTTTTCTCTTGACTTCTTTGTGCTGCTTTTCCTTACAAATTATTTTTCATATTTTATAGCTCCTGAGTTTTCTCGAATAAGAAGTTTCCCCTACTCGAGTATACATAGGTTTCTTAATTTCAAATTAATTTATTTTAGTTCTTTGATGCATTGAGTTTGGAATACCACTTTTATCCTAGATTAAATTCCCATAAATACTGGAATAGACTTTAGACCTCTCAGTTCCAGTTGTAGAGACTCTTTTGACCATGAAAAGTAATATATTCATGTAATTGGGTTGGGGTTTTTTTTGGGTTTTCGGTCCTATGTAGTTTTTTTGTGTGTGTTTTTTTTAATGCTTTAAAAAATATTTCTAGAAGGGCTCCATGGGTTTCATCAGATTGCCACATTGGCCTGGTAAAACAAAAATTCTGATGATAGTGATTTTAGAATATGTTTTATGACTGGTAAGGAAAGTCCTTTCTTACTCTTTTCAAAATTTTTTTATATGAGTCTGAAGGATCACTTTATCCTTTGCCCATTTTTCCATTTTGTAGTTCCTTCATTTTTTAATATATTGATAGGAAGGAGTTTGCTTTTTTTAAAAATGTGATTTGGATACTAATCTTTTGTCAATAATGCATGTTTATGGTATCTTCTCCCAGCCAGTGACTTGTCTTTTGAATTTGTTTGGAATTACATAAAATTAAAAAAATGTCTTAAACCAAAATTTAATGATTTTACTCACTTTTTTAAAAATTGGGATTTTAATTGAAATTGTATGATATTTCTTCATTAATTGTGGGAAAATTGTTAATGGTATGACCATTCAGGTACATGGAATACCTTTCTGTTCACTCAGATTTTATACTGTTTTTCAGTATTTTTTGCTTTTTGTATGTCATGTATTTTTTTTTTAATTGATAACATACAAACATTCCATATATGGTTTACAATCAGTGGCTCACAATATCATCACATAGTTGTGCATTCATCAATCACCACAGTCACTTTTCAAAACATAAAAAAGAAAAAGCTCACTCATACCATATCCCTTACCCCTCTCATTGACCATTAGTATTTTAAAAATAACAGTAGTATTTTAAAAATTTACAAAAATCATTCGTAGGATTTTTATTTGTGTGAATAGAATTATTTCTTTTTTCCTTTTCAGAATCTTCCTACTGATTGCTAATAAAGAAATACTTAACTTTTCTAAGTCTGTCTTATATCCAGCTATCTAATCAATTTCTTCAATTTGGTACTTTTAGGGTTTCTTTATTTTTCTAGGTAAAATAAAACTACAGTTTTGTAATTTTTAGATATTTATATATTTATGTAGAGGAAATAGCTGGCATCTCTTGTTTCTGATACCATTTCGAATCTGTTCCCTGACAGGGCATTTGCAGAAAACCTTTCAAACCTGCTAAGGCCAGCACGCCCCAGCCTCTGGGGTCAAAGCTGTAGTGAGGTTGGGCTATTTGGTTTCTGTTCTTGTGCTAACTTTATTTTTGTAAGATTCATTAAAAAAAAAACAAAAAACTGGGGAGATTTTGATCTTTTTTTCACTCTGGAATACTTCGTTTAAAAAAGGGGTATTCTTTCTTTATCGTCAGTTTGCTAGATGTCAGTATAGTTGCTGAGTGTGTTTCCTCATGGAATCAAATGGAGTTCATACCTCAGCCCAGCGACTTCTCTGCTATTTGATTTTGCTTCACTTCACCCTCGCGGGCCTCAGCGTTTTCATACTGAAGACGGGGGAGAGTAACATCCTCCACAGCTGCATTGGCTGGTGAGGGTTCCAGCCCCTTAGAGCACGGGGGTCGGGGGGGCCTGACTGCGCTTCAGCATCAGGGGCTGTTGGTGTGAGGGACTGCACCTTGGGCCGTGGCTGTTCCCTTGGCCTGTAAGTTGATCTTGATAATTCACACAGAAAATTTTTTTAGGTTTAAATTTTTTTCTGAAATAAAGTTGGAAATACTAATTTAAATCTTTTTCTGAGGTTGAAATTTCTCATTCCACCTGTGTATATGTGTATTTTCTTTTGCAAATGGTTTGTGTATGTGGTCTTTTTAATGATATTTTTGTTACTTTAGATGAGACAAGAAAATAGTTTAGAAAAGGTTGCTGGAAATAAATGATACAGTCATCTCCAAGGAGAGAGGAAGAGCAGATGAATGGAAACATGATAGCGGCTGAGAGCACTGCCAGGTGCATGTCATTGTGTGGAGCTGACTAGTGCCAACACCCTCACCTCACACTCCATGGCTGGCCCCAGGCTTCAGCAGCCTGCAGTGCACACTTGTAACAGCAAGTCTATGCGTTCAGCATGCCATATCAAGAATAGTGACTTCTGTCCTATTAAGATTCATGTTTCATTAGCCGTATTTTCTTCATTAGGAATTTAAAACTAGTTAAACATTCCTGTGAGTCACACTTATACCCCCCCTTTTTTTTTTCAGTTAAACACACAACCAACATTCAAGGTTCTGTAAAAACAACACCAACAAATCTTACAGTACCAGGTACACTGCATCACCAAGTATATTTATAAGCATATCTGTTTTTAGTTACCTCTTGCACAGTTATCTTTTTCCATTAATGATGATGTTATTAAAAGGGTTTCAGGATTATAATACCAGTAGAACCACTGGCCACAAAACTACAAAAAAAAAGGTTGAAATTTATCTGTGCTCTTTATTGTTACATTGGTCTCACTGTGGGTCTATAGTCAGGTGTTCAAATTACTTGAACAAATTCTTATTTCTATAAAACCTGTGGCTTTATTATCAGTTGGCTATAATTTGAGTTCAGTTGTTTTTTTTTGGTTTTGCTTGTATGCAGTTTTAGGGTTTACTTTTTTTCATTCCTTTTAGTAATTAATGTTTTGATATTTAAAATGTTTATGTTGTTCAAAAGTCAATACTATATAAATGTTGTATTGCCATTCCTGCCTACTCCATCCAGTTCTCATATCCTCCCTACATAGTCATCATTAGGTTCCTCTTTATTTCTCCTCCATTTCTTTTGCCAAATTATGCAATAATTTGTTTCTAGTGTTTTGTAATTATAAGTAAAGCTGCAATAAATGACTTTGTGTATATGTTGTTTTGTATGTCTAGAGGTGTGTTAGTTTGCAGGCTGCCAGAATGTGATACACCAGAACTGGAACAGCTTTTAAAAAGGGGAACTTAAGCAGTTAGAAGTTTATAGTTTTAAGGAGGTGAAAGTGTCTACATTGAGACACCAACAAGAGGTTACCTTCAGTCAAGAAAGGCCTGTGGGTCAGGAACACATCTGTCATCTGGGAATTTGGGGCTGGCATCTGCTGGTCCCTTGCTCCTGGGCTCTGTCGCTTTCAGCCTCTGTGCCTGTGGGAGTCCCTTACTTGGCTTCTCTAGGGTTGGCTTTCATCTCTTGGCTTCCTTTGGCTCTCTCCAGGTTCCGGCTTGCTTAATATCTCATGGTGGTGTCTGCTGGGCTCCAAGCACCTCCAACCTTTCATGTCTCTGTTCTCTTTGTGTCCACATCTGTGTCAGCTCTGCTGTGTAGTTTCAGCTGAGGCTCTGTCGTTTCTTCTTTTGTTTCTGTCAGCTCGGCTTTCCACAATGTCTCTTTTAAAGGATTCCAGTAAGCTAATCAAGACCGACCTGGAATGGGTGGAGTCACATCTTCATCTAACCAAACATTCCACCCGAAATTGGGTGGGTCACATTTCTGTGGAGATAATCTAATCGAAACTTTCCAACCTACGGAATTAAATCAGGATGAAAAGAAACAGCTACCTCCCCAAAACTGACTTGGAATTAAAACATGACTTTTCTGGGGTATATAATACTTTCAAACTGGCACAAGAGGTTAAATTCCAAAAGCAATCTTTAGAACAATCTTTTTGAGATGTAGTTTCCATGTAATAAGAGGAAGTCACCACCACAATTAAGATACAGAACATATCCATTACCCAGAAAATTACCTTGTACTTTGCTTGGTTTCCTTGCTTAACTTGCACCTATACTACACCTGACTGCCTGGAGCTTTTGGGGCATTCTCCAGGCAGATTTACTCTGGTTTCTCTTGCATTTCCTATCAGTATATTCTAGACTTCATTTTTCTCTTTTATCCACTAGATATCTGTCTTCTTCATTTTGCATAAATCTATAAATATATAATGATATTCTTCACTTCTTTCCTATTAAGATTTATTCTTAAGTTTCATTAATTGAAGGAATTGAATTTAATTCCTTTAATTAACATGGTCTTAAGGGGGCCTTAAGAGCTAATTCATATGCTTTGTGTATGTACCCTTCTAAACAAAAAGCAGTTGTCTTTTAACTCTGGAGTTTATTTTTTTTTTACATTGACAAAGTTCTTAATCTTTACATTTATGGCTTTTGGATTCCCTTTTAGTTTAAGGAGAAACCCATCCTAAGGCAATATAGATATTATAAGTTTTCTAGCATTTTCATAGTTTTATTGTTTGCTTGTCTTTACATTTCGTGGTATGAAATCCATCTAGAATTTATTCTGTTTATAGAGTGAGGTGGGCCTACATTTATTTTTTTCCCAGGCTGATAACAAATTATGCCAATAAAATATATTAATTTACCCTATCTCCACTGAATAAAAAATTCCATAAATTATTGATGTATACATACAACAAGAATTTATTTCATTCCTCCTAATTGCCAGGCACTGTTCTAGACCGTAGACATATAGTGGTGAATAAATCAAAGTCAACACCTTCATATGATTTATGTGCTATGATGAGAAACTTAGAGTAAACAAATGATTTTTTTTTTAATTGCAATGAAAGAAAATCGATCAAAGAGGATAAAAGAGGAAGTCAGGGTCAAGTAGGTGACATTTGATCTGAGGCCCGAGTGAGCAAGCAAAGATCCTGCTATGCATAATCTGGGAGATGAGCATTCCCAGCAGAGGGACCAACAAGTGTGAAAGGGCCTGAGTAGACCCAGATTGTAGATTCAGGGACCAGCAAGGCCAGTGTGTTTGGAGAGAGTGAGTTGCAAAGTGGTTGAAAAGAAGGAAACGGGTCGGATCATGTAGGATGTTGGAAGCTCTAGTGAAGTGCTTTGATTTCATGCTGAGTGGTGGGAAGTCACTGGAGATCTTAAATGAAGGAGTTGTTTCAGGATTATGGTCAGATGTCTATAACAGATAACTCAAAATAAATAGTTGTTAACTTGCAAGGATTTATTCACTTATATGGGAGAAGTCCAGAAGTAGCATTATAAGACTGTTGGTAGTGGTTCCATTGACCTTTCTGTCCCTAGGCTTACATCCTCATGTCCCAAAGAGGTTGCTAGTGCTTGTCATATCCACATGTCAGGCACCAGGAAAGAAAGACTAAAGTTCGTTATTTCCTGACTGGGTCAGCTCCCGTATAGGGAGCCTTCCTGGGGACTTATGTAATACATGTGTTCTCATTTATTTAATTGAAAACAATCAACTCACCACACCTAGCTGTAAGGGCAGCTGGAAAATCTAGTCTTGGCTAGGCACATTGCTGTTTTATGATAGTATAAAAGTTATGCTTGTAAGGAAGGCGGGGAAAATGGCTATTGGATAGATAATTACCAAACTTTGTCACAGAATATAATCTGATGGATGTTTCAGAAAATTGTTTGAGCTACTTGGGGACAAGAGTAAGCAGGGAGACGAGTAAGGAAGCTGTTGAAAGGTCTAGGGAACAGATGATGGAAGCTTAGACTAAGGGTGGTAATCGGGAAGACAGAAATAATCGCATCCGAGAGATATTCTGAAAGATACAATAAGACTTGCTAATGGATTAGATTAGGAAGATAAGGAGAAGGGGAATGAAAGGATGATTCCTGGCTGTTGAGCACAGGCAACTGGGTAAATGGTGTTCCATTATGAGATAAGAAATACCAAGGGAGAAAAATAATAAATTTTATTTTGGACTACTAAATTTGAATTGCTTGTTGGAGACTCATGAGGAAATTATGAATAGAGATTTGAGTATAAAAATCTGGGATTTAGGGGGAGACGAGATATGGAAATATACATTTGAGAATCAACAGGACAGATGGAATTTAAATGAGATACATATGAGATGACCGAGGGAGAGAATATAAAGAAGAAAATGCTAAGTACTGAACTGTAGGACCCTTCACTATTTGTACACTAAGAGGGAGAGCCAGCAAGAGAGACTGGGAAGGAGTTGCCTGAAAAGTCAAGTTTGTGGAATCCTGGAAATCAACACAATGAAAAGTTTCAAGAAGGGAATGGTCAATAGGAATGTCAATGCTTATTGAAGGCTTCCTGGTGGGTTAGCATTTTCTTTCTTTTTTTTTAAATTTATTTTATTGTTTAAACTTACCAACATACAAACACAAACATTCTTACCATATGCTCATTCCATTCTACATATATAATCAGTAACACAACATCATCATGTAGTTGTATATTCATCATCATTTCTTAGAACATTTGCATCAATTCAGAAAAAAAACAAAACAGAAATTCATATATATCATACCCCTTACCCCTCCCTTTCATTGATCACTAGCTTTTCAATTTACTAATTTATTTTGATAGTGTTCCCCCTCTTATTTATTTTTAATCCATATGTTTTACTCATCTGTCGATAAGGTAGATAAAAGGAGCATCAGACACAAGGTGTTCACAATCACAGTCACATTGCGAAAGCTATATCATTATACAATCATCTTCAAGAAACATGGCTACTGGAACACAGCTCTACATTTTCAGGCACTTTCCTCCAGCCCTTCCCTTATACCTTAATTAAAAAGGTGATATCTATTTAATGTGTAAGAATAACCTTCAGGATAACCTCTCGACTCCGTATGGAATCTCTCAGCCATTGACGCTTTATTTTGTCTCATTTTGCTCTTCCCCCTTTTGGTCAAGAAAGGTTTCTCAATCCCTTGATGCTGAGTCCCAGCTCATTCTAGGATTTCTGTCCCACATTGTCAGGAAGGTCCAACACCCCTGGGACTCATGTCCCACGTGGAGAGGGAAAGGGGGGTGAGTTTGCTTGTCGTGTTGGCTGAGAGAGAGAGAGAGAGAGGCCACATCTGAGCAACCAAAAAGGTTCTCTTGGGGGTGACTCTTAGGCCTAATTTTAAGTAGACTTAGCCTATCCTTTGCGGGGTTGAGTTTCATGTGGACAGACCCCAAGATTGGGGGCTCAGCTTATTGCTTTTGTTGTCCCCACTGCTTGTGAGAATATCAAGGATTCTCCACTTGGGGAAGTTGAATTTTCCCCCTTTCTCACCATTCCCCCAAGGGGACTTTGCAAATACTTTTTTATTCACTGTTCAAATCACTCTGGGTTTTATTGGGGCATCACTCTGGGCTGGGCAAACCTACAAAATCTCATGCCCTACTCAAGGTTCCATGTACTATGGTGTTCAATTAAGCTGTCCACATAAGTTAAATGAAATGCAGTAGTCAAAATATAAATTTTGTGCCAAATAAACATTTTTTGCTTTAGTCTCACTCAGCATTTTCAAAATGCTTTATATGTATTAAATCACAGACTACTTCCAAAACCTACCGTACAATTTAGTATTGTTGTAGTATTGTCTTTTTCAAATAAAGAAAGATTGGCATGGGGAGCTAAGGGTTTTGCTAAAGTTCTCACAGCTGATTCAAGACCAGCAGTTTGGCCCCAGAGTAGGAAGTGCTTTTAAATGCTCTACCCTCTTACCAAGAATGGAGACCTTAGAAGAAGAGAATCACACTGGATTTGCAAGACAGAGGCCATTGGTGATGGTGGAAGATATTAGAGGTGTGGTGGGATGAAAGCCTATTGGGAGTGAGTTAAAGAGAGAATGGGAGAGGAGGAAGTGCAGACAGAAGAGGCAATTCTTTACAACCTTGTGCTGGAGCAGAATAGTAACTGGAAGGGTGAGTGGACTAGGGAGAGGGAGAATGGAAGATACTACAGAATGTTTGCATGTGATGGGAATAATCAAGAGCAAGAAAGGTCATGAAAAGGAGACTTTATAGGAACAAAGTCCTTGAGTAGGTGAGAAGGGATGAGATCCTGCGCATGAGTGGAGGGAATGGCTTTAGACAGGAGCAGAGAGAGCTCAGCTCCTGAACTAGATAGGAAGCCATACAAGCACAGATGTGGACAGGCTTGCAGGTTTGGGAGTGAGTGTAAGTAAGAGTTTTCTTCTGATTGCTTCTGTGAAAAACAAGATAATCACTCAAGTCCCAATAGTAGGAAGGTTTGAGTAAAGAGAAAGAAAACAATCGTCTAGGAGAGTGGGAAAGAAAGTTTATTATGGAAACATAGAATTGGCAAGCAGTGTGCCAGGGGATCATTTGAGAGCTTGGGTGAACAATCAGAAGAGGCTAGTTTGGTGTTTTTCTCCAGGCATGTTCAGCTGAGGACCCAGGTAGGCGAAAAACTGAATTTAACCGAGCTTCCATCTTCCCAAGGGAGTGAAATGGGGGATAGATGCACAGGTGATCTGAGGGTGAATGCAAGGAATGAACATGATGTGGATGCACTATGGAATCTAAACTGGAAATGGGAGGTTTGGGGGAAAGTAAGGCAAAAGGGAAATTGTGAATGAGGAAAAAAGCGGTAGAACCAAAGTATGTTTATTCCTAATGGGATCATGGAAATTGGTGTGGCGAGTGAACTGGAAAGACAGGCAAAGCAGGAGATGCTTGACACTGAGATTAGGTGGATCATGAGCATTTCTTCAATCAAAGAATATGTTCCCACGTGTTTTGGATTCTGTTTCTAGAGTCTCTTCTGTTATATGACATAGTCCTGTGCCAAAATCATAACCATTTTGGTTTATAGTAGATTTATAAATCAAGTTCTCCCCCTCACAATTTTTTTTCAACCACTAGTATCTTGGCAATCATTATATCTAGTTACAAAATAAAGTCCTTTGGAATTCTGACAGCAGCTGCTTAAATTTATATATTAGAGTTCCTTTGTTTAAGCCCTATTTCCTTCATATAGGTGTAGGTATTTTATTAATTTTTAGTAATATAATACCAAAATTATATGTATCAATTTTAAAATTTCCATTTCTCATTTTTTCTGAAATAAAGAAAAATTACATTTATATTTATTTTATAAGCATTTTATTAAATTTGCTATTAATGCTTATCTTTTTTTCTTTATTACATAAGTTGTGGGTTTATAGAGCAATCATTCATAAAATACAGCTTTTCATATACCACACTATTATTTAACACCTTAAACTGATGTTGTACATTTGTAACAATGGATGCTAGCACATTTTTATAATTGTCCTTTTTTTGCAGCTTTTTAACTTTTTAAATTGTATAATATGACATACATACAAAGCAAAGAAAAAGAAAAGCAATAATTTTCAAAACTCTCTTCAACAAGTAGTTACAGGACAGTTCCCAGAATCTGTCATGAACTACCATTCCATCATCTCAGATATCTCCTTTTAGCTGCTCCAGAACATTGGAGGCTAGAAGGAATATTTTTTTACTCATCACAATCGACTTTTTTTTCTTTTTTTTGGTGAAACATAACATATATACAAAAAAGCAATAAATTTCAAAGCGCATTGCAGCAATTAGTTGTAGGACAGATTTCAGAGTTTGGTGTGGGTTGCAATTCCATAATTTTAGGTTTTCACTTCTAACTGCGCTAAAGTAACCGGAGACTAAAGGAGATATAAATATAATGATTTAGCAATCATACTCATTTATTAAACCCTACTTTCTCTGTATAACTCCACTATCATCTTTGATCTTTCTCCCACTCTTTATGGGTATTTGGGCTATGCCCATTCTAACTTTTTCATGTTGGAAAGGGCTGTTGATAATATGGGATAGGGAGATGGAACTAGTCGATGTTCTGTAGAGGCTGGCCCCTCTGCATTTCAGGATTTATCTGGTCCAGGGACCCATCTGGAGGTTGTAGGTTTCTGGAAAGTTACCCTAGTGCATGGAACCTTTGTGGAATCTTATATAATGCCCTAGATATTCTTTAGGATTGGCAGGAATGGTTTTGGTTAAGGTTTGCAAGTTATGATAGGTAGCAATGTCCAACTGAAGCTTGTGTTGGAAGCTCCAGAGTAGCTTTTTGGCTATTTGAACTCTATAAACCACTGATACCTTATTTGTAACACTTTCCCGGAATTTTTTCAGGATGGCATTGTTGACCCATGGTGCCAGGGCCAGACTCATCCCTGGGAATCATCTTCCATGTCCCCAGGGAGACTTTCAACCCTGGATGTCATGTCCCATGTCAAGGGGAGGGCAATGGTTTCACTTGCACGGTTGGATTTAGAGCAAGAGAAGCCACATCTGAGCAACAAAAGAGGTCCTCCAGAAGTAACTCTAAGGCTTACCTATAGGTAGGCTAAGCCTCTCTGCTGCATACATAAGCTTCACAAGCGCAAGCCTAAGATCAAATGCTTGGCCTATTTATTTGGATGTCCCTAATATTTGACCAGTAAACAGGGTTTCCTGGTGGTAAAGTTTAATAGTTCCATATTTTTTCTCCCATCCCTCAAGGGACTCTGCCAATACTTTTTGACTATCTGCATACTCTGGGATGTATCCAGATATTACATTAAGCTATACATGATTAAAGGCTCTCATTCTTTTTCTGGGATTCCTGTGTTTGGATTGTTTTAATGATCTATCCAGACAGGTTGAGTTAGATTATGTGCTACAGAAAATTTAGGTCCTGAACAAAATAAGCCTTTCTTCCTTTGGTCTCAAAGAGGAGATGAAGTTCTAAAATACAGGCAATGTCGTCCTTAACCCCTGTATTCAAATTACCTTAATCCCGACCTAATCAGCTTTGTTCTTATCTCTAAATACCAGGTTATACATATATAAAACAGGCCCTCAAAATTCAGAAATAAAAACTACTGTTCCGGACTAAATATGCTGCTATAAGAGCTTACAATCTAGGCCCCAATTTTCTTATAAATATTTTCTAAATGAGATCATGCAATATTTGTGCTTTTGTTTTCTGGTTTATTTTGCTTCACCAAATGTCCCACAGGTTCATTCACAATGTTGCATGCCTCACAACTTTGTTCCTTTTTGTGGCAGCACACTATTCCATCATATGTGTGCACTAGAGCCAATCTACTTCTCAGTGCATCTCTCAGCCACTTCCGTCTACTGGGCCTCCTTTATAACCTCCAAAGCCATCAGTCTTTCAGTGCTATCAATTTTGGATAATTTCATTGTTCCCAAGCAAAAGATGACCAATAATCACACCCTCACCAAATAGAAAATCCAAATCTCCCTTTAACACTTGTCCCTCCCCCCATTATTTACCCCTGGTATTGCTGCAGTACTGTTGATGTTTTCCTGTTAAACATAGTTCATAGCATGCAACAGCAGTTTCCCCCCATACCCCGAAATGATACACTCTTTGTACAAGATTCATATCTTTGCAGTAGTTCATGCAAGAACTTATTTATATTTCTTATGTTAATCAGTGTGACACATGGGTCTATACAACCCCTTTTAATCATGGAACCCTATACATTTTAAGCCTTAACTTCCCATTCCCTATTTCTACCCCATCCCCTGGTAACCTATATTCTAGATTCTGACTCTTTGAGTTTGCTTATTCCAATTATTTCAAATCAGTGAGAGCATATAATAATTTTTCTTTTGTGTATGGCTCATTTCAATCAACATGATATCTACAAGGTTAATCTATAATGTTGCATATATCAGGACTTCATTCCTTTTTTTTTTTTGCTGAATAATTGTATGAATAAACGACATTTTTTTAATCCACTAATCAGTTGATATACACTTGGGTTGCTTCCATCTTTTGGCACTTGTGAATAATGCTGCTGTGAACATCAGTGAGAAAATATCTGTTTGAGTCACTGCTTTCAATTATTTTGGGTATATACTGCATAGTGGGGTTGCTGGGTCATATGGGTGTTCTATACTTAGCTTTTTGAGGAGCTGCTAAACTCTTCCACTGTGGCTGCACCATTTTACATTGTCACCAGCAATGAATGCGTGTCGCTATTTGTCATGGTGAGGTTCATGTGTCAGTTTGGCCAGGCAGTGGTGCCCATTTTTCTGGTTGGTCAAGTGCTGGCCTGTCTGTTGCTATGAAGGCATTTCATAGAATTAAATCATGATCACGTTGGCTGCATCCACGTGATGATTGCATTTGTCATTAACCAAAGAGACTGACTTTTGCAATGAGTGACGTTTAATCTAATCACTGGAAGCCTTTTAAGGAGGATTCAGAAGAGACAGACTCTTTTCCTGCTTCAGCCGGTGAGCTTCTCCTGTGGAGTTTGTCCAGACCCTTCATTGGAGTTGTCAGCTTCACAGTCTGCTCTACAGATTTTGAACTCTACGTTCCCATGGCTACATGAGACACTTTCATAAGCTTTTTATCTATGGATATTTCCTGCTGATTCTGTTTCTCTAGAGAACCCTAGCTAATACATTATTTCGCCTCATGCTCTCTAACACTTTTATTTTCCATATTTTTACTAGCAGTCATTCTAATGGATGTGAAATGATATCTCATTGTGGTTTTGATTTGCATTTCCCTGATGGCTAATGAGGTTGAGCATTTTTTCATATGCTTTCTTGCCATTTGAATAAATTCTTTGGAAAGATGTCTTTGTAAGTCTTTTGCCTATTTTAAAATTGGGTTGTTGTGTTTTTGCTGTTAAGTTGAAGCATTTCTTTATATATTCTGGACATTAAGCCTTTAGTGGATATGTGGTTTTCAAATATTTTCTTCTGTTGTGTAGATTGTTTTACTTTCATGAAAAATCCTTTGAGGACAAAAGGTTTTTAATTTTGATGAGGTCCCATTTATCTATTTTTTTTCTTTCATTGTTTGTGCTTTAGGTGTAAAGTCTAGAAACCATTGCCTAACACAAGGTCCTGAAATTGCTTTTGTACGTTTTCTTCTAGGAGTTCGCTACTTCTGGCTCTTATTTTTAAGTCTTTGATCCATTTGAGTTAATTTTTATATAAGGTTTGAGGTAGGGGTCCTCTTCCTTCATTTTTTTTTTTTCAAATGGAGACCCAGTTTTCCAAGGACCATTTGTTGAAGAGACTATTGTTTCCCAACTGAGTGGTCTTTGTTCCCTTGTCAAAAATCAGTTGGCCATAAATATGAGGGTTAATTTCTGAGCTTTCAATTTAATTCTGTTGTTCTATTTATCTGTCCTTATGCCAGTGCCATGCTGATTTGATTAGTGTGGCTTTGGGACAGGGAGGTTTAAGTCCTACAACTTCATTCTTCTTTTTCAAGACGTCTTCAGCTATTTGGGGTCCCTTACCCTTCCATATAAATTTAATGATTGACTTTTTTGTTTCTACAAAGAAGGTTTTTGGGATTTTGATTGGGATTGCATTGAAATAGTAAATCGCTTTGGGTAGATTTGACATCTTAACATATTCTAGTCTTCCAATCTTTGAACTGGAATGTCCTTCTATTTATTTAGGTCTTCTTTGATTTCCTTTTGCAGTGTTTTATAGTTTTCTGCTTACAAGTCCTTTATGTTCTTGGTTAGATTTATTCCTTGATGTTTGATCCTTTTAGTTGCTATTGTGAATGGATTTTTTTCTTGCTTTCTTCTTCCAATTGTTTTATTGCTTTGGTATAATAAAACTACAGATTTTGGGGTGTTGTACCCTGCTACTTTGCTGAATTTATTTATTAGCTCTAGGAGCTTTGATGTGGATATTTCAGGATTTTATGTATATGGAATCATGTCATCTACAAATAGGGAAAACTTTACTTCTTCCTTTACAATTCGGATGCCTTTTATTTCTTTTTCTTTCCTAATTTCTATGCTAAGAACTTTAAGAACAATGTTGAATAACAGTCGTAATAGTGGTCATCCTAATCTGTTTTAATAGTGTGACTTCTTTCCTAGATTCCTAATCATATATGCAAATAAAGATAATTTTGTTCCTGATTTGATGATAATAGTTTTCAGTATTTTTACCTTTTAATGTAACATTTGCTGTTTTTCTTTTATTTCAAGAAACAGTCATTACCATTTTCTCATATTGATTTAGTTTTATTATTTTAATAATTTACTTCAATTTTATTTGGAGTGACAGTTGGATTTTTCCAAAAAATTCACACCTGAGAAATTTTTGCCACCTGTGGATATAATCATGTTTTTGTTGTTTGATTTAATATAAGGAATTACATTGAAGGTTTCCTATTGTAAAGCCATCCTCATATATTTTTTGAATAAATCGTACTTGTCTATATTGTATTTTTCTTCAGTACACTGCTAGATTCAACTTATGTTTATTATAGTGCTTGCACCTGTAAGCTACTTGAAGGCATAGACAGGGCCTTGTAAATTGATTTAGCTTCAGCACCTAGAACAAGGGCAGCCAGTATACTGTCATGTTCCCTGTACAACTCGAGGTTGTACATTTATTTTTAACATTTTATTTTAAAATAACAGTTTCACAAGAAATTGCAAAGATAGTACAGAGAGGTCCCATGTACTCTTACTCAATTGCAATGGTATCTAAAGGCCATGACAAAATTCCCCATCCTTTATTTGTGAGGGACATCCACTGCTTGCTTGGCCCCCAGCGATTACCACCTCAGATGATGCCATCCCAGCCCACAAGTTCGCTGTTGTAGATGAGCGTCCCTCAAATGACATCACCCCAGCCCATGACCTCATCACTGAGGGGGAGTTTGCCTCCTGTTCAATCTACCACAGGAGCTGGATGGAGTACAGGACTTACAGCATTACTTGGAATTATACCCCATAGAGATTGCCATCCTTAAAACCTGCAGAACTGTAAGTCACACCCTTTACATTTGTCAACTTGCACTGAGATCAGCAAATCCCTATGGGTTAGTTAAGTCATGTCTTTGTAACCATTCAGATAACAATTCATGCCTATCTGGAGAGCCCTCCCTGACTTCCTCTTCTTGTATGAAAGCAGAGGACTTCTTGCTCCATAGCCCCAGCTGAAGGGTTCCCTACACACAGTATCATGGGTACCCCTTACCAAAATTTCCACCTTCCCTATCCTTCTCCCCACAATACCTGACCCACCTTCTTGGGCATATTTACCCAACAACATTTTCACCAATTGGCCATATGGCTGAAACTATTTCTACACAGCCTTTCAAGAAACCTATACTTTGAGGGATGCACTGCTTGGCTTCTACTGAGGTTCTGATCTAGATGTTCAATACTTCCTCTTCTTTTCTCTGCCTCTACTGGATAGGGACTGGTTCATGGCCCTGGGTTTATGCAAGATAGCCAGCACCCTTGGAGGGAGCCTCTCTGCCCAAATGGGCCAGCCAAGTCCCCTTATTATTAGGACTGTGAGTCCTGGCTGGGGTCATGTCCCTGCAACAACAAACAGGTATCTTCCAGGCCAGTTAACAATTGTCAGCCACAACAGCCCACCGGATGCAACTGCTCCCCCAGGCCCTGGGCTTCATCCAACAATAGCAGATGGTCTTTGACAATAGACTAGTATTGGATTATCTGCTGGCTAAGGAGTGGGGACTCTCTGCTTTAACTAGTATGGCCTGTTACGTGTACATCAACAACTCAGGGCAAGTCCAATACAATTTATAAAAGGTGCAGTAACAGAGGCACATTATTAATATCATCAACACCTTTGTTAAAATGTATAATTCCTCCAAAACATTCAATACCTTCATGCCCACCTGGGACATTTTCTCATGACTGAGTCCCACTTGCTGGGGATATTGACTCTGCCAGGCTTTCCAATTCCTAGCCATAGGAATAGTTCTGACTCTGATTATGGGGCCCTTATTTAGACAGATCATTCAAGCCATAATGAACAGCTTAAGCATATCCTTAAATGTCTTAACTACTCAGCCCACAGCCATCTTGAAAAACGATGCCAAGGCACCACAGGGTGGGTTGTGATGACGTGAAGTAAATTATATTTGGTGCCTTGTCATCTGGCCTGGCCTAGTCATAAGTTCCCCTTTTGAGCCGCGCCCCCCCCCCCCCCCCCATCAGCCCTGCCCTGGGCATCACTGCAGTTAGCGAAGCATGTGCCTCCATATGGTCTGGGTGATAACAGCTGCGTTCAACTTCCCCAAATGGTCCACCTCTGCCTTTGGCACCGCAGACTTTAAAGCTGCCAAATCTCCAGCATCAGCAGGTAAACCCCGCTCCTCCCCTTTGGGTCCCAATAAAGGTGACAGCCTGGGGCCGTTATCTTCTTCCTCCCCACCCCTCCACTGACCCTTGCAGGAGCCCAGGCCAGGTAAGTCCTGGGCCCCTTCTCTCTCCCGTTACAGGCCTTTGATCTAACAAAGCCAACCTTGCATTCCTTTTCAGCTCTCTGGCTATCTGGGTTTGCTTCACATCACCCTAGGAACTTCCACATGACCTTCCAAACGCTGGGGTCGGATCAAAGGCAGGTGAACCGAATCGTGAAAACGTTACTTTCAGACACAAATTTGATAGATGAGGTCCTTGCTGAAGCATCCAAAAGGAAGGACATGGAAATGCCAGAATTCACCTGCTTTCCACGATTAATATACAACCACTGGAAATCTGATCTCCAAAGATGAATATCATTTGTAAAAATTTTATCTTAGACTTTGAGTGCACTTTTTTCCTGGGTCAAAATCCACACTACGTCGTAGCGTTCTTTTGTAGAAAAGGCACATTGTTTTGCTTTGCTGATAATAGATAAAATGCTCTTTGGAAGTGAATTTACTATTCTATTTTTGCTCTGAAATTTGCCCATTTCTAATGCTAGGATCACATGACTTAGGAAAGGACTTGAAATTTGAGAGACAACAATACGAAAACTAAGGGAGGATTTAACATTTTCATCCAGTATGTTGTAGGGTGGTGGCCATGAAGCCTCAAAGATCAACTTCAGCTTTTTATTTTCAAATTTGTGAAAGTTAGCTGTTAGATTTGTGAAGCACAAACACAGGGCAGAATTGTAGCCTATCATGTCAGCATATTTCTCTGCATAGTTATGTTTGAGGAACATGACTGATGGTACAACTAAATCCAAGTAATCAACCACTAGAATGAGAGTCTATATTTTATTGCTTTCAGTTGCCTGTTTGAATGTGCTCCTAATGTGCTATGTAATATGGTTATCAAAAATTGAATTAGTTATTTTTAAAAGATAATTATATATCAAGAAGAATGGTTCTTTATTCTAAGAAATATTTGTGGTCATTTGGTTATTTTATTTTTAATAGTCAAATAAAAGAGGAAAGGTAAGGTTTAAAGGTGTAATGGTAGAATCGATGTTTCTGAATGAGATTCTCCAGTTTTCCAGGAGGTGGCAGCAGCTCTTAAGTAACCTGAGAGATCTTGCCAGAAAGGTCATACTCAAAGAATAGACACTGTCTCATTTGTAACTTTTACCGCCTGTACTTTCTTTCGCCGCTTTTTGCTTTCTTGTCACTTTTTTCTTTTTTTTAGCAAAGTTCAGCCACAAATCACGTTTTTATGAAGTCTGATCCTTTCTGTTCTGAAATGGCCTACTTATGCTGATGTCAACAGACAGACTTTACGACAGTCCTCGGGCCAAGATTTTAGTTGAGCAAGGACAGTGGTTGACTTGGCTGAATGTGGAGGATATGAAAGCATGCTTGATCTGCATTTTTGAGGGGAGGGTTGTTTCCTTCCTAGGGTATTCTTGTATCTTTTTTTTTCTTTCCTGTATCTTTAAAAATAGACGTTTCTGGAGATTGAACAGAGGTGTTATAGATAAAATGAGGATGGTATCAGTATTTTGTAAAGCTGCATTAATTTAGAACTTGAAAATAATTTATTATTTACTTTTATATTTTTGCTTTAAAGCTATTTTAGAGTTTAAAGATGAAATTATACTAGGCTCCGTTTTGTGAGGAATGAGAGCTGTTTTCTGGAAACAGTTAAAAAAGGGGGATGGGGATTTTAAATTGCACTTCATTTTCTACCAAACTTTAAAAACTAAAATGTTCGCTGATTTTGCTTCCAAAATACATTTAATTCTAATGGGCGCCCTTCTCCACGTGTTTCAAATTATTAGACAATTCTGTCATTGTATTCTTCATCAGAATCAGGCTGTCCCTCTTTCTCTGCCTTACTTTGCTTAAATGACACTACTTCTGGACTCAGTAAAGACAGACATACTTGAAGTATGTTTATAATGTTAGAGTTGTTCTTAGAAGTTTCTGAAGTCTTTTTTCGGCTAATGTTCTTGATCGCACTTGCCACTTGAAACGTCCTGGTTTTATTGATACAGTCTATGTTTGTATTGTCAATGTTTCTATTTCTCTAATTTTTTGCTTCTATGTTGATTAATTCCTTCCTTTACTTTTTTATTGTGAAATATAGCATATATACAAAAAAGCAATAAATTTCAAAGTACACTGTGACAAGTAGTTATAGAACAGATTTCAGAGTTTGGTAGGAGTTACAGTTCCACAATTTTAGGTTTTTCCTTCTAGCTGCTTTAAAACACTGGAGACTAAAAGAAATATTGATATAATGATTCAGCAGTCATACTCATTTGTTAAAGCCTATCTTCTCTGTTACATCTTCTCCTTCTGCACTGATCATTCTCCCAATCTTTAGGGGTATCTGGACTACGCTCATTCTAACTTTTTCATATTGGAAAGGGCTGCCGATAATATGGAATAGAGGGATGGAACTACTTGATGTTCTGGAGAGGCTGGCCCCTCTGAACCCATCTGGAGGTTGTAAGTTTCTAGAAAGTAATTATAGTGCATGGAACTTTTGTAGAATCCCAGCTAGAGTTCTAGGTGTTCTTTAGGGTTGGCAGGAATGGTTTTGGCTGGGGGTTGGTAACCATGATAAATAGTAATATCTAGCTGAAGCTTGCATAAGAGTAGCCTCCAGAATAGGCTCTTGACTCTATTTGAACTCTCTCAGCCTTATTTTGTTACTTTATTTTGTCACAACTCTTTTCCCCATTTGGTCAGACAGGCATTGTTGATCCTATGGTGCCAGGGTCAGGTTCGTCCTGGGAGTCATATCCCATGTTGCCAGGCAGATTTTCACCCCTGTATGTCATGTCCCACATAAGGGGAAGGGTAATGATTTTACTTGCAGAGTTGGGCTTAGAGAGAGAGAGAGAGAGAGAGAAAGAGGGACCACATCTGAGCAACAAAAGAAGCCCTTTGGAAGTAACTCTTAGGCATAACTATAGGTAGCCTTAGCTTTTCCGATACATAAATGAGCTTCACAAAAGCAAGCCTCAAGATCAGGGG
Organism: Tamandua tetradactyla; assembly: GCF_023851605.1. Taxonomy (NCBI): domain Eukaryota; kingdom Metazoa; phylum Chordata; class Mammalia; order Pilosa; family Myrmecophagidae; genus Tamandua; species Tamandua tetradactyla. Next base: position 223,264,027 of record NC_135327.1, on the reverse strand, counting down.
ATTGGCCTGTTGACTTGGGAGTCTCTAATGTTTGAGACAGTATTAGGTGTTTATTTGGTGGTAAAGTTTAGTAGTTACCTATTTTTTTGTCCCATCCCTCAAGGGACTTTGCCAATGCTTTTTAATTATCTGCTCAACTATAGAAAATTTAGTATTTGGACAAGATAAACCTCTCTTCATTTGGTCTCATTGGTTGGTGAAGTTCTAAAATGTAGATCATCTCTCCTTACCCCTGTTTTCTCATTTGCCTTAGTCTCGACCTGACTGGCTTCATCCTTATCTCTAATGAAAGCTTGTTGTATGTGGCGATGCTGACTTTCAGGGCTGCAGGACTGAATCTGAGTCCTAGACTAGGTGTCACTCAAGTTCTCAGAGTTCCAGGGAAGTAGCAGGTTATACATATGTGGCACAGCCTCTCAAAATCTAGAAATAACAATGATAGCTCTGGACTAACTGTGACTGCAATAAGAGCTTACAATCTAGACTCCAAATTTCTTATAATTATTTTCTAAAAAAGACAATACAATATTTGTTCTTTTGCTTTTGGCTTATTTTTCATCACAAAATGTCCCACAGGTTCATTCAAAGCATTGCATGCCTCATGATTTTGTTCCTTTCTGTAGCTGTATGATATTTCATCATATGTATATACACCACAGTTTGTCATTCCAGCTCTCAGCCACCTCCATCCATTGGGCATCATGAATAATGTCCAAAGTCAACAATCCATATCTCACATGATCCTCACTTAATTGTAAAGTCACCAACATTCTCAATTTTAGATAATTTCCATTGCTCCCAAGAGAAAAATAACCAATAAACACACCCTCACAAATAGAAAATTCCAAACTTCCCCTTAACTCTTGTCCTTCCCCCCTAATTATTTAGGTATTGCTGTGGTACTGTTGATGTCTTCCTGATAACAGAGCCCATAGCATGCAATAGTAGTTTTCCCCCATACCCTTCTATCATTTATTATTTGTACAAGATTCATACCTTTGAGGTAGTTCATGCAAGAACTTATACCTTTGAGGTAGTTCATGCAAGAACTTATTTATATTTGTAGTGTTAATTGGTTGGATACATGGATCTATACAACCCCTTTCAGTCATGTTCACCTTCAATATGGTAATATTACTTATAGACCCACTAAAGAACTGCCTTCACTTCTCTCTATTCTATTACATATAAATTCAACCTCATTAGCTAACTGTTCACCCAGTTCTATAGCTTCTGTGTCTGTCTATGTCCCTCAATGTTCCATATACTCTATATTATAAGCCTCTGAGTTTACCTTTTCCATGGTCATAAAAACGAAATCATATAGTATCTATCCTTTTGTGTCTGGTTTATTTCACTCAGCATTATGTCCTCAAGGTTCATCCGTGTTGTCATGTGCTTCAGGATGTCATTTCGTCTAACTGCTGCATAATATTCCAACGTATGTATATACCACAATTTTTTATCTACTTGTCTGTTGATGGGCACTTGGGTTGTTTCCATCTTTTGACGATTGTGAATAATGCTGCTATGAACATCTGTGTACAAATATCTGTTTGTGTCACTGCTTTTGGATCTTCTGGAGTAGTGATATTGCTGGGTCACAGTGCAACTCAAAATTTAGTTTTCTAAGGAAACACCGAATTTTCTTCCACAGTGGCTGTCCCATTATACATTCCCACCAGCAGTGCATAAGTGTCCCATTTTCTCCACATCCTCTCCAACATTTCTAGTTTTCTGTTTGTTTAATAGCAGCCATTCTTTTAGGTTTGAGGTGATATCTCATTGTAGTCTTGATTTGCATTTCTCTTACAGCTAATGAAAACGAGCATCTCTTCATGTGCTTTTCAGCCATGTTTATTTGCTCTTTGGAAAAATGTCTATTCATATCTTTAGCCCATTTTATAAATGGGTTGTTTGTTCTTTTGTTGCTAAATTGTATGATTTCTTTATATATACAGGATATCAAACCTTTGTCTGATATGTGATTCCCAAATATTTTCTCCCATTAAGTTGTCTGCCTCTCAACCTTTTTGATAAAGTCTTTTGAGGCACAGAAGCATTTGATTTTGAGGAGTTCCTGTGCTGGATTGAATTTTTATGTACCCCCCAAAAAACACGTTTTAATCCTGAACTATTCTTGTGGAAGCAGCCATTTATTTTTATAGTACTGAATACAGCACTGTAGACTGGAAGCTTGATTAGATGATCTCCACAGAGATGTGACTCCCAGTTGTGGGTGTGAACTTTGATTAGATGGAGATGTGACTCCACTCATTCCAGGTGGGTCTTGATTAGTTACTAGAGTCCTTTAAAAGAGGAAATATTTTGGAGAGAGACAGAAGTAATAGAAATGACAGAGCCAACAGAAACTTCAGAGCAGAGCTAACACAGATGTCGACACTTGGAGAACAGAGACATAGATGTTTGGAGACACTTGGACCCAGCAAACGTCGCCATGAGATGTTAAGCAAGCCAGAAACTGGAGAGGGCCAAGGAAAGCCAAGAGAGGAAAGCCAGCCCTGGAGAAGTAAAGTGAGGAACCCCCACAGGAACAGAGGCTGAAAGCAATGGAAGCCAGGAGTGGGGGACCACCAGATACTAGCTACATGACTACCCAGATGACAGGTGTTCCTGACCCATCAGCCTTCCTTGAATTAAGGTATCTCTCCCTTAATGCCTTAGTTTGCACATTTTCATAGGATTAGTAAACTTGTAATATATTTAATTCCCCTTTTTAAAAGCCGTTCCAGTCCCAGTTCTGGTATATGGCATTCTGGGAGCCTGCTGAGTAAAACGTTTTTCTTTTGTTGCTGTGCTTTGGGTGTGAAGTTTAAGAAACCACTTACTATTACTAGGTCTTGAAGATGTTTCCCTATATTTTCTTCTAGGAGTTTTATGGTACTGGCTCTTATATTTAGGTCTTTGTTCCACTTTCAGTTAATTTTTATATAGGTGAAAGGTAAGTGTCCTCTTTCATTCTTTTCTTCCTCTACTTTTTAAGGCTTGTTCCCAGTTTCCTTAAACCTTCTTTGATTTGAATGGCTAATTCATTATTTTAAATCTTTCTTGTATTTAAGACTACACATTTTCCTCTTAGAACTATTTTTCCTGTACTTCATAGTTTTGAAAATGATAATTTATTATCAAATATTTGTAATTTCAAAATTCCCTATTCTTTTAACCTAAACCCCCTTATTATTATAAGAGTGTTTAGTTTAGTTGTTTCCTCTAAATGGGTAGATTCATGGTGTGGGATAGTGTAGCTTTACTTTGTGTGGTGAATTTTTAGTACTGTTGTATCAAGGTCAACCTATCTCCTTAACATTTTCTCCTTTGGTAATTTTTAAAAGATTTTTCTTCCCTTGTGGCCTAATACATTGTTGGTTTTTGTGAATTTTCTACATGTGTTTTGAAAAGCATATGAATTCTCTGTTTATTGGGAAAAATGATGAACTGTAACTCTATGCTCAGAAAGAAATAATTGTGGGCATGTTCTATAGTCAGAGATACTGCCAAACTGGCCTTCAAAGATTCTGTAGGTGTTTTGCCGTATAGTATGAGAGGGTCTGTTTAATCCCATCCTTTTCAACACATGGTAATATCAGATTTAAATTTTATGATGAAATGTTGGAAATTTAAAATTTTAGCATTTTGATGACAAATGTATCTGATTGTTTTAATTTACATTTGTATTGTTATTGGGTGTGATGGTTAATTATATTGTGTTAACTTTTATTTATTCTTTCTCTGATGCTTTTTTTTCTTATGTAGATCCAAGTTTTGATCTATATAATTTTCTGTCTGCTGAAGACCTTCTTTTATCTTTCAGGTCTTCTGGAAATAAATTCCCACAGTTTTTGTTTATCTGAAAAAGTCTTTATCTGTATTATCTTTTGAAAGATAATTTCACTTGCTATAGAATTGTAGTTTGGTGGTTTTTGTCATTCCACTTCTTCTTCCTTGCATTTTTTTTTTTTTTTTTTTTTTTGATGAAAGGTCTGCTGTGATTCTTTTCCTTGTTCCTCCATAGGTAAGGTGGCAAGGATTTTCTCTTTGTCTTTCTTTTCAATTTGAACATGATATGCATAGGTATGATTTCTGGGGTATTTTTCCTGCTTTGTGTTCTCTGAGCTTATTAGATCTATGATTTGGTATCTGTCATTAATTTTGTAAAGTTCTTGACTTCAAATATTTCTTCTTCTCTATTCTCTTTTTTCCTTTTGATATTCCAATTATGCCTATGTTACACTCTTGAAGTTTTCCCATAGTTTTTGGATGTTGTCTTCTTTTTTTCTCTTTGCCTTCCAGTTTTGGAAGTTTCTATTGATCTGTCTTAAGCGCACTGATTCTTTCCTCAGCTGTGTCAGGTCTACTGATGAGCTCATCAAGAACATTTTTCATTTCTGTTACAGTGGTTTTAATCTTTAGCATTTTTACTTTGATACTTTCTTGGAGTTGTCATCTCTGCTTATATTACTCATCTGTTTTTGCATGCAGCCTACTTTTTCCATTGCAGTCCTTAACATATTTAACATAGTTATTTTAAATTCCCTGTCTGATAATTCCAACATCTGCGTCAAATCTGAGTCTGGTTCTGGTGATTGCATTGTCTCTTCAGACTGTATTTTTTCTTGCCTTTTGACATGTCTTATAATTTTTTTGTTGCAGGTTAGATATGTTGTCTTAGGTAATAGGATCTGAAGTTTTCAGTGTGAGGATTTATGTTAATCTGGTTAGGAGTTGGGCTGTGTTTAATGTTTACTGTAACTTGACCAGTCAGAGACTTTACATTCTTCTAATGTCTTTGTTTTGGCCCCCATTTGACTTTGGGATTCCCTAAGTATTCCTTATAAGAAAGTTTGTGTGTCTTGCAGTTCTTTCAGCTATAACATTACTATTATTATACTGGAGCCCTGTTGGTGTGGTGGTTTGACTAAAACTCAGTGTTTTAGTGGGCCTGTGTCTTGGGTCTGGACCTTCAAAGTGTTTATCCAGTAAATATAGCCTTTTCTCCCCCATACTTCCTACTCTCTTCCCCGGATATGTATTCTTAATCTTTCTCCTTGAAGCCCCAATCCCTGTTAACTGTTTTTTAATCGCCTTGTGTGGGACAGGAAGGTTAGAGGGGGTGGGAAGGATACCCTTCACCCAACTGGAGAAAAGCTCTGGTAAAGCCTTTCCCCTGGAGGATAGGTGTGCCAGTTTGAAAGTATTATGTACCCCAGAAAAACCATGTTTTAATCTTGATGCAATCTTGTGAGAGCAACCATTTCTTTTAATCCTGATCCAATACTAGGTTGGAAACTTCTGATAGATTATCTCCATTGAGATGTGGCATGCCCAATTCTGGGTGTGACTTTTTGATCAGGAGGAGATGTAACTCCACCCATTCCAAGTGGGTCTTGATTAGTTTACTGGAATCATTTAAAAGAGGAAACATTTTGGAGACAGTCAGTAATGACAGAGCTGACAGAAACAACGGAAACTTCAGAGCTGACAGAGAGAGCAGATGTGCATGCTTGGAGAACAGTTGCTTTAGAGAACAGAGGCATGGATGTTTGGAGATGCTTCCAGCCCAGCAGACATCGCCATGAGATGCTAAGCAAGCCAGAACCTGGAGACAGTCAAGGGAAGCCAAGAGATGAAAGCCAACCCCAGAGAAGCAAAGTGAGGAACCACCACTCAGAGACTAAAAGCAACGGAGCCCAGGAGCACGGGTCCAGCAGATGTCAGCTATGTGTCTTCTCAGCTGACAGAGGTGTTCCAGATTCATCGGCCTTTCTTGAGTGAATGTAATCTCTTGTTGGTGCCTTAATTTGGACACCACCATTAGACTTAATTTGGAAAGTCTAAGGACTTTCACTTCATTAGAAATTTATTTCAACGATTACAATCTTCGTTGTAATTTATTAAATTCCCCTTTTGATCCGTTTCTGGTATATCACATTCCAGCAGCTCTCAAACTCACAATAGTCTTCAATAAAGAGAAAGGTCTGGGTGTGTTCCACAGTGACTGCTCTTTTCCTCCCCTGAGAGCCACTAGGTTTATTTACCTGGCATTTTTACCATGATAACCTACCTCAGGGGATTCCTAGAAGTAAAGCCCAAAAAAAGCTTGGGGGCCACTAAGATTATGCCCTCCAGGGTTTCTCAGTCTCCCAGTAGTCCACACTCATTCTCTAGCAATTTGTCAAAACTACCACTTAAGTAGTACTACCAGTTTATGGTTCTAATGAGTTTTCCTGTAGGTAAGTGGGTCTTGACTGTGTCTCTCTTAATGAGCCTGTCTCTTCGTATTTTAAGGTGATGGTTTACCCTACAACCTCACCTCCTTAATGGGTTCAAGAAAAATTGTTGACTTTCAATTTGTCTAGATTTTTCTTGTTGTAAGGACAGGAGTGATAACTTCCAAACTCTTTACATGTTAAGAATGAAACCAGAAGTCTCCAACTATTTAAAGCTAAAATTATAACACTATTGTAGAATTTATCCCATATGTAGATGTAAAATATGTGACAACAGCAGGGCTAAGGCTGAGGGGCAACAAAAGGAATTACACTCTTGTAAGTTTCTTACATTTTATATTAAATAGTAAAATTTTAATCATAGATATAAAGTTAAGTACTCTAAGTAAAAGATGCATATTATAATTCCTAGAGTAACCTGAAAAATAACACAAAGGTAGAGCTAAAAGCTAATAGAGGAATTAAAATGGAATATTAAAAATATCAGCTTAACCTGAAATGGGGAAGAGAGGAACAAAAATAAGGTGGGATAAATAGAAAACTAAGGCACAAAAACAGTAGTCCTAAACAGAAACATCAATAATTATTTTAACAGTAAATAGACTAAACATTAATTTGAAAGTAGAAATTGCCAAGCATATAAATTTTTAAAAGCCAACTATATTCTCTCTACAGCAAATTTAGATAAAAAGGTACAGATAAGTTGAAAGTAAAAGGATATGACATCCAATCAGTGAGGTGAAAAGGTGGTGTAACTGTATTAATATAAGACAAAGTAGACTCCAATACAAGGAACATTACAACAGATAAAGATGGATATTTTCTAATAATAAACAGGTAAATTGGTCAGGAAGCCATAAAAATCATAAATGTGTATGCATCTAATAATAAAGTTTCAAAATATCTGAAGCTGACAGAATAGAATAGAGAAAAACAACAAGTGGATACTCCCTCAAAAACTGATTTTATAAAAAGTAAGTAAAAAGAACAATATAAAAAATTGACCAACACTCTCAACCCTTTTTATAGTATACTAGCCCAACAATTAGAGAATACTCACTATTTTTAAAAGCGCAGGAGGAGTGCAAGGGTAATTCAGTGTAATAATTCTTGCCTGCCATGTGGGACACCCAAATTTGATTTCCAGCCCATGAACTTCCAAAAAAGAAAAACTGAACAAATGGTGCTGCAATAATGGGATCGTCACATGGAAAAAGAATGAGATGTGAGCCCCACCATCCAGCATACAAAAAAAAAAAAAAAAAGCACATGGACTGTTTATCAAAATGGATCATATTCTGGGCCATGAAACAAGTCTCAGTATATTTCAAAGTATTGAAACCTTCCAGAATACATTCTCAGACCTCAACTCATGCAAAAGAGAAATCAGTAACAAGAAAATGTGTAGAAGACTCCAAACTTCCTGGAAATTAAATAGTATACTTTTATAGAGTCCATAAGTCAAAGAAGAAATTACAAGAAAAATTAGAAAATATTTCAAATCAAATGATAATAAAAAGAATATATCAAAATTTATGGTATGCAGCTTTGTCAGTGCTTAGAGGGAAATATAAAGTTTTAAATGCATAATCAGTAAAGAAGAAATGTTTAAAGTCAGCCATTGTGATTGTTCTGGTTTGAAATTGTTAAGTACTCCAGAAAAGCCATGCTCTTTTAATCCAGTCTTGTGGGTGCAGGCTTATGGTAGGTGGGACTTTTTGATTAGATTGTTTCTATGGAGATGTGACCTCATCCACTCAATGTGGGTCTTAATCCTTTTGCTTGAGGTCTGTATGAAACAAATAAAAGGCAGAAAACATAGAGCGAGCTTAGTCTGACACAGAGAGCAGAAAGATGAAACTAGGACACAGAAGTGGAGATGCTAAGCTAAGAGATGAAATCTAGAGTTTGCCCTGGAAAAGCTAAGGGAGGATCTACAAATGCTTAGTGAGAAAGCCACTGGAAGTAGGAGCTGAGACGGCCATTTGAAACCAGATGCCAGGAGAGAAGGACAGCAGACATCGCCATGTGCTTTTCCAGCTAACAGAGAAACCCCAAATGCCATCAGCCTTTCTTCAGAGTCAAGACGTCTTTCTCTGGATGCCTTAATTTAGACATTTTCATGGCCTTTGGACTGTAAATCTGTAACTTAATATCTCTGCTTTGAAAGCCAATCTATTTCTGGTATATTGCCTTCCAGCAACTTCAGCAAACCAAAACATCAAATTTCCACCTTATGTTAGAAAAAGAAGAGTAAATTGAACCCAAAATAAGTAGAAATGAAGAAATATTAGTGAAAAGAACAAACAAAAAACAGAAAAAATAGAGAAAATAATCAGATAATGTAGTTCATTCTCAAAATGAAACTTAGAGAACATTGATAAAATTGATAAAGCCTTAGCAAGATCGATTGAGGTAAAAGAGGGAATATATAATTTACTAATATCAGAAATGAAAGAGGGTGCATCTCTACAGATCCTATAGAGATTATAAGTATGTAAAGATCTACTACTATGGTTAAGAACCACTTTATATCAGTAACCCTCACAACTAAAAATTAATGGACAAATTCCTTGAAATAACAACTTACAAAAGCTGGAACAAGAAGAAATAGAAAATCTGAACAGACTAATATACACTACAGAGATTGAATTCATAATGAAATTCCTTCTCACAGACAGATGCTAGATATAGGTGCTTTCACTGGGGAATTCTATCAAATATTTCAGGAAGCAATTATGTCAATCATACTAAAACTTTCGGAACAAAGAAGAGGAGAAAATGCTGCCCAACCACTTCCTGAGGCTAGTATAACCAAGGCATGACAAAGAAATACAAACAAAAAATGTGAAAATGCTTGTGGATGCAAATATCCTTAACAAAATATTAGAAAGTCAAATAGAGCAATGCATGAAAAGGATACTGCCTCATGACCAAATGAAATTTAGTCAATAAATTTAGGGTAGTGTCATCATTTAAAAATCAAACTGATTTATCATAGTTCCCTAATGTGGGAACAATCCACATGTCCATCCATGGGAGAAATGCTAAACAAACTGTGGTCTGTTCTTACAGTGAAATACCACTCAGCTTTATACGGTGAACTAATAATAATGTGAAATATGAATGAGTCTCAAAAGCGTTGTTGACTGAAAGAAACCAGACATCAATGTTTGATTCCATTTATATTTCAAGGAATGGAGAAAGTAATCTCTGGTGAAAAAAATCAGAAAAGTGATTGCCTGAGGGTGTTGGAGATTGGCTGGATGGGAAAACTAACATTTTTCAAAAGTCATTGAATTGTTATATTTAAGATTTGTACATTTCACCTGCATTAAAAAATGGTGGCTCTACTTCCCACTTAAAACCACCTAACCTAGACTCCTTAGCCTGGTAAGATGAGTAGTGAATTGCTTCATCCACCCACCCAGGCACCAGCCATGCTGAGCTTCGGAGGGTTTTCTTAATATGCCATACTGACTTTATCATGACTTTTCCTACTTTTTTGCCCTCATTTGTCCGATAGTGACTTGCCTTGCAGGGTTTGCTATGCTTTTTAGTTGCTCTCTAGCTTCCCACAGTATACAGAGGGAATTCACTCATTTGTATGTGTATTTGTGAATGCATTCCAGGACATGCTATAGTATCTGATGTGCTGAGACGCCTGATACCACTAGTTGAGTATATATACATTGGGTATAAGTATATACATTTACATAATGTAATATATTCTGTATTAAACACATACACATATGTATAGTGAATTGCATAAAAGTTCATGATTATACTAGTTATTTGGTAGTGTTCTAGTTGGCTAGCTGCCAGAATGCAATATACCAGAAATGGAAAAGTTTTTTTAAAAAGGGGAATTTAATAAGTTGCAAGTTAACAGTTTTTAGGCCGTAGAAATGTCCCAATTAAAGCAAATCTATAGAAATGTCCAATCTAAGGCATCCAAGGAAAGATACCTTGATTCAAGAAGGCCAATGAAGTTAGACTGGAAGGGCACATGGTGAACATGGCGTCATATGCTAGCTTCCTCTCCAGCTCCCCAGGAGGTGTTTTCCTTCTTCATCTCCAAAAGTCACTGGCTGGTAGATGCTGCTTCGTGGTTCTGCGGCATTCTCTATTGTGGCTTTCTCCTGGCTCTGTCGTTCTTCTCTGCTCTCTCTGAATCTCCCCCTTTTTCCAAAATACTTGCTCTTCTATAGGATTCCAGTAAATCAAGACCCGCCTGGAATGGGTGGAGACATGTCTCCACCTAATCCAGTTTAACAGCCACTCTTGACTGAGTCACATCTCCAGGGAGATGTTCTAATTAAAGTTTCAAACATACAGTGCTGAATAGGGATTAGAAGAAATGACTGCCTTTACAAAATGGGATTAGGATTGAAACACGGTTTTCCTAGGGTACCTACATCCTTTCAAACCAGCACAGGTAGTTTGTATCTTTTAAACAATCTATGTTTTCTGGTTTGATTCTGTTTTGGTTAACGATAACAAGAGCCTAAAGTGTTAGCATTTACATGATTTCTACTCCATGATTTTCAATCTTTTTGTGTCATGTGATTTATGTGTCTTCCATAAACAACATACAGTTGACTTTTATTTCTATGTCTGTGTGGATTTAACCCGCTTGTTTTTATTGCAATAATTAATGTACTTGGTTTTTTTTTTAACGTGGGCAGGCACCGGGAATCTAACTCAGGTCTCCAGCATGGCAGGTGAGAACTCTGCCTGCTGAGCCACCACTGCACTAACCTAATAAATTTAGTTTTATACATGCAACTTTAGTATGGTTTTCCATTTTCAATCTATCCTATTTCTTTTCTTTTCTCTCCTCTCCCACAACCCCCAACATCTCTCTCTTCCTCTTTTGCTAGCTTCCTCTTTCTTTTTGTAGTTCGGAAGTCATATATTCCATTGCTATTCTTCAAATTGGTAACTTTACATTTTGCTATTAACAGACAGATTGACAATAGGTCTCTATTACCTGCTTGCCTCATAGCTTGAAAAGTCAAGGGTTTTGATATACTTTTATCAGTCTCTTTGCCTGCCCATCACAATTACTTTGTGAGAAACGTAGGAAATTGTAGTTGTAGATTTTTATTATTTTCACACCATGTTTCCTTTAGTTTTTTTTTTTATTAACGGAAAAAAAGAAATTAACCCAACATTTAGAAATCATACCATTCTACATATGCAATCAGTAATTCTTAACATCATCACATAGATGCATGATCATCGTTTCTTAGTACATTTGCATCGGATTAGAAGAACTAGCAACACCACAGAAAAAGATATAGAATGTTAATATAGAGAAAAAAAAAGTAATAATAATAGTAAAACAAACAAACAAACAAACAAACAAACAAAAAAACTATAGCTCAGATGCAGCTTCATTCAGTGTTTTAACATGATTACTTTACAATTAGGTATTATTGTGCTGTCCATTTTTGAGTTTTTGTATCTAGTCCTGTTGCACAGTCTGTATCCCTTCAGCTCCAATTACCCATTATCTTACCCTGTTTCTAACTCCTGCTGGACTCTGTTACCAGTGACATATTCCAAGTTTATTCTCGAATGTCGGTTCACATCAGTGGGACCATACAGTATTTGTCTTTTAGTTTTTGGCTAGACTCACTCAGCATAATGTTCTCTAGGTCCATCCATGTTATTACATGCTTCATAAGTTTATCCTGTCTTAAAGCTGCATAATATTCCATCGTATGTATATACCACAGTTTGTTTAGCCACTCGTCTGTCGATGGACATTTTGGCTGTTTCCATCTCTTTGCAATTGTAAATAACGCTGCTATAAACATTGGTGTGCAAATGTCCGTTTGTGTCTTTGCCCTTAAGTCCTTTGAGTAGATTCCCAGCAATGGTATTGCTGGGTCGTATGGCAATTCTATATTCAGCTTTTTTTAGGAACCGCCAATCTGCCTTCCACAGTGGTTGCACCATTTGACATTCCCACCAACAGTGGATAAGTGTGCCTCTTTCTCCGCATCCTCTCCAGCACTTGTCATTTTCTGTTTTGTTGATAATGGCCATTCTGGTGGGTGTGAGATGATATCTCATTGTGGTTTTGATTTGCATTTCTCTAATGGCCAGGGACATTGAGCATCTCTTCATGTGCCTTTTGGCCATTTGTATTTCCTCTTCTGAGAGGTGTCTGTTCAAGTCTTTTTCCCATTTTGTAATTGGGTTGGCTGTCTTTTTGTTGTTGAGTTGAACAATCTCTTTATAAATTCTGGATACTAGACCTTTATCTGATATGTCATTTCCAAATATTGTCTCCCATTGTGTAGGCTGTCTTTCTACTTTCTTGATGAAGTTCTTTGATGCACAAAAGTGTTTAATTTTGAGGAGTTCCCATTTATTTATTTCCTTCTTCAGTGCTCTTGCTTTAGGTTTAAGGTCCATAAAACCGCCTCCAATTGTAGGTTTCCTAAGATATCTCCCTACATTTTCCTCTAACTGTTCTATGGTCTTAGACCTAATGTTTAGATCTTTGATCCATTTTGAGTTAACTTTTGTATAGGGTGTGAGATATGGGTCTTCTTTCATTCTTTTGCATATGGATATCCAGTTCTCTAGGCACCATTTATTGAAGAGACTGTTCTGTCCCAGGTGAGTTGGCTTGACTGCCTTATCAAAGATCAAATGTCTATAGATGAGAGGGTCTATATCTGAGCACTCTATTCGATTCCATTGGTCGATATATCTATCTTTATGCCAATACCATGCTGTTTTGACCACTGTGGCTTCATAATATGCCTTAAAGCCAGGCAGCGCGAGACCTGAAGCTTCGTTTTTTTTCCTCAAGATGTTTTTAGCAATTCGGGGCACACTGCCCTTCCAGATAAATTTGCTTATTGGTTTTTCTATTTCTGAAAAATAAGTTGTTGGGATTTTGATTGGTATTGCATTGAATCTGTAAATCAATTTAGGTAGGATTGACATCTTAATTATATTTAGTCTTCCAATCCATGAACACGGTATGCCCTTCCATCTATTTAGGTCTTCTGTGATTTCTTTTAACAGTTTTTTGTAGTTTTCTTTATATATGTTTTTTGTCTCTTTAGTTAAATTTATTCCTAGGTATTTCATTCTTTTAGTTGCAATTGTAAATGGGATTCGTTTCTTGATTTCCCCCTCAGCTTGTTCATTACTAGTGTACAGAAATGCTACAGATTTTTGAATGTTAATCTTGTAACCAGCTACTTTGCTGTACTCATTTATTAGCTCTAGTAGTTTTGTTGTGGATTTTTCCGGGTTTTCGACATATAGTATCATATCGTCTGCAAACAGTGATAGTTTTACTTCTTCCTTTCTAATTTTGATGCTTTGTATTTCTTTTTCTTGTCTAATTGCTCTGGCTAGAACCTCCAACACAATGTTGAATAATAGTGGTGATAGTGGACATCCTTGTCTTGTTCCTGATCTTAGGGGGAAAGTTTTCAATTTTTCCCCATTGAGGATGATATTAGCTGTGGGTTTTTCATATATTCCCTCTATCATTTTAAGGAAGTTCCCTTGTATTCCTATACTTTGAAGTGTTTTCAACAGGAAAGGATGTTGAATCTTGTCAGATGCCTTCTCTGCATCAATTGAGATGATCATGTGATTTTTCTGCTTTGATTTGTTGATATGGTGTATTACATTAATTGATTTTCTTATGTTGAACCATCCTTGCATACCTGGGATGAATCCTACTTGGTCATGATGTATAATTCTTTTAATGTGTTGCTGGATTCGATTTGCTAGAATTTTGTTGAGGATTTTTGCATCTATATTCATTAGAGAGATTGGTCTGTAGTTTTCTTTTTTTGTAATATCTTTGCCTGGTTTTGGTATGAGGGTGATGTTGGCTTCATAGAATGAATTAGGTAGTTTTCCCTCCACTTCGATTTTTTTGAAGAGTTTGAGGAGAGTTGGTACTAATTCTTTCTGGAATGTTTGATAGAATTCCCATGTGAAGCCGTCTGGTCCTGGACTTTTCTTTTTAGAAAGCTTTTGAGTGACTAATTCAATTTCTTTACTTGTGATTGGTTTGTTGAGGTCATCTATTTCTTCTTGAGTCAAAGTTGGTTGTTCATGTCTTTCCAGGAACCCGTCCATTTCATCTAAATTGTTGTATTTATTAGCGTAAAGTTGTTCATAGTATCCTGTTATTACCTCCTTTATTTCTGTGAGGTCAGTAGTTATGTCTCCTCTTCCATTTCTGATCTTATTTGTTTGCATCCTCTCTCTTCTTCTTTTTGTCAATCTTGCTAAGGGCCCATCGATCTTATTGATTTTCTCATAGAACCAAGTTCTGGTCTTATTGATTTTCTCTATTGTTTTCATGTTTTCAATTTCATTTATTTCTGCTCTAATCTTTGTTATTTCTTTCCTTTTGCTTGCTTTGGGATTAGTTTGCTGTTCTTTCTCCAGTTCTTCCAAGTGGACAGTTAATTCCTGCCTTTTTGCCTTTTCTTCTTTTCTGATATAGGCATTTAGGGCAATAAATTTCCCTCTTAGCACTGCCTTTGCTGCATCCCATAAGTTTTGATATGTTGTGTTTTCATTTTCATTCGCCTCGAGGTATTTGCTAATTTCTCTTGCAATTTCTTCTTTGACCCACTTGTTGTTTAAGAGTGTGTTGTTGAGCCTCCATGTATTTGTGAATTTTCTGGCACTCAGCCTATTATTGATTTCCAACTTCATTCCTTTATGATCCGAGAAAGTGTTGTGTATGATTTCAATCTTTTTAAATTTGTTAAGACTTGCTTTGTGACCCAGCATATGGTCTATCTTTGAGAATGATCCATGAGCACTTGAGAAAAAGGTGTATCCTGCTGTTGTGGGATGTAATGTCCTATAAATGTCTGTTAAGTCTAGCTCATTTATAGTAATATTCAGATTCTCTATTTCTTTGTTGATCCTCTGTCTAGATGTTCTGTCCCTTGATGAGAGTGGTGAGTTGAAGTCTCCAACTATTATGGTATATGAGTCTATTTCCCTTTTCAGTGTTTGCAGTGTATTCCTCACGTATTTTGGGGCATTCTGGTTCGGTGCGTAAATATTTATGATTGTTATGTCTTCTTGTTGAATTGTTCCTTTTATTAGTATATAGTGTCCTTCTTTGTCTCTTTTAACTGTTTTACATTTGAAGTCTAATTTGTTGGATATTAGTATAGCCACTCCTGCTCTTTTCTGGTTGTTATTTGCATGAAATATCTTTTCCCAACCTTTCACTTTCAACCTATGTTTATCTTTGGGTCTAAGATGTGTTTCCTGTAGACAGCATATAGAAGGACCCTGTTTTTTAATCCATTCTTCCAGTCTATGTCTTTTGATTGGGGAATTCAGTCCATTGACATTTAGTGTTATTACTGTTTGGATAATATTTTCCTCTACCATTTTGCCTTTTGTATTATATATATCATATCTGATTTTCCTTCTGTCTACACTCTTCTCCATACCTCTCTCTCCTGTCTTTTTGTATCTGACTCTAGTGTTCCCTTTAGTATTTCTTACAGAGCTGGTCTCTTGGTCACAAATTCTCTCAGTGACTTTTTGTCTGAGAATGTTTTAATTTCTCCCTCATTTTTTTTTTTTTGTATTTTTTATTTTTTTATTTTTTATTAACGGAAAGAAAAAAAAAAGAAATTAACACAACATTTAGAAATCATACCATTCTACATATGCACTCAGTAATTCTTAACATCATCACATAGATGCATGATCATTGTTTCTTAGTACATTTGCATCGGTTTAGAGGAACTAGCAACACAACAGAAAAAGATATAAAATGTTAATATAAAGAAAAGAAATAAAAGTAGTAGTAATAGTAAAAAACAACAACAACAAACAAAAACAAAAAAAACCCTATAGCTCAGATGCAGCTTCATTCAGTATTTTAACATGATTACTTTACAATTAGGTATTATTGTGCTGTCCATTTTTGAGTTTTTGTATCTAGTCCTGTTGCACAGTCTGTATCCCTTCAGCTTCAATTACCCGTTGTCTTACCCTGTTTCTAACTCCTGCTGAACTCTGTTACCAATGACATATTTCAAGTTTATTCTCGAATGTCCGTTCACATCAGTGGGACCATACAGTATTTGTCCTTTAGTTTTTGGCTGGATTCACTCAGCATAATATTCTCTAGGTCCATCCATGTTATTACATGGTTCATAAGTTTATCTTGTCTTAAAGCTGCATAATATTCCATTGTATGTATATACCACAGTTTGTTTAGCCACTCTTCTGTTGATGGAGATTTTGGCTGTTTCCATCTCTTTGCAATTGTAAATAACGCTGCTATAAACATTGGTGTGCAAATGTCCGTTTGTGTCTTTGCCCTTAAGTCCTTTGAGTAGATACCTAGCAATGGTATTGCTGGGTCGTATGGCAATTCTATATTCAGCTTTTTGAGGGACCGCCAAACTGCCTTCCATAGTGGTTGCACCCTTTGACATTCCCACCAACAGTGGATAAGTGTGCCTCTTTCTCCGCATCCTCTCCAGCACTTGTCATTTTCTGTTTTGTTGATAATGGCCATTCTGGTGGGTGTGAGATGATATCTCATTTTGGTTTTGATTTGCATTTCTCTAATGGCCAGGGATATTGAGCATCTCTTCATGTGCCTCTTGGCCATCCATATTTCTTCTTCTGGTAGGTGTCTGTTTAAGTCTTTTTCACATTTTGTAATTGGGTTGGCTGTCTTTTTGTTGTTGAGTTGAATAATCTCTTTATAAATTCTGGATACTAGACCTTTATCTGATATGTCATTTCCAAATATTGTTTCCCATTGTGTAGGCTGTCTTTCTACTTTCTTGATGAAGTTCTCTGATGCACAAAAGTTTTTAATTTTGAGGAGTTCCCATTTATTTATTTCCTTCTTCAGTGTTCTTGCTTTAGGTTTAAGGTCCATAAAACCACCTCCAGTTGTAAGATCCATAAGATATCTCCCAACATTTTCCTCTAACTGTTTTATGGTCTTAGACCTAATGTTTAGATCTTTGATCCATTTTGAGTTAACTTTTGTATAGGGTGTGAGAGATGGGTCTTCTTTCATTCTTTTGCATATGGATATCCAGTTCTCTAGGCACCATTTATTGAAGAGATCTCCCTCATTTTTGAAGGACAGTTTTGCTGGATATAGGAGTCTTGGTTGGCAGTTTTTCTCTTTTAGTAATTTAAATATATCATCCCACTGTCTTCTAGCTTCCATGGTTTCTGCTGAGAAATCTACACATAGTCTTATTGGGTTTCCCTTGTATGTGATAGATTTTTTTTTCTCTTGCTGCTTTCAAGATCCTCTCTTTCTCTTTGACCTCTGACATTCTAACTAGTAAGTGTCTTGGAGATTGCCTATTTGGGTCTAATCTCTTTGGGGTGCACTGCACTTCTTGGATCTGTAATTTTAGGTCTTTCATAAGAGTTGGGAAATTTTCAGTGATAATTTCTTCCATTAGTTTTTCTCCTCCTTTTCCCTTCTCTTCTCCTTCAGGGACACCCACAACACGTATATTTGTGCGGCTCATATTGTCCTTGAGTTCCCTGATACCCTGTTCAAATTTTTCCATTCTTTTCCCGATAGTTTCTGTTTCTTTTTGGAATTCAGATGTTCCATCCTCCAAATCACTAATTCTATCTTCTGTCTCTTTAAATCTATCATTGTAGGTATCCATTGTTTTTTCCATCTTTTCTACTTTATCCTTCGCTTCCATAAGTTCTGTGATTTGCTTTTTCAGTTTTTCTATTTCTTCTTTTTGTTCAGCCCATGTCTTCTTCATGTCCTCCCTCAATTTATCGATTTCGTTTTTGAAGAGGTTTTCCATTTCTGTTCGTATATTCAGCATTAGTTGTTTCAGCTCCTGTATCTCAGTTGAACTATTGGTTTGTTCCTTTGACTGGGCCATATTTTCAATCTTCTGAGCATGGTCCGTTATCTTCTGCTGGCGTCTGGGCATTTAGTCAGATTTCCCTGGGTGTTGGACCCAACAGGTTGTAAGATTTTTCTGTGAAATCTCTGGGTTCTGTTTTTCTTATCCTGCCCAGTCGGTGGCGCTCGTGGCACATGTTTGTCTCACGTGTTTGGAAGGGATCCCCCCGGTCACCGTTCTCCGCAGCCTGGGGATTTCCGATCCAATTCTCTCAGTTGGTCCGGGGGGCTGCGCATGGTGGGGGCGCCAGCCACCCTGGCTTGAGGGGACCCTGTGGTTCCTTTATTAATGCCCCTATTGGTGTTTGGTTGGTCCCAGTCCCTGCCACTGTCGGAAATTCCCTCTTCTCCCTGGAGGGGTGCCGGTCGCCGGCCGCCGCAGCCCAAGGAACTCGCCACTGGACCAGGAAGCCGTCCGCGGGGGAGGGGCACCGGTTGCCGGCCACCGCGGCTTGGGTAGCCCTCTGATCCGAGACTCGTAGCCGGTCCAGGAAGCCGCCCGCAAAAGAGGGGCGCTGGCCGCCGTGGCTTGGGAAACTTGTCTCTCCGAGACTCTCAACTGGCCCGGGAAGGAGGGAGGGAGGAGCCCCGGCCGCCAGCTGCCGTGGCTCGGGGAAGCGCGCACCACTAGGGGATCTCACCGCAGCAGAGTCTTGCAGTCAGTCTAGCCAGTTCAGACTGGGGTACGCTGTGTTTCCATTCCCTGCCGTGGCCCCGGGAGCTGTTCTGCACTGTTTCTGTTCACCTAGTAGTTGCTCTGGAGGAGGAACTAAGACGCACGTACCTTACTAAGCCGCCATCTTGGCCCCCTCCTTTAGTTTTAAAGACATAGTTTCTTAAATTGTATCATGCTCATATGGAGTCATATAGAATTAAGACATCATATTTTTTACTGGTCTCATTACTTTCCATTATTTCCTGAAACCCTAGATGGTTTTTTATTCAGCTTTTTCATTGTTTCAGTGAAGCACATGATCTATTAATTACTTTATTACATGTTCCATGAGAAGCAAACTTTCAGAATCCTTGTAATTTGAAAATGCATTTTTTGTCTTTAAAATTCTATGAGCCAGCTGATCCCTTTTCTCCGGAGGAAGCTTCCGGGTAGCGTTTGGGTACGCGGTGGGAAGGTTGCACGTGGATTCCTTCTAAAATCTTGTCTGTGCTCACTGTTTTTGCGAAGGAATGGTTTGTTCAGAACTCAGGTTCCTGTCTCCAGGGTCTCCTGCTCAAGTTTTGGCAAACCAAATTGAAGTTCTCTGGACCCGCTGCCAGTTTTATTGAGTTATTTACCTTTATGGTACTAGGTAGGTAAATAAAGAATAACACAAATAGGTGCAGAAGTTATATGAAGTGGTTGTCTGGAAATAGACTTAAACCTTCTTTTTAGAGAGAGAATTAAATAACAGATACCAGATACCTTTAGTTCTGAATGTTTTAACGTTCTCACAATGGGAGATGATGTGAAAGCGCCTTAGGAACTGGGAGGCGCACTATATATACACAGAGGAAATAGGGTAACTGATTTTTGTTGTAAGAAAATATTACCTCTAAAGTTTCTTGACTCTTTGAGGACCAGATAAGGGGAGGATTGTAAGGGCTTTTGGCTTCTTAACCTTCATCTCTCTGCACAAAGATGAATTTCAGACTGCTGGTTTAGGTTTGGCTAACAGTTGGCAGATGTTTTGTTAAGAGAGATTCTGCCAC
Organism: Tamandua tetradactyla; assembly: GCF_023851605.1. Classification (NCBI taxonomy): domain Eukaryota; kingdom Metazoa; phylum Chordata; class Mammalia; order Pilosa; family Myrmecophagidae; genus Tamandua; species Tamandua tetradactyla. Next base: position 223,244,131 of record NC_135327.1, on the reverse strand, counting down.
TCTGTGGTGGTAGACAAATCAATTTATGAATCTCGGATACCTGTGAAATAAAGGAATTATTATACTAAAAAAAATTATATGATCCTTTGGTTGTGAATTTGAATTCTAAGTTTAAAATTTTTTTACAACAAAGATGTATTGCTTTATAGAATTCTTGCAGATGTGTAGTCATATTCTAGTCTATTTAAATATATTTTTAGGTAACCTGTTTTGCAATTTTTCTTTTCTTCCTTCCTTCCTCCCTCCCTCCCCTCTTTTCTCTTCATTTCTTTGATGCCTGGATAACTTTATTCTTATCAGAAATATGAATGATATATATCTAGATATGCTCCTCACCTCCCTGACAGCCACACACATACCCACAATTCCTGCTAGGCATTCAGCGGACCTTGTATCTATTTTCCTTCTCTCTCAATATTTTTGTCATAATTTCATTTATTTTTGCTTTGCACTCTATTTTCTGAAGGAATCTCTCAGCTTACATTTCCATGCCGCCAATTTAATCTTCACTCATTTCCATTCTGTATTTCAACACATGTATTGCAATTTATTTGTGGAGTTGAGGAATGGCAATTGTTTCTATTTTTCAGTTGCTCTAATCAGTTTTTTTATAACCACTTTTTTCATGTTTTGAGATCCTCTCATCTCTTGAGAATATTAATGATTATTTTGCAGTTTTTTCTGGACTTCTTTGCAAACTCAGCTTCCTCAAGTGTTAGTTCTCTTTTATGTGGTTGATTTTCCTCAGATTTCTGGTAGCTCTTGGGCATGTACTTATATTTATTACAGAGGGGTTAGATGTCAGCGTTTTTAGGTGAAAGGCATTCCCTCAGCTGATTGAAAGTTCTCGTTTTCCTGGGCATGAATGTAGATTCCCAGGGTTGTACAGGAAGCGTTAGGGACTGTGGCTGCAGGAGGATCTTCCTTACTCTGAGCAGCTACTTGCTTGTTGGGTGTAGGGCTCCGCCCTTGTCTTCTGTTGCCATGTCCCCTTTTCTGACTCTCTCTCCCTCTGACTCTAACGTTCCTGTTTCCTCTAATAAGGGTCCTCGTGATTACATGCAGCCTACCCAGATAATCCAGGATAATGCTCTATCCCAAGATCCTTAACTTAATCCATCTACCAAATTCCTTTTCCATTTAATGCTCACAAGTTGGAGAGAAGGACAGTGACATCCCTGGGGACCAGGACTTTGCCTACCAAGGAGGCTAAGAGGGTTGTGTCTCTCTGTGGGTTGGAGAGGCACAGCAGCAGGGGTCCTGTGACCTGGTGAGTATGGGGCATCCTGGGGTTGGGACAGGTGCTCTAATTGCCCTCTGCACTTTCCATCCCCCACCTTCACTCTCCCGCCACTACCACCATCGCTTCTGGAGCTGTTTCCTCTCTTTCCTCTATGTTTCTTTCCTTTCTAATTGCTGCTTCTCAAACGCTTAATGTCATTTCACAGGATGCAGAAGCCATACCACCCAATGAAGACAACTCAAGGGATAAATGTCAAAATTTATTCAGAATATTGGCAGAAAGGATATAAAAAGTAGGTAGGGTCTTTATGGATTCTGTACAGGCCTATAAAAATCCAATTTATGTACCAGAAATGACTACATGTGTTATACGATTGAAATACCTCTGCTGAATCTTGAAATGTATAAGTGCTGGGCCTGCATTTAATCTAGAGTCGTCTCTTTGGATTATGATGTGAACTGCACTTTCTAAGTCTTTGATGAGAACCACATGGCAAAACTTCGCTGCTTAGCCATAGACTGGGGTAGGCCCTTCGCCGTACAGTACATCCGGTATATCTCTCTTCTTTGATGGGTGGTCTGCTTCTCTGTGTGTTTTACAGATGCATCTTTCTGAAACAGTGAAATATGATGATACTGCCCATTTTTAATCTGAGATGTTGATAGAACTAAAAACTTATTAGTGAGGATGCCATCATTTGTCTGTATTTACAATAGAGTATTTTTTTATTGTTATTGTTGATCTGGCCAAAGTTCTTTCCACAGCCTTGTGCCCTGAAGAAAAGTAAGACAAGTGGAAGAACAGATAAAGAAATGAGTGTAGGAAGTAGTGTCAAGTCCTAGCAAACTCATCAATCATGAATTATGGATGGAAGCCAACTGACGTTTAATTGTGTAATAACTAAGAGAACAGCACATGGAAAACAATTTAATAGAATGAACATTATTAAACATAAACTCCTGAAAGAAGCAAAAATTTTTGCTTTTATAAAATATATTTTTAGAATTATAAAACACTTTAGACTTATGGAAAATATAGAGAAAAAACTTCTGTACTTAACTCCCAGATTTAACAAATTTGCCCTGTTCACTTCACATATTTAAAAAAATAGAAGAGAACAAATTAGTTAACGTGTCCTTTGTCTCCTTCCCTGATCACATTGTCCTACTTCCCTCTCTCTCTGTTGAGTCAGCTGCTCTTGTAAAGTTGATAATTATCTTTCCCATCCAGACTTTTGATTCTTCTTAAGTTTCTGTGTAGTTATAAAAATATATATTATTGTTTGGTGTATTTGAAATTTTGTATAAATGGTATTATACTGCACCTATCATTTGATACTTGTGTTTGCCCTCCAACGTTGCTTTGGAGATTTATTCTCTGATGGCTTTCTATCATTCTTACAATAAAATGCAAATTACGAATATCCTAAGTGTATTATTTAAGGTAGAGGGTAAAGTAAGGTAGCAAAGATCCAAAATAATTTATTTCTTTTTCACATAACCGCCCTCTTAGCTTCCATGTTGTGTTAGTCCTTTATTTTTTATTTTTATCTTTGTGTGTGTATGTGTTTATTTGTGGCTCCTGAGTGATAAATTATTATTATTTTGTATGGTCAATGTTAGATATTCAGGTATACAAATTTATTTGTTATTCATCCCTTCTTGCATTTCAAAGTTTCTTTGGGAATCATTTTTCTCAGCCCAAAGTACATTTTTTGCAAGTTCTTTTAGTAAGGGTCTGGTGATAGCAAACTCTCTAATTTTTTTCCAAAAAAGTCTTGATTTACATTCATTCTTAGCAAATTTTTTCCTGGTGTTTATACATGTATTTTGTACTATACTCTGGAGATACTACTCCACTGGGTTCTGGCATCCAGTTCTAACTGTTGATAAGTCACCTACCTGGCTCATGGTTGCCCCTATGATGTAAGTTTTCCTTCGGGCTCCTTTTAAAATTCTCACTTTGTCTTTCATATTCACTATGAGTTTCCTAAGTGTGAATTTCTTTTTATTTATTCCACTTACAATTCGTTATGGGAGCACTAACAGGATTATAACGTCAATTGTGGGTTTGAGGTTTTTTTGTCATACAGGAAGTGTGAGTTCAGTGCCATGAGTGCTGGCTAAATTTAAGAGTATTCATTGATGACCTTTTCCCAACTCAATTTTGCAAATAGGGCAGAGTTCTTTGGTTTTTTTGATGACTTTGACAATTTTGAGGAGTATTGGTCAGGTATTTTGTAAAATGTTCCACTTTTGGAATCTGTCTGATGTTTTTCTCATAAGACGGGGGCTATGGGTTTTGGGGAGTAAAAACACAGAAGTAAAGTACCATTTTCATCACATCATATCAAGGATATGTATGATGAGTATGAATTACCACTGCTGATGACCTTGACCACCTGGCTAGACCTTTACAGTCAAGTTCCTCCACTGTAAAGTTTCCACACTGTCCTCTTTGGGAGAAAGTCACCATGTGCAGCCCACACTTCCGGAGTGGGGAGTTCTGTTTTTCCTACTTAAGGATGGAGTCTCTGCTTAAATTATTTGGAATTCTGCATGGGAATTTTGTCTTTTCTCTCCCTCTATGAAGTCACTCAATCATTTATTTATATCAGTATGGACTTATGGTTATTTATTTTATACTTTGGGTCATAATCTAATATCATATTGTTTATTTTATTGCCCAACTTCATCTAGATTTGGCCATCGAGAGCTCTTTCAGGTGACTCCTGTCCTCTTTTGACACCCCCCACCCCCCATCTATGTGGTTTTTTTTAAAAGCTCTTCCTGACTTGCTGGCACTACAATGTGCTCAGGCTACATTTCCTCCTCTATTCCTAGAACCAGCCATTTCTTGGAAGAGCCCAGTTACTTGTCTTCAAGAATGGTATTAGAAATCAAGATTAAACTTTTTTACAAATACAAACCACGGGGATATTTACCTTGCCTAGAACCTATACTTCCATTTTACTTTTTTTTTTTTTTAAATCCATGTAGCCATTTGAATCTTGAGGTAAGATACCAGAAATATTAGAATATTTTATTTACTACAAAGATCCACCACCCTCTGGGAGTCAGGCAAAGACACATGCACACAGTCCTTCCAAGGACAGACACCAATTCTTAAGGACATTACACTTGAGATCCATGTTAAGAAACAGAAACATTTTATTAAACACAACAGATTATGCCCAGAACTCTGCCCACTATTGAGGTAGTACCTTCTATTATTATACTCCACAGGCATTTTCCCCTTTTTATTCACCTGTATATTCCCAGGATGGGGTCTCACTTTGCCCACATACCCTGCAGACATTTTGTCAGCACCCTGTTTCCTAGGCCTCCTGCCAAGGCACATTCTGTGGCTGGTGACAAGTCACCATGACTCCCCATATGTGCAAATAGCTCAGTGTGAGGATTAATTCTGTCGTAGCGCAACCTGCAGGCAGTGGGCAGTGAAGAAGGAAGATTTCCTCTTCCAGTTAGATGCTTAAATACCAAAAATACTAAAAAGTAAATACTTTTGACTTTCATTTATCTCTTCCAAATTTATAATACATTTTCTCTCATGCTTTGAGAAGTGAAATGTTAAACAAATTTATAATAAGTGATATTTGATATTGGCAAGAAAATTAGTCCTGAAATATATCTCTCTAAGTGGGTTGAATAGTGGCTCCCAAAAGATATTTCTCATCCTAACTCCTGAAACTTATTTGGAAAAATGGTCTTTGCAGATGTAACTAAGTTAAGAATCTCTAGCTGGGATTATTCTGGATTTAGGGTTGTTCCTATATCCAATAACTGGTGTCCTTATGAGAGAAAGGCAGAGAGGTTTTGGACACAGACACACAGAGGAGAAGGTGATGGACAAAGGACAAAGGCAGAGATGAGAGTGATATGTTCACAAGCCAAGGAATGACGGCCAAGAAATGCCAAAGCCAGAAGCTAAGGGAGAATTATTAAATGGATTCTCCCTCAGAATCTACACATTTCAGACTTCTACCTCCAAATTTCTGTTGTTTTAAGCCACTAAATTTGTGGTAATTTGTTATGATAGCCATAGTAAACTGCCTCCCAACTTTCTTACCTCTTCCCTTCTCTTGTTTTATGCAACCATCTGAGAGAGTCAGAGAGATGGTGTTTTCAGTTGGTAAGACGTCTGATAACTCTATGTGATGGGTGGCTTCATGTGCCGGATTATGGTGTCCAACTCTTGGTCAGGCAAGCACTGGCCTGATTGTTACTGTGAGGCCATTTTTTTTTTTTTTTTTTTTTTTAAAGAGAGAGGGAGGAAGGGAAGGAAAGACAGAGAAGGAAGGAAGGATGGAAGAAAGGGAAACATCTTTAAACATTTTCTTGTTTTATTATATTTTGTTTGTTTGTTCGTTTTTTACATGGGCTGGGGCCGGGAATCGAACCGGGGTCCTCCGGCATGGCAGGCAAGCACTCTTGCCCGCTGAGCCACCGCGGCCCGCCCCTGTGAGGCCATTTTGTAGACTTGAATCATCAGTAAGTTGATGGCCTCCGTGGCTGATGACATCTACAATCAGCTGAGGAGCTTGCCTTCAATAATGAGAGATGTCTCATCCAGTCAGATCAAGGGACTTAAAGGGAAAACCAACAACTTCAGCAGTCAGAAAGAAGAACTTCCATTTTTCCTTCAACCAGCCAACTTTTCCTGGGGAATTCATCAAAAACCTTCATTGAAAGTCTCAGCTTGTGGCCTGCCCTGTGGAATTTGAACTTGCCCATCCCAACAGTCATATGAGACAATTCTTATAAAAAACTCATAATATTTACATTACTTACATATGTATATGTGTGTGTATGTCAATTGTTTCCCTAGAGAAGCCTAATATACTAGATAGCAAGTGGTCAGGTTCAAATCAATACACTCCCAAAGCAAATAAAGTCAAACAATTAGTTTGCATCATGACATCACTCATGTCATCATGGTTGTATTTTATGCAGGAACAGAAATATTTTCCTTTCTAAAGTTCTAAATAAACAACTAAAAACAATGTTTAATCAAGAAAACCTAGTGAATAATTATGAAATGCTCTTTAGGATACCTACAATCTTTTCTTTATCAGAACCTTATACCTTGATTTACATCTTCACCATTTTTCTTTTATTTTTGTACATGACAGGCTGATTTAGATAGTCATGTGTTCTTAATCCGATAGAATATCAGATATACTCATGTGTCTAAATGTGCTCGGCAACATGAATGCATTATACATTATAAGGAGTCAAACACAAAATCAGTGTTATCAAGGATTCAACTGGCAAGAAATGTTAGATTCTCGTTTTTCAGAAACATTTACTTTTCAAGATAATTGGAGACTAGAAAAGGTAATTTCATATATGGTGTCCTAATGTATGAAACAATCAGCTATGTTTCCAGAGGTAAAAGCAGGCCTACGGCATCTCCTTTGGGGTTAAAATGAGCAATATTCAATGTTTTACATACGGGAGTCATAATGACTCACTTTTGTTGACAGGATACCCCATCAGAGAGGAGGATGGCATTCCAGAACAAGAGCAACATGAACTTCAGGCATTGTCAGCCCCATCTGTGATGAGGGCTCAGTGGAATTTAAGATTTTCTTTGCAAGCTCAGTGGGAACATTAATATAAAAGCTTCTAGTCACACTGCCAAGGAAATGTGACTTGGTTTTGCAGGCATATATGCCAAGTTTACTCCCAAATTCAATGGCAGAAGCAGGGTTGGCCATGTCCCTAGCTGAGGATTTTGGGTTGAGAGGCTCAAGTGTTTTCAGGATCCTGTTTCAGCACACATTGGGGAACTGCCCTGGGATACTTGTGCACAGAGTGGGTAGTGGTGTCTCTTGGTGGAAATTTGAAGTAGAAATCTGTTTCATGCATTGATTGCCCATGTCCACCGAGTTCATCACCTTGTTCCTAATAAGAGTTTCAAGACCTTCTTAATGTAATGCTGTTTGAGGAGTATATGTATTTTACAAGTGAGCTCTGCAGACCCATTGTTAGCTGGATTGAAAATTAGTACAGTGTTAGAGAAGGTGAGTCGGAATTTTCAATCACATTTTCAAATATGCACATCCTTTAACTCAAGCAATTCCACCCCTAAATAGAAGTAAAATGTTGGAAACAACCTGAAATGCCGATGTATACAGAAACAGATCATATAAATTATGGTTCAGCCATACATTGCAACAAATGAGGCATCTTTAAATATGCAAATTACAGAAATACTTTCAGGTGATGAAGGAAGCAAGCTGCAATAAGATGTAAGCTGCTATTCATCTAACAAAGAAATGTGTATTTACACATTTGAAAATGCACAGAATATCTCTAAAAGAATGTATGAGAGATTGCATAAGTGACTGTCTTAGAAACAGAATTTGATGGCTGCAAGACATAGTAAGGCGGAAAATTTATTCATCTTTGACCTGTAATTTATTTAGCTGTGTATCAATTTCCAAATATTTGGAGAAACTTTACAAAAATTGTAAATTTAATAATTTAATTCTGTTGTGATCAGAGAATATGTTCTGTAAGATTCCAATCTTCTAAGATTATTGAACTTTGTTTTATGACCCAGCATATGTATGATTTATTTTAGTGAACATGCCATATGTACTTAAAAAGAATGTGCGTTTTGCAGTTGCTGTTGACAGTCCTCTGTAAATATCAATTTAGGTCAAGGTGGCAAAGAGTGTAGCGCGGGTCTTCGATATCCCTACTGCTTTTTTGTCTACTGAGTCTATCCGTTACTGAGAATGGATTTAAAATTTCCAACCAACATTGTGCATTTTTCTCTTTCTCCTTACAGATCTATCAGTTTTTTTCTTCATTTATACTGAAGTTCTGTTGTTAGGAACATACACATTTAGGATTTTGTCTTCCTGATTACTTGACCCTTTTATCATTATGAAATGTTCATTTTACCTCTGGTAAACTATTTTCTTAAAGTCTACTTTGATATCATAGACACCCCAGCTTTTTAATTTCATGCTATATCTTCTTCCATCCTTTCTCTTTCAATGTATCAGTGTTTTTATATTTAAAGTCGTCCCTTTACAGTGCTTGTGAGTTTGAATTTTTAAAACCAGAAGTGTTTTGACTACAAAAAAGCACAATTAGGTTTTGCTTTTTAAAATCAAGTCTGACAATTTCTGCCTTTTAATTAGAGAAAATTGTCTTTTACATTTCATATACATATATATAATTGTCTCAATGTCTACAATTTTTGATTTGCTTTATATTTATTCTGTCTGTTGTTTCAACTTCAAAAACTTCAAAGTATGCCCTGAGGAACAGGCCACAGCATGACTGCATTATCAGCTCTCGAACATTTTACTGCAAATACATGAGCATGCCTGGCTCATCTTCTGAGGGTGGGCCAGTTTTAGCACAAAGTGACTTGTTCCTTTTCGTTTCTGCTTCCTTTTCTTCAATTATATTGTGTGGACATTGGAGTCACCTTATCACTGTGATCATATCTTGATGCTCTAGTCTTTTTCTTCTGCTTTTATTTTTTGGTCAAAATGAGACCAGGATTCTGTCAATTCACAACAATTTGAAGGGCTTTAGTCTGAATCATGTGTGGGTCCTACAATCGAAATTGGTCTCTCTCAAAATGGTAAGCCCCACCTTTGCTCCCTGAGAGGTTTTGTTACGCTGGTTACAGTTGGGCTTTGTTTCCAGTTTCTCAGAAAAGCGGAAGAGCATCACAGAGCCCCAAGGGTTTTTGTAGCTCAGGATCTCTAAGTTTCAGGAGGACATAACCCCCCTAGCAATATTTGGTTTTTAAAGCTTTTTCCTCAAGATTCATTGTGTTTTCTCCATCTTTGGCAACTTGTATTTCTGCAAGATTTAGTGAGATTTTATTGTTTTTTCAGGTTATATCCTCATTTTCGTTTCTTAGACTGCTCAAAGCAAATACCATGAAATGGATTCGGTTAAACAATGGGAATTTATTTGATCATGGTTTTGAGGCCAGGAAAGTGTCCAAATCAAGGCATCATCAAGATGATCTTCTCTTCGTGAAATCTGGCTGCTGGTGATCCTTGGCTTCTTGTCACACGGCAAGGCATATAGTGGTGTCTGCTGGTTTCTCTCTTCTCTTCCAGGTTCTTGATTTCAGTTTCTTGTTTTCCTGGATTTCTCTCTGTCTAAATTTCAATGTCTTATAAAGGACTCCAGTGAGAGGATTAAGACCCATTTTGATTGAGGTGGGTCACACCTTAAGTCTCATCAAAAGACCCTACTTATCTGTCCCTGGCACTGTGAAATAGACAATGCCTACCTGACCAAATGGGAGAAAAGAAGTGTAACAAAATAAGGTATCCATGGCTAAGGGAGTTCAAATAGAGTGAAGAGGCTTCAGCTAGATATTGCTAATTGCTATGCCATGCCAAGCCCCACAAACAGTATTCCTGCAAACCCCAAAGAATACCCAGGGCTCTATCTGAGACACTATAAAAGTTTCACTCACTAAGTTTAGTTTTCAGAACCTATAATGTCCAGATGGTTTCTAGGCCAGAGAAGCCCCAAACCCAGAGTTACCAGTCTCTCCAAGGGCATCAACCAGTTGTATCCCTCTATCCCATAATGTCAAGACTCCTTTTCAACATGAAGAAGTTGAAATGGTCATTGTCCAAATATCCCTAAAGATTGGGAGAAGGACTAAATTGGGAGGCGTTGTAACAGAAGGATGGGATTTAACAAATGAGTATGTTCTAGTTTGCAGGCTGCAGGAATGCGATATATCAAAAACAGAATGGTTCTTAAAAAGGGGAATTTATTAAGTTGCAAGTGTACATGTTCTAAGGCTATGAAAATGTCCAAATTAAAGCAAGGCTATAGAAATGTTCAATCTAAGGCATCCAGGGAAAGATACCCTCTTGGTTCAAGAAGGCCGTTGATGTTCAGGGTTTCTCTCTCAACTGGAAAGGCGCAGGGTAAACATGGTAACATCTACTAGCTTTCTCTTCAGGCTTCTTGTTTCATGAAGCTCCCCTGAGGGTGTTTTACTTCTTCATCTCCAAAGATCTCTGGCTGTGTAGGCTCTAAAGCTTTTTCCAAAATGGTTTCCTCTTAAAGGGCTCCAGTAAGCAACCCCACCTTGATGGGTGGAGAAACATCTCTATGGAAACCATCTAATTAAATGCTACCACCCACAATTGGGTGGGTCACATCTCCATGGGAACAACCAAAAAGCTCCCACCCAGCGATATTGAATGAGAATTAAAGGACATGGCTTTTCTGGGGTACACCACAGATTCAAACTGGCATGGAGTATTACTACTGAATCATTATATTGATATTTCTCTTTAGTCTCTAGTGTCTTAGAGCAGCTAGAAGAAAACATCTGAAATGGTGGAACTGTAACCCATACTATACTTTGAAATTTCTTCTAAAACTATTTGCTAAAACATACTTTGAAATTTATCGCTTTTTATATGTATTTTGTACTTCACAATAAAAAATGTTAAAAAAGGAAAAACAGGTCTTACTTACAAAGGGTTACACCCACAGGAATGGATTTGATTTAAGAACATGTTTCTCTGGGGTACATACAACTTCAAATCACACAATCCCTAAAAGAAAATTAATGCTTGGGTGCAAAATTTAAAAGAGCAAAATAAGAATACAAGCTTTCCAGAGGAATTACCACCATGTTTTTTAACTCTGCATCCCAGAAACACAAGATTGCCATAAAAGAAAACAAAAATGAGGGATTTTCTCTGGAAACCAATAACAACAACAACACAAATCCCTGAAACTGCAAAAAAATTAAGTAGATTATAATTAAGGAAATATTTTAAACAAAACTCAGCTGTTAGTCTGAGTTTAAGTGCTGAAGTTGTTGTTTGGTTTATAATAGCTTTGGATTGAAAGACTCAAGGAAAATGCCTCAGAGTAGAATCAAAATTTAATTGTATCATTTTCACCCATAATCTCCTAAACCTTAGTATAATCTAGTTGGCTCATATAATTGTCATACTATCTGTAAAAGGAACAAAGTGAGCTTTATTTAAACAAATTACAGTTTAGCTAATGTTGTTCTGGAATATTTTGCAAGCTCAATAATTAATTCATTGGTAAATACTAGGATGAAGTTCAGATGGGTGCATTAATATTTTTTAATTACATAAATAATCACTTTTGGAAAATTAGGAAACTCAGATGGCTAAGGAATATGGAAACTTAAGGGCAAGCTTACATATTAGTGATTCCCATTCTTGATCCCCAAATCCCTCTCAAAAGAAAGAATTAAAGAAATAGAATATTCGGGACAAAATCAGACAGCTCTTGAACTTAGGAGCAATGCCAGGGTTTAGAGACCTGGGGGTAGGATGAGCAGAAGTGCTAATCAAAACTGGATGGTTCTCCAGTTGGCTGGGCACTTGTAACTTTTAAGGATATTATGATAAATATGTAAACAAATAAACCAAAATAAATAAAAGAAGACTAGCATAGTCTAATGATGGTAAGGTAGCATCAAGCGAACATTATGATTTATTCAATTGTGTTAATTTGAGGATCATTAGAAAAAAATATCATGGGAGACACTCGGTGTGGGGTGCATCTGCAAGCTTGTACTTAGACAGCTGGCATGGGATTTGTTCCATTTGTGTTTTAATTCATAAAATTCATAGCAAATTGCTTTCCATTGTCTTTTTTTTAATTGTAAAACAATATATAAACAAAAAAGCAATAAATTTCAAAGCATGTAGCAGCAATTAGTTATAGGACAGATTTCAGAGTTTGGTATGGGTTGCAGTTCCCCAATTTTATGTTTTTCGTTCTAGTTCCTCCAAGACACTGGAGACTAAAAGAAATATCAATATAATGATTCAGCAGTCATACTCAGTTGTTAAATCCTATCTTCTCTGTTATTACTCCTTCTTCTCCTTTGATCTTTCTCCCAATCTTTAGGGGTACTTGGGCTATGCCCATTCTAACCTTTTCATGTTGGAAATGGCTATCATTAATATTGGATAGGGAAATGGAACTACTTGATGTTCTGGAGAGGCTGGTCCTTCTGGGTTTCAGGACTTATCTGGCCCAGGAACCCATCTGGAGGTTATAGGTTTCTGGAAAGTTACCCTAGTGCATGGAATCTTTGTAGAATATCAGATAAAGCCCTTGGTGTTTTTTAGGGTTGACAGGAATGGTTTTTGTTTGGGTTTGGCAAGCCATGATAAACAGCAATATCTAGCTGAAGCTTGCATAAGAGTAGCCTCCAGAGTAGCCTCTCAACTGTACTTGAACTCTCTCAGTTCAAAATGGTACCTTAGTTTGTTAGAATTATTTCCCCCCTTTTGATCAGGAAGGCATTGTCAATCCCCTGGTTTGGTGCCAGGGCCAGGCTCATCCCTAGGAGTCATCTCTCACGCCACCAGGGAGATACTTTCACCCTATGTAGTGGGGAGGGTAATGCTTTTACTTACAGAGTTGGGCTTAGAGAACATGTCTGAGCAACAATAGAGTTCCTCTGGAAGTTATTCTTATGCATAACTATATGAAGGCTTAGAATCTCTGCTATTTAAATAAGCTTCACAAAAGCAAGCCTCAAAATCAAGGGCTTGGCCTATTGACTTGGTAGTCCCTAATGTTTAACACAGTATCAGAGATTTCTCTGGTGGTAAAGTTTAATTGTTCCATATTTTTTTTCCCCATCCCTCAAGGAACTTTGCCAATACTTTTTAATTATCTGCTTAACATACTCTGGAATGTATCTTGGCCTTCCATTAAGCTTTACACAATTACAAGCCTTCATTCCCATTCTGGGCTCCATGTGTTTGGGCTGTTTAAATGATCTATCCAGGTAGACTGCGTTAGATCACGTGCGACAGAAAATTTAGGTTTTGGAAAAAAAAACCCTCTCTTCCTTTGGTCTCATAGAGTAGGTGAAGTTCTAAAATACGATGACCTTTACCCCTGTATTCTGACTTACTTTAGTCCCAACCCAATTGGCTTCATTCTTTCTCTAATTGAAGCCTGACCTCTTTTTCAATTTCTTTAACAGTTGTATGTGGCAATGCAGATTTTCAGACCACAAGATTCCTACTCTGAGTCTTAGGTGTCACACAGGTGCCCAAAGTTCCAGGGAAATACCAGGTTGTACATATATAGTACAGCCTCTCAAAATCTAGAAATAACAATTACAGCTCCAAACTGAATGTGACTGCTATAAGAGCTTGCACTCTAGGCCCCAATTTTCTTCTTATTATTTTCTAAAAGAGACTTTACAATATTTACTCTTTTGTTTCTGGCTTATTTTGCATCACATAATGCCCCACAGGTTCATTCACAATGTTGTATGCCTCATGACTTCATTCGTTTCTGTAGCAGCACAATACGTGATCGTTTATATCACTATAGTGCACCATTCCAGTTTTCAGTCAGTGTATACTTCAGCTACCTCCATCCATTGGGCGTCATGGATAATGTCCAAAGTCAACATTCCATGTCTCACATTATCCTCACTTAGTGGTATAATCATCAACACTGTCAATTATAGACAATTTTCATTGCTCCCAAGAGAAAAATTATTGATAAACACACCCTTACCGAATAGAAAATCCAAACCTCCCCTTAACTCTTGTCCCCCCCCCCCAATTATTTACCCCTGGCATTGCTGTGGTACTATTGATGTCTTCCTGTTAACAGAGCCCATAGCATGCAATAGCAATTTTCCTTTCCAATTTGAATGCCTTTTATTTTGTTTTCCTGTCTAATTGCTCTATTTAGAACTTCTAGTACAATGTTTAATAATAGTGGTGACAAAGGGCATTCTTGTCTCATTCCCAATTTTAGGGGGAATGTTTTCATTCTCTCACTATTGAGTACGATGTTGGCCATGGGTTTTTCATAAAAGCCCTTTATCTTATTGAAGAAGTTTCCTTTGATGCCTACCTTCTGAAAAAGGATGTTGAATTTTGTTGAATGCTTTTTCAGCATCAATTGAGATGATCATCTGATTTTTTCCCTTTCATTTTGTTAAGGCTCCATATTACATTGCTTGATTTTTTGTGTTGATTAACACTTGCATTCCTGGTATAAACCCCACTTGGTATATAATTCTTTTATTGTGTCACTGGCTTTGATTTCTAGTACTTTATTGAGAATTTTTGCATCTATATACATTAGGGGGATTGGCCTGTAGCTTTTCTTTCTTATAGCATCTTTACCTGGTTTTGGTATTAAAGTGACGTTAGCTTCATAAAATGAGTTAGGTAATATTCCTTTTTCCCTCAATTTTTTGAAAGAGTTTGAGCAGGATTGGTGTTAGTTCTTTTTGGAATGTTTGATAAAATTCCCCTATAAAGCCATTTGACCAGGGACTTTTCTTTGTAGGAAGATTTTTGATGACTGATTGAATCTCTTTACTTGTGATTGGTTTGTTGAGATCTATTTCTTCTCCAGTCAGTGTAGCTTGTTCGTGTGTGTTTAGGAATTTGTCCATTTCGTCTAAGTTGACTATTTTTGTGGTGTACAGTGTTCATAGTATCCTCTTATGATTTTTTTCTTTATTTCTTCAGGATCCATGGTAATGATCCCTCTCTCGTCTCTGATTTTGTTTATTTTCATCCTCTCTCTTTTTATCTTTGTCAGCCTAGCTAGGGGTCAATTGATTTGATTGATTTTCTCAAAGAACCAACTTTTGGTTTTATTGATTCTTTTTCCTGTTCTTTTATTCTCCAAGTCATTTAATTCTGCTTTAATTTGCTATTTCTCTTCTGTTTACTTTGGGGTTAGTCTGCTGTTCTTTCTCTAGTTTCTCCAGGTGAGCATTTAAGTCCTCGATTTTTTGCTCTTTCTTCTTTTTTAAATATAGACATTTAGGGAAATACATTTCCCTCTTAGCACTGCCTTTGCCACATCCCATAAGTTCTGATACGTCATATGTTCATTTTCATTAGTCTCCAGATAGTTGCTGATTTCTCTAGCAATTTCTCCTTTGACCCACTGGTTGTATAAGAATGTGTTATTTAATCTCCATAAATTTGTGAAAGTTCTGCAGCTGGTGGTTATTGCTTTCAGCTTCATTCCATTGTGATCAGAGAAAATGTTTTGAATAATTTCAATCTTTTAAAATTTATGAAGACCTGTTTCATGTCGCAGAAAACAATCTATCCTGGAGAACATTCCATGAGCACTAGAGAAGAATGTCTATCCTAGTGTTTTGGGGTGTAATATAATACATATGTCTGTTAGATTTAATTCATTTATCAAATTGTTTAAGTTCTCTATTTCCTTGTTGATCCTCTGTCTGGTTGTTCTATCTATAGAGGAGAATGGTGTGTTGAAGTTTCCTACTCTCATTGTTGAAACATATAGCTCACTTCTTTTTTGCCAATGTTTGCCTTATGTACTTTGAAGCTCCTTGATTGGGGGCATAAACATTTATGATTGTTATTTCTTTTTGGTCAATTGTCCCTTTTATTAATATGTAGTGTCCTTCTTTGTTTCTTATGACTTCTTTACATTTAAGGTCTATTTTATCTGATATTAATATACTTACTCCTGCTTTCTTTTGGTTACAGCTTGATGGAACATCTTTTTCCATCCTTTCACTTACGACCTATTTGTATCCTTGGGTCTAAGATGAGTTTTGTATGAGCAGCGTATAGATGGATCATATTTCTTAATTCATTCCAAACTTTATCTTTTAATTGGTGAGTTTAGTCTGTTAATATTCAAAGTTATTACTGTAAAGACATTTCTTGAATCTACCATCTTAGCCTTTGGATTTGTCAGATCTACATATTATTTTCCTTCTTTCTCTTTTTATCCTTTAAGTTAACCCTTACTGGTAGTCTTTAATTCTGTGCCCTCCTCCTGAACTCCTTTTCCTGCCTTTTTTTTTTTAGGCAACAGTACTCCCTTTAGTATTTCTTGTAAGGCCAGTCTCTTGTTGACATATTTTCTCAATATTTATTTGTCTGTGAAAGTTTTCATCTTTCTCTCGCTTTTTTTGTATGCTGTACGGTGGGGGTCACGTTTCATTCTTTTTCCATGTGAGTATTCCAATATCGCAGCACCATTTGTTGATTTTTTGAGAGGGGAGGGGAAGTGCACGGGCCAGGGATCAAACCCAGGTCTCCTGTGTGAGAATTCTACCACTGAACTAACCTTGCAGATCCCCCCACCCCCCACCCCAATCCTACTCTCATTTTTGAAAAACAATTTGGCTGGATAAAGAATTCTTGGTTGACAGTCTTTCTCTTTCATGATCTGTTGAGTAGTCCAAACTCAGTCTTATGTGATTCCCTTATATGTGGTGTCACTTTTCTCTTGGCACTTTCAGGATTTTCTGATTTTCTTCAACATTTGCAGACAGATTAGTATGTGTCTTGGAGTAGACCTATTTGGATTTATTCTATTTGGAGTTCATTTGGCTTCTTTGATTTACATATTTATATCTTTTACAAGGGTGGGGAAGTTTTCCCCCATTATCTCCTCAAGTACTCTTCCTAGCCTTTTACTCTTCTCTTCTTCTGGGACATCAATGATTCTTAAATTTGTGTGCTTCATATTGTCCATCATTTCCTTGAGATCAATTCAAAATTTCCATTTTTCTTTTGTGCATTCAAAATCAACTGTCCTGTCCTCTGGTTCACTTATTTCTTCTGCCTCTTCAAATCTGCTGTTGTGTGTCTCAAGTATATTTTTGATTTGGTCTGTAGTATCTTTCATCTCAGTGATATCTGCTATTTTTCTACTTATTCTTTCAAATTTTTCTTTATGCTCTTCTGGTGTCTTCATATTTTTCTAAAGATATTTTATTGAAATCTCTTTACACACATATAGTCCATCTGAAGTATACAATTAATGGCTCAGAATATCATCACATAGTTGTGTATTCATCACCGTGATCATTTTTAGAACATTTGCATCACTCCAGAAAAGAAATAAAAAGAAAAAAGAAAAAACTCATTTGTCCCCTACCCCTTACCCTTTCCTCTTAATGACCACTAGTATTTCAATCTACCCAAGTTTTTTCACCCCTTACCCTACCCAATTATTTATTTATTTATTGTCTTTATTTTTAACTCATCTGTCCATACCCTGGATAAAAGTAGCATCAGACACAAGATTTTCACAATCACATGGTCACATTGTAAAAGCCACATAGTTATAGAATCGTCTTCAAGAATCAAGGCTACTGTAATACAGCTCGACAGTTTCAGGTACTTCCCTTCACCCACTCTAATACACCATAAACTAAAAATGGATATCTATATGTTGCATAAGAATAACCTCCAGGATAACCTCTTGACTCTGTTTGAAGTCTCTCAGCCACTGAAACTTTATTTGGACTCATTTCTCTTCCCCTTTTGGGTCAAGAAGGCATTCTCAATTCCATGATGCTGGGTCCTGGCTCATCCCTGGAGTCCTGTCCCATGCTACCAGGGAGATTTACATCCTTGGGAGTCATGGCGATGTAAGGGGGAGTCTAGTGTCTTCTTGATCTCCTTTATGTCATTAAACAACCTATTGAATTTATTTAGTAGAGTTGTATGCACATCTTTGATTAGTTGTTCAAAGCCTGTGTCTCCTCTGGGGTTTTAATTTGGTCATAGGCTGGGGTATATCTGCATTTCCATATGCTTTGTGATTTTTCTGTTGCCTTTGAGGCATTTAATTATCTGATAGCTTTTCTTTGGAAGTTAATTTCTCTCAGCTGTGTAAGATTTTGCGTTTATGGGATGGGTGTGGGGCAGGACACATGGTGTGGGGCGGGTGCTATGTTGATGCCCAGGGATGTGGGGTGTGGGGTACAAGGTTGTGAGGGGTCAGTGTGGGAGCCAAGAGGGCGGGGGTCAGCTCTGACAGGCTTCCAAGTGCAGGGATGGGGTGTGGCATCGGGGACACAGGGCAGGATGTGGTGGGAGGCAGATGGGGGTCTGTGCAGGTACGTGGGGCACAGGGTTGCAGTGGGGGGTCAGGGCGTGGGGAGCGGTTTGCATGGTGTGGCTGCATGGGCGGGGTGCGAGTGTGCATGCGGAGCGCTGGGTTGTGGGGCTTGGTGCGTGGAGATACGGGTATAGGGGCTGGGGCATGGGGCTTGGGGGACGGTGGGTGGGGTGCAGGTGTGTGGATCGTGGGGTCTTGTGCAGGTCAGGCGTGGGCCACGTGCATGCGGAACTCAGACCACTGGGGTAGAGTGTGTGTGTGCACTGTCAACATCACTTTACAAGAGTTTCCTTTTTTTTTTTTTACATGTTCCTTTTCAGCATCCACATCCACTTCCATACATAATCATGAAGTTTAGAATTGTATACAAGAATGGACGAAAGAAGACAGACTTCCATTGCCAGCAGTCTGGCAAATGAGCTGACTTGCACAGTTCTACCACTGAAGATAATTAAAAATGCTGGAGAATATGTTAAATCTTTTTAAATGCATGATTGAGCTGGAAAGAAAATAAGAAATTCACATGAAATGAAATGAAAGTGTGAATTTTGGGAAGTAAGCAAACTCTGAAGCTAGCTTTTGCCCCAAGGTGTCTGCTCAAACTCGGTGATTTTGACTTTCCTATGTTGGCTGTGAGGAGAGGACAGGGGACAAGACAAAGTCATGCTGCTGCCCCACACCCATTACATACCTCATCACTGTATCTATAGTCCTCTAAGCAAGAATCAGATTAGCTTACCACATTGAAGGGGGAACAGGGAAGCTTGTCTGTCCTGAATTCTGCCTTGTATGGAAGGAATCTCCAGTGATAATTCTTAACCATAAGCTAGGACTCACCTGCATCAGCAACCCAAATATGTTCCCAGTGTGGTCCAAAAAACTTCAGGCAGAAAACTTAATATCAAATGGTCTGGGGCTGGTATAGGCCTCAAAAAATAAAATAAAAAGGACCACAGAAAGAAAGTCACAGCTTTGCTCATCATAGTGAAAATGCAGAATGGCAAAAAAAAAAAAAAAAAAGAGAGAGAGAATAAATTGAAGACAGAGAGAAATAATCCATCCACCTAACTCCTGAGAGATGGGGTTTAGACTGACAGCTATGTTGGAAGCCAGAGACAATGGTAAAATTTATTTCCTATAATAAGAAATTGAACTGTTAGCCAGAGTTGCATATCCAGAGAAGGTCTCTATCAAGAACAAGGGGGAAGCAAAACATTTTCAGTGATACTATTACAAGAGCAGACTGATGAGAGAGGGGTCTTCACCAAATGAAATCCTAAAGGATACTTTTCAGGCAAAAGGAAAATGGATGATCTGAAGTGTAAGAATAGAGAGAAAAAAATCAGTAAATGAAAAATTGCATGAGCAGTAATAATAACAATGTCTAAATTGTACGATAAAAATAAAATAAGATAAAAATTGGGAAAGCAGGGTGATCAGAGTAACATCCTAAGGTTCTTTATTTTAAAAATATTTTTATTAATAAAACAATATACAAACACATAAACATTCTTAACATACAAACATTCCATACGTGGTATACAATCAATGGCTCACAATATCATCACATAGTTGTGTATTCGTTACCATGATCATTTTTTTGAACATTTGCATCACTCCAGAAAAAGAAAGGAAAAAGAAAAAACTCATACATACCATATCCCTTGCCCCTCCCTCTCACTGACCACTAGGTTTTCCATCTACCCAATTTATTTTAACCTTTGTTCCTCTATTATTTGTTTATTTTTTATCCATGTTTTTTATAATTTGTCCATACCCTAGTTAAAAGGAGCATCAGACACAAGGTTTACACAATCACACAGTGTTCTAGTTTTCTAGCTGCTGGAATGCAATATACCAGAAACAGAATGGCTTTTAAAAAGGGGAATTTAATAAGTTGCTAGTTTATAGTTCTAAGGCTGAGAAAATGTCCCAATTAAAACAAGTCTATAGAAATGTCCAGTCAAAGGCATCCAGGGAAAGATACCTTGGTTCAAGAAGGCCCATGAAGTTCAGGGTTTCCCTCTCAAGTGAGAAGGTACATGGCAAATACAGTCACGGTTTTTCTCTCAGCTGGAAGGGCACATGGTGAACATGGTGTCATCTTCTAGCTTTCTCTCCTGGCGCTCTGTTTCATGAAGCTCCCCAGGAGGTGTTTTCCTTCTTCATCTCCAAAGGTTGCTGGATCGTGGACTCTGCTTCTCGTGGCTATGTCATTCTGCTCTGCTCTCTCTGAATCACTTTCATTCTCCAGAATGTTTCCTCTTTTATAGGACTCCAGAAACTTATCAAGACCCACCCGAATGAGTGAAGACATGTCATCACTTAATCAGCTTAACGACCACTCTTGAATAAATCACATCTCCAGGGAGATGATCTGATTACAGCTTCAAACATATGGTATTGAATTGGGATTATTCTGCCTTTATGAAATGGGATTTAGATTAAAACATGGCTTTTCTAGGGACATACATCCTTCCAAACCAGCACATTCCACCCTCTGGACCCTAAAAAAGACATGGTTTCCCCATATACAAAATACGTTAATTTCATAACAATGTCACAAATCCTTAAACCATTCCAGTAACATTTCAAATACAAAATTAACACAAGATTAAAATCGTACAAAGTCTCATCAAAGTTAGGTACAAGCGTGGTCTGTGCTCAAGAAAATTCTCCTCTGTCTTTAGACCTTTGAAAACTCATAACAAGTTATTTACTGCCAACATACAAAGGAGGAACAGTCATGGGATACATACACACATTTCCATAGGGAGGAAAGAACACAGGGGTTACCGGACCCATACAGTTTCAAAAACCTGCAGGGAAAAGTCCATTAGATTTCAAAGTCTGAGAGTCATTCATCTTTGGGGTTTCTGAAAGCGTCCCACTCTTTCCAAGGGCCTACACAGAGGCCTGCCTTTCTTCGAATGCAGCCTTGGGGGATACTGGGGAGACCACCTTTTTCTCGGCTCCACCCTCTCCAAGCATTGGGGCCACACCTGGGCCCTCTGCTATCTCCGGTGCACACGCTCAAACCCTCCATGTGGTGGTAGCCAGGCTCTCCCCAGACCCCAAGGAATGTGCTCCACCCTCTCCAAGGCCTGAGGTGACATGACTCTTCCACTGCAACGAGGTGGAAGGCCCATCCTCTGCCTTTGGGGCAAACTCACCCTCTCCATGGGCTTGGGTGGGTCTGCTCTCTTGGCCTGAGGCTTCTTGACTTCAGACCTCAGCCTCCATGGTTTTGCCTCTGAGGTTATTTTTCCTCCAACGTGTCCCTTCTCTGAACCACGCAGTCCAGACTGGCAGCAGCTCTGTTTATACAGGTCCCACAGCACTCTCGTTGGCTTTCTATGCAGTAACCTTGGATCGTGCCCATCAGACATAAGGAGTTTCAACAAATCCTTCCTGGATAACTCCATGTCTGATCCTGGCTTTCTCTGAAATGGCTGACCATTTTCACACCTGGCCAAATTCTCACATGGAGCAGTATTCTCTGGGGTCTCCCTTCCTGGAAACCCGGAATTTTCCAAGATATCAATTTCTGGTTTCTTTGTACCCAAGAATCAGTTTTCAGCTTATCTCTCCTGTCGCATTTCACTATAAGTTGTGAGGAGAAACTAGGCTGCACTTTCCACACTTAATTTGGAGATCTTTTCTGTTAAATATCCAAGTTCATGGCTTTTAAAATCTGCCTTCCAGCCAAAGCCGCTAGTCAACTTTGCCAGATTTTCTGCAATTTTAAAGCAAGACTCGCTTTTCTTCCAAACTACAATAACACATGCCTCATCTCTGTCAAAAGCCTGGTCAGAGGTATCTTTAGAGTCCACAGTTCTACCAACAGTCTCTTCATAGCATTCTAGGCCTTCTCTATCAAGCGCCTCACGACTCTTCCAGATTCTTCCCCTTATCCATATAAAAAGCCATTCCAACATGTCTGGTATCTGCAAACTGCAGTAACACCCCACTCTCTGGTACCAAAATCTGTTCTAGTTTGCTAACTGCTGGAATGCAATAGACAAGAAACGGAATGGCTTTTAAAAAGGGGAATTTAATAAGTTGATAGTTTACAGTTCTAAGGCTGAGAAAATGTCCCAATTAAAACAAGTTTATAGAAATGTCCAATCAAAGGCATCCAGGGAAAGATACCTTGGTTCAAGAAGGCTGATAAAGTTCAGGGTCTCTCTCAAGTGAGAAGGCACATGGTGAACACAGTCACGGTTTCTCTCTCAGCTGGAAGGGCAGATGGTGAGCAAGGCATCAAGTGCTAGCTTTCTCTCCTGGCTCCCTGTTTCATGAAGCTCCTGGGGAAGTGTTTTCCTTCTTCATCTCCATAGGTCACTGTCTCGTGGACTCTGCTTCTCGTGACTATGTCATTCTGCTCTGCTCTCTCTGAATCACTTTTATTCTCCAGAGCGACTCCAGAAACTTCATTCTCCAAAAGGACTCCAGAAACTCATCAAGACCCACCCAAATGGGTGGAGACATGTCGTCACTTAATCCAATTTAACACCCACTCTTGATTAAATCACATTTCCAGGGAGATGATCTGATTACAGTTTCAAACATATGGTATTGATAAGGATTATTCTGCCCTTGTGAAATGGGATTTAGATTAAAACATGGCTTTTCTAGGGGACATACATCCCTCCAAACCATGAAGTTCCCCAGGAGGCATTTTCCTTTTTCATCTCCAGAGGTTGCTGGCTTGTGGACTCTGCTTCTTGTGACACAGTCACATCATAAAAGCTGTATCATTATACAATCATCTTCAAGAACAAGGCTACCGGAACACAACTCTACAGTTTAGGTACTTCCCTCCAGCCACTCCAATACACCATAAACTAAAAAGGGCATATCTATATGATGCATAAGAATAACTTCTAGAATAACCTCTCAACTCTGAAATCTCTCAGCCATTCACACTTTATTTTGTCTCATTTCTCTTTTCTCCCTTTTGGTCAAGAAGGTTTTCTCAAACCCTTTATGGTGGGTCCTCTCTCATCCTGAGATTTCTGTCCCGTGTTCCCAGGGAGAGTCACAACCCTGGGAGTCATGTCCCATGTAGAGAGGGAGGGCAAAGCTCACTTGCCATGTTGGCTTAGAGAGAGAGGCCACATCTGAGCAACAAAAGAGGTTCGGGAGGGGAGGGAGGTGTGACCCTTATGCCTAATTTTAAATAGGCTTAACCTATCCTTTGCAGGAATAAGTTTCATAGGGGCAAACCCCAAGATCAAGGGCTCAGCCTATTGATTTGGTTGTCCCCACTGCTTGCTAGAACATCAGAAATTCTCCAAATGGGGAAGTTGAATATTGCCCCCTTTCTCCCCATTCCTTCAAGGGGACTTTGCAAATACTTCTTTTTTCACTGTCCAAATCTCTCAGGGATTTATGTGTGCATCACATTAACCTGGACAAACCAAGAAAATCTCTTTTCAAGGTTCCATGTACTTACGATGTTAACTAAACTGACCATACAAGTTACATTAGGAAATGCATTACCCAGAATATAAATTTTGAACCAAACAAACTTCTCTCCCTTTAGTTTCACATAGAAGTTGACGTTTAAAACATGGATGATATCATCCTTTACCCAGTCTTCTGATATACCTTAGTCCTATCCAGATCAGCTTCATTCATGTCTCTACTCAATGTCTTATCACTTTTCAACTTTTTGACACTTCCAGTATGGGGTAATGCTGACTTTCATAACTTTAGTGCTCTACCTCTGAGTCTCAGGTGTCACATAAATGCCCGAAGTTTCTGGGAAAAACCCTGTTATATACAAACAGCTCAGTATCTCAGAATTTAGAATTAACAGTTACACCTCCTGAATATATGTGAGTGCTGTAAGAGCTTACAGTCAAGGACCCTTTACAATAACCCCCAACCTGATAACCCATGCTCTTGACTTTAGTTCACCAAATTTTTATATTATAGTTAGTTGATATGATTGAGGCATGATAATATTTGTCTTTTTGTTCCTGAGGTTTCATTCAACATACAGTCCTTAAGTTTCATTCACCTACTTGCCTGCCTCACAACTTCATTCCTTCTTGTGGCCGCTTAGTAGTCCATTGTATGTATGCACCATAGTTCCCCCTTCCATTCCTCAGTTGTTGTACACTTAGGCCACCTCCATTCATTGTGGATCAGGAACACTGCCACCAGATACACCAGTGTGCAGATGTCCACTAGTGTCCTCACACTCAGTTCCTCCAGGTGCACACTGAGCAACGGGGTTTCAGGATCATCTTAAGGGTCTTATATGGCTTAGGAGGAGGGGAAAGGTACTGATTAACATTGACCTGTTAAATATGCATAATAAAATATCTAGAAAAATTAAAAAAACAAAAAAATTGATAAAAAGCATTAAACTAGTGGATAGAAAACTCAAGTTATAGAAAAGAACACAAGAATGGAGTTGGAAAACATTGGTAAGGCAGGAAAATAGGACACACAAAATAATGCAGGAGAAATAAATTTAAATGTTGAATATCAATATTCACAATGGATATAGATACCAGACTTTCTAATTAAAAGGGAAATATACCCAGATTAGATTAAAAAATTCCAACTCTATGCAATTAGTTGCCTAAAATTTATGGACATAGAAAGATTATAAGTTTTTAAAAAAGATATACTAAGGTGACTACTAATCAAAAGGAAGATGATAGTGCTGTTAAAAAGTATTTTAGCACAAAAACATTACTAGAGAAAAAGAGGGCCCCTAAATAATGATTAAAGATTCAATTCACTAGGAAAACAATGTGCTGCATACTTCTACACACTTAGTAACACAGCTTCAAAATACATGAAGCATATATTGAGAAGTTTGAGGAGAAATTAACAAATACACCATGAGTGATTCTAGCACTCGTGTCTCAGTAATTGATGTATTCATTCAACAAACATTTACTGAGCACCTGCTATGTGCCAGAACTGGGAATAAAACAGGCAAAAGTCCTGCCCTCAAGGATCTTTGATTCTGAGGATCAATCAAGCAATCAAAAATCGATAAAGACCTGGAAGATTTGAACAAGACAATTAACAATTTCATCTAATGGGCACATGTAGAACATTATTATTTTTTTAATTACACGTGGAACATTTATGAAAATTAACTCTGTACTAGCGTATAGAGTAAACCACACATACAGAAATCTAAGGATTAGTATCTTATAGACCACATCTTCTGCACTCACTGCCATCAGGTTAAGGATCAAAACCAAGACTGCAGGAAGTGTTTGCACCTTCAGTAAAGCTAAAGGTGAGCCTCATCCAGGATGTGGCTTATACCCAGAATAGGTCTATGTGCTGGAGAAACTGTAAACCAGGAGGCATGTACCAGAATGTCATGCATAGGAGCAAAATTGTAAAAAAAAAAAATTAAATCGGAAAGCAGTTCGTTCGGAAACAAATGTTCACCTACAGTGAGTGGATGAAAAGTAATTGAATAATTGTGGTCTATTCTTACAGCCCATGATAAACATTTATCAACTACACCTGCAGGCACAAATGTGGACACAACCTCCACGTTATTTCATCTATACCAAGTTTGAAATGATGTGCTATGAAAAGACGTGTTATTTGGTGTTAATGCAAATGTGGTTAGATGGTAAAGAAAAGCATGGGAAGGCTAGGCAGCACAGCACAGGCTGGTGAGAGGGGGCAAAACTTCAGGAGGTGCCCAGAGGGAATCGATAGTGTCTTCATCTTTTTACCTGGATGATGGAGACAGGGGGTGGAGGGATCATTCTGAGATGGCCCCAGTGATCTCTGTCCCCTGGTGTCCACCTGCAATTACATCACGGTGTATTGCAGAAGGGATTTTGTAGAAGTAATTAAGGTTATCGGTCTATTGATTCTGAGTTAATCCAAAGGGGGATAACCCAGGCGGCCCTATCCTGACCATATGAACCCTTTGAAAATGAGCAGTTTCCTCAGCGAATTGCAGAAGAGGAAGTCAGAGATTCAAAACATGAAAAAGATTTGGCCAGTGTAGTTGCTTGGACATGGTGGATAGGAGCCACTTGTCAAGGAAATGGGGACCTCAGTTCTGCAAGGGCAGAGAATTGAATTCAGCTCACAGCAAGAATGGGCTTGGAGGCAGATTTTTCCCCAGGGCTTCCCATGCAGACCCATGACAGCTTGATGTCAGCCTTGGGAGACTGTGAGCAGAGACCCAGCCACGCCACACCAAACTTGCAACCTGCAGAACCGTGAGCTAATAAATGGGTGCTACTTAAGCTGCCAAATTTGTGGTAATTTGCTACATAGCAGGAGAAACTAATATACTTGGGCATTTACATTGTTGTAGTTGTACTTTTTATATATGCCATAAATATTCTGTAGTGTGATTTTATTATTTAATAGACTTTTTTTTTAAGAGAGCACAGCAATTAATTGCTTGACTTCTAAGGACCTTCTCCACAATTGGATGTAAGGAAGGAAGGGAGGGGCAAAAGGAATACAAAGACTTGACTTACACAATTGCAATAGTATAATTCAGAGATAAAGCATGAGTTATGGGCCATGCCTGAGACCTTTTTTATAAGTCTTTTATTAGACTGCATAAAGTTACCAAAGATTATAAAGTTGGGCCAAGAATGCAGGTTACTATTTATGGAGGGCCAGATTTGGGGAAATGATTCAGTCCTGTTTATTCTATGTAATGATGTTATTGTTGCATTGCAAATAGCACAGGGGTTGTAAAGTGATTCTAGATGTTAGCTTAAATGTGTAAATATTTCTGTTATGGCAACCTTATGTACACCGCCGGTGGATATTTTATTACGCTGTGCTCGAATTAAGTCCATTACAATCAAAGGAGGCACTGGAGCCTGGCGAGAAGCTGGCCTGGCTGCTGGAGTCCCAAAACCATCCGATGTGGAGCTGCTCCTAATAATCCGACTCAAAAGGGACACAACTCTGGAGCCTTCAGAAGGCAACTTCGTTGTCTCCAAAAAAACATTTTAACAGATGTGCCATGAATGCCATTAAATAAATTGTTCCTAATGTGAATAATCAGCCACAAGTCATAAAGTTCGGGACAGAACTGAAACCTACACACCTGCACTTGCCTTAACCTCTTTCCTTCCCCACTTTCTACCAGTTACCATGCAAAAAGGTCACCATGTCTATTTCTTCCATAGCCTAACAATCAGAAAATATCTTATTTCTATTTAAAAATATATTTTATCTCTCAATTTATTTGTCCATTTGCTTGTTGACTAAACTTCCCCACTACAATGAAAGTTCCATTAGACAGAAGCTTTGATGCTAAGCCTCAGTGCCCAGACTGACACTTTATAATTGAGTCAACAATTATAGAACAAAAGTATCTTGCTGGGGGAGTGGAAGATGCTTTTGTATTTTCAGGGTCGCATTGAAGGGGTCAAAGATGTCACGTGAGAAAACAGAGTCTGGGTGAGCGGTGAAACAGTGTCACGTCAAGATGAAAATTAAACTGGAAGAAAATGTTTAAGAGAGTAGAGTCGAGTTAGTACCAAAAGGGGAAGGTAATGTAAACTCTCCTAAAAGGAAGGTATAATCTATCTGGGAGGTTTTAAAATGTTGTTTATAGATATTTGGAAATTATATATGCTGATAAAATTAGATTTTTGGACTCACACCGAAGTTTTGGCCAGCACTGAAGTTTGCAATCAGACATTTCTATTGCCCTACAGATCCCGGGTTTGCCCAAGACGCTTGGTTGGAAGCAAACCCCAAAGAAACCAGCGTCAATTATGATTATACATTCCAGTTGTCTCGATTAAGACGAGATGGAAGGGATAGAAATCAAGGGATAGAATGGAAAGGAAATTTGTTGATGATTGTCTAGACCAGAAGTACAGGGTAAAGGAATTGAGTGTCGTGTTTGCGAGCTGCAGGTCACTGACCACTCACCACGGTTCAGTTCAGAGTGTTACTGTCTAAAGGAGGTCAATGCTTTATTATAAGCTGACTTTCCAAGTAAACAATTCCCAAGACCCATCTCATACCGTGTAACTGATCAGTTACTGGGTTGGAGAGAATGGGAAATGGCTTGTGGATGGTGTGCAGCTGTGGGCACTGTCACCTTGTCAGATGGAACAAGTCCAGGCTAGCACATGCCTCTCACCTCTCGCCTGGCTCACTCCTTCTCCTTTGCTGGAACGTACAGTGGGATGGATGGGCCTGACCTGGGCTTGGCTGACCCCCCACCTTGCCCTCCCACTTCTCCACTCATGATGTCCTTCCAGGGGAGGTGGGAGGAGGTATGGGGAAAGGGGAGAGAGAAAAGGGGCCAAAATCTTTCCACCGCTCTGCACAGTGTCAATTTACCCTCTGTCATGGAGGCACTCAGATACCACCTCTTTTGGGGGACTTTGGCCCTCCACTATCGCTCTTTCATCTCCATCTTTGTTCCTTTTTCCCTGGCTGTCTTAGCTTCCTGGGGCTGTGGTGGTAAAGTGCCAGAAACTGGGTGACTTCAAACAAAAGAAGTTTATTCTCTCCCAGTTCTGGAGGCTAAAAGTGCTGGTTTGAAACTGTGTACCCCAGAAAAGTATGTTCTTTAATCCTAATTTGCTATTGTTGGGTGGGATCTTTTTATTGTTTCCATGAAGATGTGACCCACCCAATTGTGGGTGGTAACCTTTTGATTAGGTTGTTCCCATGGAGATGTGTCTCCACCTGTTCAAGGTAGGGTTGCTCACTGGAGCCCTTTAAGAGGGAACGATTTTGGAAAAAACTTCAGAGCCCACACAGCCAGAAACCTTTGGAGGTGAAGAAAGAAAATGACCCTTGGGAAGCCTTTTGAAATGAGAGGCCTGGAGAGAAAGCTAGCAGACATCGCCACCTGCCTTCCCAGCTGACAGAGAAACCCGGAATGTCATCAACCCTTTCTTGAGTCAAGGTATCTTTCTCTGGATGTTGTTGATTGGACATTTTTATAGCCTTAGAACCATTAACTTGAACTTAATAAATTACTTTTTAAAAAGCCACTCCATTTCCCATATATTGCATTCTGGCAGTTTTAGCAAACAAATATAGTCCATAGTCAAGGAGTGAGCAGAGACACACCTCCCCCGTTGGCTGTCCCTGGCATTCCTTGGCTTGGGGCATGATTCCAGCTCCACTTCTGTCACTTGGTAATCTTCCCTTTCTCCTCTGTGTCCAATTTCCTCCCCTTATGAGGATGCCAGTCACACTGGATGAGGACCCACCCTAATCCAGTTTGGCTTCATCTTAACTAATGACATCGTCAAAGATCCTGTTTCCAAATAGGGTCGCATGAACTTGAACATGTCTTTTTGGGGGGTACAACTCAGCCCATAACACTGATGGATGCCCACAACCTCTTGCCTTCAGGTCTCTTGCCCAGATTGGAAGCCCCCTTGGGTGGGGTCCCCTCAGTGCACACAGGCTCAGTTGCCTACCACAGCATCCCCTTGGCCTGTGGAAGCCACATGGACTGCCCACCCCTTCCCGACAGAGCAGGTGCAGACCCTGCTCCTCCTGCCCCTGCCCCCAGCTGCCACTGCAGGCGGCTCCAGCTCTCCTCCGGCCTTCAGGATCATGCACCTGGGAGCAGAAGCTCCTCCATCTCTCTGAGTCTTTCTCCAGGGGCCTCCCTGATGGGCTCGGGATGGGGAGCAGCCTCCCCTTCCCCCAAGCGGGGGCACTGAAGTTGAGTGGGAGCCTCTGACTCCCTCCAGGGCCCCAGATGCGCTCCCTGCCCTTCTCCTCGCACCAGCCACTCCCCTGCCCCCCAAGGCTGTGCCCCTACCGCAATACCTCCCATGACCCTGGGAGAGGCCCTGGCAGTGGGCGTATGTGGGCGAATGATTTCCAACATTTGCAGAAGTAAAATATTTTATATTTTTAAATTAAGTTATATATACTTCAGGTCTTAGGTTGTTTATGCATTAGGACCCCACAAAATCTGATTCTACCCATTCTCCTGAGAGAAACTGCTCAGACTCAGAGAGTATTCTTCCCTTTGACCAGGGGGGCCAGGGTGGAAGATTAAAATGGGCTGGGGGGGGCCCATGACACCCCAAATTGTCCTATTTCCTTAGAAAGAACCTGGCTTGGAGGGCTATAATTGACTGGGCCATGCATTTGGCTAATGGATTCGGGGAAAAGCACATTCCCCTGGCATTGCTCTTGGCAACTCAGTGGACAAGTGGAACACAGAAAACCAATGCTCTGTCTAGTCGTCTTTCAAACAAGCTAGCTTAAAAAAAAATAGCATACTACACACACAATTCTGCAATTTCCTTTTCTTACCTAAAAATCACTGGCGTTTTCTTGTGATCGTATACTGTATCTATCCAATTCTGCTTGTCATAGGTCTCTGTTCATTTACATTTGGGTTGTTCCAGTTTTCCTTGTAATAAACATACCTGCAATTTTCACTATCCAAAATGGCCATGCCAGTTTACACTCACCAAGTCTATATGACAGTACTCATTTCCTCATGCTCTTGATAGCTCGAGGTTTTAGAAATCTTTTTAATTTTTGCCAAACCTATCAGCCTGAAACCATATTTCCTTCCTTTAGTTTGAAAAAAATAGTTATAAATGAAATTAAGCATAATTTCTATTCTGCCTCTGTGCAGAAATTTATTTAGCTTTTATTTCTTCTGTAGTGAGCTAATACTTTTTCCTCTCCTCCCTTTTCAATCTGACTCGGGGATGCCTATGGGCCAATGTTGGTAGAAATGGGTGGGACTTCCAGAGTCCAAGGTTGTCACATGCCTGCCACATGGCGTTCCCCTTGGCAGGGATGGCACTTGGAGTGGTTTTCCCCATAGGGAGGGACACTGTTTATACAAACCAGTAGTGGCCACCGTGTGTCAGGGCTGAGGGCACCTAAAGCAACTGGCGCGAGGGCCTGGTGGACCTTGGCACTTGGGGGGGGGGGGCGTTAAGATAAAGGTGGCTGCAACATGACCTTGACCTTCAGAGGAACAAGGGACGTGAGGAAGGATGGAGAGGGACTGATGGTGGGTGGAACGATACTTACTGTCCTTCAACTGCAAGGAAGCTGAGTTCTGCCCACTCAACAGAGCATTCGTGAGGTTCCCGGTCTGACATGGACACCAAGCTGGGCAGGGCCAGCTGCTCCAAATTGCATTCTCCAGTCAGGGCCAGGGATGAACTGCAGAGGATACCCCCTCCCTGAGGTTAAGTGACTTGTCCTCAGGCTGAACAGTCACCCCACCAGGTGGTTTCGAGTTAGTTCTAAATTAAGGTTGCCTGGTGAATGAAAATACATTTGGCAAATGAATTTGAGATCAACAAATGTTTAGTATAAGCATATCCCATGCATTTTTGGAACATTCTTATATGAAAGACTATTTGTAATTTATCTGAAATGCACATTGACCTGTGCATGCTGTCTTTTAGCTGGCTACCCTATCCTGCATGGAACAATCACATGGACTTTTACCATAGCTTTGGCTGCATGGGCCCCAGATTGTGCAGCCTATTGTAGTGTCGAGAACTGGTCTCAAAATCATCAAGAGCAGCTTTGATTCTCTACCTGAAACAAATACGGGGAATGGGTGGGAAGCGATCCCTGGAAGGCAAGTTTCATGGACATCAGTGAAAGCAGCCTTGGAGCCCAGCACTGTAAGTGCCTGTTTGCACAAGAATGCTAAGTTATGTCCCTAACCAGAGCCGTATTCAACACACAGTGCTGTCTAAAATGCCACTTTCTGAAAGAGGACACTCCATGTTTAGGGTCTTCTCCTCCTTTATACGTTAACATGTATGCCAAGCTTAATCTATTGATGGACAATTTCTTCCAGTGCAGTCTAATTTCCCAGGAAGTGGCCTCTGGGCACTGACATATACTAATCAGTATCTTGATAAACTGAATCAGGAATTTTTTTCCATTCTTGCTTCTTTCAGAAACAACTGACTTTTTGCTTTGGAGCTTGGCCACAAGAAGCTTTCTCTGGCTTCTGGGAACATAATTTATCTGGGATCATTGCATTTAGGGTCTGAACATTGGTTGTTTCCTAAATTTGGTAGGTGTGAAGCCAGCACTGTGATGGTCTCATCCTTTTTTTGAACACTTTGGCACTTTTTAAAAGCAGGGCATATGAGAGGCAAGTTCAATTTCTGGGGTTGCAAATGAACTGTGCCCTTCCAAGGGATGGTGGCCAGCTCTGGAATGTTGACAAGTCTCACTCTACCCACACATGGGACCCTCTCATGACACTGAGCAAACGCAGACATTAGGAAAGAGGAGGAATACTGAACTTTAATTTTTTTGGATTGTTAACTCAGAAGGACAAGAGCTTTGGGGTATTATATTTTATGGACATTAGCACGAATTTTGGACTTTCATCTCTGGAATTTAATCTTCAAATGTGAATTTCTCAGGGAGAAATTCATAACAGAAGGGAGTTTATATTCAAATTTAAAGCAACTTTATGTTACTGGAATTTTAGGATTAAACGGAAATACAGTAATGATGTGTCTTAAATTTTATTGAAGAACCTTTGACAAAATGGCTGGAACAACTGGAATTGGAAAATAGAATAGGAAGTAAATTTTCTTTTCAGCCTCGACTACAGATTGGCCTAAAGAAAGGAATTTATCTATTCAAACTACTCCAGCCCACATGAAAAGATGGAACACTTAATTTTATTAATTTTACAAATCTAGCATAATCTTAAAATCAAAATCTGACATAGAAATAGCAGATATAGATATATATGGTAAAACTCCATTCATGTTAGCAACAAAACTAATTAGGGACTGAGAATCCAAATGAAGGCAATTATGAAATATTATTAAAGAATACTAAACCAGGTCTAAATAAATGGGAAGACCTTCCATCTTACTGGATGGAATGATGGTAACAGAAGATGTAATTCCAATCAGAATTCTGCTGGGTATTTTTTAACTAGTCAAATTATTTTAGTTCTTGTGCAAAAATACGCAAGAATTGCCAAATTTTTTTAGGAAAAAATAGAAAATATTAAGGTTTATTATGAAAGTATATACATATATATACATACAGAACAGTGTAGCACTGCAGAGGAATAAAAACTAAAGAGTTCAGGAACAGATTCGTGTATGCATGGGAAAGAATTTTGGAGCACAGTCGTATTTCACTTTTTGTAGGAAAGGGTCATCTGCTTTATCAATGTCATTGTCATAACATCAGAAGAAAATAAACTGAGATCCCAACCTCACACAATACACAAAATATACATTTCAGGAGAATTAAAGTTCTTGATCTTTTTAACTGTAAATATTTTAAAAGAAAATTTAAGATATATATTTTATAACCTTTTGGTGGTATAAGTATTTAGGAAAATCAGAATCCAGAAAGAGTTGACTACCTGAAAATTAAAAACCTCCGTTTGCCAAAGAAGAAAATAAAGGACAAAGTTAAAAGACAAACAACAACGTGGGAGAAAACATTTTTAACATATGTGAATGACCAATTCATATGAAGAAAATTTCAGATGAATTTATTTTACATATAAGCTTAATGTGATGAGGGGCATGAATAGGCTTTATGAAAGGACCGTAAACATATAAAAATATGCTCTAACCTTGCATGCAGAAACACAAATAAAAATAATGAGATATTATTGTATGTCCACCAGACAGGCAAAAAAAAAAAAAGGTAAAAAACAACTCGTGTTCACAGAAGTGTGGGAAATCAGCACTTTTATTTGTGGCTGGTGGCACTGAGACTTGTCAGTGCATTAAAAAAATATGTGGCAATATTTATACAAATGTCCAATGGATACACTTGTAAATACTCTTAGC
The DNA here is from genome assembly GCF_023851605.1 of Tamandua tetradactyla. NCBI lineage: Eukaryota > Metazoa > Chordata > Mammalia > Pilosa > Myrmecophagidae > Tamandua > Tamandua tetradactyla. Next base: position 223,210,181 of record NC_135327.1, on the reverse strand, counting down.
CCAGCAGTAGCGATTGTAAGGACTCCATCCTCCAGACACAAAAGCACCATTTGTAAATGTGTGTGTGAAAGTTTATTACGATATTGTTTTTAATAGAAAATAAATGGAAACCACCCAAATATCCAGAGCGTCAGGTGTTCTGAGACGCAGACTTTTTCTTTCAATGCAGTGGCCCTGTCCCAAGGTTATGCCTTAAAGATCTTCCGCGATTTTGCTCTTTCTCTAAAAATTCCCTTGACTTGCCGGAGCTGGCTGAACTTCAGATAGGATAGCATTACGGAAAAATTGGGTTTGTGATCTTGCATTTAGTAGCAAAACAGGTGTGCCTCTCTGGGGCCACCCACACGGTCCTGCTTATGTGCTTAACGGGGTCACAGCTTTCGCCCCGGGCCCCCTGGGAGTGGGAGGAAATAGCGTCATCCTTCCCCCACACCGTTTGGGGCTCCGCTGGGTTGCCCCCAGACCCTCAGAAATCTGACCGCTTGGATGCAAGCACGTCAAAAAGGTTTTTAAAAATGATTTAAAAAAACCCAAGGGGGGAGAAGGGGATAAAAAAGAAATCACAGTATGCGTTTCTCAACAGCATCTTGAACTTCTCACTCTGTGAAGTGCTGTCTTTGAACCATTAATAGAACCCACATTTCCGCAGTGCCCACCGAGGGGGCAGGGCAGCTGTACTGGCTGAATGGGGGCTCTGCGCAACGTACTGCATTCTTGGTTCTTTGGTTTTGAAGACATCTGCTGGCGCTCCCACCGCTTGGGTGACATTTCTGCCGGGAAGAACTGGTGCAAAAACTCAATGAGTGCTCGGCTGGGGGTTCCCGGCCTGGCACTGTAACCCGGGCGGGCTGCCTGGCGCCCGCGGCCCGTGGCTCCAGCTCTGCTCTCACCAGTTTGGGTGAATGAGGATTTGAGCTGCAGCGGCATGGAACAGCCGTCCTACAAATTAGCAGAAGTCCGCAGGGCTGAAAGGAAATTAGAAACCTTAGAAGTTACAGGTTTCTAGGCTGGAAGAGATTTTAGAATTTTTTTTTTTTTTTTAATCCACCCCCATTTACAGACTGAACGGAAATATGAGTTCAGGAAAGGAAGACTTACTTTAAGCTTCTGCTGGTTGCAGGGCTCTCCCTAGGCCAGTGCTTCTTTGAGTATGTCCCCTGTGGACATTTTGCTTCAACTCGCCCTGGGAATTCATTAAAAATGCAGGTTTTGCAGAGACTGCAATGGGTGTGGTAGGGGGTCTAGAAATCTGGATTGTCAAGGCTTCCAGGTGATTCTTATTTTGCCCATGATGAAAGAGCTACTTCTCTAGGATTCAACCTACCTACTGGGAGGGGCATCTCTTCAAGGCTGGGGTGGGGTGCGGTGGACGGGGGTGGGAGATGTGTGCAGCTGAAGTTGTCGACCAGCTGAGATGCAGACATGTAGCCTCTGAGCTGTTTGAGACCTTGCCACTGAAAGCCAGAGCTTTACTTCCTGACCCTTTAAAGGACTGTGACTTCCAGTATTGCTCAAGGAAAGCTGATGCTTGGTCTTCTTTGTTGCCCAAATAAGTAAGTCAGGTACCCTGCCGTCTGGAGAGTCACTCTTCTCCCGGGGGCAAGGAGATGTGATTCTCCGTACTCAGGTTTTCTACTGTCCTCTCTTCTCTGGGCGTGGGAGACTCGCATCAGGCAAGGCAGGAAAGGCTGATGTTCTCACTGTTGAGAAGTAGGTTTTATATTCTGGATTTGGTGAGAAATATGGCCACCTCCCCCGGAACATGTACACACACAAAATTCCCATGAATTCCAGAAGATGAAGGAAGCACTTGAGCACAAAACTAAGGACACTTGTTAGAGAACAACTTCCCTACTTTAACTGACGCTAGGTTCTCTCTGAGGGCATCTGCTAGCGGACCTAGGGGATATTTAGAATAGCTAACTTCCAAGGAGACAGTGGTTGTGGTAGAAGCCACACATTTTGCAAAATGCTGATCATCATTGGAGCTGGGTGATGGCTTTATGGAAGCTCATTACTCCATTTTCTCTTGGGTATGAAATTTTCATAATAAAAAGGAAAAAAAATCAAAATAAAATAACTAATTTTCTTCAATCCAACCTGCATTTGAGTCTTGGTTATTGAGGGAATTGGGGATGCCAGTTGCATGCCAAAAAGGACTAACTGAGTCTCAATGATACAACGCAATTCCCAAATTATGCAGTTCTAAAAAATCCTGTATTAGGGTGGTCAGCAGCCATGAAGGAGGAGCTCTGCAGTTTCAGTGGGTATAAGATTTATCCTGGACAAGGGAGCTATACCAGGACAGATGGGACGTTTTTCCAATTTCTTAATGTAAAATGCATGTTGGCATTCCTTTCCAAGAGGAACCCTTGACAGATAAACTGGATTGTCCTCTACAGAAGAAAGCATAAAAAGGGACAGTTGGAAGAAATTCAAAAGACAAGCACTCACCATGCAGTTAAATTCCAGAGGACTTTCACTGGTGCATCTCTTGCTGATATTATGGTCAAGAGGAATCAGAAACCCAAAGTTACAAAGGCTCAACAAGAACAAGCTATCAGGGCTGCTAAAGAAGCAAAAAAGGCTAAGCAAGCACCTAAAAAGACAGCAATGGCTGCTGCTAAGGCTCCCACAAAGGTGGCACCTAAACAAAAGGTTGCAAAGCCCATGAAGGTTTCTGCTACCAACTTGGCGGAAAATGCTAAGTTGGCAGATCAGATTTTTAAATAAAGATCTGACTAACTCAGACTTGTACTGGCTTTTTAATACTCTCAAAACCAGGGTTGTTGGACCGGCCTGGGAATAGTCGAACTATGTAGTTAAGAATTTTTTTTTTAGGAGTTAAGGATTTTTGAAGAGCTTGTGTCAAACCTTTAAAATAAATTACATTCTTGTTAAATAGAATAGCACTTTTCCATGAAGTGGGAATACTTGATAAATCCAATTAATAGATGAGAAATAGGACTAAGTTATTATTACTTAATATGTTTATGCTGTTAAAAAAATCCTGTTACACTCCAAAGGTCAGGTTTCCACCGTTAATTTATAACTTCTTCTATCTTCCATGGGGGGTTTATATCACAGTCAGCTACTACCAGAAAAATACTGCAGGACAAGCCACCCCCATGCGAAGTGGTGTAAGAAAATGAACTTTTATTCTGGAACAGGTGCCTGCCAGCCAGCTGGAGCAAGTTTGCTTCAGACTGTGGGCAGTTCTGATGATTTCAGCTGCTCAAGTGTGTCCCAGGTGTTTCTTGTTTTTCTAGGGTATGTTCTTCTCATGGCAGGGACAGGGTCTCAAGAGAGCAAGCCTCTGTTTGCATCGTGTCTGCTAACATCCGGCTGGACCAAGCAAGTCACATGGTGGAGCCCAAAGACAAGGGGAGTAGAAGCACAACCTGCCTTTAGTAGGAAAAACCACTGCACACATGGCAGAGGGAGTAGATGCAGAGGAGCCAATAATCTATTCACCACAGGGCTAGTCCATTGCTTTTTTCACTTCAATACAAAAGTAACCACCCACAGCATTTTAGACCATCCGGCCCCCTTTTCAGGCAGGTCTCCCCGCAGAGGTCCAGGGCCAGCCCTCTGCCCAGCCCAGATGCTCCCTCCACTGGCTTCCCTTGGCTTTGATGGGACCATTCCAAAACCTGGCATCAGCTTTCCTAAAATTATGATGTCAGTGACCGAACGGTCATAATATATAAAATCTAAAAGGCTGTCAAATTGGATCCAGACATCTAAGGGATAATGAGACGTGCATTAGTAGGCTGGATGCATATATGGAAACACACCAGGTCCGTGTTATCAGGAAGCTGTATAATTCTGAATGGGACAGCTTACACCCACCTAGCTGTTCAAAAGCTTACCCTTCCTTAACAGGGGTCATTGGAAAATCCATTTTCTCCTCTGGTAAAATTGCTCTAAGGCCACCTAGAAAAAAGAACCCAAAACTTTAAACCCAAAACAAATGTGAAAGATCAAAATGTTTCAATTTGCTTCAAAATGTTTCAATTTGCTTCTACATTCTGCCCCAGTTAATGAAAAGATTTTCAGTCACCAGGAGGGGCATATTCCAGAAGCCCTCAGAAAAAAAATACAACAGTTTTCCTTTTGAGACTTGGTGTTATTGGCTTCCATGGGTAAAGCGTAGAAACAGTTTCTTCTGATGTGGAAACGTAAGGTTTGCTTGTCCCATCCATTGAGGGAAACCATGTGGTGGATTGAGGACGTAAAAACGGTCCCAATTAAATGTAAGCAGAAGTGATAGTGAGTCTTTAAAAGAGTGCATGAGTTGTCCTGTCCCTTTCTTTGCCATTTAAGGCATATGTAAAGAATGGTGCCTTTATCACCTTAATCTCCGAAAGACGACAGTGAGCAGCGTCCCCAGTTGCTCTGTCATGAACATGTAGCATACGGGGAAAATAAATCTTTGTTTTAAGCTCCTGAGCTTTTGAGGTTATTTGTCAGCACACCGCAGCCTATCCTGTCTTGTCTGATACATAATGCTAGGACTTAGCTTCCCTGTGGATTTGCCATGCTCCTTCATTTATAGTTCTAGATCACTTTAGCACCTTCCTCTTTTAGAGATTCTTACTAAAAAAAAAAAGGGCCCCAATGCTTCCCCTATTCCTGGATCCTCACTGTCTGACCCTCACCTGGCTGAAGCAACTTCTCTAGCCAAGACATGGTGGTGTCTGTTTCCCATCGCTTGAATCTGTGGCCTTGGGATCTGCTTTGGCTACTAGAATGCTGTAGAAGCGAGGATGGTCCAGTTCTGAGCAGAGGCCTTAAGAGGGCTGTGTGGGTCCTTCTCGGAGCACCCAGCCCAGCAGCCATGCCAGCCAGCCCAGGCCGCCGGCTGGGGGACATGACCACTGTAGCAGAGATGGCCCAGGCCCACCAGCCCCGACTGACCTGTCAGCTGCCCACGTGGGCCTGGCTGGAAGCTACCAAACCTGCCCGGATCAGCAGGACTGCCCAATTGACCCATGGCGCTGGTGAGCAGGAATAAATGTTTACTGTTCTATGCCACTGAGACTTTTTGGTAATAAATAAAGTTTACAAGGGAATGAGGGAGCTCATTAAGAAGTGAACCTGCTGAACAGGGGGAATGATTTTTCTCTTCTTAGTGGGATTAGGTGGGGCCAACCCAAAGGGGAAGACAGCAGTAGAAAAAAAATAGCTTAATTAATTTTAACATGCCTCTAGACTGCTTCATGACTATACATTGCTGAAATAGAGCATTTATTCCTCAGTATTTTAAAAAATACTATGTTATGTTGTGTTATATTATGTGTATTGTTATATATCATATTATATTTTGCATTATATTATATTGTTATATTGTAGTCAGAAGTACTGGTTGGAGGGATGAGATTGTATTTAGGGAAGGATGGTAAAATAGGGAGGATAGCCTTAAAAACAAAGCCTTTGAACTATCTCACGCAACCCCATAGTCCATCTTTAGGAGATATGTAAGAAAAGTCAAGAGCGTTCTTTCAACCAGCTCTTGTCCTTGAGAGACTTTGTGGGAGCCGCTGCCTAGTGTGGCGGAGCGAGGTGCAAATTCTCTTTTCTGGGTGGGCAATTCTAGGGAGGCCTTGGGAAGGCTGATGGGTTGTGTCTCCTGAAACAATGGAAAGTCAAGCAAAAGATTCAGCTGTCTCTTCCAGAAAGAATAATTCCAAATGCTAGCCAACGTCTCTAGCTCTCTTTGATAATGGAAAACAGATGGGTCTGAAAAGTGAGGTGGCAAATGCTAGCAGGTGAGAGATTTCCTCTGAGTTTCCTACATGAAGAGACAAAGTGCCATTAGGCCACTAACACTCCACTGACACCCCCTAGTCCCCAGGTGTGTCTTGGAGGTGACGCCAACCCCCAGCCTGATTCCTATATGACCCCACAGCAGTCAGGAGGTGGGTTCCTGCAGGGCTGGCTCTGCCCATGAACTTCCGAGTCTCACTCTATTGTCAAAAGGGCGCTGCAGGACACTTCCCAGAGCACCAGCTTCTTCTTGGAGTGGCTCTTGGGCTTCGCTAATCTGAAGCTTTCTGTTTCGATGCCTTAAAGTGAGTGACGCAGGAGAGAGGGGCACAGTTTATTTTTAAACTTCTTTTATTGTATAGTATAACATATATACAAAGCAAAGAAATAAAAAAGCAATAGTTTTCAAAGCACTCTTCAAAAAGTGGTTACAGAATAGATCCCAGAGTTTGTCATGGGCTACCATATGATCCTCTCATATTTTTCCTTCTAGCTGCTCCAGAATATAGAAGGCTAGTGGGCTTAAGTATTTTTTTTATCATCACAAGGACTGTTTTTTCCTTCTTTTTTGGTGAACATATATACAAAAAAGCTATAAATTTCCAAGCACAGCCCCCACAGTTAGCTGTAGAACATATTTCAGACTTTGACATGGATTACAATTTCATAATTTTAGGTTTTTACTTCTAGCTGCTCTGCAATACTGAGAGCAATACTAAAAGAGATAACAATTTAATGATTCAGCATTCATATTCATTTGTTAAATCCTATCTTTTATGTATAACACCACCATCACCTTTGGTCTTTCTGTACCTCTCATTGGGGTTGTTTAGGCTATGGCAATTCTAAATTTTTGATATTGGAAGGGTCTGTCACTAATATGGGGTAGGGAGATGGAACTATTTGATGTTCTGGAGAGGCTGGGCTAGGTTTCAGGCCTTATCTGAACCAGGGACCCATCTGGGGGTTGTAGGTTTCTGGCAAGTTCCTCTAGTGCCTGGAACCCTTGTGGAATCTTATATATTACCCTAGGGGTTCTCTAGGATTGGCTGGAATGGTCCTGGTTGGGGGTTGGCAGGTTATGATAGGTAGCAAGGTCTACCTGAAGCTTGCGTAAGAGCAACCTCCAGAGTAGCCTCTCAACTCTATTTGAACTCTCTCTGCCACTGATACTTTATTAATTACACTTCTTTCCCCCTATTTGGTCAAGATGGAATTGTTGATCCCATGGTGCCAGGTCTGGATTCACCCCTGGGAATCCTCTCTCACGTTGGCAGGGAGACTTTCATCCCAGGATGGGCTATGATTTCACTTGCAGAGTTGGGCTTAGAGAGACTGAGGCCACATCTGAGCAACAACAGAGGTCCTCCAGAAGTAACTCTTAGGCATGCCTATAGGTAGTCTAAGCTTCTATGCTACCTACATAAGCTTCACAAGTGTAAACCTCATGATCGAGGGCATGGCCTATTGATTTGGGTGTCCCTAAAGTTTGACACAGTATCAGCGGATTCCCTGATAGTAAGGTTTAATAGTTCCATATTCTTTCTGCCGTCCCTCAGGGGACTTTGCCAATACTTTTTGATTATCTGGTTGATATACTTTGGGATGTTTCCAGGCATTACAATAATCTATATAGTATTTAAAGGACCTCTTTCTCATTCTGTGCGCTCTGTGTTTCAGTTGTTCAAATGAGCTATACAGGCGGGCACAATTTATTTTAACGCTGCCGAATCTAACAATGAATAGTAATCAGTTCCTCAGGTAATGTTTGCATGGACCTTCTTCCATGTGGAGGTCTCAGGAAATTCCACTATTACTGACCCCTCCAGTTTTAACACTATAGCGACGTTGTTCCCATTCACAAGGGAAAGGTTTATACACTACAATTCTGCATTCTGGCGTGTGTGAATACGTGCGCACAATGTGTACATATGTATACACATAGCTTTGTTATCCTTGCAAAGTTCTCAATGCAGTTAAAATGGTTTGTGAAAGTTTTTCCTTAAATCCCCTCCAGATGTGTCAAACAGCGTCTTGTAAATCGGACTTTTCTTTTTCTTTTTAGTTTTTGTTTGCTGGTATTTGGTTTTAATGTGCCAAGCATTTTGGATTATATAAAAGAGATTACTACAGAAAAGGACTGTTCGCTCTCTCTCTCTTTTGCCTCCTCTTCCAAAGAATTCTCTTTAAATGTAAGAAGTCGAAAGCTTCCTGTGTTATTCTTTGGCCTGCCCCCTGCTACATTCAAACCCTCGTCTGAGCCAGAAGAAGAGTCGGGGAAGCAGCCCCAGGCTGGCAGCTAGCTTCCAAAGTCTTCCCTCTCCAAGCGAAGACATAAATTAAAGCTGACACTTGGAGTGTGTGTGAGCCTGCTGCCTTCAGGTTTGTGCTCTGCATGAGCTTATTTATTTTTGCTCCGCTGCAAAAAGATTTATGACCCCTAATTATGAATTCTGACACTCTTGTGCTACATGGATGCACTTAGATTGGTTTTCACTTTCTGATGGCTTTGAAAAGCGTTCCTTTTCAACTCTAAAGCCTCCAGGGCAACAAGGGTCCCTTTTGAAAAGAGGGTCTGGCCAGTGCCACAGCGCCCAGGAGAGGCTGTGCGTGCTCAGCGAGGGTCTGTTGCCGGCCCCAGGGATGATGGATGGAGAATAACGCTGGACGCAGCTTTATTTCCTCTTTCTTGGCCCTTTTCTCTTCCAGAGAATCGAAGTGAATGTATAAAAATGTGTTTCTAAATAAAAACTGGCAGGCAGAGTGTCAGCCTGGAAATAACCTTTTCAAGACATTTCAGGGAAACAAGAGCTCTTCATTATTCAAAGTTTTTAAAAGATAACAGTTGTTGGCTGATTTGGCTGGGACAAGGCTGTTGTCTCAACAAGTGAGAAATTACACTGATTTTGCAAAAACAGAAAAACTGATGTATCAGTCATTGTCATTTCATCAAAACAGACATAGGAAGATGAGGTATCCTGACAGTTTCCCCAGCTAAATGCACTGCTCACAACTTTTTCTTCATAATTAAGCAAGAAGAGAGGTCAGGCTGATGGATGCTTGGGAAAATGGACACTGCCCAGGCCTGGGGCATTCTGATGGAGGCAGAGGGACGTCAAAGAGGGTCCTGGCTTTGATCTAAAAACGCAGAGCTCTTCTGGAGCCTGGGTGGGACTCTGAGCCTGGGGCTCCTGCCTCCCTCTCTTGGCCTCCATTTCATACCCTACAGGCACGTGGGCTCAATTTTTGGAGCTGGGGGTGTGAGTGCAGACGGGCCTACAACTTTGCCCCTCACCCGGGAGAGCAGACGCCCCGGGGACGGGGGGCAGCAATGTGTGAGGTTATGATAAGACCTCCTGGAGGGTCAGAATTCTTTTTTTTCCAGAAAATTCTGTAGTAAAAGAGAAATAGTTTATTGGTAACATATTTTAAAACATGGTTGTTGGCGACTGAGTCATGCTCCCCACAAAAGACATGCTCAGGCCATAATCTGCGTTCCTGGGGGTGAGAAGTCACTTGTAAAGAGGACCTTGGAGACGCCCTCATTAGGTAAGATGTGGGCTCTTTTGTGAACTGGATCTCAAAGATCCTGTTTGGATGAGGCCAAATTGAAGCAGGGGGGCCTTAATTCATAAGTTTGAAGTCCTGTAAGGACAGGAAATCTAGACAGAGATACAGCGCAAGAGGAACAGAAGCCAGAAGAAGTTGTATGACGGAGGCAGAGATGTGAGCCAAGGAACCCCAAGGATTGTGGCAAGCCAGCCCCAGAATGCTCCAGACTCCAGGAGAGAGCCCAGCCTAATGAGACCTTGATTTTGGAAAAACTGTGACACAACACATTTCCACTATTTAAGCCAACCCATTGTGTGGTATTTGTCATAGCGGCCCTGGCAAACTAAGACAATTACAATTTTAAAACTGAAAAACAAACCTAGGAATATTATGGAATAGGAAATAAAATAGACAAAACATTTAGCATAAAATATGAGCCTCCAGGAGTCTCCATTGCTCGCTCTGGTATTAGAATACTGTGGTGGATAAATCTGAGAAGCACTTTCTATGGTTGTCCCTACACCCCTCCATTGGCTAGAAGAACAGGGTTGAAATGAACTTCATTGTTGAAGAAAATAAGTGAGACTTATTGGTAAATGCAGCCTTGTAGGAAAGTTGCAAATCAAATAACCTCAACTAAAGGAGCCACCATCTTCCTCCTTCTTCTCCTGGCAATGGACTGTCCCAAGTTATATTAAGCCACAGTGGGGACAGTCTCAAACACTTGGTCCAGACTTAGTGGTCTGGACTTCAATTTTCCTATGGAGGCACCAGCCATGTCTGCATTCTTGTCCCAAAGACCCCCTACCATGAAACTGTTCCCACGAAGAGCTGCTCTGAAGACCCAACTAACCATTCCAGGAAACTTGCTGCTGTGATTCTCAATCCATGAACTAGAATGCCTTCATTACACATTCATTACACAGACCCATAAATTCCTCTACACTAGAGTCAGTGATCTTTTTAAAATGAAAATTAAATCACACCACAGCCTTCCTTGCTTAAACCTCTTGGATGATTCCCCATGAGGTCAGAATGAAGGGCAAACTCCTGGCCGCAGCTCCATAAGCCCACAGGGCCTACCAGCCTCTCTTTCCAGGCCCATCTCCCACCTCTCTCACCATATTCTGCTAAGCTTCAGCCACAGTGGTTTTTTTTCTCTTCCATGAATGTGTCCGGCTCACTTTTATCTCACAGAGTATGCACTGCCTGGAATGTTCTAACACTGAGACCTTTGCTTAGCTGGCCACTTCCTGCCATCCTGGTCTCTGTTCAAATTTCACTGCGGGGTGAGGTTCCCTGACAATGCCATCTGACTGCTTGCTACCCTTGTCCCCGTGCCATGCTGCCTTCACTTTCGTCATGGAATTCATCAGTATCTGAAGTGATCTTGCTCATTTAATTATTTACTTATACACTTTAAATCCAGGAGAGTGAGGAAAGCCTTTTCTGTCGTATTCTACACAACATCCCCAAGTCTGGCACCACTCCTGATAAACATTTGCCAAGTGAATGAATGAATGAATGAACCAGTGGCCAAGGATCAACAGGGAACAAAAACGGAAGCCACCTGCCTTCATGGAGCTTTCAGGCCAGCTGAGGAAGCAGAAATCACATGGCCACTCCCCACTCCATTAGCGCTAACCCCAGAACGTGGCCTATTATGGGATCGTTACAGATGGATTTAAGTTCAGATGGGGCCATATGGAAGCAAGGTAGAGCCTTCATCCATTGTGACTGGTGTTCTTATAAGAAGGCACATAGACAGACAGACAGACTATGGACATGTGATTAGGGAGGCAGATGCATCTCCAAGTCAAGGAATCCCTGGGCCACCAGAAACTGGGAGAGACGTGCAACAGAGTCTCCCCTACAAGTTTTCAGAGGCTGCCTGGCCCTGCTGACCCTTAATTTTGCATGTCTGGCCTCCAGAACTGTGAGAGAATACACTTCTGTGGTTTTAAATTATTCAGTTTGTGGGATTAGGTCACAGGAGCCCTATGGAACTAGGATCCATGGTAAGTGCTGGGGGCGTTATTATGGATTTAACCTTGGCTAGTCCGAGATCCAGGGAAGCTTCTCTGGGCAGGTGAAGCTCGCAGACATAATCTGAAAGATGAAAGAGAATTTTTCTAATTTCCTGTCAATTTGGTTAGCAGCCTGGCTCTAAGAAGTAACAGCAAGAGAAGGAAATCAGATGTGAGTGGGTGGCTCCCTGGAGAAGCTGCTGAGCCTCAATTCAAGCCCACTGGACTTCATTGGCCCAAACCATTTTTACACATGAATTCACCCCCTTCCCTTCCCTTTTTTTTAAACATGCACAGGCTCCAGGAATTGAACCCAGGTCTCTGGCATGGCAGGTGAGAATTCTGCTACTGAGCCACCGTTGCACAACACTCCCTTCCCTTTATTTCCTTCTTTCTCATCTTTTTTTTCCACTGAAAAAAGTATCTCACTTAAAAAATATTCCTCACAACATACACTGATTTATTTTCAATCTAGGTTTGCTCCCATCGCCCCAAATATTTATGTTTTCAATGTTGATATTTGGGGAAAAAAGTCTCCTCCTGCACATTTTGGTCCTTCCTAGTTGCCACAGGGCCATGATTTCACGCTTGATGATTGAGGCTGAGGTGCTCTTTCTGCCTTCCAAAGTAGGTGTTCCCCTCCTTCCATCACCACCCCCAATAGCTTTGGTCTGACAGGTGGCACAAGAGGCTGGAGGGCAAGGGGCCAGTGTTAGGGCTCAGCAGTGCGGTTTTCAAAAGTTTTAAGTGGATAAATCAGAAACCCAGTCAGGCTCTGCCAGGGGCATTTTCCGTTCTCCTTAAATTCTACTCAAAGGGAATTTCTTCTGCTTGCCTCCTCTTTATTTAAATCAGCTTCTGAATGTGATGGTTGCAAGAACTACTTGAGGTGTGGGGAGTTCCTCTCCATCTTTGTTCCTTTCCCCTTGGCAGAGCCTCCTTGAGAGCAGTAAAATTCAGGGCAGACTGAAGACTCCATGGCTGCTTGTGGCTTCAGAGGCTCTCTCCTGGGAAAAACCACTCATTCCTTAAAGCATTGTAAGGGCTCTGCTCCTGGGGGGCAGGTCTTCTTTTAAAGTGTGTCTCTACCTGGAAGCAATAAAGCACTGGGATGACCATCTAGGAAAACTGCCCATCCTTGTCCTCCACGTCTGGATGTGTATTTCAAGGACAGAACTTCCTGTCTCTAATCAGATAGAGACTGCAGTTATGGGCAGTTAGGAAAACCAAGTTCTCTGGATGGAGAGTTCAAGTTCCAGCTGCTAGACTGGTGGCATGCATTGCTCATTTGTTTCCCACAGCCCTGCTTTGTCAGCTGCCACCCTCCAGTGGGACAGGAGAGAGAGTCTCCATCCAAGGCAATGGCCATAACATGGGCCAGCACAGCTCTTGGACACTGAGCACCCACGTGCCTCTGAAGAGAGTGTAACTGTCCCTTTCAGTGCTATGGGGTTGTGTGTTAGATGCTTGCTTCTTCAAGGCAGTGATAGAAGGTTGATGATTGTTTTAAAGCCATTCGAAGGCCTGCAAACTTTGAACAATTGATTAAACAGAAAGCTGAAGTTTATCTGAAAAGTCACGTTTTTAGCTAAAAGGGTCAGATCCTTGTAGAGACTGATAAATCACAAGCAAAAAGATTTCACTTTTGTGGGTAAGTGCCATTAGAAGTCAAGAAGAGAAAATATTCTAGGGTGAAAATATTTCCTTAGATATTCTTATAAGTAAGGCTTGGTTTGTGCTGTAGGTAAAACTTGAGATGGAAAGGAAAACATATATGGGGAAACAAAAAATTTATGAGGGTTTTTGGAAAGGAGGCATTTTTTGACAGATGGATGCAGTTTGGGGCTTTTTTTTGGTTTTTTTTTGAGATTGTTTTTTAATTCTTTCACCTGAAATTCTGCTTAAAAGCTTTGCAGGATAAAAAAGCTTTGGGTGTTGATTGTATATATAATGTCCTGTTATGAATTCAGCATTAATTTTCTCAAGAAATATATGTGGTCTGATAGGATAAGAGTATTTTCTTTCCCTTTTAGCTTCTTAAGACTGAGAGAATCTGAATTCAATATGAAAAACTCACTCCTTAGGTGACTGCTAATTAATTAAGCAACTGCATCTCAAATAAGAACTGAGGGCACAAATAAATAGGAAGAAAGAGACGATACGTGTTCCTTAAACCTTTGGCTCAAAATGAAGTTATAGTCATAGCATTAGGGATAAGTCCTCGATTTCCTGTTTCATAAATTCATAAAACACTGGAAATCAGGTATTTCTGAACCATTCAGTCCCCACTTTTAATGGATTTAAAAAATCTCACTGAAGTTCTCCCACATGCCCAATTTCTCAATGCATGTTTCTTGTTAGATGTACTCAGTATGCTTTAGCTCTTGCTTGTTAAAGTTATTTACATGGCTTAAGGTCAAATGGCGTTGTTTCACATTTTGCTTGATGGAAACATCACCGGACCCCATCGTTTTTATAGCAAAAGATCAGTTTCAATGAGGTGGTGGAGAACTTCACTTCTAATATGTCTGCTTCGCAATACATTAGCCAGGCATTCACATCTTCTGGAGAAGATATAAAGTCACGAGGTCTGTATCTGGAGTTTCGATGTGGTAGTTCCTGATCTCAGCTGGGCTGCTTTGCACATTGTCATGTTAGCAGACCATGGAGGGAGAAGGTCAAGTGTAGCATTCTTTCCAACAGAGGCAATGGAGCAGTGGGTTTGCTTGCTAGGGGATTGTGTAAGCAACTGCTATGTCTGGAGGTCATCGATGGTAACTGGAGGAGAAAAAAACTGAACTGAACAGGCAGCTTCTGCTTCATGAGGCTCCTCCGAAAGACTATTTACAAGCCTCTGAGTCCTACTCTGGTAGAACTGAGTTTTACGGAGTTAAAAAAAAGCTGTAAAATAAGCTTAAGTCAGCCCATCGAACATTTGATAGACCAAAAGTTTCGGGGAGGGGGGTGGGGTGGGTAGGGGAAGGGAGAGGAAAGAGAACCCATTCCAAACGCTGCCTACTTTATTCCTTTCCTCTGTTTTTGTCTCCCAGGCTCTCACCTCTTTCCCCAAGTCTGCAAGTAGAGCAAACAGGAGGGAAATGGCCAAAATGGTAGCCACTTCTGCTCTCCTGCTCTTTTAGTAAAGCCTCTAGACTTAGGCAGCCATTTCCCTTGGGTCATGGATGTACAGAGTCACATTCTATTAGCTCAGCAGCACATGCAAAATAATAACCATAAACCCAAAAATGTGCTGTAGAATTTTCTCCAGCTCTCTTAATGAGCTCTGCAAAACTCCTCTCTCAAGGAGAGCGGGGAATGTGTCATTTCAAACACATTTTTAATAGTTTCTCTTGGCACTCTCTGAAGAAGGGGGAAGCAGGCTGACGCGGCTGGAGGAGAGACAGCAACGAAACAAGAGAAATGTTAAACAAATCACCCAGGTGCTGGTAGCACTCGGAGAGCGCCGGGAGCTGCCTGGCAAACTGTGGGTCATCAGGCAGCCATCAGCCTAGGTGCATGGTTCTAGAAGTCAAAGCAGCAGGGCACAGGGCAGGCAGGAATTTCTCTTAGTTGCATGCATTTTGGAAAGCCTTTTTTCCTCCTCTATGATCAGGCAGGATTTTGAGACACAGAGGAAAGAGGTAGAAAGAGTGGAAATGGTAGCAGGTGCCAGACCACCAAGGAGCTCTTGGCTGTAGGGGCTGATGATACCTGATGAAGTTCAACGCATCAGAGATGTCAAAGACAAGAGGATCCGGAAGGCCCGGGGGCCAGCAGGAGATGTGTGACTCCTGGGCTTCTCCTTCTTAAGAACCCAAAACAGCCGCCAAACTACCAACAACTGACATGGAAGCCTTATACTCAGGGCAAAAACAGGCACGTGTAATAAGAACGCTATCTCCCTTTTCCCATCGGCACATAGTTTCTTTTTTTTTCACATGGGCAGGCACCAGGAATCGAACCCAGGTCTCTGGCATGGCAGGTGAGAACTCTGCCACTGAGCCACATGGCCCATCCGGCACAGAGTTTCTTAACCGAAAATCTAAACTCATCGTCAGCCAGTGGGTCAGAATATTTGAAATCAGGACGATTCTGGGAAATCTGTGACTGATGACTGAAATACAGGTTTAGTTCAACATGTTGACTGAAATAACTATGGTTTTCAAATGAGGAAATACTCTTCTTGAAAAAACAATGTTTTTCTCTTTTTATTTTATACCCAATAATGAAGAGGTTATTTCTTAATGATCAATTGCAATGGGTTTTCTGGTTTTAAGGAAGAGAGGAGACAGAGATGATTGAATCATGGGGCTAAAAATGATGCGAGAGTCACCTGTTTCCCAACCCCTTGTTTTAGCAGGGAGGATACCGGGTTTCCAAGAGCCAACAGAAGCAGTGGCTGAGAAGCCCAGGGCCTCTGCTTCCAGTTCAGGCTCTTCCCCTCACCTTCTCTAGGCCTGACTCTTTACTTCATCTCAGCCAGGTCTGCCTTAAGAGGTCCGTTTCCAGGCATCCCACTCCCCACCCCCAGTCCCACTGTCTCCTGTGGAACACGGAGCAATCTCATCCTATATGCCCAAATCTTTTGCAGCCTTGCAGCCCAAGCACCATCCTTGGGAAGGAAAATGCTAAGTGGACTCTGGCTTCGGTACAAGGAGTCTAATCATGGTGAGTGGCTGGTAGGAACCATGAGAAAGACAGAGGCTCTCTGGAAGCCTCCTGCGGTACCTCTGCCTCCCCGAGCCTTGAGGGTGTTCCCCCAGCCTCCTTCAGGTCGCCTCTGTCTTCCCCAACAAAAACATCTGGTGGTTTCAAAACTGAAATTTTCATGCATGTCAACTCACGCAGGAATGTAGAAAAGCTGTTCTGAAAAACATCGCTCGCCCCCACTGCCAAACCAGTCAGCAGGAATGAACCACTGTTGTTATAAAGCTCCACTCTGCCTTCTTCACCAGCCCCAGAAGGAACAAAAGAGAATGTTTCATGAGACCAGGCAGAAGGATTAAATAAGACCTGACCAAAGCGTATGCCAACGCCCCTGTCTTCCTCTCCACCCCCTCCTCTCTTTCTTTCTTCCAGACAATTCCTGGGACTGCTGGCAAGAAGAGGGGATGTCAGGGTACTCTGCGTTCACAACAAATTCTTCTCTGTCCTTAAGTGGAAAAATATTTTATGACATGGCAAAGCAACTGCTTGTTCTCGGAGTGATTCACAAAGAAAACTCAGCGACCTAACGATGTGCGTCCATGCCAAGAACGAGGCAAAAGTGACCCAGAATCAGCAGGCTCAGAGGAATTGGGAAGTCATTTACGGTGCTGGGCCGCCTTTCCTCCAAGAACTCAGAACTTTCTCACTGTGGACTGTGAAACTTCCTCAACTGCTGCTCCTGGGCTCAAGTCCAGTGAGTAGTTATCCTTGCCCACAGGGTAAAACACCTACCCCAAATCCCATGTGCAAGACCCCCTGTCCACAGAGGCTTTGCTTTAATATTTTATTCTCTAGTCACTATTTCCTAGGCAGGTCCAGAAGCCCCAGATTGTCTGTTGTAGTTCCTACACCTGGATGGCAGGAGCTGGGTCTTGCTTCAGGCTCTTCATAAGTAGGCTTATAAATAAAGGCTCCTTAGGTTCACAGACTCAGAGTACATGGAGCACAAGACAGTCGAGAAAGGAGTTAGCTCAATTTCCCACCATCTGCAGGATTGCTTTCTGGAAAATACCTGTCAGCAGATGACTCTGACCTGGTCTTGCCACAGAAGAGAGTTTATGACTTCCCAAGGCTTCTCATTTCATTGTTGACAGCTGTAATCGCTGGGACGTTCTTCCTTGTTGAATAAACTCCGCCCCCCTGTCTCTACTGAGTCCTTTGCTCCACTGCAACAACGACCTCTTCCTCTTGATAGAAAGTTCCTTAAATATCTGAAGCGAGCTGTCATGGTCAGGTTCATGTGTCAACTTGGCCAGGTGGTGGTACTTGTTTGTCTGGTTGGGCAAATGCTGTCCTGTCTTTTGCTATGAGGACACTTCATAGAATTAAATTATGATCACATCGGCTACATCCACAGCTGATTCCATTCGTAATCAGCCAAGGGGCATGTCTTCTTTAATGAGTGATGCTTAATCTAATCAGGAAGACTTTTAAAGAGGATTCAGAAGGGACAGTCTCTCTTCCTACTTCGGCCGGGGAGCCTCTCCTATGGAATTCGTTCAGACCTTCCATCGGAATCATCAGCTTCACAACCTGCCCTACAGATTTTGGACTACGTTACCATGGTTACGTGAGACACTTTTATACATTTTATATTTACGAATATTTCCTGTTGATTCTGTTTCTCTAGAGAACCCTAACTAATAAAGGAGCACTTACATTTTTCCACACTTTCTCTTCTAGGTTACACATCCATATATTTTTTTTTTCAGTCATTTCTCATATTTTCCAGAACTTTCCCTTGTCAGGTCTTCCTTCTCTGCATGCATTGTAACTATTTTTTTTAATGGGTGAAAGAATATTTATTTGATCTCAGAAAATCTGTTGTTGCTTTCCCCCTGTTTTTTTGTTTTTTTTTAAAGCATTCTAGCCATTTTTAATCCTCAGACCTTTTTTTCATATGAACTTAGGTCCACCTGGGTATCCTCCATTCCATTCCTCTGATTTATTTTTGGAGATGAAAGACAAAACTTTACACATCTTCCCTGTTGAGTTTCATTCTGTTGATTTCAGCCAGTGTTTGAGATTGCCGACAGGATTTTGAGTCTTGAGTCGATCATCTATGGTACTATGAGGTCGCTTGATGTTTTTCTCTTGTAGAGTTCATATTTTCTGTCTTTATAGAAGTCACCGATAAAAAGGACAGAAAGTTCAGAAACAACTCTCTAGAGGTTATCAGTCCCCTCATCCCTCTGTGAATTAATTGTTCAACTAATTTTGAATTCAGATAGTCTTGTTTATTATCTACCCATATTGGACCCTGCTTCCTATAAAGAGTGTTGGCTATTTTGTCAAACGTGGGTATAAACCATTCCTGTGGGTATAAACCTATTGTAAACCTATTCTGATGAGATTACTTCAGTTAAGGCTTGGTCCAGGTTGGGGCTTACCCTCTCACTAGAGTCCTTTATAAGAGAAAGTAACTCAACAGAGAGAGAGAAAGTCCTAGAAGCAAGAAGCATAAATCAATGAAACCTGGACAAGAAGGGAGAGACCAGCAGAGGCTGCCATGTGCAGAGGAGCCAAGGGTCACTAGCAGTTGGTCTTTGAAAAGAAAGCATCGCCTTGATAATGCCTTGATCTGGACATTTTTCTCAGCCTCAAAACTGCAAGCTAATAAATTCCATTGTTAGCTTTTTTATGGTGCGTGCTTCCAGCAGTCAAGCAAACTAAAGCCAGGTCACTTAATCCACAAGGGAGAGTCCAGTCCTGGTCCCTGGTACATCCCCATCCCCTGGGGGGCTGCTGGCACCGTAAGGCTGGCCCTTCTCCTCTTCTTTACCATTGCTGGGGCCTTTGGGGGCTCTTCTTGCACACCCACCCCTCCAAGCCCACACAGCCACTCTCATCACACAAAGGGAATCCTCTAGGGTCTTGGCTCCTTTAGCCAGGACTGAAAATGGCCTCCAGAGACCTTTGCCTCCAAAGCCATTTTCTAACCCAGGATAACCCAAGTGAGACCAGCTGAGGTTTAAAAAATCTTCCTGTCCTCATTTTCTCCTCTCCTTTCCCAACCGTCCTTCATTCATGGTGATTTTAGACATACGTCTGTTAGCAGCCCACAGGCGGCTTCCTTTCTTCCCTCATTCACTCCTTCAGGAGAGAGACACTGGGCACCTACTGTGTCTCCACATAAGGTGTTGGGGGTTCAGAGGTGAGCGACACAGGCTGAACCCCAGTCCAGGGGCAAGACAGGTGCTTAGTGCATAAGAATAACAGTGTGACAGGGGTCACAGGAAGGGCGGGGGAGCAACTCAGCCAAGTGGTCAGGGCATGACATGGCAGGTATGATAGGAAGGTGTGCTGGTTTGAAGTATTATGTACTCCAGAAAAGCCATGTTTTAATTCTGACCCAATCTTGTGGGAACAGTTGTTTCTTTTAATCCTGATTCAATAATGTAGGTTAGAAACTTATTAGACCATTTCCTCCAAGATGTGACATACCCAATTGTAAATGTGACTTTTGATTAGATGGAAATGTGGCTCCACCCATTCCAGGTGGGCCTTGATTAGTTTACCGGAATCCTTTAAAAGAGGAAACATTTTAGAAAGAAAAGACAGAAATGACAGAACCAACAGAAACTGCAGATATCAATGCGTGGAAAACAGAGACATGGCTGTTTGGAGATGCTTGGAGCCCAGCAGACGTCGCCACGAGATGCTAAGCAAACCAGAACCTGAAGAGAGCCAAGGGAAGCCAAGAGATGAGAGCCAGTCCTGGAGAAGCAAAGTGAGGAGCCCCCCCAGGAACAGAGGCTGAAAGCAACGGAGTCCAGGTGCAAGGGACCAGCAGATGCCAATATGTGCCTTCCCAGTGGACAGAGGTATTCCTGATCCATCGGCCTTCCTTAAATTAAGGTATCTTTCCCTGGATGCCTAGTTTGGACAATTTTATAGGCTTAGAACTGTAAACTTGTAACTTCTTAAATTCCCGTTTTTAAAAGCAGCTCCAGTTTTGGTATATCACATCCTGGCAGTGTCCAAACTCACACAGGACACTCACCTGAGCACACCCAGAGGCCTGCTGTCCCCGGGCACCATGCCCTGATTTATGGCCCCAAAACTGTTTTCCATCTGCAGCTTGGAAAGGGACTCTTACAGGATCTCATTCCTAGCCCACCTCTGCGTAAACTCTGGGGCTATCACAACCTTTGTTTATCTACAGAATATTTACCTTGCCGCGGGGTCATTTATGTTTCATCAGGAAAACATCTGCGGGACTTCCACCTCATTGCTGGGGCTGCCAGTTCTCTCTACCGTGTCTCCCCTTCCTCTTCAAGACATCCACTATGCCTGGAAGTGCCCCCTGTTTATATGTGAATTTATGACTCTTCTATTGGAGTTAAGAAACAAGGTTTGCGAAATGTGCTTTATCACCAAGGCTCTGTTTAATATGGCCTGGCAGGGGTGGGGGTGATGGTCAAGGTTCTGGGGCCTGGCCTGCCTCCCGGCTGCGGCTGCGGGGCTTCTCCCACCTGAGCATTGTGGCCCCGCGCTGCAGCCCCTGGTGCAGAGCCCTCCTCCCCTCCCCCGCCCCGGCGCCCACCCCATCCCTCCCCTCCCCCCTAACCACACAAGGGCCTTTGCACCGCCAGGTCCGTCACCCTGCGAGGCACCCACGTTCCTGCCGCATCCCGGGGCTTTTCCCCCCAGTAACACCTCGAACGGGAGCCGGAGGCTTTGCACAGCGACTCGGGGTTGGAGCGGCCCAGAACCGGTCTGCAAACGTGGAAAATTTCCCTTTTGCATCCTCCCTAAACATTTGACAAGAATTAAAGTTTCCCCCTGGGGAACCAATTTCACATATTGAAACCAAACTTTTTTCCTTCTCGTATTCTCTCTCTTTCTCTTTCGCTCTCTGTCTCAGATTCAAAAACAGAACGATTTCCTCTGAAAGATTTCCTCTGAAACGAAGCCCCTCGCGCGCCAGCGCTGCGGTGCACAGGCCTGCGAGGCGGTTAGAATGAGGGGCTGCGGGCTGCTGCTCGCGTTTACTGCTCTGAACGGGTTTCAGGCCTGTCACAACTCATATCCTACAGGCGGCGGGGCCGGGGAAGGGCAGAACCTGCTTTCCCTGGAAAAATAATAAAATGCGGAGCCGGTTTCTTTAAAATGGCTTCTGTTTCCCAGTCCCAGTTGGGTTTTCTGTCAGGAAACGATTAGCCATTAGGCCTTTAAGGTGGAGGAATGGGGGGTGGCGGGGGGAGGGCAGCACTGGAGCCTGGTGGGGTGGTGGGGACAGGGCAGGCTGACCTCCCCCACCCCCTCTGGCCCGGGCCCAGCCCTTGTGGCCTTATTTACCGTCTGACCTTCAACTTGGCTCTAACCCGAGCAGCGGAAGCCGGGCAGGGCTCAGGGTCACCAGGGGGCAGCGCCCTGACCCTCTTGCCCGCCGCGGCGCCCACCCCGTGGCCCTGCCAGCCCCCCGGGACAGGTGGGGCCGAGCAGCCACCGGGTGTCAGCGGCCGGGGTCGCCCGGGGGGCCACGTGGACGGGCCCTGGAAGCCCGGCTGGGCCCCGGGCGCGGGGCAGGAGCAGGCTGGACAGGGAGGCGCGGCCGCACGTCTGCAAGTTTGGGCAACGTGTGGTTCCAACCGAACATTCATCCTCGGACCCAGGGCATACCGTAGCATGTTTTTCGAACATCACAAAAAAAGGGTGGAGAGCGCTAGCCCACAGTTGGAATTTTCATTGGAAACACATGCGCAATTAACACACATGAAAGCTGAGCTGGGAGCACGCCCTGCACCTTAGCCTCCAGCCAGCTTGCTCCTGCGGATTTGCCCCATCGCCGGGGACCCAGAAGCACCAACTCGGAAGGCGGCGGAGGTGCTGCAAGTCCAGACGGGTTTCCAGTAGGTGTGACATGTGGCAGGCTTTCCCCACTCGCCTTCTGGCAGAAGGGGAGGATGGAAGGCCGGACTTTTAATATTTAACACCTTGTGATTCCCAAATTATCCGGTTTGGAAAAGGGATTCAGAGAGACATTATTCGTTTTATTTTAACACTTTTTTCTAATGTGCCTACAGAGAAGGGCACCTGTCAGCTTGAAGGGTTTTCGCAGCTGCATGAATCTGTATAATCAGCAGTGAGACCATGAAAAGGGAGGTTAGCAGCCAGAAGCTACTTCCAGAAGCAACTGCTACACCTCTTTATTCACTGCACTTTAAATTCCGTTTTCCTTGTCAGCCACTAAAGATGACAGTGATATGTCCTGTGCCGGCACTTCCAGGCAAACAGCCCTCACGTCGGAAGAGAACAGTGTGTGTCATGTCCTCCCTCTGCGGCAGAGAAGGCTACGCTGACCTGGCCACACTTCCATTCCTTCTCTCCCTCATGCCACCCATTCTTCAGGGTCTGGCTCCAAGATCTTCTCCCCCAAAGCTCTCCAGGGCTCGAACCCCTCGATTTCAGCATCACTTGGAGTTTGTCCCTGTGCTCGCCTTACGCCTTATGTGGATTGAGAGCCTTTCCACCCCAGGAGCCCTGTCCTGGGAAATTAGCCACCTAGGGGGAAGGAGCCCGGTGAGTGAGGTGGGGAGGGCACTAAGTCAGGAGTAAGGAGGGGCATGGCTTGGTTTGGGGAGTTCAGGAAAGGTTTCCCCAGGCATCCAAGCAGGGACATAAGGGACAAATTAAGGGCTGTCCAGGTGAAGGGGCTGTTGGTGAGCAGAATGGAACTCAAGGCAGTGAAGGCAGCATGTGGGAAAACAGGAAAGAGGTGGGAGGGGAGCAGGAGAGGGTGGCTGGGCTAAATCGTGAGGGCCCTTTGTGGTCTGTGTGACCCTTTGTCCAGGTTTGCCCCTCGGGAGTCTTTATTTATACCCATCCCTCCCTCCCTCTCAGTGGTGACTCTTTTGGACAACAAAGTATATAGTCATCCTATTTATGCCACACCAAGGAATTTGAACCTAATTCTGAAGGTCGAAGAGTCAGTAAGTTACTCCGAGAAGGGAAGAAACACAATCACCTTTGCATCTTCAAAAGACTACTTTGGCTGTGGTAGGAGAAATGTCTAGAAGGAAACGGTATTGGATGCAAGGAATGTTCTAGGAGATAATTGCATTAATCCAAGGTAGCGATGATGGGCCCAGGGCAAAGATATTGACACTAATGATGGATGGATTCAATCAAGGTGGATCAGAAATAGTAAGGGCAGGAATCACAAGGTCTTGGTTCTCTGAATTTGTTGGCTGCCTTCCAACAATCTTCTACTGTGAGTTCTTCTGGTAGCCCAGTGCCTGGGCTCAGGAAGTACAGATGCAAGCGTTGGAAGAAAGGGAGAATGAGAACAGGCACCATTCGATGTCTTTCTTCCCCGGAATGCAGACATTTCTTGCACTCAGCTGGGATCTGGCTAGTGGCCCCTCCTGAAGCCAGCTAAGGTCAGGGCTGGCTTGGGCAGTGCAACTTGGTAGCAAGGGGGTAGCAAGGGGCGAGATGCTGCCCTTTGATTGGGAGTAGGTTCACATCCTGTGGGGTTGAAGAATGTTACAAGCTTGTGAATTACATCTAAAAAAATATTTTATCAACACCTCTAAAGGAACATAAACCCCAGGCCATGCTGCACATGTTTTCCATGTAGGTTGCAACTGTACGAAGGAACCGAATAACTCTGTATTGAACTTGTCAGAATATAATAAGGAAATTCCACTAATTACTTCAGCAAAACCTGCTGTGCAATCTAATCATCAGGAGGAGGGCCCATTAGCGAGCTCCACAGCTCAATACCATGACTTTATTGTGTCTCTTGGACAACAGCAAGAATTTATCTTTCACTGCAAGGTTCTCTCCTTTTTGGAGACTTCTCTCTTATCTACAGTAATCATTAACTACATCAGAACATAGTGCTGGGAAAAGAACCACACAAAGACACTCTTGCAATGGGAATGGATTTTTATGTTGGAGTGCTGAATTTTGCCAGAAGGTTAAACTCTAGCAAATGAACTGATTATTCTAGGCTGTTGGCTTCAGGGGCTGGGGAAGAGAGAGGGGCGGGCATAAGAATCTGTCAGTGTATGCATGCTATGTCGGGTGCTTCTTCTATCTCTGAGAGGCCAGTAATAGTAACAAAGGTTAAGGAGCTTTGAACCCCAAAGAAGAAATCAAGTGGCTTGCAACATTTACAAAGAGGAGCCTTATTTCTCTTTGATCTTTTTTTGTCTCTCATATCCCTTTAAGAATTTGCACAGTCTGGGAAAAAGAAAAAAAAAAAAGAAAGTGAAAGTGGTGAAAAGAAATAGTAAGTTTTCAAGTAGAGAGAATGCATAATTATTCATACGGACATGAGAGAGCCATGGTGAAGAGACTGTAAATGTTTGTACTTGGTTCTTAAATGAAATATAGTAAACCCCATTTACTATTCAGAAGTCCAAATTTCCAAAACAGACTTTTTTTGGTTATTGTTATTAATGGGAAGAGGAGGCGGAAATGGTTTATGATGGGAGTTTGTTCACATTGGAAAAAATTCCTTACTTTCTAAAATGATTCACTGAAGGCTTCCTTTAAATAAAAACTCTGCTGGTGCATGTATTTTACTAAAAAAATTCATTTAAAACAGAATTTTAGGAATAAAGTGAGTGTTATGCAGTGGAAATGTTGTAGGCATTTAAAAACAAAAACAGATTGGGGTGAATATTAAAATAAATTTGCATTCTTTGAATAAACCCTTCCTAGGAAAGCAGGAGGCCTGAGAGTGGGTTGGGAGAATCTATAGATGAGGAGGGAGAACTGGAAGGAGTAACTTAGGTAGGACTGGAGGAGGAAGCATAAACTTACATTTAAAATCAAATGTAAAAGTGGGCCATGGTGGCTCTGCAGGCAGAGTTCTCGCCTGTCATGCTAGAGATCTGGGTTCGATTCCAGTTGCCTGCCCATGAGAAAAAAAAAACAGACCATGAATGGATTCTTAGTTCGAGATGGCAGGTTTTTTTCTTTTTTTAACTTTTTAAATTGTATAATATAACATGTATACAAAGCAAAGAAAGAAAAAAGTTTTCAAAGCACTCTTCAACAAGTAGTTATAGGACAGAGCCCAGAGTTTGTCATGGGCTACCATACAATCATCAAGATGGCAATTTAAGCATGCAAGTAAGTTCCCTTGTCTTCCAAATTTCTATTGAAATGACCAAATAGATAAAGAGCTGAGAGAAATCTGTATCAATATTTACCTGGTTCCTACAAAAGCAAGTATGCCAATTACAAAAATGAAGTTGCCCTGATAACTTTTGGTTGCCACTCCTGGGCAGATTAATAAAGGTCTCTAAAAAGGTATCATAATATGAAAATATTAACAAATATTAACATTATCAATTTGGATCTAAAAGCTTGGATTTCAATAGTAATTAGGAGTAGGGGGATATGAAACAAAAGACTGTTAGCTATATAATCTTACATGGAGGAGGTAGTCAGTAGAAGTGGCTTCCTGCTTGAGTGTAAAAAGAATTTAAGCTCAAATGTTATTGAAAGGTAAACTGCTATAAAAATAACACAGGAGACTTCCGGGTCAAGATGGTGGCTTAACAATGTGCGCGTTTTAGTTCGTCCTCCAGAACAACTACTAAATAACCAGAAACAGTACAGAACAGCTCCTGGGGCCACGTCAGTGACCGGACACACAGCGTACCCCAGTCTGGACCAGCTGGACTGGCTGTGAGCATCCCCCTGAACCGTGAGTTCCCAAAGCTGAGGCGGCCAGCGCCCATCCCCCACAGGCCGCTTCCCAGAGGGGAAAGGAAAGGACTTTACCAGCAGCAGGGACTGGGCACAATCAAACGCCAATTGTGGAACTAATTAACAAATTCTGACTACTAAAAATAGGCCCCCAGCTCAGGTGAACCTTGTCAAAGCAGAGGTTGCTCATTTTTGCCCCGGTGCCAACGGGGCAGGACTGATAGAAAAAGGGGGGGGGGGGGGAAGAAGGAAACAGAAGTTTTTGTGGCTGTGTATCTACAAAGGCTTTACTGCTCTGGATACAGCGGCAGGACTTTTCAGGCTGCAACTGCCCCAGGCAAAGGCAGAAGTCAGCTCTTTTGGGGGCTTGTCTGGAGCCTGTGCCTTCCCCAGAGGAGGGGTGAAGCCCAACTCAGGTGGAATCCCTCCATCAAGGAATTCAGACACTAGGGCTTGATAATTTGAAGCCATTAAAACCAGCCTACAACCTCTCCTCTGTCTCCACCATGACCGCAGCAGGGAGAGTCTGCCAAAGTTAAAGGTACCACATCATCTTATGCTGGTGGGACCTGCAGTCAGACAAGCGCCACACACAGGGCAGGATAAGAAAAACAGAGTCCAGAGACTTCACAGGAAAGTCTTTCAACCTGCTGGGTCTCACCCTCAGGGAAAACCGATGCAGGTGACTCTTTCCTCCTGATAGAAGGCCAGCTTGGTCTGGGAAAATCTGGCTGGGGTCTATAATATCTAAGTAGACACTCCTAAGGGTGTGTGGGGGAAAGGCACCACACAAGCACGGCAAGAAACAAGAAAACAAGAACTGAAAAATTCTCCTCTGTTAAACAAAACTTAAGTTAAAGGTCCAGAAAAAGCTGAACAGAATGTCAAAGAACAGATAGACAACAAATTCATCCAGCAAGAAAACCCTAGGTAAAAGAAGTGAAAGCAATCTCCAGAATAAACTAATTAAGGTAATTAAATGCCTAGATGCCAGCAAAAAATAACAAATCACACTAGGAAAATTGAAGATATGGCCCAGTCAAAGGAACAAACCAACAATTCAAATGACATTAGGGGGCTGAAACAATTAATTCAGAATGTACGAACAGACATGGAAAACCTCATCAAAAGCCAAATCAATGAATTGAGGGAGGATATAAAGAAGGTAAGGAAAGAACAAAAAGAAGAAACTGAAAGTCTGAAAAAACAAATCACAGAAATTGTGGGAATGAAAGACACAGTAGAAGAGATGAAAAAAACAATGGAAACCTACAATGGTAGATTTCGAGAGACAGAACATAGGATTTCAAAAGCGGAGGACAGAACATCTGAAATCTGACAAGAAACAGAAACTATAGGAAAAAAAATGGAAAAATATGAGCAGGGACTCAGGGAATTGAAAGACAATATGAAGCGCACGAATATACATGTTGTGGGTGCCCCAGAAGGAGAAGAGAAGGGAAAAGGAGGAGAAAAACTAATGGAGGAAATTATCACTGAAAATTTCCCAACTCTTATGAAAGACTTAAAATTACAGATCCAAGAAGTGCAGCACACCCCAAAGAGAATCTATCCAAATAGACATACTCCAAGACATTTAATAATCAGAATGTCAGAGGTCAAAGAGAAAGAGAGGATCTTGAAAGCAGGAAGAGAAAAGCAATCCATCACATGCAAGGGAAGCCCAATAAGACTATGCGCAGATCTCTCAGCAGAAACCATGGGGGTGAGAAGACAGTGGGATAATATATTTAAATTATTAAAAAAGAAAAACTGCCAACCAAGAATTCTATATACAGCAAAATCGTCCTTCAAAAATGAGGGAGAAATTAAAACATTTTCAGACAAAAAAATCACTGAGAGAATTTGTGACCAAGAGACCAGCTCTGCAAGAAGTACTCAAGGGAACACTAGAGACAGATATGAAAACAGAAGAGAGAGGTGTGGAGAAGAGTGTAGAAAGGAAGACTATGAGTAAAGGTAAAAAGAAGGAAAATTACATATGACATATAAAATCCAGAAGGCAAAATAGTAGAAGAAAATACTACCCATGCACTAATAACACCGAATGTTAATGGATTAAACTCTCCAATCAAAAGACATAGTCTGGCAGAATGGATTAAAAAACAGGACCCATCTATATGCTATCTCTGCTCAAAGGACACAAGGCCATGGACACAAATGGACATTTACACACCAATGTTTATAGCAGCATTATTTTTAACAATTACCAAGAGATGGAAACAGCCAAAATGTCCCTCAACAGACAGTTGGCTAAACAAACTGTGACATTTACATAAGATGGAATATTATGCAGCTGTAAGACAGAATAAAGTTATGAAGTATGTAACAACATGCATGGACCTTAAGGACATTATGCTGAGTGTGATTAGCCAGAAACAAAAGGACAAATACTGTATGGTTTCACTGATATGAACTGACATTAGTGAATAAACTTGGAATATTTCCTTGGTAACAGAGACCATCAGGAGATAGAAATAGGGTAAGATATTGGGTAATTGGAGCTGAAGGGATACAGATTGTGCAACAGGACTGAATATAAAAACTCAGAAATGGACAGCACAATACTACCTAACTGTAATGTAATTATGTTAAAACACTGAATGAAGCTGCATGTGAGAATGATAGAGGGAGGAGGGCTGGGGACATAAATGAAATCAGAAAGAAAGATAGATGGTAAATATCGAGATGGTATAATCTAGGAATGCCTAGAGTGTATAATAATAGTGAAATGTACAATGTACAAATTTTAAAAATGTTCTTGCATGAGGAAGAACAAAGGCATGTCATTGCGGGGTGCTGAAAATAGATGATAATTAATACTTTAAAATGTCACCTTATGTGTGATACTAAAGCAAAAAATGTTTATTTGTTACAAAATTTATATTTTGACTAGAGCACTTCCTAATATAACTCATGTAGCTAGTTTGATTGAATGTCATAAGTACTTGGAATCTCAGGTAGCACATGAGATTTTGTTGGTTTGTCCAGAGTGATGCCCCGATGAATCCCAGAGTGATTTGATCAGTGACTGGAAAAGTATTTGCAAGCCCCCTTTGGGGAATGGTGAGAGTGGGGAGAAATTCAACTTCCCCAAGTTGAATTCTTGATATTCTCACAAGCAGTGTGGACAACCAAAGCTATAGGCTGAGCCCCCAGTCTTGGGGTTTGTTCATATGAAACTTAACCCCACAAAGGATAGGTCAAGTCTACTTAAAATTTAGGCCTAAGAGTCACCTCCAGGAGAGCCTCTTTTGTTGCTCAGATGTGGCCTCTCTCTCCAGCCAACATGACGAGCAGTCTCACCACCCTCCCCCTCTCTACGTGGGACATGACTCCCAGGGGTGTGGACCTTCCTGGCAACGTGGGACAGAGATCCTGGAATGAGCTGAGACTCAGCATCAAGGGACTGAGAAAAACCCTAGAATGAGCTGAGAATTAACATCAAGGGATTGAGAGAACCTTCTGGACCAAAGGGGGAAGAGTGAAATGAGACTAAGTGTCAATGGCTGAGAGATTCCAAACAGAGTTGAGAAGTTATCCTGGAGGTTATTCTTATGCATTAAGTAGATATCACCTTGTTGTTCAAGATGTGGCGGAGAGGCTGGAGGAAACTGCCTGAAAATGTGGAGCTGTGTTCCAGTAGCCATGTTTCTTGATGATGATTGAACAATGATACAGCTTTCACAATGAGACTCTGTGAATGTGAAAACCTTGTGTCTGATGCTCCTTTTAGCTACTATATCAACAGAAGGGTAGAACATATGGAATAAAAATAAATAATAGGGGGAACAAGTGTTAAAATAAATTTAGTTTGAAATGCTAGTGGTAAATGAAAGTGAGGGGTAAGGGGTATGGTATGTATAATCTTTTTTTTTTCTCTGTTATCGTTTTATTTCTTTTTCTGTTGTCTTTTTATTTCTTTTTCTAAATCGATGCAAATGTTCTAAGAAATGATGAATATGCAACTATGTGATGATATTAAGAATTACTGATTGTATATGTAGAATGGAATGATATCTTAATGTTTTGTTTGTTAATTTTTTTAATTAATAAAAAAGTTAAAAAAATAAAAAATAAAATTAAAAAAAAAACACAGGATTGAAAAAAGTAGCATAAACCATGATAGTAGGGGAAAAAAGATTGGTCCTTTTAACATACAGAGGTAATTTGGGGATAAGACTGAAATTTAAATGCATATGCAAATTTTTGGTGTTGGCAAAGCATGAGATAAAAAAACAGATCTGTCCCTTTTTTAGCATCACATATTAATGAATTCTTGGAGGTGAAATTAGGTAGGGATGGAGGGTTAAAATGTTGCTTATGCAAAAGTAAAGGTCCAACATGAGAAGGCAATTTCACATAAGAGAACAGTTCTGCAGAAAGCAGTCGTCTGAAAAATCTCTAATGTCAGAATGATCAGAGAACTTTTAAGGAGAGATTTGCCTCATTTAATGCTATGCTTCTTCTGCTGCTTTAATTCAAATCCTGCATCACCTCAAGTAAAAGGTTTGCAGAAGATCTGGACTGGTGAAGAGGTTCAGGGCAAGCAAAGGAAAGGGGAAGAGCAAACAAATAAGGGACAGAATCAAACTGTGGGATTCTCATGGCTATGGGAAGTGAAGTAAAAGACCTGGGAATTCAGAGGCAAAATTCACCATGAAAAATCTAAGCCCCTATCAACTTGCTAAAATCTTAGAGAGGACCCTGGATTTCTCCCTGAATGTAGTAGAGGGGGTGAATTATTTTTGCTTTGTTTTTAGATCTCAAAGAGCCATGTGACATCTGGGGTATAGAATGTCTGTATTATTAGATTAAAAACATATATATCAAAAAGTAAAATGAAAAATAGCAACCAAGTATTAAAGTTAGATCAAGTAAAGCAGTTTTCACATTAAATGTGAATAAACCTACTATTAAATGTCAAAAACTCAGAGACTTGTGCTTCATGGCAGGATGTAGTAGGTAACAGCAGCCCAATGGTCTCACTGTGATAACTAGAAGAATCCAGGAAATTTCCAAAATCATATGTTTAAAGACATAGGAGATCTGTGTAACAAAGAGACCTAGATGATATGGAATTCCAGAATTGGGGGGGGGGGCTTCTGAGGTGAACTGGCAATTACCAGCTGTTTACTTCACTATGCCCATTTGCCAGTTGGGGCATAGATGAAAGATCAAGCTTGGCCCAAGAAGAGGGAATCTACCTGAGAAAAAGAAAACAGTGGACTTTTGGTGATTATGTAGGGCAGGCAGGACAGATTGGAAACTTGAGAAGCCTCAAAAGTGTGGTTGGTTTTCCTTATAGGGCATTTTCTGATTTCTGGAACTGTGTGCAAGAGGCTGGGACATATGACAAAGGGCTTCCAAAAGGAACTATGAAATCTCCCAATAATGTCATGGTGCTTAGTAGAACATGTCTTCCTAGCAAGTAAAGGGCAATCTCCAACCCAGAGGTAATCTGACCCAATACATTTGCCAGATTTTGAAAGTGTAGTGGCAAAGAAGGGATAGATGGACTTATTTTAAAGTCCTCAGAGGGAAAAATGGAATCTTCTACAGACTTTTAGGGCTGAAGAGGCAGAGACCTACCAGGCCCACAATCAGAAGCTGAGGAAAGCCGTACCTGAACAACAGGGACCACACAGAATGAGTTAACTAAAACTGATACCTTGAACTGGCTCAATTATATTGGACTAAAATATGATTTAAATCCCTTGCCCTATCAGTCTAACAGAGAAAAGGGAGGAACATTCACTGATTGAAGATATCATCTGGAGTCTAGATGGTGATTTATCAATCTCTGGCATAAAATTAAAAAAAAAAAACATTCAAAGCAACAGAAAAATGTGACCAATAATCAAAAGAAAAACAATAAGGAAGAGCTAGTCCATGAAGATAACTATGATTACGATGTTAAAGAAGATAAAGAAAAAGATTTTGAAATGCATGAAATAATATAGAATTATAGATATATAGCTGGTATATAAATACATCTGAGATTAAAAATTTGATAAATTTTTAAAATTTATTTATTAATTTAAAAAATTTAGCAAATGAACTAAAACATTAACATATATAATCAGTAATTCACAATATCATCATTTAGTTGCATATTCATCATTTCTGGGAACATTTGCATCAATTCAGAAAAAGAAATAAAAAGACAACAGAAAAAGAAATAATATGAAAACAGAAAAAAAAGATTATACATACCATATCCCTTATCCCTTGCTTTCACTGAAAAATTTGATAAATTTTAACAGCAGTATGAATGCACCAGAATTCAGAATTAGTTAATTTGAACATGAGTCAATAGAAAACACCCACACTGAATTGAGAAAAAAGAATGGAAAAACAGAGTGGAGGTTAAGAGACACATGCAATAACATATTCAAAAGGTCTAAGATAAGTGTAACTGGAGTATAAGAAGAAGAGGAGAAAAAAAATGAAACAGAAGCAACATTTGAGATAATGGCTGGGAATTTCCAAAGGTGATGAATGGCATCAACCTACTGATTTCAGAAGCTCAGTAAATCTAAGAGTGCTGGTTTGAAACTGTTACATACCTCAGAAAAGCCATGTTCTTCTAATCCATTTTATGGGTACAGACTTGTTGTGGGTGGGGCCTTTTGATTAGGTTGCTTCCATGAAGATGTGACCCTGCCCATTCAAGGTCACTTAATCCACTTACTGGAGTCCTTTAACAGGGAAACGTTTTGGAGAAAGATATTTGGAAATGCAGAAGAAAAAAAGCCCCAAGAGATGCCAGAAGGACCCGCAAGAGATGAGAGAGCCATTTGAAACCAGAACCCAGGAGAAAAAGGCCAGCAGATGTCACATTGTCCCATGTGACAAAAAACCCTGGATGTGATCACATTTTCCTGAGTAAAGGCATCCGCTTGTTGCTGTCTTAATTTGGACTTAATTGGCTTTGTAAAAGCCAATCCATTTCTGGTTTCTTGCATTCTGGCAGTTTTAGCAAACTGAAACACTGAGATAGGATAAATACAAAATAAAAAACATGCTCAACATTTTCATATTGCTGAAATCCATAGTCAAAGAGAAAGACCTTAAAAACAGGAAAAATAAGGCATGTTACCTTTGAAGGAACAATAGTCAGAATGACAGCTGTCCTTTGAGTGGAAATTATGGAAACTAGAAGACAATGGAATGATACCATTAAAGCGCCAAAAGGGGGAAAGTACCTATAAACCTAAAGTTCTATATCTAGCAAAAATATCCTTCAAATTTATAGGTAAATAAAGCTAAGAGAAATCATTGCCAGCAGACACTGTATTACAAGAAAAAATAAAGAGAGTTTTTCAGACTGAAGGAAGATAATTCCCAAAAGAAGTGCAAAATTTTTGGAAAGAATGAAAAATACCAGAAAAGATACATATGTAAATATAAAAGAATTCTGTCTACTTAAACCAATAATATTTATGATAATTTGTGGAGTTTATAAGTATTTAGAGATAAAATAAATGACAACAAATGCACAAAGTTCAGGAGAGGATAAATAGAGTTAAACTGCAGTACAGTTCTTTAATTACCCAGGAAGTGGTAAAATATAACAGGTTAAACTGCAATATGTCAAAATGTATGTTTACATTTAGGATAACCACTACAAAATACAATCAATCAATCAAACAAAAATAAAACAAAAATAGTACAATTGTGTATTAGCAATTATATTAAATTAACACCAATCTGAAAACTCAAATTAAAGAAAAATATTGTCCTACCAGATCAAAAAAAGAATCAATTATATGCTGTTTACAAGAGACATGCTTTAAATATCATGCTGTTTACAAGAGATGTACTTTATAAGGACACAGAAAGATGGAAAAATAAAAGGGGGAAAGATATAGGAAACACTAACCAAAAGATCACTAATATAGCTATATTAATAGCAAATTATAGGATTTGAGGCAAAAGAGAGATTTTCATAAGAACCAATTCATTAAAACTTAATTTTAAATTTGTATAGCCTGAAAAACACAGTTATTAAACATATAAAGCAAAAGTTGGTAGAACTAAAAGTAGAAACTGATAACCCACAATTATAATTGTTTTAATACATCATTCTCAGTAACTGATAGTAATTGATAATAATGAGCATAAAAAATCAGTAAGGACAAGAGATTTGAACATAATTGAGACATAGAACATTACACCCAATAATAGCAGAATACACATTCAAGTGTGCAGGGAACATTTACCAAAAGTGACCATATGCTGGGTCATGGACTAAGAGAAAACATTGCAAAGGACTAAGAACATACAGAAAATATTTTTTGACCACAGTAGAATTAAGCTTTGAAATCGATAACAGAAACATAAGCAACCCCCCCTCCCAACTTCAGTAATACATAGATCGGAAAAGAAATCACAACAGTAGTTAGGAGATATTTCGAACTGAATAATAATAATAGTAAATAATAAAACTATGGCATATAAAAACCTATGGAATGCAGCTTTTGATGGTTAGGTTCATGGTCAACTTGGCCAGGTGATGGTGCCCAGTTAATTGTTTGGTCAAGTAAGCACTGGCTTGTTATTTGTGAGGCCATTTCATGGACTTAAATCATCAGAAAGTTGATTGCATCTATGGCTGATTACATCTACAGTCAACTAAGGGGGTGTGCCTTCCATAATGAGAGGCATTTAATCCAATCAGTTGAAGGCTTTTAAAGTAGAAGTGATGACTTCAGCAGTCAGAAGAGAGAATTTTCATCTCCACTTCAGCCAGCAAGCCTCTCCTGGGAAATTCATTGAAGACCTTCATTGGAGCTTCCAGCAAGTGGCCTGCCTTCCAGGATTTGGACTCATACATCCCCATAGTTGGGTAAGATACTTCTATAAAACTCCATGTTTACGGATTTCTTCTGTTGGTTCTGTTTCCCTAGAGAATCCTAACTAATACATATCTTCTGACCAAAGAGAAATTTATAGTTTTGAGTGAATATATCAGAAAAAGAAAAGTTGAAGACCAATTACGTAAGCTTCCCTCTTGAGAAACTAGGAAATGAAAAATACATTAAAGCCAAAGTAGAAGAAAGGAAATAATAAAGCCAAAATAGAAATCAGTGATATAGAAAGCAAAGAATAATAGATACAAAAATCAACATATTTCAAGTACAAACTAGTTTGGAAAACTAGCGATATCATTAAAGCTAAACATATGTTTATGCTGTGATCCAAAAATTCTACTTTGGGGATTTATATCAAGAAAAATGATTTGTTATGTCCTCCCAAAAAGCATAAATTCCAGACATGGACTGGACATGTACAAGAATATTTATAGCAATGCTATTCATATAGCCCAAAATGGAAAAAAACCTAAATGCCCATCAATGGTAGAATGGATGAATAAATTGTGGCATATTCTTATTAGGAGAATAAAATATAGCAATGGAAAAGAATGGAGTTCTGATACATGCAGTACATGGATGATTCTCACAGACATAATGTTGAACAAAATGAGCCAGATGGAAAAGAATACATCCTATGTGATTCCATTTAAATGGAATTCAAAATCAGGCAAAACTAAACTATGGAATACAAGTTAGGACAATGTTTATTTGGGGGGGGGTATCAACAAGGAGGATTTGGTAGACTTGACGAGGTGCTGTCCAGATCTTCCTTCCAGGAAGGGCTTCATGGTCCAGCTGCTGGGAATGAGGTCAGGGAACAGTTTTCGGCTGTCAGTCCCTGCAGGGATGGCTCCAACTACAGAAAGCTGCCTCGTCCAAGGTTGCACCCTTCTGAGGCATTCCACATCCAATAACTGGTCAAGGTGGGGGTGTGAAGGCCAGGCCATTTTGGCCTAATGCAAGATGGTTCAGATGGGTTCTTTCAGCTCAAGGTTCCCTGGGGTCAGCTGAGGCTGTGGATCTTGCACCACAACTTGATCTCCTGCTACCTGATTCTACTTACTTCCCTTTTGCCATGGGTATTGCTCTCTAATGAAATCCTGTGTACTAGACTTCATCTCCAAGGATGCTTCCAAGAGAACCCAAACTGCAACATGGGGTTGGAAGGGAGCATGCTGGTTACCGGAAATATTCTATAATTTGATCTATCCTCAACGGTCCACCTATTGGATAATCCAGGACTAGACTCTTTTTCCACTGCATTTGGGAGAGAATTCAAGCCTATTTAATTTGATTTTCAAAAAATTTCCTGAGACATCTGTGTTTTGCCTACATGAAGAAAACATCAAAAATTTAAAGGAGGAAAACTTAAAAGGCAAAATAGCCATGATTCTAAGTGTACCTAAATTAATATTTAAGTCCTGTTTTAGTTTCCTTGGTTGCAAAGGGATGGCTTAAACAAATGGGAATTTAATGGCCCATGGTTTGAAGCCAGAAAAATTCCAAATCAAGGCGATGCTTTCTTCCTGAAGACTGGTGTTCTCGGGCTGACTGCCTGTGATCCTTGGTCCTGAGCTCCTCTGTCACATGACAATGCACAGGGTAACCTCTCCTAGGTCCACTGATGTTGAGCTTCTGACTGGTCCCTTTGTGAATTTTTCTCTCTCTCTCTGTCTGAATTTCTTTCCACTTATAATGGACTCCAGTAAAGGGTTAAGACCCATCCTGGGCCACAACTTAACCCTCACCCAAAGGTCTTACTTACAATGGATTCACACTTACAGGAATGAATTAAGCTTAGCATGTTATTCTGGGTTCCAAATACCTCCACCAAACGTCCTAGTAGGTGTTATAAATGAACTCCATCAATGAAATCTAGATTTCATCCAGGTCAATAAATGCAAAAGCAAAACAATGAAGTTCAATGAAAGTGGATTAATCGTATGAAACATTGGAATTTAATCACAAAATTACAGACATGAAAAATAGTGAGAGTTTGGCATCAGAACATACAGATCAGTGTAACACGTTGTGCTGGTTTGAAAGGATGTATGTCTCCTAGAAAAGCCATGTGTTAATTTAAATCCCATTTTGTAAAGGCAGAATAATCTGTATTCAATACTGTATGTTTGAAACTGTAATTAGATCATCTCCCTGGAGATGTGGTTTAATCAAGAGTGGTTGTTAAGCTGGATGAGGTGATGACAGGTCTCCACCCGTTTTGGTGGGTCTTGATGAGTTTCTGGAGTCCTATAAAAGAGGAAATGTTTTGGAGAATGAAGGAGATTCGGAGAGAGTAGAGAATGCTGTAGCACTACGAAGCAGAGAGTCCATGAGCCAGTGACCTTTGGAGATGAAGAAGGAAAACACTTCCCAGGGAGCTTCATGAAACTGGAAGCCAGGAGAGAAAGCTAGCAGATGACGCCGTGTTTGCCATGTGCCTTCTCACTTTAGAGAGAAACCCTGAACTTCATTGGCCTTCCTGAACAAAGGTATCTTTCCTTGGATGGATGCCTTTGATTGGACATTTCTATAGACTTGTTTTAATTGGGACATTTTCTTGGCCTTAGAACTGTAAACTAGTGACTTATTAAATTCCCCTTTTTAAAAGCCATTCTGTTTCTGGTATATTGCATTCCGGCTGCTAGCAAACTAGAACACAGGTCAAGATTCAAAGCAAGGCCTTAGACTATGACCAAAGTTGCATTGCATATCAATAAGGAAAGGGTGGCTTGTTCAGTGAATTGTGCTGACAATCATTAGAAAAAAAAGGAAAACTAAATGATTTTACTTCTTTTTCAATGATTAACTGTTGATGAGTTAAAGATAGCTGGGCATCTTCATACCAAGGTTGGTAACTTGGCCTCTCCCAGTTTCCCAATTGGCAAATAAAATCTGGTTAAATTAGTTGCCCGCGACGATCCCTCTCTGCTCAAATTTTCTATAGTCATTCTAGATTGAGGTGGCTGCCGCTTTTGTCTCTTTTTTCAAAGCTCAATTGAGCAGTGGCATTTGGCTAATCAAAATAGAAAGACAAAAGTAAAAATAAACTGGTCTGGCTTTCTCTTTTAAATCTGATTGAGATGGGCCTGTTCTGGCCGCGAGGCCTGAGGGACTCTTGGAGCTTTTTGACATGCACTGTTTGTTTTCAATGGGAAATTACTCAAAATGTAATAAGGAAATATTTTGCTGAGTAAATAGATTCGTTTACATCTTGTGGCATGGATGGGTAAAAAAGAATCCTGGCCTTTTAGTTCATTTGGCTGAAATCCCTAGTCAAAGGGATTTCTCTTTTCACTAGGATTTCTGTCTTTCCAAGGGGTTCTTCCGCCTCCTTCTTTGAAATCAGATATTTTAAGACCCTTGAAACCCAGGGAGGGGAAAGAGACTTTATTCTACTGTGATGGGGATGAAAATTATTCATGTTTTGGGGCCACAGCCTCCCCCCACCCCGTTTTGTTTCTCTAAAAAGGATTTTGGCTTTGTCAGTTCAGAGCCTAGGGCTTTAGGATGCAAGATTGAAGAGGTGAGAGAGACAGAGACCCAACTGGAGAAGTTAGGACAGAGCTTTACAATGGGACAAGATCATTCATGAGAAAGAAAACTGGAGATGAAAGGAAAGGTGGATGGTGAGAAGATCCAGAGAGCAGGATTTGGATCACAGAGAGGAGTTGTATTGGGAGTTGAGGGAAGGAGAAGAGATTTCTGGTGTCAGCTGTCATTCGGGGAGAGGATATTGAGAGTAGAGGAAAATGGGAGAGAGGATTTGTGATGACTGGTTGTGTGCTAAAAGTGTAATGTGGTCCACATTTCTTGGCAATTTCTCCCGACTAAGTGAAAGTTGGAACCAATTCCGTTCATATTTTTCAGCAGAGTGTGGTTCTTTGAATCAAAACGTATGTGCTGAAGCTTGGCCAAGTGTGTTCCAGTTATATTGGGTTATGCCACAAAAGCCAAAGGTTGTGTCACTCTTGGTCCCTTTCTCCCACTTTTCTCTTGGCCTTGCACCTTGTAAGGGTTTTCTCATTCCTCATTCATGGGCCTTCTCTCTGCCACAGGCTGCCCCCTCGCTGTTACGCTAACCATACTACAGGTAAAAATGCATCAACCAATAGCAATCTAAATAACTCCCAGGGTCACCTCACCCTAGTCCTCATTCATAGTATCTCAGAAGAGATGGGAATTATTATTCCTTTCAAAATGACTGCAGGATATTCGGCCACCAATTGGCTCGTTGACACCATCTACAAACATGATCATGCTCCTTTCCATTGCAAAACCCAAGTCAAGAGCAGAAATGTCCAGTGCTGGGTTCTTATTTCCTCACATAGCCTTTTCTGCCTGCAGTCACACAAAATAGACACCAAACAAACAAACAAAAACACACCTGCTTCCATAGTATTCACAACCTAGTGGTTAAAAAATATACATATAGTAAGTTAGATAGTGGTAGATGCTCATAAGAAAAAAGTGAAGCAGGGATATGGATAAGAAAAAGCAGACAGAGGTGGTTGAAATTTTAGAAAGAGTGGCCAGGGGAAGGCTCACTGAGGAGACGATATTTGAGTAAAGACCTGAACGAAGTGAAAGGGGGAGTATTTCAATAGAGGGAAAGCTAGGGAAGGCTGTGAGGCAGGATGGTGCATTCTGGCCAGGCTGGAGAAGACAGAGCGACGGAGGGATGGGGGAAGCAGCACAGGAGGGTTCAGAGTAGTTCTGGGGGAGGGAGTCCACATCAGGTAGAGTCTGGTAGGTCATAGTGAAGACTCCGGAAAGTGAGATAGGAAGTCACTGGAGGGGCCTGAGCCGAGATGGAACTTAAATGTTAATGTTTTAGTGGGGTCACTTTGGCTGCTGTATTGAGGACTGGCTGAAGACAAAGGAAGATACAGGAGCCCAGTTAGAAGCTTTTGCAGTAATCTAGATGAGAGAGGATGGAGGCTTGCACTAGGGTGTCAGTGGTGGTGGTGAGAAACTAGATTCTGATTTATTTTTTATTTTATTTTATTTTAGCATGAGCAGGCCCTGGGAACCAAACCCGGGTCTCTGGCATGGCAGGCGAGAACTCTGCCACTGAGCCACGTTGCCCGCCCTCTGATTTATTTTTAAGGAGGAGCTGATGTTGTATGCTGACACTTTGGACATGGGATGTGAGAGAAATAAAAGAGTCAAGAATTATTCTAGGTTTTGGTAGGATAGAGTTGCCATTAATTGAACAGGGAACTATTGCATAGAGCAGGCTGGGATGGGAATACCAAGAACTAGGTTTTGGATGTATTAAGTTTAAGATACCTCTAAAACATTTGAGTGGAGAGATAGGGTAGGCAACTGTATGGATGAGTCAGGGCAGTGGTTTGTACCATAGATGAAGCTCAGGGAGTTACCATTACATGAACAGTCTATTATCCCTGGGGAGAAACTATGCATGGACAAAAGAAGAGATCCAAGGGTGAGGAACTGAAGCACACCAGTGGTTAGAAGTCAGGGAGAAGAAGAACCAGTAAAGGGGACTAAGCAGTGTCCTAGAAGGAAAGCGAAGAAAGTTCTTCAGGAAGGATGAAGTAATTTGATGTCAAATGCCGCAGATGGGTGATGTAAAATGAGGACAAAGATTTGTCCATTGGGTGTAACAAGGTGGGTCATTAGTGATCTGAGCAAGATCAATTTCAGTGGAAGGGTATAGGTGAAAATTTTATTGGAGGGCTGGATGCAAATGATCCAACAAAGAGAGAAAAATGGATGGAAAGAGGGCAGAATTGCTGGAGAAATGTCTCTGAATAGGCAAGAGAAGGTGACATATATGTAGCACACAATGAGGTGTTGGCTTAAGTTAGGCATACTATCATAACAGGAAAGAAGTGGAGAACAAGAGAAGGTTTGTTAGATGGATATGATGACTGACATTACTGGAAGAAGTTTTCTGGCAGCTTCCATTTTCTTGTGAAATGATCTGAGCGAGAAAATGGAGAAAGAAGCAGGAAAAGTTTCTCTAAGAGAATGCAAGAGTGAACAGACTGAAAAAATATAATATAACCAATAGACAGCATTAAGTGCTCACTTGAAGTTAATGATCATGAATTAAAACAAACTCAGCTAACAGCATTATGTTTTTAAATCCTCAGACAATTGTACCAGTGCAATTGCCAAGTAGATGGAGACTTGGGTTTAAGCAGGACTGGGATTTTGCCATAGGAATATCCTGAAGCAAATTGAAGGGCATCGAGGGCATCTGTAAGACTGTGGTGGAGTTTTAGCTGAGTTTAGAGAAGAATGAGAACATGAAGGACGTAATGGTCAGTAATAAGGTGTTAGGATTAATGGACCGGAATTCCCAGTGTTGTCTAAGGGCTGTTGGCATGGGAGGAGTAGAGAGTGTTTGCTAGAGAGAGAGGAGAGACTGGACAGGGGGCAAGATCTTTGAAATGAGATGGAGGTTTTCAATTCCTTTAGTACCAAGGAGAAGAGTATGATCAAGGGAGAGTGGCTGAGACCCGGTGATGACAAGCTTCTGGAGGGCAGGGCAGTTAAGGAACTGACCTTTCAGGGCATTGGAATGGTTGTGGGTAGGAGTTGGGATTGGGGAATAGGGGGAGATGTTGATTTGATACAATGAGGAGTAATGAAATTTAGAATCTGATGACATGAGATTCAAGGTTGGGTATTTCTACAGAGGAAGGAGGGACAATGGTGTGAAAGTAGTAATAAAGAACAAGGAAATCACCCGTCCACTTCCAGACACAGTGATACAGGGTCTGTGGAAAAGAAGATGGCCACCCTTTGGAGGGCTTCTGGGGAAGCAGGGTCCTGAAGGGAGGTCCTTGTTTCAGTTAGAGGAAGAAGGTGAACAGAAAGAGAGTTAGGGCTTTAGGGGTTTTGCTGACAATCAACTTGAGATCTAGAGGGAAGGCATGTAGAGAGATGGGAGATGGGTATGGAAGAGTTATTTGCAGAGTATCTGGGGATTCATGTCCAGAGGATGCAAGGACACTGGGGAGTCTAGCGATGTCTGACACAGGGGAAGGGGTCAAAAGGAGATGGGAATTGATGGTCTCAAGGCAGAGGGACATATGCATATATCTATACTGGTGTCCCTATCACTGCTTCTGTGAGATGGGAAAAGAGCCTTCGGTCCTACCTTTCTCCCTCACCAATCCACATTTCACATGCTGCCTGATGCCCAACTCTTCTCATGCCACCATGAGCCTTCAGGCATGAGGCAGGACTTGAGGAACCAGGACAGGAAAATGATGAACGGGTGGCAAGGTCAGTCCCCAGCCCAGAGGACAGTGCCATGCACAGCAGGGAAAAGCCAACCCCAAAGCCAGGGTTGGGACAAATTTCAAACATGCGGAAATCATCCAGAATGGGAGTCAAATACCAGGGGCCAAGAGATAGAGTCTGAGACAGGAGTATGGGGATCAGTCTTAGGCTCTAACCATCTAATTCTTCTGACCGTCTTCCGTAGCTGGGATACCTCAGGCCTACCCTTAACAATGCTCCCATTCCAAAGGGGTCAGTGGCCACCCAGAGCTGACAAAATGAAGTTGTATCTCTTAACCTGACATTCAGAAGCCTCTAGGAACTGGCCTTACTCTACCTCCCCATTCTAGGTCTCATTAATTTCCTTCTCATGCCCTTTATTTCAGTCATATCACTCACTGGCACTCATATATACTCACACTTTGTTTACCTCTGTGCTCCTTCTCATGCTGTAGTTTTGTCAGGAAAATCTTTCCCCACATTTTCATGTGCCCAAAATACATCCAATGTTTGAGGCCCAAACACCTCCTTTTCCACAAAGCTTCCCTTGAGCCCTTGTAGTAGGGGTGTTTTCTGAGTTCTGGCTGGCTTACTGGCATTCCCTCTTCTCTGGGAATTGCCCCTAAATCAGGTCTAGTAAATTCTCTCAGAAGAGATATTGGAATTCAAATGGAGAGATGGCTAGTTATTCTTGGCTGTGGTGGGAACTGGAAGAGGTAAGCTCCAGAGCCGTGGGTATTCCATCAAATTATAGTAGCAAGAATGCTAATCCAAAGAAAGAAGAGTGAATCAGATGGATGTGGAGGATTGCAGTTGTGTTGTACTGAAATGGGGGGATTTCTTGAGTTTGCTAATTTCTGGTTCATGCTTGTAAAGCCCACTTGCCCTTGAATACTGAGAGTGTATTTTTGTACTCAGTTATCCTCTATTATTTTTTTTTAACTTTAAGTTAATCACTTTTGTTACTTGTTCCCCAAAGAAACTCAACTATAAATCTTTCTAACCAAAAGTAATTCTGCCTTTTCTTGAATCCCCTAGGTTCTACATCTGGTTCTTCGTCTTCTCTACCTTATGTTATAGCTGTTTATATGTCCATTTTATCTCTTTTCATTGTTGCTGGATGGTGTAAATACAGTATCATTAATATTTTGGAGCTCCTCCCACTGGCTTTGGTGAAATAGGGTGAAGTATAAGGAAAAAGAGCTTAAAGTAAATTTATGATATTACCTCTTTCTTCCAGGATACTACGCAGTTATCTGGGGAGATAAGACATATTATACACATTGGACATTGAAAGGAAAATGCAGTGATACAATTCATCTATTCACCAAACTAGTACAGGATCCCAGAAGGATCATTCCCATAGTGAACTCTCTATAACGATTTGTTGGATGAAAGAATGAGGGCAGTCAAGTAAGTGCTGAGGATTCAGAAACGACCAGAACCCAGTTTTTTTTTTGCAGGAACTTTTCATCCAATAAAGGGTAAATATACAGCCATACATGGTTACAGCAGTGAGTTAGGGGATATGATAACGGACTATCCTAAAGCCCTCTGTATATACACCGGAGAAAGCATTTTAGCGCTTACTATAGACCAGACACTGTTCTAAACCTTTAGAAATTGCAATTCATTCAATCCTTACAACAATCATATGAAGCATGTACTATTATCATTATCTGTCTCACAGATGGGGAAACTGAGGCACAAAGTGGTACAGTTAGTAGATGGGTAGA
Organism: Tamandua tetradactyla; assembly: GCF_023851605.1. Classification (NCBI taxonomy): domain Eukaryota; kingdom Metazoa; phylum Chordata; class Mammalia; order Pilosa; family Myrmecophagidae; genus Tamandua; species Tamandua tetradactyla. The sequence continues at coordinate 223,166,558 of NC_135327.1, read as the reverse complement.
GTCAGGAATACAGGCTGGCTGAGTATGGAGTGTAAGCTCTTAAACATTATGCCACATTGCTTCCCTGTCCTTGCCTACATGGGCCAGGCAGTCTGGTTGCAGAGGGAATTTTCACTCTTAGCCATTCTGCTAGAGAGAACAGGCAAAACACAGCATACAGACATATTGGGATGTGAAGCATCATCTCTAAAATTATCACAATGTTCTCTCGGTGCATTTGAAGCATCTCTGTTAATTAGAGCATTTTCATTCTGACATATTTTTATGACATTCTTTGTGAGTAATAAATATCTGCAGGTTGGTTGTAGATATCATTAAATGTAGTAGAAGACTAAAAATAAAATTTTAAAGAGAAAACCGCATTCTATTTGTAACACAAATGGGAGCTTGTGGGTCCTACTTACATTTCAGTTGGTTTTCCTCACGTAGTGGCCTTGGCTGTTTATTCTACTGGGAAGTGAAATATTGGTGGATATTTTCTGTGTTGTCTTTTTGTTTTATTACTGTTTGGGAAGAACTTTAATAAAAATCTAATATCTGTACTGGTCATTCTCCCTTTCCCCCAACCTCCAAATCTTCGCTTCCTGTTGATCTGTCGTCCCGGAAGGAATGACCAGTGGGGCTAAATAATCTGGTCATCCTTTTGCTCTGGCTTCCAGTTGGGTTCAGGCAGTGAAAGACACTAAGAGGAAACTAAAAGGTGGGAGGAAATAGAAGTGGGGGTATTTCCCCCCTCACCAGTGTTCCCTCACTGCTTTGCCACTACCAGCCATGGTCGCATTCTTCTATGACACATCTTTTGTTGAGTGACCCCTCCCCATGGCTGTGCTCTCACTGGACTCCGGTTATACCATATCATCCCCTTGTCCCTTCCTTTGTGCATATTTAAGACAGTTGACATCACATTTGTCTAGTAAGACCAATATGTGGCCTGCCACTGGGGCATTTTCTACCGATATCTTTTTTTCCTGTGGATGGACTATGCTTCTTGTTTCTTTGCATGCTTCATGATTTTTTTTTTGTCAAAACTGGACATTTTGAATATTGTAATGTAGTAACTCTGGAAATCAGATTCTCTCCCCTCCTCAGGGTTTGTTGTTGCTCCTTGTTGTGGGTAGTAGTTGTCTGTTTGTTTAGTAGCTTTTCTAAACTATTTTTGTAAAGACTTTTTTTGGGTGTATGTGGCCACTGCTTAGTGTTCCAACAGTTTAGTTGTCAGTTGGTGATTTGATAGAGATTTCCTTAAAGGCTGAATTCAGCAGTTTATTTCTTCATTAAACATTTTTCTGGTTATTGTAAATTTTAAAATTAGAGTCCAGAATTATAAAAAGTTTATTCTAACAGTTTTTGCCAGTTCAATCATTGCTTTAATGGAGAGATGAAGTTTTGAGTTTTGTCATTTTTCAATGACCTTGGTCCCTTGTCCTCCTTCTTTTGTAAGGGTGATTGTGATAGTTTGGAGGCTTTATGGACCTCAGCTTTAAGATCATGTTCTTAAAGCTAATCCATTGTAGGTGGGACCTTTTGAATAGGTTATTTCAGTTGAGATGTCCCCATTGTGGGTCTTAATTCTCTTACTGGAGTCCTTTATCAGAGGATGAAATTCAGAGAAAGATACAGAAGACAGAGAAAAAGACACAGAAGCTGAAAGAGAAAGCCACAGAAACAGAGAGGAAGCCACTGAAGCCAGAAGCTAGAGGCAATGAAACCCAGGAGAGAAGGGAGAGGCCAGCGGACGTCACCATGTGTCTTGCCCACTGAGGGAGGAATCCAGGGCCACCTGCAGCCGGTTTCAGAAAGAAGGTATTGTCTTGATGAAGCCTTGATTTGGACATTGTCATGGCCTCAGGACTGTAAGCTTGTAAACTAATAAATTTCCACTGTTAAAAGTCAGCCCATTTCTGATATATATATATTTTAAATTTTTTATTGATGTATCTTCACACACATACAGTCCATCCATAGTATACAGTCATCATCTCATAGTTGTGTATTCATCGCCACAGTCGTTTCTAGAATATTTGCATCATTCCACAAAGATAAATAAAAAGAAAAAATTCGTACATCCCACACCTCTCTCTCCTGTTGCCCACTAGTATTTCTTTTTTTTTCCTTTGGTTTTCACAATCACACAGTCACATTGAGAAAGTTAGATCATTATACAATCATCTTCAAGAAACATGGCTACTGGAACACAGCTTACCGTTTCAGGCACTTCCCTCCAGCCTCTCTAATACATTTTAAACTAAAAAGGGGATATTTATATAATGCGTAAGAATAACCTCCAGGATAAGTCCTCGGCTCTGGAATCTCTCAGCCACTGACACTTGATTTTGTCTCATTTCTTTCCTCCCCTTTTCAGTCGAAAAGATTTTCTCAATGCCTTGATGCCGGGTCCCAGCTCATTCTAGGATTTCTGTCCCACTTTGCCAGGGAGATTTACAACCACTAGTATTTCAATCCACCCATTTTTTATTTTTAGCCCTTTATTCCCCTCTGTTACTGATTTCTTATCCTTATTTTTTTACTCATTTGTTTATACACTGGATAGAAGAAGCATCAGACACAAGGTTTTCACAATCCCATGGTCACATTATAAAAGTTATATAGTTATACAACATCTTCAAGAATCAAGGCCATGGGAACACAGTCCAACCCATTTCTGGCATCTTGTGGTTTGGCAGCCTTAGCCAGCCAGAACAGTGATCTCGTCCTTCCCAGGTGACTCCCTTAACCCACATGTGATCCCTTCACCACATTCTCTTCAGACTCTCACCTGAGAGACCTCGTGCTTCCTGTTGGGCCGGGAATTATAGAGCAGCCCTTAGCAAAGCAGGCGTTCTTAGCCTGTGTGCCGTTCTCACTGTGGCTACCAGGAGACTCATGATCCGGTCTTGCCCACTCAGAAGACTTCGTCTCCTGCCCTTCTCTTCTTGCTCCTCCTACTTGGATCTTCTTTGGGTTCCCAGAACACACACCCCTGCCTCGTGCACTTGCTGGCTTCTCTGGCTGCGATACTCTTCCCTCCCATCCTCACATGACTGGCTCTTTTCTTTTTCTCTTGGAGATGGTTCAAACACTCCTTGGTGAAATGTTTTGCCAAAATATTCCTGACTACCCTCCCCATTGCACACGCTTTCTCAGCTCACTGCCGTCTTCCATGCCACCCTGTTCGCAGTTTTTCATACCACTCAGCACAGTCTGAACCCATTTTGCTAATTATTTGCTTTATTGTGTACTCTTTCCCTTCCCATTAGGATACATGCTGGATGAGAACAGAGAGGCCTTATTTCGCTTTCTATTTCCTATGCTTTTAACAGTGCTTGGCGTAATAAGTGCCTGATAATTATTTTTTTAAAAGAAAAATGAAACTTAAGTAGTAAATCCATATTCACCTTACCGTTACTTTCATTCTAGTATGTGTTTTTATGAAACAGAGCCAAAATATATTTCACATTATGAATTGCATGGAGAAGTCTCACTCCATTTTTTTTTTTTCCACTCCATTTTGCTCCTAGAAAAACTGCAAAAAGACATGCCCTGAGTGCATGTTCATATCTGCAGGAGGGCCTGCGTCTCCTCATATAACTGAAGCAGTGTTTCACTCAGGGCAGCCGCATAAGGCCACGCTCTGTTGGAAGCTGGTTAAAAAATATTTGTGAGAAATGTTTTCCTTAGTATTCATGGCTTAATGGAAAGTTGTTATTTTAAAGGTGCTGCACGAGGTCAGTCACGTTCCTTGAACAGGTTCTCTATGAAACAACTCAAAATGAGTTCTGGTCTCTCTAGAGACTTCTCTGATAGAGACCAAATTTCACAGTTCCCAGACTTGGCCATGTTTGCTCAGGGATATAGTTTTGTTTGTCCAGCCCAGTAATTGTGAGCCAGGGCTTCTCAAGAAGCCACCGAGTCCCGAGAACGACTTCTGTGCAGGCGCCCACCCTTCTGCTGCCTTCTGAAGGTGTTTCTAATCTGGGCATCCAAGTCTAGGTGGCTCTGCTGACATGCAAACCTTTGAGCAGATGTCACTGCAAGACGCACTCTAATCACAATCAACAGCTGCAGAACTCACCCGTGCCATGTCAGGGTCTTGGAAACAGCATCTGGAATCATTTCCAAATAGCGTTCTCATTATTCTTTGCCACGTGTCTCGTACATCACATAGTTTATATAGTAACATAAAATTTGTTAGTTTGAGTGCCAATATTATCTAGATCAACAAGCATTCTTACATGTTGTGTGTGGAAACTGCACCCCAGAACCATACAATCCAAGGAGGTTTACCCTAGATGTTTCAGACTCATCAAGTTCTAAAAGGAAATGCAATCTTTCCTCCCCAACTCAATGACCTGGTTTTCATTCAGTGTTTGCTACCTCAGTGCTTCTCTCATTCCTCCAGTAACCCGAAGCCCTTGACATCGTCCTTACTTTCTTTCCCCACACCTCACGTTCAAGCAACCAGGAAATGCTGTAATTTCTCCAGAACCATCCACTTCTCTCCATCCCCTCTGTCACCACCCAGTCTGGGGTGACTTTATCTCCAGCCTTGACCATTGCCGTGACCTTCTAACTGGTGTCCTGTGTCTGGACTGGCTCCCCTCTGGACCATGCCACCTACTGAAGCCAGAGAGACTTCTCCATAGAGCACAGATGTGTCGCTGTGGCTCGTGCTGGCTGGTTGTCCCTCCGTCCCAAGACTGAGCGTGGAGAAGCGCAGGGAAGGACCTGCAGGCCCATTGCTCCATACCTAGGTCTCACGTGATGCCCTCGCCTGCCCCTTGGCTCAGCCCCCGCCCCCAGCAGCAGGCCTCTGAACTGCTCCTGCCTTCCCCGCGAAGTCCCCGCGCCTGCGTCTCCCTCCTCCCACTCTGGCCTGACAATTGCACTGCTTCCTGCATGTCCCCCCTGAGATGTGCCCACCGGGCACCTCCAATGGCTGAGCCAGGCTGGGGGCTTCCTCCCTGCGTCCTCTGCACACTCAGCCCACCCCTGGCTGCCAGCCCGTGCAATGTCCTGTTAGTGTCCCTTTATGTGCCTGCATGTCTAGTGGGCCATTCGCTCCCTGGGGACTGGGACTGTGCTGTTGGCTGTGTGTCCCCAGAGCTGCACGGCGCCTGGCTGCCCTGAGTTTGCAGGAAATAAATAGAGGAGATCCGGAGCTCCATGAACGTGGTCTGGGTCCAGGGGCAAGGACAGATGACAGCAGAACAGGGGGGCCCTCTGAGGGTACTTTTGAACACGATAAGGAAGGCGCAGCCCCCAGCAAAGGTGTGGGAGCCGGGATGGCAGCTTGTGGGGGAGGGGGTAAGTAGGGGGATCATTCTAGAAGTCTTAGGGTCTTTTCTAAGCACAGCATCTTTTAGGGGGCTGGGTTGGGGAGCACAGTCTTTGCAGCATGGCCCAGGTGGGACATGCCTGGCTCCTCAGGCAGCAGCTGCAGGAAGAAAGATGGACATAAGGGCTGGGGGTGCTGGGAGCTCACACAGGGGCACCTGCGGCCCGGAGGGGAGGCTGCAATCCGAGGGCTGAGCAGAGGCCCTGCCAATGGGGCTGGACTCTGCCGGAGCAGCTTTGCAGAAACAGAGGGTTACACTTTCAAGGGGCCTTCCATCCTTTCCCAGTTCCCTGGTTAACTGATCAAGCCAGTTTAGGAGGTCAGGGGCCTGCCAAGGGGTGAATCCTAGGCCTGTATAGAACTCTCCATCTGCAAAAGAGAGAAGAAAGGGAACAAGTGCAACCAGCCAGCAACGCTGACGTCCTCTTCTGCCTGCCTCGGATCTACCCCGACTCCCTCCGGCTCTGCATCAAAGGCTCTGACTAGAGACTGCGGGCCAAGGGAAGGGACTGGCCGGGGTTTTCCCTCTGTCTGGTCATGGATCCTCCAGGGTCCCAGGCCCCCACCCTGGGCAGCACCCCCTCTAGGGTCCCAGCCCCCAACCTGGGCAGGCCCCTCCCTCCAGGGTCCCAGCCCCCCACATGGGAAGCAGAGCTTCCCATTTGACGGCTCCTTTCTTCCATCACCTCTGTAACCAAATGACTTCCAGTGCTTAAAATAACTAGAGCGGTTTATGTTTTACTGAGTGAATTCTGATTGATACAGTGCTCATGGAGAAATTCCCTGAGAGAAGAAGGAAAATATGGTACTCAAAAGTCAGAGGAAATATAATTTTGTTAAAGATTAATTGCAGAAAAGGAAAGTCAACTTTAAGCAGCATCTGCTATGTGCTCTTATTAAAATTTAAGAAAACAGTTTGGTGGTAGAATGCTCGCCTTCCTTGTAGGAGACCAGGGGTTTGATTCCCAGACCATGCACCCCCCAAAAAATGAAATTTAAAAAGGCATGGACTTTATGAAATAGGATTGAAATAAACCATCAAACTGAGATATTTTAAAAGAGCTAAATGAGAAAAGAAAGGAATGTTATGAAATACAATATGAAATAAAAGGTTTGAATTGATATCTCAGAAAACCTAGTTAGTAATCTGGAAGGCAAGCTTAAGAAAATTTCCCAGAGTGAGCAAAAAAGACTAACTTGTGAGAAGATAGTTTTGGAAGCCATCTCTGCAACCCTCGTAAAGAATTCTATATTTTGGAAAAATGAAACATAGATTATTTATTATAAAATTGAGAGACCTTTAGTTTTTATAAAAGGTTAATTTAATGCAAAATATAAATGTTTGACAATTTGTATCAGGAATGCTGGTTATGACTCAGATTCACCTGAGATCTGTTAAAAACCAAACCAAAGCAACCCAAACCAAACCAGCCAACCAATCAAATTTCTGTTATCCTTAGAAATTCCATTGAATAGGCCTGGGACAGGGCCTGAAAATTTATATTTTAAAAATTATCTCAGGCCATTCTGATGCTGCTGGATGGACCAGGGTTTTAAAACCATTGCTCTGAAGAATAAATTAAATATACCAGCTGTGGCAGCATGCCGCAGCTGCAGATTCATGAGTGTGTGAGTGTGTTAGGGATGCTAGCTGCTGGTTAGGATAGTACCTGATTTGTTTTAACTGAGATAATTCTACTGAGCAAAAATTAATAACTGACTGCACAGGTTAGGGAAGGTAGAAGGAGACCACGAAGTGAAGTGGACAGGAAAAGGCAAAAGGAACCACCTTCCCCTAAGGAGACAAGACCAGGAAACTCTGAAGTCAGCGTGCTGGAGAAAACTCTGCTTCTGAGAAGGAAGTCAGGCCCCACACTCCTATCCTGTCCCTGTGAGCCTCCCTCCTCTGTGCGGTCACGCTGGCCTCGGGGACACCTTGCTTCCTTACGATACTCAGACTCACTGGAAAAAAGATTCTTTTCTTGGTTCCCTGGGGAAAATTCGTTAATCACGGATGTAAAAACCACAGGGAAATATGCACAGAAAGTACTCTGATGGCAGCTGTCCTCCCTGTAAGGTAGAACTTGCGGTCCGAAGGACACAGGCCCCGTGTGACTTGGGTTTTAAATCCAGCCTTGTTTTGAGGCTTCCTTTTCTGTGTCGGGGTGAAAGTGCCACACTGAGCCCCACCGGGCAGGAGCACTCTCCTAGACATTGAGACTGTCTGGTGTCCACACTAAAAAAAGATAACACCTCTTCACACCAGCCTAGACTTCAGGTCCAATTTTCCTTTTTGAAGCTCAAGCTTCTTCTCCAGAGAAGGTGGTCCTCGCATCACTTCACCTTCTAAGTGAGACTCCCTCCCTTACCCGCGGGGTTACAGTTCACAGATGGGCTATATAGATTCAGCAGTCAAGCCCTACTGGAGTACAACCCAATGCAGCCAGTACTCGTTCTACAAGATTCTGGGGAAGAGTCAAGAGCAAGAGGAGTTTCTATCTTGTTTTCTCACCTTGTTTTGTTTGGTTTTCATTCCAGAGATCTGAATTCAACTTGGAGACCCATTATGCAGTAGCTACATGAAGAAGAAAAAAGAAGTGGGGGGAAAAAAGAAGTGAGGAGAGGGAAGGAAATAGAGGGGAATAAGAACATTAAAACAAGGAGTGGATCTCAGCGAAGGAAATCACAAATTTGCGTAGGATGTTTTGGGGGACAACAATGGCAGAAAGGAAAAGGAAATGTAATGCCAGATACATTAGTGTTGCTGCACGTTCAACTAGCTGTGATGCAGGAAATAGTCAGCTCTGCTCTGGTTTAATGTGATCAGAAGCCTTCCCTCTGGGATGAGATGCTAAATCCACTGGCTCCTTTCCGAAAGGTTTTAATGAGCCAGCTTGACGCTGAGGCCTTTTCTCCAATGGTCAATGGTAAAAATATGGAAAATTCCAGACAGTGGATAAACAAAAGAATTTCAAAGTATTTGGCTTTGGTGGGCTTGATATATGATGGTAGGGCTTTCGGTAGCAGATTTTCTTCCTAATGATGTTTTTTCTTCAGCTAATAAGGCAGTCCTCTAAGCTCCCATGTACTGGGCCATCTGCCCAGCCAACATTGGCTAATAGGCCTGGGTGCTTTGTTTCTTGTCACCTTCACCTGCCATGTGGATGCTCCTCTGATGAGTCTTGACAAATTTAAGTAGATAAAGGCTATTGAACTTGACTTCCTCAGTGTTCCCAGAGCTTCACTCTGGAACCTGGAATATTTGTCATGACTAGGTAAAATCACTCAAACAGGTAATAAATATATTGACACATTATCTGTCATCTGACACCTGACAAACTGTCACATTTGCCAGTGTGACAAATACTATTTTCTGAGAATTCTGAAAATAAGCTTTATGTGGACCAGTGTCCTTTCCAGTGGGAATAACGGAGCTACAGACTAGATATTTGGCATTCTCACGGGGGCTTCTCCTTCTGTTCACTGAAAATCAGTCACTTACTGACCAATTCCTGAATTAATGAGGATTTTCCCCACAGTGCTGGGTTTTGCCCTGCCCTCTGCCCATGAGCCTGCCATTTTGTTTCCAATGGGTGGCATTTCCTCAACTATGGAAGACAGTCCACTGTCTGCTCTGTGTTTTGAGACTTAGCCTTCTGCCCTGGTGTTTGCTCTCACCATGGTATCTGCTCCTGCTTCTAGTATCTTAGGACAATGATTGATCTTCCCTTTGGTGATTTGTGCCATGAGGCTGTTTGTGCCCTTCCCTGGCTGTGTCCTGACCCCTGCTCCCCTACGTCTGGCAGTGAAATGATAGCAAGGTGTCCCACACCAGTGTGAGGGATTTAGAGCTGCTGAAGAGGCCGGCCTGGTCACCTGCCTAACTGGTGACTTGGCACAGTGGTTCCGGGGATTGGCTTGCATCCTCATGACCCTGGGTGTCCAGAAGGCAGAGTTTCCACTCCAGTGTTGTTCTGTCCATCATGTAGGGTCACCGAGGGACATTACCGTGTCCTGGCCGGGAAGAGTCTGTGTGTCCAGCTCGGGAGTCAGGCACCACGCGTTGTGTCCAGTCTCAGCCAGTGGGGGTTGGCAGGCAGCACCCACCTTCCCAGCACAGGGACAGCTGCTGGTGGGAGCATCGCTCTGCCTGAGAAGTGAGGTCTGAGCCATGGGGGCAGAGTTAAATGAAGGTGGGATCGGACCCTTCAGAGAGAGTGGGGGCAGGGAGGGGAGGCGGTACAGCACCTCACAGGTACCACGAAAGTGGGAAGTGTGAAGGAGGCAGCCACCAGAGGGAGAGAGAGCCACTGGGGGAAAGCCAGAAGGGTTCAGAGACAGTCCCGAGGGTGAGCATTTACTCTTAGGACCCTCAGAGAGTAAGTATGCAGGAAGTGAAAGCCCTGGAGTAACTTGGTGACGTTTCCTTCTTAACCACAGGCTGTGTCCCACTTTGTATACCTCTGCAAAAATCCAGAGTACTTGGTGAAATGCATGAAGTGTCACACACAATCAAAGACAGTGTTCTAAGAAAGAACACATGGATCAGTGGAAAAGTGAACACATCAGCAGTGCAGACAAGAGAAAAAGGGAGCCACTGCCTGAACTGAGCCAGGCCTTCCCTCCATGGAGGTCTCCTCTACCTCCAGGACCAAGCACATTTGGCTTTTTCAGTCTGAGAGAACTTAGAAGATTGATCTGCCAGGGAGTTAAATATATGGAGAAAGATGACTTGGTATTCATTTTAATCTTTGCCTATACCTTAAAGGAAAAGAAATTTTCCTAATTTGTGGTTATTTACAGCACTGTAAATCAAGCAAATGTAATGAAGTGCCAATAAACTTTTTTTTAAAATCAGCCTTAAATAGCTAAACTCTCAACAGCAGCTCATAAAGTGAGGCTTGGCAGTTGTTAGGTAGTTATGGTTAAATTGACAGTCCTTTGGGGAGTTAAGATATCCAAAAAGCAGAGGTAGTTAAGAGTGTAGTGATAAATGGTTGGGCTTGTTGGTTGAAGAGATTTTATAGCATACATTTAAGCTTAAAGCGTGTGAGAAAGTGAACAGGAAATAGAGGTTATCACGTCTTCATAACTACTCCATTCATTTATGACCTCGTGGGGTTTTGTGACACACTAGCAAAATCAAGACTGAGGCTATTGGAAGAAGGAACTAATTTATAGGTAACATGATATTGTCAGGCCAAAAAAAGAAGAAGAAGAAGAAAAGAAAAAGAAAGTGGTAGAGAGTTGAGCAACTCTAGTACAGGTACAAAAAAGGGATTAAAAAATGAGATATCAGAACAGGAATTTTTAAGGCCCATAAGAAAGAAAAATGGTAGGAATGTAATTTTCCCTGGGACTTCTGGTAGAAGTCGGCAATGCAGAGTTACACTAGTGTATTTCCTCTGTTAGAGCTTCCCGTCAGCAACAAGAAGCAGCAGCACAGAGGGCAGGTGTCCATCTTGCATGAAAATTGGCTTTGGATCCAGCTACAAGATATGAAGAGTATATGAAGAGTATCTGTTCTTTACAGTGAAATGTTGGCGAAATTGAAGGATAATGTAAGAGTTGATCATTATCTTTCCATACCCTTACCAGGGTGTAGATTGCTCTGAAAGTAAGTGGAGAAATCCTAAAATTTCCATCCAATAATCTTTTCCTTAGAAAGACAAGGACTTGAGTCATAAGCAAACCCCAGGAAAAGAGGCAAATTCCAATGGAGCTTTGTTTCATAATATGGAACTATAAGGGATGTGATGCTGAGAGACTTATTTTCTCCTATCGAGATAAATGGGAAGGGAGACCTGCTAATCTGATTTACAGTCTCTGACCTGAGTCCATTGAGCAGAGACTTAACGTATGAGAGTCACTGCACTTCCCTGCCTGGGGCACCCACCCATCCTGGAGAGGGAGACGCACCCACCTGAAGACCTGCAGTGGAGCTGTCAAGAAGGTCGGGCGTGGTGTGTCCCGATACACGTAGCTGTACTGAAGCTGTGGGACGCCCTATGCCCCACTTCACCCCACCCACACTACTCTGTGTGAATAGTAATAAGTATAAAGGATGACAAGTGGGATCTGAACACTATTCTCAAAATCAATAGTTTACCTACATCAAATGACAATTAAGCCTACATAAAAATGGAAAAATCCCATTTATGAGTGCGATACAAAGATAAACAATAATGAACAAAATTAATAAGAAACATGAAGGAAATTTTAAAACTGCTGAGGAATATGAAACAAGAAAATCAGACAATGAGGCCCAACATGGCAAAATGTAAGCTGATGTGTATAGTCATGCAATGCACGGGGACCAACAAGACTTTTTTTTTTTTTTAACTTTTTTTATTAATTAAAAAAAATTAGCAAACAAAACATTTAGATATCATTCCATTCTACATATACAATCAGTAATTCTTAATATCATCACATAGTTGCATATTCATCATTTCTTAGTACATTTGCATCGATTTAGAAAAAGAAATAGACAACAGAAAAAGAAATAAAATGATAATAGAGAAAAAAAACTATACGTACCATACCCCTTACCAACAAGACTCTTTTTGGGGGGGGGGGGGAAGGGACCTGGTAATGTAGTAAATAATATTTATCTTTAAAGGTTGAGATGAGGAAAGTTCTGAGGAAGAAGGATAGAAAGGAAGGATTCTTACTATCACAGTTTCTATTCTCCCTACAATGGTGAGAGGATGCCTAAGAGCTCGACAGGAAATATTTTAGATTAGTGGACTATCCAGTGAATAGTCTTGAGACAACCAGCTAGGTTTCTGTTTCGCTGGGGAGGGGCAGGTGTCAGATCCCTAGAGCACTTGAAAACAAGTTGACTATTTTTAGAGTAGTTTTAGGTTTACAGAATAATTGAGCAGAAGGTACAGAGTTCCCATTTACCACTCTTTCCATGGCACAATTTTTCCTATTATCAACATCTTGCATTAGTGTGTTGCTTTTGTTCCAATTAATGGACCAGTGTTGATATATTGTTATTAACTAAATTCCATATTTACATTAGGGTTCACCATTGCCGGAGAGTTCTATGGGTTTTGAAAAATGCTCAGTGTTATTTATCTACCATTAAAGTATCATACAGAATGCTTTCACTGTGCTGAAAATACCCTGTGTTTCACCCATTCATTCCCTATGCCAACTTAACCTCGGGCAATCACTGATCTTTTTTTACTGTCTCCATAGTTTTTGCCTTTTACAGACTGTCATATAGTTGGAATTGTGCAGTATGTAGCCTTTTCAGACTGGCTTCTTTCACCTGTCAATGTGCTTATAAGGTTCCTACAAGTCTTTTAGTGGCTTGATAGCTTACATCATTTTATTGCTAAATAATATTCCATTGTATGGATGTGCTACAGTTTGCTTACCCACTCACATATGGATGGGTACTTGGTTGCCTCCAGTTTGGGGTAACTATGAATAAAGCTGCTACTAACATTTATGTGCAGGTTTTTGTGGGGACCTAAGTTTTCAGCTCATCTTGGTAAAACCTGGTAATGTGATTGCTGGATCATAAGGTAAGACTATGCTTTAGCTTTGTAAGAAACTATCAGACTGTCTTCCAAAATGGCTTTACCATTTGGCATGTCTGGATTAGCTATTCCCTAATGACAAAAGATGGTAAGCATTTTTTGATATGCTTATTTGCATCTATATCACTTCTTTGGTGGGGTGTTCAGATCTTTTGCCCATTTTTAAATTGGGTTCTTTGTTTTCTTACTGTTGAGTTTTAAGGGGTCCTTGTATATTTTGGATATAAGTCCTTTGTCAAAAGTGTGTCTTGCAAATAGTTTCTCCCAGTCTATGGCTTCTTTTTTTCATTCTTTTAACAATTTCTTTTGCAGAGCAGAGATTTTTAAATTGTAACAAAGCCCCAACTTATCCAACTTTTTTTCTTCATGGACAAAATCTTTTGGTGTGAAACCTAAAAATTCATTGCCAAACCCAAGGTCTCCCACATTTTGTCCTATGCTATATTCTAAAAGTTTTATAGTTTTGTATTTTACATTTAGACCTATGATCCATTTTGAGTTACTTTTATGAAAGGTTTTAAAAAGAAAAGATTCCTTTCCTTTTCCCCCTTGGATGTCCAGTTGGTTCAGCACCATTTGTTGAAAAGACTACCCTTTCTCCACTGAATGTCCCTTGCTCCTTTGTCAGAGGTCAGTTGACTGTATTTGTGTGGGTCTAGTTCTTATTTTCTGTTTTGTTCCACTGCGTGCTTGTCTATTCTTTCACCAATACCACACTGTCTTGATTACTGAAGCTTTACAGTAAGTCTTGGGGTTGGAAAGTGTCAGACCTCCAACTTTGTTCTTCAAAATGACATAACTTGATGGGATTTTGATGGGAATGAATTGCATCTACAGATCAAGTTGGGGAAAACTGACATCCTAACAGTACCAAATCTTCCTATCCATGAATATGGTATAGCTCTACGTTTAATCAGGTCTTTGGTTTCTTTCATCAGAGTTGTGTATTTTTCCTTATATGGATTTTGTAAATATTTGGTTAAATTCATACCAAAGTATTTCATCTTTTTTGGTAGTAATATAAATGGTATTGTGTTCTTAATTTCAAATTCCAATTCTTCATTCCTGTTATATAAGAAAGCAATTGATTTTTGTATATTAGCCTTGTATACAGCCTTGCTATGGTCGCTTATTAGTTTCAGAAGTTTGTTGTTTCTTTGGGATTTTCCATATAGACAAGCATGTCATCTGTGAATAAAGATGGTTTTATTTCTTTCTTTCCAACCTGTATGCTTTTTAGCTCTTCATCATGTTTTCTCACACTAGCTAGGTTTCCAATATGTTGTTGAATAGGAGTGGTGATAGAGGACAGCCTTACTTGATCCCAATAGCAAGGGTATACATCTGCTTCATCACCATTAAGTACAATGTTAGCTGTAGGGTTTCTGTAGATGCTCCTTATCAAGTTGAGCAAACTGGAAACTCTATTTCCAGTTTGCTGAGAGTTTTTATCATGAATGGGTATTAGATTTTGTCAAATGCTTTTTCTGCCTCTATTGCTCATATGGCTTTTTATAGGATTGGTTTTCTTTAGTATGTTGATGTCATGGATTACATTCATTGATTTTCAAATTTTTAACCAACCATCATGCCTGGATGAATCCTACTTAGTTGTGGTATGAAATTCTTTTTTCATACAGCGTTGGATTCAGTTTTCTAACAGTTTTACAGCTATATTCATGAGAAATATTGGTCTGTAGTTTTCCTTCTTGTAATGTCTTTATCTGTTTTTGACATTAGGCGAATCTCAGCCTCATTAATGAGTTAAGAATTGTTCCCTCTACTTCTATTTTTCCAGAAAGGAGGTAGAAAATGGGCTCATATCTTCCTTAGATGCTTTGTAAAATTCACCAGTGAAACCGTCTGGGCCTAGTACTTTCTGGTTTGGAAGGTTATTCATTATTGACTCAATTTCTTTAATAGATATAGATATAGGTCTATTGAGATGATCTATTTCTTCTTGAGTGAGTGTTTGTAGATTATCCCTTTCAAGGACTCGATACATTTCATCAAAGCTATCAAATGTGTAGGCATAGAGTTGTTCATGATATTCTTTGATTATCCCCTAGGTCAATTGTATCCCAAAATAAATTGCCAACAAATATAGGATTTTAACATACAAAAATAAGCCATAAAACAAATAGCAGGAAACATGAATGAATCTTTTTATAGTCTTGGCACTAACCGTGTACCTATAAATGCTTTATATGTAATAACAAATTTAATCTCCGTAACCACACCAGGAAGTAGGTATTACATTATCAGTATTTTACAGATGAGGAAATGGAGGCAGTTGCCTTGCCCAAGGTTCTAGAATTAATAAGCAGAAGAGACAGGATTTGAACTCAGCAGTCTGGATTCAGAGTTTGTGCTCTCAACTATTATACTACACTGCTTCAATGATGACAAAAAACTGGGAGCCACAAAGGAAAAAAAATTCATATGGTGCTCCCCAATGCACTGTATCTATATGCACACATGATGTTTAAGCTCCCATGTTTAAAAATATAAATGAAGAAAAAAATTAAATGACAATTTGGAAAAAAATTTTAACCAGTATTACAGACAAATTATTGCATTTTTATATATGGAGCCCATGCAAATCATTAAGCAAATGGACAATCCACATTAGAAAAACAAAAAAGACAATCACGAACAGTTCACTGAAAAGAATACCAAGGACCAATAAGTTTATGCCCAAAAAACTGCAAGTTAAAATAGCAATATCATTTCTACTTATCATACCATCAAACATTGAGAAGTTTAATAATCTTCAGTGTTAGGCCAGATTGAGGGAAAACAGACACGAACAGCCTATTTTGGGCAGTGTGAATTGGTAAAACGGTAATTTGGCAACAACACCCATCAAAATTTTTGATACACCTATCATTTGACCCTTTAAATCTACTTCTATTCCATAGATGATCTTGCATAAGGGGACAAAGGCATATATGCACAAGAAAGTTCTCGGGGGTGGCATTTATAACAGTGCTTCTCAATATATGGTCTGTCCAGCGATGACAATCCACCAACTGTTTATTACTAGTCTGCAAAATGATAAGGGTCTTCTGCCAGAATGCAAATCCAATGCATCTGTCAGAACTGTCGGTTTAGTTGACTTTTTATTTTTCAACAGAAAGACTTTCTCAGTGCAGAAAGCAGTGCATTGATTAGAATTCTAGTGCAAGCTCTTTATCTCAGTGTGAAACATCACTCTGCATAGCACTACCTTATCATAATAAAAAATTGGAAATGACCAAATAGTCAGTAATTGGAGTATTTGCTAAGAAAAACTGTAACGCATTAAAAAAAAAATAGAATCCTCTGTATTCACTTAGAATAATGAAATCTCTGTATATAATTATACACATATTATATAAACATGATGGAGTGGGAAAATGTTACAGAGTAGTATGCAGACTAAGAAGTGCAAGATGTAAAAATGAATAGAGTTTTGGGAAGCACGCACAAGCAATTGTTGACCACGGTTATCTTTGGGATATGGGATTAGGAGTGGCAAAATAAGGAGTGGGACTTTTTATCTTGCGGCCTTCTATACTGCTTAAATTGTCCTACGGCTAGCAAAAGTCATTTTTTAAAACACTAATTCAAATCTGAAATTTTCTGCAAAACTCAAGAATACAAGTTAGATTACACTCATTGCAGCACAGATTTCCAGAAACCGACTTTGGGCTAAAATTTGTTTCAGAAGGCTTATTGAGACACTCTTTACATGGGATGAATTCCCACCGAGGCATTTGTGTAAAGATGTAAGAATTCACCAGCTTGTTGTTTCAAACTCAGAAATCTGTTTTTCTCACCTTAAAATAGTTTATTGTGGCCAATGCACACACCTCCCACACTAAAATTGTGATCCATCTCTAAGACAGGACTCAAAGCTTCTAAGTGGTGAAGTTGGGATTCTATCCCAAGCCAGTGCTATAGTCATTTAATTATGTTCATGATACCATTACAACATGCTGAAAAGGGCCCAAAGATGGTAGATCATAAATGTGTACTTGCAAAATCTGTAGACTTCATGGAAATCACAACGTAGATTGCTAAAAAATATGGGCTATAAGGTCTTAAGAGGTGATCTAGAACATCGTAATAATGGTTGACATTTGCAGGGAGCTGTGCAGTTTGCAAAACACTTTTAAAACCACTGCCTCATTTAATTGTCACAACAGACCTTGGAGAAAGTAACATTTCATAGGGTTAATTTTATAAATGCAGACCGTGGGGCCTAGTATGCTTACGTTTGTTTCCCCAAGTCAACGAGGAGGGAAGAGGCAAAGTTAGAAGGCACCAATGAAACCCTCACCTTCCAAGGCAGCCCTGTACTTAGCTGTCCCAGACAGAAGAGACTCTGGTCTGCTTGTTCTTAGTTTCTGTGTTTATTTGCATGATGTTAGGCCATTGAGCTGGATGAGCTTAAAAGCAGCCCATGGCTGCTGCTGCCACTGTTTGTTAAATATTGCTACTTGGAGAGGCAGAGAGGATGGACAGCAGTTTAGAATTAGTCATCTTGAACAGTATCGCACAGTACAGATCCAGGGAAAAGCGAATGAAGGAAACTGTTGTGCACCATGTCGGTTTTATTGGCATGTCTGCTCCTCTTTACCTTTCTGCTACCTTGTGCTTTTCTCCAGGAAGTTCAAAGTGATCATAATAAAATGATCTCTCTGGAAGCTCTCACTAACCCTGATACCAATGTGCGCCGTTGATTAGAGCTTTTCATCTCTTAAGGCTTTTCAGTGACCTGCCCATATCTCCTATTCTGCATGCATTTTGACTTTCTTGCACACAAATCATGTAGAGAGGAATTCAAGTTACATGATAATACCTTCCGTTGTTGAGCACATACTCCCTGCCACTTTTATAGACTGTGTCTCATCTCTGCACATCATGGCGAACTCTGCAAGGTAGGACTCGTCACTCCCACTGTAAAGGAAAAGAATCTGAGCACGGCGGAGGGTCTGGATTGTGCCGCTGGGACTCCAATGCAGATCTGGCTAGTTTCAAAGCCAAGGGGTTCTTTCCAGCACACAGCACAAAGTAATAATGCTTATGGTAACATTGAAAGAAGATTTTCAAAATGAATAAGCTCATTTTGAAGTTACGTGTGCTATCGTCAGCATCGCACGCTCTGTTCCTTGTCTCTGAAAAGGCTGGCTGGTGGTCTAAGGTGATGAAATTCAAACCTAATACAAGTTTAGTGCTCCCGTATCATATCTCTTACCATGCTAAGAAGAATTATGGCATATAATGGGCCCTTCTGTTCTCCTTCTTTCTCCACCTGGTCAACTCTCAAAGGCAAACAAAATTCATATGATCATTGAGGTCTAGAAATTAGTTTTTATTTTAAATCTGTCAAGAACTTCTGGCAGTTATTAATTTTATTAAAATGATTACATGTGGCAAAACAAAGAAGAGAGGTAATTCTATTTCTCTACAGCATAAATTATAAGTTAGATGCTTAGCTGCTGGCTCAGCACTGTTCAAGATTCTTTTAAAGGATCGGGGCCAGGGGGGGGTGGTGGCGGTAGATTTTAATTTTCAGGAAATGATAAAACAAGTGAAGGAAAAAAAATAAATTAAAGGTAACTGCAATTAGAAATATTGTCAAGGATGCACTATGGATAAAATCTTGATGTGCTTCTGGGCCTAACTCCAAGCTTTGGTATTTAAAAAAAATCTCATGAATAACCGTCCCACGTTGGCTTGTCATCTGTGATTTATAACACAGGATGAATTTGTTGATTCTTTTTCAAAAGACGGCAAAAATGAACCATGACTAACTCAAATAAAAAACAACCAGCATTCATTCATCTAACTGAAACACGTCAAAACAAAAACCATTTATTAAAGTATTTAATATGAGAATAACTTATATTAGTATGATAAAGAGTGAAGTACTTGTCCTTCATTTTCATTGACAAGCTCACATTTTGGCAACATCAGTTTATAAAGATTCCAAAGTTTTCATCATGGATCTGTAACTACTTTAGGATGTAAATCAAAAGAACTCATACTTCATCTGCTCATACAGTCATAACATACATATCTTGCTTTGCGCTTACTGTTACTGCAAACAGCAATTTAGAAAACAAAGTAAAAATATATATATATACACACACACAATATTTTTATATCAAATTATCTTCATGACACTAAATAAACCCAATCCCCAAATGCTATGTTACATGACAAAGAGTCCTACAATTTATATCGAGACTGATATTGTCCATGAATCAACTGCAGCAGCCTTTGGCTTTAAAAGCATTTTGCAAAATAAAGAAAAATGTCACTGCCTGGCTGCACTATTGGCTCTGAAACACACTTACAAAAAAGCTGTCCAATTAAAAAAAAACAACAGACAAAACTACAAAATAGATTAAATACCCAGAAAGAAAATCCCACCATAAAAGAATCAAACCATTTCTTTTCAGTTTTCTGTAGCACATACACTCTGTTATATTTGGCTTTTCCATTGTTTATTCAAGTTTCAGGCCCTCCCAAGCTGATTAGACTATTATTGTTTGATTGAAAAAGATATTCCTCTTTCTTGATATTGATTATTCTCACTCAACGGCAGTCTAATTTAGAAACAAAGTGGGCTTTCTTTCAATGCATGATTTCACTTAATTTTTACTTTAATGTCCCACTTGGCAAAATTCAGAGACTGTTCAGTGTTTTGTTTTCCATATGTTTTAAATTTTAAAATCAACTTTATGTGTGTACACATATATTCACATAGAGATACATTTCTTCTGTTGTCTTGTTCTCATTGCAATATAAATTGTCCATCCACAGTTGTAATTTGAAATGAACCAAATAAAAGGTTTTTCGGTCATTCATATGAAAAAGTTTCCATCGCACACAAGAAAACCACTGAGCTCTAACGCAAACAGTACCATGTTTTAAAACTAAACTATGAGTTTAGTTCGGCACAGGAACATTTTGAGTTATTTACATAATAGCATCTCAAAAAACAGCAAAACTCGAGAGAAAAGAAAATCCAAATTAATCCGAAAGGACATTGTAGTGCTTTTCAGCAGTGCTTGAAAAAAGTTTTTCTGAACACAGCGCATCCGTGGCTATTTTAAATTAGTCTGAAGGAATCATTTCTTAAAGGCGCACGTTATGTGGGTCACCGCACCTTTCATTCTGGAAGTTTGAGACTTGTCGAAAACGCGGGCAAGCAGATGCATAAAAACCGCAGCGCTGTTGCGGCTAGCACACTGAGCAATTAAAAATACTGCACACGTTTTTGGAAAGGAACATGTCGCTGGGGCAGAACAAATTTCCAAGTTTTAACACGTGAATTACTGCACACATTTCAAGGGCTTCCAGAAATTACGGTTTCAGTCCTGGAATGGTTCGGTCCACCGGGGGCGACACACACAGACAAATGAACATTACCGCGCTGTCATTTTGAGGCAGAGCTGTTCCGCTACGCCCACGTTCTAGCTTATTCTGGGGAAGCAAGGCACTTACTGGGATGGCGATGCAGGCATTTTATGCATAGTTTGCGTAACATAAAATAAGTTAATAATGCCGATTAAAATGAGTTTTTTTTTTATAACTTATATGCTTTTTTTTTAATAGAAGCAAATAAATGATATTATCTAGGATAATTAAAAATCGAGAAGCACTTGGAAGAAGTTGACTTCTTTTCGGACCGTGTCGGGAAGGCGCCAGTTTGGCTCCTGCTTTGGCTCTGAGCATGAGGATTCATGGAAGAGCCCCGCACGGAGAAGGTCCGCTGGTCCGCAGAGCAGCCGGCTCTCAGAAGGGCGGCAGCAGCGGCACTTTAACCGTCTTGACTTCGGCTATGTGCGAAGACTTCTGGATGATGCAGCTGGTGGTCCCTTGCAGCGGATCCTTTCCCTGGGCAAGGTTCGTTAAGGCCATTGCCGCATTGATCTCCTTCCAGTACGTGTCATCCTTGCTCGGCCCCCTTCTGTGAGCTGCACTGGATTTAAGCAAAACAGAGAGACATCGGTCAGGTTCACCGAGGCTGAGTAGAAAACGCCGTCGCTGAAAAGTACAATCAAAACATATTGCTCACCTGTCACCCTTACTGGATCCGTTTTCCAGAGTGTCTGTCAAGAAAAGCAAAACATTTCATTACTTTTCTTTCTTTTTTGCATCTCGGGAGTTTCACTGCTACCAGCAATGAAAGTTCATCAGGAAGTATGATTGCAAGTAAGGGTTATTATTATTTTTTTATAAGGACATAATAGTTAAAACTTAGTGTGAAAAAAAAACCCAGAAACAAAAACACAAAAACCTTTTTTTGTAAAGAAAGCAGAAGCTTCGTGAGAACAGGTATAAAGGAGCTTTCATAGGTATACAAAAAGCTGGGGCCAATTTACTCTGAGGAATTGGGTTTATCTGTCAGGAGGCCAAGTGGTACTGGGAGGAGAGCAGGGCCAGACCTGGGTAGGCTCTGGTCTAGCCCTTTCACTCGCCTGCCCCATAGGATGGGCCTCAGTTTCCCCAATCTAAGAGGGTTCCTTGAAGATCTTGAGGGGGCTTTGCCTCTACATCCTACGATTCCATAGGAATCAAACCCTTCTCTTAGAGAAAAAAAACAGACCAATAATTTCCCTTGGCTCATCAGTAGATGAGTACAGGATCCACTGCTGACAGCAGACAGGATTTTAGAATAAACAGGCATGACTCCGATATGCCCCTCTTGACCAAGCAACAGCAGGAAGTAGAAGTTAGGATGCTAGCTGTTTCTCTGTACTCTCACCTTTGGTTTAGGTTTGCTGCCTCACCTAAAAGACCCATTTCTATCAATATCACATCAATACGAAGAACGATGAAACTCGTTTTGAACTTGGTGGACTCTCTCCAGTTGGCTGCTTTGACTAGAAGAATGATAAAGGTAAAACAAATAAAGACATAGGAGAAAGTCTTGGGGGTGGAGTGAGGCCCCTGGCATGGCGGGTGAGGGGAGGTGAAGGAGTGGGGCTCAGCCTCCCCATCAGCCTCTGAGACCCCAAAATGAATCAGCGTCTCAGTCACCACCATATCATCGTCAACAAGGAACAAGCAAGCAGCCATGGAATGAGGTTCTCGGCAGAGCCCGGCGAAGTGGAAAATGCAATGGCAGCTCGAGAGCCTTGTGTGGTCTGTGGCTTTGGAAAGTTGTCTTTTTGGGCCATCAGTCTTCATTCTTTTACCTTCCCCAATCTAATATCTCTCAGAGAATTTTTTTTCCCTGTCATCATCAAGGCTAGTAGGATGATGTTGGCACAATTTCCAATTCTGGGCTCCAGGGAGTCACAGACGAAGAAGGGGCTTGTGAGGATGCCACCAACATGGCAGCCTTGTAGCCCATCCAGAGCAAGGTTTCCCGGGGAAGAGAAGGCCAAGAGAAAACAATGAAGTGGCCCTGGAGATTAGGCTTCCATGCACTTGGGAGGAAAAGAACTGCGAGAGCCTTTTCGCACGTCCTTACAGGGGTCTCCCGGTGTGGACCACGAGCCAATGATGGATCGCCCATTGCACTCTTCGTGCCACTGCTGGCCTGGGGACCCAGGGAACGTAAAAGGAAAAAGGGCAGGCAAACAAAACGAAAATACTTAAGGAAGAAATGATAAGGTTTTTGTGAAGAATAAGGGAGATCATGTGGGCTTGAACAAAAAAATGGGACTGCAAATGTCCTCTCCTTTAGCTGAATTCTCAGGCCGCCTGTGAAAAGGCTTGGGGGAAATAACGGGCTCTGTGAGCAGCTGGGATGTCCCTCTTTGGAGCCCTGTCAGCCTCACTGTCATCGGCTGGGATGCCAAGTGTCACCTCTATTGCTCTCGGTAATCTTGGAATCGTAAAATTACGCATGTGAAGGAGGGAAAAGAATGGAAAAATTTTAATTCCCAGAACTCTGATAATGCTAATTTACAGATTGTCACCATGTGTCGGCGCTTTTTAGCGTGCATGGATGGCGAGCCCCATTTGTGCCTGCTAAGTCATCGCTTGCTTGGAACTATTTTCTGTACATCTTCACTCAGTAATGACAGGCACGAGGCGCCACCAGAGCAGAGAACCAAGTCCAGCCTTTGTTTTTTTTTTGGGGGGGGGGGGAGCCAGAGACGCTGCGCACTTTACAGAGAAGGAAGAAAAAAAAAACGAGTTAGGCCTTTGCTCAATTTTGCCCACAAATTGCAATGAGTCTGTTGCCAAAGTGAAGCAATGGGTTATGGAGATATTTATTCAATGGAAAGACTTGGCAAAAGCAGAATAAGTTCCATGAAGCTTAAATAACATTGGGGAAATAACAAAACAGAATCTAGAAAAGCCCATGTAACCAACGTGCTGGCTTCCAGAAGAAATGGTCCCAACATAGCCGGAGCTCGGGTGGCCTTGGGCTTCCCCACCTGAACGGTCAACCTGAGCCTGATTATGGGGCAGATGAGAAGGTGGCCTGTGGCCACCAGGTACCAAACGGGTCACAGAACCCAGAAATGCTGTGAGCAGGGGAGCCGCCTGTGCAGGAAGGAGCATGTAATTCTCCGTGCAGGTCCACGGAGCGCTTCTCGTTGAGATGCAGAGTGCATTGGCATGTCCTGCAGCCTCCAGGACGCCTGGACGCAGCCAGCAGTCCCAGGGGCCGCCTCCTGGAACACATTCCACCCAGAAACAAGTTTCTTCCAGCCAACTGCGAAATTATAACATTCTGCTTACTCTTTGGGGTGTATGTGTTTTAAAGTTCGATGCCTAGGAAAATACCTTTGAAGTGTGCAAACACACACTTCCTCCAATCCCCTGCTTGGGGTATTCTCAATTCACCTTCACGAACTTCAACTTTGTACTTAGGCAGGATTCAAAAGCCTGAATCCTACATTTTAGTTTTCAGACCGATGGGCAGCATTTGATGTTGGTAGATACCATGCAGGGTCCTTTCCCAGCAGCAGGAGAAAAGTCTTCACAAAAAGTAGCGAATGAAAGAAACGTTTTGCTTTGCTGTCAGTAGTCGGTATTAAAAATCACCAGCAGGAAGCAAAGCTCGATCTCAAAAAATATTTTAAACCAACAAGAAATGGCTGATGGATGCCACTTTTGGGGGTTTCTCTGTCAAGGATGGCTTTGGCTAGAAAAATAAACGGGTGTTAGAAAGGCCTGTTTTTTGTGCTGCTGGGATTGGTGGGCTGCCAGTGTCCGTAGGATATTATACATCCAAGAGGCACCTCCTGTGGAGTGGTGCGTTCCAGTCCCCAGAGGAACTAGCAAAAGGAAGGTCGCGGACAGCGGCCCTTTTAAGCTGAAACATTTGTGCTTTTGTAGCAAAGCAAGGGACTACACAGATCTGGTAGTTCGGGGAGATTTTCCTGTGTGTTATTCGGAGATGAAATCTGGGGAAATATCTCAGCTGTCTTAGAGAACGGGTATCATTTGAGGGGACCTGAGAAAATGCACAGTATACCTGTTATATTAAAGGCTGTGATGTTTTTCTCATATGCTGTTTTCCTTTGATGCACAAACTTGCCAGCTTCTATCTGGTACAACTATTTTGTGTCTTTTGTGCCCGTTGACGGTGTTTAGGGAGGGGAGGGTCTGTTGAGCCCACCGGCTGTGCCCATGGGGCTCCAGCCACAGCTGCCCACCATGCCTGGGTGGGGGAGGGGTGTCGCACTGGCTTCTTTGCAGGAGTGGCACCCAGCAGCTCAAGCAACGACTTGAAGGATTCTGAACTCTGCTGAAAAGCAAGGGAGCTCTTTGGTCTGTGGGATCTGCCCGGCATGCATGGACCTCGGGTTTGCCTGTCCTACATTCAGCTCAGCTGTGCCTCTTTACTCTGCAAGTCGCTTGGCTGAGCATCTCCAAAAGTTTGAGCTAAAATGCCTCTTCAGAGTCTAAGGTTCCAAAAATCAGTTACACTGTCAATTACCATAAAAGCAACTGGTTGGCAGGAACGGCTTACTGAATCAGCCAAAAGAGTGTGTTTTAAGACCGAAAAAGAAAAGGAAAGAAAAAAAAAAAAAAGAAGTGCATAGCTAGGAAAATCTTGGATGCTGTAAAACCCAAATCATGTTGAAGCTTAGAGTGGGGCTATCCTAAATTTGGCCATGTCCTTCCTTATAAAGTTAAGTAGAGAAACAATTAAAGAGAAAATTCAATTCCACTGAGACTTGAAATGTGTTAGCACAGAACTCTTTGGGAAAGCGTCTTCTCACCTTTGATAAATGCAATTTATAAGCACACTAATTGTGATACATGTTCCTGAAAGTGACATCCGTGAGCACAAAAAGCGACAAAAATAGGGGCAAATTAGTTTCTCTGAGGTTTTTTTTTTCAAATTTTAATCAACAAACCCTAAAGTTAAGGAATGTTTTAAAATCCACCACAAAATGTGTCACACCACTGAGACAGATAAAACAAGTGAGATCAAGAATATGGACATTTTAAAATTCAATAATCAAAACCACACATATATTTCCCTAAACTAAAATGGAGACAGTGGAAGAGACGAAACTTGAGGCAGCATAGGGAAGGTTGATGAGCAAGTGAGAAATCGCTACTGAAGCGGCTCTGCCAACAGGGAAACACCAAGGCAGCCACTGGGGTTGGTGGGATGGAAAGAGGAAGGCATCCGGTATCCGGAGACAATCAAAGAAGGTCTTCACCTCCACGCCATCTTCAGAACCTGGCCCCAGGCCCTTGGAGCCGGCTGGGGCAGCGATGTAAAGCAGGGCCGAGCTCAGATGCTCGAAAACGATGCTCGCGCACGCTCGGTCAGTTTGGGGGCCAATACTGGGGGAGCAGGTGGGGAGAGCCACGCTTACTGGGCATCTGGCCCCAGAAGTCCGCAGGGCCTCGCGACAGCAGGTCAGCATTGCAAGTTATTTACCCACGTGGAACCACACAGGAGAGCTGAGGCAGGTACAAAACCTCAGGGAGGATCCTGAAGCACTGACTTCTCCAGATTTGCAGCGCCCCACAAAATGCACCAAGCTGTCCCCAGACTCCCTGCTCCCACACCCCCCCACCACCACCACTTCCCCAGGCCAGGGGTCCCAGGCTGGGCTCAAACACACCTCTACAGATCAGTTCCATTTTCATAATCCAACAATTTTCTCTTAAAAATAGCAGTAGTTGTTTTTCTCTATTAAGAAAGCAATACAGGTTCACTGCAGAAAATCTGGGAGAGTATAAAAAAGAAAACGAAGGGCACATATCATCCTTCCATTTTGAGATGAGTATTCATATTTGGGGAAATGACCTTCTAAGCACGTACATACACACGTAAGAAAATGGGATCATTCTGTACGGATGTTTTACAACCTTCTTTTTCCACTTAACTTCCACTTTCGCCTTACCCTTTGTCAATAAATAATAGAACAGTCTACCACTTGGCCGTCCCTGCTGTGGCAGCGGGTTCTGCCTGTCAAATAGAAAACAGCTTGCAGGAACTCAAAATCCAGCTATGTCCAGGTTTAACTTGAATCTTGAGAGACTCAAATGTCACAAGAAGGGGTTGTCTTATGAAGTAGCAAGGACTAACATTATTGAATACTTTATTCTTATGCCAGGAACTCAACACATGTTATCTGGTTAAATGCTTATAATAGCCCAACGAGGTAGCACTGCAGCCCTATTCTCAAAAGACACTGCAGCTTAGCAGAGTCAAGCGACTCGCACAGGGCTCAGGAAACGGGGCTTGTGAGAGGGAGGTACAGAGCAGCTGATTCCAGGCGCCACCTTAACCACTGCATTACGTCATCCAGGCAGAGACTCTGATAGGGCCCAGGCAGAGACAGCACCCTAACGTGTCCTTTACACAAAAAGCCGGGGCAGTGATAACCCCCTGAAAGCCCACTAATAAGTATCCTTTCTGTACTTTGCTAGGAATTAAGACGGTAGTGAGTCAAAGATGTTCTTTTTTTTTTTTCCTCTTTATTGATTTAATCTACAACATCAAGAGGTCTGTCCAAATTACAAATAGGGAATCTAAATGAGCTCTCTGGGGCTTTTCCTGACACCTAAGCAGACGGATATTTTAATGGATGTGATCTCTGTGTAATCACTCTTCAATGGTCCCAAGCGGAGTCACTGCTAAGTCCTCGGCAGCTGTTGCTGCCTCACTGTTAGAGGAAATGTTTGTGGTTATCCTCTTTTTGGAGTAGTAAGAGCTTTGAATGAATAAAGATAAATCATTCTAAGTGACAGTCACCCCTCCCCAAAAAAAGAGAGCAGGGGAATCACCCAACAACCTGCCATACCTGTTAGTGACTAAACCATTTCTTCCAGCTTCACCCACCAAGTTCCACTTCAAAACTGCAGGACAAGAGGAAGAGGTGGCAACTGAGGCTTGGTGAATGCCAAAGCTGCTTGCTGCTTACAGAAGAATGATAAGGAGGCTGGACTGTGCGAGCCCGAGGCGTGGAGGGTTTGGGTGGCTTTCAGAATTGGGAGAATTATAAAATGAACCCCACCTCATCATCACGGATGGATCTTGTTGTTGGTTTTTGCAGTACAGTAGCTAAATTATGTATCCTGGGCCTTATAGAATGGGTGGCTTCCAAAGTCATTTCAGAGTTTGCAGAGAAGTCTTTTCCCAAAATGTGAAGCCAGTGGTCTCTCCAGCCATGACTGTCACCATCTGGCCAAAGACCCTTTCCCCTTCCTGCTACTCTCTGTGGGCCGCTGGCTACGCTAAGGGCGTCCGGGTGTCCAGTGTCTGCAGCGCCCCAACCTTAGGCTGCCTTCCTGTCAAGGCACCCCCACCCGCTACCAGAAAACAAACCTTAGAAGCCACACCCCTCTACCTTGGGCCCAGAGCGGAGAGCTCCCTGAGCAGGATGGGGGGAAGGGAGCATCTCAAGGCTTTCAGGGTAGGTTCTATTTCTATCAACAATGACACAAAATCAACAAAGCACCTTTATCGTTCCAGGTGTACCCAGGTGTGTCTGTGGGTGGGCGGGAGAAAGTGCCCCTTGGCTTCTCATAATTCCGGAGCTCTGGCCTCCATGGCGCTTTCTCATTAGGCAGAGCAGAGGGGCCTGGGTGGATGGTGCCTTAGGAACCCCCAGCTGTGCCTCTGTTGTGGCCTATTCTGACCTCGTCAGTCTCGGCTCCTGGACTAAGGGTGTAGGAAGCAGGATGTGGAACTGGAAAATAACCCTCAGGATACACAGAATACCACCCAGCGGTAATGGTTCAGCTTCACTTTCAATCTGTTTTTCACTGAACATCTTAAAGACTTCATGACTGATGCTAAGTTATTCTGCACAGTCCCATCCACTGACGGCTCCGCTGTGACCTAAACGCTTCACCTTCTCCAAGTCAGGCTGAAAACATTGGGTCTGAAATTTCACTTTGAAGATGAGAATGGAGTCTCTGGGGGAGGAAACTGTTGGTGATGACCAGAAAAGGGATCTGGAAATGTGAAACGTCCTCATTTCTGGTCTTGGCTGACTTTCTGTGCTCCGAGGGTGGCCTGGGGGAGACAGCGGGCAGGGCAGGGTGGTGGTTAGGACCCCACGCTCTGGTCCCCACCAGCTCGAGCCGGATCCCTGCTGCAACTCCCACCACCTGCCAACGACTTCGCCACGCGTCACCCTCCTCCCTGACAGAATGGGAGCAACGGCACCGGACTCACGGTTCTGAGGACTAAATGAATTAATATTTGTAAACCCCTTGGAAGACAGTCTGAGCGCATATACCAAGCTCAGTGTAAGTGCTTGTCCAATGAAAGAAATTCACCTCTTCTTGCTTTATTTTTTTTTATACCCAGAAGATGGGGCTGAATTGTAGGCACCAGAAAAAAATTAGTATTATTTTGGAGATTGAAGAGGAAAAGCATTATGCAAGGGCAAAATATGTTAACTCTGGGCAAAGCCCCTCAACTCAGATTAATGGATTAAGCATGCAGAATCTTTCATCCTCAAAGACAATATGGCTTTTCTGATGTTATTCTGTGTCAAAGTCTCACACCATGCCAAGACCAAGAGTACTGGAGACACATTAAAGAGGATCCATTAATGGTAAGTGTCTAATGGATGTTGTTACTTCATTTTCTCAAGGGGAATATTGGAGATGTTACCCAAACTGTTTCATGCATGAAGGCTAGGTTTCCAGCCAATGTCTCAGAAAATGACCTCCCAACCGTGCATGAATAACTTCTGTGTGCATGTGTATTTCTGCAATGAGCAGTAATTGTTTATGAAAGCACTCTTCCCCCCCCCCACGCAAGTTGGGCTACTTGCTCTGAAAACCGGATGTGCTTACTCCAATTCTTAGCTAAACCTTAATTTTGTCTCCACACCCCAGTATTGATATCCATCCTCGAAGTTTTGCAGTTGCGCCAGGGCTTTTTCTCCCAAGATCAACCATATAGCTGCCACACTGCAGTTCTAGAAGGCTTGACTTGCTTAATAAACAGACAGCTGTGTGCTCCAAAGTACCAATAGGCCTTTCTTCAGCAAAAAAAAAAAAAAAAAGAAGCCTTTTAAATAGAAAACCATGTATTTATCATAATCTAGAAATTGGTTGGTGAGGTCTGGGACCCTCCGTCCAATTTCTGGTTCTTCAGTATCTTTGAGAAACCAACAAAAAGTCTCTTTTCCTTTGATATATGAGCCACAGTGTATCTTTGAATTGGCTCATGTTATTGCGTCGCTTTTCAAGTTCCTCCAGTTACCATCTTCAGAAATGACATTTGAGATGGGGGGATGTCGGTGGTAAACCTGTCTGACTGTGTTAACACCAGAAATGACACAGCAAAGAGATGACATTCACAAACTTCTTGGCTCTTTCAAAAGACTAGCAAGTGACAGTTTCTCGAATCGCAGTTCATCTGCTGAGCTTATTAATAGGAAAGAAGACCCATATTTTAGACATAAGTTGAACAGTTTTTACCAGTCCTTCCTCTACATTTCAAACACACTTCGATGTTCTTAATAAACTTGAGTTTTGAACTGTACTTGGCCTGCCAGTGTTCTACGTTCACACTTTTCTACATTTAAAGATTATGCGACTTTCTGCTTTTGGCTCAGAAACAGTCATTTAAAGTCTAAACTGGGACGGGAGGAAGACTTTGAAATGAAAATTGGAAAGTTTTCTGTGGCTGGTACTGAAGGAGAGAAGTTGAAAAGGAAATTTTTGAGGAGAGAAGGGGAAGGTCCCTCGGCTGAGACCCGCAGCTGTGGCCGCAGGTCACAGGGTGTCCCCCTCTTCAGAAGGCCTCTGATGACCCACTGGATCCAAGAGAACACCGAAAACTCCCCTCCACTTTACGTCTTGCCACAGGGTTCCACTCTGAATGTCGCCCAGGGGTCTACCCTCCAAACCAAGCGGGAACAGCATCCTCAGAAAAAGAAGAGGCAGTGCCACCTCCACTTGAACGAGAACTGCTCCCGTGCTCCCGAGGTCACCTTTCCCTCATGGAGAAGAGGAAGCCACGTGTGGGTGACGGGTGACAGGCCCTGCTGACGAGAGACTCGGCCCCTCGCATTCCTTTCTCTCCATTCGCCCAGTGGCCCACAGAGCCTATTCCGCTTCCCTCACTTAAATCTAGAGTACAAGAGAGTTCTAGAAAAAAAAGCAGGGGATGAGCTGCTTAGCCCCCAACCAGCTGATCTGGATGAAAAACAACGACGTTTTATAGATCAAAAACCACCTTCTCGTGCAATGATTTGCCTGGGATCGCGGGGAAATAATCAGCTGACTCACTTATTAGCCGTGGGACCCCTGAACCGGAGCGTCTTCCCCTATAAAACGGGGGTAACGGTGACACCCGCTTCACAGAGCTGCTGGGAGGATTAAATACGAGGCAACACATGAAGAGTCCTGTAAGAGCGTCTGGCTGCCTCGGGGCTATGCACAGCTTGCAGGGGGAGTGGGGGTGGGGGGGGTGGGGGAGCCGGCCCCACACCTCGGTTCTGCTACCCTACCTGAGGCCTCTAACCCGTCGCCTATGATGCTGGAGAGAAGAGAACAGATCCACCCGGGAGCTTCTTAAAAGGGCAGTTCCTGGATCCTGCCCACAGGGGACTGGCAGCTGCAGACTGGCCTAGGAATCTGCATTTGCAAAGCTCCTTGGGGGTTCTGCTGGAGCCCTGCAGGGGGCTGTGCTGCCCTAGGAGAGAAACGTGTGGAACTAGGAAGTAGGCTGGGGTACCAGAGGTCCCGTGGGACTCCTGGGTGGCTACCCCAGCGGGCCAGCGCAAGGCAGCCTCCCTTTGGCACAGTTCAAAAACTATTTGCGGCCTCCTGGTATTTCATCCAGGGTAGGAGAGCAGTTGAATGAACCAAATTCTCCATTCTCCCTGCGCGGATAACAGAAATAATGCCTCTATCAGAAAATACTGTTCAGAGGTGGGTGGCTCCAGCTTCACAAAATAATTTTTATTGCCGGTCTTTGCTTAAACATGATCATAAAACCAAAAAAATTCCCTTTCCCTTCCCCAGCTATCATAATTTTTACTACACTCTGAAACACAGTTCAGGGTCCGTCTCACATACACAAACCCCAGGTAAACAAAACCCGACATTGTCATCGTAGACTATTACAGAAGACATTCGAATAATCATCAAATGGCCCTTCTTCTTTTAATTGGAACAGCTATGGTATTAATACACTGTTATAAGATCTGTGTTTTCTGTTTTGAAAATAAACATGCTGGCCCACAGCTCTACATTGCCGAGATCCCACGGAGCCTTTTATTTTTGTAAGTCCTCTGTTTTTCTTTTTTTAAATATTTCCTTTGGGAAAAGAAGGTGGCAAACTAATCCACACGGGGTCATCAAAAAGCGATTATTCAACCTAACAGAGGATTTCTTTCTAGGGTAGGATAATAAGCTTTTACAAACGAAAGTAAACTTAGTCTCTGCTGCCCTTAGTTGAATATTTTATTCAGGCCTGCTTTAAAAAGCACACAGCATGGTTTTATTATGCACTGACACAGTGACGAGGTTTTACAAGCAGACTTTTTGGTTATTTTTAATCTGTTATTTCTACGGCAGCCCTGAGAGGCAGGCGGAGCGGCACAACCCCCCCAAAAGAAGGGTGATGGATGCACAACCACCACGCAAACAACCTGGCCACTGTCAATACCAAACTCCCTGAAATGAAGCGCGGCCAGCCAGGGTGGGGAATTTGCAGAGTGAGATTGGGCCGGGCCAGCCGAGGGCTTTGTTCCCCGAGATCCGAAGAATGGACTCTGTCCCTGGCGCTAAGGGCGGTCTAGCCTCGAAGCCACTGCAGGTCCAGGGACCGGGGCTGCGGATGCCTCCTGGCCGGGGGTCTGCTGAGCAGCTCTTCCCCCTTAACCCGGGACACGTGGGGGCCTCTCTGTGCTGGGAAAGTGCAGCACTTTAACATGAATAGAAGGAAGAGTGGGGAGTGGGGGAGAGAGCACCCCCACTCATGGTCTCGGGTCTGTACCCACACCACCAGGAGAGGAGAACAAGAATAATTTACAGCAAAGGTCGCACAAAACAATGGCATGTTCAAGTGACCGGAACATATTTAAAGAACAAGCAGTGGCCGTATAAATTGTCTGCAGTCTTCTGTATGTCTTAAAATGTCATGTGCCATGATAAGTAAATGAGACACCTTAAAAATAAAGAGGGAAAGCATATTTGTTCAAGTCATTAAAAATGACTGATTTTGAGAAAGAGCTGATGAACCTGATATTCTTTGTGGACTAAGAGGCAATCCTCTAACAAATGTTAGAATAAATTTAGTAGATTGAAATGCTAGTGATCAATGAAAGGGAGGGGTAAGGGGTATGGTATATATGAATTTTTTTCTGTTTTCTTTTTCTGAATTGATGCAAGAAATAAGTATGATGATGAATATACAACTGTGATGATATTGTGAGTTATTATTGATTATATAACAAGAATGGAAGGATGATATGGTATGTGTTTGTATGTGGTTATGTATCATAAAAAAAGGCAATTCTCTGTTATTTTTCAGCCTTTGTCATACTTTTTGATGACTTTACAGAAAAATGTAGTATTTTAACAATAAATAACAAACTTACCAATTTAAAAAGAAACAAAAAGAAGAGAGGAAAAGGCAGAAAGGTATGCAGGGAAGGAAAGAAAACATTATATTTTCAGGCCAAACTGAATGAGCTTAGCCATACATTTTGGGTTTGGGGATGGAATGTACTACCCATACTCAAAGTGGTTTAAAACGTAAATCTCCCAAATTCTAAGTGTTCTCCAGACATCCAGAAATAGAGGGGAATGAGCAACGAGCAGGAGATAGTAGTTGTTGCCTGGAATCAAAATATTATACAGAAAAGCCTGGTTCTCATACACAAGGATAAACAAATTACATATTTTCGTCATGGAAGCAATGAAAAAAATTGCCTTTTTCCCCCCGTTTTTGCAAATAACAGCCAGGAAAACCATACGTTCCTTATGAGATCTCCAAGCTCTATTAGGGATGTGGCCTCCCGTCTCTGATACCGCGGAAGGTAGCTGCAGCCACCCTCCCACCTCTCGGGAGGTGCAAGCCCGCCTTGGACTCCAGGGCAGAATAGGGTCCTCATGAGAAATCAAAAGCTGGGGGGGCCCCTGTACCCAGCTGCGGGCTGCAGCAGCTCAGCTCTTGGCGTCCTCTGTTAATTCAGATGGCTGGCCAGTTAGACTTGGTCCCAGCTAATGCCCGGCACGGACGCCGCCCTTGCTGGACATACGGCGCCCACATGGGTGCAAACCCAAGGGAGTCGGAGGCATCCACTGAATGCACCAGGAGAAAACAGCCTTCCCGGGCCACACACAAAGGGAGCACAAGACGCGGAGCAACAGCCATCGAGAAGGCAACAAATGTTCCAGCATTTCATTCCATGGCCCTCCGCATCACACCATGAAAGGAGGTGGGACAAGAGGGTGTCGGAAGGATTCCGAGAAAAAAAAGCATTTCCTTTATTTTCCAAGCTCTAAGTAATGGGATACATTATCCAGTTGACTTTCAGCTCACTTGAGGAGGCTTGAGAAAGTCTGATAGTATATTAGGCAACAATATAGAGAATCTTATTTGGACAGGAAGATGCAACAAAAAATAGTTTCAGACTAAAAGAAACAAGGAATCTGAGATCAAGTTGACTTATGGGAGCTGACAGGAGAGGAATAAAGAAATGAAGGGCAGGTGATGAAGTAGAGCCCAAAGGGGAAAATGCATTTAATTAAATATTCACATGATTAATCATAGTAAGAAATGAAACACTTGGCAGGCACAGGAATAGCACAAAGTGGGCCCAGAAATGGAAAAAAGATGATCGTTTTTTTTTTTTTTTTTTTTTGTCCTGCAGGAAAGAGGAAATAACAGGAATTCTGTGGGGCACGAGTTGGAAGCATCTCTCAAAAGGTTGCTTTAGGAAGAGGAGTCAGAGTTTGTGATTAATTGAGGAATTATTCACATGGAAATTCCATGATAACTTTAGTGGTTTCACTGCACAGCAGAAGAGAATGACCAGTGAGTTACTCAGATTTTTAAAGCGCCTTTCTTACGGGACTCAGGCCTCTTTTGATTTATCTTGAATTGAATGCACCTGTTCACTCCTAATCAGTGCAAATTGTGAACGGTGGTGCAATTTAATCACACTTCATTCCTCCGACAGCAAGGAACACCGGAAGGAGAAGAGATTTGGAACCAGACAGCCTGGGTCTGCCTTCCAGCTCTGTGGCTTATTAGCCTGTGGTTTAGGATAAGCAAGGTAATCCCTCTGAGCCTCATCTGTAAAAAAGATACATGGATATCTAACATTTAGGACTGTTAGAAATTAGAAACAATTACTGTACCACACCTGGCATCCAGTAATAGTCCATAAATAGTAGCTGCTTTTATTCCACAATTGCAAACACTCTTTTTGTAGTTGCAGCAAACCTTTGATGAATGTTGAAGGCTTACCTTGAAATGGAACAGACAGCCAGTAACACAACAATTCAAAATAGTATTGTTATGGCAATGCTCTAGGCCAGGTCAAGGGTAGCTCCAAATGTTATGTCTTGGATGCTCTGGTGAAGCAATGCTCAAAAGAGCAGGGCTGCATAATTTGGAGCAGGGCTTCAGTTTTGCAATGGCTTGGAGAAGGTCACCTAAGTTTCTCAGTAGCCATAATATGCAAAACCTTAAGATGGAATCTTCCATGAGCACACTAATGCAAATCTAGGACCCCATCAGCACGGGGTCCCCTGCTGTTCATGCTGGGGGCTGTCCCGTATGACAGCTACTAGGCCAGCAGCTTGCACTGCTACCCATTCAATCAAATAGGCAGACGAAAAAGTGTCTTATGAGTAATTCCTGAAGAACATTTTAACTGTGAAAGTCCATACTCAAGAGAGAATATATTATTTGAATTTAGGGGAATAGCTTTGGAAATTCTCAATTTTCAAAAGCTACTTCTCAAATCTTTGTTATCAAGAATTGTCTATGAAGATCTAACTAACTGGTATATGGAGCTACTTAAAACAGTTACCATCTGAAAGCCTCCGATTGTGTCACTGTTCATTTTAAACCATCATAGTCGGTATTCTTGGATTCCTAGATCGACTAGAGCAAGAATGTCTAAATTATTTCAAGTACTCCCAATATTTTACAAACAGACTGACATTTGTAACAGTTCTTCCTACTGCACAGCAGAATGGGGGGGGAGCACTTCATTTCCTTGGACTTTTTGTTATCTTTGGATGCCTGGTGCTTTGACAGAGGCTGTACAACCACTTCACAGTGAATCTGAACTCATCTGAGTGTAAACCAAATTATCTATTTGTGACTGTTGAGTGGAAAAACTATACTTTGTACTCAGCATTTTATCATTCCTTTTTTTTTTTTGAGGGGGAACATAATTAAGGTGACTGAAACACAATTCATGGTGATAATATCCACTGATCATATTGCAAGCCATAAGATCATTTTGCAAACAGTTTCCATTTTACAACTGAAACTCAGAAAAGTGAAATGACTGGTCCAAGAGCAAACTGTTGGTGAACACTGGGGCCAGTACTAGAAGCTGGATCTTCTCATTTCCAGGGCAACAAAATTTGCCCTTCTCCATGTGTCTTCCTTTATCTATTCATGGGCTCATTGGCTCATTCAGCAAACATTTATTGAGCACCTACTGTATGCCAGGCACTGTGACAGGCCCTGGGGATAAAAAGTGAGATAACGAATGGATCCTGCCCCAAAGGAGCTCATGGTTTGGTAAATAATTTATACCATCTCAGTGTGGTCAGTGCTGTGGGGTAGGAAAGAAGGGAGCTGGGGGAGCAGCTGGGCTTTGTGAAAGGAGGTAATATCTAGGACCAGTGGGGTGAAGGCCAGGGCAACTGCCTCCAGAAGCTTGCAGCCTCCTCCACTCACCCCAGCATGCCCGACAAATGCCATCATTACCTGATGCACAAGGTATCAGGCCTGAGGGGAAGACGTGCGGGAGCTGAGGAGGTGAGGAAGGTGGCCAGGGCAAGGAACAGTTGAAGAGAGGTGTCATGAGACCACAGAGTCCTCTGGGAAGCTCTGGATGTAGCTGGAATGACAGGCAGGGTGCAGAGCTGCCCGGAAGTGTGCCAAGGGAGACAGTGGATTGGGGGGCGAGATAGGGGGTGCATGCCAAGATAATGTGAGCTTGATCCAGAGAGCCATGTGCGCTACTAGGGGGATATTTAATGGTGACTTATGAGATCTGGATCTTAGAAAGACCCCTCTTGTCCTAGTGTGAAGAGCAGACCCGGGGAAGCCAGGCCCATGGTGGGGGAAGTGAAGAGCATGGGGGCTGCAGGAGAGGTAGCGTGGCTCGGTGGGGTGCGAGGGAGCTGAGTCGGGAAGGCCTCTCAGGCTTCTGCCGGGGCGGGGGGGTGGGGGGGCCGGCTGGGTAGGTTATCAGTCACTGAGTCATGTGCCAAAGGAGGAAGTGCAGGTTTCCCTGTGGGAGGAGGCAGGACCCGAGTTTGATCTGGGCATCCTGCGAGCCAGGAGATGCCTTCAGGACCTTCAAATGAGAATCGTGATAGCCTCTGAAATGTATGATGCTGTGCTTGGCAAAAGAGAGGAGAGCCAGATGCTGGATCACTTAGCAACATATTTTGATATTTTTTTCCCCCAAAGCATTCCTTTCCATAAGGGAATTCAGCAGCATATAGGAAAAAAGAAGTAGGCAAACAAAGGGATGAATTAATAGATGAATAAATGAATGAATGAATAAGGATGGGTCTTATATAAATCTAATTACAGAAAAAATATTTTAGTGCATAGATCTAACTATTCTCCCATATGCTCAGCTAATATTATTCAACATGTGATTTAAAAAAAGTGCAAAGTACCAGTTTTGAAAGATGAATTACTTAAAAATCTTTACTAGCCACACACCCTTAATACATACTGCACTGACTCCCAGAAGGGAATGTATTTCCAAGGGGTGAAGGGGAAAGAAAGAGTTCCTGTGAGTGAAGTAACAGAGAAAGCAGAGGATCAAACTGGCTGGTGGCCAGTCACTGAATATTGAAAAGTTGGACGTTTCAATGCAAATCTGTACTAATCCATCTTTTTACCAAATTCCTCACTCGAAGCCCCACCTTATGACATGAAATATTTAATAAGAATTTCACTTGAGCCACAAAGTACCCTAAAAAAAATTAATATTGGGTTCCATACTAAGCTGAAAGAAGGTGACTGGAAAGAAATATGTATTTTTTTAAAAAAGAGGGACTTGTGGAAAAGCATAAAGCAGTTCATGAGAATTTCTGTTGAAAACCAAAAGTTAATGGCAACAAAAGTTCCTTTCCTATTGAGGTCAGACGCTTCTTCAAGAATGTATAAAACACTAAAACTTATTTTCTGGTGGCATTTGGAACCACAATTTTAGTCTGCTGAAATGGCACAAAGACAAAAAAAAAAAAAAAGATGAAATAAACACAGAAGATTTTCTTCTAGAAAGAAAATCCACTGAAGTTGCTTCCCACCCCAGCCTCCTTGGGTTATACAGAGCTCCTTAAATGGGGACTGATTTCCTCAGAAAAAGGGGGCTTTTTTATTGGGTGCGTGCTTAGTGTTCATTTGAATTGCATCGAAAAATTAGAACATAACAAGCTTCTAATCATCACTTGTTAATGTGAAACAAAAAGAATGCATTTTTTCATTGAAAGCAGATTGTAGTAAAAAAGCAGCATTCTCCAAGGTCATATGCTGCTGGCAAAACTCAAAAAAACCTTGTAGTCCAAGTTTCTTACGTACAGCTGTGTTTACTTAGACTTAACTTGACAAAGTCTGCCTCTGATTATGCAGACCGGTCATCTGCCCACAGATAAATGGATATTACACAAACTTTTGGAGGGAAGGACATTTGGCCTCCATAATTTTGGAATAATTTACTATGTACCCTCAACTTAAAACACCAACATGACTCATGGTATATTTTGGGGATTCAAACATAAATATTTCATTTTACAAAGGGAGCAGTCTCCATGATCTTTACGGATTTAGGTGATTTACTAACAAAGTATGGTACTACTTTGGAAGGTGTAGAGTTGTTCTGAAACAAGCAGTTTCGGGCAACATTTATTTCAGCCTTTTCAATAACCATCAAG
Organism: Tamandua tetradactyla; assembly: GCF_023851605.1. NCBI lineage: Eukaryota > Metazoa > Chordata > Mammalia > Pilosa > Myrmecophagidae > Tamandua > Tamandua tetradactyla. The sequence goes on along the minus strand of NC_135327.1, from coordinate 223,128,116 downwards.
ATTTCAAGGAATTTCTGTAAACAAACTGTCACTTAAAGAAAATAACTTTCCATCAATTGGTCCAAGGAGTCTCCAGAACAGAACAGCCATATAAAAATAAGAGTTAACGAAATTATTTCCAGAGACCACATCTTGGAGTCCTGTTTACGCTATCAGTAGAAAGCAAAAGCTCCAAGTCTGACCACCCGATCTTATACTAAATGCAGGACTGGGCTTTTGGAGTAATGTAAACCTTTCCCACTGCAATTGAGTCTGTTCCAAAGAATCGATTCAGGCTGATCACAGTTACTCTGCTTGCTGAGATATTTACATAACAGAGAGACACGCTTTCTTCTCCAAACTGAGATGTTTCCAAGGTGGAAGTACTTTCTCTCTTCCCTGGTGACACTCCATCACCAAGCCAATCGATCCACAGATGGTGACTGCAGTTTGCTAATGGCTGGTCCAACAGCAGTAAGCAAGAGGGAGCTGCTTCCAGGGCTCTGAAGTTTAGTGAATGAGAAAAATCACCCAAGTGAGCACATACTCTCATTTTCTATATTGTTCGTCTTAATTTATAAAGTTATGAAGAGCATATGTAAGGTTCCTCTCTGCTGAGGCTGCTCTGGCCCGCCGGGGGCTTTGTGACTGCCTTGGTGAGGGATGAATGGAGCCTTGGCGCTGGACCAGCATTGTTAGGAAAGTTGTGACTATTCCATGGGCCAGATTCCTTCAGCCCATCAGGCTCTGCGGGTAAAGGGGTGAGTTTGTTGACTGATTTCATTCAATGCTTTCTACTTTGGCTTTTACTATAACTCACTAAATTTGCTCTGGGAAGCACTGTGTGGAGGGAGCTGGGGTCAAAACGATAAAATTGCCACGGCCATCCACTTTTAATAAGCAAGTCTCCAAAAAGCGCCTCCCACGAAAGAACTGAAGGGATTACTTTACTGCTCACCCGGCCCCAGTTTCCCCTCATTATGCTTTTGCTACGAGATTCACAGAAGATGATGTTATCTATGTAGGGGGAAGAAAGGAATATGTTCTCAAATATGCGTGCCTCGAAGGCAAACAATCCGTGGCGGGAGCTGGAGGCCACACGGCCCTCCTTGTAGAGCAAAGCCTCGTTAACTTTTAATACAAAACCGCATCAAAAATCATTCCAGAAAGGGCAGTTTCTCAGACTCGAAGTGCAGTGGGAGGAAAAGGGGGGCGGCGTGGAACCCCGGTCCAGCCCAGCCACGGGACAGGGCCACGGACACACGGCAAGGCTTGTTTGTTGTGGGAAAATACCTGTCACTGCTTGATGGGTAAAAGAGGAAGGTGAGTGGTGCTGGGAAACCTCAGGGACCCACAAACCACCACACATTCCATCTTCCAAGATGGGGGACCACAGGCAGGAGGAAGAGGGACAGTTGATAAATAGGACTTACAATACGTAAAAGCCTTTGAGGGATGGAGTATTTGCTTTGTGTCTTCTCACCAAGGAGAAGCAAAATTTGCACGTCTTATCAAGATTGAACCAAGACTCTGCATATGGAAACTGCACAGAAACCAGGACAGAAGCACATCTTTTAGAAAGGAACTCCCAAATCCTACACCTCCAAATCATGCCACGTTCAGCCAAGGCTGAGGTGGGCAGTGCTGGATCGAGGAGAGAAAGAAAGGACAGCATCTGGATCTCCAGACAAGGACTCTGTTCTCTGCAACACAGAAGAAAATGTTAGCTGTGGGTCACTGACCAAGGAGAGCTTGGAGAATGTCTACAGCTGAATCAAACTTATATGGACTCCTCAATGGGAAGCGAAGGAGGCAAAAAAAAAGGAAAGCTTTCACAACCCAAAATCTTGAAAACTTTCCTATATTTTCTGGTTTTATTTTTCCCAGAACTGAAACACCACAAAATAACACCACCTCAGTGCGTTCACTTCCAGCTCAGTCAGGAAGCGCCGAGGTACATAAACATTTTTTATTTCACTTTTTTTACAAGGAGGTGACCGACATTTTCTTCGTCTTCCAAAAAGCTTCAGGTTTGGAATACATTTGGGTTAAATGTCAGCAAAGGAATTTGCTCATCGTTCAAAAAACACTTTTTCCTTCCAACCTTGGAATATATGTAGAGGCCTGTGTTGTGAACGGAATTACAAAGAGGCTCAGAGTCAAAGAGGGAAATCCAGCATTACAATTCCGAAGTCCTCTGTAGGGAAGCTGTACGAGGAAAGAAGCAGGAACAACAAGGAAGACGAGACCTTACTGCTTACCACGTGTGTTCACAGTTGTTATCACTGTCCACCCTCACAACAGCCCTAGGGGGCAGGTCCTTTTATTTCCTTCATTTTACCAATAAAGGAATAAACCAAAAAGTTTAGGTATTTGACCTAAGGTTTCCAGGTATTAAGTGGTAGAGAAAAAAATCTGAACCCAGATGTTCAAAGCCTAACCCTGCAATCTGAGTAGATATTGACTAAGCCAGAAAGCCAGCACTGTACTTGCGGGGAAAATACTGGAAGTATTCCACCTAAGGTTAGGAACAAGACAAAAAAAAAAAGTGCACTATCATAAATATTATTTAACAACTGTACTGGAGGAACAATTCAACATCATTACCCAGAGAAGGAAATCCAGGGCCTAAAACTCAGAATGGAAATAAAACCATCACTCTTTGCAAGTGATGTGATTGTATGACTAGAAAACACAAGAAAATCAATGGAAAAAACTATCACATGTAAGCAAATTTAGGGTGGCAGCAGAGTACAATATTAAAATATAAATATATATACAGAAATTAATGGTTTTCTTATATAAAAAACAAGTCAGAAATGTAATGGAAGGAAAGACTGTACTTATAACAATGACAAAAAACAACAAAAAAGATTGGATAGAAAGGACTAAACTTACAAAAAATGTGCAAGTCCCACTGAGAACATTTTAAAGCATTACTAATGGCCACAAAAGAAGATATGAACAGATATGAGAAATTTTTGGATTAAAAGAGTCTACAGCCTTAAAAATGGCAATTTTCCATAATTATTTCATAAAGGTAAACAATCCCAATAAAAATAACAGAAGGGCTTCTGTTTTTTGAATAGATAAATTGATCCCAGCGATAATACAGAATAATACACAAGCAAGAATATAGCCAGAAAAGACTATGCTAAAGAAGAATAAACACAACCAGATAGTAAACATATGATAAAGCCCCCAAAATTAAAAGTATGAAACTGAAGCATGGGTAAAAAGAAAAATCACCATAAGAGAATAAAGAGATGAGGCAGACTCCATTCAGAACATAGTATTTCTAGCCAGGGATGGAGAGAGAAAGATGGACTGATCAATAAATGTTTTTTTGGGAATTGGGTAGCCACCTGGAAAAAAAGTAGAGTTGGATATTTTCCCCATCCCACATTACACCATATATTAAACTAAGATATGTTCCAAATAGATAAAAGATTTAAGGTAAAAGTTGAGACTGTTGAAATACTAGAACTAGGGAGACTCACTTCAAAATTTCAGAGTGTGGAAGTTCTTTCTTCGCTTAAAATTCCAAGTCTATTAAAAAAAGATTGATAACTGTTAATCCATTTTCAAAAGGCTACACGGGAAAAATCCTAAGTAAAATCAAAGCACATATACCTATCAAGACAAAATAGTTTTTCTTCACAAATATCTCTGGCTCATCACCCTACTCCATAAAATGCTCTTTGAATTAATAAAAACATCATCAGTAAGTGGTACAAACGAAAAAGAATATGAGTGTATAGCTCAGAGAAAATAAAATACAAATAGCTCTTAAACATCTGAAAAGTTGCTCAGAATCGCTCATCAGAGAAATGATGATTAAAGCTGCTTTTTTTTTTCTGATCTCTAAGTTTGATAACACTTTGTCAGAGAAGCTCTGAGGAAAGAGGTGCTCTCATACACTGTTAGAGTGAGTGCAAATTGATACCAAACTTTTGGGAGGCCATTTGGAATTGGCCCAGAATCCTACTCAGCTATAAAAAAGAAAGTTAAGAAAACTTTCCATGTGCTATTATAAGATGATCTCCAACATGCATATGAAATGCAAAAAAATCAAGGTACAAAACAGTGTGTACAATAAGCTACCTTTTGTATGAAATGGAGGAAAAGAAGTATTCACATTAAGATTCACTTTTAATATATATAAAGAATCTTTGTACTTAGAATTGAGCCCCTGTTGTATGCAGTATAGTGTCCTGCACAATGTGGCATTCAGTTCAGTTCTTTGTTCAATGCTCATCTTCTATAATCTTCTATCTGACACATTAGCCCCCACACAGAGCAGAAAGAATGCACTGTGAATATTTGTCAACACATTGATTAGCTGATGAAGGGAGAGTAATTTAGCATATTAGTACACATAGATGTTATCAGGATATTAAACTGTTAGATTAATAGCCACTACAGAAAGCAGAAAGAAGTACTCAGGGCACTGTTTCCACCGTGCCTCATGTAGCAGCTGGCCACGGATGAGGGTACCAAGGAAAAGAGCAGCAGACGTGAGGTATTACTTAGAGCAGGCTTATGGTACCAAAGGCTGTGGTGCTGGGTGACCAAATGGCCACATATGGATATAGGAGCCCAGCTCAGCAGGATGGAAGAAATAATATAAAAGTAGAAATTCAACCATTTTGAGAGGCCTGCTTTCTCCACTTCCACGCCACTGTTTCTCTGCCCTTTCTGACAATTACTTACCATAGCTCTTGGTTTCCACAAGCACTATGTATGGGCTAATTCTACAAAACTAAAGTTTTTAATTTCAAAATAATAAAGTTGAACTTTTTTCCCACCCTATCCTCAAAGTCAACCAATTTAAGCTACTTGATTTTCAAGGGACATTTAGTTTTAAGGAATGCATTTTTCTAAATGGAAGCTTATGTCCTATAAACAAAATAATGCTACTTGAAAGCACAGTGACTCGTGACCTATACATGCAGACTAAATTAAACTGGCCTCAGCATTATTCTACCAGAAATGAACAGGTTAAACCAATGACAGCTCTGTACTCTTAAAAATACGGGAGAGTGGGTGATGCTGCTGCCCTTTACAAATGTTCTAAGTAACTTCCTTCTACATTTTGTCCCTAAGGAGGAAAACTATTGCCTTTCTTCATTGAGTTGAATGAATTTTTTTTTAAACTTAAGAAATACTTCCAAGCAGAGAATATTAAAACTCTTGAGAGCCAAGATTGGGCACCAACCAGTCAGAGGGGAAGCCAGCTATGAAGAAACATCAGGGATAACATCTGACCACATGTTGTAGCATAAGCTTTGCTTCGCATTGGACAGGTTTTCCCTGATTCAGCTCACTGATTACCACCAGGCCTCCCACCATGTGCTTGAACCTCTATTTTCTCATGCACCATTCATTTATTAATCCATTCATTTTTTTTATCTCCTTAATGCAAAAAAAAAAAAATCTATGCCCAGATAATATGTTGGGTACCAGGAATGAATGAGACAGAATACATATTCCAGGAGTGCCAGCCTAGAGAGGGCAACAAAGTAGTTCTATTCTTCACACTCATTTCAGGTAACTTTAGTAATAAGAGCAAAACAAAGGTGGGCAGATAGGGGGATGTGGCCTCTATGTCGCCTGCAGGACTGAGTATGAAGAGGGCATGGCTTTCTTAAAAGTGGGGTACCATGCTCCTCTAGAGTGGGGCTGCAGGTCTTATCTTCAGGCAGTCTTCAGGCAAAAGGACCTCTGACTTGCTTTCCCCTCATCCCTCTTTCTTTATATCTAAGCACTGCAATGAGAGTTGCTCTTTCTAACTTGTCCCCAACCACCAGCATTAGGGAGCTCTGTTACTCTACAGCTGGAATGTCCAACAGAAATATTTTGTGAGCCACAAATGCAAACTCACATGTAATTTTAAATTTTCTAGTAGACACCTTCTGAAAAGTAAAAAGAAAAAAGGTGAGATTAATTTAAAAAAAGTACTTATTCTGATATTTCCGAAATATTATCATTCCAACACTTACTCAACATCAAGTTCTTAATGAAATATTTCACATTCTTTTTTCCATACTAAATCTTCAAAATTCAGTGCTTATTTTTCTCCTCCAGCACATCTCAATTCAGACTGGCCACGTTTCAAATGAAGAACCGCCTCATGTGGCAGGTGGCTGCCATATTATATAGAGCCATGCAGCTCTTGGGGTCTCTAGGTAGAATGGACACATCAGCCACTGTATAGGTCATGGGGGCCACGCTTTTACATCTCACAGTGCTAACCTTTAGTCCAACGGCTTGAATTCTGGGGAATCTTTAAAGACACAGAAATGCCCCCAGCTTCCTACAGCATTCCTGTGAGAACAGAGAAGCCTGGAATTCTCCTGTAATCAAAATGTTGAAGATGAGCGAGGGTTCGCCTCGTGGCCATGTATTTGTTTTCTCTTCTTAACCCCCAGCTTGAAGGAACCTCTTATTCCAGTTTCATTAGTAACTGGTCATAGTGGCCACCTTGCCTCACAGCAGCCCATCTTTAGTTTCTGCCACAGGAGGGGCAGGAAACATTTCCCATGCTGACTTGGCTCACACTTCAACAAGACTCTTTTTCCCCTAAAGGTACCTTCTCATCCTGCTCGCGGGGCCTCGGGAGAAGGCTGGACAGAGTTTGTAGATGAGTCCCACAGTACTCAATAAATAAAGAAGGGTACTATTTTAAAGATTGCCCAGCACTACTCAACATGGAATCTACACACTCTTTCAAAAGACTATTCTGGTCCTCATTTGTCTCTACTCACTTCCTGATATTTAAAGACCTTCTGAGCTTACCATGCAGAGCGTGAACCTGAAATAAGTCATTTTGTCTTATATTCTTACTCTCTCTCTTCTTCCTCTCACACAGCCCCAATCTCTAGCTCGCTCCTTTCTCAATTGTACTGACTTTCAAATGTCCTTTCCCCAGCTCACTATGAGGTTTTTGGACCTTTCTTCTCCTCTAGATTTTCTCTATTACTCATTTCTGTCCTATTACTCATTATTTCTTCATCGTTCTATCTCTGACTTACCATTTCTTCTCACACGTGGCATGCAAACCTATTTTCACTTTCTATCATTGTTTTGGCTCTATTCTCTCTCCAAATCAGGTCTTCTAACTCTTTTAGCAAGACTGATTTATCTGATATATAGTCAAAATCTAAGACAACCCACCCTTCCCAGGAGAGAACAAAATTATATATAATTAGCATCAAGTACCAAATTTACATGTTCAGTGATTAAAGTGAAGAGGCGAATCCAGGACCTCCTGACCCTGGCTGAAGCTGCCTTTGAAAGCAGAAAGGACTTGGAGAGGCCATTCCAATGTGATGAGCTGGTGAGAGGAGACAAAATGCGTCCAAGGCTGCTTCTCTGATCTGGCGTGCTGATACCACGTTCTCCCAGCTTTCCTCAGGATTGAGCAATCAGAGAGAGCGTCACGGTCCAGGGACCACCAGAGCAGAGCCAAAAGGAACCCCAGTGCTTGTGAGAAGCATGGGCAGCTCCTAATTTCCAGTTTGAGAATTTCTACTTCTACACAACCTCTGAGATGGCAGGTAATGTGGGTGTAATGACATTTCGGGGCTATTTCTAACTCCAGACCTCTGCCACTGTTTCTTGGTATTTGTATTTACTAGTGATATTTCTAAGATACATCACTGGACCGAATAGCCCATGCACAGCACTGCTTTTCAAGTAAGGTGCTAATCTTTTCACATTGCCCAATCACAGGCCAGAACAAAACTATACATTCTAGAATACTCCAGAAAAGGAGTTTGAATGGAGGCAACAGTGTCCCTATAGCAAAACTTTTTGAGGACATAGACATCACCCACGAGGGCAGTTCCAACACTGAGAAAATACATCTATTAGGGCAACATGGTTTCAAGTTTGAATCAAATGGGAGACATGACTTAAAAAGACTCCTTTCCTAAAATGACTACCCAATTTCCCACATCATTTTCTGTATCATATTTTCACTTTTACTTATAATAATGTGCCATTTCTTTATAGAAGGCAAGGAGTAGATTCATAAGCACAAAGAGAAGTGTTTTGTTGTTGCTGTCCTTAACTGATCTGTTTTTCTTTCCCCCCAGAGGCTTCAGTGCTTCTCTCTGGTTCTAGACTGGCCAGGGGAATGGAACGGCCAGGTCGAGTCGCCTCCTCAAACATGGAGAAGACTCCGCACCAGCTGCCGCGACCTGGACCCGACGGCCCTGCGGGGCTGAAAAGAGCGTTTGGTGCCTCTTACCCACCTCTGCAAGAAGGAGGGGCCCAAAGAAAGTTCTAAACTCACACAGACCCAAGACCAGAAACCCTACAGCCATCTCCAAATGGAGTTCTCCATCCTAAGGGGGCACATGGTCTCTCTAAAATTATAAGCAGGGTTAGCTAAAGAAAATAAATGTTGTTTAACATCCCAAGTGCCTTCTATAGAAGGTTGTGGGCTATGAGGTCCCTTTCATTTGTGTGGCCTTTTAGTGGGCGGGTTTGAGCCAAGGTCAGCCTGGAACAGAGGTGAGGAGCTGATGCTGGAGAGTTGAATCATGCGACATAAGTGCAGGAAATGAACTTGGAGATTTTGAGGCATATGGGGAATTAGAGGGCAAGGAGGAAAGGGAGGAAGGGGGAAGAGTGGAGCTGGTGAGATGCTGTGAGCCTAGAGTAGAGCAGGCAGTGAAGAGTCTTTTGGTGGAGTGGCTAAGAGCAAGGAGAAGTTGGGCTGCCAATGAAGTTATTTGAACTCCTGCGATATAAGACCCTCCTCACTCCCTCCGAACTTTCCATAATGTCTACCATGCACACACATGCCTTGTAAGCGTGGGGGTCTCCTTATCTACATGATGCTGGAGGGGGACCACATGTGGGGGGTGGTATTACAATCCTCATCCTTTGGAAAGTACACCGAGCTGTGGAGCTAGAGAGACCCCTCCGGCAACTACGGGGATCTTCAGAAGGTTCAACCTTCCACAACCTGGAATAAAGGGAACCCTATTTAGGACACCCTCATTGACATCTGGTTACCCAAAAGCAGCGGGCGGGGGTGGGGGTGGGCAATGGATGCGCATTATTTTTTGGAGAAGGATCCAAGACTTTTATCCAACATTAAAAGTAGTCCATGTGCAAGAGGTGGGAGGACCCACTACAAATAAACTAAGGATCACTGCTCAGGAGAGTTCGACTCCATAAAGATTTTCCTTTAAATCTGGAGTCCACTTAACCAGAGTGGAAAACACCATAAAATGGAGTGGAAAGTGTCTGAGCAAGGAGCTGAGAGACTTGACTTCTTTTTCTGGCTCTGCCACTGAGTAGCTGTACTGTCCACTCCCTCCCCGTCCTTCATGAAAGTGGGAATAATTAGCCTTATTTCTACTTCATAGAGTTGTAATGAGGATCAAATACAATAACAGATGTTCAGGCACTTTCTAGAGTCCACAGCACAACACTGCTTGCGATATTATTAGCTCTAATCTGGCATTAGGTTTGCTAATCTAATACCAGAATAGTAAGTACAAAAGTGACCTTAAGTCGAAATATTTTTGCAATTCAATCATGGAGACTATCCCCTACTCTTGCCATGCTAAACAAAAGCGTTCTGCTTTAAATGATATTTTTATTGTGCGTCCAACCTTTGGAATTTCATCGAGTTCTAGGCTCACGTTACAACTTTTGTTTTGTGACCTTTCCTACCTATTGCCTTACTCGTCCGTGGGCACCCACATTCTGTTTGTGCCAAGGCAGAAGAAGCTTCGTTTGCTTTTCTACGCATGGCAACGGCCATGGCATTTGATCTGACCCAGGGATTAAGTCATTCACAAGCAGAGCCCCAAGGGGGGAAGAGCTCCAAAAAGCAACCAGCCTTGCTGATATTAAAACATCCAGAAATTCCCAGTTCCTTGTGCTACGGTTCTCATTTGTAATCTGTCTGGCACTGAGGAATCTAACTGCAGGCTCTGTGGTTTACATAAAATGCGTCTACAGCAGCCTGGATCCACATTTTAAAGTCTTCTGTGTTATTTTAGTTCAAGGACAATTTTTTTTTTTCTAACATGGGCAGGCACCGGGAACCGAACCCAGGTCTCCGGCACGGCGGCGAGAACTCTGCCTGTGGAGCCACCATGGCCCCAAGGACAAGTTTTTAAAATCAAAAGAAAACTTGGGCTTTGTTAGAGATTAAAAGTGAAAGTTATTTTAAAGGACTACTGGAGAAAGCATTTGAAGTGAAAAATTAATTCTTTTCCTAATGTAATAATCTTCACGAATATATAAAGATCAAAAAACTGAAAGAATATGTTCACACATAAAGACAACATTCTTGTGGTTTTTCAACTATGATAGTCCCAGCTCACCTACTCTGTATTATAAATTTTCAGTGATTTCAGTTACATTTTATGACCAGAATGCAATATTTTAATAAGCGCTGCTACTGACACGATGATACACCTAATAAAAGGCAGCTGATATTACCGGTTAAACTGAAACTTAAGAAAAACCCAGTATCTTAAAATCTAAACTTCACAAAACTTAAGAAACACAGAAGTTGAGTTGCACTGTTTTTACAACAAAAGGATTTACTGCAGGATTATTTTAAAATGCCAAGTGTCAGTACTGTCCTAAAAATTTGATTCAATTTAAACCCAATGCTTCAGGAATGTAACAATTCTGCAGATCAAGGCATAACATTGTTTCTGTGGATTTATGGAGTGGTCTAAGTGAATGCCTTAAGTCAAAGCCACAAGCCTCACTCTTTCTAAGCCCAACTCCGCAAGTGAAATCATTGCCCTTCCCACTACATGGGACATGCCATCCAGGGGTGAAAACTTCCTGGTGACGTGGGAGATGACTCCCAGTGATGAATCCAGCCCTGGCACCGTGGGATCAACAATTCCATTCTGACCAAAAAGGGGAAAAGAACTGTAACTAATAAAGTATCAGTGGCACGGAGATTTCAAACACAGTCAAGAGGCTACTCTGAAGGTTGCTCTTATGCAAGCTTCAGTTAGACATTGCTATATATTAAAACCTGCCAAACCCCAACTAGGACTATTCCAGCCAATTCTAAAGAACATCTAGGGCAATATATAGGATTCCACTAGGGTTCCATACACTAGAGTAACTTTCCAGAAACCTACAACCTCCAGATGGCTCCCTCGACCAGATAAGTCCTAAAACCGAGAGGGCCCAGCCTCTCCAGAACATCAGATAGTTCCATCTCCTTACCCCATATTAGTGACAGACCCTTCCAACATGAAAAAGTTAGAATGGCCATAGGCCCAAACACCCTAAAGAGAGAGATAGAAAGATTAAAGATGATGGTGGAGTTATACAGAGAAGATAGAATTTAACAAATGAATATGATTGCTGAATCATGAAATTGATATTTCTTTTTGTCTCCAGTATCTTAGAGCAGCTAGAAGCACAAACCTAAAATTGTGGAATTGTAACCCATGCCAAACTCTGAAATCTGTTCTACAACTAATGGTGGTGCTGTACTTTGAAATTTATTGCTTTTTTGCATATATGTTATTTTTCACAAGAAAGAAAGAAAAAAAGTCGACTGTGGTGATTAAAAAAATATTTATTCCTTCTAGTCTCCTATATTCTGGAGGAGCTAGAAGGAAAGATATGAGAGAATCATATGGTAGCCCATGACAAACTCTGGGATCTGTCCTGTAACTCCTTGTTGAAGAGCGCTTTGAGAACTATTGCTGTTTTATGTCTTTGCTTTATATATGTGTTATATTCTACAATAAAAAAAGTTAAAAAAAAAGCCACAAGCAAGAGCCAAAAGAGCAGGTCGAACCTCAGGCTTCTGGAGGTGAGGAGAAAGGAGTCAAAGGCAGAAGGAAACTTAGAAGAGGTGTGGACGGGTCTTTCTAAGGTAAACTGCCACTGCTGGAGCCTTCCCCAGGTTTGGGGGGAAGTAATCGGAGGGGCATAGATTAAGGTGCTGGAGCCCGAATCTCAGCTGGGCAGGGTGAGTGCGCCCGGCCACATTCTGCTGCTTACATCCGTGCTCTCATCTGCAAAGCAGGGGTGGTGACACACACTCTAGAGTGATGTGGGGACTAAATGAAATAGGGCCAAGCCCTTAGCGCATGCGGAGCGCTCACCCCTCCCACGTGCTTCCTGACGATCCGCGCATCTGCCCCGGGCTGGGCCGCGCGTTCAGGTCCCCGCCTCGCGTCATGAGACAAAATACCTACAACCTTGAGGAAAGCGAGATCTGCTGAATGTATCAGGAGGCCACACGTGTGCATTCTGTGCTCACATAACACAGCGTTATGATAACTCTGATGAACTCTTAGACAGGATTTGATTACTTCGATTATAGATTATTGATACCTAAAGCAGTTTATGCTTACACTTCACGGTGAAAAGATCGGAAGGGCCAGAGCTGACCCCAATGTCCCCAAAGCTGACTCTAATGACCCAGAGCTGACCCCAGGCCCCAGAACTGACCCCAATGCCCCCAAAGTTGACCCCAATGCCCCCAGAACTTACCCCAATGCCTCCAGAGCTGACCCCAGTGTCCCCAGAGCTGATCCCAATGCCCCCCGAGTTGACCCCAATGTCCCAGAGCTGACCCCAATACCCCCAGAGCTGACCCCAATGCCTCCAGAGTTGACCCCAATGCCCCAGAGCTGACCCCAATACCCCCAGAGCTGACCCCAATGCCTCCAGAGCTGACCCCAGTGCCCCCAGAGCTGACCCCAATGCCCTCTGCTCCACAAGCTACCCTGGGGTTAGCAGAATTTAACCCATGACCTTTGCTCCCAGGCATCACAGTCATGAATATGCTATATTACCTGGCAAAAGGGCCGCTGCAGATGTGATTAAGGTTGACTAACCAGCGGGAGGCAGGGCAGGGAGGGCAGATGCTGGTATAGGAGCTGAGCGGTGAGCAGACAGGACCTCAGTGCTCCACCACAGGACACATTTTGCCGAAAACCTTGGAAAACTTGTCGGTGGACGGTTCCCCAGTGCTGCCAGCTCAAAGCCCAGTCTAACCCTGACTCTGGCCACACACTGGTGGAGAGAACTGTGAGATCAAGCACGGGTGTTGTTTTAAGTGGCTACGTTTGTGGTGTTTTGTGCCATAGCAACAAAAAAATCAATATAATAAACATAGAAGCTGTTACCTGCTAATGAAGTAATAAATTCCAGACTGTTGTTATATGTGTGCCTCGGTCTCAAAGTTGCCCTCCCGGCATTTCCCGTGACCTTCTTGTTTTCAGGAGCTTCATTTAGGGTTTTCTTAGAGGAAGAGCTCAGATTCCTGTTGCCTATTGGTATCCCTGATAGGTGGAGAGGATCATCGAAAACGAAAACACTCCAAATCCCTCTGTCTGGGGTGAGACGTGTAAAGCGTGTGCTGCAATTATCGTCTAAAGAATCAGCTCTGGACAGTGCCTGTTTATGGTCTCTGCCCGCTCAATTAGCGACAATGCAGAAAATCCCTGCTTCACCAGAATTATTCTAGTGCTGGAAGGATGTACCAAATCATTAGTTTTACAGTTCAGGGGACGATCCACCCAGAATGATGGATCCTGCCTAGGATGGGATAATCCATTGCAAGGAAAGGATTCTGGAAAGGTCAGGTGCTCTAAAAACAGGCAGGGGGTGGGGTGAGGGGCCACACTGGTGAAAAGATCAGGAGCAGCGGCCCTTTTTGTATCTAGGACTGCACGGGTCGCAGCTTCCACTGCTGCCAGCGGGACAGTCAAGCTGGTGCCTGAGGGAAGAAAGAAAACTCAGAGAAAAGCATTTAGTGCTACTGTGCAGCAATACGGAAATATGGTGAAATATTCTGTCAGCTCACCTATAAACAAACCAAGGGAGAATCTGAACAGGAAAATCCTGGACAAAGATGATTCTCTATATTAGAGAGAGAGGGGGTGGTGGTGGAGAGGTATTGGGGAGAAGCAAAATATTCTGATTTGTTCAAAATAATTAAAATATGCTAATTTTAACATGCACTTTACTGATAGAATGCCTTTGAAATATGATCATCCTTTTCCCCTGTGGTATCATTTTATTTCAATATATAACTTTAATCAAATACATATGCAACACTAACTATAAATTATTAAAATAACCCAAGTCCAAAAGGGTAAGAAAACAATACGAAGCATATCATGCTCAATGCCCCATTAATTGATCAATTTGCTAAAGGAAAGAAAGATTGGCAAAAAGGAATGGAATTCTGAGTTCCTTGTTTTTACTTAAAAATTCCCAACAGTACTCAAACAAAGAACTGAACTTTTCCAATGGAGAGACAAAAAGAAAAGTTGGGCCTAGCCCTCCTGCCTCATGCTTAAACAATATGCATCTGGATTCTAAATATATTTCAAAAATATATGATTTATGAGGTAAGTGACTGCCAAGTACTACTATTTCATATTATTATAATACAGGCATTTTTTATTTGACTAAATTCTATTTATCTCTTTATTTCAAGTAAAGTAGTTTGGAAATTTAACCACCACAACATGTCACATTTATGTATGTGGAAGCTATCAGGAATTCTCACTGCTATATTCTGAACTAAATTACTCTGTTTACAATCCCTTGATATACAGCATTATGTCCCTGAAAACAATTAGAAAGAAAGGGAACACCTATGATAAAATTATTGACTCAAAGTCTCAATTGCAGAGTTCTCCTTTAAGAGAGTGCATCAAGCAGGCTTATTTTGTTCTCTTCTTTCTCGAAATCCCATAAAAACGACCAAAAATGAATTTAAAAACAGATGAAATGCCTAACAGTGTTTGCAAACAATAAAGGTTACCATCACCAAAACAGAAAAGTTGAGAAATTCATGAAAGATAAAATGCAGATGGCATCAAGTTGTGGAGAAATCAAAACAGAAAACCACAACTCAAAACAGGTGGATGGTAAAAGCATGGCAGAGTGTGACCTGCTTCTCCCAAGATGAGCCAGAAGACATTCCAAACAGACGGTTCACATGGTCAGAGAAGCAATGGGCCGTGACAAGCCATCTTCAAGGGGAGAGCCTCAGGACAGCATCTTATTTCCTGAGGCTGCCATAACAATGTACCAAAAGCTGGACAGCTTCAAACAAGAGGAATTTCAACAGACGTTTTGGAAGCAACAAATCTGAAATCAAGGTGTCAGCAGGACTGTGCCCTCAGTGGAGTCTGCAGGGTTCTGGCGGTGGCTCGCTGCCCTCGAGGCATTTCAGTCCACACTGCCTTCTCTCTGTCTGTCTCCTACTCAATGGGCCCAGATCTCATCTCCTTAGAAGGACACCTCATACTGGGTTAGGACCCCCTAGTCCAGATTATCCTCGTCTTAACTAATCATGACTTCAAAGATCCTCATTCCAAATAGGACCACGTTCACGGGACTAGGGGTAGGACCTGATGGTGTCTTCTGGGGACATAATTCAACCCATAACCAACAGCTCTAGAGGGGTGCGGCCATCCCTTCCTTCCTGACCAAAAAGGGTTGCTTTTCAGTCTTCTGGCCCCTGGATAAAGCTGCCACAAATGTCCTCTAGTAAGTCAGGGTGCTCCTAGCAAAGGCTCCTGTGCCATTAAGAGGTGCAGAGTAGAGGCCCAGGTAACATCCGAGCTTGACAGGGGTCCTGGCTGCCATGGAAAAGGAGTGATAAGAAAAAAGGAGTCGTTTTGGGAAATCAAAACAAGACACAAAATTAAAAGAAAAACTGCAATACAAAGGTTGATTAATGGAATGGATGGGGCAAAGCTGAAGGCCTAATTAGTAACGTGGAAGACAAAGTTGAAGCAGCTGCTCAGAACACAAAGGAGAAAGTGGGAAGGTTGAGAGGGAAATTGAAGAACCAGGCGCTCCCAGGCCAAGGTACTTCCCAGGTGGATTCTTTCCAACCTTCAGGATGTCAGGAAAAGACAGTCCTCACTTCATTTAAACACAGCAGAAAAAGCTGAACTACTTTCCAACCCATTCCACAAGACCAGCATAACTCTAAGATCAAAATTGTGCAAGGAGAACATTAGAAAAAAGAAAATTACAGACCGATCTCACGGGAGAAATTTGATGGTAAATGTCTAAATAGCATCTTAGTTAACAGAGCCCAGAAGTATACCATAAGACTATTCAAGATGAAATAGAATTTCCCCTAAGAATTCAGGACAGTTAATATGAGTAAATTTAATTATGTAAATAACTACATAAATAGATGAAAACAGGACAACCAGATGATGATCTCAGAAGTTATAGATGGAGAGTTTTTGGTAAGATGCAATCAGGAAAATTCACTTGGGTGTCCATGGGAGCAGGAGGAGGTATTATTAAATAATCTAAGAATGGAAGGAGACCTCTTCAACTTAATAAAGTGGTTATACCAAAACCCTTCTGCAAACATTATACTTAACAGTAAAATATCAGAAAAATTCCCTTTAATGTCAGCCATGACTGCTATTATTCAACATTGTTTTGGAAAACCTTGACAATGAAATACAATAAAAGAAGGAAAGAACAAATGAATGAGGGAGAGAGGAAGAGAAGAAGGGGGGAATAATACAGAAAACGGTTACTATATGAAAGTGATATCCTTGTGCCCTTGACCAACTGGATACAAGAAAAATATACAAAACCCAACAGCTTTATACATCTCAATAACTATTATAAAATATAATTGACAAGCATTAACCCACAACAGAAACGATAACAACAAAATAAAGTAGCTGTTAATTAATTTAACAAGATATATGCAAACCCTATCTAAAGAAAACTATAAAAACCTACCGCATGTCATGAAAGATGACCAGAATAAATTGAGAAATACATCACATTCCTGAATGAGAAGACTCAACATGAAAAGGATAAAAATATTCTCTAAATTCATATAAACTCAATGCAACCCCAAATTAATTAATTTCCAATGGAATTTTTGTATGGAATTTGTCAAACTTATTCTAGAGTTCAACTGGAAAATGAAGTTCAAGAGCTGGTCAAGAATATTTTGAAAAAATTGAGAGCAGACATGCCCTGCCATATATCAAAATGTACAATAAAGCCACAGTCATAAAAACAGTATGCTAGGGTGGTGCAACGGTGGCTCAGTGGCAAAATTCTCACCTGCATGCCGGAGACCCGGGTTCGATTCCTGGTGCCTGCCCATGCGGGAAAAAAAAAAAACCAAAACAGTATGCTATTGGCATAGGGAATTTTTTTTTTAAAGTCTGATGGGCTATAACAGAGTCCCAAAATAGACATACATGTAAAGAAAAGCTAGTATATAAAAATGCTACCATTTCAAATGAGCAAGGAAGGGTGGAAGTACTCAGTAAATTGTGCTGGGACAAAGGGCTATCTGTTTGAGAAAAAAAATAGTAGTCATATTATATTCTCATCCAATTTGTAAAAATAAATGGTAGATTATAAGTATATAAATGAAAAATTAAGATAGTAAAAGTATTAGAAGAAAATATAGAGGCATGCATTGATGATCTTATAATGTGACATCTTCCTAAAGACGATGGTCCTAAAGAATAAATAACTGACAGATCCTGCTCTTAGCCTCTAACCCACCCTCAGGGTCCAACACCACCCCTGGAGAGGGACCTTTGTCCTCCATCAGGTGGGCTTCCTGTTGCCAAGCTCCCCAAGTTTCTTTTGAAATGTTACTGTCCTGTTGCTCAGAAACCAAGTTCTAAGAGAGATAATATGGCATGCATTTAACTGGAACTTTCTGTAACCTGTGGGCGGCCATCCTCCCCCATGAAGTTCACAGCGTCACAGATCGCCAGGTGTTAAGGGATTTATGGGTCATCTTGTTACAAAGTCCTTATTTCACAGCTGAGGAAACCGAGGCCCTGGCTCATAAGGGGACTTGTGGTATACATACCTGATACCAGATCTGGCTGAATAAGGAGCTCCTGCCTTCTAAAGCCATGATCTTTGACACTTCAACATTATACCATCTCTGGCCTAATCCACAAGTGGGTAGTTTCAGGCCAGGCAAGCAGGCTGATTGCAGAGAAAATCTGGGCTAAAAGTAGAGCCATTTCTCAAATCACAGGGCTTTAACTATAATCAAAATATAGATTAAACTTGCATTGCCTCAACCAAGCACCTACCCAGACCTTTATACTATCATTTTAATTAAAGCACCCTAGAGCCATCTGGGGTCAAATAGGATACAGGCAGATATGTGCCTCTCTGCTTCCTGTCTTGGCTTCATGTTAGCATTTCACCCAGTGGGTGTACGGGGGGTGGGGTGGGGGCTAGGAATGGTATTTGGGGCTTGGTAATATGTCATGAAATCATAAAGTTGAGCTTTTTTTATTTTCTTAATAAGGGGAAAGTTATTGTAACTATAAACTATATTTTACTGTTACTGTTTTGATCATAGTAACCGTGAAATAGTCCTCAAATCCCTTTCAAGATAGTTGAGAATGACTATTCCAGATGATTTATGTTTATATTTTTAAAGGCACATCTTGCAGACCAAAAATTACGATTCCTCAAAAAAAATCTTCCGAAAGAGAAAAGGACACAGGTTAGATAAACTAGAGGCCCATGGATTAGGAGGGAATCTGAATTGATGTCATCTTTCTTGAAAGAACTAAACTAAAGGAACCCAGGGGACAAAATAAAAACTAAAACAAGACCAACTGCACTATGAGAAGGCTGTGAAAAACTCTGTGATCTGGCTGGATGATTTAGCAGTTCAGAAGAGAATTGGAGGAGAAAAAAAATAAATGCAGCAAGAACAGAGGCAAACCAAAGACAGCGGTGAAGGAAAATGGAGAGAACAACTGCTCTCGACCTCGTCCACAAACTCTCGAGAGTGCCGGGAGCATCTGGAAGCGGCCACCACACCGCAGTCATCCAGTTCCATGCTAGGCAAAGACATCAGAGCAAAGGCACTTGGCACCAGGCAACTTCTGGCCCAGGATTTTACGTTGAGAAATGTTAAACCCAGTACACCGGAGGAATTCTCGCTCCTGCCAGAGAGCCATTCCCTTGCCCTGAAGCCCTGTGACAAACGATCCTGAATACCATTTTGTCTCTGTGCATCTGTTGTCTAAATCAATGGAGAAGCTGGAAGGAGAGATGCTGAATTTTGGCCCTAAGCAAAAGGGTAGATTTTAGTGTCGTAATGACAGTCTTGGCAGAACAGGGCATTCCCACTTGAAATGTCTCTGCCATACCGAGAGATTTGTTCGACATGACCTGTGTCTGGCTCAAATGAAGGGACTGTCAGTTCTAAGCTGTAAGTACGCAGGCTGCGATGTGAAAACCTAAAGAGCAGACTGTTTCTTGGATAATCCCACTTTATGAATGGTTGTCTCTGACTACCTTTCAGCATTTTAGGAGGGTTTTGTGTTCAGCTGGGTTCTTTGTTTTCCCATCTGAATGTTCTAGAACCAGAATAATCCTCTCTAAATCACTGTTTTAAAAATGTTTGTCCTCGTTATTTAAATGAAGCCTAATCATAGTAAAAAATGCAGTATATCACACAGTGGCACCAAAAAGAGAACGCGGGCTTTCTATCAGAGATGGATCTCTAGATCGCTACATCATAGGTGACCAAAGCAATGACGTCAGCGGGCACGAGGCGACTTTTAACCATATCCGCAGTCCCGTGATGCTGGAAGGTGCAATGGGCACTTACACGCACGCACTATGGCCACACTGCCATCGCTAAGGCGCTGCTCCAATCGGGGAGGCAAAGGATGTCCAAATGTCCACTTTGTGGTTTCTAGATGCTTCTACCGAGCACCTGCCTGAGGATACCCTAAATGTGAGTTAGACCTCCCAGCACCTTGCACGTCCTGGTCAAACTGCCTGGGCTCAGACAGAGAGGTCACAGCTTGCTAGCAGCAGATGAGCGGTGGTGTTGTTGCTCAAAGTCCAGACTCACTGACATCTCGTCCCCAAACCACTTTCCAACTGACAGTCGTCATCATCCAAAGTGTGTCTGGCCACTTCCAGGTCATGACTGCAAAGTCTCCAGGGTATGCACCAGACAGTGGGAAGATACCACTGGTCATTTTCAAAAGCTACTTTGTTCCACGGCAATGTTCAACTTGTGAATTCATGCTCACAAATGCCTCTGCAGCTGCCCCCCACCCCTGCGGCCCACCCAACACACATAGACAGCGGTTTTACTGGTTTAGGTTCTTCTGCAACATCCCTTCTTCCCTGGCACACTGTGGCCACTACAACCCGCAAGAGCACACCTGGAGACCTTTCCACTGCCCTAATTAAAACAGGCAATTTTTAAAAATGCACACCACCTACCCCGAGTTCTCAAAAGTGCAGTACTCAGATGTAAATATTTTAAAAGTAAAAGTAAGTTAATACCTGAAACTGGCATCGCCTACAAAAGCGATTGGATTCATTCTACTGAGAATCAGGATCAATTGCCAAGCAACCAAGCAGCTCGTATCCAAAAAAACCAACAAATTCAGCTCGCAGTGTAAAGTCTATAACAACTTCCCAATCTGTAAAAAAAGGGACTGAACTAGGGGATCCTTTAAGTTCACTGCTGGATCAGTAAAAATCCCTAATGGCCTCTTCAGTACAATAAAAACAAAAGAAATTGTGCAGCAAAGTTGTCAAAAGGGAGAAACGGAGAGAGAAAAGATTTTTACACAGCTCTTATTTAAGCACGCCATTCTTTGTGTAAACTAAAACCCAAGAAAAAAAAAATTCCGCTTTGTGAAAGAAATTGGGCAAAGTGAACAAAATTATCCTTTTTTTTTTTTTTTGCTTTCTTAAAACTGGCAATTATAAATGATATCATTTCTAATAGAAAACAGGAACAGAAGCTTCCAAAATTTAAAAATACCAAAATTCTGGACTGGAAGAAACACACATTTATCCTGAGTAAAAATCCTTTTACATCAACAAGACAAATTTTGACACGGAAAAAAATACCTGTTTAATTTTAGAAACAAAATAGGGAGGCAGAAGGGAAAAACCAACTGCAACAACCAGAAAAAAAAAAAAAAAGAAAGAAAAAGAAAAGAAAAGAAACCACTTCCATATTCATTAAATAGAATGTCTTGTTATTTTCATAGACAGTGAAAACTTTTTGACATCCTTTTTAGGCCTATGCTAGAGAGGTGTCAGTGGATCTTATTTAGCCTTGTTAGTGTGTAAACAGTTTACAAACCTAACTAAACTTAGAATTAGCGGGAGTTACACGCATACATTTCTCATACATAGGAGTAGGAAAAAAAAAGACTCTTTTATGCCAACTTTGAGTTTGGCTTGAATTTTTACAGCTTATTTAGAAGTTCCAGGGAATGAGAAAATCTCTTATTGGAAATACTGAGACAGTCTTAAATATAGTGACACGAACAAGCACTTCTATGAAACTGCACCAGCGAGTAGTGACAACGCAGGCAAGTCTGAAGGCAGAGAGCACCAGAAAATCAATTAAAATGATCGATTAGCTGTTAAGTGCCACTGGAACGATAATGCTAAAATACAGAGAATGCCTCTGCATGATCAAAATTTCACGTTGATAAGTTTGTTTTTAATAGGTATATATGTAAAATGCATGAGATTTTTACTCTTATACATGAAACAGAGAAAAAACATATACTTCCCCTCAATTCCAGCATGTAAGTAAAAAATCATCATTTTTAAAAAGTCAAAGGTGTCTTGTTAATACTGACATTGAACAGGGTCAATGTCAGGGGCAGAAGTGTTTAAATCAGGGGGTTTAAATCTGTGTTTTGTTTCTTAAGTCTTGTCTAAATGACTCTGTACTGACAGATGGAGACAATAAATAGCATTACACAGTGAAGTCAAATTTATAAAAGTCTACTTTTATTTGTCTGTGTACTATATATTTTTATTTTTATTATTTGCTCATTCTTCTTTTACCTTGCTAATGTTTGCTCTTTATCATCCTTGGAATTTTTCTGGAAATCACCCTTTTATTGAATATCTGCTTAGTTTCATTTTATAATTTTTAAGTTTTTCTTTGGAATATTTAAAATGTCTCATTATTTTAAGCTTCATTTTGTTTCATTTTTGCATTTCTTCTGGTTTTTATTTTCTTACATTTGCCTTTTTTGGGTACCAACTTAAACTTGGGACTCTCACTCTGTTCATTCACTGACATAGAGCTAATAATAGATTTTAAGATGCTTTTCCGATTTAAGAGGCAGACAGAGAAAATCATTATAACACTAACTCATTTGCTGAACAAACCTTTACGGAACAAATAGTGAAAAACACTGCATGAAGTGGTAAAGGCACCATAATAATCAGGAAAGCATCATTTCAGGGCCTCAAAGCGCTATAATTCAAGCTAGGTAGTGAGTGTCAGCCCAAAGGAAGAGAGAACACAGCCACATTTTAGAAAGCAGTCTGTCTACCTTTAGATATAAATACGATTTTTCTTGCCATCCTTCTTAGCCACCACATGAAGGAAATATAACATAAAAGGACAAAAATGTCAAATGCAACCCTGAAGGGTTTGTGTATTTTCTAAACCTGACTGCCTTATACTTTCGATTTGTCTGTAAGCCATACATTTGTTCTACATGTCAGCACCTACATTTGGGCTTTTTCTGGCCCTCATGCGATACCCAAGGACAAAGAAAAGTGAATGCACAGTCACCCCTATAGGATCCAGCAAATTGCTCATGCCAATATTTGTTCAATTTTTTCGTTTCATCTGCCATTATTCTCTCAGTTCTAAACAGGGGGTGGAAAATGTGCAAGTTCATTTACATTTTGCAAATGAATCTGTCGAGAAAACTTGACTTTTAATAAAAAAGTTAATTTGAATTTCAGGAATTATCCCTGTAAATATGTTTGCCAGCATCATCGCTGATATTTATTAGGAATCTATGATGTACAGAACAGTGCTTACCCTTTTATACTTCTATAAAACTGTAACTATACTTCTATAGTTAATTTCACGCATTCCCAAAGGTCAGAATTTTTACGAATCTCCTTTAAAAGATTATTGCCTTGAAGTAAGTAGAAAAGACCCTTTAAAAGAGGGGCTATCAAAAAGACATCCTTCTTGGTTCAGAGGAGCTAGGGGTAGTTGAGGATTGTGTACTCATTTGGAAGGCTGGGATAAATGTAAAAGAAGCGACAGGAGGAGGGAGTTTAGAGAAGAAAGGGGATGTTAAAGCGTACCCCCAAACCTGGATTTAATATTAAAACTTGAGAAGAGCAGACAATTCTCTCTATATTTTTAAAATTGGAACTTCGGTTTCTCCTATCTGGAAAATACATTCCCAGATGGTGTCTGATAAGTGAAGTATTGTGGTAGTAAAGACACAAGACAAGAAATTGGATAACCTTTCAAGGATCCCTTAAATGTCACTAAACGGGGCTGGCCCTGGAGGGGTTTATTATTCTCCACGGCAGCCCATCCACAGTCATTTGGTAGCCAGGAAAAGAATGTCTGGAACAATCCAAAATGGCAAAGCTTAATTCTTTCACTGAAAAGAAGGAAGTGACAAACACAGAAAGGGAAAAAAAAAGGCAAGAAGAAAGGACCTGAAGTGGACTCCCCGCAGGTCAGAGCCACTGGCCTGCCCACGGGCACCCCCGCCCCCAGGGGCAGCACCCACCCTCTCCGCCGCCATAAAGCTTTCTTTAAGCTGCTCCCAAGTAACAAACCAAACTGATGAAACAGATAAAGGAGGTGTGTTTGTTCACTGTTCCAAAGGACCTGCCAAGGCTTCCCTTCAGCTCTTTCTCCTGCTGCATCTAAATGTGGTTTTGTCGAGCGGCGCCCCCAGGGAGTTCCAGAAGGCTCTTAATTAATATTTTTGTTTGTGGGATGAATGCCTGGAGGAGTCCCTCATCCCCAGTGGCTGATGTGCCAGAAGGGTCCTCACTGGGTCGGTTGTGTAGAACCGAGAATTCATTTCTCCTATGAATCTACATTACAGATTAAGGTTCAATCTCAGGCTACCCCACTGGTTTATTTCACTCATCAGCATATCTGTGATTTTCCTACCAGAAATAGCAGCTTAAATCCTAGAGTACAGGAGTGTGCAGAAGAGAGAGAGAAAAAGAACATCTTCTCATTCCTTGGGGACTTTACCAGTGAAGAAAGAACGTTTGCAAATGGCAGCTGGCCTTTGTCACCCTCCCTAGCTTTCTTTCTACTTCCTCCTGCCTCTTTCCTCACCAACCGGAATGCCCATTCCTCTCATTTTATCCCATATCTCCAAGTGTGTGTGTGGGGACAGCCAAATGGGGCCTGCCTCCCAGAGCGTCCCAGGCACCGGTTGAATGACGCCTCTTTTTTCTCTCCACCCAAACCTGCGTTTCTTCAGGGATGTTCACCTTGGTCAAGTGGAAGGAAAGCTAATCCGATTATTTCCCACTCTCAAAGTAGAGTCCTCTCCGCCTAGGCCCCTTTGCTACACCAGATGCATCGAACTGAGAGGAGTTTTAGACAGTTTAACACGATGAAGCTTAAAACTGCAGCCTCGGGGGAGCGGGTGAAATCGATCAGTTTTACTTCCACCAGTCAGTGGGGCTGCGAGCTGCCACCTGAATGTCCTGGCCAGTTCCAGGCGGACCAGGTGTGAGCTGCGAAAAGAAAGACATGAGGACGGACTCGTCCTCCAACCATGCAGAAGACCAGGGGGGCGCATCCTGCTTTCTTTCCAGACTTGCCCTATTTCTCCCTCCTGAGGACACTTCTGAGAAGCCTCCCCTTGCACCATCAGAGAGTAAGGGAATTTGGTAGGCTTGGTTTGGAGGGTAAAAACCAAATCCTACTCCAAGCAAGGAAATGCTCTGGTGAGAATTCCCTGAGAAACGCAGCACCTGGGTGCTCAGGGGCTTCTTCCCAGATGGTCCCTGAGGAAGCTGCAGAGAGAAGCATCTGGAGACTCTGCACCAATTTCACACGAATGGAGTGAATGGTGTGGCCAGAGTTTGTATGCCAACCCCTTTCAGAGAGGACCCACCCCAAGGGTCAGGGACCTAGAGGCCAGGCTGTAATGGCAACTCGTTCCCTAGCACCTGAAAATGACGAGCTGTTCATCTAACATGATAAAAATGGATGGTGATTTTAACTGAGCTGCTTTGTGGTGAATGGCCCTGTGACGAAGTTTCTTTGTGTGTCACTTAATTGCGTTTAGAAGCAATGAGCTTAATAATTCTGATCAATGCTAATGTTATAATTACTGCTATTAGAAATGTTCCCACCAATATTTATTGAGAGTCTACTAGGACCTCGGAACCATTACAGAGAAACGTTTCAAGTTTGCATAAATTCAATAACAAACATATTTGCATCTGCTTTGATAATTTCTAGTAATAACTTCCATTAGGATTGCCACTTTGTAATCCAGCAGGCTTCTCTTTCCTAGAATTTAATAAGGACAAGGGAAATGAAAGTCAGTGATTCATTTTCCTTCTGCACACCAACTCTCTCATTTGGCTTTTGGATTCCATACATTTACTGAAATGGATCGTGAGGGAGCAACTCTCTACAAAAGATAAAAGTATACAATTCCTTAGCAGACAGTTTAGATTACAGTGATCTGTTCTTGAAAAGCAATTTAAAAGTTAAAATCTTGGGTGCACGGGTAGTTCAGTGGTTAGAATGCCCGCCTTTCATGTGGGAGACCCGGGTTTGATTCCCGGACCATGCACCCCCAAAAAAGCAAAACAAAAAAAGTTAAAATCTGTGTACTATTGTAGAATTGTTTTTTTGGGGGGGGGATGGTGGAGGGGAAGCAGAGGATAAAGGCATAATAATAGCAGGCTTTGAAGATCTCTATTAAGGTGAGAAAAGAAAGATAAAACTAGAAGGAATTGGAGGAATTCAGAATCAGCATGTATGCCAGAGAAAACCATAGCAGTTATTCAGAAAGTATTTATTGAAATCCCCTTTTCTACTATTTATGCATATGTGGCAACCCAGCTACAATTATACCAGCCTTGTCAGTCACTTTCCAGAGAAGAGGGCCACTTAGTGTTTTGCTCTGAAACTCAGCAGCCCAGTCTTGGACCACCAGCCGTTTTAAATTCTCCATCCACAAAAACAAAAAAAAATGAAGTCTGTTCTTTTTATACACATGCATGGAAACTCAGAAGTTTACACGTCTAGGTTGCTTTCTCACTACTTACGTAACTTTTTTTTTCTTTTATTTAAAAATAAAACTTGGCAAATGAATAGTCTATAATACGGACCAAGTGTATCTGGAATGCTTTAATAAAAATAAATGACCATGAAACTTAACTTTGGAAAGTATCAACTCTACAGGCGCATATTTCCTTTTCGACATTCTATTTTGCCATCTTTAAAAAGACCATGCATTTTCAGAAGTCTTACTATACCAGGTAAATTTCAAAGACATATGACCTTGCTTCTATTGGACAACATATGAGAAATTTATTTAAAAATTGAAAAGAAATGACAGCTTTCCAATTATTCCACCTCATTAAATTAACAGTAACTTCTTTTCCCTTGCCAAATCTGTCTTGTTTTTGTCCATACACAGTTGTATTGTCTTAATTGTATTCAGTTTTTCCAGTTTCGAAATATTTTTCACTTACCCTTATATCATCAATACTTCTCATGCTGCTTCATAGCCAGTATGTTTCACAAAGAAAAATCCTGACTTTTAGCCATCTTATTCTAGTTTGGGATAAGGATCACATTTACAGTTAAAAAACCCAAAAGACCCAGATGTACTTTCCATAATTTATATGTGCCAGAAAAACTTTTAAAGTACAGGAATTAATTATTTCTTCAAAGTTTGAAAAAAAAATCCTACCAATGAATCTGTCAAGACACATTTCTTGGGGGACTGGTGTACTAATAGACTTATTCATTTCTTCCTGAGGCACTGACCATTTTAAAGTTTTCTAGCTAGGAATTTATAATTTAGTTTGTGTAGACAACACCAATTCATTTCATTTACACATATACATATATTGTCAAACAATTGTGCATATTACCTCCTAATCATAATTAAAAAAAAATCTTTTTTCTTCAGTAACTTTGCATTGATTGATACATCTTCCTTCACATTTTCAGCTTTAACTTGTGTCAGTTTTGCTTGTTTATTTTATTATCATTTGCAAAGATTCAACTCGATTTGTCTGTTTTTCAGCTTTCCACTTTACTCTCTTTGTTTCATTTTTTTCCTATTTTCAGTTATCTGTATTCAAATACTTGGTTTCTTTTCCTTTCTCTGAAAATAAACATTCATAAAGCTCTATTTTACCTCCAAATTCTGCTCTGGTCACATTGCTGAGATCGCAATGTGTACGTTTTCCATTTCTATTACTTGCTAAATGGTCATTTTATTGTGTCTTTTACTTCCCTCTAGATCCAATTATTACTTAGAAGACTACTTTCACATTTCTGGATGCTTCAAGGTTGGAGGAGGAGACGCCCACAGAGAATGCAGTTGATTTCAATTAAAAAAAAGTTATTGAGAATTTATCCAAACCCTCATAGATCTTGTACTCATTCTTGAGACACTTGAAATTCAAAATCTTGGCTAAATAATCTAAAGGGTGTATCAAACAGACCAAATTCAGGTTCTTTCACAAGGCCCTACTGTTCACATAACAAGCTCTTGGAAATGATGAGAATGACAGGTCATAACACCTGTGCAGCACTTAGCATAGGCCCTAGCCACACACTACCCAACCAGTGGCTGGTGGCAACAGTTATAATAATGACAAAAAGAGTAGTCTCCTAGTAGAAAGGTGCCTCCACCTGTGCAGGCTCAGTTGCACCATTAATCTAAGGAGTGTTCTTGGGTTGAGGTTTTTTTATCTGTGACATTCTGTGGTTGGACTAGATGCTTTCATAAGTAATTTACAGCTCTAAAATTCGGAATCTCATTTATTGGCATTTTCAAGACACAGACTCTCTCTACACTGGAGGTAAGTAACGTGTAGCCCTTATTACTAAGCAACTCATTCAAATCCTCTTTAAAGGTAAAAGTCTCCGGGAACTGAGGTCACAATAAGCAATTTTACCCGACTTGCAACTCCAGTTGAAAGTTTTGGGCAGGGAGGGATTGATTCGTTACATCTGTAATGAAAGCAAAATTTTCAAATTTGTGCTTTCCAGGAATTAAAGAAAAATTGCTTTAAAAAGCAATTTTTAAGCCAGAACCTATTCTTTCTTTCCTGAAAGCCTTGGCACCCATGCTTATGTGTGCTCACTTCCCAGCAGGATTAGCAATCAAAAAATTAAAGAGAAAAGATGAATGCAAGGTATTTGCATGATTGGCTACACTCCAGGTCATTTCTCCATTTTAAGTTATTCATAAAGGACAATGAATATATACCTCCTCGAAAAAACTTAACATCAGGATGACAAGTTGCCACGAAGAATGAAAGTCTCATCATTACTATTAAGAATGACAATCCCCAGTGTCTGCAAAACCATTATCCATCAACAAAGCATTGACTGGCCATTAAAAACAAAACAAAAGTTTTGAAAATGAATTATGGACAACGGATGAGTAACGGATGCAAAAGCAATAGCATTTATGCCCTTAGACCTTCCAAAATAACTCCGCTGCTGCAGTTTTAATTCTGCTGTGTACAGGGTATGGTGGCAATCGCTATAAGAAGCCCAGACTCACCTGAACGATACACAAAGTTGCCTTCGGTTTCTGAGGACGATGATGGAGATACCAATTCTTCCTCAAATTCATTGGAGCTAAATGACCCCGAATGGTTCCTTTGCCTGCTTTTCCCCATCATGCCGGCGTTCGTGGCCATGACATGTCTCAAAGAGTCATTAAGATAACGGTTCAACAAGCTGCTCTTATATTTCGGGGGGGACACGTAGTCATCGTTGGCACCAGACGCTGGTCGCACACCAGTTTTTATCACTGAACTCTCGCTTTTCATCACAGGATGGTGAGCAGGCTTGTTATATCCTCCCTCATTCATGTGGTTTCTTGGAGGATTCTCTCCATCTATGGGAGAAAAATATCCTTGAGTAGCACTTATCCATACGTTCACCCAACCGCACGATTGTCATACTTAATCATTAAAAATATATATTTATTTAAAGTAAAAAATTATCTATGTCATCCAGGATTATGACTGCAGAGGTCGTTTGTCATTTCCCTGTATGGGAGATTAATTTTAATGGATTTTACAGAAAATGCTATCCTGACACACGCTAAATCCATAAACAGGAGGAAAAGGCCATAATTCTATTGGTCATTTATAGTATAGTAAAAGTGAAGTTACATCATGCAATAAAAAAGAGCCGTTATAGCACCACCATATTTTGTGAGATCAAACTTAAGAACAGTAATTGAGGCGAAGCAAAGAAAATGAAATAAAAACATACACATACCTTCAGAACA
This sequence comes from Tamandua tetradactyla, assembly GCF_023851605.1. NCBI lineage: Eukaryota > Metazoa > Chordata > Mammalia > Pilosa > Myrmecophagidae > Tamandua > Tamandua tetradactyla. The sequence goes on along the minus strand of NC_135327.1, from coordinate 223,098,825 downwards.
TGAATCATCACTGCTCACACTGAGCCTCTCAGCATTTCCTTGGACATACTTGTTGTACAATTTTATCCGTAGAGCCCAGCTTAGATCTGGCTGCCGAACAGTGTTCTTAAGCCTACGTCTTGCATTAGCAAACCAATTGGACACCTAAAAAGTATTATTTTTCAATTAACAAAACATAAAAACATAAGTTATCATACGATTATTTTCCTATAAAAGACCTAAGGCTCTCTCAGCACCTCTAATGGTTACATAGCCAGATATCCATATTCATTCATTCAATCATCAAGCATGCTGACCACTTGCTGCAGAGATTGAACACTTACTGTATTATGGGAATTAAACAAATGAAGATCTCTTGCCATCAAGAAATTTTCATTTTCCTAAGAGGGGTGGGATAGTATACAAAGAACTCGTCATATAAGAAATAGCATGATTAATGGCACAAGGGGCATGGGAAAAAAATGATACAGGAGTCCAAAGGAAGAAGGGGCTAATTCCATACAGGACTCAAGACTTCACAGGGAATTTAAGCTGGGCTCTGGAGGAAAGGCAGGTGGAGTGGGCAGGTAGGGAGATTCCCAATGAAGACGATGCAAGAACCAATAAGTCGAATTCAAGAGACTGTGGTGGCCGAAGGCAAGAGAGTCAAAGATGAGCTTGAATAATTGAATCCACGTAGCTAAGAGAAGAGTAGCACCATTTTGAGGAAGAAAGCAGAATCGTTTCAAGGTAAAGTGATGTATTCGGATTGGGGAAGGTTTAGTCTGAGGTATGGGGAAAGCAAACAGGGACAGCGAGAAAATGAAGATAAATGTGACACCAAACAGCACAGAATTCAGACCAAGCTTAGAACCACCCCAAAGTGCAGTGTAAAATCCAATTATTAGGAAATTCTTCACATAACAAAATGCAACGCTCCTGTAATTTAAAAAATATATATTTACTACACTATAATCCTAACATAAAAAATAGAACACATTTCAGTGTCATCGTGGGATTAGCTAGCTTTTCATTTTCAGGGGCCATATTTTTCCTATTGTTTTACATACTTGCAATTCTTATCATATTGTACTAGTTACACACCAGGAGATTTTCCAGAGAGATGTGCTGCTGTCTAACATAGACTGTCTCTGAATTGATTTCATAAATTTGACTGACATCCAATCTGCTGTTTTATTCACTTGACCAATATATTTTTACCAGAAATTTACAACTACAATCTTTAAAAAGCTGGAAATAGTCCTACACGTTTAATACCTATCTGCATTAAATTGGGCAAACAGCAGATAAATAGTTGTTTAACTTATTTGCATAAATGCTTTTTTTTCAATTTCTGTCCTGATGAAATAATGCAAATTCCATCTGTGGTACTGAAGGTAAACATACCAGTTCAAATTTTCATTCTATAACTGACTTGCATCCCTTCAGCTTATCATTTAGATTCTCTTTAAATTCTATATTACAGGCCTCTAATAAATTCTATATTATAAGGATAGGTCCTGGATCAGCATTTTAATGTCAACCTCAGAGCTTTAAAACCCCGTATTTTATAGTGAAACCAAATCTCTAGAAGCTGGAAGAGAAAATTAAGTGAAACTCATCTGACTAAAAAAGGTGTTACGTTGGTAATAATGACAGAGATGCCATTAGAGCAAGCCCAAAGGGCCACACTTGCATCTGTTCATCTACCAAATACGCTGAATTAATTAATAAAGGCATTCTGGGATGTTCATCTGAAAAATGGAGCACGTCATTTCCACAAAGTATAGCACTTGGAATAATGCAGAAGGACCTGAGATTCTGTTGGAATATTTAACAGCTGCTATAAGCTTTGCAGTTGCTAACTGGGCACATATCTCAGCAGAAACACTCAATCCAAGAGAAACCACAGATGTATCAACACAGGGGGCACGAGGCGCAATACAGCAGTTTTAACCAAAGGGTGCGCGCACATGGAACAGGAATTTGACACTTCTACTTTAAGAGGAGAAAACATCAGCATTGAATCATTAAAATACAGCCTCAGACTCCACCTGCACTATACTCTTTATTATCATAAACAATATCATCCCAAGATGACAGCTCACTATTATATTCTAGAAAAAATATAAATTTATTTAAAATATAAATACACGTGAACAATGGGAAATAGTGAAACTAGATTCAGCTCCCATCTGTCTTTCTTTTAAAAGCTTCTTCAAAGGCAATTACTCCTTCAGTAAACTCGATATCCTAGAATATTACAATATTCTAGCATACCACAATACCATTCCGTGGGAATGCTGTTTATATTTTGGGAGTACAGCTGTGTTTTTATAATGTCTGTACAATGGGCAGCGATAGGAACTAACGATGGTGGAATATTTTGGTTGGTTAAAATCAAGACACACCCCACACTCATCTTCTTGTTAATTTTATAAAAATGCTTACATCTCCCCAGGAAGTAAGATGACAGAATGATAATGCAAATGGAAGTCAAGCATAGTTATGGTAAATTAGATAAGTTGCCAAGTCTCATAAATAGAAATAAATGAAAGTCACATAAATGGTTCTTTCTGCTTCATTTTAAGGAATGAAAGAATGTAGATATTAATTAATGCCCTCAGAGTTTCTATATATCTGAAAAAGTACTACTGAAGTCTTAAAAAGTATTTCCTCAGGTAAAATTTCAGCTTTTTATTTCTAGGCTTCAAGAGAGCTTGTTGGCCGAGTTCTCACACTTTCTTAACCCATGAAAAGTAGTGAAATAAGGCACAATTACTTCCTAAAAAAAATTTGACAGTTTGACATACAACCAAAAGGAAAATGCTCAGTGTTAAAGAAATTCCCAGAATATAAGACACTGCCAATATAAATAAATAAAATAAATAAATACATTTTAAAATAATAAAACAATTATACTGATAGTTTGTTAGTTTAAACCAGGGGGAAGAGAAGATAGGAGGCACTGCAATAAACAAGAAATGGGAATTTGGAGCCAGAAATCAGGGGAATACACGGGATTTGTCTATTAACAAAAAAAGACACATTTCCAGATATTTCCAAAATAATGAGTTATACCTGTGCCTGTGCTCTGCAAAACCTTCATATGCCACCAAAGACAACAGGCTGCCCTTTGTGTATTTCCTTCAGATTTTAAAACCAGAACAGCTTTGTCAGACTTCATGACACTCTCTCTTTGTCAAGAGGTGTTTCTGCGGCTATTTCTCAAAAGAGACTTATTCACTCTACAAATTGGCCCTGAGGGCTCGCGTGGTGGACAGCACTAGGCTGGGGGGCTCTGGAGCTAGAAAGACGTAGGAGACATGAGCACTCCTCCAGAAGCCTGACTCCACAGGAGCAACTCATACTCTAGGAGAATCTGACTCAGTAAATGGGTGCCAATTTGCAGGGACAAAAGCATTATTCAATCACAGCACTATCTTTTTTCCCTCCAAAGTGTGTATTATTTTCATAGTTTTTTTGGTTTCTCAGAGAGGCAGAATTTGCTTTGAATGTGCAATGTATGTCTGGCTTGCACAAACACCTCACCCGTGTGTGTGTGTGTGTGTGTGTGTGTGTGTGTGCGTATACACATAAATACATATTTATGTATAGATATTGATTGCATTAGACTAATTGAAAAAAAACTGGACCCCAAAACATACGATCATATATAAGGTCCTTTGGATACTCTACATTTTTATTTTTCGACTTTTTATCACTTTAAAATCCAGAAACCAACTTCTTCACGGTACAGCCTGGAAATCATTATACAGGTATCACTTAACATTATAAAGAATTACCTTTGCTCCACTTAAAAAGTTCATTCTTCTGCATATTTAATTTTTTGAGGACTAGTGCAAGAAAAAGAAAAGGATTTTGGATAGAAAGGGATTTCATGTAATTGAGAAAAAAAGCCTTACTAAGAACTTACTGCAAAAAGAATTATTTGTGTTTGAACTATCATATATGGCAACAAATGATTCTACTCTGTTAAAATTACAACTGTTACACATTACAAAACTACTAAGCAAGAAAATTTAAATTCTCTGCAAATGACAAATGTTATTTTCCCAATTTAAAAAATTCTTTAAGATACATCATAAATGTGTTTTGCTTTCTGTATGAATGCCAAGCATTCAACATGGAACTATATAATCAACCAAAATAACCTAAGGTGTTATTGTTGACATCACTATGAAATATCCAAATAGCTCAATAAATTAGTGTATTTGCAAAATAAATAGCATACCTGTTTAAACTGAATTTTGAACACATGCATTTACTTTCATAAGTAACATTTTTCTAACTGGAATAATTTATTTTAAACTGCTTTTGTAAATCATTGAAAAGTTAATAGTTTTATGTTACACAGATATTAAGCCAAGAACACTCAATTAATTTTCCCCTCCAGTGCTGCAGCAAATCACTATTAATACTATTGCCTGTTAAATATGAAGAAAAACAGATGTTTCTCTCTACAATTGTATTCTAAAAATAAGGAGACAAATGTACATGATGATTTTGATAAACCTAAATACAAGTCAATGTTCATTTCCAGTATTTCCTAAATGACAATTTTAAATATCCTGGAAAGCATTTTTTTTTCATCTAATAGTCAAAAATTGTTTTCTTATGGAGCATCCCCTTTCCTCTTGTACACTAATGAAATGACCAAAATTCCACAAAGGCAGTGATGGAATACTACTATACAATGTATCAAACTTAGTAGCTCATCTATCTCCTCCTTTTCCTGAATAGATTTGTTCTTTTTGCATATATAATTGTTCGTGTCACCACATTTATTAAAGAAAACAGTGGCGGGGCGGGCCGCGGTGGCTCAGCGGGCAAAGTGCTTGCCTGCTATGCCGGAGGACCTCGGTTCGATTCCCGGCCCCAGCCCATGTAACAAAAACAAAGAAACAAAATACAATAAAAACAAGAAAATGTTTAAAAAAAAAAAAAAAAAAAAAAAAAGAAAACAGTGGCATGATGGAAATGGCATTTGATCTGGAATTACATCATTCTATTTCCATCTGTGTTCCTGACCAACTTAATTTTCATGAGCCTTGGGTATGTTATCTGTAAGGCATGGATGATAGCTGTTCTACCTCACCGTATTTGTCAGTATCAAATACAATTACCTTGGGGGAGGACATGTGAAATGTACATAGGTGTGGTTCACTAAAGGAGAAGCAAACCTGCACCATATTTCTGTACACATGATAAAGTAACTCAGCCATGTGAACTCTGCCTCCTCTCCCTAACCCCAGCTGAAATACCCAAGCAGCAAATTGTGTGGATTCCCGCTGATGTTTACGGTGTTTCCTATTAACATATTACACTGATACATTAACATATACGCTCCCAAACCACTCCTTGCCCTTCCACCCTACCCCCTGGCTCTGTTACTCATGGTCATTTGGAAGCTACCCTCTACTTGAGTTTAGGGACCCTAATAAGGGGCTCCATTCTATATGGTTCTCCAAGTGGAGTCCAGGCCCAGGAACTTCAACATCACCTGGGAACTCATTAGAAATGTGAATTCTCGGCCCCACCCTTGGCCTATCGAATTAGAAACCGTTTTAACCACCTCTCCAGGCGATTCTGGCCACCCAAGTTGGAAAATGACCGAGAGCGGTGCTATCTGTATCCATCTATACAGGGTTCTCGGTCCGATTCCCAGCCACCTTCCCCCATCTCTGCAATCAGGTTTCCACGTCCCTCCCCAGCACCACCTCCTGCAGGGTCTCTGGCACCCAGCAATGGCGCTAAGATGGGAGGGAAGCCCAGAAACTCTTGGCCCAAGTTCTGCACCTGTGCCACCCCCTCACCGTTCTTTACAGCAGGAAGGAGCCGCCCGAGCGTCGGGGACCTGCCTCCACGCTCGGCTCTACCTCCAACCTTCCCCCGCGAGGGGCGCGGCAGGGAGAACCTCAGCAACGCGCGCGCTCCTCGGCCCCTCGCCGGGGGACCGTGGGCTTGGCGGACCCTGATTACCTGCACTAGCGTCATCTGCGAGCCGAGGGCCAAGAGTATCTTCTCGGTCTTGGTCGGGTACGGGTTGTCCCGGTGCTTGTAGAGCCACTGCTTCAGGGGCCGGGCCATGTCTTGCAGCGCCTGCCGCTTGTGCCTCACCTTGCCGCCGTTCTGCCGAGCCCTGCGACGCGGGGAGAGGACCAGGCCCTGGTGAGCGGCGCGGCCCAAGCTCGGCCGCCTGGGCCGCTCAGGGCCGCAGGGCCGCGGAGCCCCCGCCCTGCACCCCAGGGACTCGGGCCGTGCGCCCCGCACCCTCCGGGGGTGGGGTGGGGGCGGGGGCGACGAGTTTGGGACGAGCCCAGGGCTGGGGCTGGGGAGCAACCCGATGGCGTTTGCTTCTGGAAGGGGGTGTCGCTTCCGCGGCCTCCCTCTTAGAGAGCCTGGTAGCCGCGGGGGTCCTAGGGCAGGGGAGGACGCTGGGTTTAGCTTGAAAAGGGGGATATCTTGACTCTAGTAACCTGAGTTCAGAGGCTTAGGAGACAAGAGCTAAGGGTTTTAATGAAAAACATGATCAAGTTGCAGATCTCGGCGTCTAGGCCCACTGTCACCCTTTGCTCGCCCGCCGGCACCGCGCGCCCTTGGGCAGCGGGTCGAGGCTGCTGCAGGCTCTCGAACATTCTTCAAGAATCCCCTACCGTTGGGCAGGGGAAAAAGATAGCTCTGGACGTTGGGGCTAAAGCAAGGGATGACGACCACCCCATCGCCCTCCCACTCTTCTAGCTCCCTCCTATTTCCTTTGACCCTCTGGAAGAGAGGATACTTTCCAGAGGAAGGGGATTTGTGGAGGAAAGATGTAGACCCTAAGAAAACACTCTAGGGCCTGTTCCCCGTAAGAGGGAGAGTTAAAAACTATGGAAAACTCTGTCCTGGGAGGTAAAGTGAGAAGACTTTGGGGGAAAACCTACTGAGAGGACAAGAGGCAGAAGCGCCACCGACCGGGAGCCGGGCAGCGGTCCCTGCGCTCCCGGGCGGCTCCGGGAGGTGTCGCCGCGCCGCCGCCCGCCACCCCACGTCCCCCAAGGCCTCGCGCGCGCGCCTGCGCCGCAGCCTCCTGTGCTTTGGCCTCTTTAAATACTTTGAAATGCAATCCCACCCGAAAGGACTGGTAGTAACATTTTGATGAAACCTAATCTCAATTTTACTAAGCAGCACCTCCGCAGAACAAGCAGCTGATGCAATCGTTCTGGTTGAAAGGGCCAGAGGGGCGCCGCTCCCCTAGTGGGCGCTCCAGGATTCGCCAGGACACAGGGACAGCCCGGCCAGAGACAGTCCTCTGCGCAAAGGCTACCCCCTCATTTCTCGCCCGAATCCCGGGTCCGCAGCGGGCTCCTAGAAGCGCATCGGTGCGCCCAACCCCTCAGAGCATGGGAGGCGACCCGTGAGGCTGTGCGATGCCTGCTCGGGAACAGCAGGAGGCCCTCGGGTCTAGCCCGCACTGACCCGGCCTGGGAACTCCCAGCTGCCTTGCCTGGCCCTGATTCACCCGCACGGACCCTGCCTCTCCCTCCGGGCCCTGCCCTGTCCTTGCCGCCTCGTCCTCCACCGCGCGCCTGCACCCGGGGCTCCAGAGAGGGCAATCACCCCGACCCTGCGGGCCAGGCCCGGGAAGACATAGGTCCTCCTTTCAAAGTGCCCCGATTAACTGACCCCTTCATATTTTGAGAAACTTGATACTTGTAAAAGATAACGCGCGGGACCAATAGACAGGGCCCAGTCCTCCGGGAAAACTGAGGTCCCCTGCCCCGCCGGCCCAGCTTGCCTCCCGGCAGTCCCGCGCCCTCGCGCACCCACCCCTCGGGTTGCAGAGGGTCCCAGGCCAGGGGCCCCTGCAGGGTTGCGCATACCCAGTCCTCCGGTGTCTCAGGCCGAGGTTGTCCTTGAGGGGCGGGCTGTCGGCGATGCCCACCTCGGGGCAGGCGTGGGGACCGTCCAGGCCGCCGCCGAAGGGCCGGCCGCCCCGCTCACGCTCCGGAGCGCTGCCGTCCTCAAAAAGCACCGCGCCGCTGAGCTTGTTGAAGACGATGGTGTTCATGGTACGCGCTGGCGGCGGCGCGCGGAGCGCCTCCGGGCAGGGCCGCCGGGAGCTCCGCGGGGCTCGCGCTCTAGGAGACCAAGGGGCATCACGTTACTCGCCGCCAGCGCTCAGGCCCCTGCGTGTCCCGGCTCCGACCTTGGCTGAGGCGCGGGAGCCGGGGGCAGGAGCCGCGCGCCGGGACTAAGGAACGCCTCACACCCACCCGCACTCTCCGAGACTCGCGTGGGTCCCTGCCCCTCCTTCTGACCCCGGAATCGAGTTGATCCCGGGGACCTCAGCCAGGGCTCATCTATCCGCGGGAGGCCAGGGGAAGTAATTCCCCGAGGAGCTCCCGAGACGCAGAGAGCCGAGCGGGACTGGCGGGTCCGCGCGGGGCTCTTCACTCCCAGCAGGAGATGAAAGCCTCTCTGAGCCCTCACTCGGGAGGGAATGGGTAGGAAGGGGATGGAGAGAGGGGATGCTTTTGGTAATATGAACAACTGCATCCGCAGGGCCCAGTTAATGAGTCCCAGGCCATACGGGGATTTCGCTAACAGGTTTGGCTAGCTGGTTTGGCTGAAACCCCTGCATCCTTTTGGCGGCCAAGGTCCCCCGCGGTGGGGGTGAAGGCAGGGAGAATTAGGAGCCGGCTCCCGAACTCCGGAGCAGGGATAAATGCACAACCACCCTCCACACCCCCATCCATCCAGTCTTCTCCCATCCCCCCTCCCCGCGCCAGGGCGCGCAGGGTCCGGGCAGGTACCCGGAGCCTCTCCACAGCCGCCCCCCTCTGGGGTCCGGGGAAGTGCTGCAAAGGCTGAGACGGTGTCAGAAGAGGTAAGAAGCGTCTGTATACCTAGCTCGGTGCGTGCCTACCCCCTGCCCCGGGCGGACACCTCCGGGGACAGCCTCCAGGTTACTTCGGGGGATGCGGCGGCCAGGAGCCTCTGCCCACTGAGTGCGAACGTCTGGGGCAAGTTCGCGTCGCCGCGGAGCAGCGGAGTGGCCGCCCCTAGGCTCCCGTCCCATCCCCCCGCCGTGGGGCCGCTCCCTTTCACGCATCGGCCTCCCCTTCGTGGCCCCCGGGACCCTCCCCGCCTCTCGCGGCGCCCACACTAGCCGGGACCCCTCGCTCCGCCCTCCGGCCACAGCGGCAGCGGCCACGCGCGACGTCTCGGGCCGTGACCGCAGCGATTAAACGACAGCTACCGTCACTATTGGTGGGGCGCTGAAAGACTTCGGCCGGTGGCCCGTGCAACCTGGGATGGGTCCTCAGGTCAGACAGGTCGCGACGGGGGGTTGTGCATGGCGTCGGCGGTAAGTGTGAAAGCTCATTTCCTTGCTCACAGCCCGCGCCCTACTGTCAGGACTCTCCCGTGTTTTCTTTCGCAGTCAGTGCGCTTAGATTTGCATTCGCACCGCTGCTTGTAAAGCCCGCCCTCCCGCAGCCCGCCGCCCCCACCCAGCCCCGGCCTCCTGTACGCACCGGAGTGTTTTCCCCAGCGCAGCCGCCGCCAGAGTCGCCATCGGGGATCCTTCCCAGGCTGTCCCCAGCGCCAGCACCGAGCTCCCACCAACAGTCTCCCCAGAGCAGTCGGGGTTCTGCGCAAAGTCCCAAGTGCCGCAACAGGCGCGGGGACGGGAAGGTTCGAGAGCTTATTCCCTACAGCTCAGACCCTAAGCGCGCGGGCCCCGGGGGCGTGCGAACCCCGGGCACCCAGCCGACCGCGGCTCCATCCCTTCCACTTCCCCGGGAGAGCCCGCGCGCGGTTCCCAGCGCTCTTTTTCGGGGCCGGCTCGCTCCACTTCACCCGATTTACTCGAAACCGCCGCCGGGGAGCTCACCCCCTGCGGCCCCGCCCCACCCAACGCCCGCGGACAGTTTCCGCGCCAAGGAGGCGCGGCCAGGTGGGTTCCGGGTTCTCGCAGATCCCGGGGGGCCAGCCGGGACCGCCGGCCGGGGCGCGCCCCCAGGGGACCTCAGAGGGGCGGTGGGGGAAGGGCGGGGACAGACGCAGCTCCTGGTAGGGGGACGGAGAGGCGCGGGAGGGGGAGGGACCGTCGTGTCGCACACTTGGGCGGGGCGCCCGGGCGCGGGGACCGTACCTGTGGCGGCGGGGCCGGCGGCCTGCGGCTGGCTCTCCCGCGTCGGGGCTAGGCGCGCTCCCATCCCCGCCGCATGTTCTCTGCGCGGGCTCCGGCGCGCTCGCCGCCGCCCCGCGGTGGCTTCGGCTTTATTTACCCAGACGGGCGCGCGCGGCCCGGGAACAGGAATAGCGGGGCCTTCTCATGTTTCCCGACTGCGCGGCCCAGCCGGCGAACATCCTGCGGCGGCGGCATCCACGTTCCCGGGCTGGAGGAGAGGAAGCCTCCGCGCGCGCCCGGCCGCCGTTAACCCCCTCGCCGAGTAGCCCCCGGGCCTGCCGAGTGCTCTCCGCCCCGGCGCGGCTCCCACATCCGCCGGCCTCGCAGTCCGGGAGCAAAGGGGGCGATTTCCTTCGCACTTAGGGGGAGAAATCGGAGAAGCTGCCGGCTGCTCCCGGAGCTGGGAGGCTGCGGTGCAAATCCGGTGTCCCAGCTGGCTGGAGTTCCGGGGATTTCACCGCTCGCGGCTAGGCGGGAGAGGCCAGCACCGCGCGTCCCATTTGCCCCGGCGATTAGCATGCACGAAGTTGATCTTTTCTGGAGCTGCCTGCGTCCCGGGAGACCCTTTTCTGTTGACTCTGGGCTTCTGAGGTCCTGCCTGTGTCCCGCTCACAGTCAGCTCCCTGGAGGAGCGCTGGAGAGGCCGTGCCCGCCGCGGGGCTTTAGGGGGTGGAGGCAAGGGCTGGCGAGGCGCGCTCAGGTGTGGAGGAGACCGCGAGCCCAGAGCCAGGAATCCGCAAGGAGCAAAGGGGATGGAGCTGGGAAGAATCCTAAAGTGAGGGACACGGTGCAAGGAAAGAGATGGCTGTCAGTTCTCTCACCACTATAGTTTGCTCCCCACCATCACTCCCAGTGATGAGTAGCGAAAGCTGCGGTTTAGGTGCAACTAGAAACTCAGAGCTTCTGGCGGCCTAGAGAATCCCAAGGCGCACGAAGCCGCCCCTGGTTTTCGCTGCGGGCCCTGCTGTCCCGGCAACACCTTTCATCTTTTCTTTCTTTCTCTTTTTTCTAAGAGCTAACGTAGATTTCCCCAAACCGGAAAGAAAGAACAACTTTTGCCTATCGCTGGAGAAGTGGTCCACCTAAGCATTTTCCTTTATTGTGGACTGAAAGTCGTTAAAACAGCTACTTAGGCCATTATTTCCTAGACTAATAAACACCCCGAATTTTCAAATAAGTTATCTCCCTAGACACGCTACAGCACACCGAGACAGTGGCATACTCTAAAGTCGAATGGGACGGCAGCTTGCATTCTTGCGCACCAGACAGATAAATATTACCATTTCATCACGTTTCCGGATGTCCTCCGTTCTCTTTATTATATAACTTGCGGTTGCAGCGCTTGCACCTTGTCCTTGGCGCGGATCTTGACTTCTCCTAGTGAGGTTCCGCTAATCTTAGGTCTGCAGACATCGCCCTGGGGGCTTAAGGACAGAGATATACCCTACGGCTTCAGCGAATACATTTCACAGCAAAAAGCAAACTCGATTAATAATTCATAGAGAAGAGTGACGCTTTCTTTTCTCCACGCATCATAATGAAATCAGAGGCAACAGGCACCACTGACGTTTTTTGGTCAGCTACCGAGGTAAAGCGGCAGGCGTGCATGCAGTTGCTTGCAGTTTTACAGTACTCTTGATTTATTGAACTGTCTAAATATGTTAGTGTAGAACAAATGAATTGTGTTGTTTTAGAATTTCATTGTATTCACACGGTTTGCAAATGCGTTTGGAGGACTTTGATGTAAAATATATTTGTACGTAAGAATGTTTTCTTAAAGTCTGATATACTATATACACAAATCTCTCTGCAAAATGTTTGATTTGTTTTAGGAATCATGTACCCCTTAATAGATCTCAGGTTGTCCCTAAAAATTAACATATGACAATTTCCTTTAGACTATGATTTATAAATTGGAATCAGTCAAGGACAGAAAGAACACGAGAATTCATTCAAAAATGAAACCTATGGAGGATACCTCTGTAATATAAAGATGAGCATGTATTTTGCGATAAACCAATTTTTTTTGCAAAGAAGAAAATTTGTGCTATTTTAATCCACAGTTCCAGTACATTTATTATTTAATTCTCACCTTTTATCCAAAATGAATATTACTCAGCTGCTTATATTATGATCCAAACTCAGGATATAAAATGTTGTATTATAATAATCATAAGTAAAAAGTCCAGATTTAGAAAGCACTATTAGAAGATTTAAGACAGTGTGTGTAGTTTATGGGACATGGCCATATGAAGGAAAACAAACACACCTTAGGCTAGAAGTCAGAAGAAATGAGCCCTAAAAAATACTAATTCTGGCCAATTTGATGTTGGCTTTGTCTGCGTTTACTAAAATATGAAATGAAGATATTAATGTTTCCCAAATATCTTATATTGTTAATTTTTTTTAAATGTGAAAGTAATGTATTATTGCTTTCGCTAACACTAGAAAGACGCTAACTAAATATGTTTGGCAAAAATCGTAATCCATTCTATTAAATTTATGAATGTAAATAATTTTAACTTTCTAGTAAAGAAAAGAAGTCTTTGGTTTTAACATTTTGATATTTTACCAAGGCACCCTGCAATTTCAGAACAAGGATTGGTCAAAGTGTTTGAAAATAATGACTGTTTTTAAGCTTCCTTTTCCAGTTACTTCTTATAGGCAATGCAGTAAATTACAAAGATAGGAGATGGCTGTCATTTCCCTCCGAAATGGTATAAAACAGTAAATTTGTGAACAAATAGCAGTTTCACACCACACTTGCTCAATTTGACTTGTAGAGATTTACATTGGAGTGTGTAAATGAGAAGCCTACAGGTGGCTTAAGGCACATCTATAGAAACATTATAAGCAAACTAGTAGGGTTGCTGACATTGAAGCATCTCACAGCATTTTTGGTTAATTTAAACATTAATTTAATTGCGTAACTAATGCAGGACACACAGCACCTTCTCTCAGAGAGGGTCTTTTCCAGAAATTCATTCTCAGACAAGCGGAAGTCCGCTTTTAGCTGCCTCCACCCGTTTACAGTCCTCAAATGCACCCTCCCAAAGGTGGCTATTGAGGGTTTGACGTTCCTTCCACCTTTTCTACACATTTACTTACATGAATACAAGAAATATATAGTTTTGTTTAATGATGTTTTAAAAAATAAATGGAGGTCACACTGCAAATATGATGCTACAACTTGATTATTTCATTCAGTAATTTCATGGAGAATTTTCCTCCTGGTGCATATAAAGGTACCCTCTTTTTCACTGTTACGTAATGCTCCATAATCTACTTCACCATCCCCCTATGAACATTTTAGGTCTTTCCATTTTTCCTGATTATAAAAACATCATATGTCCTTGTATATGACTTTCTGCTAGTGTATAAATATTTCTCTAGGAATAACTAAGAGAAGTAGAATTGCTAGGTTGAAGGAAAATGATTTTTAAATTTTGATAGATACTTCCAAATTCTCCTCCAACCTACACCCCCACCAACAAGCTAAAAAGTCTGCCTTTCCTCATATGCTACACAGCACTGCGTATATTCAGCTTCCATGTTTGCTTCTGTGACGAGTAAATGAGTGGCTCATTGGTTAGGAACCTCTTCATTTATTTATTAATTGAATTCATATAATTTCCTCATTGAATTGCTTTTGCTTGTATTCTTATTAGATGTCTTACTGATTTATAAAGGTTTTTTATAAATAGTTCTTTCATGATATATATGCTTCCTATATTGCAAATATGTTATCTGGTCTGTAGCCTGCCTTTTTATTTGGTCTTTGTCCTACAGGAGGCTAAAATGTGAATGTAGGTAAATATGCCAGTTTTTTCCTTTATGGATTCTGGATTTTGTCTCTTGCTTAAGAAGGCTTTTTCTATATTTTCTTCTAATACTTTTAAAAATTGTTTTCACTTGGCTCTTTAATCCTTCCGGAATTCATTTATGTATGCTGTGATATAGGAATCTAATTTTATTATTTTTCTTTTCCAAGAAAAATTTTTTTCTCATGGTATTTATTAAAGAGTTTATCTTCACTGATTTGACATAACTTTTCTCATATATATATATAGTGAATTTCTTTCCATATGTAGTTTGGTCTAATAAAGATTTGAGAAATGTTGGAAAATACCCAATGCAGTCTAATAAATTAAATCTTTGATCCTTAAAAACCATCTCGCACTTTAAAGGATCCCCAAATTACACTAATTCTAATTTCAGAACATGGCAAGTATTGACAAAGCTTTGTGCATTGCTTGGTTGTGGTTCTAATTTACATGGCTGATTCAATGCTGTTCTAGAATAAAAGTTATTGCTATTCTACTCAGATGCAGAAGAACTCAGGCTCTAGAAGGAACGATGAGGGGGACAGAGAAGGGAGGAGGTGGAAGGAGAGGGTCACTGCTCACAGCTTTTGTAGCATATCACATAATGAAGAAATGATAACCTACCATGAGCAGTAAAGGATTATTTATGAAAGTCCCTCCATCCATAGTTTGAAAAACCAAACTGCGTCTCTCTTTTTGCTCAATTCTTTATGAAATGTGAATTAAGTTTTTCATAACAAAATGGGTCATAATGAAAACCTCCTATGCGATCACGTATGAGCTGAATTCACTCCAAACAAAACTACAAGTACCTTGTGGCAGCAATTTAATAAATTAGCTGTATATAAGTGTAGAATATACACATAATAAGCAATTATTATGAGTTGAATTGTGTCTCTCTCTCTTCCCGCCTGAAATAGAGAGACATGTTCAAATCCTAGCCCCCACTCCTGGAATGTAGATTTATTTGGAAATAGGATCTTTGAAGCTATGATTAGTTAAAGGAGAGGCGGGACTGGATTAGAGTGGTCCCTAAGCCTGTGCAACCGGTGTCATCATGAGAAGGGAAGACAGAGCCACACAGATGCAGGGGGAGAAGGTCAGGTGGAGATGGCAGTGGGGAGTGAAGTCTGCACCTGTGAGCCAAAGAAAGCCCAGGATTGTTGTTAAGTCCCCAAAGCTGGAGAGGGGCAAGGAAGGGTCTCCTTTACAGGTTTCAGAGAGAGCATGACACCCTGACATATCTGTTCTTTGAAGCTCCCCAGTTTGTGGGGCTTTCTAATGGCAGCCCCAAGAACTCAGACAGCTGTCCATCAACAGAACTAAGACCCAGGTAGCTTAAAGTCTTGCTCCACTTCATAGACCTTGAGGCAGGACCCAAAGGCACCCTGGAGGCCTAATGTCTGATCTCTTCCCTTGGTGTCAAACTACCTCGGGGAACCTCTAACACTTGCCAAATCTTTACCATCTTACATGCATGATATAAGTACGTTGTACATTGGCATTCCCAGGGAGTCTGGAGAACATTTCTTCCTTAAAATGTTCATTCAAACACTAAAATCATTCTCAGATGTTTATTCTTGAAAATCTTTTTGCATTCCTATGAAAAATGGCCATTTTAACAAATATGATGAAGACTTTGACCATAGGCTACTAAGATTCTCCATACCTGGCACCTGATGGACTTAGGTGCTTAGTAGATTATCTTTCTTTTTTATTGTGATAACATACACATAACACAAAATTGCCCATGAAACCACTTTCAGGTGTACAATTCAGTGGTGTTAATTACATTCACGATATTGTGCAACCAACACCACCATCTGTTACTGGAACTTTTCTCATCACCTCCAACAGAAACTCCATACCCATTAAATCATAACTCCACATCCTACATCACCCATCACCTCTTTGTAGCCTATGATCTACTTCCCGTCTGTGTGAATTTGCATATTCTAGGTATTTCAATAAAGTGGAATCATATGATAGCTGTCCTTTTGTGTTTGGCTTATTTCACTCAACATGATGTCTTCAAGTTTCTCAGTAGATTTTTGTTTTTGGCATGGGCAGGCACCGGGAATCGACATGGCAGGTGAGAACTCTGTACCACATTGCCCGCCCTCAGTAGATTTTTAAGATTCAATTTCTCTGTGTTTTATGACGTGTCAAGCTTTTGGTTGACCCCCCACCAGAATCCATCCTTCCTTCTTCCATTCTCCTTCATGCATAGGATGTTTGAATAAGTTCAAACGAGAGTGAGCAGAAGTGATGTGAGTGTGACTTCTCTTGCACAGGCTCAAAAAGGGATCACTGGCCATCTCCTTCAATGCTTTCCTGATTTGAGGAGCTGGAGCCTGGATGTGGCAGTGACCCAGTCTCAACTGAGCCGATCACAACCTAGGGGATGGCAGAGCCTCCACGTGGAAGGAGTCTGGGGACTTGACGGCTGAAAGCTGCCTGCCAAGCCAGACCCAGGGTTGGCAAACCCTGTCTGTAAATGTCTAGAGAGTAAATGTTTTGGGTTTTGTAGGCCATATGGTCTCTGCCACAATTATTCATCTCTATTGTTGTAGTGCAAAAGCAACCACAATGTTTGACTATGAATGAGTCAATGAGTGAGTGTTGCCTTGTTCCAATAAAAAGTTAATGCATACTGAAGATTGAATTTTATATAATTTTTATAAAATACTATTCTTCCTTTGATTTTTTTTCAACCACTTAAAGATACAGAAGCATTCTTATCTCAAGGGCCAGCCAGCAGGCCGGATTTGGTCAGAGGGTTGTGGTTCACTGACCCCTGACCCAGACTACTCAGCTCTGATCTGCTATGGGAGAGATATAAACTTCCCCCTATTACGCTACTGTATTCTGGGGTTTCATTGTTAGAGGAACTTCACTGTACCCTAAGTTATGCAAATCTATCAAAGATGATCTTAGTTGTCACAGGTAGGCTTAAGAAAGGTGATTTTAAGATGATTAGATGCTGCCATATGCCAGAAGAAGTGGAAAAGGAGATTAAATGGAAAAGTGTTTTTACCCTTCTACTCCTGAGAATGTGTTGCATGTGCTTAGGAAATCAGCCTAATTAGTTTTCCTTTATGTGTGTGTGTTTGTGCATGCTATGTTCTTTTCTTTATTACTATTCCAACCACATTTTTTAGGTTTTGCTATACCTTTAGGCACGGTTGTGGTGTTTGGGTTTTGATGCTTATATTTTTTGTAATCATGGAAAATGGTGATTAATTTTCAAAGATTCCTGTTTTCTAACCGACAACCCCCCCCCCCCAAAAAACAATAACAACCAAAACTTTGAACCATTTTTCCATTGTTTACTTTTTAATAATCAGCAATAAATATTTATGGAGCACCTGCATGGAAAATCCTGGGCCAAGAACTGTATCAAGTTTGATTTAAAAGACCTGACCCTCACTGAGCTTACAAACCTGTTAAGAAAGCTTAGGAAAACAAAATATACCTCATCTAAAAAGTTTTAGGGTATCTGATATAAAGATTGCTTGAATCCAGTAAATCGATAAATCATCTGTAGAAATGTGTGAGGGAGCTGGGAGACGCTAGAATGACCATTTTATGTGTCTGCTAAAAATTTTGTAGCCATATTACCAAAAGCTTTCCCAAAAACATGCAAAAAAAGAGAGCATGGTTTCAGAAATTTGAGCCTGATTGAAAAACAGTGTTTTCACCTCTTACATCAGGCTTTTTCAAATTTTATGCCGAGAACCTCTGGGTTTCAAAAGAGATTTTTAGGGCTTCCATTGGGGAAAAAAAAAATCTGCTAACAGGAAACACACCGAGCTTAGCACATGATCTTTCTTTCCTTCCCTTGGCCCTGCCCCCTTCTAGTTGTCTCCCACCTTTTCCCCCTGCTCACACACCTCCTTGGGAAAGGTGCTGAAGGGATGGGGGATTGGAACAGAGGAGTTGCTGCGAATGGATTTGCTGTGAATGGCAGTGATGTAATTCTCCCCAGCATGAGGAGATGAATTCTTGTCCAAATATCTGAGCTTGAGGGCTGCAGGCCAGGTAGACGATGGGGAGGGGACTTCAGGTCTGCTGGCTGGGCCATGGTAATTAGGAAATACTTAGTAATTAGGGCTTTTTGGTTTGGACTTTCTTTGACTTTTATTAAATGCATTTTGATGTTGTAGGCTGCCACAAATCCTGGTTAAAAGGGAGTTGGGACTAGGGGAAAGGAAAAAAGGAAGGTGTTATGCCAATTAATTGTGTCATTTAAACAGCCAAAGTGTAGGGTAAAGGCAGACTTGCAATACCCAAATGCCCGCCATCTTTTTTGTCCTCAGGCCTTCAGTAGCTCAAAGATATGGGCCATTTCAAGATGGGTATCCTGAAATTACTCTTCTAGACTCTTCCAACTGGAGACAGAATTGAAGATATTTTAAATATTTAGATAATACTTATTTGGTACTTACTATAAGCTTTCCTAGGCACTTAACCCCTGCAATTCTTGGAAGCACTCTTTGGAACGAATACCCATTTTGCAGAAGAGGACACCTTGGCATAGAATTGTCCTCAGTCATAAAAGTGATAGCTGGTGGAGCAGGGGTTTAACCGAGTCAGGTACCAGAGCTTGTGTGCTGAATCACCTGCTTATGTCACCTTGAAGATACATGAAAGGGTACAGGGAAAGAATTTTACAAGCTCAACTGCAATAACTTGATATGTAGTTGCACACTTAGTGGCAGGGTATTAGATACTAGTGTCTTTGTTTTTCCTTCTGTACATGACACATTCCCATGTGGAGAACAAGTGAAAATTGTGTCACCCACCATAGATGATGTTGCACAGCTCCAACATCATGTCGAAAAGATGTGCTTTGCATTGTTCTTCATGCATAAGCTCACCCTCAAAAGCCAGTAACTGTGGGACATTTCTGAGAGTTCTGTTGATCTAAGGAGCATCCCTTCCACTGGACAATTAAGTGGCTCAGTACAGAAGAGTGGCATGCCACAGAATAGCCCAGAAATCCTGAAATTTTGCTTTGTTTGCAAAGTAGACACAGCTTGATTGTAAGTGACTTCTCTGGAGTGGGGTGAATCCAGTTGCTTTAATTAAGGAGCCTAAGGAGGGGGTCCTGGACAGGACAGCTTCCTGCTTCTCTCATTTTTGTTTCGTCTCAGATTTGTTTTGTCTTCTCTTGTTTTCCTTGGTTGTAATTGTCAGGACTGCCCCTAACATTTGCATAGCCCTGGTCAGAAGTGCAAATGAACACCTCCGTACTCTCTGTCTAAGGATTTAGTTGTTAGAAATGAAGCTAAAGAAACTGTTAAATGCCACATCCTTTCGCCTTGTCAAATATACCTTCTTAATGAAAAATTGAAAACAATGCATAAAGCTATGGTTTTTATTGGTGGCAAAGTATCAAAGACAAATAAATTTGTTAAATCATATGTCTACATATTCTGTTGTTGGGCAGGCAATGTTTAGATACCAATTAAGAGAAGGTGACATAACATAAATTAATATAATTTATAAACATATTACTATATATTCCATTAAGTTGGTTTTTCTGCATTTCAGTAAAACTCACTAATTGGGTTATAATAAACAGAATCTCTCATAACTTGTATTCTAAAGGATTGCAAATAAGACATAATTCTATTAAAAGTGCCAAAAAATGGAATCTATTTTTACCAAGAGCACGCATTAAAGTATATATAGAAAAATGTTAAACTAAATTTATTTCCATATGTTACATGTGAAATACCATTTTTATTCTAAAACACTCAACTTAACCAGGTATTGGAGAAGCAAGAAAATGTATGACAGGCACTACTCAGAAACAGTACTTCACGAGACAGGTGCTAGTTGCCTAAGAAGGGGAATATGCCAAGTTGAACAATTTGTCTTTTCTTCTTGCTCTCCGAAAGAAACAGCGCCTGTCTCCACTGTTCTCAACCCTCCAGGAAATGAGTGAGGAGACAGCTGAGTGAGGCGCGGCAGAAAGCACGAAATGCCTTCCTTACAGGCACTGTCTTCCCACAGGGCGTTTTTATTTTCTTCAATGCCTGATTTTCCAGCATGCAGCCCAGGAAACACATTAAGCCCTTGTTAAAACTACAGCTTCCAGGGTGCACGGGTGGTTCAGTGGTAGAGAGCTGGTCTTCCATGCAGGATACCCAGGTTCGATTCCTGGTACCTAAAAAACAAAACAAAAAAAAACCCTACAGCTTCTAGGGCCCAGCATTACTACTGGAGAGTCGGTGTTTTCTGGGTTCAGACCCCGTGATGGCTTTGATACAGAGTCCCCTCAAACCGTACATCGAGAAAAATTGGCTCAAACTTTTTTTTGATTGTGCACCCTTATCAGGAAGAATATTTCGAGCTGGCGGCTCTAATGTGTAGATAGTCATTTATTCGTGAATGTATGCATATACTTATGCTGATTTCTTTGTAAAGCATACAACACAGAAATAGAACGTTTAGAAAGGCCAAGATGAAATAAACAATATTTAAAAACAATTTTGATTTATCTATTAATGGTACAAAAAATCTTTTGCTCGCACTAAAATATTATTGATAATGAGTAATTAATTATTAATACTATCACTAAAGCTATTTTTAGTGAGGGCCTTGCAGCTTGACTTGCTTCAGACTTTTAAAAACAGCTTTGTGTGGGGGTGCAAGGGTAGTACCGTGGTAGAATTCTCACCTGCCCATGCAGGAGACTGGGGTTCCTGGTCCATGCACTTCCCAAAAACAAACAAAGAAACCAACAAAAACCAGCAAACAAACAAACAGAAATTCAACAAATGGTGTTGCAATAACAGGATACTCACATGGAAAAAGAATGAAATGTGACCCCGCCATATAGTATACAAAAACCCAAACCCAAACCAAAACCAAAACCAAAAAAAATATTGGTGTGAAGTGTGTGAAGCAAGATTAAAATGTTGGGGTCCAAGTTCAGTTTGATTCGAGACTTGCTTTTAATATTGTCATCTCTGAAAGAGATGCCTCAGAAAAATACATGGATTCACAGGGGAGAAGTGATTTCTGACTGTACACTACTCGTTTTCAGTCCCATTCACCAATTATGCACGGGGTTTGTTGAAATGATGCTTATAAATCCTCCTTGATATCAACCCATTTTTCTTATGAATTAGAAAATTCTTATGAATTGTCTTATGAATTAGAACATGTCACATTTTCTTTCAACAAATGGCATTGAAAAGTCACTGAAATTCTTTATTGAGGTTTAAAAATAGGCTCAAACATTTTGTTTCCAAAGTTTTTAAGTGTGGTAAGAACTTTAGCAGGCAATGCAAATCATTTTCAGGAACGAAATCCCAAGATGCTGGATACATTTCTACCTCAGGAGTCTGTTGGAAAGCAGTTACGTTCTCAACAATTGTGAAGTGTCATCTTTACCTGAAGGGGGCAGATGAAGAGCGTTTTATTTGTTTGTTGAGTTCAAAAAATAACTGTAGGGTAGATTTTCCTGGGCAGTCACTGCCTTGGAAAGATGAACAAATGATCAGGGCTTAAGGTGGAAGCTTGGGAGAAGTGAGGGCAATGATGGAAACTATAAAGCAGCCAAGGAATCTGCAGGGCCCAGGCATTGGGGTTCATGCCCTGGGGATGGAGCCACGGCAGACGGTCACCAAGGACACCCCTTCCGCTGGCCAGCCCTGAGTCCCTGGGTGCAGAACGGGACCAGCGGCCAGGAGCAGGGCAGGCAGCCCCGGTGTCAGGCAGGATCTAGCAGCCTCTATGTGCACCATGGTACTTCCCCATGCACATCCGGTAATCAGCATTTTATTAGGAGTATTTTGAGCTTGAGTCCATACAGCTAGTACGTGAAGGAGTCCAGAGTTGAGCAAGTCTGGGGGTGGTGGAGTAGGGGTGGGGGTTGTGGTGACAATGACAGCACCTATGAACACAGGAGCCATGTCGGCTTGCCTGGGACTTACAGAATACACTCCAGCTCTGGCTTCCTAGTGGTAGCGGGAGGGGTGCTACAGGCACTTGGGTGCTGACGTCGCCTACCCCCTCTGCAATGTGTTATGGTGAGGAGTCATGGGCTGAGCTTGCAGAACGTTGGTTTCCTGCATTCTAGAAGCCTTCAGGCGGGAGGGACCGTTTACTTCGGAATTTGGTCCTTTAATTCCCGTGACATCTGGAGATGTCAGTGGCTGGAACAGCTTCTTGGACCTTGATAAATATCGGTTTGCACTGTCTTGCAGGCTGCAAATGAATGAGTCAAGATGTATTTATAAACATCTATTTGATTCAGGCATTGCACTAGATTCTTGAGCTCCGGTGAATCCAAAGATCTGTCTCTTGCCCTCAGAACGCTGTGGACTAGAGAGGGACAGGTAAGGGGACAGGCTATTATGATAACATGTTGCGGTCATCTGTAGGGCCTGAAGTGGCCGTCCGCAGACTCAGGAAGACAGGGAAGGCTTCCCCAAAAGGATGCTTTGGAATTAGCCAGGCAAAGCTGGGGTGTGGGGTAGAGAGGAGGGAGTCAAGTCTGAAAATGGGCATCATGCTACTCCCCTCTCTCACACTTCCTTCCCTCCTTAAATTTCGTCCTTTTCTTCCTTCTGTTTTTTCTCTTCTATTTAGAAAAACAGAATCACTTTCTTATCATCAGGGTGTGTACTGTTGAATAACAGTAAACAAGGGTGAGTAGATTGTCAGCGCTAGTCCACTCACAATTAAAAATCCTCAGTTTAAATTCATCTACAATTTCAGTTGTCATCAGCCCCACGTACCAGAAGGTTCTGCCACTCCTACCTCATTGAGCTGTGGCATTCTCATCTTTAGCAAACAATTCTTTCTTTTCGTTTTTTAATAAAGAACTATGCTCTGTTATTACAAAAGCTGAGTATATGCATTAAGAAAGTTAGAAAATAAGATGAACAAAAATAAGAACAGAAAAATACCATATTCCTACCACCTAGATATTATCTCTAACACTTTTTAAAATGATTCTTTTAGATAATATATTATATATGGTTATTTTTATCAAAATGAGATAATACTGTACAAGTTGGTTTGTAATCTGATTTTTCAAGTTAGTGATCTTTACCTTGTAAGCCAATATATTTTTATTTCATCTAATATTCAAACTTCCCCTCTTAGCCCCAAATACCCTTTAGAGCTAGTCTATCCAGGTTAGAGTGTCATCCAGGCCCACATATTAAAGCCAGTTATGTCTCAGCTCTCTTCTCATTCAGCGCCACCCCTAAATTTTTTCCCCTAAATTACATGTTGACTTAACAATGAACCTATGGAACAATTCCCTTCTAACCACGTCTGATGTTTTTTGGTGCCGTCTGTTAGTTTTCCCCCATGTTCTGCATTTCCGATAAACAGAAAGTTAGGTCTAAAATACCTGTCAGATCTGTGTTAAACATTTGCAGGGTCACCTTGTTTACTGGGTTAGAGTGTCACGAACCCCACCCCTCCTTGCACATTCAGCCTTTTCGCCGTGGCTGGAGAGGGGTCTTAGTGGAATTATGCTAGTGTCTGTGAACGTCCTGGTAATCTGTGTCTGGGTCAAAAATTTCATTAGGAATTTGGAATGATTATCATCTAATTTTGTCCTTCCTTCTTTCTTAATAATGTGGCATTTCTATAAAATAGAGCCACTTCTCAAGCAGGGCTTTTTGCAGAATTAGTCTGAAATCTATGGGAAAGGCTGGATAAGTTCATTTTCCCATTAAATACATGCTTTCAAAATAAAGAGCTTTTTAAATGACTGACCCCAATGGTGACATATCATTTGTGGGGAAGGCTTTTCTCCTTTTTGGGTAGTATTTGTTTGATCATTATTCTGTCATCTAAAGTGGAGTTAAACTCAGAAGAAGCACATAAAGATACATGCCTCTGAGCAGGCACACACACGCACACACAATGAAAGGTGTATTTCTAAACCATAGGGTGATTGACTATTTCGATTTTAGCACTGAAAGTCACGTGTCTGAAGATACTCACTGGTCCCAAGCAAAACAGGGTAGGGGTCACCCTAAGATTGCCAGATAAGAAACAGTGTGGGGACAAATGTCAGAGCAAAGCTGACAGGCAGAGACAGAGATGCGGGTGTTTAGAGATGTTGCAGCCCAGCAGACGTCACCATGAAATGTTAAGTAAACCAGAACTTGGAGCCAAGGGAAGCCAAGAGATGAAAGCCAGTCCCAGAGAAGCAAAGTGAGGAACCCCCACAGGAACAGAGGCTGAAAGCAATGGAGCCCAAGAGCAAGGAACCAGCAGATGCCAGCCACGTGACTTCCCAGTGGACAGAGGGGTTCCTGACCCATGGGCCTTCCTTGAGTGAAGTTCAGTCTGCTGGCCTCCCATCTACACTATGACTCAAGTCTTCACCATCCTCTTACTGAAAGTTCTGGCATCCAGCCTGCTCCACAGAAATCAGGTCGGCCAGCCTGCACAATCAGGCAAGCCAATTCCTTATAATAATACTGTGTGAATTCAGGCATGATATGAAATCTCTCTAAGTCGGTTTCTTCCTTTACAAAATGCAACAGTAACGCTCATTGTAGACTATAACCATAGGTTGTGGTGAGGATTAAGTGAGTTAGTGTGGGCAAAATGCTTAGCATAGTACCCAGCACCTAGGCTGCACTTCGGAAATGGTACCTCTTAATACTACCATTGTAATGTCTGAGTTTTTCAGACCAAGGGTGTTTTCCAAATGTCAGACTTTTTGGTCTTCAAGTCTGTTAGTTCCAGCGGGATGAACGGTGTAACTGGAGTGCAGGAGGTTGGTGACGGAGCGGCAGGCATGGGTTGTGTTGGGCTTGGGGGGACAAGAGTGGTGATACTGTAGTTTCCTCAAAACATGCAGATAGGCCCTCCAATTTGTTCTCCATCCTGGTATCAAATGGCCTTTCTAATAAGCATGCCCCTTTCTTCCTCCAGATTGTTCATTCTGTCCCACTGCTTGAGCAGTGAGTGGAGTATAAACTCCTTTGCCTGGCAGTGTTGATCCTTATGATCTGGCCTTATCTGTTCATCCATGTTTATCATTTACTCTCATCAGCTTCACCCCCTCTACTTCAGCTTTTCCTCATTTATGCTTTTCCAGATTATGAACTACTCATAGTTTTCCAAATACATCACAGATTCACATGCCACTATGTTTTGCAAGAGTGATTCTTTCTGCCTGGAAAGCCCTCCCTTTCCTTTGTATCTGATGAATTCTAACTACAAGTTGCAGTTCAAAGTCACTGCTTCTCTTAACTCTCATTCATTCCAAAGGCAGATGCAGACACTTTCTTCCACTGTGCTATGCACGTTGTCATAGTTATCATGATACATTTCCATCTTTCCACCAGGCTATAAGGAAGGACCATGCACTGTCAGCTCTACCACAACCCTGCCCCAGCACTTGCTCATATATTTCAACCACATGCTTTCACAACAGTCCTATTTGGTAAGTAGAGGGGAAATATCATCCCATTTTACAATGGGAGAAATAGAGACCTTCTACTATTAAATGGCTTTCCCAGAGTTATATAACTGGAAAGAGCTAAGATTCCAGTTAGAATTTTTGGATTCAAAATGACTTTTCCATGGCTGAAATATTAAATTATAGTGAACCCAAAGATATTTATTGAATAGCAGCTATGTGCAAATCTCAGTGCTGTGTTCTATAGAAGATAAAGATTTTTAAAAGGACGTGACTTCTGCCAGGAACTCTTGATTTCTTGGGCAATATACCTCTCACATACAGCATTGATATATAGTAGGCATTAAAATATATTTATCAAAAATATGGATGGATGGCTGATGGACAGATGGGTGGGTGAATTGTGGTCATTACCAAGGCAAACTTTTGATAAAAACAGATTACAAAACGATGAATAAAAAAAACAGCAAAAATAAAGAAACAGCATGGAGTTCAAGCAACAAACTGCTGATGAATCTTCCTGTTTTTGACTCAGACATTTCGTTTTTCTAGAGACATGACTTGATATGCCAAATTGCCAAGAAAATGTTTTTTTTAAGTGCCTAAGGATATGAATTCTAAAAAGTATCAGGAATGTATTAAAACTGCCAGCATAAAAAGCCAAGAATTTCACTACCTATTTTTATTTCAGAAGGGGTCATAGAGTTGCCAATATTTTTGACTAATTCAGCCAAAGTTTAGAAAATGGTATGGTATAAGGTACAGTGTACTTCGGCTGATTTTCACTGTGATATTTTATTTATACTAAGTGCTATTACACAGGCGCTGTTCATTGACTGTTAGGTCAAAAGGGAAGTTATAGAATCTATCTTTCCACATCAAGTCAAGGCCACAGTTAAACCTTGATGGGATTTTATCCCACATATTATAAAATAACTTAAAAGAAGGGAGATTTCATTATTATTTTTTTATGCCTTAACTAAAATTCTCAGGCTTTTTATGAAACCCATTTTTATTTTTTCTGGTTGATGCTAGAAATTGTGGGAATGTTTCTTTGACTAAGGTTAGACATTATTGTACAACTTTCTTTCAGTGTTTTAATTTTAGAAGCTTTTAACTTTCCTTCAAAGTTTGTATTTTCAAACTTTTCATGACATTTGCAGTTTTCCTTTGAGTCCTTGAAATGTATTAACCTTGATTGTGTTAACCCAGCAGGACAGACAGCAAAGGTTTTTCTTTGCAGGGAAAATAACATTATATAATAAGCAATTGTTGCAGACCCTTAATAAAATTGACAAACCTATCAGCTTTTATTTATCAGGGCTCAACAAACTCAGTAAGATCCCCAAGTGGCCCTGCAGATGTGGTGTCTTATTGTTACGATTTATCACTAAAATCTCATTCTTCCTCCTCAGTACCAGATATGAGTTTAATCCCAGGCACTTTCTAGTAAAATGAAGTGTTTTGATCCCATACAAGGGAAAACAGTGATGCTGTAAAACATATATTTTAATTTTTGTCCTTTTTCTGGTTTCCAAATCTTTGCCCTGAGTTATGTGTTTGGTGAGTAGTTTAGGAATACAGCTGTATTTTATCTTGCTGGCCTGTATTTTTGAGCCTGTAAGAGCTAAGAGATGTTAAAAAGTATTTGCTACTTGAGATCAATCGGTGTAGAAGAAATGAAAAGCAGTATTCTCAAATTTTAATATGCATGCATGTTATCTAGGGGATCTTATCAAAATCAGATTGTGATGTGGTGAGTCTGGGTTGGGACTGGAGATTCTGCATTTCTAACAAGTTCCTAGGCAATGCTGATGATCCAAGGGCTGCATTTTGAAGAGACGGTTGTAAAGAGTGCACCCATAACTCAGCTCACACTTTCTCCTCTTAACCTAGAAACACAAACAGCACCCAATGAGATCGTCTCATTATAGAGAGAGGGGAGATGTGGGCAAGGATGAGAAAACCACCTGTCTGGTATTGCTTGGCATGGAGACATATTTGTATGACTAATTGAGAAAGCTCTTTCTGTAGTTCCTTGACTACAGTATGGCTATAAACCTCAATACTCTATATGATGGCAATTTAGCCTGAAACTGTTCAGGATATTAATAATTATTTTTATTTTATTTATATATTTAATTTATTATTTTTTGTTGTTGTTGCGTCAAACCCGGGTCGCCTGCGTGGCAGGTGAACGTTCTACCATGGAACCATGCATTCACCTTTCATCATGATTTTTAAAACCACGTTTTATAACAAGGTTTAGATTTGTTTCACTCTTTTCTCATAAAATTTATTTTTCTTTCTTCCATATCATGAAAATACTGAACAACTTTCCACATAGAAACTTCATATATGGAAATCTGATACTGTAAATACCATAAACCAAGTACATTTTTATACTTTGTACCAAAAGCTGACGTTTCAATCTTTTGGGCCAAGCCCCCATAGCTTTACTTCATGTAGTACATAATTGATTCATGATCATTTATTAATTAAGCAAGACTTATTTAGTCAGCTGAGTGCCTCATTCATTTACCATGCTTTTGAATTTTTTCCTGACCTGTTCAGATTTTACGGTTGTAATAAAAAACCCCAAATCAAAATGATTTAAACAAGATAGCAGTTTACTTCTTTCTCATATTCAGTTAGTCCATCTGACATTCCACGATGTCCATAACCTCATCACTTCCTGCCTGGTTGCTTCGCCAATGCATGACTTGCTGTTTTAAGCTCATTATCTTATCCACAATGGCTGTTAGAGTTCCAGCCATATGACCACATCCCAGCCAGTGGGAAGAGAGAACAGGAGACAGAAATGCATGTTCCTCCCACCTCTCCCAGTACTTGAATAACCCGTTCTGGGAGTTAGCATCCCATCAGTCCCTGTCATGGTCAGGTTCATGTGTCAACTTGGCCAAGTGGTGATACCTGTTTGTCTGGTTGCGCAAGTGCTGGCCTGCCTTTTGCTATGAGGACACTTCATAGAATTAAATCATGATCACGTCAGTTGCATCCACACCTGATTCCGTTTGTAATCAGCCAAGGGGAGTGTCTTCTGCAATGAGCGATGCTCAATCTAATCACTGGAAGCCTTTTAAGGAGGATTCAGAAGAGACAGGCTCTCTTCCTGCTTCGGCCGGCGAGCGTCTCCTGTGGAGTTCATCCAGACCCTTCATCAGAGTCGTCAGCGTCACAGCCTGCCCTGCAGATTTTTGACTGTATTCCCACGGTCATGTGAGACATTTTTATAAATTTTATATTTGTGAGTGTTCCCTGTTGATTCTGTTCCTCTAGAGAACCCTAACTAATACAGTCCCATATAATCACATGGCCATGCCTAGCTGCAAAGAAGGCTGGGAAAAGTAGTATGACTCCAGGTAGCCTTGTGAACAGCTACAAGATTAAGGATTAACTTTACCATGGAAGAGGGATCAGTGAACTATGATCTGCTGGCCAACTCTGGTCCACTGCCTGTTTTTATAACACAGTTCTTTTGAAGATAGCCACACTCATTCATTTATGCATTATCTATGACTTCCTTCATGTGACAATGGCACAGTTGAGTAGCTGTAAAAAAGATTAGAGGACCTACAAAGTCTAAACTATTTCTGTCTAGCCAAACAGAAAATGCTTGCTAATCTCTGCTACGGAAGAAAAGGAAGGCGGCCGATAGCCTCTGTCACATTTATTTGGCTACTTTCCTCTCTTCTCTCTCTGCTTTAGCCAAGTTCAGCTCATAAAATCCAGCAGCCTTTGTGAATTGTTAAGTAATAGGGTCTGAGCAAGAGTTATTCTTACCCTAGTACATGTGTTAGGGAGAATATTTGATTAAGTTATAAGATGTTCCCACATTTTACTGTCTTTTCCTTTATGTTATTGAGATGATAGTCATCATTGTTCACACGTGGGTCTGGTATCAATCAGGCTTAATTGAGGTGAACAGAATCTACTCTAGCTAGTCGAAGCAGGAAGGGATCTGTTACGTTAAATGATATTCACAATCATCAGGAGCTTAAGAGCAGTGGACATAGGCAGGTGGGAGGTGTTACATGAGTGAATTCTAGACTGCTCTTTTCATAAATGTTTCCCTAAGTACATGCAGAGCAGGAAGCCCAAACGAGCTCTAATCTCTGCCTGACCAGAGAGCCCCAAGGAGCAGGTAGCTCCAGAACCACCACCAGTTCACTGTTAGGATCAGCCATCTTTAAGAAGCACCCACCCACCCAACTGGCTCTAGAGCTATGATCCACACTTGTAGCATCGATGGCCTTCCCACCTCTGACCCCTCGAATGTGTGCAGGGATGCTGAGGCTACGCCAGGTGCCCCTCTCTTGCCTCCCTGCCAAATACCCAACTCCTGAAATTAAAATTACTACAGGCACAAATTTGATGACCTAGAAACAGTATCTGGTTAGCACACAGAAATAACATTGTGTTAACCAAGCAGAGAACTGTTTCATTTAATAAGCAATTTCACAGTACAGTGTAACTAACTGAGCAGCCCATGGAAAGCAATCCCACCAATGGGGTCACAAGATTCGGAAGGCCTCTGAGGAAAGATGGACAGAATCTTGGGGAGAAACTGTGGCCGCAGACCTTTGGCACATCTGACCCAGGCAGTTGATTCCTCTGACAGTCCCCTGTGATCATCTTAGGATTCAGAAGTAAAGCAGTTGCTCTCCCTGAGACATTGGGGGTTGGAATCAGTTTCTATCTGTTCCTTGGGCTCCAAACTCATTCTCAAGTGCCTAGAAGATCAGGAGTAAAGTGTGAAAGGACTGAAGGTGGAGCTCTCTGCTTTTGCAAAGGCAGTTTCTGTCCATTCAGTCCTCAAACTCCCCTCTTCAGGGAGATGTCCCCTGGCCATCTGTTCTAATCTGCAAGCTGCCGGAATGTGATACAACAGAAATGGAATGGCTTTTAAAAAGGGGAATATTAAGTTGCAAGTTTACATGTTCTAAGGCTGTGAAAATGTCCAAATTAAGGCATCCAGGGAAAGATACCATCGTTCACGAAGGCCAATGACATTCATGTTTTCTCTCTCAACTGGAAAGGCACGTGGCAAACATGCTGACATCTGCTAGCTTTCTCTCCAGGCTTCCTGCTTCATGAGGCTTCCCCTTGGGCATTTTCCTTCTTCATCTCCAAAGGTTGCTGGGCTGTGTGGCCTCTAAAGCTTTTTCCAAAATGGTTCCCACTTAAAGGGCTCCAGGAAGCAATCCTACCTTGAATGGGTGGAGGCACATCTCCACAGAAACCATCTCATCAAAAGTTACCACTCACAATTGGGTGGGTCGCATCTCCATGGGAACGATCAAAAAGCTCCCACCCAGCAATATTGGATGAAGATTAAAGGACATGGCTTTTCTGGGGTCCTCAATAGACTCAAACAGGCATACCACGTTACTGAAAAACCCATGCCCTGCCCCCGCCATCAATTTCCAGCTCTTGCTTTACCTTTTCTCTTCATATTGCTTATTGCTGATTGAAATTATATAGTTTATCATACTATTTCTTCACCAGCACTTAGATTCCACATGGGAAGAGATTTGGTTCAACACCACATATTTCCAGCAACTAGAAACTTTCCTGCTACACAGTAGGCACTCAATATTTTTAATAAATAAGTGAATGCATGTAGTAAGAATGTGCAGGTCTCAGTGGGTTAACTACAATTAATTTGCACTAGCTTCGAAGACTTCAATTTTATTTTCATCAATCATAATATAATTGTGTGGGAAGAGGTGAATTTTCATATCAGTGAATGGCACTTGCCAAGTATGATGGTGATCCCCAATGATTGAGGTTTTTTTGTGATAACAGATTGTTTGTATAATGCAGAGAAGAGAATATAGACTTTTATATATTTATATATGTATTTTATATATGTTTACTGACTAGTCAGTAAGTGCCTAAAGTACAGGCAAACTTTTCTAATTGTATTGACTGGGGTGCAGCCTGAGATGCTGTAACTTCCAGAATTCATGGGTTCAGACAGAATAGACGTGCCCTTCTCCCCCAGCATTCAATCCAAGGGAGGTGGGTGGGCAGGTTGGACGGGGGACAGATCTCGCAGGGATCTGGGTTCCTTCTGTATCTTTGCTTTCATCATGTTCTTATCTGTGTGGTTGGAACTGTCCATAAATCAGGCCAATTGGACAGGGTAACGTGGGAAGTAGAGAGCAAGCAATTTTCTTTTAAGCATGTGAGGTGGAAATTGCACAAGCCTCTGTGCTCACTTGGTGTGAGCACAAACTAAGTTCTGGCACAAACCTCATTCCATGGCCCACTAGCTCAAGGCAGCTGTGGAAGGACGGATGGAGGGATTCCTTAGCCATTGCGGACTGGGTGATATGGTGGGTATAAAGTAAGCCTTATTAAATGTTTAGAAATATATGTCTGCCAAAAAGCAAAACACGGGAGATATCAATATTAGCAACTTTTTATTCTTGAAAAGCATGTTCAAGTGAAAAATATCACACTCAATGCATGGAAGATACTCCAGAAAATCAAACTTGGTGATTTTACTGAGCATTGAAGAGCAATCAATAATGCAGTCCTGGCAGTTTCAGAAAGACTTTATATTATCCAAATACAACTTGTGCCTGTCTTTGTAGGGAGCTCATTTGAAACAGTTTCAGCAAAATGTTGCATTTGAAGAAATAACACTGTAGCAATCAAAAGTAACTTAAAAGAAATTTTAATATTTCATCAGCATTTCTCAAGAAACGTTAAAGGGGGATCTGTATAATAACCCACAACAATACTTCCCAAAATATCATTTCTCCTCCCTTCCTCTTTCATACTCCATTTTTACTCCAGAGTCTTCCCAAACTCCCCAAATTCTCCTGACATCTGCCTGATATATGGTTTCCCGTCTTCCTCCCGCCCACTTTAAGTTCTTTCTTATTAAGATCAATTTAGAATTCTGCTTCTTTTCATAGTCTCACCTCTGCTTTCCTTAGCACCTGGATTCTCCACAAGTGACTGCACCAGAAAGCAGTGCTTCGTCCAGTTCTGGCCTGGGGGCTCCACCTGCCTCCCGGTTTTGCATTAGGAAATGCGAAGAGCTAGGCTGACAGAGGGAGAAGGCCTCGGAAAGTGGAGGAAGTGTAGAAGCTGCCACAGACTGGAATGGGGGAAGGCTGTGAATACTTACACAGTAAAGCGTCTTGTTTCCATCACACATATATCATTAAGAGCTCAGTGGGGATAAGGCGGGCTGCTGTAACTCCAAAACAGATGGAAAACCCTCTCAGCTTAAAAATATCCTCAAAGCTGGATTTATACAGATGTTCCACCTGAAGGCAGAGCTGGACAAATTAATGCTCACAGTGGGCCATGAAACTCCAATCTATAAAGTGAACCGGGAGGGGAAGGAAACGAGAATTTATTGAGCACTTACTAAAGTATTGTGCTAAGCTCTTTAAACAGCATCATGTCATTTAAAACCCCCAGCAAGCCTTCAGATAGCTGTTCTCCACTCAGAGATTTACATATTCTCAGTAGTACATAACAATAAGGTTTTAAAATGTGTGCCCTTTCCTGTCATTGTTATATAAATATTGCATATAATAATAAAATAATATTAAAGTAGTTAATATGTGCATATTCTGGACCACAGGGTTATCATCAAATACATATAACCGATGAGCCCTGTAGCAACCCAGGGTTCTGCTTTAATAGAGATAGACTAATGAGAAAGGAAGGTATTCATTCATAAGGAAATGGCACATGCATTTCACTAGAGGCCAGGTGACCTGTTGGTATATGAAATGAATGACAGCTTTGCAGAAGTTCAAATTCAGAATAGGACTGAGTCAGAAACCTGGCATATGGCATAAAGCCCTGTGCTAAAGAACATCCATCATATAGCATCATATATTCTTGTTTTAAGCTGTGAATTGGTGTAAGCAAGACAATGTCATTCAGGTCAATTAAAGCTGTTTCTTTGAGTTGCATTGGTTTTTTAAAACATTTTTTTTATTCTGAAATATAACATATATACAAAAAAGCAATAAATTTCAAAGTACATAGTAACAAGGAGTTATAGAACAGATTTCAGAGTTTGGTATGGGTTACAGTTTCATAATTTTAGTTTTTCCCTCTAGCTGATTCAAGACTCTGGAGACTGAAAGAAATATCAGTACAATGGTACAGCAGTCATACCCATTTGTTAAATCCTATCTTCTCTGTTACAACTTCTCCTTGTCCTTTGATATTTCTCCCACTGTTTTGGGGTATTTCGGCTATGCCTATTCTAACTTTTTCATGTTGGAAAGGGGTGTCAGTTATATGGGATGGGGGGGTGGAACTGGTTGACATTCTGGAGAGGCTGGTCCCTCTGGGTTGCACGACTTATCTGGCCAAGAAACCCATCTGGAGGTTGTAGGTATCTGGGAAGTAATATTAGTATGTAAAATTATTGTAGAATCTCAGATAAAGCCCTAGGCATTCTTTAGAGTTGGCAGGAATGGCTTTGATTGGGGTTTGGCAAACCCTGGTAATAAGCAATATCTAGCTGAAGCTAGCATTAATAGTAATCTCCAGAGTAGCCTCTCATTATAAATCTTGACAAACAAACATACAAACAGAGTAGCCTCTCAACTCTGTTTGAACTCCCTTAGCCACTGAAATCTTATTTTATTACATTTATTTTTCCCTTTTTGGTCAGGAAGGCATTGTTGATCCCACAGTGCCAGGCCCAGACTCATCCTTGGGAGTCATCTCCCATGTTGTTAGGGAGACTTTCACCCCTGGATGTCATGTCCCATGTAGTGGGGAGGGTAATGATTTTCCTTGCAGAATTGGGCTTAGAGATAGAGAGGCCACAACCTAGCAACAAAAGAGGTCCTCTGGAAATAACTCTTAGGCGTAACTAAAGGTAGACTTAGAGTCTCTGCTACAGAAGTAAGCTTCACAAGAGCAAGCCTCAAGGTCAAGGGGTTGGCCTATTGACTTGGTAGTCCCTAATGTTTGACAAAGTATCAGGGATTTCCCTGGTAGTAAAGCTTAATAGGTCCATATTTCTCCCCTGTCTCTCAAGGGATTTTGCCAATAGTTTTTAATTATCTGCTCAGTATACTCTGGGTATTAAAATAAGCTATACAGAATTACAAGCCCCATTACCATTCTGGGCTCCATGTGTCTGGGTTGTTTAAATGAGCTAATCAGACAGGTTGAGTTAGATGATGTGCTACAGAAAATTTAAGTTTTGGACAAAATAAACCCCTCTTCCTTTGGTCTCATACAATAGGTGAAGTTCTAAAATACAGACAATGTCCTCCTTACCCCTGCATTCTGATTTACCTTAGTTTCAACTTGATCATCTTTGTTCCTACCTCTAATTGAAGCCTGATCTCTTTTTTGGTTTCTTTAACGGTTGTTGTATGGAGCAATGCTGACTTTCAGAGCTGTGGAACTCCAACTCTGGGTCTTAGGTGTCACACAGGTAGCCAAAGTTCCAGAGAGACACTAGGTTATACATATATGGCACAGCCTCTCAAAACTAGAAATAACATTTACAGCTCTGGACTAAATGTCACTGCTAGATGAGCTTACAATCTGGGTCCAAATTTTCTTATAAATATTTTCTAAGGGAGACCAGACAGTATTTTCCTTTGGTTTCTGGCTTATTTTGCAGCACCTAATGTCCCCAAGTTTCATTCACTTTGTTGCCTGCCTCATGACTTCGTTCCTTTCTGTAGCCGAAAAATATTCCATCATATATATACCACACAGTTCACCTTTCTGCTTCTTCAGAGTATCCTTCAGCTACCTCCACCCACTGAGCATCATGTATTATGTCCAAAGTCAGCAATCCGTATCTCCCATTATCCTCACTTAATTATACAATCATCAATGCTCTCGATTTTAGACAATTTTTTTGCTCTAAAGAGAAAAATAACCGATAAACATAACCTCACTAAATAGAAAATCCAAATCTCCCCTAAACTCTTGTCATTCCCCCCCAATTATTTACCCCTGGTGTTGCTGTAGTGCTGCTGATATCTTCCTGTTACACAGCCCATAACCATAGTAATTCCCCCCATACCTCTCTATGATTGACAATTTGTACAAGATTCATACCTTTGAAACAGTTCAGAGTTGCATTATTTTTATTAAAATATTTTTACAAATTGACAGATTTGTTTTGATTTGTATGAGCATGGTAAATTTGATTATTATTCCCAATTTTTCACTCCTTCTGTTTTATGGAATTATACAGCCACGTTTGTCCGATGACTGAGCAATCCCTTCCCCTAGGATAGGCAGAATGCTATACGGACTGGAAAGAAGATTCCCTGTATTATGCAGCAGTGAAGCATTTGCTCCAACTGTTGTTTTTGAGATCATGGAAGGCAAAAAAAAAATAATTAAAAAAATCTACTGCATGGAATTGTGGTATCGGGGTAAGAGGTTTGGGAGCAAAATGTGATAATGGGAACAGGCTACAATTTGCTGTATTTGAAAAAGTGCAAGAAAGAGATCAATTCAGGAAAGAATTGGCCAATTTGTAAGCAAAACAGAGGGGTATGTACAGAGATCAGAAGTTCTAGAAGTTGTAGGGTTGCTAAACAAAACTGTTTCTCATCTCCAACCTGTAAAAGATAACACTGAAAAAGTCCTTGTGTTTGAAAGAGCTACTACAATAGCCTTAGAAAAAAAATCAAAATTCAGGGTACAACCTCTTTAAGACCAAGCCTCAGGGCAATGCCCAATTTAGTGGTGTGGCCCTCCCACCTTTCATTAAGATCCCTGAAAGCAGTAAAGTGGTGCACCGTAAGAACTGGGCAAGGTGACTTGTAGAAAAGTGACTGAGTCGCCAGATACACCGAAAGCACCTATAACGAACTCTAAAGAGCGCGGCATGACTTACAAAGAATAGCAGTTGTGGCTTTTGGCACAGGGACTGCCTGTCCTTGCAGAAGTACTGCTATGCTAGATGAAAAGTCCAGATTTTTTCCACCTTTGAGATGGAAAAAAGACTTCTGGTCTACCAACTTTTACAGGTAGATTGCTGCAGGAGTGTCGCTTAGCTACCAAGCAAGACAAATCCTCCCATAGACTCATCTGATGCGGCCAAGAAGGATGGTGGAAAGGACAGGTCAAGCCTGAAGGCCGATCTGGGGTGGAGGAGAACAGTGGGCTAGGGGTGAGTCCCGGGAAGCCAGGGCCGAACCAAGGAACACTCCCATCCGGGGAGGGACAGGCCACAGTACTCTCTGGGAGTACTCTCCAGTAACCACCACATGCCTCTCAGTCTTGATGCTTTTGAATGCGAGTGTTGACCCCAATTCCCTTTTTGTTTTGTCATTATATGTTTGGCGCATAGGGTGACAGATACCCTGTCTTTTTCTTTTTTCTTTTTTTGCATGGGCAGGTGCAGGGAATTGAACCCGGGTCTCTGGCATGGCAGGCGAGAATTCTGCCACTGAGCCACCATCACACTGCCCTTTGATTTTTATTTATTTATTTGATACCCTGTCTTTTTAGTTTATAAGTTTCCAGATTGAGAAGAGCTACATCTAGCCCCAGTGGAGAGAGCCCGAGCTTGAGCTTGGAGCCTGATGCCATGATGGGCTGTGGGGTCTGAGGGAGACAGGGGGTGGCACTATGCTCCTGCCCATGGCATATGCATTCCCTGTGTCCTTTCCATGGGGCTTCATGGTCTCTTCTGGTGGGAGAAGCAGTGTGTCCTCATCCTGCCCCATTGATGCTGGGTTTGGCTGGAGTGTCAGCAAACAGGCCACAGGGAGAAGCCTTATGTGGGGATGTGTGATTCGGCTTGATCTCTGCAGTCCCGTGATAGGACATGACAATCCCTGCCCCACACAGCCTCTCACCCCAGAATGAAGACCCGGGAGCAGAATCAACCTGTAGCTAGTGCCACACCCAAGCCAGCCCAGGTGAGATCAGCCAGAGCCCTCCGGATAAAGGAAAAGGACTATTTGTTGTTGCATGCTGCTGAGCTTTTGGGTGTTGTCAGCTCTGCAGTGCTTTTTTTTTTTTTTTTTGGCAGCAGCTGATTCATGCGATTGGTATTAAAAAGTATAAGCATATGGGAGTCATACATAGTTTTATGTTTATATGTACTTTGGTAACATGATGTTAAAAAAGATTTTGAGTAAGCACCAGTGTTCTCCTTTTTTCTTATTTTAAAGGCTTCCATGCATCAATCAAGTTTAAGAAATCCTGCTTCAGACAGGATTAACCCCATTTTATGGATGAGGAAACTGAGGCACAGAGCGATTGGCAGCTTCTTTCATGCTACAGAGTCTAATAGACCTTCCTGACTTTAACCTAGAGGTATTTCTACAATAGGCCTTGCTACCTCTTTGTATTAATTTTAAATACATTCTCTTTGGCCTAGGTGACTATTAAATTAAAATTCAGTATGAGAGCATACTGAGATCAAAGGAAAGAGGGGAAAATCTTGTTTTAAAGAAAGAAAGGAAGAAAGTAAACCTGCCAGTTTTAGCTGATGAGTCCTGGCTGGATAAGCACAAGCACAACTGTGAGTGTCCAGACCCCGTAGGATATTTTCACCAGCAAAGGGCTGACATGCAGAACTCACGCCTCTACTTTTAGTGGGCAAGAGCTGTTTCCAGAATCCTTCAGGAACTTGCAACCATCGTCCAGGAAGAATAATACCAGCATCAAAGTCCCCAGCCTGGAGAGGAGCAGTGCGAGAGGAGCCTGCAGAGCTTGACCTGGAATGAAAGGGCTTCGGGAAATAAACGAGCAGATTACAATACAAGTAGATTCTTTGAATGTTTAAGTTTTCCTCTATTGGAGCATAATTTGAGTAGTTTCAGATGTTAATCACATCATGGAGGGGGGAAAACCCTCTGGAGTATTATTTTTTTCATGTGGCTTAGTGTTAACAGGCCCTTTAAAACTTGGAAGAAACTTGTAAGGCCCCTGGGATAGTTTTCACCAACTGTCCATAAGACATGACCTCAGGAACCCTCTCGTCCGCCAGGGCACGGTGAGGTGTGTCGCTTCCTTAAACTGTCATCTCTTTTTGGTCGAGAGACCTTAAAAGCACACAGACCCTTCAGCAGCCCCAGCTCTGCCCGGCCTGCCCTCATGGAGTGATGAGGAGTGGACTCATTGCATTCAGAGAAGCAAGTTCCACAAGGAGAAAGTGTTTCACGAGCATCATTTCCCTGAAGAATGTTTTGGGAGAACTAAAGTGGTGAAAAGAAAAATAAAAAAAAATTAAAAAGAGAGAGAAAACTAAGTAAAGGAGAAGGTTAAGTTCCTTCTTTCCATCTTCTATAGCCATTTTCTTTGTTTTAGAAAACTTCCTCATTAGTTTTGAAGTATCTCAAAGGATGCTCATTTCTTAATTTTTGTATTATTTTCCTGATAGAAGGGCTTGCCTCTTTTATATGCCACACCAGAACCTGATAAGTCTGAATGTCAGTTTCCAAATGGGAAAACCAAAAGACTGAAAAAAACCTTGGAGTTTAGGCTTGAGGTGGGGTGTGTGTGTGTGAAATCTTCAACACAATCAAAGTAATGCACATGACCATCACCTCCAAGAGCTTCCTCTTCCCCCTTTATAATTCTCCAACCTCTTCCTGCCTTCCCACTCCCTCACTTTGAGGCTTACTTTCCACGACTAAGCCATCTGGATGGCTAAATCAGATGACCTCCAAATTTCAACTCAAAAATATCCTTGTCTAAAAAGATACTGATATTCCAACATCATATATATATTAAATCATTTATGGAAAATATTCTTCAATGTGGAAAGCACAATAGCTAATAGAATTTCTTATTAGCTTAGCTATGCCAGATTTAAACATTCTACCACAGAGTTCTATTTTTCTATGTCCTCTGTAGAGATATTTAGTGACAGTAACTTCCTTTGTTTCTGTAATTAATCCCATCCAAAAAGATAGCAGTTTTTAACATTTATAGAGAAACTCATCTTCAGGATTAGAAAATTGAAAATAATGTAGTAATTTCACTAAATATAATATAGTTGATTTAAAGTATTTTTGCAAATTAAAAAACCTATATCTGGTTTTTATCTTCAGATCAAGAGCCAGGCCAAATTTAGAATCTAAAAATCTAAAAATCACTTTTATTTGGATTTTTAGATAAGCAACACCTACTTAAATGAACATGTAGCTGAAATCTGGAAAACCAAACATCCATTTTATTAGTTAAAGTCAGGTAAACACAAAGTGTGAAATTTGTGAGAATAGCATCTCAAAGTTAATTTTCAAATCATTAAGAGATTTAAAAATACAGTTAGTTGTACCTAATTAATATATTTTTTAGTAGTTGACTCAGACACATATTCCCTGAAAATTTTGGTGACATCAAACGGATTTGAACAATCACAGGTTAAATAGCTGGTTTGAAATGTCTTTATGATTACACAATCTTTAAGTTTCTTTGAATGCATTGTTAACTATCCATGCTTCAGAGGTTTCAACAGTCGTATTTTAGGTATAATAAGGATAGGAGAAAGTAGAGGCCAATTCCTACCTCCATATTCTCCAGCATTTAACAGATTGAAAGCTGATGACGTCACAACATACGGCCTGCCATTTCTGTTTAAAAGTTTCTGTCTCTCCACCATTTTATTTCACCAGTCATTGTCTTTCTTTAATTCCTGTGTTCCATTGCAGTGCTTGATGCTATTGAGTTGGTTTTCCCAACCCTGTAACGATGGCTCCAGTTTTCATCCCGCCCTGTGCTCACACCTTTGCCCACCACTATAAGTGGGTGGAGAGACTGCCTCCCTCATTGACGCTGGCTTCAGCCATGTGACTTGCTTTGCCCAATCGGCTGTCAGCTGACCAGACACAAGCAGAGGCTTGAAAAAGGGCTTGCACGTTGTGGCTTGCTGCCTGGCACCTCTGTCACTGCGATGGGGACATGCTCAGGCCAGCCTGCCGGAGTATGTGCAACACTTGGGGCACAGTCAAGGCGTCTCAGTCATGTGCAGTCACCTCGATCAGACAATGGCCAGTAAGCACTTAATGCTCTCTGGTGCTGTTTGTTACGCAGCATGGTTGTGGCAATTTCTAAGCAATTCCTCTTCACCCACATAAAAACTTTTTTTTAACCAATCAGGATATGAAAGCATAGTGGAAACCAACGGCGTCATTGTCGGGAAGCTCCCGCACTGCTGATACCAAATGAGAACATGTCTCATACCCACACTGTTTGAAGAGATGGACCTACTAATACTATCAGACTTGGAAGAATAAGGCCAGAGACAGAGTCTGATGCTTTTCGGACTCAAAAAATAATTCAGAAAGGTTCCTTATAGAAAAGTAGACTCTCATTATTAGGTTGAAGTGCAGTTTTCCAATTAGACATCTAGTCCTTAGGCAATGGTTC
The DNA here is from genome assembly GCF_023851605.1 of Tamandua tetradactyla. Taxonomy (NCBI): domain Eukaryota; kingdom Metazoa; phylum Chordata; class Mammalia; order Pilosa; family Myrmecophagidae; genus Tamandua; species Tamandua tetradactyla. The sequence continues at coordinate 223,058,033 of NC_135327.1, read as the reverse complement.
TCAGCCCTGGCTGCATATTAGAAGCACTGCTGGAGTGTTTCCAAAACTACCTTTGCCAAGAACCCACCCCATCGCCCCAACCTCTGGGGGTGAGACCCAAGCTTGCACGTTGTCAGCAGCTTCCATGTTGTTCTGATGCACAGCCTGGGCTGACACGCTGCTCTACGAGGAATGACCCCGCCATGTGGGGGAGGGAGCCAAACGCTTACATCTGACCTCTCAAAGAGGGCTTCTTACAAAAACTTTCTTTTTGTCGCTTCTACGGTTCACTTCTGTGGTAACAAGGCACAGAACAGAATGGTTTATGGAAGACTTAAATGCCTCAACTTGAGGGCCCTTTCCTCCAATGTGGCAGGAATATATTCAAGGTAAATGTCTTGTGAACGCTCCCTGTTTTCGTAGTCTTCCGGCAATTTCTACCTGGCCTCTGCAGTGCAGCGTGTGGTTGGACAACCTCTTAACCTCCCAAGGCTTTTTAGTAATAACTGCTTTTCAAGGCATCGCACACTCTGCTTCCCCCAGTAATGACCTAACCAGGGCTGCAACAAGGAAAAGTATAGTGACTTTAGAAATCATGGGCTGAAACAAAGATTTACGGGTTTGGAAATGGCGATGGTAATTGCTACCTCTGCAACAGATCAAGCCTCTGTTTGAACATTTTGAATGGAAGTGGTACTTGGTGTATATGAATTCTAACTCCAAATTTAGATAGGCCTGCATTCAAAATCTACCTTTATCAAAATCTGGTTCACTAATTTTAATTTCTTTTTTTCAATGGGGGTAATGACAGTCTCTTGCTCTTGAGGTTTTTGGGTGGATTACATAAGAATGCAGAAAAGTACCCAGCACAGTTCTTTGGCGAAAGCTCTGCTACACATTAGTACTTAATAAATGTCATGGCCACCATTATTTTAAATACTATTATATTATGAGGCAGTTAACTCTATTCTTATGATTGGGCAGCTCTTCATTATATTCAGCCCATTATCTATTTTCTCAGGAATTCCAGTGACACTAATTTTATGGAGTATGACAGAAGAAATTAAATCTCTCTTCCAAATGGAAAGCCTTCGCCTATTTGGAGCGACATACCATGTTCTCTATTTTGGACATTTCCCCCCTGTCCAGCATTTTTTCCCTATCCTTTTGGCATCCTACCTCTACTCCAAGGCATGAGGCTCAAGAAAAGGTAAGCCAAGCTATGGAGTCTGTCTCCTGGGACTTTGAATCCTGAACACAATGACCAAGGACAGACATGGCCAGGGCTGACCGGCCACAACAGGGCAAGGGCCCCAGGGCTGCCCCTGCCCTGCTTTCTGTCCTTTCTGAGACCTGTTCTTCTGCTTTTTTTTTTTTCTATGAGCACTCCCCTATTATGGTGATAAATTCCTTTTTCTCTCCCCTTTAAGCTAGGCAGAATCAATTTCTGTTGTTTGTAATCAAACACACACACACACACACACACACACACACACACACACACACACACACAAACTCTCTGATACTTCCATCTGTTCCCAGAATGTGGCCATGGACCAGTGTTGGAAGCCAGCATCACCCCTTGGGCATCTCTGCTATGAGAACCTGTGAGTTCCCAACTTGAGCTGAACCTAAAGAAAACTATTTACGTATACATGCATGGCTAACAAATGCTTTGCTTTACAACTGGATTGCATTAATTTTATGCTTAATATGAATGTGTTCAAGGAATATGTGTTATGAAAATATTAGGAAAAGGGACTCAGTGGTTTTTTTCTACTTCTCCCTGTAAGACCAATAGGCACATACTTATTTTTTGTTGACCAAAGTATCGTGAACCGTGATGAACAGCAGAACAAAGCTGACTTAGAATAAGTCCTGGGGGAGCACAAGTTCTGTGTATGACAGGTGTTGCCGGGGAATAAAAGGTTACTATGAGAGTTGGGCCCATGATGCTTGAGTCACAGGAAACTGTTGGGGACTTGGGCAGAGACTGCTAACTATCCTCAAAAGTGAACCTCCCTTCCTATTACAGCTTTAGATTATTTTAACTGGGCACATGGCTCCCTTGGATAAAGGCAACATCTCCCAGCCTCCCTTGCAGCTAGGTGGGGCCATATGTCTGCATTCTATTTGATGGGACGTGTGCACAGGTGACACGTGCACCCTGCAGGGCAACTTCTAAATTTTATTAGATCCCCTTATCTTTTCCTCCTTGACATTGGCTAATCATGGACCTGGTCAGCTGGTTAGGAATATGCAGACAGGGGCAAAGCTGCTAATGGCCCTGTGCCAAGACCAAAGGGCCACCCAGTGAGCTTGTGGGACAGAGTCTTTTTGCTAGCTGAGATGGTTGCGTGAAGGAGAACGCTGAGTTTCTCTCTTATCTCAGATGTCCTGTTTGGTTTGACCTGCAGCTGTATCTATGTCCCAACTGATACGGTGGCCAATAATATGCTTCCTATTCTTGATTAAATGTTGGACTAATGTGAAAATGGGAATATAGACAAAATATAAGCAGTGGTCACAAATTTCTTTCAGTGTATTAGGTGAACAAATGAGCAACAGGGACCATATTAAACTTTTTCACACAGTTAAAGTGAGAGGAAAGGTCTCAACTTCAATGAGCAATGGTATACTGCATGTTTTAATGTCATCTAAAAATTAAAAAGCCAGTAAGGATTATTTCCATGATTTCATGTGGCTTGCTAAAGTGGCTACCAGCAATATATTTGATTTTATGAATTGCCTGGTTCTTTCACCTCAAAGCCAAAAATCACTGAATTTTTAAAGTTGAATATAAGAGATGAGGATTTCTTAAGAAAGTCAAACTGTGGTGCAAACAGCCCAACTGCTGTGTATGATTTTTTCAAACACCAAATACTCAATTTTTTTCTTCTTTAGAGACAAAATAATGACATCATTTTGGGCACATTATAAAACCACATACATATGCTGTAACAGAAGTTAGGGAATGCTTTCCAGAGCCAAATGCAGCCAAAGAATGGAAACCATTTACCCTTAATTCCCAACTTGAAGCATACAACATTCCAGCTTTTGAGTGTGTTATGTTCCTTGATTTAGTATTAGATTGAATGTTGAAAATGGTCTTCAGTTAGACATTTTGACATAATTTCAATCTAAATATCCAGAGCTATTTGTCAGAACCTAAAGACATTTTCTTCCAGTTTTGCTGACCTAAAAATTGTGTGTTAGAATTTTCTTATTTAGCACTTTTTGGCTAAGATCAAGTAAGTGTAGAATTTTCTTATCTAATAAAATAAAGGAAAAAAATCACACCATTTGAATATCGAACTTGATCTAACACTTTCTCTGTTCTTTTTTTAAAAACTATATTGCAAATGTTAAAATACCTCTACTAATCATATATGGTTTTTTCCTTTAAAAATTCTCATGAATTAAAGAAAAATGCTCTAAAATGAATGGTCCATGTGGACATCAAATAACCCATAAGAGGATCTTGCACTCTAAAAGTTAGAGAAAACTACTTTAAGTCAACTTTTCTCCAGGGCTTGCATTCTCAGGTTCCTTGGGGTTGGAGTTCCTAATTGGGGTCCATGAGTGAATTTATGGGTCCACAAATGCACTGAAACTATAGTCAAAATTTTTTTCCTGATAAAGGATCTATAGCTTTCATCAGATGTCTATAAGGGTCTATGACCCCCAAAAGGTGAAGAACCTTTCAGGTATTAAATAATAGAAACTACATAAGAGCTTAGTCTAACTTGGGTCCACAGCATTAGAAGAGTAAGGCAGCTTAAGCTTATTGGAATGACAAAAGCAGAACATCTGTTGCAAAAGTCCATGATTTTCAAAACCTTGTTATTTTTCCTCAAATCTACCAAGTCTTCTTGCTTGCTTTCTGTGATGCTGAAGCCAGAGCTAAAGGAGAGTGCAATTCAAGATTGGAAGAAGAGTTTGATGTTTGCTGCATCAGTTTCAAAGTACAGCTGTAAATACTGTAATAGAGAGATGGGGCAATATAATCTTTTCAAGCTTGAAGAAACCGTGATGCACAGCCAAATATTTTGATCTGTTTGCTTGTTTAAGAAACCTATTTCAAGATTTGATTACCACTACCTCAACTTTTTCATCACTAGGTTCTTTCAATTCCATATCATGTGTTTCAAATTTTGTCTGCATAACTTATTTTTGTTCTACTTTTCTGTCAAAAACAATGTGGAAATCCCAGGTTATATAATTGAGGTCTTGGAGCGGCAATGTGCATCTAGCCAACCAAAATAAAACGAAAGCAGCTATCATGAAACACACTTAAGGAAGTCTATTCTTTGTTCGGCTAAGAGTGCCAAAATTTGTGATCTTAGAATGAAGTCAAAGAAAGCGAAATGGGTTTTCCTTAATTCAACCATGTGCAGAATTGCTCTTCATAATAACAGATGATCTGTAAAAAATATCTGTGCATTTTTAAGTAGCCAGGAGAAGAAATTGGTTTTAAATAAAATAACAACGCATTATTTTTATAATATACCTGGAAGTTGAAATCATTTGTCTTCCTTAATCAAGTTCATTATCATCTGTATTAGACAAGCCAAGCAAAAAGCTCTCTGCAAACCCATACTATATATGAGGTAGAACTGAGATGTTAATTTCTTCCTTCCTGCTTCCTTGCATCTGGTTGACCAACCAATTCATTTGAATTTAGCTAGAACTGAAATTTTGCATGGCTTTGCGCTAATAGCTCTCCTTTATATGGGTTTTTTAAATGCACAACTGAGGATATACTAGTAAGAAGGGGACGCCAATGTGCAAATGTTAAGCTAACAATAAGAGTCTGCAACATTGGACTGGTTTGGCAATGTCCCAGGTTTGGTTGGCAATACCTGCGACCTCTTTTGTGGAGTGGTTGGAGATGGGTAAAAGAGAGTCTTTTGAAAGCCACTGATTAGAATAAGAAAAATATTCCTTTGTGGGGTGGCAGAGCAAAAAAGCTGACCAGTACTGGACTGGCTATTTCTCTAAATCTGCCGCAAAAATGCTTAATAAAGAGAAAATGAATGGCATATGGGCTGTAGCTGAGACTTCATGAAATCATCAGATTAAAAACACCCAGAGAAAGAAAAAATAAAGGGCAGTCTTCCCAATGTACATGGAAGCAGTAAAATGTTCCCCTAGCTTTTTCTATCAATGTCAACATTTTGGATGGAAATATACCGGTAGAGAAAGATTAGCACCAGTTCGCTCAGAATCTTCTTGGCAAATAATCTTGTGCGAATTTTTAATGTGTAGTGTTTACATTTTCAATCAATCGTGTTCTGTAACTTTCAATATGATTTATTCTTGACTCATGCATTATTTAGAAGTGGGTTTTAAAATTTTTAAGTGTATGGGTTTCTTGGCTATCTTTTATTATTCATGGTATTTCTAATTTTATGGCATTGTTTTCGTTGAGTCGTTCTTTGTGGTTCAATAAGCGGTCAGTTTTTATAGATGTTCAATATGTGCTTGAAGACAATATGTTTACTATTCTTTTTGTTTGTTGGACTATGTACACACAGTGTATATATACACATATATATCAATTATGTCAAGCTTAATAATTTGGTTGTTCATATTTTCTAAAATTCATACCAGATTTAGGACTGCGCCATCTGTTTTTGAGAAAGGTATATTAAAAGTCTTCTACCATGACCTATCATTGTAGGCTGTTACTTCTGCCTCATATTTCTGCTTATTTTTTGCTTCATGCATTTTTGAGGCTATGTTTTTAGGTGGATACAGGATCAAGACACTTATGTCTTCCTGGTGAATTTATCATTAAGTAACGTGACTATTGATTCCTACCAAGTGCCTTTTTGCCCCAAAGTCTGTTTTGCATACATCAGCTTTTCTTTGGTCAATACTTCTCTGGTGTTGTGATTATTAGGTGCCTAACCAGAACCCATTCGTCTCTTCTTCATTTCAACAGAACCTCAGTTTTGTTCAGGTAGACTGCTTTCTTGCACACCTAAGCACCTCGGGTGAAGATGGTGGGTTGGATTGGTCTAAGGGTGTTTCCATTGTGTTTATCAGTTGATTGGTTACTGGGCATGAGACCCAATGCTGGCCGAAAGGACGTGTGCCAGTAGGTAGGGAGCCTCTGGGAAAGTTCATTTCTCCTGTGCGTAAGTCTTGGTTGCTTATCTTCACCAGAATATTGCTGTAACTGAATAGGACACCTGAAATTGCAACAACCTTGTTGCTACCAGCCTGAAAATAAAGCCAACGTGGAGGATGTCAGAGCAGGGAGAAGGAAAGGACCTGGTCCTTACTATACTCATTAAGCTGCTAAATCAGCCTGTCCTGAGGATCATCCTGTTCTATGAGCTAATACATTTCCTTGTCAGTTAAGACAATTTGAGAAGAAGTTTCTGTCACTTGCTGCCAAAATGTCCTATAACATTCTGCCTTCTGTTTTAGATGACTGAGGGAAAAAAGTCTGAATGGAAACAGAGAGAAGCTTTTGGAACCAGAAGTCATAATCCATACTTGAGATTTTTCTTTGACAGAAAATGACAGGTTTAAATTCTCAGAAAGCAGGAATTAAGCTGAAAAAAAAAGATGTTTGTGGTTGCTGTATTTTTATTACTATCCAGGTTGCTTCTTGATGATTTCTTCTGAGAATCAAATGTAGATAATGCATATTATGTATGGAGGATTGAAGTTGCATGTACCCTAGAAAAATTGCTCTCAAATTTAATCTGTCAAATTAAACCCACTGCAAGTATGACCTTTTGATGAGGTTAGTTCAGTTAAAAACATGTGGCCCACCTCAATCAGGATGGGCCTTAATCCTATTACTGGAGTCCTTTCTAAGCAGAATGAAATTCAGACAGACAGAGAAAAAGCCAGAGAAAGTAAGAAGCTGAAATCAGTGAAACCCAGAGGAGAATGGAGAGGCCAGGAGAAGCCACCAAGTGCCTTGCCATGTGGCAGATTAAGAACCAAGGATCGCCAGCAGCCAACTCCAAATCCTAGTCTTCAGGAAGAAAGCATCTTCTTGATGATGCCTTGATTTGAACTTTTTCCCAACCTCAACTTGTAAGCAAAATAAATACCTATTATTTAACCTGACCCATTGAATGGTATTTGCTTGAGCAGCCTAGGAAAGTAAAATCTTATTTAAAAAGTAATTTTATTATACTGAACTTGAGATTGTCTTGAGTTTATAACATGATGTAGCATTCAAGGGTGACAAATCTTTATTGGTCTGGTAGTTAGTTCATTTGTGTTGTAGACAAAATTCTAAGATGACCTTCTATATGAGCCTCCCCTTTAGCATGGGAGACCTGTGAATATGATGGGTATCACCTCTGTGATTAGGTTTTATATATATATATTTATTTTTTTTTGGCATGGGCAGGCACCGGGTGATTAGGTTACATTTTATGGTACAGTTGACTTTAAAAAAGGGAGTTATCCTTGGTGGGCCTTACCTAGTGAGGGGAGCCCTAGAAGGAGTGGAACATTTCCTGGAAAGAGAGACTAGAAGCGTGAAAGGAATTTGATGTGAAGAAGATAGTCCACTGTTGGTTTTGGAGATGAAGGTGGCCACTGGGTTGACAGCTGGCAAGGAAATAGGTCCTCAGCGCCTCAGTCACAAGGGACTAAGTTTGGCCCCAGCCCTGTAAGCTCAAAAGTGGACCATGATCCGTAAATAAAAACACAGACAGCTAACTCCTCACAGCCTTGTCAGAGCCTGAACAGAGAACCCAGTCATGCTATACCTGGATTTCTGACCTACACATCAATCAAATGAGTGTTGTTTAAACCACTAAGCTTGTGTTAATTAGTTACTCACTGTTGGAGATTGAATCATGTCCTCCCACAAAAATGACATGGCAAAATCTTAATTTATGCTCCCGTGGGTGTGAAGCTATTTGTAAATAGGTCCTTCTGAGGATGATATTATAAGCTAAGGTGTGGCCGAATTGAATGAGGACAGGTCTTAATCCAGGTGGCTAGAGGCCTCATAGAGACAGGAAATTTGGGTGCAGTCAGTCAGAGAAAGCCACCAGGAGAAGCCAGAAGTCAAGGGACACCAGAGGAGCAGGTACAAGGCAAGAGGGAGATGATTACGTACAGAAGAATGCCAGCACGGGCACATGACAGATTTTGGAGAAAGCATGGTCCTTCATCATCTCGATGTTGAACTTCTAGCCTCCAAAATCAAGACACAATATAGGCTTGTGGTTTAAGCCCCTCCGTTGTGTGGTATTTGTCATAGCAACTCTAGAAAACTGAGACACTCAGCAATAGAACCCTAATAAAATTTGTTTAGTGAAAGTGTTGATGCTAGGTGTTCCCAATCTTTTCTTCTAAAGTCTTAGACAGTCTGATTTGTAGTGAGACACATAGCTACCCAGGAAAGGCTGCATTCACCAATCTCCATTACTGCTAAATGTAGCCATACTTTTAAATCCTGCCATGGGATCTGAGTGGAAGTGATGTGTGTGGCTTCCAGGACATGCCTTCCCCTTCCCCTTTTACCTCTACGTACTGTCTAGATTATGGATAAGGGATGGACCATTTTGGAGCAGCTGGATGATGGAATCCCCTAAAGATGGCAGCAAAGGAAGTGGACAAGTCCCCTGAGGCCTTCATGAAGCCAAATCAGTATCCCAGCTCGGATGTGTAGATGAGGGAACATAAACTTCTACCTTAGCTAAGCCTTTACACCTTTTTGGTTATATGTATCCAAACCTATATCCTCACTGCTTCAGTGCCGTACTTCCAAGCATCTATTAGCCATAACACAAATTTCAGATTTCAATTCATCAGTTCTATTTTTTTTTTAATGAGAAAGAAGTGGGGTCACTCACACACATGATTGTAAAAGCTTCTCCCACCATACAAGCCACTATGAACACAACTCCCATGTTTTCCTCTAGGACCGCTCTCTGATCATTTGCTTTTCCTCTTCAGAAGTCTTTTGAGGCTCCCTATTCATCACAACTTCAACAAGCCGATTGGTCCTTGCCTGGTCTCTCTCTCTCCAGTCTGACCCAGCCCTGTATCTTTTCCCTTACTTGGGTCAGAGAGTGGCTTCCAAATGGGAATATGAGAATACCAGTTCCCTCTTATAAACATCTGATGGCTTCTGCACGACCCAAGGTTCGAAGTCCACACTCTTTAGTATGGCCAAGATAGGGGCATCCTGTATTCTCTGTACACTGTGTCCCAGCCAACTCTGGCACACCTGTTCCTCTGTGTACTGATGTCCAGAAACCAGCCACTTACCATGTGAGACTGAGTCTTGTCTCCATGAAGCCTTCACACACTCCTCTACATTACTCATGTCTGTTTCAGCATCTATAATAATTGGCTGTTCTTATTTGTTTATATGTCTGGATCATATAATACACAGTAGACAACCCTCTGCTGTCAGGGCCATGCCCTCCTTGTTTGTGAATCAATATTTAGTGCCTACATAGAAGCCTACGGAAAATGGGCCTTAAGTAAATCTTTGTTAAACAGGTCTCTGAATCCACTATATGAATGGATCCTCCAACGTCTATAGACATTTTCTGTCTTTTCTCATTCACTTAGTGTGACTTAACCACTTTCTCCCAGATGTTCAAAGCAACTCCTTGTACTTCTGTGGTAGGCAGTATAGTGCCACTCCCCTAAAGAGGTCCGCATTCTAATGCCAGAAGCCTGTGGCTATGTTACTTGTGATCATGTTGCCTTGCATAGCAAAAAGGATTTGGCAGATGTGATTAGGAATCTGGGGGTGGGGAGACTTGGATTGTCTGGGTGGACCCAATGTGATCATAATGGCCCTTTTAAGTGAAAGATGGAGGCAGGAGGGCCGGAGTCAGAAAAGTTACATTAATGGAAGCAGAGGTTGGAGTGAAGTGACTGCTGCCTTTAAAGATGGAAAGGGGCCACAAGCTAAGAACTGTGGGCAGCTTCTAAAGGCAAGGAATGCATTCTCCCTTAGAACCTCCAGAAAGGAATGCAGCCCTGTGCACACCTTGATTTTAGACCCATTTTGGACTTTCGACCTCCATAACTGAAATACGATAAACTTGTGTTGTTTGAAGCCATAACATCTGTGATAATGTGTTTCAACAGCAACTGGAAACTAATATAATTTCTAAGGTAAAATTGATGTCAGACTGTTTTCTGTTGATGGCATTCGTGCATGTCCATTTACCCCATAAATACTGAGCTGGAGGAGGGCAGGAGTCATGTTTTGTCTTCGTCAAACATCAAAATGCTTCACATAATGCCAAGCATACAGTAGGTACTGCATAAGTGAATAATAAACTGAAGTAAAAATCTCTAATTAAATACTCTGCCAACTGAGAGATCAATTGGGGCCACATTTTGCAAAAGAATAGTATAATCATGAAAACCAATGTCTGGGTCTGAACAGCAGTAGCCAGTGTGGCCGCCAAAGGGCTCTTTCCTCCTTATTGTTATTACAGTTCATTTCAAAATATATTTACTGAAGACCCAAGTAGCTTCCACTGGCTCAGTACTAAGAAGACACACACACACGGAGACAAGAATTTGGCCTCTGTATTTACGGTTTTTACACTCATAGTATAAATATTACAAAATAGTAGGGAAAAAAAAGCTTGAAATTATTTCTGACTTCATTAATTTTCCTGGATTTTTTAGTTCATTAATTCTTGTTTTATTTTCCCCTTCTGTTTTTATTTCAATCAGTTTCATTGTTTTCTAAGTTTTTGTGATGGATGCTGTGATGGTTTGAAGCTATGTACCCCAGAAAAACATGTTCTTAAATTTTATCCATCCTTTGAGTATGAATTCTTTTCCCCCATACATAGAATCCCCGGTAAATTTCCTGAATTTGTTCTGGGTTCTGCGTCTTGAAATTCTGAATATAACAAAACCCTGCAGGTTTAAATGGATACTTATCACTGTTGTTTAAGGTGACAGCACCTTTCCCCCATCTGGCTGATTTACTACTGACCAAGTAGTCTGCTCGTGGGAATTTTATGCTTTGAGAAAAGCTGTACTTCAGTATGTTATTCAAGGATTTATCCTGCTTGCTAGATGTCATTTGATTATACCAATTGGTTATTTATCTTCAAATCGGTATTTTTCAAGCTGTAGGTTATGTCCCACTGGCTTTTCTTGGTAATGAAATCGATTTTGTGGATCCCAGCCAGCATTAAAAAAGAAATAGAATTTCATTTTGAAAATTCAGTTTCAAACAAAAGTGACATAGAATAAAAAATTAAATTTCAGTGGGTAAAATAATCCACTCTTAGTATGGATGAGTTGTTTTGTGATACACATGCATGTGTGTTTTGTGTACACGTGTGCTGAGTCATAGCCTAACATATATCTCTTAGTCAGTCAAAATGTTCGAAAACCACAGCTCTATGTCATGCTCTAAGAGGCTTCTTGATGGTTGCCCTAACTCTAGCTTCTCTTCTAATTTTTGTGTACTTTACTGTAAAATTAATTTCCTTACAACTGTACTTGGATCATTAACTTCCATTCATTCATTCTTTTACCCATTTAACAAGTTTCAGCAATTATTCATTCTCTTTCAGAAGCTGGGTTTATAAAAATAAAGTATACTTCGCCTTCGGCTCCACCCCTTTCTCCAGTAGGGAGAGATACTTCTTTTTTTTCCTCATTATTTCTTGTTTTACTTTTTGTTCTGTTTTTTCTTGCTAGGTTTAATTGTTTTCTAAGTTCTTGAGATGGGTGCTGTGGTGGTTTGGAGCTACATACCCCAGAAAAAGATGTTCTTAAACTTAGTACTTTCTTGTGGGAGCAAACACTTGTGCGTAGGACATTTTGATGGGGTGACTTCAGTTAAGGTGTAATCCAGCCCGATCAGCATGGGTCTTAATTCTCTTATTCAAGGCCTTATAGGAAAGGTCACAAAGAGGAAAAAAATCCAAAGGGAGCAGCCAACACAACCAAGGAATAAAGGTTGAGGCCAGGAGAGGGTGCCATGTGCATTGCGGTGTGGACCAGCAGCCAGCCCCAGAGCGCCAGCTTCCAGGAAGAGAGCATTGCCGCAGTGAAGTCTTGATTTTGGACTTCTAGCCTCAAAACTGTGAGCCCCAGATTCCCATTGTTTAAGCCAACCCATCACATGATATTTGCTTTAGCAACAAGTAATCTAAAATGGGTGCTTAGTTCATTGACATTTAATTTTCAAAGGTCCTGCAGTGTGCTTTTAAAAATGTAAAGTTTGCTTTAATTGCACACCTGTTTTTTTCCATACACAAAATTAATTTAAAACTATGTACATATATTTTTTCAAAAACAAGTATTGATAAAAAAAGAAAAAAAAAGGTAATGTAATAATACCTCATAGGGTTCTTATAGGAATTCTATATGTCAATAAGATATAGAATCTTAGATTGAAAAATGTGCCAGGGTAAATAATTGGTAAATTAATAGTAACATTTCCATTGCTTTTAAACATTTCATTATTTGCACATGTAATTATTCAATCCTTGTTAAACTTGAGATATAGCATAGACTATCAATATTTTTATTAATAAAAGCCAACCGTTTACGTAATACTTATAAATTTCAAAAATTGTACAGAAAACAGCAAATAAACATACATGAAAATAGACTAAAAACAAGAGAAATTGCAAAGATGCTTAAAACAACAAAACAGGATGACAAAAAAGAGTAAATGTAAAATGGATGCATTTTTCAGGCACTTAGAAATCTGCCTGCAATGGAAGAAATACTGAACAAGTGTTCATTATCAGTATCTAAATTCCCTGTTTGTTTCTTACAAAACTCTATAGCAACATGATTTTTCCCTATCATGCTACATTTGAAGCTTCTTGGGTATGAGAATTACATTGATATTGGCTAATCATTGTTTTTCCAAATTCTAATAAAGTGCCTGATATAAAACAATAACAACAACAACAAAAAACAAGTATTGAGGCTTACATTGTTTGACTTAACATTGCTTTAAATTTTCATTGCACAGTTATTAGAGAATCTGCTTGTTCAACTTCTGCTTTCAAGAATTTAATAAAGGTTTTAAAATCTATGTTTCTCATTTTGGTGAGACATTGTATGAAAACTACAAATGAATGTATCCTTGTAGATACAAACTTTTATATAACTGGATCAATATACGCATATATATTAAAGTAAACATAGTATTCAGATTCTTTAGATCTTTTAAAATTTTTGCCCATTTGATTTGTCAAGAACTGGGGGAGATGAGTTAGATTCTTTCTTAATGTTTTGAATCTATAAACTTTTAATTGTAATTTTAATAACTTTCAATCTGTGTGTTTTAAGCGATTTTATCTGTTAAAAGACATGACTTTTTCTTTCTGTAAATTCTTTTTCAAATCACCAAAAATGATCATTTTATCTGAATCAGTATTTTTTTCTTTTAAATTCTGGTTTGTCTGATTTTTACCCTTCTTTTGATTTGTATTTGCCTAGTTTATTTCTGTGTATCTTTTAAATTTTTCCATGTAACTTTATTTTTTTATCAACTATTTCAACTGAATAAAGTTGAAGCTGCTTTAGACCCAAACAGAGAGGCTTATTTTTCTCCTTTTAAAAAAGGCATGCATCCATTTTACATTTGCTTTTTTTGGTCATCCTATTTTGTTGTTTTAAATATCTTTGCAATTTCTCGTTTTCAATCTTTTTTCATGTATGTGCTTATTTGCTGTTTTCTGTAAATTTTTGACATTTATAATCATTACGTAAGCAGTTGGCTTTTATTAATAAAAATATTGATAGTCTATGCTATATCTCAAGTTTAACAAGGATTGAATAATTACATGTGCAAATAATGAAATATTTAAATGCAATGGAAATGTTACTATTAATTTACCAGTTATTTGCCCTGGCACATTTTTCAAGACACCCTTCTACAAGATAAAAGTGACTCGTAAAACTATTTACTTTTGACCTTCTGTGTCTTTCTTTAGTCTGGACCCATTCCCACTAGATTTAGCAGAAATTCTGTGAGGTTTCTCACACACGGATGTCCCTTTCCCTAGCTCCCAGAGCTAATTCGGATGTCCTTCAATTCATATATTTCTTTTGTCTTATCATTGGCCTGGGTGGTGAGCTAGGAATTAGGGTTTTCATCTTTCTTATAGCCACCCCCCCATTTTTGCTTTTTAATTTCATGTTATCATTCATTCATTTCTTCAATAAATATTAATTGGCTACCTACTATGTGCCAAATATTTAAATCTAATTGTAAGTCTGAACCCTAAGACTGTGTAATCTACAAAGTAAAAATAGCAAAAGGAAGACACTGGAAGGTAGAAGATGCCTAGAACATAGAAGTCCCATAGGGTAGCTTTCACCCTGCGTGGATAGCAGAGATGGCCTCTTATTCTTGCATTTCTGTGCTTCAGCTGCACAAGTAGGTGGTAATCAGATGAAAGGTCCAGGAAAGTAAGAGATTAGCAAATCTGAAGTTATGTTTAAGGTGTGAAACTCACTCTATAATATAATAATAAAAAAGAAAGAAAACCAATAGTCATGTATTATCACTCTGTGCCTCAGTTTCCTTCTCTGTAGAAAGAGGTGGTAAGTGATACCATTCCCTTACATGAAGGGTGAGGCTTGAGTGCATGCAGGCAAAGTGTGCAGATGTGCCAGATGCTGTGGCCCCATCTGTTCTAGATTTGTCTCTTTAATCCTGATGATACCCTTCTATTTATTTATTTATTTATTTATTTATTTATTTATTTATTTATTTAGGGGGGTGGGTGCATGGTCCAGGAATTGAACCTGGGTCTCCTGCGTGGAGGGTGAGCATTCTACCACGGAACCATCCGTGCACTGCGTGGCGATAGCCTTCTTTTGCGGATGGGATCTAAAAACGGCACATTTAGATATTTTCTCTAAGACATAAAAATGTTTTTTTCTGCGAGATTTCAAAGCCATCAGGACTGGGCATTATCAGACATCACTTTGTTATTTTAAGAACAAACACTGTATCTCGTTTATCCTGCCCGGTTTTTCAGGCAGCCATCAGTGTGGACGAGTGAAGGTGCGCTGGGATGGTTTCAGTTTGTTGTGAGGAACTGCGGGCGAGAACGTCTGGTCCCCGTCTCACGTGGCAGTGGGCCGCATGGCACGGCTGGTCATGCTTTCCAACCCCCAGAACCGTTGCTTTTCTCTAAAGCAGAAGTGGGAGGACTCTCCTTCTGAGACATCCCCGAGAATGTTCTCTAACCTTCCTTAGTTTGCTCCAGGACAGTCTTGCTTGCTTCTGATCACTTGCCTGTTTAGTCAGAGCAGACTGGTAAAGGAGAGTGGATTCCTATTATTCCTTCAAAATATCCAATTTTTTTTATTGCCTCCCCAGCGTCCACTACACACTTTCGCACTGAGTGTCAGCCATGGGGGTTCCCTGTGATGGAGGCCACATGTCCCAGGCTCCACCTGAGCCACATGACAAGTCTATCTCCCTTACCAGAGGCTGGCTGAGGTATGGACACACCAGGGCCTCGGCCCATCTCCGCGGTAGCGACCTGAGTTCCTTCAGCATGAAGCTTGGTGTGCTCAGTGGCTGGAGGAAGAGGCCCTCTTCTGAACTGCGTGGTGTGAGGATATGAGGTTTGGCATTGCTGCAGCCGTTT
Source organism: Tamandua tetradactyla (assembly GCF_023851605.1). Classification (NCBI taxonomy): domain Eukaryota; kingdom Metazoa; phylum Chordata; class Mammalia; order Pilosa; family Myrmecophagidae; genus Tamandua; species Tamandua tetradactyla. The sequence continues at coordinate 223,042,446 of NC_135327.1, read as the reverse complement.
TGCTGCCATGAGGGAAACCAGCTTCAGAATAAAGCGAATATACAAAGAAAGGGGCAGCCAAGATAATTTCAGAAAAATTAGAATTCAAATCCTAATGAAACTTAATTGGAAATTTGGACTTTGGATTTTTCAGGTACATGAGCCAATACATTCCCAATATCTATTTATTTGTTTATTTATTCATTCATTCATTTATTTTTACATGGGCAGGCACTGGGAATTGAACCCGGGTCACTGAGTCACTGTCATACTGCCCCATTCCTATTATATTTAAAGTCATTTTTGAGTTAGGATTTCTACTCTTTGTCCCTGAAAGCATCTTTTTTCTTTAAAAAAATATTTTTATTGACACATCTTCATACACATACAGTCAGTCCATACATGGTGTACAATCAATGGCTCACGATATCATCACACAGTTGTGTATTCCTCACCATGATCATTTTTTTAGAACATTTGCATCACTCCAGAAAAAGAAATAAAAAGAAAAACCATAAAACTCATACATCCCATACTCCTTACCCCTCCCTTCCACCGACCACTAGTATTTCCATCTACCCAATTTATTTGACCCCTTATCCCCCGTATTATTTATTTTTTATCCATTTTTTTTCCACTCATCTGTCCATACCCTGGATAAAAGGAGCGTCAGACACAAGGTTTTCACAATCGCACAGTCACGTTGTAAAAGTTGTATCTTTATACAATCCCCTTCGAGAATCATGGTTTCTGGAACACAGATCAACAATTCCCTGAAAACATCTTAGCTGGTGCCAGGCAACAGGGTCTCAGAGAAATATATGAAACTCAGGACGGGTTGTTTAGCCAAATGGTAACATTACCAATCATGACTTGGTTTTTATTAATGGAGTTGATTAATGACTTCCTGATGACTGTTATGTCTGCCCCACGCCTCATGGTGGCTCCCACTTTTGATGTGTTCCTACACGCTTGTGCCATGGCCTTTCATTCAACCCTGGGGCTCTGGCTGGACATCTTTTCATGGTTCTCTAATTTGCCTTTCAGCGCTGCGCACGGTTCTGGTTTGCCAATTTGGCGTGCTGTCCCCTAGCCTGCGTTTCCCATATAGTTTGTTCACCTGCCAAGATTGTTTGTCTAAAGACCATCCAGCGTTTCTGGGCTTCTTTCCCCCCATCAGAACTTTCCTGCCAGTGTCCTATACTTGTTGAGATGAACTTTCCCAGTCAATTCTTTTTCTTTCCTAATCAGCTTCTTCCCTTTTCCTTAGGAAAGGAATGTTTTCATTTTTTAAAATTAATTTCAAAAATGTTTCAATTCTCTTTTAGTTCTTTATTAAGTCTGTCAATTTAAATATGGATGTTATAAAGGATCTTTGCCTTATGATTCATTTTTTAACAAGTAATTATCTCCATTGTACTTTTTTTCTGCAATGAGTATCATGGAAATTAGAAACCTGACGCATCACCAGCATATTGGGGTGTTAGGATCCCTGCCCTCTTGTAATTTTGTGTGTGGTGAAATAAAGAGCAAAAATACATATGTGCTTATATTTGCTTATCGTAAGGACAATAAAATAACAAATTTTGAAAATAAAAAGTTAAATTATCAACATAATCCTAAGAGCCAAAACAACTCTATTTTTTATACCCCCTACCCCCAGCCCAACCCCCACACAGTTATTATTTCCATGTGCTCTTGGGAAGAAAGAAAAACTCAGAAGTTTAAGAGGTACTGTAAAATTCTTTTGAGGAGAGAGAAATGTCTTTTTGGTAGAAACAACATAAGGACTATTTTGGTGGTGGAAAAATAGTCCGAAGGATTGTCTTGGGAGAATTCAAATTGAGGCAAAGAGAATTAAATGGCTCAGTATAAGAGAAAAAACTGCAGTGAATGATTTTCTAAAATGGCTGCAATTATTCCCCCATAGGCATGCCTTATTGCAATGTGAATTTGTAGTTCCTTCCAGCAAGTGGAAGCCTGTGACTTGCTTTGCCCAATAGAATGCAGCAGGAGAGATGGTTTGTCAGTTGCTCCTAGATACCAAGAATCCTTGCATGCTTCTGCTCGTTGGCACCCAGCCAGGCTGGCCTACTGGGGGATGAGAGACCACGTGGAGCAGATTCAAGCCAGCCCAGTTGTCCCAGCAAAGGCCTCAGACATGCGAGTGTCCAGCTGAGAAAAGCAAAGCCAACCTGCAGCTGACAGCAGACGCATGTGTCGCGAGGCTGATTCCAGCCCACGTTGCTGAGCAGCAGATCCATGAACTAAATAAATGGTTGTTTTGGAATGGTTCCTAATTGATAGCAAAATATTTAAATCTCCGAGGATAGCAATGTGGCGGGGTGTGCTAGGAATGGTGAGAGGCTGTGGAAAATAGGCCACGAGGGAGAAAAGCCCAGGGGGCAGATCAAGTCTCGGCAAAGTGCTCGACTGATTGTACGTTTAGTTGGGAGCTAGAACGAGGGTATGCTGTGGCAGAGTGAAGCTTTCTTCATTCTGCCCTAATTCCTGCATCTTCCAAGGACGTCTACTGCTATTGCCTCATATGAACGGTATTTTTCAGAAACCAAAGCAAAGGGCCTATGTCCCATTTCTGAGATTATGAGAAATGAAGGGAAGGTGAATGTGATAATACCATAGAGTTGAAAATTTAGAGGAAGCAGGCAAGGATATGGGTCATAAGGTTACTTGCAAAAATACATCCCACTCCAGAGTTCCTACAAATAGTAGGAAGAGTGCTGGATTTTCCACTCTATATGGGTCCAAGTCAATTTTATCTAAATCTTAGTGGGGTAGGTGACCCCACCGACCAGAGAACTTTCAGCCCCTTAGAGCTGACAACAGGTTATCCAAAGATTCTACCTTCCATAGATAGGAGTTGCATTCTCATTTATTTCTCAGTGTAATGAGGCAGCCCAAGCAATTGTCATTTTCCTTGCTAGTTCTTTGAATAAATCTGGAGCAAAAGGAGAAATCATACACCTCAACCAATGTTCCAAGCCAGGCAACAGCAAAGTAAATGTGAAGTTAAAAATGAAGCCAAAAGTGAACCCCTGGACTTAACTGCGGTGAAGGGACAGACAGACAAGATGTGAGAGCAGGATGTCCCAGTTAGTGTGGGGGAAGAGAAATAGTTTCGTTTGGCCGACTGTACTCAGCAATATTTTGAAACACCGTATGCTGTATTTCCTCCTTAGTATTTCCAGAGTCGGTTTTTTGTTTGTTTGCTTGCTTAGTTGGTTGTTTTTAAAACCCTTCAGCTTTTGTTCCACAAAGCCAAGAAGCTGAAATAATTTTCTTCTTCTTTTGCAGGGAAAGGAAACAGAATGCCACCCAGAATGAAAGTCCTTGCTCAGCTTTGAGTTTCTGGCTAGATTAAAAAAAATAAAGCCTGTAGCGAAATAATAGCTTCGAAAGTTAGACTTTTGAGCAGGAGTGGAAAGTTTTCTTAGACACTTAGAGTGGAGTTTGTAATCCCCCACAGCTTGGAGGATTGATTGGCCCCAGAGAAGGATGAAGGAGACGGAGGAGGGTAAAGCACCCTGCCCCCACCCCCCCCATCTACACACTTTGGAAGAGATGCCTGGGCGTGCAAGGAAGAAAAGGGAAAGAGGTTGCTTGCGAGCTGCTGGCTGACTTTGGAGTTTGAGGAAAGTGAAAAATGTTCTGCACGTGCCTGGAAGGGAGTGAGGCTCTAGAAGGAGCCAGGCTTTCAGCAGAGTACAGCATCCCCTGGCTGGGGGCGAGGCCTAAGCTGTGGGGCTGAGGGCAGCCTCTGGAGGCCCGGTGCACTCAGGGCTTTGGGGTGCAGGGAAAGCAGCCAGCAGCTGCCAGGTCCCCCAGGAGGGGCCCAGCAGTGCTCAGAAGCTCCCACTGCAGAAGAGGCCTGGGGTTCCCAGGGGGCAGCTGCAGAGGGAGGTGCCTCGTGACTAGGAAGCAGGAGAGATCCAGGCACAGAAACACGTGCTAGCTCAACACCCCAGCTCCAGCCCATGTGGTCTCCCCAAGGATGCCCAGTGGCCGGGGTGGCCCAGCTGGCTGCAGAGGACAGTGAGAACTCACGAGGACAAGCAGGACAGCGTCGCTTACTTATACCTGCTGGTGCCAGGAGGGTAGTAAGAGGAGAAGACTCTAGAAAGGGAAGAAACTCTAAAAGACATAAGGGTTAACCAAAAGGAGCTATTTTAAATCAAAAGAGGCTGACGCTTTTCATTGGCAAACTCAAGTTATCCCCCATCAGTGGAAAGACGTTAAAACGAAAGGAAGTTATGTAAATTTTTGCACATCTGAGTCAACATATGTGTTTTGTTTTTTTTTAACAATATATTTTTGAAGGAGAATAGTGGGAGGTCAGACCGGGGAGGTAGGTTGAAAGTAGAACACTATGGCCTTGAATGAATGGAAGGGAAACCAAAGGAGGGCATGCAGGTCCCTCCCTCCCTTCTAAACATAATGTGATAATGTGATTATCTAAGAATAAATGGACTATTTTCCTAGAACTCATAAGAATTCCTCATTCCTTCTGTGAACTATCGGCCCGTTGCCTAAAGAGCATCCATAAGACAAAGCCTTGTGGAGAAAATGATTAACAATAATATATCTATTGTTATAATCATATATTAACAATATTGTGTATTATATACGCAAACGAGAGAAGAACCTCACAGTGCAACAGGGCAGGGCAAGTCAGTTTTGACTCCTGAAGCTGCAGAACTCCAAGTTAGAGGGGCCACAAGTCTGGACAAGAGAACATCTGTCTCACACATTCTCAGAGTTCACAGGCAGAGAAGAAAAGCCTCCCTCCTTCCCTTTACACCTTCCAGTTTGTTGTTTTAGCCCGTAATTACTTCGGCTTAGGAGAATAATCCAAATAAAAAGACCTTAGCGATTAAACTGTGTTAGTGCGTCTTCTGTTTTAGATCAGCGTCAGGCAGCTGTGAGCTGCTTCAAACAGGACCCAGTAATTAGGGCGATCCCTTAATGCTTTTCACCTTGCGATTGAAGATTAGGAACTACCATCAAAAAGCTCAAAAAAAGCAACGCATCTCCTTCAAAGCAGAACCTGGTGTGACTGTGGGATCCCCACTTCCCCCAACCCCTTCCCCCCACAATGTGTGCTCCACATTCAAGCAAGGTGAGATTTGGCTGGGGCTGTCACCTCTCTGCAGAAGGACGAGTGTAAAACGACAGTGGAAGATGATGCAGAAGCAAATGGTGGCATTTGCAAGCAGCCAAGGAGCCAGCCTCCCAGCGTTTATGGGCCCATTTGCTTGAAAGCGTGGATTCCTTCCAACGTGCAAATTGAGCAAATTCTCAGGGCAGCAGCCCACCGGAGAACTAGTTCTCATACTCCAGCACCAACTTTTCGGCTGCCTCTCCTCCTCTCTAAAAGTGCCTAATTGACCGCAAGTTGCAGAAAACTCACACTTGCCGGTTAGTACAATCTAAGCATCACGTGGTCATCCTGACGAGAGTTATGTTCACAGTCCAGGCCATCTTGGTTCTATTAGTGGCACAGTTGCAAGTTCTTACTGTTGCTCCAAAAGGATGACTGATATCTTCTTAAATGCCCAGTTTGCACTCCCTGAATCACACACCTGGAAAATTGGGCTCATTCAGAATGAAGAGTAGGCCTAATTAAGAAGTGACTTGAAGGGATTCCTTGTCTTTTGAGCCTGTGACTGAAACTGTCAGGAAGGGAAGGCTTAAGGAACAGCCCTCCCTTACAGAATCCATGAACATCTCTAAAATTCCCCAAGCCTCCTGTACAAATTCCCCAAAACCCCTTTTCTTATTACAGATTTGAATAGTTTGGTTTTAAAAATAACCGTGCCCCTAGATGGAATTTTGACTACAGACCTGCAGAGGAATTACACTGAAAATTCACGTACGTTTGAATTGAAAAGCTTTTGTGCCAATCGAAAGACTCAGAAAGAAAATCCATGCTTCCAAGCAAGAGGCCCAGAAAATCCGGGAGGCTGGCTCCTTGACCAGTTTGCAAAGAGCACGACTCGGAGGGTAAAAAGCACAAAGACGAAACAGCTGAAGACCTGGCACAACTCAAAGCAATAATGAAAATTCACATAAACTGAAGCAAACATGGTCACAAAGCAGCCGCTTCACCTAGCAAAGTGGATGGCTTAAGACTTGCCCAACATGGCACCCTTGGCCACATGTGACTGTCGAGCCCTTGAAATGTGGCCAGTCCAAACTGAACTGCGCTGTAAGTGTGAAGTACACACCAATTTTGAAGACTTAGGGCAAAAAAAGAAAAAAGGGTAGATTATCTCATTAATCATTTTGATAGTGATTACATATTGAAATGATAATACTTTGGATGCTTTGAGGGAAATGGACTATATTAAAATTCCACCTATTTCCTTTTTCCTTTCTTTATATGGCTGCTAGAAAATACTGAATTGCATATGTAGCTCATATTCTATCTCCACTGCACAGTGGAGCTCTAGAGGTGTGCCAGGGAGTGTCATGGTATGCACGCATGGAAGGAGAGTTCCCTATGGGTGAGCACTCACTCTCCCAGCTACACGAGACCAACCTGACTGGTTACTTTTAAAGTTTCCTCAGTTCCGCTAACAACTTCTTAATTTTTTGTTCTCCTACTTGCCCCTTTCTATTCCTGCTCCCTAGTCTTGGCTCTCTACAACTGTATTCTAGGCTCAGTATAACAAAATGTCAGTTGGTCTAATTTCCTCTCCTATAATCTATTACTCAGGATACCTCTACCAGGTTGAGTTTTAGGAAACCCTTTGACGGACATTTTTTCCATGCTCAACAACCTCCTATGACTAAAATCTGGGGAGCTTACAGATCTCTGGGTCTTCCCAGACATTCTGACTTAGGAGGTGTGGGGTGGGATGCCAGGCTCTGCATTTAGCAGGGCCACCGCACTAGTCTCGGGCGGGTTGTCTGAGGAACACTGGCCTATAGGATCAAGCTCAGATTCCTCAGACTAATTTTCAAGGCTATTATAACCCCGATAATATGGGCTGAGTAAGAATGGGAAGCTTCAATACTTAGAGCACCTCTGGGAGAAAATCGGCCTCTATCCCAAGTGGTTTTGACATTTGCCCAATTCAGGGCTGGTGTTTGGTCCTAGAGCTGTCTCAGGCTCTGCTATGCTATGACTCTAAACTTGGTATAATGATCAACATTCTCAGAATAAATTTTCCAAGCTTCTGCCTAAACTTGAGGTTGTCAATTTATTCAAAGCCACATTTTGTAGTGCTGAGATAACTGCACAAATCTACATAGAGCAACATAGGTTTCACGTGCCATTTTTCACAAATTATTTTCTCTGTTTTTCTGTTGATCAGCTTCATGCATCTTTAGGATGTTAAGGTCAGGACTTAATCAAATTAACTCCCATTCGAATATATAAAGACCACGAGATTTCCTACTGGTGAACTGAAGGCCATATCTGGTCCACAGAATTGTCTTGATTTTTATGCTGATTGCCAATATTTTAAATTGGCGAGATGGCAAACAAAGTCTGGATTTCTCTTGAAAAAAAAAAGTTGCCAAAAATTGGCTGGAGATGAGGAGTAATTTGTCCTTTCACTAAGATCTGCACTTTCCAGTTTTCTATAGGCTCCATTACCCCCTTTTGTCTCCCAGACATGGAGGCTAAGGGTCAACTGGCAATTTTATCAGTATTATTTTTCAATAATATTTCAAAAATATATCCAGTTCTTTTCACTCATATGCATTACTTGCCTGACTCTGGCATACATTTAAGTTTGCAATTGTTAATGTAACGAGTTTACTGACAGAGGTCAGTTTTCTTTGTAATTGCGAGAAAGGATTTTCATTTTAACTAGCTGTAGTCTTCATTTGAACTCCCTTTTGATATATAGTCTTCCTTATGAGCCAGCCAACCAGTGATAGATTCTTCAAGGCTAAGTGAACTACCCTGATCTATTAGTATACCTTTCAATCATGAAAATAAATTAGGACATAAATCTAAACTATAATGACAAATCTTAATTCTGAACATCATGGGCCAATTATGTAATTTGTAAGGGATGTCATTTATCGACTAATAAATCAGGGTGGCATGAAATGGCAGAAGAAAAGCTCCTTTTTGTCTTGACAGATGTAAAGAAAGAATAAGTCACTTTTGAAAATTTGAAAATCATGGATTGGGAGAATAAGGATTCCATCTGTTACATGATTTCAAGTCAGCCATGAAAATGGTGCATCAGAAACATATTGGAATATCAACTTCACATCTTGCATTTATAGAAATTAAAGCATTTTTAAGAGCCATGTAATAACCATTTGTCAGAGAAAATGGGAACAGAAGCTAGAGACTCATAAAATGGGGGAAATAATAAAAGAAAACAAATGCTGGAATGAGAGGAAATTAATGTAACAATGAGAGCATAAGAATAGCACAAGGAAGTAAAATATGATACTTTTAAGGAGAACAGAAGTCTGTGAAACTACTGTATTTACTTATGCACATTTTAGTTGGGAGTTTACTTCTGTTAGGTTTATTCAGACAAAATGCATAAAAAGAGTCAGCAAATCACACAATTGTTCATCTTGGTCATCTTCAATGGAATAAGCAAATGAATGGCTCATAATCATTCTTTCCTTCTCAAAACAGTAATATTAGATAAAACACTTTATTAGGGATCCTTTGAGTTATTTCATTTGTGTGCGTTCTGTGCCCTTGGAGCAGAATTCAGCTGCTTAAGTGGCAAAACCAAAATAAGGAAAATGATCAGAATTTGCATATGGGCCATTTCAATATGTTTTATGTATACTGTACTATTATTAGCCATATTTAAAACACTTTTGTGGTGTTTTAGATGATGAAGCCAAGATTCTCATTAAAAAAAAAAATAACTCATCTATTTTATGTATGTGTTTTGCATCCCATTTGTAAATGGAGGCTCTCTTTTTTTTTAAAGCTAATACAGGAAGCAGGAAGAATGTTTACCTTAGAAATTTCCAAATAATAATACATAAAATTGGGAGGGTTTTTATTTAAAAAGTAATTTATACTATTGTGAAATAGATTAGAAAATACCGATGAGCAAAAGAAAAACAAAAATCCTTCTTATTCCACCATTCAGAGATCCTCGCTTGCTTATGGTTTGGTGTATATGTCAGGTCTTCCTTTATCATCACCATCTAGCGACATACGTATAAATTTTTAGGATGCTCACACATGCTGCTTTACAACCTACTCTTCAATTTAATGATATAAAATGAAAAGTTTTCTGTGTCAGTAACTATTATTCTAAACATTATTTTTAATGGCTACATAATATTTCATTGCACAGTTGAACCATAATTTAATGAATCCATTTTTCCTAATATTTCACCATCATAAAAAATCATATGGTGAGCATCAATGTAGACAGATCTTTGAGCATATCCACAAGGCACTCAACAGCTTTTAATTACACTTGTGCAGTGGTGCCCATTTAAATAGACCATAGCAATATATGAGGGTATCTTTTTCTTTTACCATTTCCCTTTTATTTTAGATGAGATCGTGTGTACAAAGTACTCCACACAGTGCCTGCGTGTAGTAGCATTATGTAACATCTGGTTCCCTTTCTACTCCATTCTCATACAAGGAGCCTGACTTCCTACACTCAAGTTCACAAGCAACATTGATTGTCTGGACATTTGATGCATTTGGGGATGATGAGGCTCTTAAATAAGGAAGTTTCCTTATTGTTCCCACTGAATCAAAGGAATGGACACAGCCTATCCCCTTCCCACGTCTTCCAGGGAATGAAATTAAACAGCTTCAATGACATGGTTTGGGAATTTTTTCTTTATCATTTTAACCTAAAACTCATTAGATAAAAAGAAAAAAAAAGTTTTACTCAGGACACTTGGTTGTCCATTCATAAGAGTCTCATCTTCCTAAGTGGAAATAAACTTTTCTAACATTTTGGATCATAATTTCTCAGCTCTGTGCAAGTAAATGCCTTAGAGCTAAATAATGTTAACACCAAAATCTGTCGAAATAACAGGATTTGCAGGGCCACCTCCTGAGAAAATTAACCTTCCATTTACTTTCACAACCCAGAAATGTTTTAAAAGTAAAGTTACTTGTGATTTGTGTCATCCTGTTAGTAGCAAAAGAATATTGACAGCAAACTGCAGAATAATAGTGCCGAAGGTTTTCTAAAAGGATAACTTGCCAACTAGAGAGAGTAAAAGTCAAAGAAGATCTATTTAAAATTGCTTCCATCTTAAATCCTTTTCAAACTGAAACAGCTGTGCCTCACCTGGAAGCCTACTGAATTCCCTGGACGTTCTGGGGAAGACAAACCTAAAAAAAGAACCCTGTTGCTGAAAACTTTTAGAAAGAATTGAAGTCGCCAACCTCAAACCACAGAAAATACAACATAAAACCCTACACAAAGGCTCATGAAAAGAGGAGTGCATGTCCCGGCAGTGTGACAGCAATGAGATACACAGTGTGATCTTTCAAGAATATATTTTCTAGCAGTACTTGGGTATTTCACCAGCTTTGACATTTTTCTAGTGAGATCAGAGTTTTCTGTTACACTGTTTCACCAATATAAGCCCCCAGCTGACCTATAAATCCAATTTTTCATTTGTTTATTCTAAAGGCACTACTTTTCTGGTATTTAAAAATGATCAACCATTCTTAGAAATACACAGAACATTCTTCACATTAATTTTCTGTTTTCAAGTGTGTGGTTTCTTTTAAAACGCCGCTGATGGGATAGAATGCTTCTATCCCATGCATTTATTAACCACTGAAATATAAACTCTGAGTACGTTTTAGAGGAACAATGCTTTTCACCATTCACAAGTTTCTTATTTTTCATTGTTGCCTCCTTTTGTTCAAGGGCCCACTAATTTCAAGATTATTTTAAAATCTGAGGACAGTGGTGAAAGCTTCCTTCAATAATATAGACAAGATGTTCGTTCATTTCTTATAGGTGTTAAATTCATGGCTTCAAGAGGTATTTTAAATGCTAATGAAACAAAAGTAAACAGAGACGTTAACATTAGAAATGGCTACCCTTGAAAGTTAAAGGATTGGAACTATTATTCAAATCCAGCTTTCACTTAGCTTTAATACCATGTCTCTGCTCCCAGTATTCTCATCTATAACCCCTTTGAAAAGCTGTGAAGATCAACTTGTGTTTTACAAAATTTTAGTATTCTCAGAATAGCCTCATCCTTTTATGGTAGAATCTATCACTGGCATACTTTTTAGCCTGTGCAGGCTCTTCGTTTCATACAAATTATTTCCATTTAATTCCATTTAAGTTTATTATCTTCTCCACAGTTATGACAACCATACACGATACTTAATGCTTTTCTATAAAAACTGCTTGCTGGTTCTTTCAAGCATTAGCTGAGATGGTCAGTTTTCCGGAGCTGATGCACACGAAGCCATTTTTCTGGCTGGTCTTAGATGCTTGGTACAGTTAGTTCCCAAACATTTCGGCACACCGAGGTTACGTATGTGAGTCTTCTAAGTGGCTCCTAATGTTGTTTCTATGACCTGATAAAATGCTATTAATCTTTTGTAGCCACGTTTTAAAAAGTACTTAGTGTGCTGAAACAAGTTCAGAAATTCAAGGCAATTTTTAGGTGAAGCAATATTATCCTTACATCAGCATAAATTAATTCCTTTCAGTAAAATAATTCATGAGTCCCTGTGAGGGAAATAAAGCATATCATTGTTTATGCTCTGTGAAGTCTGAAAGTAAAAATACTCATTGCTTATGCTTTGGTGATTCGCATGATCTGATGCAGGGAGCGTTAAACATTATCTTCTCAGATGTCTCACAGTATTGAGGAGAAATTCGGGTTGCCCTTGGAATGATCTCTCTGAACTCCAGCTGCTTACCTCTAAATGCTATTTAATAACAGTTTGTGAAATCAGCACATCTCTTCAGACCTCTCCTGTGAGTTGCAAGTGATCAAACAGACACGGCCCTAATGACGGGAGAGTGAAATCGTTTTAACAGATGGCAGGACGCGAAAGGGGCGCTCGTGAGCGGCCACAAACCTGCATGTGACGGAGGCCACGTCCTTTATTAAAAGTCACCACAAACACAAAAGCATCGCTGAAAAATAGATACAGCACACATGCATTTTCAATCGCCTGGAAAACCATCGCAAATGTATTGGCTTACCTTTTGTTCCATGGCTTAGCCCCCAAACACGATCAAATACACTGAAATCTATTTATGCAACTTTTTTTTTGGAATGAAAAGCAACCTTGACATTTGTAAATCACGTGTTTTTGTTTTGAGAGCTCTCTGGTGCACATAAACGTTTCCCAAGTTAGGCTTCCTGGCCGTGGGAGTGTCGTGTCCTGTATCCTGCAGAATTGGGCAGCCTGCACTGTCTAGTCACATTTCAGGTGTATCTCGCCTTCTCTGTAGCAAGAGCCAGCCGGCGGATGTTTGATATACAGCCGGCTGCAGCTTCTTGGAGATCCTGATCTGGAGATCCAACCATATCCAGGAGGAGCTACAACCGATAAAAGAGGGGAGAAACAAGAAAACACAATTAACCTAGAGACATAAAGTTAGGCTAGTAAAATAATTTTAAATATAAAATATTTTTTAAAGTCACGAAAAAAAGTATGTGCGATTGCACATAGGCAAATACGAATGCAACTAGTGCTTGATCACGTGGAGGAATTTTTCAGGAGATTCTTATCCTGTTGGTTCCTGGAAATGACTGGGCCCCACTTCTGTTTCCGGATGCTGTTCCTCTCACTGCTGGGGTTGCCATCTCTAAAACATCTCTTGCATCCTCTGTGGCTCTTCCCCGCCTTCCAGGATAAAGTAACAGCATCCCATGCCCAGACTATTAGCACATCCTGTTAGCTTTACTCCCTCCCCACCCCCTTCCATCCTATGATGTCACAACCTAATCATATTAGTCCCGCAATAAAGACTTCTGTTGACTCCCAATGCCAGCTAACTAGGGCCCATCTATTAGCCTGCCCTTTAAGGATTTTGGGGCCCTGCTCTCAGTTTCCCTTGCCAGCCATGCTTCCTTCTCCTGCTCCGCCATGTACCCCAAGGTCACTGTTCTAGTTTGCTAGCTGCCGGAATGCAACACACCAGAGCGGATTGGCTTTTAATAAAAGGGGATTTATTTTGTTAGTTCTTCAGAGGAAAGGCAGCTAACTTTCCACTGAGGTTCTTTCTTATGTGGGAAGGCACAGGATGATCTCTCCTGGCCTTCTCTCCAGGCCTCTGGGTTCTGACAACTTTCCCCAGGGTGATTTCTTTCTGCACCTCCAAAGGCCTGGGCTGAGCTGCGAGTGCTGAGATGAGGAATGCTGAGCTGCTTGGGGTGTGCTACCTTGTGGTCTCTCATTTAAGCATCAGCCAATTAAGTCAAATGTCACTCATTGCAGCAGACACGCCTCCTAGCTGACTGCAGATGTAAATCAGCAACAGATGAGGTTCATGTACCATTAGCTCATGTCTGCAGCAACAGAACTAGGTACGCTCACCTGGTCAAGTTGACAACTGAATCTAACTACCACAGTCACACTCCCTTCTCCCACTTCTCTTGCCTTTACTGATGCTATTCTCAACCTAAGATGCCTCTCTACCCCCACCCCCAACTTTTTCCATTTTATCCATTTTTCAGTACCCAGCCAACTCTTGCATAAAACCTCCACTGATTTACAGCCAATAAAATACCATCCCCCCAATCTCCCAACCAGCAGTGCTCATAGCAGTTTGCTCAAATGTCTGTTGCTTCACTCATATTCTTCCCTTTATAACAGATATTTGGGGTAATGTTTCTTGCCTTCTTTTGATTGGAAACTCTGGGAGAAACTTATAATCTGCATAGTGCCTAGTATGTAGCTTTGAGTACAAAGGTGGCCCGTGTAAGAAAATGAAGATTACTTGACTAACCAAAGACATTTATAGACAGAAATATGGTGAAGCACCTTAAATATGCCATACTTCAGAGTTTGGCCTTTATTCTACATGTGATAGAAGTTATTTAAACAGTTTAATCAGTGGAATCATGGAATCATATTTTTATGTTAGAAAGATAACTTCTATAGAAACTTACAGAATTATGAACTGTGGAGAGACAAGATTAAAGGGTATTGCAATACTTTGGGCTATTACTATTACTATTATTAGTATTACCTAATACTAGGTGATAAGGCTTGAAAAAAGCAGGAACCCAGGATAGAGAAGGAAGCAGATTCAGGGGATGTTTAGGGATTTCATCCTTATGACCTGGTGACAGCTTGCAGAAACAATGCCAAGGGAGTTTTATTTCCAACAGCATGGTAGACCAGATAACCCTAACTGACATAACTAAAAATAGTTTGCTGGATGAAATATAAAACCATCTTTTTAAATGCACTGATGGATCAGAAAGAAATTAGGGATTCCTCAGAGGACTAACCATAAGTGAAAATGAGGGATAAGCAGAGCACACAAGGTCTTCTTGAGTGGCAATCCTGGTGAACTTAAACTTTGATTGTTAGGGTCTTGCACTGCACAGGGGACAGGGGAGAAAAACAGAGACCTGCAGAGGGTGGGGAGTCTATCAAGAGATGTCTGCATGTAGGACAATGCAAAGAGCTGCACAGGATAATTAACTAGAAGTAACCTCCCTCCCCCTCCACAGGGGCAATAAGGAAAGGCAAAGGATGGAAGGGCAAGGGATGACGACAAAGCTATAGTAATTAAAACATTGTGGTGTGCTGTTGGAAGGACAGACAAATAGACCAATATGACAGAAGAGAGGGCCCAGAAACAGATCTATGTTTAAATACAAACTTGATTTATAACAGAACTCATATTGCAGAACACTAGGGAAAAGAAGAGCTATTCAATAAATGCTCCAAGGACAACTTTCTCCCCAAATAGAAGAAAATAAAAATGATAATTACACATCATACACGAACATCAATTCCAGGTAGATTAATGACTTAAATAATACAGGGAAAATACAAAACATTTAGGAGGTGCTACATGAGGCTATCTTGATGAAATGGGTCCTGAAGGATGTTTGGCCACTCACTTCTTTGGCCTCCCCACTGTCAATGACCTTCCCCACCATATTTAGCCCCCTCTTTCTACAATCTTACCCTAGTCTGTGGTTTTTGTCACTCCGAACAGTCCAACCTACAAACTATCTGAACACAACTCTCACTTGTTTGTCCTTTGACCTCATCATGACTTGTAGTGCAATGGCATGTATACCTTTTTAAACCATCTCCTGTCTTTGCTTTCTCCATAGCCAGCTTAGATGGCTCAGTTCATTTTTTCAATCACTCTCTTGCCAGTTTCTCACTCTTCCTTATCACATCTACCCAGCAAAACCGTAACCATATACAAGTCCATACATATGTCTTCTCCATGCCTTCACGAATAACCTGACCTTAATGGAGAAAATTGTATAATAAGGCAAATGAACCCACTACAAATCACCTCACCTGTACTCCTCACTGTCCAACAATCCAAATATGTCTCTCTCTAATTACATCACTTTCTTTTTACATTATATAAATATTCAATCTATTTGATTGGCTATTATAAATCTTCAATCTTCTATTTCCAACTCTTCCTTCTGGTCTGCGTTCTCAGCACATGACCTTACAACTCTTTGATCAATTCGATAAAAGCCGTTGGACAGGAGTAACACTAACCAAATCTTCAGGCCAACCTGCATCTTAGCACATCTTTTCCTCCTCCTTTCCAGTTAGAATGGATGGTTCTCTCCTCCTATCCAAGGCCAACCATTTCTTTTGTATTCTCCAACCAGCCTCTTTTCTCTAGGACATTCTGGTACCGTACTCCTTCTCTTGTTATTCTAGCTTTAATGTCTCGCTTTCTACTGATTCCTTCCTATAAGTCCTTAAACCCATGTCTTCCACTTCTTTTAAAAAAGGATGACTTTGGCCCCTTCTCTTTCCTTCATAGCCAAATTTCTTGAAAGCATTGTTTGAGCTCACAGTCTCCGGTCTTAAATTCAACTCCTTCCAGGCAGGCTTTTGCCTTCAGTTCCCCACTGAAACTGTCTTCACCAAGGACATCAATAGCTTCAATGTTGCCAAAAGCAATGAAACCATTTGAGTCCTCATCTTATTTGAGCCATGAATAGCATTTGATAAATTGACCACTATCTCCTCTTTGAAACTGTCTTTGCCATTGGCTTCTTATGCCACACTCTCCTGGTTTCCCCCCTATCCGTCTGTCTTCACCTTCTCAATCTCCATTGATGGTTCTTCCTCCTCCTCCAAACTATAAAATGTTAGAGCTCCTCAGGAAAAAATTCTTCTTCTGTTTTTAATCTTTCCTCTCTCCCTAGATGATTTCTTTCCCTACCTGGCTTCAAATATCATCCATAAGGAAACCATCCTCTACATGGTTCTTTTTTTTTTCCAATTTTTTTTATTAGAGAAGTTGTAGGCTTACAGAAAAAGCACGCGGAAGACACAGAGTTCCTATATACTACTCCTCACCCCCTCCCCACCAACTTTCCTTATTATTAACAATTTGCATTAGTGTGGTTCCTTTGTTACAACTGATGAAACAGTATACTTATAATTAAATTATTGACCATAGTCCATAGTTTACATTAGGGTTCCTTTTTTGTGTTGTACAGTCCTATGGGTTTCTTAAACATTTTTTTTTAACATGGGCAGGCACTAGGTATTGAACCCAGGTCTCTGGCATGGCAGACCAGAACTCTGCCACTGAGCCACAGTTGCCCATCCCAGTCCTATGGGTTTTTTTAAAAAAAATTTTTTAATTCTTCTAGTAACATATAGACAAATGATAATTTCCCCTTTTAAACACATTCAAACACATAATTCAAGAATATAATTCAGTAGGGTTAATTATAGTCACAATATTGTGCTACCAATCACTATGCATTACCCAAATTTGTGTATCACTCCAAATAGAAACCCTATACCAATTAAGCATTACTCCTCATTCCCTACCCCCTCCTTGGTCCCTAGTAATCTATATTCCAGTTTCTGAATACAGAATGGTATATGCAATACACTTGAATTAAAATGTCTATTCTAATTGTTTCATATTAGTAAGATAATACTTGTGCTTTTGTGTCTGGCTTATTTCACTCAACATGTCATCCATGTTGTTATAATCAGAACTTCATTAATTTTATGGATGAAAAATATTCCTTTGTATGTATATACTACATTTTGTTTACCCATTCATCTGTTGATGGACACCTGTGGTACTTCCATCTTTTGGCAATTCTGAATAATGCCACTATGATCATAGGTGTGAAAATATCTGTTTGTGTCCCTGTTTTTGATTTTTGAGGATTCTTAGAAGTAGGGTTGCCAAGTCATATGGAAATTCCATACGTAACTTTTTGAGGAATGGTCAAACTGTTCACCACAGCAGCTGCATCATTTTACATTCCCACCAATAATGAGTTGTTCCTATTTCTCCACATCCTCTCCAAAACTTGTTATTTTCTGTTCTTTTAAGAGGAGCCATTTTAGTGGGTGTGAAATGGTCCCATTGTGGTTTGGGTTTGCATTTCTGTAATGTCTACTGATTTTGAGCATCTTTTCAGGTGCTTTTTGGCTACTTGCATATTTGCTCTGGAAAAAATGTCTATTCAAGTTTTTTGTTCAATTTTTAAAAATTGGATTGCTTGTCTTTTTGTTGTTGAGTTGCAGAATTTCCTCATATATTCTGGAATAGTAATCCTTTATCAGATATTGGTTTCCAAACATTTTCTCCCATTCTGTACATTGTTCTTTTACATACATGATCAAGTCCTTTGATGTGTAAAAGTTTTTAATTTTGATGACATTCTTTTAAATCTATTTTTCCTTTTGTTATTCATGCTTTTGGTGTAAAGTCTAAGAAACTATTGCCTCGCACAAGTTTCTGAAGATGCTTCTCTATGTTTTCTTCTAGGAGTTTTGGAATTTTAGTTCTTATATTTAAGTATTTGAGTTAATTTTTATATATGGTGTTAGGTAGGGTCCACTTTCATCTTTTTGTATATTGACATCCAGTTTTGACAGCATCATTTGTTGAAGTGACTTTTCTTCCCAAGTTGAGTGGACTTGGCACATTTTTCAAAAATTAATTGAGGGCAGGCCACGGTGGCTCAGCAGGCAGAGTTCTCACCTGCCATGCCAGAGACCTGGGTTCGATTCCTGGTGCCTGCCCATGGCAAAAAAAAAAAAAGTTAATTGGCCAAGGGGGTGCAAGTGTAATTCAGTGGTAGAATTCTCACCTGCCATGTGGGACACCCGGGTCTGATCCCGGTCCATGCACTTCCCAAAAAACAAACAAACAAACAAAAATTCAACAAATGGTGCTGTAATAACAGGATACTCACATGGAAAAATAATGAACTGTAACCCCACCATACAGCACACACACACAAATCAATTGGCCATAGATGTGAGGATTGATTTAACTCTAAATTCGATTTCCAGTGGTCTATATGTCTGTGCTTGTGCCAGTACCATGCTGTTTTGACCACAGTAGCGTTGTAATGAGTTCTAAGATCAGGAAGTGTAAGTTATCCACCTTCATTCTTCTTTTTCAAGACGTTTTTCGTTATTTGGGGCACCTCCATATAAATTTGATGACTGGCTTTTCCATTTCTGCAAAGAAAGCTATTGGAATTTTGATGGGTTTTGTGTTGAATCTGTAACTTGCTTTGGGTAAAACTGACATCTTAACAATATTTAGTCTTCTGATCCATGAACACAGAAGTTCTTTCCATTTATTTAGCTCTGTGATTCGTTTTAGCAATATTTCATAGTTTTCTGTGTACAAGTCCTTTACATTCTTGGTTAAATTTATTCCTAGACATTTGATTCTTTTAGTTGCTATTGTAAATAGATTTTTTTTCTTGATTTCCTCTTCAGGTTCATATGCATAGAAATAGTAGTGATATTTGTGTATAGAAATACTAGTGTGTAAAATACTAGTGTATAGTAATATCAGTGACATTTGAGTGTTAATATTCTATCCCACCACTTTGTTGAATTTGTTAGCTTTATTAGCTTTGTGGTGGATTTTTCAATGTTCTCTATATATAGGATTATGTCTTCTGCAAATAGGGAAACCTTTACTTCTTCCTTTCCAAACTGAATGACTTTTATTTCTTTTTTTATGCCTAATTACTCCAGCTAAAACTTCTAATACACTATTGAATTACAATGGTGACTGTGGGTCACCTTGTCTTTTTCTTGATCTTAGAGGGAATGCTTTCAATCTTTCCCCATTGAGTATGATGTTAGCAGTAGATTTTTTTCATATGGTCTAGCATTCTAAGTGTTTTTATCAAGAAGCGGTGCTGGATTATGTCAAGTGCCTTTTCTGCATATTGAGATGATCATGTAGGTTTTTTCCCTTTGCTATGTTAATGTGGTGTATTACATTAATCGATTTTCTTATGTAGAACCACCTTTGGTATACCTGGGATACATCCCACTTGAGAATGTTGTGTAATTCTTTTAATATGCTGTTGGATTGTTGGAATTTTGTTGGTGATTTTTGCATGTATAAATTTATATGGGTTACTGGGTTTGTAATTTTCTTTTCTTGTGGTATCTTCATCTGGGCTTTGTATTAGGGTTTTGTTGGCCTCATAGAATGAATGAGGGTCTGTCACCTCCTCTTCAATTCTTTGAAAGAGTTTGAGCAGGATTGGCGTTAATTTGTATTGGAATATTTAATAAAATTCACCAGTGAAGCCATCTGGCCCTAGACTTTTCTTTGTTGGGAAGTTTTTGATCACTGATTAAATCTCTTGTTATCAGTTTGTTGAGGTCTTCCATTTCTTCTTGAACCAGGGTAGGTAGTTTTTGTGTTTCTTAGGACCTTGGCTACTTCCTCTAGGTTATCTAAGCTGTTGGTGCACAGCTGTCCATAGTATTCTCTACAATCTTTTCTGTTTCTGTGGGGTTGGTAGTAATGTTCTCCCTTTTGTTTCTGATTTTAGTTATTTGTGCCCTCTCATAATTTTTCACTCTCCAAACAGTCTAAATTCACTTTAATTGACAACATTTATTACTATAGCCATTGTTGTATTACAGCTAAGTCATCATAATGGATGATGCATGTAAGTTACCTGTATACCCTTCTGAGCCCTGGATTAGGAGGTACCTGGTCTGATGATATGTTATAAGCTTGAATTCCATGAGGAAATGGGGTGTAGAAATAATTTGGTCTCCAACTGCTCTGTATTTACTGTTTGGGTCACTGGAGGAACATAGATTGCTAGTTACAGCAATTCTAACACTGACTTCCTAGGACCAGATGGTGTTGCTTCTAGTCTGGTCCCTGGTGATCCTGTGATCACTCCCTGAGCCTTTCATGGATCCCAGTGGGCAGTGTGTGCCAGGGAGAACTGGAGAAGTGCAGGTGGGGACCTTCAGCAGTGGGCAGGGCAAGGGACTCCTTGAGCGGGGTAGAAAACAACAGACCTGGAACAAAATGAGGAAGGGTTAGGGGAAGAAAAGAAGAAAAGAGAAACTTTGGGGAACCATGAGTAGAGAGTTTATTTTAGGAGCAACTCTAGCGTGAGAGAGAAGAACTGCGTGTGAGAAAGATAAGAGGACGTTAAACAGCTTTAGCGGTGCCTGACTGTGCTCTCTATTTTCAAGAGTAAAACCAGGATTAAATGCAATTGCATAGGGTGGTGTGATGGTGGCTCAGTGGCAGAGTTCTCGCCTGCCATGCTGGAGACCTGGGTTTGATTCCTGGAGCCTGCCCATGCGGGGGTAAAAAAAAAAAAAAAGTAACTACTTGTATGTCAACAGAAGGAAAGCCAGAAGTTAAAACATGGAAATGTATAACTCAGTAAATCTTGCGGTGGACAATGACTATGACTAACAGTACACATATTGAAAATTTCCTCTATGAACTAGAACAAATGTAAGAAACTATTACAAGGAGTTAATAATAGAGTGGTATATGGGAAAAATGCACCTGCTGTAAATATATTAATGACTATAGTTAACAGTAATATCTTAAAATTTTTTCATCAACAGTAGCAAAGGTACTACACCAATGCTAGGAATCAATGATCAGAGGGCAATAAGAGGTACAGGATGATTTGGATTTTCGTTTTATTTTCTTCCTGGAATAATGAAAATATTCTAAAATTGCGGTGATGAATGCACAACCATGTGATGATGCTGTGAGCCACTGATTGCATACTTTGAATGGATTGTTTGGTGTGTGACTATATCTCAATAAAATTACATTTTGTAAAAAAGGTAGGCAAGACACATTTTTACCAATAGAGAAAGCTTTCTGACTACTAAGAAATAGTGTAAACCAAAGCAGGAAAAAGAAGTAATACAAAAGTGGGGAATTACTTAGTTTTGTTTTAAGATTTTTGCCATCCAAAGATAATTAAGAATGAGATTTGAGACAATACTGTTCTTTGAATAAAAATCATTAACTTGAATAATTAGGGGCTGCTGTTAGTTTAATCACTACCTGTGATGATGCCTAAAACTGATAACTCTGACAGAGAAGGTCAATGACATTAATGCTTTTCGTACAGTTTAGAGCTTGAAAAACAGTTGGTATTTTGATATTTCTGTAAGTAAATATGAAGTTGGGAGTAGGCAGATTCCTATTATCCACATGTACTTTATAGATTCCTCCCTAAACAAGCAACCCTAGAAACTTGGACCTTCTCCTGTAACCATGAGTTGTCTGGATCTCGGAATTATTTACAGAAAAATCAGGCTACAGTGACAGAATTTGCATTTCAAAGAGAGAGGAATCCAGAGGGCACTCTTTACTAATGGACATTTCAAGATCAGTTCTGAAGCTGTTGGAACCATCATCATTGCAGAGATTTTCTTTAGGATTTTACTTTCTTCCTGTGACCAGAGGTTAGACACCACTGCAAGAGCCTAATGGAGCGTGTCACCTGCATTCACAGGCATTTGAGAACTTGGTTATGTGTGAGTTTACAGAGAGAAAGATGAAGACGTTCTATATCTTTAAGGATCTCAATATCTAGTGGGACAATGGAATTATGAATGAATAATAGGATGTGTTGCTTACAAAAATCTGAATTTAATCCAGGATTCAAACCTGGTGACTCCCCTGATTCCAATTTATTTGTGCACTGGAACATGTGTTTTTTAAATTTTAAACAGTGTTTCATTACAAAGTCAATGCTTAATCCTTACAGGAAAAAAATAAATATAGCTAAGAAAAAAAAGATAATAAAAGTACCTATAATGCCACCATCTAGGAAATATTATCAATGTCTTGATATAACCTTTTCTATGAATATGTACATATGTATATATATATATATATATATGCATATATATATATTTTGTATGCTGTATGGCGGTGTCACATTTCATTATTTTTCCATGTGAGTATCCTGTTATTGCAGCACCATTTGTTGAATTTTTTGTTTTGTTTGTTTTTTGTCTTTGTTTGCTTGTTTGTGTTTTGGGAAGTGCATGGACCTGGAATAGAACCCGGGTCTCCCACATGGCAGGCGAGAATTCTACCACTGAACTCCCCTGGCACCTCCTTATACGTGTACATTTTTAAATAAAAGGTAATATACTACACATGTACTTCCAATGAAAATACTTTTACCATTTCTAGTAACCAGATAGTATTCTGTTGCCTGTACCACAATTTACTTACCAATCTGCAATTAGTTGTTCATTCAACAAACATGCATCGAGCATCTACTATATATCCCAAGAGCTGTCTTGAAGTAACAAGGTAAATGGTGATGCACAAAACAGATACTGTCCCTGCCTCACATTCTAATTAAATACATGTTTGAAATTGAAAAAAAATTAATTTCAGTTGTTCTTTGGTTTTCAGACTTTTGTTTCTTTGGGAGGACTGGACCATGGGGGCACTTGCCTTCCCACGGCTGATGCATTTAAACCACAGAGCACAGCGCCTGTGCAGATACCGCGTAAATGCTCTTTACATCGCGGCGAGGACTGTGCCAGTTCTCGAGTCTGGTCTGGTTTCCATTACCTGGAGGCCAGCCCTGGTTAGTTTGGGAGGAATGAGGAAGGAGGAATTTTGGCGCTGAGGTCAGTCTCGCTCCTGTCAGCACTTTCTCGGGCTCCACCTGGTCCCTGGTTTTCCTCCATTGACACGGATGCCCAGGCCTCCCACCCGCCCTGCTGCCTTGGGAAGGAGCCTCTAGGTGCTGAGGCTGCCAAAGCCGATCCTGATCCCTGTCTGTCCGCCCGGAGACCTGGGCGTCCTTCTGTGGTCCCCGCCCTGGCTTTCCAAGAGTCAGCTGTATTGAGTCCCAAAGCATGGTTGCCAGTTCCATGATTCCCTGTTACATAAGCTGATGGGCTCTGCTGCCGGCCCTCGGGCATACTTCACAGAGGGGCTGCAGAGGGCGGGATTGAGGGGGCTGGATTAGCAGAGCAGCCACTGCCAGTCAGTTGGCTGAGGTTAGAACAAAACGTTTAATCGATGCATGTGCCCTTTTCATGACTCTGTAAATGACTTCTGTCCATTACTTGATGCCGCGGATTGAATCGTGTCCCTCACAGAGAGCTTTCAGGTCCTACAAACTCCAGGCCTGTGGATGTGAACATTTGTAAGTGGGATCTTTGATGATCCTATTAAGACGTGGCCAGACTGAATCAGGGTGTGCCTTCATCCAATAGGACTGGGGTCCTGGGAAGCAGAGGAAACGTGGACACAGGTGGAGGAGAGACAGGGGACAGAGACAGCCAGGGGTGGAGGCAGGGACCGAGTTACTGATGTCAACAAGCCACAGGGATGCTACAGACTTCAGAAGAGGCTGGGCCCTGCCGATACCTGGATGTCGGACTTCCAGCCTCCAAAACGGTGAGACCATAAATTCCTGACGTTTAAGACAAGAAGCCCATGGTATTTGTCATAGCAGCACTGGTAGCCTGAGACATTGGTTAACTTCTTGTCACGAAGGCACTAAGAGGACTACTGCACTCTGGGGGATTTTGGCATTGACGGTGAATCTTCATTCTAATCCTATACAGTGTTTAGTTTTAGCCTAAAATGTTGACCAGTGGAGCCCAGCAGTCCCAGTGCTTTTAAGGCCTAACATATAGGCAAAGGTGAAAATTAAAGGAAGAAATGATAGAAGGAGAAAAAACGTGCTCAGCGTGGTGGGGGCGGTGAGCAGCACTCGTGACTTCTTTAAGTTCCCTGCAAACCTCTCATTGGCATTGGGTTGTGGACCACCTAACACTGGTAAAATTCAAAATAATTTTATTAGCTATGAAGCTTACCATCCACCAGGTACTGTGATTCATCCTTTACTAATTATTTAACCTGCTCTGCCCATTTTACTTAGCCAGGAACATTCGCAATCAAGGGTACAGAGTTGGAAGGTTGGCATTTTCTGTGGACTCAGAGTGGCAAATGGCTGGATATTTGAGAAGTACTAGTTATGCTGGTATCTCAATTTACTCGTTTTCCTGAATTTTGATTTTCTTTGTTGTTGATGAATGTTACTCATTGCTCTATGACACACCCAGAGGCTGTGTCCTAACGCTGTTCAACAAATTGAACATGGACGTGCTACTCTCCCCAAACCACCGTCTGCACACGACATATAATATCTGTGCCTTGATTTCAAATCAGGCTCAGGAATACATGCTTTTATTTTTCTTAAAAGTTTCACAAGCAAACTGGGGATTGTGGAGGAATATTTTCAAAGCAACATAAACATGCACACTACAGAAACTTAGGGCAAAATGCTGAACTCGATGAGCATCTAACAGAAAGTAAAGAGCAGCCCATGTTTTAAATCACTAACACACAGAGAAAGGCAAATGCAGTTTATGATACTGGGCGATAATTGCTTGGAAGGTGCAGTTTTCTCAGAGACGTAAGATGGCAGTTGGGTCCAAGTAGGTATGGAGTTGGACTACATTCATTAGTTTCGGGTCTATCGACTTTTTCCAACCACAAAACCATTTTTAATATTATAAGGGGGAAAAACACCTCGGGTTTACTTTTTTGAAGTATTTGTTCCCTTCAAAAACTTTCCTCTTTTTAACGCTCCCCTCCCCGCATCCAACTCCACAAACATACCCAAGGACTTTACGTTTATTGGGAGTTTCATATATACACTAGCCCTTTTGCTTTAAAACTTAATTGCATAGAGCACTTTAAAACATCATTCAAACAAATAACTTTTACAACACTGGAGTGAAAGAGGATGTGGGACTGGCAGAATGCGTGGTTTATGGAGTATGCTAATGCAAATACTTCCTCCAGCGAACAAGACTTTGATCTCTAAGGTGTGTGCCCTCCATCTGCAGCTGGGACCGTGGCTCACAGCCCCTGGAAGGTGAAACCAAGGTAGCGTGGGAGACTGGGGTCTGCCTTCAATTTTTACCTTTATACTTAAGCATTCATGATTGTACATAATATTGCAGTTGCATGGAAAAACATGTGCCCATTTGAGTGATAACAGATCTTCTGGTGGTTTGACTTGACAGTGTTTGGGTGAACACAGCTGCAACTATGGGTTTTAATTGGAGTTGGATGAGCCCTGAAATACCTGCATGCTGGGCTTGGTGGGGTTTTCAGACAAATCTTGAGTTCCTGGAGCCTTCTTGAACTGTGAACCCTTTCTGTTTTGCTGTTTTCAAGGCGGTTGTGGTTGCAGCACGAATGCATGATGGAGTAACCATAAAATGCATTTGGACTGGGTCTGCCCTGCAGGGTTTCTTCGCAGCTCTTCAGGCTGGCTGGGGTTCTGCAGTTTGTTTCACATCCAGAACCCGAGCCTTTGTAACTCATTTCGTATCTGACAGCTCGGCAAAGCTGTAGGCCTCCAAACGCACGTCACCCTTTGATTCTGGCTGGTCAGTGAGGTGAGCTGAGGAGCTTGCCTTTTGATGGGCTCTGTCCACCTCCTGATGACACGATGGCTTGCTGTGTCCGTGTAATGCAGGTGAAGTCCATGTCCACAAAGCCAGGGCCCTTGAATCTGGCCCTTTAAGCCTACCTCAACCCATCAAGCGTAGATAGCTTTTTTTTGTCTCCACCGTATGATACCCAACATGTTCAAAGCCAGTGCACCCCAAGCCCATACTCATCTTCCTTTGCAAGCCAACTCCTTCCCTCGTGCTGTCATCTGGAAATCCAGTTTTCAGGCCAGACATTTAGGCAATCGTCATCTCTCTACCCTCTTCTGTATTCTTCAAAGAACTCAACAAGCCCTATTGCTTTTACCTCCCAAATATCCCCTGAACTCATCCATTTCTCTCCTTCCTCCCTACTATGACCTCGTTGAAGCTGCCATCGTCTATCCCTGAACTGCCTAACCCAGCTCCTGGTCTTGTTTCCATCCATCCTAAAGGCAGAGGAACTGCTCAAAGGCAAATTGGACCAACTGACTCCTCTGCTCAAAATATTTCAATGGCTCTCAACATGGCTTGGAGGAGTTGAGTGACTTGACTGAGAACAGCCCCTTAGAGGTCATCTCTGAAGTTCTGAAGGTAAAGCCAGATGGTTGAGGGCGGCTGGGGCAGGGAGGGGGCAATGGGGACCTTATAGAGAGTGCCACCCCTCTGATCTGGTGGATCCCAGCAGGGGTCGGGGTCAAATGCTAAGGCTGTAGGAAATGAGCAAGTAGGTGAGAAGGGATTATGATCGATAAGCAGAAGTTGGAGGGAATAGGCAATGAAAGAATTTCTAGCTTCTGGAGGAGATAAAATGGGACCATGTGTGCAGAGAATGGGAATAGCTGGGAGCAGAAGTTCTCAAAGTTGAGGATTTCATGTCTTTAACTCGATTTTCTTTTTTGACAGAAGGTCATGTAAGTAATACCACTATTCAATATAGACAGATTTAATATCCCTATTTAATATAGACAGGTTTTATGTTGGTAATTTAACATAGAAATATATATATATATTTTGGGGGATGCATGGTCCGAGAATCGAACCCGGGTCTCCTGCATGGAAGGCCCGCATTCTACCACTGAACCACCCGTGCACCCAAGAAATATTTTAAAATAGGAACAGGATGTACTATTTATTGGAAACTAATTACCTTAATTATATAAAGACGCTTTCCATGGAAGGATGTTATTTAGCTGTAAGAAATGCTAGGAATTTATAACATCTGACATAATACTGTAAAGTGAAACTTACCAAACTGAAAAAAATGTAAAAATAGATTTAATATAAGAATAAAGCAAGGCCAAGAAATATCTGAAAATGGGCATATTAAAATGGAAAATAATTTCTTAGTATTAGAATCAGTTTAAATTCTTCATAAAACATTAAAATCAGTTTAAATTATTAATGTTTTATTGCTTGCATTTATATTTTGCTCCAAATACTGGCTACATTCTTAGAAGGAATTCAAAACCAAACACATGTCAATACTTAAAATACCTTTTTGGATATAGAATTCAACTGCATAGGGGGGAAAGAGAAAGATGTTATCCAGAAGAGATGAAGCCAATGAATTGAAAAGGTGAAAAAAACATTTAGCTAAACTACTTTCCTAATTTTATTTTTATTTCATTTCAGCTTCCAAAAGCAGGTTAATATGGAAAAATAAAACAAGGCTAGAGAGGAGAGCCACGTTTTTCTTCTTTAATGTCAAAGGAATAGCTTTCCCTGCCCCTACTAAATTGGAACTAAGCTCATAAGGATGAAACTAAAATGACTAATTTCTTGGGAAATAACCTTAAGTGAAAGATTCTTTTGGCCCAGTAGTTGCTTTCCTTAAACCCCAGTTGACTTAACCTCATTCTTGAGGCCTCTTCTGCCCTTCCTTTCATCATCTCCCATTAGTATCAAGTATACCCTAAAAGTCTGTCTTGTCACTTGCTAGCTGCCCATTTGGGGAATGTTTTTCTTCTCTCATACAATTTATTGGGAGGGAAATGCCAGATGTGATTATGCTTTACTTCTTTTTATTTTAAATGCACTTCTAATAGAACTTTCTGTAAGACCTTTAAAAATGGAAACTAAAATATAGTACTGTAGAATTTCATGAGCAATATGTTTTTAGCAACCAGAGAAAAAAATTCAATCTGATAACTCCCTAAAATATTTTCAATAGATGGCATCTAAATATTACCTTTAGTCTTCTTTTTTTTTGCTAAAATTATATAAAATGATACTTCTCATTTTAATCTATTTAAGAACTTCAATTTTCAGTGAAACAGAATCAAATTTTAGAGCAGCATGCGCCTGCTCCCTCTTCTGTCAAAAGCTGTGGTCATTTCAGAGCACATCTTGCATGAGTTTTGCCAAGGCAGCTTTTCAGATCTGCAGGGCTGGCCCTAAGCAAGGTGTCTAGGTTAGTGATCTAAAAATACAGAATTTTTCCTGCAGTGGACCCCTCCCTGCAAACAAAACCTAACTTCGTTTTTGGATTCACATATATATGAACCATCAAAGGTAACAAAAATGGAACAGGTGAATAGCAAGTGGGCCTTGGATACGGGAACTCTTCCTGATCCTTCCTTGTTCCTTTGGAGACCTTCCAGGTTCCTCCTCCAATTCCATGATGCCTGATTTGCACATCACTCATCTTCATGGCAGGAGGGTCACCATCTCTTGGTCTCCTTATTTCCTGGCATGACTTTTTCACTACATAGCATCGCCTTTCCCCTCTCTTCTCAACTGGTGACCTCAGTCTGCTCATGGCTCATGCCTTCCATGCAGACCTACTCAAGCCTGAATTACCCGAGACCACTCTTGCCCAGCACCTTGATCCTGAAAACTCTTGTTCCCTTGGTTCTGGGGGTCTGAGTTGAACATTTGGAAGAAAGCATTTTCATACTAAATTGTAAATGACTGCTAGCCTTGCTTAGTCCTCTCAGATTTTAACATCTGTGTTTACATACCTGACAGGAGATCAGTTTTAAGCCAAGCCATTAGTTTATGGAATTTCAATTTGTATGCATATATATGAAATGGAAGTAAAGCATGTTAGGCAGCCCAGATGCAACAATTTGATTTAGGAAGGCCTTTGGGGCCAGTCTAGAATGACATACATGGAAGACTGCTTATATACTATATTGACCTAACTCAGTACCTTCCTGAGTGACATGTAATAGCTCCTATCACTGACCGTTCCAGCCCAGCCCAGAGTTTCCTGGGGACACACTCTATAAAGTCCATTCAATATGGAACTTACTTTAAACTTCATTTGGATCTAATTGCTCACTTGTGTCAATACTTATTTTGCATAATTCTTGCTGTCTTCGTTGCATATCTTATACTCCTGGCAAGATTTTTCATCTAAATCATGTTTGTTTGTTTGTG
Organism: Tamandua tetradactyla; assembly: GCF_023851605.1. Taxonomy (NCBI): domain Eukaryota; kingdom Metazoa; phylum Chordata; class Mammalia; order Pilosa; family Myrmecophagidae; genus Tamandua; species Tamandua tetradactyla. The sequence goes on along the minus strand of NC_135327.1, from coordinate 223,013,174 downwards.
TTTCCTCTACGACATCTTTTTGGGTATCAGGAGCTGGTGGGCAGCTCCTTATTTCCTTGGTCCAAGCAGGTAAAGGCAGACGTTACTGACACTCAAGATGCTACATCAAAGCATGTTGAGAAAGACACAGCAGCGTGGAGGAGCTACAGGCTGGGGGCGAGGCATGAGAAGGACCCTGGCCGAGGGGAGCAGCACCCTATTCCTGCCTCAAGGTGGAGGACCCATGACACAGAGGCGGAAGGCTGCCAGCTTGGGGCTGTTACCTGCCCAAAGTCTCCAGATTCTAGGAGCAGGTGGCAGGGTAGGGCTCTCGGTCAAAAGGCAGCCTTTTCTCACTTCGGCACACTCAGCAGTGATCCCTCTGTGATTCCAGCACCGGAGTTAGGACTCTACCCTGGGCTTCTTTACTGTTGGGAAGTTGCATAGTTTTTCTACATCTTGAGAAGCTGATTCAGAGCCAAGCCAGTTTTGAACTGGAGCCTGTCTGCCTTTCACTGATGGCTCCATCCCTTTGCAGATCCTGCTCCTGCAGCCTGCAATGTGGATGGGTCCTGATCCATTTGAAAAGCATCTAGTCCTCATCTGATGCTAATTCAGATGGCCCATGCCTTATGAGTAACATTTAGAAAATATTAAACCAACACATCTTTTCATCATCACCAACCTCCTGCCAAGAGTGCCCTTCCCTGCCCATCCCGCCATCTAGATCCAGGAAGGGGGGAGGGGGGGAGCCCCTTGGGAAGGAAGGGGTTATAATAATAAAAATAGCTAACCTTTCAACATCCAGTGAGTGCTTCTCATATATTAGGCACTGCTCAAGATGCACTAGATATATGAATTCACTTAATCTCTCAAAGGCCTCCTAGTTAAGTATTATTTTTAATATTCCAGTATTATAGGTATGGAAACAGTGGCACACAGAGATTAAGTAACTCGGCCAAAGTTATGGAACTTGGTGACATCAGGCCTGGAGCGCAAGCTCCAGAGCCCACACGCTGAGCCATCACGGCATCCTGCCGCCCTTGGCGTGGGTGCCCCGAGGGCTGCTGTGCCCACACGCAGTGCAGAAATCCGCAGTCACGGCCGCGTGCCTTCACTTGCAACAGTTCTGCTAAATGGGAGTCTCTGTGTTAATCTCGGATCCAGTGCCCTTTTTGTCATTTCTGTAACCCTGCATGTGGGTCCCCCATGTGCCCTCTGCAACTGTGAGGGACCCTTCTGGACCCCCACTCCCACCAACACTGCACCATGGATCCTAAACCTTCTGGAACCTGTGGCCAAGCACACCACACACTGGCTTCTCCCGAAGGCATGCGTCCTAATTTTCATCCCCATATCCCCAGAACTCACCTAGTGCCAAACCACGAAGCAGTATCATGCAGCTAGGATGCTCAGCATAGTTCAGTTACAGCCACGAAAAAGGTGGAACAGTTTCAGGAAGGACGCCTCTGATCCTTTCATTCATTTAAGCTCATAATCCTTTTCGAATGGCCCTAACTATTTTTCTCTGGCACACCATACAACTTATTCATTTTTGGACACAATGATTTCATGTCTTTCTGGTCTGATATTCCTCACGGCTTATATGCAGACTTGAAGATTTCATTTTGTTTGCCCTGCAAAGATTTTTAAAGTGTTTGAGAAGATTATTTCTAGCACTGATCCTTGAAGAACATCTCCTCGTACATGCAGAGAGCTACCTGCTTCCCCTGCGGTTTCCTGATTCTCAGCCAGCACCTCCAGCCGTCCTGAAGCAGAGCTGCTTCCCTTGCTCCTAAACACACACACATACACACACTTTTCTTTAAATTATTTTGGTATAGAACTTTGCCAAAAATGTCCTGGAAATCTATCTAATAGCTCTTTTGGGGGCTGAGGCAGTAAAAGACCACGAGATCATAGCCAGTGCATTTTATGAATTAGCAGAACACACATAATCAGCAAGGCCATTTTTTCACCTTCAATCCCTACTGCTTAACACATAGGGCAAAAGACCTCGGGGTTGGCCTCGGATAGGGACCATTCGCAATAAAAATGATTCCCCATAACCCCACAGTTAAAACTCTCATGCATGGGAGCCAAACATCTCCTTTCTGTTATAGCAATTTGCTCCCATATTAGCAGTTGCTGAGGAAATTATCATAGTGAGCATTAAAGGAAGAGGTAATAGAAATCATTTCTATGATGATTTCCATAAAGTAGAATGGTATAAAAAGAACGGAATGGTGCAATGTGGCTTTTCCAACTTGGCAGTGGCAGGTGGAATCTGTGATGAAATTTTTTACCTTCACTCAGCATCCTGGCTTTCTCCCTCGCCCGGCCGTGCTTTCGGGCAGTTTTTCCTGTACCGCAAAATGCATACGAAAAAGTTCCTCGATTTACTCTAAACCCCGGCTATACAACCATGACATATTTGGAGGTGGCTGTGAGGTGCATTCCTGAATATGGTACAACACTTTCTAAATTTACAGTCTTATTTCCTGCTCTAGTTGGGGCTGCCAGATTCTGACAGTGTGGGCAGTTTGTGGTGTCCCGAAAAATCATCAGCAATTTAAAAAAAATTAGAGCATGACAACTGTCATCTTTTGCCATGATTGCCCTTTTTTATCACCTTACTTTTCCAGGTTATAAAGTGACGAAAATCAAAGTAAACAATTAAATTCTTTAGCGGTGATGGGGAAACTATGTTAAAAGAAAATAAAATACATGATAAAAACTCTGCTCTTTCCTGGACTGTTTAAAAAATAAACAAGTTTAAGGTTTGTGGCTTATATGGATGCATATAAGAAAAACACTGTAAATATGTATTCTACTCAATGCTATTTTTTGTTTTAACATTTCCATAGTATTTTGGCATTAGGATATGAAGGCTATGGGAGGGGGGGCATAAAAAAAAATGGAGAGAACAGTTCATTGCTTCATTCAACAAACATTTGGTCCGTGACAGACACTGACCTAGTTTCTGGGAATGCAGGAATGGAAGGGACAGGTACGGCTTTTGCTCTCATGAATCGTACACTCTCCTGAGACAGTCAAACACTACCCAAATAATGACACTATAGAGACGAGGAGATGTGCAAGAACCCAAGAGAAGAGAGAAAGAACGGAGAAGGAGGTAAATGGCGTGGACTTCTCTGCGGACCAAGAGAGAATCTGAAAACTGAAAGATCGGCGGGAGCAAGGCCAGGGGCAAGGAGAGAATCTGGAGCATTTGTGTGGGCCCCGGGTGCAGGATTGCAGGGCGCCAGCCGCGGAGGGGCGCGGAGTGCGGCTCCCCGCTCCGCTCTCCAGGTGGGGCGTCCGGGTGAAGGGGAGGTGTGCAGGGTCCGGCCCTGGCTCCGCTCTCCAGGTGGGGCGTCCCGGTGAGCGGCTGCGCCTCGGGGGAGAGCCTTTTTGCCTCGTACAAAAGAGCAGATGCTCGCCGCGCGACGTGAGCGTACAGGCTAAACCACTTGGACATACCCCCCCCCTCCCCCAAATACAGAGGTTTAAACCCGGCCTCCGCAGCAACTGGTCTCCATCACGTGGGCCAATCCCGGGCCCAGGGCTGCGCCTGGGGGTTCTCCCCCTGTGCCTGCAAGAATGAGGGCGGGAGCCCAGGAAGGCGCCGGCGTCCTGTGCGCAGGGCAAGGAGCAAAGGTAGCAGGCAGCCCTTCTCACTCCCCAGGGCCAGGCCAGAGTTCCGTGGCCACATCAGGGGTGTGGGGAAAGCAGGCGCTCGCCGGGGCCCGTGTGCTCTAGCATTAATACCAAAGAGGGAGGAGGGCTGTTGGTGAACACCTCGCAGTCTACGCCACCAACGGCTAAGAGGGCCAGGGGGAGCGCGCGCCAGGAGGGGCCGCAGCAGTCAGCCCAGGCAAGGCTGTGTGCGAAGCAAAGGGAACCAGGAGCGCGTTTTAAACACCGCAGCGGCAGATCTGTATTTGTTCCCCTTTAAAGAAGAGGCTCCACCAGGCATGACACAAGCCCCAAGGTTTCCCAGCGACGTGTCCATTTAACCACCCTGTCCTTGCTCACCACAGCGGGAGTTCTGCGTACAACAGCTGCTCAGCAGAGTCATGTGGACTCAAAGAAATCGCCTGAGAGCTTAGATTTAATAGGATGGTTTTTCCTCTTGAGGTGAACGCTAATCTGAAATGTCCTGCATTGTTCAGGATTACCCTGCCAGTGCCCCTGGCATGTGCTGGGCTCGAACCCCATCACGGGTCTTGACAAAACGTGCTGTCTAAGGAGCGAGGGGACCTGCACTGGCCCGTGCGTATCTGTCAATCCCTGTGTCCCAAGCCACAAGGTACAAGGACGGGCTGGACTCCCGAAGGCCAGGTGCGGGATGGAACACCTTAGAAAGTCCCCTGTCTGGTCCATTGCCTGCACTCGACAGAAATCTGCTCCCAATAACGACGACGATCATGGTACCAGCTCACGTTCTGATGCGCCCAGCACAAGGCTGGCCCTTTTCATTTAGGATTCGTGCCATTTAATCCTACCTGTAACTCTCTGAGGAACAGGTTATTATCCTTCCAGCACTAGTGCGGACATCGAGGCCAGAGGAGCTGGGGGCCTGGATTCAAACCCAAGTCAGCACCAAAAACATGCTCAATTCTCTGTCCTGTTTATTTTGTTTTAGCTACTGAGTTCCTTGTTCAATCTTATCAGTTTTCTGAATGTGATCAGAGTTAATTTGGGGACATCTAATGTACACTTAAATGTAAATATATTGTATATGCCATTGAAAACAATTCTTTCTGAACCTTTCTACAATTTGCATACAAGTATCTTATAAAAGTGCATCAGAACACAGAATAAGATGCTGTTATTCTTTTAAAAAGGCTCAAGGTAGTTTTAGTGCCTATGAGCTGTCAGGACCTTTTTAAATTTTTTAATGGTTCACTATTGAATCCTTTTTCTAATAAGACATCATTTCCTTCAGACTTTCAGTGACTATGAAAAGTACTATTAAGCCACATTTGTGGCTTTGATATAAGGATAATTATGTTGAAATTGTGCTGTGACATGGTGGGGGGGCTGATTTAATAAGAACAAACCTGAAGAGTATCATGGAGGGGATCAAGATGGGATAAGCACATCACAAACATAAATGTGCACAAGCCCTGGTTTTGCAGAGGAGAGCTGGTGGGGACGGTGCTTAAATCAAGCTCTGGAGTTTCCTTCTCAGACCCCAGACTGCCCCGCTGTAGGGATTTCCGGGACTTGTACGAGCATAACTGAGGGCTGATTCTGGCACAGGGAAGGTATATTCAACCAGAGGGATCATTTATTTTCAACACGGTTTCACTCTAAAATAAACCAGCATTTTTGCTGCCTCCCCTCTTCCAAGTGAAAAGTCCACATTGCAATTTGCGGTGCTCCCTGGCAGCGGGGGTCACAGTGCATCTGACCAACTCGCCACATGGCTCAGACAAGTGTTTCTATCCTCCTTTGGCAAACACAGCGATTTTCCAGGAGGTTTCCGGTTTTACTTCTCCGCAGGCAAAATGGAATGAAAAATAACGGTCGATATTCTGACATGGCGTTTCGCTGGCAAGTGACCATCTAAGGAAAAAGAGCTCAGACATTTATTTTCATAGAAATCTGATCAGATTTCTCCCAATCAGAGAATCAGGGTTCAGTGGAACTATCAATGTTTGCAATAGTTTGTGTGCATATTTTAAATAATTTCTTAGAAAAAGCAGAAGCACACATTTTGACTAAGCCCCTCTGTTGTGGAATGAATTATGTGCTCCAATTTAGACACGTCCTTAACCTGCATTCCTGTGGGAACTCACTGTAGATAGGACTTCTTGGAGCCATTATTTTTAGTTAAAATGTGATTGAATTAGGGTGTGTCTTAATCTAGATTACTGGAAGCCTCATAAAGATCCAGAAACAGGAAGTCAGTGGGAACTGGAAGTGAAAGGAGAGGACATGGCCATGTGGCAGAAACACCAAGGAACCCCAAGGATTTCCAACAGCCAGCCAGCCATATGCTGCTGATCCTAGAAGAAAGCAAGCCCTGTTGATTTGGGAATTCAAAATCATGAGCCAATAAATGCCCACTGTCCAAGTCCCTCTCCTGCCCCTTCCCTCCCCCCAACTGAATGTCAATGTGCACTGCTGCAAACCATGTTAGGGGTGCTTTTCCTTCCCAAGGATTCAAAATTTAAACTTTGCTATAAGGAATGCTAGCTTAAACTCTAGACATATTTTTCCTACTTTTACTCACAGGTAAACAAAGACCTAGAAAATTCAAGTGCTTTTTCCCAAAAGCACAATGCAAACTAGCATAGCCTAAACAAGTCCGGACCTGTTGCTCATAAGGAGAAGCCATTATGTACAGTCACTCCCAAACACAGATAGAGTCGTTCTGATGGAAATGTGCAAAGTTATAATTAATTGGGTAAAAAGAAGATAATTTTTGTTTAGCAACACTACTTTCAAATTTGTCCCCCAAGGCATCTGAAAGAGAAGCAGCTTACACCACAGCAATGGTAGGGAAATACAGAGAAAACAGTTCCTGAGATTCTACAAGGTTTGTTTTTAAACAAAAGTGGATTGATCTTGCAGCAAATGAAGGAAAAAAAGGAGTCCTAGAATGGAATGCTAATGCATGCATATTTTCGGTCCATTTAAGACTCCAAAGTGCTAATTCGAGTACTGTTTATTTCTTGTATAAAATAGAATTGCTGTTTTTAAGAGAAAATGGTCGATATTTTCTGAGTGCCAAAAACTCATGGAATCTGAAAACATTTATGAAGTCTGAAATGCCATTATTATTATTATTATTAATAATACTTAAGTTTAGCATCTGTGAATAGCTTCTTATATAAGAAAACTATTTTGGGTCAGCTGAGGGCCAAAAATAATGAGCTGGCATCCTGCCTTTGTGCATTGAGTAAAATAGCTGCCAATTAATAAAATCAATTTTTTTTTATTTCTGGGATAAATTTCAGAAAATGAAAATAAACTTTTCTTCAGTACTTTTCATAAATTTCCAACAGAAAGAATATATTTCTCACAGTTTAAAGACTGCCTGCGCTCTAAGTAACCAAACAATTGCGAGAAGCTGTCCTGTGTGTTTCTGTGGTTTAGCACAAGTGCCAAGTCGGAAGAAAAAGACATTCCCAGCATTTTCTAAAGCTAGATAAATACAGAAAAGAAATACAGACGAAAGATGGAACTACTCTTTATAACTCCTGCCAGATTCCTCGGCTTTTTGGCATACTGAATGAATTTGGCCAACGGAACCAGTAGCAATATTTTCCATTAAAAAGCACAGCATATACTTTATTTTGCTATACTGTTTGTGCATGTTTGACCCTCCAGAACTGTCTCTAGCTTTTTATTTTTGTTTTTTAATAGAAAGTTATTCTTTCTGCAGAGTTGGCTGCAATCTAGTTTATTTGAAATGCGTCATTTATCACTAGAAAGGTTACGGGGCATAGCTACTGTTGAACAGCTTCGACAAACCTAAAACTCAGCAGGAAAGTGGCTTTTTCTGAGACCAGAAGATGCTTCACCATGTACCAACAGCATCTTAGGCCAACCTAAAGCCTTGATATCCAAATCTATTTAAATGTGAAGAATCCTGGAGTGTTCAGTTCAGACAAGATAAGCTACTCCAGACCGGTCATTTCCTTCTATTTGTGATCAGAAAAACTATAATGAAGGCTGACGTTCCTGATTGTGTTACCAGAATTTAAGGAAAAGTATAACTCTCTAGTCCAAAATCTAATTTTCATAGAATCCAATATAGCTCAGCCCCGAGATTTTTTTCCTTATCTGGCAGTGATTCTATCATAAATTTATTAGGATATGTAAGCAGCCATCTCTAGAAATGTGACACCCAGGAACAGGAATCCAGCAGTTTCCAGCTTCACTTAGCTCAGAAAAGGGAGTCTCACCCCGATAGACCCTTTATACAACTCAGATGGAAATGACTTTTGTTTTTACCTTTCACTGATTTCCTCTAAACTAAACAAAACATAAAAGATGAGGGCGTTCACCTGTTGCTATGAAGTTTTTGAACACACATGCTAGACAGGTTTTTGGTTTGTGAGCTGCCAAAAATTCGGGCAGACTTTGTATAGTTGACAATGATTTGGATGCATAACAGTTAGTAATATTATTTGTCCTCCAATGCCCTCATTCTTAATCATTAAGTAGCAGCTAATTTAAAGCAAAAGAAAAGCATTAAGTTGGCATGGGTGCCAGATAAACCTGTGGTTTCAACATAAAATTTGGAGCAAACACTGACATTTACAAAAATGAGAATGCGTAATTGGCCAAGTTTAAAATCCCAACCCAACATTTGAATGCTTCACACATGTACGTGTGCATACAATGAAGACTGCTTTGCATAGATTTAAAATGGGGAAAGAGTATCTTAAACTCAGGTTGACAGTATAATAGCACACCTCATATAATCACAAAATATTTGACCAAAAAAGGACCAAATGTTATTCTGTTTTAATTTCAGAATGCTAAATCCATACCAGCAGCTGGCAATCACTAGATCTGGAGTATTTTCAGTAAGAATTATAAATAATTACCCTTCACATTTTATAATTTACGTCATCTTACCTCACAAAGCTTGCCCTATGAAAGAGTTATTTAATAAGAATAAAAACAATAATAATAAATAACGCCAGCCAAAGCTGTCAGCAAGAATTTGTAATTTTAACAAACAAGCACAGCATTCTGGGAATTAAGTATTGGGAAAAATGCTCTCTGTCCATCTTTAGAAGGCTTGCAAAAACAAAAGTATTTATAACTTTAAAACACCTTAAATAACAGCAGGGCAGTAAAAGATAGTGAATATCAATTGCTGGTTAGTCCAGAGATTTAAACCCTGGCTTGTCATAATAGTGCACACCTTTAGGGCAGTATTCGGTAGGAGTGTCCTTTCCTCCCCATCCCTCAGCCCCAGCAGCGGGCCTTGGAAGCCGTTCTGTAAAATACTTTCCCGGCGACAGCTGATTGGACTAGGGGTGGGTACTTTCCCCAAACCGGGCCAATCAGATTCCTTCCCTGCGATTTTTTTGATTGAGTGAGAAGAAGTATTTGACCTCATTAGGGGACTGAATGTGTACACCGTGGACGTACAATGGCGGAAAGTGGAGAAATAGAGAAAGCCAATTGATAGAGAAAGATTAAAATGAAACAGGAACAGGAGGAGGAGGAGAGATGCCTGATGAAGGCAGTTGCTAAAGGGTTTTCAGACCCTTGTCCCAGCACAGTCTTAGGGCTCTGCTGCTTTTCTGCCCGGGATATCTGTCAAGCATGCACGCATCCTTCTCTTTGGTGCCTCAGCTTACCTGAGTTGCTTACACTGCCTGCAATTTAATGGGTCCTAGTTAAGGATGCTGTATCCTATCTATGGGCTTTGCACTCACCCCTTAGACTATTCCTGATCTTTAAAATGGGGACAATAATCCGTGTGCCACAGGGATATTGTGAAGATGAAAGGAAATAAGGAACAAAGCAACCCAGTAAGTACTTGATAATCGGTGGCTATATGAAAATGAGATTAGCCTATAATACACATTTTATAATATATATGGCTATTGATGGTGTGCCAGTTTGAAAGGATTTATGTAATCTAGAAAAGCCACGTTTTAATCCTAATCAATCTTGTAAGAGCCAGGGTTTCTTCTAATCCCTATTCAGCACTATTGGTTGGAAACTTGATTAAATTGTCTCCACGGAGATGTGAGACTCAATTGTGGGCATTAAACTTGATCAGATGGAGATGTGTCTCCACCCATTCTACGTGGGCCTTGATTAGTTTACTGGAATCCTATAAAAGAGGAGACATTTTGGAGAGAGTTCCTTTTTGAGAATGAGGAGGGAGCCTCAGAACCACGACAGAAGGAAGAGAGAACAGAGTCCATCAGCCAGCGACCTTGGGGATGAAGAAGGAGAACGCCTCCTGGGGAGCTTCCTGAAGCAAAAGGCCTGGAGAGAGCCAGGAGGCACCGCCATGTTCACCATGTGCCCTTCCAGCTGAGAGAGAAACACTGCATGCCATCAGCCTTCTTGAACCAAGGTATCTGTCCCTGGATGCCTTAGCATCTTCATTTTTACAAGGCTTGCTTTAATTGGGACAGTCTCTCAGCCTTAGAACTGCAAACTAGCAACTTATTAAATTCCCCCTTTAAAAAGCCATTCTGTTTCTGGTATATCACATTCCAGCAGCTAGCAAAAACTAGAACAGATGGCAACTATTGCTAGCCTAAGAAAAATGCTGTGATCTCTTATCATAAAGCCTAATATTCTCAGATTTTTTAATCATTCTTTTAATGGGTGACTCTGAATTACTTGGTAAAATTTAAAATAAAAGTAGGCTCGCTAGCAATGTATTTACCTCTTTTTGGTAGTAAAGTTTGTTTTTTTTAAATTTTGGGAATGGATGCTTATTTCTTCCCCTTCTCTCTCTTTTTTTAAAAAAAACTTTTTTTATTGTACAATATAACATATATACAAAGCACAGAAAGAAAAAAGCAGTAATTTTCAAAACACTCTTAGTTACAGGACAGATCCCAAACTTTGTCGTGGGCTACCATTCAATCATCTCAGATTTTTCCTTCTAGCTGCTCCAGAATACAGGAGGCTAGAAGGATTAAATATTTTTCTATCATCACAATCAACTTTTTTCCTTCTTTTTTTTGTGAAAAGTAACATATATACAAAAAAGCAATACATTTCAAAGCACAGCACCACAATTAGTTGTAGAACATATTTCAGAGTTTGGTATTGGTTACAATTCCACAATTTTAGGTTTTTACTTCTAGTGGCTCTAAGATACTAGAGACTAAAAGAAAATCAATTTAATGATTCAGCAATCATATTCATTTGTTAAACCCTACTTTCTCTGTATAACTCCACTATCACCTTTGATCTTTCCATCCTTCTCTTTAGGGGTGTTTGTGCTATGGCCATTCTAACTTTTTCATGTTGGGGGGGGTCTGTCATTAATATGGGGAAAGGAGATGGAACTAGCTGATATTCTGGAGAGGCTGGGCCCTCAAGGTTTCAAGATTTATCTGATCCAGAAACCCTTCTGGAGGTTGTAGGTTTCTGGGAAGTTACTCTAATGCATGGAACCCTTGTGGAGTCTTATATAATGCCCTAGGTATTCTTTAGGATTGGCTGGAACTCAAGTTACTCCATTTTTTAAAAAATATGTAGAGTATTCTAAAAAAACAAAAATTTCATGCTCAAATTATCCATTCACAAATTTCTCAGAATGCTAGATAAATACTGTATAATCTATAAACAATGACTGCGATTATATATAACATATTCCCTAGAGAAATATAGAAACATATCTAAAATAAAGTAGAAATCCATGGCTGGATTAAATTAGAAGCTGATTCACGGTTGTTTTTCCTTTTTTAAACAATACCATTTAGTGTGGAGTATGCAGTCCTAATAATAAAAGAAAAACAGTAGATTTGCATACAAATCAGTGCACCCGAATCCTGAGGATTAGGAAAAGATACAGCAGAACAAATAATAACATGCAAACCCTTCCAGCAATCTACATACATATGGAGAGTTTGAATTCAGTTGTAGTAGAAGCTGTGGTGTGTCACCCAGCACAACTGAGAGAAAAAGCAACTGGCTGATGGTGAGTGTCTCTCATATATGTGACTTACTACAAAATTCTGCATCAAAAATTACTAAGTTAATCAAGAATATGAGTAGGCTGAGTGTGGACTAGTTAATAAAGTTCTAGTCTATTAGAACAAAGGAGGGCTCCTTGCAATATGAGGGCAGGGTTAGGGAAAGTAAAAGGTTGCTTTTATGCTGAAAGTGGAAGACTTCAGACTTTCCTTATCCAAAAGGTGGTTGGGGATAATAATATGAAGGGATTCAAGAAGAGCCTAGAAAAGTTATAGTGACCCTATGTTCTGATGCCACATCAGAACCTTTAGCAACTTATACAAAAAAGTTTTATAAGGATATGAAAATTAAGCTACATATATCTATTCATTCAATATACATTGAAATCAATTTTGTAGAAAAGATTAAGATTATATCAAAATCGAATGGCTAAATGAGTACAGCAAAGTAGCAGGTTACAAGATCAACATTCAAAAATCTGTAGCGTTTCTATACACTAGCAATGAACAAGCCAAGGGGGAAATCAAGAAACAAATTCCATTTACAATTGCAACTAAAAGAATAAAATACCTAAGAATAAATTTAACTAAAGAGACAAAAAAACCTATACAAAGAAAACTACAAAAAACTGTTAAAAGAAATCACAGAAGACCTAAATAGATGGAAGGGCATACCGTGTTCATGGATTGGAAGACTAAATATAGTTAAGATGTCAATCCTACCTAAAATGATTTACAGATTCAATGCTATACCAATCAAAATCCCAACAACTTATTTTTCAGAAATAGAAAAACCAATAAGCAAATTTATCTGGAAGGGCAGGGTGCCCCGAATTGCTAAAAGTATCTTCAGGAAAAAAAACGAAGCTGGAGGTCTCACACTGCCTGACCTTTTGGCATATTATGAAGCCACAGTGGTCAAAACAGCATGGTATTGGCATAAAGATAGATATATCGACCAATGGAATCGAATAGAGTGCTCAGATATAGACCCTCTCATCTATGGACATTTGATCTTTGATAAGGCAGTCAAGCCAATTCACCTGGGACAGAACAGTCTCTTCAATAAATGGTGCCTAGAGAACTGGATATCCATATGCAAAAGAATGAAAGAGGACCCGTATCTCACACACTATACAAAAGTTAACTCAAAATGGATCAAACATCTAAACATTAGGTCTAAGACCATAAAACAGTTAGAGGAAAATGTAGGGAGATATCTTATGAAACTTACAATTGGAGGCAGTTTTATGGACCTTAAACCTAAAGCAAGAGCACTGAAGAAAGAAAGAAATAAATGGGAGCGCCTCAAAATTAAACACTTTTGTGCATCAAAGAACTTCATCAAGAAAGTAGAAAGACAGCCTACACAATGGGAGACAATATTTGGAAATGATATATCAGATAAAGGTCTAGTATCCAGAATTTATAAAGAGATTGTTCAACTCAACAACAAAAAGACAGCCAACCCAATTACAAAATGGGAAAAAGACTTGAACAGACACCTATCAGAAGAGGAAATACAAATGGCCAAAAGGCACATGAAGAGATGCTCAATGTCCCTGGCCATTAGAGAAATGGAAATCAAAACCACAATGAGATATCATCTCACACCCACCAGAATGGCCATTATCAACAAAACAAAAAACGACAAGTGCTGGAGAGGATGCGGAGAAAGAGGCACACTTATCCACTGTTGGTGGGAATGTCAAATGGTGCAACCACTGCGGAAGGCAGTTTGGCGGTTCCTCAAAAAACTGAATATAGAATTGCCATACGACCCAGCAATACCATTGCTAGGTATCTACTCAAAGGACTTAAGGGCAAAGACACAAACGGACATTTGCACACCAATGTTTATAGCAGCGTTATTTACAATTGCAAAGAGATGGAAACAGCCAAAATGTCCATCAACAGACGAGTGGCTAAACAAACTGTGGTATATACATACGATGGAATATTATGCAGCTTTAAGACAGAATAAACTTATGAAGCATGTAATAACATGGATGGACCTAGAGAACATTATGCTGAGTGAGACTAGCCAAAAACTAAAGGACAAATACTGTATGGTCCCACTGATGTGAACCAACATTCGAGAATAAACTTGGAATATGTCATTGGTAACAGAGACCATCAGGAGTTAGAAACAGGGTAAGACAATGGGTAATTGGAGCTGAAGGGTTACAGACTCTGCAACAGGACTAGATACAAAAACTCAAAAATGGACAGCACAATACTATCTAATTGTAATGTAATTATGTTAAAACACTGAATGAAGCTGCATCTGAGCTATAGTTTTTTTTTTGTTTGTTTGTCTGTGTTTTTTTATATATTTTTTGTATTTTTTATTTTTATTTTTTTCTCTTATTATCATTCTATTTCTTTTTCTGTTTTGCTAGTTCTTTTTCTAAATCGATGCAAATGTACTAAGAAATGATGATCATACATCTATGTGATGATATTAAGAATTACTGATTGCATATGTAGAATGGAATGATTTCTAAATGCTGTGTTAGTCAATTTTTTTTAATTAATAAAAAAAAACCCCATCGATGGGAAAATTTAATTGATGGGATTTTAATATAAACTTAAAAAAAAAATCGAATGGCTAGATCATTATGGAAGGAGCATTTCAGCACAGTTTTGATTACATTTTCCAGGTTTATGTTGTAGAGAAGGGGCTGTTGCTCAGGCTAATGCTTCTCAAACATTACTTGTGGGTATCTGGGAATCATCTGGGGACCCTGTTAAACTGCAGAGCGCTGAGTCAGTGGCTCTGAAGTGGGCCCTGGGCTTCAGCATGTCTGCCACACACAGGGTGCTGCTGTTGCTTTTTGGGACACACTTTCCTCGGTCCCCAGGGCAGGGACAGAGGCCCAGACTGAGGGAAGCCCCAGACCAGTTGCCTCCAGACTACTTGCAGCTCGGTCCCTTTACCTTAGCGTGTCATAGAAGCATTACCCATGTTCCTGCTGAAAGGAAAAAAATGTTTGGAAGCACTATTCTGGAGGACAATCAGATCACATCACATCACACCCAGGAGGCATGTTCTAGATGATAACCATTATCATATCATACAATATTTTTTATATCCTTTCAAAAGCAATAAATAAATTGGGTTGGCCAGGGGTCTGGCTCACTGTGTCAGATCTTACATGCCTATATAATTATATGCTTTAAAGATAGTACTTTAAATTAGGTCATATGTAAGTTAAGTTTTCTCCCATTATGATAATTTAAATTTTTTAATAGCGTTAGCAGAAAGTCCTCATTCTTGTCTTTTAGGATGAGAAATAAAAGCATCCCTGAAGAGAGATGTAACTAATAAAGTATCAGTGGCAGAGAGACTTCAAATAGAGTCGAGAGGCTACTCTGGAGGCTGCTCTTAATCAAGCTTCAGTTAGACCTTGCTACCTATCATAACCTGCCAACCCCCAACCAGGACCCCTCCAGCCAATCCTAAAGAACACCTAGGGCAATATATAGGCTTCCGCAGGGGTTCCAAGCTCTAGTGTAACTTTCCAGAAAACTACAACCTCCAGATGGGTCCCTGGACCAGATAAGTTCTGAAACCTAGAGGGCTCAGCCTTTCCAGAACATCAGATAGCTCCATCTCCCTACCCCATATTAGTGACAGACCCTTTCAACATGAAAAAGTTAGAATGGCCATAGCCCAAACACCCCTCAAGAGTGGTATAGAAAGATCAAAGGTGATGGTGGAGTTATACAGAGAAGGTAGGGTTTAACAAATGAATATGATTGCTGAATCAGTAAATTGATTTCTCTTTTAGTCTCTAATATCTTAGAGCAGCTAGAAGTAAAAACCTAAAATTGTGGAATTGTAATCCATACCAAACTCTGAAGTATGTTCTACAACTAATTGTGCTGTGATTTGAAATTTATTGCTTTTTTTGTATATATGTCATTTTTCACAAAAAAGAAAGAAAAAAAGTTGATTGTGGTGATAAAAAAATATTTAATCCTTCTAGCCTCCTGTATTCAGAGCAGATAGGAGGAAAAATCTGAAATGAAGATATGATAGCCCGTGACAAACTCTGGGATCTGTCCTATAACTACTTGTTGAAGAGTGCTTTGAAAACTATTGCTTCTTTAATTCTTTGCCTTGTATATATGTTATACTATGCAATAAGAAAGTTTAAAAAAAAAAAAAAAAGCATCCCTGAATGCAAAGCAAGATTCCAGTCCTACCTTCCTATCTAACTTCTAATGGGCCAGGGTCACACACCTTCTGTTCAGCATGGCAGGGTCTTGCCTACTATGGGGCCTTCTAAGTGCTCAGTAAGTATCTGTTGGATGAGTTAACAAGCTTTCCATTCAACGGATGGATTGTCACCAGGGGTTCTGTCTCAGCTTGTCTTTTGAAGAGGTTGAGTTTTATTTCCTTTGTGATCAGCGTTACAGGGTGAAACACCTGTAGCCCGGTGGTTCTCAAACTTTGCTGCGCTTCCCAGGTACCTTAGAAGGTTGATACAAAAAAAAAAAAAAATGCAGACTCCTGTCTTATTTATAAAGATTCTGTACCAGCTGATTTCGTGTATGGCCCAGCAACCTTTATTTTTAAGAAGCCCCTTATTGCTTCCAGACAGGTGGCCTGTAGGCTGCACAGAGAAACACTGCTACAATGGACCATAGCACATCAATGTGGCCCCTAAGTCATAATTCTGAGTATTGTGTAAGGAGATAGGAGTGTCCTGCTTCAAAAGAAGTCATGTGAATAGAATAGACTGCGTGATTATTCATGAGATGCTCAGAAACATGGCATTCCAGAACTCCAACACGAACTTAGAATTTTCAATTAGTTCTTTGATTAGGGATTTTCCTTTTTATAACGTAATCAGTGCTCTATTAACGGTACCTAAACATGTGCCCCCTGGTGGTAGGAGGTCTTTTAAAAAGAGAAAAGGACATACAGAAAGGATATAGTGACAAGGATCTCAGCCTCCCGTAAGTGGTAGATTTAGAAACTTAACATGGGGTTAGTGGAAAAGGTTTAAACTGAACCCAAATCTAATGCGTTTGGGATATTTTTTGTTTTAATTTTCTTATTTCTAAAAATGTCAAATGTATACATATACACACAGTAGTCTAAAATATTACTTATGGAAATTGTAGCTCCCCTTATTAAAGTCTATGCAATAGATAGAAACGTCAACACTTTTTAAATCACAAAATTATCTTATTTTAACTTCATTTGCTGTAACCCTTAAGTGTAGTAATGTTTAATTGGCATGAATTAAGAATATGTAAAAGCTACAAAGGCAGTGCGAAGTTAGAAAATCATTAAAACAGGAAATAAACAGTGCATTATATATATATATATATATATATATATACACACATACATATATATATTTAAGGGAGGCTATGATGGTTGTAACAGGAAGTGGCAGACAACTTTCTACCAAAAAATAAGCATCTTCTCTTCCAAACTCCATTCCTAAGTCTGCCTTCCCAAACAGCTGTTCGACCCCATAAAACATAAAATTCTCAACCAAAAACAATTCCTTCAAAAACAACTGTCAACACCTGTGCACCAGGAAAACCTCTGTTTTACCTTCTAATGGTGGTTAAGAGAACAGACTCTAGAACTAGATTTCTTGGATTTAAATCCAGGCTCCTCTCTCTATCACATACGTGATTTTAGGGGCACGTTACATAACTTTAACGAAACTCAATTTCTTCATCTATGAAATGGAGATAATAATAGCTCTCATCTCATCAGGCTGTTGAGAAGACTGAATGAAGGAATATGTGTAAATGTGCTTTCATAAGAGTGCCTGGCACATAGAGAGCTCAATAAATGTAAATGATGCTACTTTCATTATTATCCAGCTCTTTTGCTATGCTTACATGGCAGCTAGCTCTTTTTAAAAATTTTTTTCGCCTCTAAGAAGGGGAGGTAAACTTACCGGCAGGGGTTGGAGGATGGGATGGTGGTAAGGGAGCTAGATTAAATTTAGCTGAAGCAAGGGGGCTTGTGATAGAAAAGAAGGGTTGCATGGGTGAAGGAGACAAGTATTGATCAGTTCCTCCCAGGTATATTCAATTGTCCCTTGTGCTCCCTGGATATTTTAGACCAATGAATCACTTGGAAAGCAAAGGCACTGCCTAAGGCTCTGCAAAGACAATTAAAAACAACCAACAAAGAAAGCGGCTTTAAAGAGTCACTCTCTCTTATATCAGGATCTCTTTCTTTATATATGCACTAAACCTGCAAGGACACAAAGAAATAAGAGTAGAGCTCTTAATACTTACTGAAGAGATTCTTATTTTATAAATCTTTCTATCAAAGAGAAGCAAAATACGAAATGAATATGAAAAGGATGGCTCCTAAAGGATTTCAAACAGAGCTATTAAAGGGCAGTGTGACCTGGTACAGTAGTTTTCAATTTTTTAAACTAGCAAATAGCTATTTTGAAACAAAATCCATGTGTTGGGAAAAAATGGGCTGTTCTAATGGAAGTAGGTGACCCCATCCCCAGCACTGTGTTCCCTTTGCCCTGAGTACTAGCCCCAGATTTTTGTCCAGGGAACTTTAAGGGCCCATGAGACATGGTTTGAAACCCATTAATCTAGTGGAAATAGCCCTCAACCAGACATCACAATATTTGATGTTATGCCATAAACTGAATGTGTGGCTTTAGGTAATGTCACTTACTTGGACCTTAGCTTCCTCATCAGCAAAGTGTATTTAAAACAGATAATCCACCTCTAAAACCTCTACCAGGTATACCAGCTTAAAGTTCCATCAATATATCATATAAAATCAAAATGAGATCTATGCTTCGTGCCAAGATAGAATAGAAGGGACTAGATTTACATGTAAAAAATTTTTTTAATGGAAAAATATATAAAATAATGGTTTCAAGACATTGGGTATCAGAAACAAAGGGCAGTGATATCTGAGAGAGGGGGAACAAATAAGGTGAGCCCTAAGATTGCCGCCTGGAAGAAGTTCTTGCTGCAGCACAGGGAAGGGGAATCCAAACACAGAGTGGTGGTCTCCCTGAGTTGAGGAGGAAGCACTGGGAGTCTGGAGGAGCCAAAACAACTGGAGTTTTCAGGGCAGAGTACTGCAAAGGAGAAAGCAGAACAGAGAACTCTGGAGCTCTGCATTAGGTACCCCAAGACTTATCAGCGTAGAACTGATAAGCACATGTGTATGAGGAAACTACTGACCTGCAGAGGAAGGACCACATGAAAAGACTAGAGGAAACAATCTCTGACCAATCTAACTTCATTTGCTGTAACCCTTAAGTGTAGTAATGTTTAATTGGCATGAATTAAGAATATGTAAAAGCTGCAAAGGCAGCGTGAAGTTAGAAAATCATTAAATCTTGCCTCCATGTAGAAGAATTAGCTTTCAAGTTAACTCTACTTTAGTCTTGCTAATAAAGTATAACAGCAAGAACTGAAAGGATCAAGTTACTTCAATGTAATAAAATATCCTAGAACAAAACTCAAGAATATTTAAAAGAATATAAGACAATCCAACACTCAAGAAGTAAAAATCCATGATGTCTGACAACTAGCAACCTATAATGAGAAGAAAAATCAATCAATTGAAAGAAACCCAGAAATGACATTAGAAATATTCAACTGTTTTCCATATGTTTAAAGCTGGAGGAAAGACTCAACATGTTAAATATAGATATGAAAGATATAAAACAGACCCAAATTGAAGTTTGAGAGATAAAAACTGCAGTGTTAGAGATGTAAAGCACATTGGATAGAAATAAATGCTGATTAAACATTGGCAAAAAAAGATAAGTGAATTTGAAGGCATAGAAACACAAACATTCCAAATTAAAGCATACAGTGGGAAAAGGCTGGAAAAAAGTGAACCGAGCACCTGGGAACTTCAAGAAACCAAATATAGGTGAAAATGTAGTGTCCAAAGCACATCAGAAAGAGGAGGGGACAGGAAAAGTGTTTTTAAAGTAATTGCTCAAAATTTACCAAATTTGATGAAAACTATAAGCCCACAGATTGAAGAAACTCAACAAATCCCAAGCACAAGAAATACGGAAATAAATAACATCAAGGCATATCATAATTAAATTGCTCAAAACCAGTGGAAATGAGAAAAAATAGCCAAACATACAAGATACGTGACATACAGACAAGCAAACATAGATAACAGACTTCTTTTTAGAAACAATGCAAGTGAGAATAAAACATCTTTAAAGTGCTGAAAGAAAAATAAAATGTATCAGTGTAAAAGTCTATACTCAGCAAAATTATTTTTCAAAAGCAAAGATGAAATAAAGTATTTTTTAGACATACAAAAGCTGAAAGAATTCATTAGTAGCAGATCTTCACTACAAGATATGTTAAAAAGTCCTTCAGGCAGAAGGAGAATTGATACCAGAAGAAAATCTGCATCTATACAAAGAAGTAAATAGCACTGGGCGGAGTAACTATGTAGACCAGTACAGAAGCTCTTTCTCCTGTTTATTTCAATCTCTGTAAAGATAATTAACTGTTTATAGCACACATACACTTACAACAAACAACAATAACAGTGTGTTGTGGAGTTTATACCATACATAGCAGGAAGATGCATGAAATGGCACAAAATCTAGGAGGGCAGAAATGGGAGCATGCTGTGGTAAGATTCTTAAACCATATGTTTATATGTCTAATATAACTTGACAGTACACTGCTCTGAGTTAAAGGTACATGCTATACACCCTAAATTGCCATTAAAATTACAACAAAGAATCATATCAGGCCAACCAAGGAGATAAAATGTAATAACAAAAAATACTCAATTAATCTGATAGAAGTCGAAAAGGGAGAAAAAAGAAAAGAACAGATGGGAAAATTAAAAACTAATAACAAGATGGTATATTTAAAGCCAACCAACTCAATGTTCATATCGCATGTAAATGTAAGCACTCAGAAAAAGCAAAGGCTATGATTTGGATTAAAAAGCAAGCCACAATTGTGTACTGTCTACAACTACCAGAAATGGGGTAAAAGTAAAACGGTAGAAAAAGCTACTTCATGCTAATACTAATCAAAATAGAGGAGGAGCTACATTAATGGCAGGAAAAGTAGATCTCAAAGCAAAGAGATAGTTCATAATGATAAAGGAGCCAATTCATTCAGACAACATAATATTCATAAATATTTATGAACCTAAGAAGAGAGTTTCAAAATGCATGAAGCTGATAGAACTGTAAAGAGAAATTGACAAATCCTCAATAATTGATAGAAAAAGTGGTTAAAAATCAATAAGGACATAGAAGAAATAAGCAGTATTATCAACCAATTTGACCTAATTAAATTTTATAGAACACTCTACTCATCCACTTTAGACTACTCATTCTTCTCAAATGCATGGAGAACACTAATAAGATAATCATATTTTGGGCCATAACACAAGGTCTAACATCTTAAAAAGATTCAGATAGTATACTACATGCTATCTGACTAATGGAGTTAAATTAGAACTCAATTACGGAAAGAACACTGGAAAATTCCCAAATATTTTAGAAAATATAACACACTATTAAATAATCCATGGGTCAAAAGGAAAACAAAGGTAAATTAGAAAATACTTTTAAGTGAAATGAAAATACAATTTCAAACTTATGGGATGCAGTCAAAGCAGTATTAGATGGAAACTGATAGCACCAAGTATCTATTGATGGTCAAATTCATGTGTCAACTTGGCCAGGTCTTGGTGTCCAGTTGTCTAGTCAAGTAAGCACTGGCCTGAATGTCATTGTGAGGACCTTTCATGAACTTAAATCATCAGGGAGTTGACTGCATCTATGGCTGTTTACATCTATAATCAATTCAGGAAATTGCCTTTAACAATGAGAGAAGTTTTGTCTAATCAGTTGAAGGCTTTAAAAGGAAAAGTGATGATTTCAGCAGTCAGAAGGGAGAATTTCTATCTCTACTTCAGCCAAGCAGCTGTTCCTGGGGAATCCATTGCAAATCTTCAACAGAGGTCCCAGCTTGTGGCCTGCCCTATGGAATTTGGACATGCGCATCCCTACAGTCAGGTGACACAACTCTTACAAAAATCTCATAGTATTTATAGATATCTCCTGTTGGTTCTGCTTACCTAGACAGTCCCGACTAGTACAGTACCTATATTAGAAAAGATTAAAAATGTCAGATAAACTATACTAGCTTCCACCTGAAGAAAACAGACAAGGAACAGCAAATGAAATCCCCCAAAAAGCAGAAGAAAGGAAATAATAGCAAACACTTTGGAAATCAATAAACAGAAAATAGGAAAACAGTAGAGGAAATCAGTGAAACCAAAAGCTGGTTCTGCGGGAGCAATAAAATGGATAGGTCTCTAGCCAGATTGATCAGAAGAAAAGAAAAGATAAAAATTACCAATGTCAGAAATGAAAGAGATGCTATAACTAAAGATTTTACAGATATTATAAGGATAAGAGACTATTATGAGCAACTTTATGCCAATGCATTTGACAACTTAGATGAAATGAACTGATTCTTTCAAAGTTTTGACACGAATTGCCAAACTTATTCAAGAAGAAATAGCTATGATGTGGCAAATGCTAAAAATTGGTGGAGCTGGATATGCAGTGCAAGGTAGGGGGTATGTTGGAGTTCTCAGTATGGGTTTTGTATTATTTTCACAACTGTCCTATAAGTTTGAAATGATTGAACATTTCTTTTTAGAAAAGGAAGAAAGAGATAACTTGAATGTTACATTATATTAAGGCAATTGAGTTTGTAATAAAAAGCACTATTAAAAAAAAACAAATCTTCAAGTTCAGGTGGCTTCACTTGTGAATCCTACCAAACATTTATGGAAAAAATAATAGCAGTGCTATAAAGCTAGGACAGAAAATTGAAGAGAAAATTGTTAGTCAGTGTTCTCTAAAAAAACAGAACCAACAGGACAGCTCTGTAAATATGAGATTTATAACGGTGCCTTAAGCAACCATGGGAATGGAAAAGTCCAAAATCCATAGGGCAGGCTGTGAAGCTGGCAGCTCTGATGAAGTTTCTGGATGAACTCCACAGGAGAGGCTCGCTGGCTGAAGGACAGTGAAAGAATCCCTCTTCTCCCTTAAAAGCCTTCAACTGATTGGATTATCACATTGTGGGGGATGTGCCTTAGTTAATCACAGGATGTAATTTGCCACAGATGCAATCAACTGACTGATGATTTAATACATAGCCTTTGGGTTTATGAACTAGCCACAAAACATCCTTGCCGCAATGGTCAGGTCAATGCTTGCTTGACCAGACAACCTGGCATAATTATTTGGCCAAGTTGACACCAGAACCTAACCATCATAACTTCCCAACTCATTCACTGAAACCGGCATTACCCTGATACCATAACAAAGACAGGACAAAAAAAGAAACTTGCAAACCATTATCTCTCGTGAACATAGATATAAAATTCCAAACAATATTTTAGGAATTTGAAACCCTACAATGCATAAAAAGGATAATGGACCCTAATCAAGTGGGTTTGCCCCAAGAATACAAGGTTGGTTTAAAATTTGAAAACCAAGCAACATAATTAATCAAAACAGCAAACCAGAAAAGAAAAATCATAAGAGCCTCTCAATAGGTGCAGAAAAGGTATTTGACAGAACCAACATCTGTTCTTGATAAAAAGAAATTTCAGCAAGGTGGAAACAGAAGGGCACTTTCTCAGCATGATAAAGGCCATCTATAAAGACTTCCAGCTAACATCATAGTTAATGCTGGAAGACTGAATGCTCAACCCCAAGAGCAGGAAGAAGATTAGGATATCTGCTCTCACCGCTTCTTTTCAACAGCGTACAGGAGGCTCTGGCCAGTGCAGTCAGCAAGAAAAAGAAATGAAAGGCATCCATGTTGGAATTAAAGAAGAAAAACTATTTGCAGACGACATGGCAGTGCATATCAGGGGTTGGCAAACTACCACCTGTTTTGTTTGGCCCACAAAACAAAGCAAATAGCAACAAAAACAACCAATAAATAATAATAATAAACAAAGAAGAATCTGACACAGAGATTGTATGTGGCCCATAAGGTTATATGACCAGTAACAGAAAAAGCTTGCCAACCTCTTGTCTACGTAACAAGTCCAATGAAATCTACAAAATCTACTAAAACTAATAAGAGTTCAGCAAGGCTGGAGAATTCAAAATAACAATGGAAAATAAATTATATTTCTATGGTATTGAAAAAATCAATCAGAAATTGAAATTTTAAAAACAATGCCACTTACAGTAGGAAAAAAATATCAACACATAGGGAGAAATCTGACAAAAGATGTAAAAGATCTATACACTGAAAACTACAAAATAATGCTGAGAGCTATGAAAGAAGTCCTGTATTAATGGAGAGATATTCCTTGTTTATGGTTCAGAACAATCAACATTGTGAAGATGCCAGTTTTCTTCCCTGAAACGTGTAGATTCAATGCCATTCCAATCAAAGTCTCCACAAGCATTTCTTGTAGAAATTGGCAAGTTGATTTTAAAATTCATATGAAAACGTAAAAGAACAAGAATAGCTAAAACAACTTCAAAAACAGAAGGAGGAATGCTTATACTACCTGACCTTAAGTCTTTTTATCAAGGTACATTAATCAAAACAGTTTGGTACTGACATAAATACAGAAAAATAGAACAATGGGGCAAAATAGAAAGTATTTAATTGATTTTTTTTTATTTCAAAATTTCAACAGACACTCAGTTGGGTAAAGGAAAATCTTTTCAACAAATGATACTGGAACATATGCCCCTAAAAGTGAATTTCAGTTCATACCTAGCATCATAAACAGAAATTTACTCAAAATGGATCACAGATCTAAATGGAAAACTTAAAATTATTAAAGCTCCAGAAGAAACAGATTCTTTGTGACTTTACATTAGGCAAATATTTCTTAGAGCTGAGACCAAATCATTAAAAAGAGATGAAATTGGATTTTTTCAAAATCAAGAACTTCTGTTCAACAAACACAGTTAAGAGAATGAAAAGCCTAGCCAGGAGCCTGGAGAAATATTTGCAAATTACTTATCTGGCAAAGGACTTGTATCCAGAATATATAAAGAACTCTCAAATTTTAATAATAAAACAAACAACCCAATTTAAGAATAGCCCCCAAATTTGAACACTTTACCAAGGAAGTTATACAGCCGGCAAATTAGCATATAAAAAGAAGTTCAATGTCAATAATCATTAGGAAACTGAAACCACAGTGAGATACCACTACACACCTATTAGAATGTTTAAAATCAGGGGGTGTGAGGGTAGTTCAGTGGTAGAATTCTTGCTTGTCTATGCAGGAGACTTGGGTTCAATTCCTGGCCCATGCACTTCCCAAACAAAGAAACCCACAAAAACAAACAAAGAAAAAATTCAACAGATGGGGCTGCAATAGCAGGATACTCACATGGAAACAGAATGAAATGTGTCCCCACCATACAGCATGCAAAAAAAAAAAAAAAAAAGAATGTCTAAAATCAAGAAGGCAGATGACATCAGGTGTCGGTGGGGATGCTGGGAGACACTGCTGGCGGAAATGCAAAATGGTGCGACCACTTTGGAGAACAGTTTGGCAATTTCTTTAAAAGTGAGACATACACATACCATACGACCCCCATCATTCCTCTCCTACGTATCTTTACCAAGAGGAGAGAAAGCAAATGTCCATACAAAGACCTGTACACAGCACCTTTATTCATAATGGCTCCCAAACTGTTAATAAACCAAATATCTATCAACAAGTGAATGGATAAACAAATCATGATTCATCCGAACAATGAAATGCTACTCAGCAATAAAAAGGAGTGAACTGTTGCTATACATAAGAGCATGAATGAATTTGAAAATAATTATGCTGAGTGAAATAGGCCCAACAAAAAAGAGTACACACTGTATGATCTTCTTATTTGTATTAAATTCTGGAAAATACAAACTGCTCTAGATTGACGGATCGCAGATCAGTGGTTGCCAAAGGATAGGGTGGAGGGGGACAGAGGGAGTACAAAGGGCACAAGGAAACTGAGGGATTATGGTAATGTTCAAAGTTCATTATCTTGATTTTGGTAAAGGTTTCATGGGTGTGTGTGTATATATACGCGTCCATATATGTACGTATGTATATATTTGTCACAACTTAAGTTCTATACTTTAAAAATGTGTATCTGTCAATTATACATTAATAAAGCTATCAAATTTTTAAAGTTAAAAAAATAAAAATGAGGAAAGCATTTGATGTATTTTAGAATATGAAAATTAAACCTGTCGAACCAAGTCTAACTTACTGGACCCCTTATTTTTTCTCACTTTTAAGGAAAAATGCCGATAATAAGAAAAAAAAATCAGAAACAAGTCTGGACGTGACTCTAAGTGGTGTCACAATATAGTCATACATACCTAGTAGCCTGCTAAATTGTTCAATAGAATATCACCCAGCCATCTACCCCCAGGACTGCAGGCAATATCTAAAATGTGGAAAAAGTACTCAAAAGCACAAGGTTAATGTTAAGAGGCTATTAGAAAATATTAGATGATGGATCAAATGTGAAGTCTATAGACCTTTATACACTGAGATCTCCTGGGTGCCTCTGTCTCTAAAATCCATCTATTTGAATCACACACTTGGCGACATTTTCTCCTCCTGTGTCGGCTCTCCAACCCTGTGAGGTGTTTGCTATTGGGTCTGTCTTCCCGGTTCTGTGGAATGCCGTGGGATGTGCTGAGTCTGGGACGCAGCCAAGAAAACCCTTTTAGCTCCTCCTTCACTGAACTGCTTACCCCCTGCGCTGCCCATGCCGGGTCCACTTTTGGTTGCATTTTATGCAATTTTTTCAATTTCCTGCCTTCCCGAAAGTTATGAGCCATAATGCAGCTTCCACCTGCCTGGTATAGACAGTTGTAAAACAAACCCAACATCACCAGGGGGAAATGAACTTAATGCCTTTTATAGGAGCTCCTCATCTTTCTATCCCATCACTTTTTCTGTCTTAAGGAAAAGTCCTTTCTGCTTGGTTTTTCCTGCAACGTCTTCCCCTCCTTACATCACTTGCCTCTGTTACGGTTTTGTTATAATTAGCAAATAGCTTTAGTATATCTTCTAGTCTCTGCATATTTTCAATATAGTGTCCTATAACTCTGCATCAAAATCACGAGATTTTATAACCAGATGAGTCCCTGGGCTGATACCTTTTGAAGAAGGTCTCTGCAAACTGTCCCTAGGATAAGGATTAATTGCTCCCGTCACATTGTCTTTACCGCAACCAGGTACTTACTAATGCATTTAGAAGAGATTCTTCTAAAGGCTCTAACAGGAGGGATTATTTCTTAGCTTAATTGGATCAAGAAATCTTTGTTGACCTCTTAGCAGCATTGAAACACATGCACATGCTTTCTTTCTCTTTTTTTTTTTTTACATGGGCAGGCAGGAATCGAACCCGGTCTCCGGCATGGCAGGCGAGAACTCTGCCTACTGAGCTACCATGGCCCGCCCTAAACACATGCTATTTTAAAACCCACTTTTCATTGGGCTTCTAGAACTCCTGGTTAATCTGGTAACGTCTCAAATTTACTCTGACAGCTTTTCTTCCGAGTTTACATGCTTCTTAAGTGAAAAAGGCAGACACTTCCCAGGCTTCTCTCTACTCTGCCCAAAACGCCTCATCCACCTCCTTTGTGGCCTGGACCTCACTGCTGAGGCCGTGCCATACCCTGTCCTCATCTCCAGGTTCCTGCTGCCCCAAATGGCAACCACCGGTGAGCGCCTGAGATGGGATGGGTGCAGACTGAGATGCACCAGAAGTGGAAAATGCACACTGGATTTTGGCAACAGTGCAAAAAAAGAGAGAGAACGAATGTAAAATATCTCACTAGCCATTTTTAAGCTATCCATTGCACACTGAAATATTTAGGACATATCGCAATAGAACATATTATTAAAATTAATTTTACCTGTTTTTTTTTAATCTTTCAAATCGTAGCTGCTAGGATATTTAATACTATATGCGTGGCTCACATTACATTTCTATTGGATGGCACCATTCTAGACCTAAAACTGAAAGACTGTTCAAACTGCACATGTTTGAAATGGAACTCAGCCTATTCCAGGTCCTTAGCCCAGTCCTTCACTGTCACCATAGATTAAAGAGTAGGCGTGCACAGGTATGTTGCATAGTGTCTGCTCTGCTGTTGAGGCCGTTGCATGACAAAGTGCTCACCCTAAAGTAACTGACTCATGAACTGGCAGAATGGTCTGGCGAATGTCAAAGAGCCTGTGGACAACGGGTCGTGTGGGCAGCTGCAGGTGGGATGTCGGCAGGGCTGGGGACTACAAGGGGTGGTAGCAATTGGAGGGGGAAAAAACACAAAAAACAGCCACGGATTTGCCAAAACCTGGGGCTAATATTCACGTGTATTCAAAGTCAGAAGCGTGAGCGGCTGCAACCTGTGCCTGTACGGAGACTGCGAGCAATGCCACCAGCCTAAAAGGAAATTGGCCTGACTGCTGGAGACGACAAAGGGTAAGGATGACACTGGGGCCCAGGAAAGCAGGTCAGGGAAGGGCAGGCCTGGACGCAGCCCAGCCCTGCTGTGCCTAAGATGTCCTGATTATTTTGGTTGAGGCATCAACCACTGGAATCATTTTTGACTTGTTCCTCGCCCTTATTTCTCATTCCCAAACAACTGCCAAACCCCAGTTATTCTACCACCTCCCGGGTTGCCATGCCTTTTTCCTACTTAATGAAAACCAGAGAAGGAAGACACAGGTTCTTATGCTTCTCCTGCTGCCCATAGCTCAGGCTTGGGGAGGGGTGGGGATGTAGGGTGGGGGATGGGAAAGCGGAGCAGGGGGCAGGGAGAGGACAGGAGACAAAGGAGACCCCACCTCCACATGTGCACCCACCCGCCACCCCCGCACCTACTTCCGCCTCTATATCACACAACAGGGTACCTCACCCCCCCCCCCCACCCCAACTGCCCTGCTCTTTAAAGTGAGCCTCAGGTAGAAATAACAGGCAGTGAGGAATGCAGACGCCGAGACACAGAGGCCCCTGAGATTCCTAAAGATGGTCCAGTAAAGAGTCTGGAGCACAGCAAACCCAACCCTCTTTTCCTTTCTCTTCCCTCTGTTTCACCCTCACTTTTTATTGCCACCTTTTTCAAATACATATGAGCTGGGTGGTGGGTGAGTACAGACTGGACACTTCACACTGCAGAATCCAGTTCCCAGGGGCCTGTGCAATATCTGCAGACTTTCATTAGGAGACAGCACTGAGAGCTATAACGCACCTGGCATACAGATTAGCTGAGCCTCAGCACACAAACCTTATTATATTTTAGATAAATACAGTTTTGGAGTAGTTGAGAAATTGTCTTCCTGAAACGACTGGCAATTTTCTAGGCATATGTTATATGTCAGACACTTTAGTAGACTACTTAATTTTTACAGCCTTTTTTTTTTTTTCAGGACTGTATCCTGTAGAGCATGTCAGACAGGACAAATCCTTTTTCAATTATAGAATGTACAATTTCAAGTTAGAAATGCCTTCTTTTGGAAGTGTGGACATGAGCTTATAGAAGTGACAGCATTTTTAAATCATTCATTAGCAATGTGAAGTTAACAGTCCAACATATTTTTTAAATTGGCATTTAGTTTAAAAGCTGCTTTTCCTGCCAGGTTTTCGCTTGAAGAAACTGATTTGGTCTAACTTATGTGCCACAAAAACAGATTTATAATGGTAATGTTAACACATTTAAATGTAAACTAGGTTTAATTTCAGAAAAATCGATATCCTATTCCTCAACTATAATAGGTTTGAAAGATAAATTAAAACAATCAACCCAAAATAATATTGATATTCTAAGTTTCTTCTTGTTCACAAGATGATTCATATTTGACACACATAGATTTGACTAGATATGACTAGCTGGAGATTTTATTAACTCTTGTCTAAAAGATAAGTCCCACTTTGGGCATGTAGCTCAAAAGGTCAAACACATCTGGTTACCATAGGCTCCTAAGTGAGGTATTAAACAGCAAAATTATATTGCACAACAAGCCAGAGAAAAGGAAATAACTCATATTTTAAATCCATTCTTTCCAACACATGTAAGTTGTTCACATACTGTAGGCATGTTTCATATTTATTGTCACCCAAATATTCAATCCAGAAGCTTTAGGTGGTTTCCAATGAATGGATACATTAAAGAGTATTTGTAGAAACTGTCCTACCCGTATGTGCCAGTTTGAATCTATTGTGTACCCCAGAAAAGCCAAGTTCTCAAATCCTCATTCAATACTGCTGGGTGGAATCTTTCCGATTATTTCTTTGGAGATGTGACCCACCCAATTGTGGATGGTAACTTTTGATTAGATGGTTTCCATGGAGATGTGTCTCCACCCATTCAAGGTGGGGTTACTTATTGGGACCCTTTAAGATGGAACCATTTGGGGAAAAGCATTAGAGCCAAGAGAGGCACCAGAACCAACAGCAGAGACCTTTGGAGATGAAGAAGGAAAATGCTCCTGGGGGAGCATCATGAAACAAGAAGCCAGGACAGAAAGCAAGTAGACATCATCATATGCCCTCCCAGATGAGAGAGAAAGCCCACACTTCATCAGCCTTTCTTAAGTGAAGGTAACCTCTTGGTGCCTTAATTTGGACATTTTCACAGGCTTAGAACTGCAAACTTGCAACTTAATAAATTCCCCTTTTAAAAAGCTGTTCCCTTTCTGGTATACTGCATTCTAGCAGCTTGCAAACTAGAACACCGTAAATGGATCAAAGGCAAAGAAACCTGAAGTACAGACTTTAAAGAAAATCATGCTTTGAATCAGTCCTTTGTTGTTATTGTTAAGCCTCTCAAGCCTTAGCCTAGTCTTGTTGAAAGCCAGATCTTTCGCTATTCAGTTGATGCTTATGAATATGCCTCTCGTTTATTATTTAAATGCTAAGTAAATAATGTTAAATAGAATTATGAATACTATTGTCCATGTGCTGCATCTTTCCTTTAATCAGATCCAAATTACAGAATAATTACTTCTTTTACTAAGTATATTTCACACCCTTTGATTTAGAAAACTTCTATCACCCCACAACTTTTCTGCAGCATCATCATGATGATACAGCCCACCTGCAACCAAGGCCCAACAGGGAGGCAGTGTGGTGGTCTGAATAGCACCTGTAGTCAAACCTTAATATTACCCAGTTCTTTCTGGCCCACATTTACCTAACTTGGACGAAAACACAAGTCGCTGCACCCTACCTTCACGGCCCCGTTCTCGTGCATGGTGATGCAGTTGTCTGCGTCTTCTGAGAGCTGGTACAAGGCCTGAGCGGTCGCCCGATGCACGTCGGTGTCGTCGGATTTCAGGTAACGCACTAAGGGAGCCACTGCTTTGTGCTCGCCGAAGGCCACTTTATTTCTGCCCCACAGACAGCAACGGGAAATGGCTTCTGCCAGATGGCGCCTCAGTGTATCGTTATTCTGCACAAGGGAAAATGAGTTGTGTGTGGGATGGGCGTTTTCATGATCCTATTTTCGTATACCAGTTTCTTTAGGACCCCACTAAGATATCAATGAATCAAGAAAGAAGGGCTAGCTGGCTACTTGGATGGGGTCTCAGAAGGGAACTGCCGCCTCAGTGGCCCACCAGTGGCCCCAGGTACAGTCTTAAGCACCCTCATCTTATGAACTCAGTGCCATCAGTCCACGCAGAGTCAGTGGGAACCTCATGTCAGCCACCTGCTCAAGGTTCAGGTTCTTGGTGAGTCAGCCCCCTAAGAACCCAAGGTTACAGATCAGCAAGCTGTTTAGTAACAAAAACATTTAAAGCACGTTGGACATTCTTAAGGGAATATTTCACTTGACTGGGATAACTGGACTGAATCTTCTTCTTTGCCCTAGGGAGACCTTTATCAACCATGCACCTTGATTGCCAAGAGAGAGAGAAAGTGCAGCAGACATAATTTCGTATTTTAGGTCTTCCATTTTTCTTGCTGTATTAGTTGCATTGAGGATACCCTACTGTTTGTATATAATTACTTCCTACAGGTATAATATCACTGAATAGGATGTATTCTGTTTATCAATTATACTGTTCTCTTGATTCAGGTAATGACTTGAGGTCCTTAAATGAATCTGGCAGCCACTAATGGGAGCTCAGTTTTAGACTGGCCCTAAAAAGTCTTCTGGTTCAACCTAGGGCAATACATAAGATTCCACAAGGGTTCCATGCACTAGAGTAACTTTCCAGAAACCTACAACCTCCAGATAGGTCCTTGAACCAGATAAGTCCTGAAATTTAGAGGGCCCAGCCTCTCCAGAACATCAGATAGTTCCATCTCCCTATCCTATATTAGTAACAGACTCTTCCAATATGAAAAAGTTAGAATGGCTATAGTCCAAACACCACTAAAGAGAGGGATGGAAAGATCAAAGGTGATAGCGGAATTATACAGAGAAGATAGAATTTAACAAATGAATATAAATGCTGAATCATTAAACTGATTTCTCTTTTAGTCTCCAGTAGCTTAGAGCAGCTAGAAGAAAAACCTAAAATCATGGAATTGTAACCCATGCCAAACTCTGAAATATGTTCTGCAACTAATTGAGGTGCTATGCTTTGAAATTTATTACCTTTCTGTATATATGTTATTTTCCACAATAAAAAAAAAAGAAGGAAAAAAAGTCGATTGTGACGATAAAAAATATTTGTTCTGTAGCAAGCAGGCTTTAAAGCAGGCAGGCCTCTCCCCCCACCCCCTTCTTCTGGTTCAGCTGCCTTCTCTGTGGAAAATCCCCAAACCCCTCTCCTGACCTTCAGGAATGGGTAAAACTGCAGGCAAATGAGATAAGACACATTCCTGGGATAGAGACCCCCTCTCCTGACCTCCAGGAATGGGTGATACTGCAGGCAGGCGAGATAAGACACCTGGGATGGGGCCCTTCCCCTAACAGCTTCTATTCTGTTCAACATTCCAGAAGGTTTAAAGCCTTGTCCCTTCTTTTCATGCAACATTTCCTCCTAGCCTCCTATATACTGGAGCAGCGAGAAGGAAAAATCTGAGGGGATCATATGGTAGCCCATGACAAACTCTGGGATTTGTGCTGTAACTACTTGTTGAAGGGTGCTTTGAAAACTATTGCTTTTTTCTTTCTTTGCTTTGTATATATGTTATATTATATAATTAAAAAGTTTAAACAAAACAGCACAAACAAAAAAGTCTTCCAGTTCAAGCATTTTTCCAATGTTTGAATTTCTTCCCTACAGAATGCTGCCCAGTGGCAATCCAAGCTATGAGCAAGTACTTCTGATTATGGTGAAGTCATTGTCTGTCAAGGAAGCTTATTCCATCTAGCACAGGTCTAGATAAACAATACAGTGGCTGCCAAAGACTTCTAGTTCAAGAATGTCATCCATCCAAGCTTGTTAAGCTAGGGGGGCGCATCTAACTTATAACGTTTAGCTTTAAGAGCTAGCCAAACAGCGATGGTGGCGGTGGTGAGATGGCACTTGTATTTGCCATCATTTTATTTGCCACTGTCAAATGAAAAAATAGCCCCTATTTTAAGACTCTTGCATAGTAACACTTTACAGATTGAATACACTTTCACATATATAAGTCTCAGAGAAAATAAAATGAATTGACCTAAACTGCATACTTCCTAAGTGATGGGTATTTAACTCGAGTCCAGGTCTCCTGACTTTAAGCTCATTGTTTGGCCACTACACCATAGTATCTCATGCCATGATGCATTAAAAACAAAAAAGGGTACACGTACATTACTTACCGTATTTGCTAGCTTGGACAGTAAAGGGACAACGCCATGATCTGTAATAACAGCTAAATTTTCCTGATCTTTTGCTATGTTGGTAATAGCAGCACACACACTTGCCAGAACTTCTTTGTTGTCTGATTTTAGTAAATTGACAACAAGTTCCAAACCACCAACAAAGGAACGAACCATCTCTCCAGCATCCTAGATAAAAATAAAAATGAAAAATGGTATTTAAAAGAACCTTACATTGCTCCTTTTAAAAAATGCAGAGAACGGTGATAAGGCTGTGAGGTACACCTTAGGCATGAAAGACATTCAGTTTATTTCTATATTATAAATAAATTCTATATATGTATGTCTAAAGCATGTTTATCTATGTAACATATACACCCACAAGCAAAATTACCTTTCAATGAATATTTACTGAACTACCGTCTGTGAGTTGCTGCACTGGCTTCTGGGGAGTGGCAGGGAACACGATATAAGCTGTTCGGTCACCAGGTGGCTTACAGTCCAGCGGGGAAGACTGGCTTTCAGAAAGATAGCAGGTGTGCAATGTGCAGCCTCAGTGGAAGGAGGTGAAGATACTACAAGCACATGCAACAGGGGCCTCTCAGCTAGTGCAGATGCAACAGCTGCCTCCCCGAGAGGATGTCTGTAAGCTAAGGCCTAAATTATGAGTAGCTGTTTAATGGGAAGGGGATTTCAAGTAAAGAAATCACCAGGTAGCATAGGTCTGAGAGTGAGACAGAAGGTGACTTCTTAGTTCCGAACAGCTGGATGATACAGCTGGGAAGGAACCATGCAGGGGAATGAGAGTGAAGAGGTCAGATCCTGATGCGTATTTTAAGCCATCGTAAGGTATCTGGAGCTCACCTGAACAGCATTTGAAGGCCACTGGAAAGGTCAAGTGGGGATGTGTACATGTGTGTAGGAGTGAGATTTTCTCAATTTTGTATCTTAGAAGAGCTCTCAGGACTGCAGCATGCAGGGTTGAGCCCGGGGCAAACAATGGGAGAGGGAGCTATTTCACTATTGAGGCTATTTCACTAGCTCAGATAAGAGGTGGGAATAGTTTATGAGGATTAAGGGATTTGATGGGGGAAGACAAAGGCAGTGGATTAAAGGATGGGTTCCAGGCTTCTGGCCTGCCCTAGTGAAGAAAGCATGCCAGGCTCCAAAAAGAATAGAGACACATTGACTTAAGGACTGGAGGATTTCTTAAAATCCCCTACTGGCTTCATTTCCTTGACAATAAAGCAAAGAGACTAAATCCTTAGCGCATCATGCAAGTATTTTCCCAATCTGGTCCAACCTCACTCTCTTGTCTTAATTGCCAGTATATTCATTTGCATAAACTGTACTCCAAACTCTCAGAATTATTGTTGTTCCCTAAAGTGCCATGTTCTCTCACATCTTTGCATGTTATTTTCTTTACCTGGATGTCCTTCCAAATGCCTGCAAACTCTTACTCAGCCCAACTCATCTTTTAATAACAGTTTAAATAATATCTCCTCCATGAAGTTTCTCCCACTCCTCTTCTCAGTATGGGTCATAACTTCCCCTCCACCCTTCTGCAGAGGATGGCTTTCTCCAAAGTCCATTTCCCTATTCTGTCTTGCTGGCCAAGTCTTGACTTTGTCTGGCTGTCTACCTCTCACATCCGAGAAGCAGGATAGAGTATCTCTAGCAAATTCCTGATTGGCCTAAACCCATCCTGGAAGTCTCATTGCCCCTTGCCAATTATTTGGTTATGGGTGTGCCAGATATGGCTCAGTTATGACCAGTGAGGTCTGAGAGGATGTTTCCTGGGAATTTTCTGGGAATGATTTACTAGTCATACGATGGAATCATCACAAATCACACTGAGATTGGTAGATCAGGAAGAGGAAAGTAGCCTGAGCCGTTGATGACAATGCTGAGCTGCTCAGTTAGCTAACCCTAACACCAGGTTTGGCCATTTGCAGCCAAAGGCATCAGTAGCTTTTTGTTTACTGTATTATAATTATTGTTATCATTTGCTTCTTCCTTTAATTCGTGAGCTCTTCAAAAAAATAAAGCCACCTGGTCTTGTTCTTCTTTGATTCTCTCTTAGGACCTAAGCTCCTGCCTGTCACACAGGGGACAACCAATAAATGTTTGTGGAACTATAAAAATGAAATGAGAATAAAAGGGATGGCATCTGTAAGATAGTCATCACCACAAACAGTAAAAAGCAAAGGATATTTGCTATGGATGATGGAACATAAATTGATGAGATCATTTCAACCAGCTAAATATCAACGCAATCTTGCTACTCCAGAGTCAACTTCTCAAAGTGTCTGATGCTTCCTGATTCTCTCCTGGCTTTATCAGCAAAGACAGTAAGCCCAGCTGTGGGGCCGTACTGGGAAAAATAACAAAAGTGATCACATCTGCCTCTGATCCAAGAACTTCCTAAGGTGCCTGGTATGAGGGACAGGGAGCCAGTCTCAGTGAGCTCATGGGCACAGTTCACCCAGAGCTTGTAATGTTTACAATCTGCGAGACAGCGAAATGTTAACACAAAAGCTTTGTGGCCCCTCCAAAGTCTGCTTATTTGTTTTGAAGGTGAGATTTTTTTTTCTTTCTTTTATTTATATATAAGATTTTCTCTTTTTAGGTTTAAAGATTTCAAACATATGAAGTCTTGCCTCGCATAGTTTCTATGGAAAGGGAGACAGTACATTTGAGGATGGAAAAAGTAATTGCTCCGCCAGAGCCGTCTTCTGCCAATGCTAAACGACTGGGCAAATTCACCACATTTTCCACCTTCTCACATATCTTAAAAACTGGTCTTTGCCAATTTCACCAGGGGTACAAATGCCGGTTATACACAATTCAAATTTTCATCTGTAGTAGGTAAACCCTTATTAATAGCAGTTGTAATAATGACAGTCTAATTTTTTGCAGTTTACAAAGGTCTTCGATATGTATTTTCTCATCTGACTCTCACGACACTGTCTCAAGAAAGGCATGACATCCCCATTCAATTGTCACTGAGGCCTCAAAAGTTAGGTGATTTGCTTAAGGTTCAGGGACAGTTAGTGACAAAACTAAACATTAACCTTAGACTTTCTGATTGCCCACTTAGTGCGTTTTCAGTCTATCCTCTGTGCTTAATCTTGGAAGCACCAAGAATAGCATATATCATATTAAACCTGGCTTATAAATAATCAGAAGGATCTTCACAATTTAGGGAGCTTAATAGTTCCAAATAAGTCAAGTTATTTTGCCAATGACATTTCTTAAGACAAACAAAAATAGTCACTGAAAGAATATGAAACACCTTCACGCTGCTATTAAAGTCGAGTTTGAATGGCTGGATAAATTGGAAAAGCTGTTACATTCAAATTAAGCAAAACTGAGTCAAGTACACAAATGAGATGAAAAACAGAAAATAGCAAAATAGTGACATTCAGTTGAAATTCAACTCAGAGGAAAATATTCAGACATTATTTACAGATTAATGAATAAAACAGAAAACTGGATGTTTTGGCATAGTACAATTAAACTAATGGGTATAAAATTCCTTCTCTTGCCTCCAGCGAAAAGAACTGGCAGTGATCTGATGAGGCGAGAAATACATAATGCAACTCTAAAGCATACACAAGGCAAACGAAACATGACTTAGGACAAAACTTTTTTAACTAGAAAAGCTATAAAAACATCACTTTGTGCCATACAGAGACCACATGATACATAACACAGTATTTGAAAAAGATTTAAAAATAGCACATTACGTGTAAAAAATTTCAAAAATGCTACATTCCCAGTAATAGTGTGTCAGAGAAGCCAAAACTGAACAGGCAAATCTTGTCCTCAAAGTACATTCAATACATTAAACCCTTCTAAATTATATATACAACCTATATGTACTCAAGTAGAACAGAGAGCTTGCTTGTGTGAGTCTATCGTAAGACTTTTGCTCTGTTCCTAGTGTTAACAAGTTCTACAACTTGAAAAAAATCTTTTTGCTCATTTGGAATTACTCTATACTCGCACGTGCAGTTTTATAAAATCCAAAATTAGAATATCAATTATTATCCTTCACCTTCTGAACTGAAAAGAAATATAACTTAGTTTCAAGTCAGCTAAATTATTCAGTCCTCATAGTCTAGATTTACATAACATAAAAGGCATTACAGTTTGAGTGTAGCTTTATCCAATTAAATCACAAGAAAAATAAAGGAAATCAGTTTAACGCTTCTGATTTTTTTTTCTGCTTCTCTCATCTAATTTAACACACTTTTTTTTTAACTATCACAGACAACTGTGATTTTTCCATTTTACAGTGACCTGTGTAGATTCTGCTTTAGATGCAATATTCCATTAATGAGGAGGTTTACATTGTGAGGCGCCATTGTGTACCCAGAGGCTTATAGATTTAATTAAATGACATTCCTAGCCAATGATGTATTTGCAAGACTTTATAACAAGTACAAGGTGCTAAACAAATGTAAGTATATTATCAGAAAACTGCTATCACTTATATATCTATGCGTGTGTTTGCACCTTAATATCTATTAACTTCCCCCCTTGAACTCAGTAACCAACAGATTCATTAGGGTGAAAAAGGCAATTTCCTGTTAAGATTCTGTTAGATGCTTCTGAATAGTTGAGTGACATGAATCAGGCTAAGAAGAAAACTTGAAACCACAATCTTGAAGAAAAATAAAAAGTTAACTACTCGAAATACACTCCCAAAACAGGGAATCTCCAGCTTACGAAGAGATTGTTTTCCTGTCTTTTCTGCGGTTATGTCTGTTACGTCACATTCTTCATCCAAATGAGGTTTGTTCCGGTTTGGCAGCGAAGAGTCTACGTAACTCATTATGAACTTGAAATCTGACATATGCCTGTCACGAGTCTTCTTCATGAGTGTCTTCTAATGTTTGAACCCAACTGTCTGGTCTCCCTGGCTTCTCTGTTGTGCTGAAATATCCTCAGTACCTTTAACCAATTTTCACATAAAATGGTTTGCACAGCTCTCCTCTCTCTTTGTCATAGTTTCTCTTAAAACTCACCCAGAATTTAACATGGAATTCCAGAGGTTGTTTGATGAAAGCAGACAGTAGCAGGATTCTTCTCTTTCCTGACCTAGAAATTGTACTTCCACTAGTGTGTTACATACACTATTTGTTCACATTAAGCTTTGAACTCAGTCCAAACCCCCTATATCTTTTTTGGGTGAATTATTGTACAACAAGACTTTATCTATCCTGCACTAATGAGATTTCCAGCTAACTTTAAGCGCATTAATTAGGTTGAAATATTTTCATATAAAAGCAATAAGCTTTTAGACAAGATGAAATGTATCCATTCTATGTAATACTCTGAGAAACTAAATGAACTATCTGAATATTTTGAAATAAATTTTCATCATTATCTTTGAATTTTCAGCATTGTGTAATATGATTTATTATTTAAAGCACTAAAACCTTTCTTCCCAAGGTATAAGCATAAAAAAATGCATTTGATTAATAGTTGTAAATTGAAACGTCAAATAAATGAATAAATACTTGAAATTTATTTGATTTCATTTATAATTCCTACTTTCTTGGTTTGCTATACATAACTCAGGTAGCAGCAAGCATTTTCCTATTTATTTTCCTATTTATTTAATGTAAAAATGGGTTTGAGAAACTTATATCCTTGCCTAGCATTAGATAAGAAATGAGTTATGTTTATATAATCTAAACTACGTATTCATTCATTCATAGGTGGCTGAGAAATGCATGTTTTGTGTTGTGGGAATTCAGAAATAAATATCTAGATAAATGGTCCTTAGCCCTAGTTTCACAATAATATCACCTGGGGGGAAATTTTTTCTTTTTTTTTTTTTTTAGAAATATGAATGCCCTGATATCAATTTCTCAGTGACACAGATTTACCCGGCCAGGGGTGAGCCTCTGGTATCAGAAACATTTTTGAAAACTCTGTAGTTTATTTTAATGTTTAGCCAGATTTGAGGATCACTGATCTAGATAATTATGAAATTGTGATGTGCTACTTCAAAATCATGGCATCAGTGGCAAAATTATTAATTCAAGTGTCCACATTTACTTAAGGAATAGATACAGGAGAAGCACTTCTGGAATGGTGAAGTACCTCCAAAAGTCTGTTCCTCTGTAAAAGCAGTAAGAACTTTAGCAGAAATCAGGAAAATCAACTTTTTCAGAATTCTGGAAATTAACCAAAAGCTTGCAAAAACTCCAGGAGTATTTGTTTAAAAAAAAAAAAAAGTTGACTCTCAGAAAGAATAGCAACCTTTATTGTACTTTAACTTTCCCTATTCCCATACTTCTCTCCCAAGCTCTGTAGTGACCTTGAAACCAGGAGCTTCATAAGCATAATAGCTGTGAATGCCAGTAACCTAGCAGCCACAGGAGGGAAATGCTGAGATTGGAGCCCACTCAAAAGCCCCATACTAAGACAACTGTCACTATTTGAGCCGTATGGCAGCACCCAGAAAAAGCCTCATTCATGAGGTTTGTCTTAACTTGACCTGACTCAGCTCATTCAGTGAGGAAGGACCTATCCTCAGGGCATTTGTCAAACACAGTAAGTAGCTACATTGGCCAGTTTCCATTCAACCAAGATGGCAGTGTAAGACACTCCAGGGTGCCATTTCCCAACAGAATCTTTAACAACTAGCAAAAACTGGCAGAGCCATCTTTCTCAGAATTCTGAAAAACAGTTAAAGGGCTGCAGTAACTGGGTGAGTGCCAAATCAAGGAAATGCAGCTTTAAAAAATGGGAAGAGAAGATCATGGTGACCTTGCCGGCCTCTCCCTTACTCCTCCCCAGCACAGTGTGCAGCCAACTTACATTCCCATTGTGGGTCCCTGGCTCTGTCCCAGAGGGAGCAGAGTTACCCCTACGAGCATATTGGGATGCCTGTATGTCAGAGCAAATTTATAGTGGCAGCATGAAAGACTAAATGAAATTCATCTCTGGCTCACCCTCCCAGAACTTTCCTTGAAGGAAGAAGCAGCTTGTAGTATAAAAAACAAAGAAATCCAAGCATCCTGGGGGGCAAAGGATTACCTGCTCTAAGTCATACAATAGGTGAACCAGTTTGATTATGTGCCCTAGAAAAGCCATGTTTTAATTTTGATCCATCTTGTGGAGGCTGCCAGTTTCTTGTAATCCCTATTCAGTACTATAGGTTGGAAACTTAATCAGATTATCTTCACGCAGATGTGACACACCCAATTGTGGGTATTAACCTTTGATTAGAGGGATATGTGACTCCACCCATTCCAGTTAGGTCTTGATTAGTTTTGGTAATCCTTTAAAAGAGCAAACATTTTAGAGAGAGAGAAGAGTGAAGAGAACCACAAGAGCCCACAGAGTCAGAGACCTTTGGCAATGAAGAAGGAATATGCCCCCAAGGGAGCTTCATGAAAGAAGAAGCCTGGAGAGAAAGCTAGCAGACATCGTCGTGTTTGCCATGCACCTTTCCAGTTGAGAGAGAAACCCTGAACTTCATTGGACTTCGTTGAGTGAAGGTAACTTCTTGCTGGTGCCTTAATTTGGACATTTTTGTAGACTTGCTTTAATTTGGATATTCTTATGGCCTTAGAACTGTAAATTTGCAATTAATAAATTCCTCTTTTTAAAAGCCATTATGTTTCTGTTATATTGCATTCCAGCAGCATGCAAACTAGAACAAAAGGCCACCCAGGAGGGTGAGAAAGTTAATTTCATAGGGAATAGAGGGGGCATTTGAATTACTGAACCTAGCTCAGGATGACATCCCTGAGTTAACACTTAAAAATATTAAAATATAAAGTGTGAAACAAAAGATTACAAGACAAACAAAGAAACAGGAAACGATGGTCCATCTAAAGGAACAAGATGCAAATCCAGAAACCATCAACAAAGAAAACCATTCTTTGAACATATTGGACAAAGACTTTTTTAAAAATGATCCTCATTTTTTTAATATGTTCAAGGAGACAAAGGAAAACACAGGGAGAGAATAAGAGGATAACAGGAAAACAATGAATGAACAATATACAAAATTAAAAAAAGATACAGAAAATTTTAAACTGATCCAAAGAGAACAACTGGAGTTGATGACCACAATAACTGAAATGAAAAATTCCCTAGAGGGTTTCATGGCAGATTGAAGCTGGAAGAAGACGAATCAGTAAATTCAAAGAAAAGACAATTAAAATGATTCAGGCTGAGTGGCAGAAAGAGAAAAAAATTTAAACTGTGAAGAAAGCCAAAGAGACCTTTGCGACACCATCAAGTGCATTGACATATGCATTGTGGGAGGTCCAGAAGGAGAAGAAGAAAGAGAGAAAGGGGCAGGAGGACTATTAAAAAAATGGCAGAAGACTTCCCAAATTTAATGAAAGTCATGAATATGCACATTCAAGAAACCCAGTGAACCCCAAACAGAGTGAACTCAAAGAGAAACACACCCAGATACATATTAGTCAAACTGCTGAATGTTAAGGACAAGGAGAGAGTTCTGAAAACTGTGCTAGAAAAGCAACTTCTTATATACAAAATGGGCACTAGACAGTAGATTAAAGTGGCATAAAGAAATAATGACTCCAGTAAAGGTAACTATATGGGTAATTATTTCAGTTCTGAAAGCTGCACTTGAAAAGCAACTTCTTATATACAAAAGAGTCCCTATTACATTAACTTCCTATGATTTCTCACCAGAAACCATAGAGGATAGAGAGAAGTGGGATAAAATGTTTAAAGAAAACAATTGCCGACATGAATTTTTTATCCAGTGATACTGTCTTTCAAATATGAGGGAGAGATTAAGACATTCTCAGATTAAAAGCTGAGGGAGTTCATCACCAGTGACTTCCCTACAGGCAACGCTACAGGGAGATATTCAAATGGAAAGGAAAGGACACTAGACAGTAGATTAAAGTGGCATAAAGAAATAATGACCTCCAGTAAAGGTAACTATATGGGTAATTATAAGTGCAGTACTACTGCACTGAATCTTTTGATACTTCTTATGTGTCCTAAAATGCAAATGTACAAAAAGTAATGATATAGCTATGGTTTTGGACATACAGTATATAAAGCTTAATTTGTAACAAGTACAAAAGAGGTAGGTGAGGAGACAGAGGGGTACGGGAACAATGTATGTGTGTGCTACTGAAGTTAAGTTGGTACCAAATCAAACATGATTGTTACAGACATAGGATGTTAAATGTAAGACCCATGGTAAAAATAAAGAAAATATATGAAAAATATAGACAGAAAGCCATAAGAAGGGATTCAATATGGTACAATATGAAAAATCAAATATAAAACTAGGCATTAATAGAGGAATTGGGAGACAAAAAAAGGTATAATACTTACAAAGAAACAACAGAAAAATGGGAGAAGAAAGACTTGCCTTAGAAGTAGTTACTTCATCTGTAAATAAACACTCCAGCCAAAAGGCCGAGATAGGTAGAATGGATAAAAAAGCAAGAGTGAACTATAGGCTTTTAACAAGAAGTACACTTTCAGTATAAAGACAGTAGGTTGAAAGTGGAAGGATGGAAAAAATATATAGCAAACAAATCATAACCAAAAGAGAGCTGTAGTACACTAACATCAGATAAAATAAACTTTAATTTAAAAAACTGTTACA
Organism: Tamandua tetradactyla; assembly: GCF_023851605.1. NCBI lineage: Eukaryota > Metazoa > Chordata > Mammalia > Pilosa > Myrmecophagidae > Tamandua > Tamandua tetradactyla. Next base: position 222,970,121 of record NC_135327.1, on the reverse strand, counting down.
AGGCACAAAGATGGTCCCTATATATTGATAAAAGGGACACTTTAACAAGAAGTCATAACAGTTATAAATGTATATTGACCTAATGGCAAAACCTCAAAAGATATGAAGCCATACTGACAGATATGAAGGGAGAAATAGATGGTTCTCTATTAATAGCAGGAGACTTTAAAACGCTCCTTTCAATAATGGATAGAACATTGATCCAGAATCAATAAGGAAACAGAAGATCTGAATGTTACTCTAAGCAAAATAGACCTAAAAGAGATATATTGAACACTTTACCCAACAATGACAGAATACACATTTTTCTCGAGTGCACATGGATCATTCTCCAGGATACATCATATCATAGCGCACAAAACAAGCTTAAATAAATTTAAAAAATATTAAAATCATGCAATGCATATTTTCCAATCACAATGAAATGGAGCAGAAACTCAGTAACAGAGGAAATTAAACAAAATACTCTTAAACAACTAATGGTATATAAAGTATATATGAAGGAAAATAGGATGTATCTGGAGGGAATGAAAATTAAAACACAGCATACCAAAACTTCTGGGATAGAGCAAAGGCAGTGCTGAGAGGGAAATTTATAGCTCTAAATGCTTACATTAAAGAAGAAGAAAGATCTCAAGTCAGAGAATAACCTCATATCTGGAGACTCTGGGAAAAAAAAGCAAACTAAATCCAAAGTGCCAAAGTAAGCAAAAGAAAGGAAATAACAAAGAATAGAGTGAAGATAAATAAGAAGGAGAATAACAATATAACTAAGAGATTTTGAACCCAAAATTGGTTCCTTATGAAGAGCCATAAAATCAACAAGCCTTTAGCTAGATGGACAAAGAAAAAAAGGGAATAATGAAATGAAATGGGGACATTACTACCAACCCCACTGAAATAAAAAGGATTATAATGGATACTATAAACTGCATTTCAGAAAATTAGATAATATAGATGAAAGAGCCAAACTCCTAGTAACACAGAATGTAGAGTGACTCAAAAAAGAAATAGACGCTCTCAACAGACCAATTAAAAGTAAAGAGGTTGAATCAGTCGTCACAAACCTCCAAACCAAGAAAAGATCAAGCCCAAGATTGGTGATTTTATCAAACATTCCAAGAAGAATTAATATTGTTCTTGCTCAAACCCTTCCAAAATAATTGAAGTGGAGGAGGCACTTCATAATTCATACTACAAAGCCAACATCACTCTAATACCAAAGACAGATAGATAATACATGAAAAGAAAATTACAGGCCAATATCCATATGAATATAGATGCAAAAATTCCTAACAAAACACTGGCAAACCAAATCTAACAGCACATTAATTAATTGTACACCATGATCAAGTGGGATTTATCCCAGGTATGCAAGGGTAGCTCAACATAAGAAAATCAATTAATGAAAGACAGCATGTTAATAGAAGGAAGGGTAAAAAAATATCAGCTCAATGCACAAAAGGCTTTTGAAATAATCCAGCACTCCTTCTTTATAAAAATACTTAGAACACCAGGAATAGAAGGAAACTTCCTCAACAGGATAAAGGGCAAAAATGAAAAACCACAGTTAACATCATTTTCAATGTTGAAGACTGAAAACTTTCCCTCTACATTAGGAACATGACAAAGATGTCACCGCTATCATTCAACATTGTACTAGAAGTTTTAGCCAGAGAAATTAGGCAAGGAAAAGAAACGAAGGCATCCAAATTGGAAAGGAAGAAGTAAAACTTCCCCTATTTTCAGAATACATGTTCCTTTATATAGAAAATTCTGAAAAATCCACTACAAAGCTACTATAGCTAATCAAAGCTAATCAATGAATTCAGCAAAGTGGATGGCTACATGACCAACATGCAAAAATCAGTAATGTTTCTATATACTTATAATGAATAATCTGAAGAGGAAATTAAAAAAATCCATTTACAACAGCAAATAAGAGAACTGATTATCTAGAAATAAATTTAACCAAGGATGTAAAAGATTTTTACATGGAAAAATACAAAACACTGCTAAAAGAAATCAAAGGAAACCTAAATAAATGGAAGGACAGACTATGTTCATTGGAAAACTAAATGTTGTTAAGATATCAATTCTACCAAAGGCAATTTACAGATTCAATGGAATCCCAATCAAAATTCCAACTGCTTTCTTTGCAGAAATCAAAAACCTAATTGTATTAGTTAGGGTTCTCTAGAGAAACAGAATCAACAGGGAACACTTGCAAATATAAAATTTATAAAAGTGTCTCACATGACCATGGGAACACAGAGTCCAAAATCCTCAGGGCTGGCTGTGAAGCCAATGATTCTGATGGAGAGTCTGGACAAACTCCACAGGAGAGGTTTGCCAGCTGAAGCAGGAAGAGAGCCTGTCTCTTCTGCATCCTTCTTAAAAGCCTTCCAGTGATTAGATTAAGCATCACTCATTGCAGAAGACACTCCTCTTGGCCGATTACAAATGGAATCAGCTGTGGATGCAGCTGACATGATCATGATTTAATTCTGTGAAATGTCCTCATCACAACAGATAGGCCAACAGTTGCCCAACCAGACAAACAGGTACCACCACTTGGCCAAGTTGACACATGAACCTGACCATGACACCAATCAAATTTATATGGAAGGGCAAGACACTCTGAATAGCCAAAACTGTCTCGACAAAAAAGTATGAATTTGGAGGACTCACACTTCCTGATCGTAAAGCTTAATTACAAAGTTACAGTGGTCAAAACAGCACAGACCTAGCTCAAGGACAGATATATAGGTCAATGGAATTGATTTGAGAGTGTGGAAATAAAATCTGATATCTATGGCAAATTGATATTTGACAAGGGTGCCATGTTTACTTAATGAGGGAAAGTTCTTTTGTGCATCAAAGGACTTTATCATGGAAGTAAAAAGACAATCTACAGAATGGGAGAAAATATTTGGAAAACAGCTATCTGATAAGAGTTTACTATCCAGAATATATAAAGAATGACAATTCATAATGATAAGACGGTCAATACATCAAGAAGGCATAATAATCACAATATCTATCTATCTATCTACCTACCTACCTATCTATCTACCTACGTATCTGTTTATCTATCTACCTAACAAGAGAGCTCAAAACACATGAAGCAAAAACTGAAAGAACTGAAGACAGAAATAGACAATTCAACAATAATAGTGGGATTCTTTAATATTCCACTTTCAAGGATGTATAGTACTAGACTGAAAATCAACAAGAAAATGGAAGACCTGAAACCAACTAGGCTTAACAAACATCCAAACAATATCAACAACAGCAGAACACCTATTTTTCTCATGTTCACACACAACAGTCTCCAGGAGAGACCATACAACAAGCCTCAATACACTTAAAAGGATTTAAATCATACAAACTATGACCTCCAAATATAATTGAATTAAATTAGAAATTGGTATGAAGTTGGAGAAATTATTACATAGGTGGAAATTAAACAACACAGCTCTAAATAATCAATGGGTCAAAGAAGAAATCACAATGGAAAATTAAAATACTTAGAAATGAATGAAAATTAACACACAGCATTCCAAAACTTATGGGATGAAGCTAAAACAGTTCCTAGAGGGAAATTTATAGCAGTATATGCTTTTATTACAAAAGAAGATATCAAATCAATGACCTAATCTTCCACCTTAAAAAACAGAAAAAGCAAAACAACTTAAACTCAAAGCTAGTAGAAGGAAATAAATGATAAAGATTAGTGTGGAAATAAATGAAGTAGAGAGTAGAAAAGCAATAGAGAATGTTAACAAAGCCAAATGTTGGTTTTTTGAAGAGAGCAGTCAAATTGACAAACCTTTAACTAAACTCACCAAGAGAAAAGACTCCTACTAAATTCAGAAATAAAAGAGGAACATCACTACTGATCTTATAGAAATAAAAATGACCATTAGGGAACAGCACAAAGAATTGTACACGGACAAATTAGACCACCTTGGTGAAAGGGACAATTTCCTAGAAAGGCACAAACTAGTAAAACTGGCTCAAGAAGAAACAGAAAATCTGAATAATACTTTTAAAGTTATATAGATTTAATTAGTAATAAAAAATCTTCACAGAAAGGAAATCCCAGGACTATTTAATTCTGTCAAACATTTAAAGAAGTATTACCAATCCTTCACAAAGTCTTCCAATAAAAGTGAAGAGGGAACACATCCGAATTATTCTATGAGGTCAATATTACCTTGATTCCAAAACCAGACAAAGGTATAGCAACAACAGATATCTAAAGACCAATAATGCTTACGAATATAGATGCAAAATTCCTCAACAACTGCCTTCAAACTGAATGCAGCAGTAGCAATAATGAAAAAGATTATACACCATGACCAACTGAGATTTCTCTCAGGAATTACAGGTTGGTTTATCTGAGAAATCAATTTAATACACAATAGTCATAAAAATAAAGACAAAAACCACCTGTTCATCTCAGTCGGTCAGAAAAAAAACAATTGACAACATCCAACATGCTTTCACAAACACACACACACACACACAAACTAGGAACAGAAGGAAACTCTCTCAACCTGATAAAGGGCATCTATGAAAACCCCATAGCTGGCATCCTAGTTAATTGTGAAAGTGAATGCTTCTCCCTTACATTAATAATAAGACAAGAATGTTGTGGTAGTTAGATTCAGGTGTCAACTTGGCTAAGTGAAGGTACCTAGTTCTATTGCTGTGAACATGAGCCAATGGCATGTGAACCTCATCTGTTGCTGATTACACCTGCAGTCGGCTAGGAAGCGTGCCTGCTGCAATGAATAATGTTTGATTTGATTGGCTGGTGCTTAAATGAGAGCACTCAACATAGCACAGCCCAAGCAGCTCTGCATACCTCATCTCAGCACTCACAGCTTGGCCCAGGTCTTTGGAGATGCAGAAAGAAATCATCCAGGGGAAAGTTGTTGGAACCCAGAGGTCTGGAGAGAAGGCCAGCAGAGATCACCCTGTGCCTTCCCACGTAAGAAAGAACCTCAGTTGAAAGTTATCTGCCTTTCCTCTGAAGAACTAATGAAATAAATCCCCTTTTATTAAAAGCCAATCCGTCTCTGGTATGTTGCATTCTGGCAGCCAGTAAACTAGAATGGATGTCAATTTTCACTACTTCTATTAAAAATTGTACAGAATATTTTATTCAGGGCAAAAGGCCAGAAAAACAAAAGGGATCCATAGAGGAAAGGAATATGTAAAATTATTTCTATTCATAGATGACACAATCATGTATACAGAAAATCCTAAGGGATACACACACCCATGCACACATACACATACCTATTAGAATAAGCAAGTTCAGCAAGGCTACAGGGTCAACACATAAGATCAACATACGAAAATAGTTCTCCATCTGAAAATAAAATTAAGCAAACTATTCCATTTACAATAGCATCAAAAATAATAAAATCCTTGGGAATACTTAAGAATAAATGAACTTATCAAAAGAAATTCTACAAGATATTATTGAAAGATATTAAAGAATACCACAATGACAAATTCAACAAAAATATTGCTGAAAGATATCAAAGAATATTATAATGAATGGAAAGGCACTCCATGTTCATAAAGTGGAATTTTAATATCGTTAAGGTGATAACATTCTCCAACACAATCCTTGTTGGAATTCCAGCTACCTTTATTGGACAAAAACTGACCCAGCTGATCTTATAATTCATATGGAATGGAAGGAATCCAGAATATAAAAGCAATCCTGGAAAAGAACAAAATTAGAGGACTCACCCTTCTCAATTTCTAAACTTATTATTAAGCTACAGTAATTGAGACAGGAACATAAAAACAATTGATTTTCAACAAAGAATAGCCTTTTCAACAAATGGTGCTGAGATAGCTAGACATCTGGATGCAAAAGATGAAGCTGGACACCAACTTCACACTATACACAAAATTTAACCAAAATTTATCAAACACCAAAATATAAGGGGTAAAACATGAAATGCTTAGAAGAAAATACATAGAAAATAAATTTTCATGCTCTTGGATTAGGCAATGGTGTCTCAGATCTGAAGCCAAAAGCACAAATTGCAAAATAAATAAATGAATTGAACTTTGTTAAAATTAAAAGATTTTATGCATCAAAGTATACTATCAAGGGAGTGAAAAGAAAGCCCATAGAATGAGAGAAAATACATGCAAATCATCTAGCTGATAAGGTTTAATGTCTCAAATATATAAAGAAATCCTACCGCTCAACTTCAAAAAGACAACCACCCCGTTAAAAATGGGCAGCGCACTTAGACATTTCTCCAAAGAAGACATAAAAAGTGTCAGATAAACACACAAAAAGATGTTCAAATTATTGCTCATTAGGGAAATACAAATTGCAGCCACAATGAGATACTGCTTCACACGCACTATGATGGCTATAATAAAAAAGGTAGACAGTAACAAATGTTGACAAGGATGCAGAGAAATTGGGAGGGAAACAGAAGTGAGATGGATGGCAGGAAGAGTTTCGTGTCCCCTCCCCAGATAGGGAGGGTAATGTGGGAGATGTGTGCAGGGGGGCTGTGCTGTCACTAGCTGGCATGCACAAGCTGATTCTGCAGCAGCTTTGGCTACTCATCATAACCATTTGGTAGTACCCAGGAACTAAAGAATACAGTGATTGTTTATGGAATACCTGCCCATGCTGCACATACTGCTAGATGCCATAGTTGCAGCAATGAACTGCTTAGGTTCCTGCTCTCTGGGTGGACATAGGTGAGGTGGGGACAATGAACAGAAATGAAAACCTGAAAGGGTGCTAAGTGCTTAGCAGAAGATGAACAGGGTGACGTAAAGGGTAGGATAGACTTGAGGATATGCAGAGGTGAGGGAAAGAGCACTGCAGGCAGAGTGAGCTGTGTAAGCAAAGGGTAGAAGGTGAAGAGTTTGAGGTTTGGGAGAAACTGAAAGGAGCCAGTGATGGAGGCCTAGAGAGCAGCACTGGTGAGAGAAGCGTTTGAGATAGGAAAGGGCTGGATCACAAAGGGCCTAAAACATCATGTTAAGACTTTTGAAAGTAGAAAGTCATTAAAGGGTTTAAACAGGGACACACATGATCCTGTTTAAAATCATAAACTGTTATTCTAAGACTCAAGGGACAAGAGTGGAAGCTGGAAGTGACTGCAGGGTCTAAGGGAGAGACAATGGCGTCCTAAACTGATTTGCACAGGGATAGGCTGAGCAACTCGTCCAGATCTGCCTGGAACTTTCCCAGTTTTAGCCCTGAAAGCCTGGCATCCCAGGAAACCCCTCAGTCTTGGGCTCACCAGGACGGTTGGTCACCCTTGCAGGAGAAGCGAAAAGCAGTGGAATGATTGTCATATGCTTTAGTGGTAGACTTGATAGGACTTGGCAACAGGCAAGATATGGTTGCTCAGAGGGAGGAAGAGGTCAAGGATTACTCCACTGGAAAATTACCATTTTGGGAGAGAAAGATAGAATTCCTTTTGGAAGGTTTAAATTATGAGATGCTTGTAAAATATCCATAGATCTGAGTTGAATTTCTGAGTTAGCAGCTCATAGAGAAGCCTGAGTAGAGTTGTGGGCAAAGATGGTGGGTATTTTAAGAATGAGGATGGGAAAGATAACTTGCAGAGAGAGTAGGGAATGAGAAGGAAGCCCACGGCTGATGCCTGAGAGAGGCCAGCATTTCAGGATGAGGTTGGAGAGAAAGGGCTACCAAAGATGACAGCAAAACAGTGGCCAAAGAGATAGGAGAAAGGCAAGGATCATGAGCTGTCATAGAAATCAAGGGAAAACAGTGTCAAAGAAGAAGAAATATGAAGTGCTACTAAGAATTTTGACAGTATGAGGATTGAGAAATTTCTATTGGATGTAGCAACAAGGAGAGCCTTAGTAACACTGACAAGAACCATTTTGGTAGATCTGTGAAGTTGGAAGCCAGACTGGGATGAAGGGGGTGGGGGGGAGGGGGCATGTGGTTGGGTGGGGGTAGGTTGTTGGGTGGACAAGCAAGCCTGCCAGAGAAGGACACTCTGCCTGGAAGAAAACAGCCAAACTTTTGATGACCTGGCAAGTCAAATTTATGTCTGGATAATCCCCAAGTACAAAGGCAATGTTTTTTACCAAGAGATTATCTAAGACAGGAAGTCTGCTCAGTAGCAGATGGGGGACAAGGCTGAGAAAGGGAAAGGAATCACACTGTCTCGCAGTCTCATAGGTTCAAGGTCTAGCAAACTCCTGGTCTAGCCTCATGACCTCACGGTTTCCATCCAGATCTTAAAATTGTGCGGTCAGGCAGTCTTCCAGTGTTTGGCCCCAGGACCTACTGGAGGGAAAGGCCTGAAAAGGGTTTGAAGTCAGAGGTGATCTGAGTCTATTCAAAGGTGCACCCAGCCTCCCACCCAATTCAATTTTTGATAAGATCAAAGATACAAGCCCCCACTATAGCCCAGGTAGTTTCGTGGGCAAAGTTGAAAAGCAAAGACAGATATTTTTAGACTTCTTACCTGTAAGTTCTAAGATCCTTCACAAAGGGGTACAGCTACAATCACACTCCAAATAAGCTCAATTCCTGACCATACCAAACTGAGTAACCCCTCATTCTTGGTTTTAATAGAGGAAAGAACACTCTCTACTACTCTTTTATATACAATGTCTATAAGCATTACAACAAAAAATTGACAGCATACAATTTTTAAAAACACTATTACATGTGCAAACAAATAAGCATTTGGAATTGGAGTCTAAGAAGGACAGGAGAGAGAGAACTGGGAAAAAAAGTTTGAAAAATAAATAAATAATAAAATATTTCCAAATTTGATCAAAAATAGCAATGCACATATTCAGAAGTTTTGCAAAGCCCAAGCAGAGCAAAGACTAAAACACACACACCTCTAGATATGTCACAGTCAGCTGTTTGAAACCTACAATAAAGAAGAAAATATGTCAGAGAGAAAAGACATAAGGACGCAAGGGTAAAAATGATAGTTATTTCTTATCAGAAATGACCAGAAAACAACAGAACATCTTTAAAGAGCAAAAATAGTTGGGTGCATATATGTAATCAGGTAGATGTACAGATATTGGAATGATGGTTTTCCCATCTTTTGGGTTTCCCATTCTCAATTTCTGCTAAAATAGTCATCTCTCTAGCGGGGGTGGGTATCAGTTTTATGGGACAGGACAAGGTACTGGAGCATCACGCAGTGGGAGGAAGGTCACTAGAGAAACATTGTGACATTGACCACTTGAGATCAGTAATTGTGGAGTTGTAGTGACAGTAACTTGCCCAAATGTGTGGTTTTTCTCCAGCAACATTCAACTTCCAGAGTACAGTCATGGACAAGACAGACAGTTGACACATCTGGAGGGGAGACGTCACTGGGCAGGTACAATGGAAAGAAAGAAGGTAAATGGATTTGAAGATATTTCAAATAGAGTGAGTGTAAGCATACATGATGATGTCTAAGAAGAATGATGAGGGAAGTGAAGACAGGAGGAGGCCAATGGATAGAGAAAAGCAGTGGGGTCAACAGAGGGGGGGGGGGCCTTGATGAGGTCAAAGTGCAATGGACATATCTGAGCTTATAAATGGGGAGAACCTAGGTTGGGTGTTTGAGTAAGTTACTGTTGAGGTGGCAAAGTTTCTGGTGATGGCAAGGCACAATGTGTGATTGTGAGGGCTCTCAGCTGTGGTGGATATGATGAGATTAATGGATACGATTATTAATTTAAAGAAGTCACTGGCAACTGATATTCAACTGTGGTTTCCTAAGTAGCTCGTGGTTGGCACACACTTTGACACATAACCCGTTTAGAGGACGCCAAATCTAGCTGTGACTTTCCATTTTGCACAGTACTCTCCTCGATCAATTCTACCCCTTCCTAGGCTAGCAACAGCCCTTGTAGCCCTTTTTGGAGAACAGACTGAAAAGGAGAGCCTGTGCGTATAGGAGAACAGGAGCAGGCAAGGAGGAAAAAGCTGTAAAACCTCAGCTTTGACCCGGGGATTGCAGTCCTTGCAGCTGTGCTCTGCAGGCAGGCTCTCTAAAGCTCTTGCTTTTGTTTTGGCCCTTTGTGACCCCACTCAAAAATCTGATGTACAAAAAAAACATGTGTGTGATTTATTACTTTAATGCTTTAGAATTTTGAAATGGAAGCCTGATGTGGAACATACTTAGAACTATTTGGTGACAAACACGGATCACATTTTTAAAAGGTTTTCGATTTTAAAGAAACAAGACTGTTATCAATTCTTTTGGGACACTGTTGGACAGATAAACATCCTATGGGCCAAACAATCAAACTGAAGCTCAGAAACCAGGTTAACGACATGGAACTAACCCTGGGACATATGCCTTCTCAGAGCTCCCTTTGGCTTCCTGAGTGGCCATGGCTCGTTGCGTCACTGAAGTTAAACAGCAGGTGCCATCAGATGGCTGCCCTGTTTGGTCAGCTGTGTCCTGGGACATGTGTGGCCAGGACGCTGGCCTCTGCCCACTCAGGGCTCAATATTCCTGGCCCACATTCCAATTTCACAGAAACAAACTTTTTCTTTTCTCTCTTGGAGCATCCTTCTCAAATTTCTCTGATTGGTTTCTCTGCAACAGATGCTTAGGTCAGGTGATCTTTTTACATCCTAGAGGTTTTTTTTCCTTTCAAGATCAAAATTCGGAACCAGACATTATTTTTTAAGCAAGTAGCAAAATCAGGTTGAAAAGCTATAAGGCAAATGATCTCACAGATTTTATTACTGATTTGGAAGACAGACTATTCGAGTTGTCTTCCTGATTCTACAGCTTATTATATGTGGGGAGTGCCTATTCTAAAATAAGAATATGTGGGGAGTGCCTATTCTAAAATAAGTTTCTTATATGATTCAAAATGAAGGTGTGATTATAAATTAATATAAAGTATGCTGATCACATCTAATGAAAGGGCAACTACATTTAAACTTTTACATTTTTATCCATAGAAATATTTTTAGAAATCCAAATGAAAAGAATCAGAAGTCTGGATATTACTTTAAATACCTCTTGCAATATCCATGAAAGGAAATAATATTTAAAATATAACGACATTGTAGGAAACAATGATTCTTATAAATGTTGGCAGAAGGTATGAAAGTGATTACAAGTGATGCAAAACAATTATGTATTTTTATATGAGTTCCCGTATTTTTCAGTATCTTTTTGCTCATGAGGCACAGATTCAAGTTGGCTTCATGCAACAGAGAATTTTGCTTCTTAAGAATAAAGAATTTAATACATGGATTTTTGCCAGATTCAGTTGTTGCATTTTTGACATCACAAGTTCATAATACTGAACACCTGTTTAACCACCGTTTTCCTCCAAAAAATGTGTTTGATCATTCAGCTTGAAAGGAACAGCTTTTCATTTCCATTTACAAATCTCTCACTTCTTCACAAAGGGCTTACTTGTCTGCAACCAGACATGCAGCTCATGAAATTTACTAAATAACATCACCACAGAGGTCAAGGTCAAATTTAGGGTCTTTGTCCTTTTAAGCAATCTTAATTTAGAAAAACAAATAAAGAAAGAAACTTTCCATAAGCCAAATACTGAAAACATCTTAAATAGCAAACCTTTAAATAAACTACTTAGAACATTTGCAGTAAATATTTTGTCATCACGTTCACATTAGTTTGACCTTCTGTTCTTTAGTTCTTGATGAACCGAGGAACACTGAGCAGCTTTTTAATTGAAGATGTTTATTTCTTGTCTTAAATATTTTTTCAAGCTTTAGATAAGACCATAAAACTGACTCATGTTGAACATTCTGATTTTTCCAACCATATAAAGAACAGGGCAGACAATTGTTAAGATGGCAAAAGATATCTTTTTCACCCAGTGCATTTTCTTTGTCACTGCTCAGCTATTCAAGAAAAATCATGGCTTACTTAATTTCTCCAAAATGAAGGAAAGTTTTAAACTTTCTAATTGAGATGGTGGTTGCCTACTGAAAAGGTCCCTATTTCCAACTTCAAAAATCTCACATTCCTTTTGTTTTCTGCATCAATAACAAAATAATCACAATGCAAATTTATACTGTGAATCTTTATTTGTCTCAATGATCCCATAATTCAGTACTGAAAAGTCTTTGGCTCTGAAACTTTGTTGTCTCACTCATTTGCTGACAAGTAGCTTTAAACAGTCCCAACAAGAAAAGACGCAGCACACTTTCACTAGAAATGACTTTGACATTTCACTTTCTTCACCAGAAAGACCTGAAAACATGTTCTAATGCATATGCTAACAGTATAACAAATGAATAACATCTGTTTTGAACAGTTGACTTTCACCATGTCCATATCACATGGACACAGAGGGCACCAGGTTTCATGGTGCCTGACAGCTCTGGCAGGGACCCGCAAGTAGGAATAACCTGTCTGAACTTCCGCTGGTACTTTCCTCTCTTTTAGGTTGTGCTTAGCTCTAATGGATAATGGCTGGTTTCTGCAACAGGACTGTCAATAGCATCAATCCACACAAAGAAGTTATTTCAAAATGAAGCCAAATATTATGATTCATAAGTTAAGAAGTCTAAAATTACTTGCAATAGCATCTTATGTGAAAAAAAAAATGTGTAAAGACAATCTTTCCTAGAAAGCTGAGCCATTAACTTACCTGAATGGGGGGAGTGGTGAGGAGATGTGGGGAAGAGTGCACCAAAACACCTGACAGGATCTCTTCTAGTTCTGTTATTTTGTTGCAAGTTCGATGCTCAGTATATTCAAAAGACATATTTCCTGCCCCTACTCTCATTCATAACTCGAGTACTCTCATGTTCTACTTTGCTAGCTGCTGGAATGCAACACACCAGAGACAGACTGACTTTTAATAAAAGGGGATTTATTTCATTAGTTCTTCAGAGGAAAGGCAGCTAACTTTCATCTGATGTTCTTTCTTACGTGGGAAGGCTCAGGGTGATCTCTGCTGGCTTCTCTCCAGGCCTCTGGGTTCCAACAACTTTCCCCGGGGTGATTCCTTTCTGTATCTCCAAAGGCCTGGGCTGAGCTGCGAGTGCTGAGACGAGGTATGCTGAGCTGCCTGGGCTGTGCTACATTGCGCTCTCTCATTTAAGCACCAGCCAATTAAATCAAATGTCATTCATTGCAACAGGCACACCTCCTAGCTGACTGCAGATGTAATCAGCAACAGATGAGGTTCATGCACCATTGGCTCATGACCACAACAACAGAACTAGGTACCTTCACCTGGCCAAGTTGACAACTGAATCTAACTACCACACTAGATAACTGCATTTCCAATCCCAACTTCCTCTGAGATGGCTGAATGGATCCATGACTCGTATGCCTATTCTGCCTAGCAAAGGCTGGCTCAGCTAATCCCTCACAAGGAGTCCCATTCTCTGGGAATTCTCTCCTGGGAGCTCAGGGAGAGTGCTGATAGAGCCACTTCTGGCCCTCATCTCAGAGTACACTATCTGAATAGGCTGGAAATTTTCCAAATCATCAGTTGCTGGTTCCTTTGTACTTAAGGGTTCCAACCTCAATTTATCCCTTCCCCCTCACGTTTTATAATAAGCAACAAAGAGAAACCATACCGCATCTTCTGTACTTAGCTTAGAAATCTCCTCAGTTAAATATCCAAGTTCATCACTTAGAACTTTGACCTTCCATCTGACATATAGCACAATTTTGCCAAGCAGACCGTGATAGATTGAATTAAATACTGTCAACTAGATTAAAGAGATTAAATTAAATCCTTGCTAAATTTTTAATTTATGTACTTAATGCATTGCCACAAAGCTTTCTGCGACAAAAATGCCAGTTTAAATATAAAAATATTTACGAAATGTAAGCCTGGTCCAATTTCTAATTATACCATAGCATTCATATCATAAGACCATAGCAATTTTCTGTCCAGCATCATTTTATATTCTAGGCCTGCCTTTCCCATTTACCTAAAGAGCCCAGGGAAGTAACAGAAGATGTATCTCCTTGTATATCATACAAGGGTGAAATTGGGTAAAAGCTCATTCCATCCTCAGGTTACTGTGCAATCGGTTAAAAAACTGAATCAGACAGAAAATAAAACATTTTCTGCTCTTGATTTCTGATCCTTTGTTGGTATAAATTTTGTAAAAGAAATAGAACAATAATTCACAGAATTTACGTATTAAGTATTAGTTTTGCAAGGAATAGAATTTCAGGATAAAAATTACTTTCCTTTAAGGACAATAAAGGCCATTGTCCCATTTTCTTTTAGAATTTATTATGGTTGATACTAAGTCTAGCGCTAAGGTGGTTCTTGTTCCTTTCTAACTTTTTTTCCTTTAATTTCTGGAAACACCACCTTTTAATATGCATCTAGGAGTCAATATTTTTGTTTGTTTTTCTTGCTTGGTACTAAGTGGGTCTTTTCAATCTGAAGACTAGAGTCTTTCTTCTCCTCAAGAAAATTAACTTGAAAAAGAAAATCCTTTCTTCACTTCAATTACTCTCTTTAATCTTTTGTGTTTTCATGCCCTATTTTCTTTTTCTGTGCTTTTTAATGTATTTCTTAGACTGTATCTTCCAAATAATTTTTAAGCCATATCCATTCTAGTGCTAATTTCTTCTATTAAATTTGTTATTTTTCCAAATATATTTTTAATTTCCAAGAACACTTTGCTAACGTAAGAATATTTTTTATAACAGTCTATTTTGGACATCACTATCCTCCTTGGATCTCCTGAGATATTAATTTTAAACATTTAAAGTTATCTTCTGTTCCTTACATTATTCCTGTTTCCTTTGAAGTTAGTTCTTCTACTCATTAATCCTGGTTTGTCTCTTTAATATGCTTAGTTGTTAATTTTTGGATCCTTTAGTTGTTCAAATTTATTAATAAATGACTGGGCTGATCAGTTCAAGTGTGGCTATGCCTCAAGCATGCATAATAATCTTTCCTCAATAGGTTCTTTTTTGCTTCCTAAACAATATTGTTTAAATTTTGCATCTCTCTGAAACTTTTTGAACTTTATATCAATATAATCATTCTATACATCTACTTCTATAACTTGCTTCTTTTTTTTGCTCAATGCTTGTGAGATTTATTGATAATGATGAATATACTGCTGAAAAACATTCATTTTCTCTTCTGCATTATCTGATATAAACACACGACTACTCTGTTATCCATTTTCCTACAGATGGAAATTTGAGTAGTTTTTAAATTTTTGCTGTTACAAGCAATGGTTCTTCTATTAACAAATTTGTAATAGGTTGTCTCTACTTCTAGCATACATCATGATTCCCTCTTTTACGAAAGGTTATTTCTAGTACAAATATTTAAGATATTTAGAGCCACATTAAACTTATAATAGAAATAAAATTCTCTAGATAAAAATATTCGATAGAAATAGCTTCAGCAACAAAGATCTTAAAGAGAAATTCCTAAAACTATAGACAAATTTTTAGTAAAGATAACAGGAACAAACTAAAAAAAGATCTTTGGAGAAACTAATGGAAGGTACAAATGAAGAGTTAAAATAGACTTCAGAAATCTTATGTCCAGTGTCTACAGACAGTTAAGGAAACTGGGATGTGGTGAAACTATTTCATGGCTGCAAAGAACTTAATTATCTTTCCCTGTAGGCTATGTGGACAATAGAACCAGTTGTCTCGCACACTTTCACTCTTTGCAAGTAGCAGATATATGCAAACAGTTCTTTCTATACTGGTGACGGAACAGTTAACTTTTCTTCACCCTGCTTTACCTGGACTACTTGTTTCAGCTGCACCAGCCAGGTGGGACTTTGTAAGCACTGCCTTTGATTGTTTCATTTCAGGTTAAAAACCAACCTGAAGAGGGTGCACGGGTGGTTCAGTGGTAGAATGCTCGCGTCCATGCCCGAGACCCGGGTTCGATTCCTGGACCAGGCACTGCCCCCCCCCCCCCCCCCAAAATCTGACCAGGAAAAGGCATTGCTCAGAAATTCTTTTGGCACAAAAATTGCTCAGCACTATTTTCCATGAGATAAGTCAGAACAAAAATAAGTCAAAGCATTGGTGGCATCATCGGATGCAGGATTAGAAATTCTAGAATGAATTTGCAGTCGTATCTTACCTTAGCATTTTCAATGCAGGGGCAGAGGGCGCGGGCTGCACTCGCCTTCACGTCCGGGTGGGGGTTTTTCAGCAATGACCACAACAAACGAACTCCATCTAAGCGATCAATTATCCTATCGCAAAACCAAACATAATGCGATAAACCATAATGAGGCCGTGAAAAAATAAAAATGTAATTTCCGGCCTATTTACACCATTCTAATTATTATTATTTTTCCTGTTGGATGATTGTTGCAAAACTTAAAGGACAGGGCGGCTAGAACATACTATTGAATTGTCAACCCATCGATTTCAGTTTTAAATTCATGACGCAGAAAGCAAGCTGCATGATAATTACGAGTCACATAAACTTAAAATCAAGCCGTGTAATTTTTTTAATTAGCTGTACACAAACTGTTACCGAGACTTTAAAATAGTGGCTTCTTTCATATAGCAACATCTAAATACTTTCCAAAACAAATATTTACACCTCAAAACTGAGCTGTTACCTTTTTATTTGGTCTATGTTTAATTTGCTTACCGTACTGCATGACATATTTTAAACTCCCTCAGTCCTAATCTAGCATTGGGAATTCAAATCATTAACCCACAGTGCCTCCTTTGTTGAGCACGAATAATACGTAACTTGTTTTCTGCGTGTTTCCTACCAGCAAGACTAATATAGCATGCTGATATAATTATTTAAACACACTGCAATCAAAATATCTTCATGACTAGCTGAAAAATGAATTATCATTAGAGTCATCTCTACCCCATCTGTCTTCTGTTTATGTATCAATCAGTCCAGAAAGAATAATCTTACAATAAGGTCCGCTGAGAATTTGCATTTGCGAGGAAGGCCAAACAAAACTTAGCGTCCTTTACAAACATGACTTTGTCCAGGAAGATATGTTAAATGCAAAGCAGATGAAAAATGATAAAGAACATCAAAATTCCTTTGAATTTTAATCTCAAGTTGAGTTAAATACATGTAGTATTTAACCATACATATGATAAATACTATTCGCGTAAAATGCCATTCACATTCTTGCTTGAAAATTGATGTAAAAACATCTACATTTCTTGATTATCTGAGATGAGTTTCCCAGAAAAAAAAGTATTATTCCAAAGGTTCTATCTAGAATGTCAGTTTTGCATAGCCTTATAAAACAACTGATGATGAAAATAACCTGTAGTAACATATAAACCATCTTTTTCCATAAAATGACTTTTAAAAAGAAAAGAGTACCTTGAGAAAGTATCTCAACCTGAAATTGAGCTGAATAGCTTTCCAAACCTAAAGCTCTCTGCCAATGTCATGCCAAGAGAAAAAGTTTTATTTCTCAATTTCTGAAAACTGTAAAGAAAATGGTGGACACTTCACAATGAAAGAGTTACTTTTAAAACATTAATTAAAGACTCGCTGCCTAACACATGCCGTGGAAAAGATAATTAATGCTATCTCTGTGTCTCTATTGTTTTCCACACTCAGTTTGCCAATGAACGATAGGTGAATGATAGTCTGCCCTACTCATCCACAAATTTAAAATTTGCATTAAAACTTTAAAGTTTGCATTAGTGATATTTACATACTGAACTACACCCTGCAGGACGTCACCTGGATGGCCACAAGAGAAAAAGGATAATTCAACTCTGGACACCTCAGGAAAAAGTTCATAACCATAACCGTGAAAACTCAAGTTGACTATTAAAAATAGATCTATTTACCTCCTCCCGGCACCCCCAAAACCCCAGGTAATTTATCATCCGCTGAGTCCTAATGGGTGAGCAGTTCCACCTCTACTAGTGTCATGAAAGAAGACCAGCACGGTACAACGTAAGAACCTCATATGAGGAAAGTATTTTGGAAAAGCAGTTTCAAACACAAGAACTGATGAAGTCTTATGTAGCAAACTTCAGAGTTCAGTTGTGTCTCTTCCATCTCCCTCATCCTGCCAATTTTCATTCGACAGTCACTCAGGTTTCTGTTCCTGCTTCTCCATTCTCCCTGCTAGCACCCTAATCTAGGCTTTACTATTTCATATCAGGATTGCTGCAATTTGTTGCATAATTTGGGTTTTATGTCTTCGATTTCCGCAATTCCAATCCATTCCATAAATCTCTGTGAAAGTAATCTTCCTTAAGGACCTTTCAGAGCTTTCACAGTAGCTCCTGGAGAGGGACGCCGGGGATGGCCATTTTGTTCATCATCACAGCACCTGGAATATTCCATCAACACTTGTCTGACAAGTCACAACTAAAAGATCACGCTCCAAGGCCTTCCCATTGTCTGCATTATAAATAAAACCCCATCGTCTGAGCTTGCAAAAAAAAAAAATTCGATTTATTGCAGCAAGCACTCTAAAATGTATTTAGAATTTCCAGTGAGCTGACTGACCATTAAATCAGTCAGGGTTCTCCAGAGAAACGGACCAATTAGATGGTGTGTGTGTGTGTGTGTGTGTGTGTGTGTGTGTGCGCGCGCGCAAAGAGATTTATTTTAAGAAATTCGTTCACACAATTGTAGGGGTTGACCTAAGCTCAAAATCTGTAGGCAGGTGGGAAGGTTGGACATTTAGGCGGGATTTCTTTTTTGCCAAGAAACCTCAGTTTTTACTCAAGGTCTTCAATGGCTCGGGTGAGGCCCATGCACATTATCCAGAGAAATCTTTCCTTAAAGTTAACTGATTACAGATGCTCATCACATCTACAAAATACCTTCACCAGCAACATCTAGATTAGTGTTTGACCAAACAACTGACACCATAGTCTAGCCAAGTATATACATGCAATTAACCATCACAGCCATCTCTAAAGGCTAAGTGCCAGGCATACAGAAATAAGTTATTTTAATTGTCCTTCAGGAAATGAGGCTAGTGGGGAAGAGAAAGAGACCATTATAATCTAGCATAATAAATGCTGCAAGAGATGTTGTGTGGGGCTCCATGAAGACTCCTAGGAGAGGGACTGGTTGACTCATGACACAGGAGAAATCCTTCTCCCATGAAAAGTCTTTACCTGTGCCATCTCCATTCTTCACTCTAATAATCCATTCTCTGAAGCCTTTAACAAACCGTCTTCCACAAATCTGGCTTCTCCCTCCTTCAAGCTTCTATTGAATTTTACTGTCCCCTTTTCTGGCATTCAAAACATTTGTATTGCTTTGTGGGCCTGTGTGTATGTATGGTGGCTCGATGCCTAGGCCCACTCCTAAAAGCCCACTGTGCCAGTCTGAATCTGTGGTGGACCCCAAAAAAGCCATGACCTTTGATCCTCATTCAATATTGCTGGGTGGGAGCATTTTGATTGTTTCCATGAAGATGTGACCCACCCAATTGTGGGTGGTAACTTTTGATTAGATGATTTCCATGGAGGTGTGTCTCCACCCACTGAAGTTGAGTTGCTTGCTGGAATCCTTTAAAAGAGGAAACATTTTGGAGAGAGTCCCTTTCTGGTCGAGTCACGAGAAAGCCAGCAGAAGCTGCCATGTTCGCCATGTGCCCTTCCAGCTGACAGAGAAACGTTGAACGTCATCGGCCTTCTTGAACCAAGGTATCTTTCCCAGGATGCCTTAAATTGGACATTTTTATAGACCTGTTTTAATTGGGACATTTTCTCGGCCCTTAGAACTGTAAACTAGCAACTTATTAAATTTCCCCTTTTTAAAAGCCATTCCATTTCTGGTATGTTGCATTCCGGCAGCTAGCAAACTAGAACATCCATAATAGACCTGCTTTAGTCAAGGACAAAGGTCAAGAAAGCAAACAAGCTCCCCGGAGAGGGAAGGATGTATAAACAACATTGACTGTATCTCAGCCTTAAACACTAGCCTTAGTAAAACATCAGATCTTAGGGCCCTTTAATGATTATACTAAGGACCTGATATCCTCATATTATATGGAGTATCTTTGTTCTGAATTCATATATTGCTTTGTGCATTTCTGTTCCCTTGGTGGAGTGCTAAGTTCTGGCAGGCCATCACTAGAAAACGTCACCTATTTGTAAGCCCCAATAAACCCAAGTCTGTTTCTGTGCCTGAAGCAAGCATTCTCACTGGCTGAATAATAGCTTTAGAAAAAAATAAATCTATTTTCAAATTTTGGTTATTAAACAAACAAACCAAAAAGATGCAGCTGCTCATTATATTACTCAATCTCTTTTGCTGTATTAACGTTTGCCAGGATTGGTAAGGAGTCTGGTTGACTGGCATGAGAGTTGAAGCCACATATATGAACAAATGCTAGCAACCCATACCCACATTGCAGGAGTGGCTAAGGCTGTAGAGTTTCTTTCTGGCAACACCAAGGTATTTATTTTGAAACCACAATTTTGCATGTTTTCTAAAAATTCATGATATTTGATGAAAAATACACTGATAAATACTATTATAGCATGATGACTCAAACTAAATGTGGTTAGCTGAAAAGAACATGGCATTCTAAAACCACAGCATTAAAGGAGGCAACTGAAATCCATAGGTTTTCGAAACCAAGTTGGCATTTTGGTAGAGATGAAAACATAGATGTATGTCAGGACGAAATTATCATCTCTGGGAAGGACTCTGAGGAGAAAAGAATTTTACTTAAAAAAAAATCTTCAGAGTTTTTGTTTATATTTCCATGCATTATCTTACAAGAGGCTACAGAAGACCCCATTTGGAGAAAAGATGTGCACATACACTCTAGAAAGATCCAGTGGATTTCAGAAGTCCTTGGCTTTGGGGAACTAAGAGGAGAGCTATCCTTTTATGGCTGGTGTAAGCCATATGCTTAGAAAGACTCTAGAAACTTTCTCAGATAAATGATTCACTCATATGGTAGAGTAATGATTCATTCATGTCGTAAATACTAAGAGTTCTAGTTTGCTAGCTGCTGGAATGCAACACACCAGAGAAGGATTGGCTTTTAATAAAAGGGGATTTATTTTGTTAGTCCTTCAGAGGAAAGGCAGCTAACTTTCCACTGAGGTTCTTTCTTATGTGGGAAGGCACAGGATGGTCTCTGCTGGCCTTCTCTCCAGGCCTCTGGGATCCCACAACTTTCCCCACAGTGATTTCTTTCTGCATCTCCAAAGGCCTGGGCTGAGCTGTGAGTGCTGAGATGAGGTATGCTGAGCTGCTTGGGCTGTGCTATGTTGAGCTCTCTCATTTAAGCACCAGCCAAGTAAGTCAAACGTCATTCATTGCAGCAGGCATGCCTCCTAGCCGACTGCAGATGAAATCAGCAACAGATGAGGTTCACGCACCATTGGCTCATGTCCACAGCAAAAGAACTAGGTGCCTTCACCTGGCCAAGTTGACAACTGAATCTAACTACCACACTAAGTGAGCACTTCCCACATGCTAGCCACTTCTGTGAGACACTGGGTAGTTTTTAGTCGCTGACAACTAGTTGTTCTCAGTAAATAGTAAATGAAAGTTAGTCATCATTACACTCACCAAACACTAGTGTTGGAGCTTAGAAAACATCTCCTAATTTTTCATTATACAAGGAGGGAATGGTGGTCATGTGGCATAACAGCACTAAGTAATGTTTTGGTTCTAGAAAGAAATAAAACATGAGTCTTTTCTTTCCTCTCTGGAAAAAATACACATGATATGGATGAGTGTATTAAAGCCAGTCAAGGGAAGTTTTACCCAAAATAGAGAAGAAAACCCACAAGCACAAACGCTAATATCTGAGGTCACCAACACAAGGACAAGGCATTCACTGTACTATTCCTTCTGGGCGCAGAAGAAACATGTTTAAAGAATGGTTGGATGTAATTATAACAATCTCCCAATATGAGGGTAGCAAAATAAACACTTTCCCTAAATAGATAGACATTAAGAACTATGGGATAAATTTAAATTACTACCTCTATTTTGGGGATTTATGAGATGATAAAGGGGAAATTTATCAAAATAACAAAATAGATACAGGGATCAACCTAAGAGCATTAGAGTCTGCTTTCTGCATGCAGCCTGGTATTGGGGAAAGGGCACAGACTAGATAATTAGACAGCAGTGGGCTCAAATCCCAGGACTGCTCCTAATAACCATGATACAAGGCAAATAATCTCCTGCTCCTGAATTCCTCATCTATTAAAATCATATAGAACAGTGCAATGGTGACTCAGTGGCAGAATTCTCACCTGCCATGCCGGTGGCCTGGTTTCGATTCCTGGAGCCTGCCCATGCCCCCCACCCCCCCCCAAAAAAATCAGATATTGAGATATCCAGTACCATAGCAGACAGATAATAGGAACTCAATTAACATTAGTTTCATTCCAGAGATTGATAAATGTGCAAACACCTTAGATGGAAGCATGGTTTTATCTATATACACTAATTAGGCTAACTCAAGATTCATTTAGAAATTTACTAATACCTACTAGAAATATATTATAAACTACTGAAGCCAAAATTCTGATTTAATCCAGACACATAGCCTCAATTGAATCTAGGGGCACCACGTTAGCAATACAGACAGAAAAGACAAACTGGGTGATTTTGGTTTGAAATGATAAGGTCAACTTGTATTGACATTCCATGAAGCCTATGAAATAATTTTTTCCTAATTTATGTAACAAAGATTTACCATATACTAGTTTGATGAATAGTTCCATCAAACTATTGATGAAAAGTTTGCAAGAAATCCATATTTTAATCCTCAATTTGAATCGCTAGCTAAACTTCAGGGGTATCTAAGTTATAGAGATAGACCCGATGTGGCATAAATGAGGGGTTTCCAGGACTAGAAGGTGAAAGAACAGAGGGAAGCAGCATTGCAGTCAGCAGGTGAAGTGGCAGCAACCTGGGGGATGGCAGGGGGTAGGGCACAGTTTGAGCACTGGGTGTACTGTGCTTGGTGATGAGAGATGAGCCTGCAGAGTTAGTGCAGGCCAGGCCTTAAAAGTTCTGTATGAAAACAAACACTGGAACAAAAAGGGATTCTTATTCGCGAAGTGTAGAGTTTAATCTCTGAAAAAGACATTTAACCAACGTGACCTAATTGACATTTTAACAACACTACACACAATGACTGCAGAATACACTTTTTTTCCCAGTGCAAATGGAATAGTTATGCACATAGATCATATAGTTGGGCCATAAAGCTCATCTCAACAAATATGGAAAAACTGAAGTTGTCTAGAATATATTCTCTTAATAGGTAGTTTTAAATTAGAATTCAATAAGGTATCTGAAAAATAGCCAATTTTTTGGAAATTAAGCAACACTAGTAAATAACCCGAGTCAAAGAGAAATCACAAATGAATTTATGCACTATTTTGAATTGAGATGCAGTTAAAACTTAGACATTTCAAGTTTTATATTAGAAAAGCAGTGAGCTGTAATATCAATGATCACAGCTTTTATTTTAGGAAACTAGATGCAGCACAAATTAAACGTAAAATGAGAACACTACACAAAATAATAAAAGCAGAAATTAATGAAATATAAAATGGGAAAAATAAAGAAAATCAATCAATCAATCAAATAGAGCAGAGTTCACATTTTCTGTAAAGGGCCAGATAGTAAATATTTTAGGATTTGTACTCAAATTATGGTCTCTGTCACGCAGCTCTCTTTGTTTTGTTTTTGCTTTTTACAACCCTTTTAAAATGTAAAATCCATTGTTATATCACAGATCATACAAAAATGGACCACGGACTACCCTGGAGAGACTGATTGAGAGACACACACAGAGAGAGAGTGAGAACACAAATCAGCAGTACTATAGATCTTATAAAAGAATCAGAAAAATTGAAATGCACAGATATTATAAACAATTTCATGCCAATAAATTAAATAAATAAAATTAACAAATTTCTCGAGAAACACAAATGACCAAAACTGGCCCCAAAAGAAATAGAAAACCTAATAATTGAAAGCCATATTTATTAAAGAAAATGGAATTCATAATTTAAAAACTCAAAACCAAAATGACAACAAAACCTTACTAAAAAGAAAACTCACTGTCCAGATGGTTTTATTTGTGAATTCTATTAAATATTCCATGAAGAGATAACAATCCTGTGAAAACAATCAGAAAATAAAGGAGGAAAGAGCACTTCTAAAATTGTTTTATAGTGCCAGTAAAATTCTGAAATTAAAACCAGACAAAGATATTACAAGAAAACTAGAAACCGGCACTTCCGGGGCAAGATGGTGGCTTAACAACGTGCACATTTTAGTTCGTCCTCCAGAACAACTACTAAATAACCAGAAACAGTACAGAACAGCTCCCGGAGCCACGATAGTGACCGGACACACAGCGTACCCCAGTCTGGACAGCTGGACCGGCTGCGAGCACCCCCCAGAACCGTGAGTTCCCAAAGCTGCAGCGGCCAGCGCCTCTCCCCCACAGGCTGCTTCCCAGAGGGGAAAGGAAAGGATTTACCAGCAGCAGGGACTGGGCACAATCAAACGCCAACTGTGGAACTAATTAACAAATTCTGACTACTAAAAATAGGCCCCCAGCTTAGGTGAACCTGGTCAAAGCAGAGGTTGCTCATTTTTGCCCCGGTGCCAAGGGGGCAGGACTGACAGAAAAAGAAAAGGGGGGAAAAAAAAGAAGGAAACAGAGGTTTTTGTGGCTGCGTATCTACAAAGGCTTGACTGCCTCTGGATACAGCAGCAGGACTTTTCAGGCTGCAACTGCCCCAGGCATAGGCAGAAGTGAGCTCTTTTGGGGGCTTGTCTGGAGCCTGTGCCTTCCCCAGGGGAGGGATGATGCCCCACCCAGGTGGAATCCCTCCATCAAGGAATTCAGACACCAGGGCTTGGTAATTTGAAGCCATTAAAACCAGCCTACAACCTCTCCTCTGTCTCCACCATGCCCCCAGCAGGGAGAGTCTGCCAAAGTTAAAGGTACCGCATCATCTTATGCTGGTGGGACCTGCAGTCAGACAAGTGCCACACACAGGGCAGGATAAGAAAAACAGAGTCCAGAGACTTCACAGGAAAGTCTTTCAACCTGCTGGGTCTCACCCTCAGGGAAAACCGACGCAGGTGACTCTTTCCTCCTGATAGAAGGCCAGCTTGGTCTGGGAAAATCTGGCTGGGGTCTATAATATCTAAGTAGACACTCCTAAGGGTGTGTGGGGGAAAGGCACCACACAAGCACGGCAAGAAACAAGAAAACAAGAACTGAAAAATTCTCCTCCGTTAAACAAAACTTAAGCTAAAGGTCCAGAAAAAGCTGAACAGAATGTCAAAGAACAGATAGACAACAAACTCATCCAGCAAGAAAACCCTAGGTAAAAGAAGTGAAAGCAATCTCCAGAATAAACTAATTAAGGTAATTAAATGCCTAGACGCCAGCAAAAAATAACAAATCACACTAGGAAAATTGAAGATATGGCCTGGTCAAAGGAACAAACCAACAATTCAAATGACATACAGGAGCTGAAACAATTAATTCAGAATGTACGATCAGACATGGAAAACCTCATCAAAAACCAAATCAATGAATTGAGGGAGGATATAAAGAAGGCAAGGAAAGAACAAAAAGAAGAAACTGAAAGTCTGAAAAAACAAACCACAGAACTTATGGGAATGAAAGACACAGTAGAGGAGATGAAAAAAACAATGGAAACCTACAATGGTAGATTTTGAGAGACAGAACATAGGATTTCTGAACTGGAGGATGGAACATCTGAAATCCGACAAGAAACAGAAACTATAGGGAAAAAAAATGGAAAAATATGAGCAGGGACTCAGGGAATTGAAAGACAATATGAAGTGCACGAACATATGTACTGTGGGTGTCCCAGAAGGAGAAGAGAAAGGAAAAAGAGGAGAAAAACTAATGGAGGAAATTATCACTGAAAATTTCCCAGCTCTTATGAAAGACTTAAAATTACAGATCCAAGAAGTGCAGCGTACCCCAAAGAATAGATCCAAATAGACAAACTCCAAGACATTTAATAATCAGAATGTCAGACGTCAAAGGAAAGAGAGGATCTTGAAAGCAGCAAGAGAAAAGCAATCCATCACATACAAGGGAAGCCCAATAAGACTATGCGCAGATCTCTCAGCAGAAACCATGGAGGCAAGAAGACAGTGGGATAATATATTTAAATTATTAAAAGAGAAAAACTGCCAACCAAGAATTCTATATCCAGCAAAATTGTTCTTCAAAAATGAGGGAGAAATTAAAACATTTTCAGACAAAAAATCACTGAGAGAATTTGTGACCAAGAGACCAGCTCTGCAAGAAATACTAAAGGGAGCACTAGAGTCAGATATGAAGACAGAAGAGAAAGGTGTGGAGAAGAGTGTAGAAAGGAAGACTATGAGTAAAGGTAAAAAGAAGGGAAATTAGATATGACATATAAAATCCAGAAGGCAAAATAGTAGAAGAAAGTACTACCCATGCAGTAATAACACTGAATGTTAATGGATTAAACTCTCCAATCCAAAGACATAGTCTGGCAGAATGGATTCAAAAACAGGACCCATCTATATGCTGTTTCTACTCAAAGGACATGAGGCCAAGGACACAAATGGACATTTACACACCAATGTTTATAGCAGCATTATTAACAATTACCAAGAGATGGAAACAGCCAAAATGTCCATCAACAGACAGTTGGCTAAACAAACTGTGACATTTACATAAGATGGAATATTATGCAGCTGTAAGACAGAATAAAGTTATGAAGTATGTAACAACATGAATGGACGTTAAGGACATTATGCTGAGTGTGATTAGCCAGAAACAAAAGGACAAATACTGTATTGTCTCACTGATATGAACTGACATTAGTGAATAAGCTTGGAATATTTCCTTGGTAACAGAGACCATCAGGAGATAGAAATAGGGTGAGATATTGGGTAATTGGAGCTGAAGGGATACAGATTGTGCAATAGGACTGAATATAAAGATTCAGAAATGGACAGCACAATATTACCTAACTGTAATACAATTATGTTAAAACACTGAATGAAGCTGCATATGAGAATGATAGAGGGAGGAGGGCTGGGGCATAAATGAAATCACAAAGAAAGATAGATGATAAAGATTGAGATGGTGTAATCTAGGAATGCCTAGAGTGTATAATGATAGTGACTAAATGTACAAATTTAAAAAATGTTTTTGCATGAGGAAGAACAAAAGAATGTCATTACTGCAGTGTGCTGAAAATAGATGGTACTTAATATTTTAAAATTTCAAACAAACAAACAAAAAAAAGAAACATGTCTGCCCCCAGAAGACTGGATCAAGAAAAAGGACATGGCTTTTCTGGGACACATAGCAGCTTCAAACGAGCACAAGCACCAATACACAAGTATTTCAAGTTTTAAGACTGTTGGCATTTTAAAAGCTTTCTTGCGGTACAATTCACATAACACAAAATTCACCAATTTCAGGTTATTGTTTTAGTTAATTTATACAGTTGTGCATTCGTTGCAACAACCCAGATTTAGAAAACTTCCAAAATTCCCAGAAGTTCCCTCATGTTCATATTTAAG
Organism: Tamandua tetradactyla; assembly: GCF_023851605.1. Taxonomy (NCBI): domain Eukaryota; kingdom Metazoa; phylum Chordata; class Mammalia; order Pilosa; family Myrmecophagidae; genus Tamandua; species Tamandua tetradactyla. Next base: position 222,942,587 of record NC_135327.1, on the reverse strand, counting down.
TAAATCCCTGCTCCCATCCCTGTTCCCAGGCAATGACATCTGCTTTCTATCTTCGTGGTTCTTCTTTCTAATAAATTATATCAATAGAATTATACAACATGCTGCATTTCACAAATTTTTTTTCACTTAGCATAAGGTTTTTATAATTGTCCTATGATGTAGCAAGTTTCAATAACTTAGTCTTTTCAATTTTTCTTCCTTTTGGATTTTTTATGCACAACTTTCTGAACTGATACTTTTTTGCTTTAATGAAAATGGCCAGACTTAATGTATTTCTGTAATATTAAGCTACTATTCATAGTCTTGGCTACCTATAAGTCTTTGATTCTAATCATCATGCTCCTTTCAGCAAAACTCCCTGGCTTCTTAAAAGTAATCTCAGCTTGGATTTTTCATTTAACCCAGAAGTTATTTAATAGGATCATAAAGAAATCTTCTAAGTGATCACACATTACCAGTAGGTTTCACTTTAACTGTTAGATTTTACTATCAGATCTCAGTGCCTAGAAAATATGATTCGTAGGATATCAGGTTTCATGATTTCACTGACATTTCTTGGAGCCTAAAAACTTTTTAAAGAGTTTTCTTTGTTATTTGTTGAAAACGTGTATTCTCTCTTTACTGGTTAAAAATACAGTTAATTTGTCTATCTGCCCAACTAATCAAACATCCTAATGATATTTAACATTCTTCATTCTCATTTATATGTTGAATATCAAAACAGTTGATATATGCACTATTTTTAATGTCACTGAAAATAATTATGTGTCAAATTCTCTGTGTTCTCCATGACTCTTTGCATTACACATTTTGAAATATTTTGTATTAAGGCTATATTTCTAAATGGCTTGCAATAGTAAGTAGTAGATTGTATGTATTATGTAAGTTTTAGACACTTCATCAAATTTTTAAGGGATTCATCAAATTTTCATCTCTTAATACAATTCTGCATTTGTTATTAAAAAAAAGAAAACTAGAAACCAATATACTTCATGAATTATAAACACAAAATATAAAATGCTAGCATAAGAGAGCCAACAATATGTGAAAATGGTAAAACGATATGATCAAGGTGAATTTATCCAAGGAATGAGAGGGTAGTTCACTGTTCAAAAATCAATCAATGTAATTTGCCTTGTTAACAAAAGGAAGATCATTTGATCATCTCAACTGATGCAGAAGAAGCATTTGACAAAATTCAAAACCCATTTATGATTTTAAAGAACCTTGTAGTAAAATAGGAATAGATGGAAACTTCCTCAATCTGCAAAAGGGTACCTATGAAAACTCTACAAAGAACATTATACATAATGACGAAGAGTTGAATGCTTTCTCCCAAGAGCTGGAACAATACCACTTTATAACACGGGCCCCGACCTGTGCAATAAGGCAAGATAAAGAAAAACAAGGCATAAAAATATGCATGGCGGGGAGGGGTAGGCAAAACTGTCATTGTCTGCAGATAACTAATCGTATATGTAGAAAACCCTAAGGAATCTACAAAAATTATTGGAGTTGTAAGAACATACAAAGGTGTATTTTAATAAACAAAGATATATTAAAATAAATTATATGCCTATATATGTGAAACAAAAATAATTACCAATCACAAAAACAGATAGCTAGGAAAATGCAATGAATAATGTGAAAGACTTCTACATCGAAACTACAAAATACGCTGAGAGAAATTAAAGACCTTAATAAATGGATATCATGTCAATGGCTTGGCAGATGCAATATTAAGATTTCTACTCTCCCCAAATTGATCTATAGATTACTAACAACACTACTTATAATCCAGAAAGTTTTTTTTTACTTGGACATGATTATTCTAAAATTTATATGGAAATACAGAAGATTTAGAATAGCTTAAACCAATTTTGAAAGTTGGAATGGGTATGCTACTCATTATAAAGCTAAAGTATTCAAGACAATGTGATACAGATATGAGTACTAAAAAAATCGATCAATGGAAAAGAGTTCATGTACAGACCCACTCATATACAGTCAGCTGAATTTCAACCAAGGAACCAAGTTAGTCAAATGGGAAGCTGGAACAACTGGATATTGTATTAAAAAATTAACTTCAAACCCTTTCTCACACCATACTTAAAAGCTAATGTGAGATAAATCATAGACTTAAACATAAAACCCAAAATGCTTCTGGATGAAAATAGGAGGAATTCTTCATGACATTGAGGTAGGCAAAGATGGTTTTTGACAGGCACAAAAATCACTAACCATAAAATAAATTGATAAATTGAACTTTTCAAAATTAAGAGTCTGCTCAAAAGATAGTCTTAATGCTACTAGGAAAGCATATTCCACAGTGCATATAACTAGCGATGGATTTCTATCCAGGACATGTAAAAACCTCTACAAATCAAGAAAAAAGACAAAAAAAAAAAAAACCCACTAAAAATGGGTGAAAGAGTCCTGAACAGACCACAGAAGAAAAGCATGTGTTGCCAGCAAGCACGTAAGAAATTGTTCCACATCATCAGGGAAATGCAAATTAAGTCTACAGTGACCTGCCATTTCATTCTGATAGAATGACTAGATTGCAGAAAGACTGACAACACGAAAAGTCGGCATTGGTGGGGATTTTAAATTGCGTGGTCCCTTTGATGCTCTATTTGGCAGTTCCTAACGAAGTTAAACATCTACTTGGTGATCCATCGATTCCACTCCAAGAAAAGGCAAAACTCATCCAAGGCAACAGAAATCAGAAAGCAGTTTGCCTGTGATGCTTTAGGGAGTGCCTGGAAAATGGCATAAGTACAACTTCTTGAGTGAAGGAAACGTCACCCAATGGTTTGGCTGGTAAATATGGGTATATACAATTGCTAAAATTCATTGAACTAAACAACTTAACGTAAAATAATCCATAATTTTGTGCAAAAAAAGACACACACATACACATACTGGAAAATAGTGCTGACCAGCAGTCTGTTTTTTTCAGCTATTAAACTGGGTGCACGAGACGACTGGCTAGATCAGATATATAATGAAGAGAAATAAAATTCATATAATCCTCAAGTAAGAAAATATCCTGAGAGTTTATTTTTAAAATGAGAAAGTGAAGATTCGGAAGGTTAGATGATTCCCTTAATTATTTTTTATATGGCATTTTTGTATTTGTTAAATCTATATAATTTTAAAAGTAGGCAGATGAAAAACAAAAAGTAAATGTGAAAGGAAGTAAAAATGTTCTTATTGCTACAAACATGTAACACATATATTCTATTTTGTGCCTTGAATAAAAGCAAAATTGTCAAAAGAAGACTGGTTCTGTGGCAAAAGAAATATCTGGGTAGCCACAAAAAGATTGCTCTTTCTGTATACAAATAGGCAGAATGTTACTTTTTTGCTCCTTTTTAAAAAGACGAAATAAACCCAATGCAAAAAAAAAAAAAGAAAGAAAGAAAACTATGTAAATGTAACATAATTATGTGTAAATCACAGAAGACAGGAAATTTAGAGTTACAGATTTCATGGTAAGTTTTAATTCTATCCTTGTGTATATGCTTTATAAAAGGGTCTTTCATTACATGATCACATAACACTGGAACATATATAACAGTTAGTTCAACAAATGTTTATTGTACAATGTGTGGAAGGAAAGTATTTTATAGGATAAATTGCAGGAAATTAGTACATTGTTTAGGTAAATTGGGATGTAAAATTTCTTACAGTCCTAGGCATTTACAGAACATATTAGAAAAACATTTTCCTTGATTATCTTCTAAAGAACATGAAAGTTAACTCTTTCACGGCAGGCAGGTACTCCATACTTGAAAGCTGACCTTTAAATATTAAGGTTATTTTGAAATAATGAAACACTTAGGACTTCAAGATGCCAACATGTTTTGGATCAAGCAAATAGTGAAAACTCATTAATTCCTATTTCCAAATTCAGAATCTGTGGTAACTTAGGGTCTGAGCTAAACTTTCTTTGCATTGCATGTTAAGAGAGAGGATGCCTAAATGACTAATATAAACAGTATTTTGGGTAATACTTAAACTGCATAGACTACAGTAAATACACAATCATTTACGTCCCTTCTTGCTTCCTGAATTCCCCTTTATTACATGAAAAAAAAAATTCCTTAAAGCATTGTTTCTATTTTTAACCTTGAAAAGTATAAAATAGAATCCTTTTATTCTATGATTGACATTTTCATAGAAAAACTAATTAAGTTTTTTGCCCCTAATCTCCTAGTATTCTATAAATGAAAGAGTACTATCTTAGGAGTCAAGAGATCTGAACTCTAATATTTGTTATTTCATAAACTTCCCGGAGTAGGTTGAGTAGATTATTTCGATTTTCTGGATTTGAGGTGATCTTAAACATAATGAGAAGGTTGACCAGATGATCTGCAAGGTTCCCTCTGATATTCTTTTATGTTCTGCAGATGATCAACAGAGAGGAAACAGCTATAATTGTTATTTACATACAAATCTAAAAACCGATTATATAAGCAAGTGATTTTAAAAACTGTAAAGTACCTTATAGATATTACTAAGACCAGAAAAGTTAAAGCAATCAAAACAACCCAAAAATGGCAGTACTTACAAACTGAAAAGAATCTGGATTTAATTCTACATCATACTGGTGGCAAATTATACTGAGAAAAAGACTGTAAGTGGCCTTAAAACATAACATTATGGCTGTAAATTTCTAATAGGATAGATATTGGCAAGGCGCTTTCTGGTGCTGGTTCCTAGCAATCCCTGGGGTCCCCTGGCTGGTATCTTTGCCTTTCATCAGATGGTGATGTGCTCTCTTCTCTCTGCCCTTCTCTGTTTCTGCCGACTTCTGGCCTGTGGTCTTCTCTGACCACTGGCTTCTGGATCCTTCTCTTTACGAGGCTTCTGGTAATGTGGAATAATTGGCCTTGGCCACGCCTTAACAAAAAAAATAACATATTTAAAGGTCCTATTTATAATGCTTTCACACCCACATGAACATGGATTAACATTAAGAGCAGGTCTTTTGAGAGAGTATTTAATTCAATCTATCACGATCTGCTTGGCAAAACTGTGCTCTGATGTCAGATGGAAGGTCAAAGTTCTAAGTGATGAACTTGGATATTTAACTGAGGAGATTTCTAAGCTAAGTACAGAAGATGCGGTATGGTTTCTCTTTGTTGTTTATTGTAAAACATGTGGGGAAAGGGATAAATTGAGGATGGAACTCCTAAGCACAAAGGAACCAGTAACTGATGATTTGGAAAATTTCCAGCCTATTCAGATAGTGTACTCTGAGATGAGGGCCAGAAGTGGCTCTATTAGCACGCCCCCTGAGCTCCCAAGAGAGAATTCCCAGAGAATGGGACTCCTTGTGAGGGATTAGCTGAGCCACCCTTTGCTAAGTAGAATAGGCATACGAGTCATGTATCCATGCAGCCATCTCAGAGGAAGCTGGAATTGGAAATACAGTTATCTAGGAAGGATCTGTGGGAAACCCTTTTGTCTGATGGTTTGGACCCCCCTTGAATGACACACAAAACCAACAAGGTTTTTGAGAATTCTGAATGAGCAGAGGCACAGTCAGCCTGGCCTGAAAGGGACAGAGATTGGATGAAATGAAAGAAAAACTATTTCAAGGGCAGAACCATGGAAGCAGAGGTCTGGACTGTAGAAATCTCCTCAGGCCAAGAGAGAAGCCCCCCACATGTGTGGAAAGGGCCAGTTCACCCCATCAGTTGGAGGGGCAGGCCTTTTCTCCAGTGCTTGAAGGGGGCAGGGCTTCTGCTCTGATGTTTGGGAAGATGCTCAGAAAGGGTGGCACCTCGGCTTCAAGGTTCCAGAAGAGAATGGCGGATGAGCCAAGGCTCGGAGAGGGTGGGGCTTAGACCCTAGTACATGGGGAGAGTATGGCCGCTCTCCACATACATGTTTGGAATGTGTGGGGCTGCCACTCTGGCAAGCTTGGAGGACAAAGCATTAATCGACAAGTAACTCTCAGCCTTGAAATCTAATGGAGTTTGCACTGCTGGGTTTTGAATTTGCTTGGGCCCTGTGCCCTGTTTCCTTTCAAATGCTTCCTTCTGGAATGTCTATCCTATGCCTGACCCACCATTATATTTTAGAAGCAAAACATGTTTTCTGGGTTTTCAGGTAAATAGAGTGGAATTTTTCCTCAAGACAGATGATGCTCATAAGTGATTTTGATGAGACTTTTTCTTAGGGTTGTTACTGAAATGGCTTGAGGCCATTGGGATATTGGAATGGGTGAATGTATTTTGCATTTGGGAACAACATGTGTTTTTGAGGTCCAGAGGGCAGACTGTAATAGACTGAATAATGTACTACTTCAAAGAACATGGTCTTAATACTAACCTGCATCCCTGTAGGGTAGGAAGCCATTTATAAATAGGATTTTGAAGATGCACATATTAGTTAAGGTGTGGGCAAGTGATTCAGGGTGGGTCTTACTCCATATTACTGGAGGCCTTATAAAGAGAAGGAAGCAGAAGGCAGTGGTCAGAGAAGGACACAGGAAGAAACCTGAAGCTTCAGGAAGAGCAGAGAAAGGAGCAGGCATAGCCTTATGGTGGGAGGTAGAGCTATAAACCAGGGACCCCAAGGTTTGCCAGCAGCTAGCACCAGAACGCTGCCGACACTGGAAGAAATCAAGTCCTGCCAACATTTTTCTTTTTGACTTCTAGCTTCAAATCTATGAACCAATAAATACTTGATTTTTATGCCAACCCATTGTGTGGTATTTGTTATAGCAACCTGGCACACTAAGACAGTGGAATTGAGAGTGGAATAATAATGTACAAATACTATATATCATAGCAAAGTAAAAATGATGCACTTAAAGATGGAAGGAGAAAGAAGAGAGAAGTAAAAAAATAGAAAAGCCCACTGATTGTTCTATAGGGAATTAAAAATACCAATAAAACTTGAGAAGCTATGCAGTGAATTACTACATCAGAAAAAGTAGAATAGAGGTCTTTAGAAAAAAATAAAGCTACAGAGATAACTACTGGAAGAAAAATGCAAAAACAAAAAATAAAAATGTACCTTTTCCTCCTGGAATTAAAAAAACAATTCTATTAAACAATTATTGGGTCAAAGGGGAAGTATATACAAATGAATTAAGCAACTTCTAAATAATGATAACTAAAACACTAAATATCAAAATCTAATGAAAACACTAAATATTAGAACCTCTCAGGTATATTCAATGAAGTGTCAAAGGAAGACAACTTTTATTAGTAAAAAAGAAAGAATTAAAATAAATAATTTCCCAGTTCAAAGCATTAAGAAAAAAGTTATAAAATAAACAAAAGAAAGCAACAAGAAAGTAATAAAGGTAAAAGCATAAATTAATGAAGTAGAGAACAGAACAACAGTGGACTTAATAAATAAGTTCTGGGATTTGGGGGGAAAAAATCAAGAAAAAATCTGAACTAGCTAACTTGATCAAGGAAAAAAAAGGAGAAAGCTCACATGTACAAAAATGTAGCCATTGAAACAGACACAATTTTAAAATCTTGAGACTAGTTCTGCAAAACCTTCAGAACCCATACAGTCCTATCATTTTATAAATTGTCCCAGAGTATTGAAAATGAAGGAAAGCTTCCTAATTCCTTTGTGAGCATGTGTAACATTGATACCTAGATTTGATAAGGCAGTAAAAAAAATTCTACAGATGAATATATCATATGAATATTGATACAGGAATGTTAAATAGAATATTAGCAAATAGAACCAACACCATATTAAGAAAATAAAACACCATGAGCAAATGTGACTTATTTCAAGAATCCAAGGTTGGCTCCAGGTAAGGAAATTAATATCAAATATCGCATTAATAGAGATAAGGGGAAAAATCATATGATAATTTCTGCAAGGGCTCAAAAAGCCTTTGAAAAAATTCAATACCTATACCGGATCAAAACACTCAAGACAACAGAAATTGACACATTTTGAGCCTGATAAAAGTGTATATACTTTAGCCCTAAGCCATTATGTTACTTAATGAGAAAACTCTAGGGGCATTTCCACTAAAATCAGTTCACAGGGCAAAGGGCCCTTTATCTTTACTGTTCTACATTGTACTGGAGGCATGAAATTAGACAGGAGAAATTCATTCAAAGCACAGGAATTTGTAAAGAAGAAGTAAAACTTTTTCTGGAACACCCTATCGCTGGATTTGTCACTAATCAATGCTGCCATTATGGCAGGTGTTCTAGTTCGCTAGCTGCCGGAATGCAACACACCAGAGATGGATTGGCTTTTAATAAAAGGAGATTTATTTTGTTAGTTCTTCAGAGGAAAAGCAGCTAACTTTCCACTGAAGTTCTTTCTTACGTGGAAGGCACAGGATGGTCTCTGCTGGTCTTCTCTCCAGGCCCTTGGGTTCCAACAACACTCCCCGGGGTGACTTCTTTCTGCATCTCCAAAGGCCTGGGCTGAGCTGCAAGTGCTGAGATGAGGAATGCTGAGATGCGAGTGCTGAGATGAGGAATGCCGAGCTGCTTAGGCTGCACTGCATTGCGCTCTCTCATTTAAGCACCAGCCAATTAAGTCAAACGTCACTCATTGCAGCAGACACGCCTCCGAGCTGACTGCAGATGTAATGAGCAACAGATGAGGTTCACGTACCGTTGGCTTATGTCCGCAGCAACAAGACTAGGTATGCTCACCTGGCCAAGTTGACAACTGAATCTAACTACCACAGCAGGAAAGCAGCGGAAGGTAATGTGTAAATGAGTGAGGCTGACCTTGCTCCAACAAAACTTTTACCAAAGCAGGCAGTGGGCTAGATTTCACCTTGGGAAACAGTGTGCCAACCACTCCCTGAGAGGCAACAGAACAAACTCTAATAATAAGAGGATTCAGCAAGGTTACAGGATATAAAATGAACTATACAAATCTATAATCAAATAATAATCTGCTGGAGAACAAGATGGTGGGGAAACCCATTTACACCATCAAAAAGATGGTTACTTGCTAATATACTTAACAAAAACATGCAAAATCCATGGGAGAGAATTTTTAAAACACTCTTGAAAGCCACAAATTAGACTCGAATGAACAAAGAACACCCTTCTGCTCTTGGATAAGACAATTCAACAGCACAAAGATGTCACTTTCCACGGTTAGTTTATAAATGTAATGCAATCCCAATAAAAATAAGTTTTTTTTATGGAGTTAGATAAGTTAATACTAAAGTTCACCTAGGGAGAAAATATCACACAAGAATAGTCAGAAAAAGGGTCATTAAAGAGGAAACTGGGAAGATGGCGGCTTAGTAAGACGCGCGGATCTTAGTTTCTTCTCCAGGACACCTACTAGGGGAGTAGAAATGATACAGAAAGCGCCCATGGCCACAACAGAGATAAAAAAGACAGCGTACCCCATCCTGGAACGGCTGGCTGGCTGAGAGAAGCAGCTCGGGTGAGATCGCCGAGGCGCGCGGGCCTTACCGGGCAGGGTGGCAAGCGGCCGGAGTTACTCCCTTCCCCCTTCCCGGGCCGGCTGGGAGAATTGGAGAGGTGGTCCCCTGAAACCAAGGCGACTGGCGCCCACACCACGCGCAGCCCCCGGACCAACTGAGAGAATTGGATCGGAAACCCCCAGGCCGCGGAGAACGGTGACCCCGTGACTCCCGGGGAACGTGCACTCTCTCGGGCGGGCCGCTGCCGCTGGCGCCCTCCCGCCACGCTTGTTGCCCAGGGCCGACTAGGAAATTCGGACGGGCTCTTTCCCTGGCTGCGGCGACCAGCAACCCTCCCTGCGTTCGGACACCCTCCCTGCGTTCGGACCCCGGGCCGGCTCAAGCCGCTTCGGCTAGCGAACCCCCAGGACGGCGAGAGTTTTCCAAAGTTTAAGGTCCCACAGCACCTTTTACTGGTGGGACCCGCAGACAAACGTGTGCCACGAGCGCCACCTACTGGGCAGGATAAGAAAAACAGAACCCAGAGATTTCACAGAAAAATATTACAACCTTGCTGGGTCCAACACCAAGAGAAATTTGAATAAATGCCCAGACGCCAGCAGCAGAAGATAACTGTCCACGCTCAAAAGATTGAGAATATGGCTCAGTCAAAGGAACAAACCAATAGCTCAAATGAGACACAAGAGCTGAGACAACTAATGCTGAATATACGAACAGAAATGGAAAACCTCTTCAAAAATGAAATCGATAAATTGAGGGAGGACATGAAGAGGACATGGGCTGAACATAAAGAAGAAATAGAAAAACTGAAAAAACAAATCGCAGAACTTATGGAAGTGAAGGATAAAGTAGCAAACATAGAAAAAATAATGGATAGCTACAATGATAGATTTAAAGAGACAGAAGATAGAATTAGTGATTTGGAGGATGGAACATCTGAATTCCAAAAAGAAACAGAAACTATAGGAAAAAGAATGGAAAAATTTGAACAGGGTATCAGGGAACTCAAGGACAATATGAACCGCACAAATATACGTGTTGTGGGTGTCCCAGAAGGAGAAGAGAAGGGAAAAGGAGGAGAAAAACTAATGGAAGAAATTATCACTGAAAATTTCCCAACTCTTATGAAAGACCTAAAATTACAGATCCAAGAAGTGCAGCGCACCCCAAAGAGATTAGACCCAAACAGGCGTTCTCCAAGACACTTACTAGTTAGAATGTCAGAGGTCAAAGAGAAAGAGAAGATCTTGAAAGCAGCAAGAGAAAAACAATCCATTACATACAAGGGAAACCCAATAAGACTTTGTGTAGATTTCTCAGCGGAAACCATGGAAGCTAGAAGACAGTGGGATGATATATTTAAAATACTAAAAGAGAAAAACTGCCAACCAAGACTCCTATATCCAGCAAAATTATCCTTCAAAAATGAGGGAGAAATTAAAACATTCTCAGACAAAAAGTCACTGAAAGAATTTGTGACCAAGAGACCAGCTCTGCAAGAAATACTAAAGGGAGCACTAGAGTCAGATACAAAAAGACAGAAGAGAGAGATATGGAAAAGAGTGTAGAAAGAAGGAAAATCAGATATGATATATATAATACAAAAGGCAAAATGTTAGAGGAAAATATTATCCAAACAGTAATAACACTAAATGTCAATGGACTGAATTCCCCAATCAAAAGACATAGATTGGCAGAATGGATTAAAAAACAGGATCCTTCGATATGCTGTCTACAGGAAACACATCTTAGACCCAAAGATAAATATAGGTTGAAAGTGAAAGGTTGGGAAAAGATATTTCATGCAAATAACAACCAGAAAAGAGCAGGAGTGGCTATACTAATATCCAACAAATTAGACTTCAAATGTAAAACAGTTAAAAGAGACAAAGAAGGACACTATATACTAATAAAAGGAACAATTAAACAAGAAGACATAACAATCATAAATATTTACGCACCAAATCAGAATGCCCCAAAATACGTGAGGAATATACCGCAAACACTGAAAAGGGAAATAGACTCATATACCATAATAGTTGGAGACTTCAACTCACCACTCTCATCAAGGGACAGAACATCTAGACAGAGGATCAACAAAGAAATAGAGAATCTGAATATTACTATAAATGAACTAGACTTAATAGACATTTATAGGACATTACATCCCACAACAGCAGGATACACCTTTTTCTCAAGTGCTCATGGATCATTCTCAAAGATAGACCATATGCTGGGTCACAAAGCAAGTCTTAACAAATTTAAAAAGATTGAAATCTTACACAACACTTTCTCGGACCATAAAGGAATGATGTTGGAAATCAATAATAGGCAGAGTGCCAGAAAATTCACAAATACGTGGAGGCTCAACAACACACTCCTAAACAACGACTGGGTCAAAGAAGAAATTGCAAGAGAAATTAGCAAATACCTCGAGGCGAATGAAAATGAAAACACAACATATCAAAACTTATGGGATGCAGCAAAGGCAGTGCTAAGAGGGAAATTTATTGCTCTAAATGCCTATATCAGAAAAGAAGAAAAGGCAAAAATTCAGGAATTAACTATCCATTTGGAAGAACTGGAGAAAGAACAGCAAGCTAACCCCAAAGCAAGCAAAAGGAAAGAAATAACAAAGATTAGAGCACAAATAAATGAAATTGAAAACATGAAAACAATAGAGAATATCAATAAGGCCAGAAGTTGGTTCTATGAGAAAATCAATAAGATTGATGGGCCCTTAGCAAGATTGACAAAAAGAAGAAGAGAGAGGATGCAAATAAATAAGATCAGAAATGGAAGAGGAGACATAACTACTGACCTCACAGAAATAAAGGAGGTAATAACAGGATACTATGAACAACTTTACGCTAATAAATACAACAATTTAGATGAAATGGACGGGTTCCTGGAAAGACATGAACAACCAACTTTGACTCAAGAAGACATAGATGACCTCAACAAACCAATCACAAGTAAAGAAATTGAATTAGTCATTCAAAAGCTTCCTAAAAAGAAAAGTCCAGGACCACATGGCTTCACATGTGAATTCTACCAAACGTTCCAGAAAGAATTAGTACCAATTCTCTTCAAACTCTTCAAAAAAATCGAAGTGGAGGGAAAACTACCTAATTCATTCTATGAAGCCAACATCACCCTCATACCAAAACCAGGCAAAGATATTACAAAAAAAGAAAACTACAGACCAATCTCTCTAATGAATACAGATGCAAAAATTCTCAATAAAATTCTAGCAAATCGTATCCAACAACACATTAAAAGAATTATACATCATGACCAAGTAGGATTCATCCCAGGTATGCAAGGATGGTTCAACATAAGAAAATCAATTAATGTAATACACCATATCAACAAATCAAAGCAGAAAAATCACATGATCATCTCAATTGATGCAGAGAAGGCATTCGACAAGATTCAACATCCTTTCCTGTTGAAAACACTTCAAAAGATAGGAATACAAGGGAACTTCCTTAAAATGATAGAGGGAATATATGAAAAACCCACAGCTAATATCATCCTCAATGGGGAAAAATTGAAAACTTTCCCCCTAAGATCAGGAACAAGACAAGGATGTCCACTATCACCACTATTATTCAACATTGTGTTGGAGGTTCTAGCCAGAGCAATTAGACAAGAAAAAGAAATACAAGGCATCAAAATTGGAAAGGAAGAAGTAAAACTATCACTGTTTGCAGACGATATGATACTATACGTCGAAAACCCGGAAAAATCCACAACAAAACTACTAGAGCTAATAAATGAGTACAGCAAAGTAGCAGGTTACAAGATCAACATTCAAAAATCTGTAGCATTTCTATACACTAGTAATGAACAAGCTGAGGGGGAAATCAAGAAACGAATCCCATTTACAATTGCAACTAAAAGAATAAAATACCTAGGAATAAATTTAACTAAAGAGACAAAAAACCTATATAAAGAAAACTACAAAAAAATGTTAAAAGAAATCACAGAAGACCTAAATAGATGGAAGGGCATACCGTGTTCATGGATTGGAAGACTACATATAGTTAAGATGTCAATCCTACCTAAATTGATTTACAGATTCAATGCAATACCAATCAAAATCCCAACAACTTATTTTTCAGAAATAGAAAAACCAATAAGCAAATTTGTCTGGAAGGGCAGGGTGCCCCGAATTGCTAAAAACATCTTGAGGAAAAAAAACGAAGCTGGAGGTCTCGCGCTGCCTGACTTTAAGGCATATTATGAAGCCACAGTGGTCAAAACAGCATGGTATTGGCATAAAGATAGATATATTGACCAATGGAATCGAATAGAGTGCTCAGATATAGACCCTCTCATCTATGGACATTTGATCTTTGATAAGGCAGTCAAGCCAACTCACCTGGGACAGAGCAGTCTCTTCAATAAATGGTGCCTAGAGAACTGGATATCCATATGCAAAAGAATGAAAGAAGACCCATCTCTCACACCCTATACAAAAGTTAACTCAAAATGGATCAAAGATCTAAACATTAGGTCTAAGACCATAAAACAGTTAGAGGAAAATGTTGGGAGATATCTTATGGATCTTACAACTGGAGGCGGTTTTATGGACCTTAAACCTAAAGCAAGAGCACTGAAGAAGGAAATAAATAAATGGGAGCTCCTCAAAATTAAACACTTTTGTGCATCAAAGAACTTCATCAAGAAAGTAGAAAGACAGCCTTCACAATGGGAGACAATATTTGGAAATGATATATCAGATAAAGGTCTAGTATCCAGAATTTATAAAGAGATTGTTCATCTCAACAACAAAAAGACAGCCAACCCAATTACAAAATGGGAAAAAGACTTGAACAGACACCTCTCAGAAGAGGAAATACGGATGGCCAAGAGGCACATGAAGAGATGCTCAATGTCCCTGTCCATTAGAGAAATGCAAATCAAAACCACAATGAGATATCATCTCACACCCACCAGAATGGCCATTATCAACAAAACAGAAAATGACAAGTGCTGGAGAGGATGCGGAGAAAGAGGCACACTTATCCACTGTTGGTGGGAATGTCAAAGGGTGCAACCACTGTGGAAGGCAGTTTGGCGGTTCCTCAAAAAGCTGAATATAGAATTGCCATACGACCCAGCAATACCATTGCTAGGTATCTACTCAAAGGACTTAAGGGCAAAGACACAAACGGACATTTGCACACCAATGTTTATAGCAGCATTATTTACAATTGCAAAGAGATGGAAACAGCCAAAATCTCCATCAACAGAAGAGTGGCTAAACAAACTGTGGTATATACATACGATGGAATATTATGCAGCTTTAAGACAAGATAAACTTATGAACCATGTAATAACATGGATGGACCTAGAGAATATTATGCTGAGTGAATCCAGCCGAAAACTAAAGGACAAATACTGTATGGTCCCACTGATGTGAACGGACATTCGAGAATAAACTTGAAATATGTCATTGGTAACAGAGTTCAGCAGGAGTTAGAAACAGGGTAAGACAATGGGTAATTGAAGCTGAAGGGATACAGACTGTGCAACAGGACTAGATACAAAAACTCAAAAATGGACAGCACAATAATACCTAATTGTAAAGTAATCATGTTAAAACACTGAATGAAGCTGCATCTGAGCTATAGGTTTTTGTTTTGTTTTGTTTTGTTTTGTTTTGATTTTACTATTATTACTTTTATTTTTTTCTCTATATTAACATTCTATATCTTTTTCGGTTATGTTGCTAGTTCTTCTAAACCAATGCAAATGTACTAAGAAATGATGATCATGCATCTATGTGATGATGTTAAGAATTAATGATTGCATGTGTAGAATGGTATGATCTCTAAATGTTGGGTTAATTTCTTTTTTTCCGTTAATTAAAAAAAAAAAAAAAGAGAGAAGGGATAATTGGAGATGAAGGGATACAGACTGTACAACGGGACTGGATATAAAAACTCAGAAATGGACAGCACAATACTACCCAATTGTAATGCAATTATGTTAAAACACTGAATGAAGCTGCATGTGAGGTATAGGTTTTTTGTTTTTGTTTTTTTTGTTTTTTTCTTTCTATTATTGTTTTAATTCTTATTCTGTTGTCTTTTTATTTCTTTTTCTAAATCGATGCAAATGTACTAAGAAATGATGAATATGCAACTATGTGATGTTATTAAGAATTACTGATTGTACATGTAGATTGGAATGATTTCTAATTGTTTTGTTAATTCTTTTTTTAATTAATAAAAAAAAAAAACTGGAAAAAAAAAAAAAAAAAAGAATAGTCAGAAAAACTCCGAAAAAATGCACACTAAGAGGAGAGACAAAACCTACCATACATTAAACATACTCTTAAAGCCCCTATAAGTAAAATATAGCATAGACAAACTGAACAATAGAATAGACAAATTGATCAGTGGGTTAGGATAAAACTCAGAAATTAACCCAAATACATAAGGATATTCATTATATAATAATGGTGCCATTCAAATCACTGGATCAAAGAGATTTTTACATAAAATACGTTGGGACAATTGGATAACCACTTAAAAAAGATAAAATTAGATCCACTCTCATACCATACTCAAGAATAAACTGCAAATAAATCAGAGATCTAAATGTAAAAGTGAAATATGAAATATAAGAGCACCTTCAGCATAAGGAAAGATTTTCTAACTAATAGTCAAAAGCCAAAGTCAATGAAAAACGATTAATACTTTCACTGCATCAAAATATATGTGCATTGCAAAAAAAACAGTATAAACAAGGTAAAATGACAACTGACAAACTAGGAGAAAATATTTGCAACATATCACAGACAAAGCATGATACCATATCTATTACTAAAAAACTATTAAAAATTGAGGGACAAAGGATGAAAAATCCAGTAGAAAAAATTGGGAAGAGACATAAACTAGCAATTCACCAAAAAAGATTAAAAAATCGCCCTGAAAATTAGAGAGTCGCAAATGGAAACAACACCAAGATATTTTTCTTACACATGGATTGACGAACATTTTAAATCATGACAATATATTCTTTTGGGGAGACTGAAGAAATAGGTGGTCTCATATTTCACTGGTAGAAATGCAAACTACCACAAGCCTTTACAAATGTAACTTACAAGGCCTAACAAAAGTACATATGTGGGGTGAAGCATGGTGGCTCAGTGGCAGAGTTCTCACCTGCCATGCCGGAGACCCAGGTTCGATTCCCGATGCCTGCCCACACACACACAAAAAAGAAAGTACGTATGCACTTAATTTTTTATTCAGTAGTACCACAATGGATGATATACTTCCAACAATTCAAAAATACATAGCAAAAGTTACTCACTGAAGCATCATTTGTAATGGCAAAATGTTAGAAACAATCTAACACTCATACCTGGCAGAGTGATTGAATAAATTATGGTAATGCCATGCAATGGAGTAATACTGTGGTTAAAGAAATAAAGTAAATTTTTTGGAGTGATTTCCAGGATATATGGTTTAGAAAAAGCAATTGTCGGGTGATGCAATGGTGGCTCAGTGGCAGAATTCTCGCCTGCTGTGCCGGAGACCTGGGTTTGATTCCCAGAGCCTGCCCATGCCAAAAACAAACAAAAAAAAGCAATTGTTTTGTAGTGATTTCCAGGAAATACTGTTAAGTGACAAGGAAAAATGCAAAAGAATCTATAGCATGGTATCCCTCATGTATGAAGGGGATATATCAAAATACACATGAAAAAGGGGATATATCAAAATACACATGAAACTCTTCATCTGTTCAAAAGAAATACAGGAAGGATAAACCAGAAACTAATGAGATTGTTTATCCACAGGAGACCAATGCAATTAGAGTGAGAAGACTGGAGAAGGGGGGCAGGGAGTAATAGGGAGTAGAAGACAGCAAGAGGGGAGTCACAATTCTCTGCAAGTATCTTTTTTGTATGGCTCTGCCTCTTAAAATCAAGGTAATTTTCACAAACCCAAAATACAAAGAAAAAATGAAAATCAACCAGGATTTGAGGAACCCAAAATGAAATACAAGCAGAAACAAATGAACCTATGTGCACTACAAACGAGTAAGAGTGGGGAAGAAAATAACCTAAGTAACTTAAAAACAACATTGTGACTGTTTACTCCAAGGCTAAAGACAAAAAGAACTGCACAAAACTATTCTACTCTAGACAGAAAGTTTGTTTTTCATAAGAAGTTGGGTCAGCAATTGTGAAACTACTTTAGGTGTATGCTAGAATTGAGCAAATAGGTAAGTACCTTGTGGATAATGAGTCAGGTTTCTGACTGTCAAAGAAAAAAATTATAAATACATAAAGGGGGGCAGGAGCTAAAATGACCCTGTGGCATTGTACTGGAATTGGAGCATCAGTATAAACCTATGGTTTAAAAACCCGTGTGTGTGTGTGTGTGTGTGTGTGTGTGTGTGTTGACACCAATTACCTGCATATAATGTGTAGCTCTGTTCACTGAGTGGGTCTAAAAGCAACGTAACCCAGTAGCAATGAGTACACTCAATGCCAAGATCCTGATTTTTAAATACTATTCTTCAATAGAAGATATAGGATGTCTTTGGAGAACTGGTTGATTTCATGGCCGGGCTAGGAAAAATACAAGATGATCCTGGAATATATTGTGGTGCCCCAAATAAGGAAGTGATCAGTTAGGGCATAAAGTGGACAACCTGAAGGAGCTGCCAATGGCCAAAAATAGGACAAGTTGAACAACAAAATAAAAGTAATGGATTATAACCAATAGAATAAAATAAATATCCATGAGGTCCAACTGGTACGAATAAATGACTGAATAAATAAACAGAAGGGAGAAAAGGAAGAGATCTTTCTTATAGTTGGCTTCCAATGAGTACATGGGAATTACAGAAATATAAAGTCACTATTAAGCAAAACTACAACAATTGCTTGTTCTAGTTTGCTAGCTGCCAAATGCAATCTACCAGAAGTGGAATGGCTTTTAAAAAGTGGAAATTAATAAGTTGCTAGTTTCTGGTTTATCCTTCCTGTATTTCTTTTGAACAGATGAAGAGTTTCATGTGTATTTTGATATATCCCCTTCATACATGAGGGATACCATGCTATAGATTCTTTTGCATTTTTCCTTGTCACTTAACAGAATTTCCTGGAAATCACTATGAAACAATTGCTAGTTTACAGTTTAAGGCCTAGGTAATGTCCCAATTAAAGCAAGTCTATAGAAATGTCCAGTCAAAGGCATCCAGGGAAAGATACCTTGGTTCAAGAAGGCCAATGAAGTTCGGGGTCTCTCTCTCAAGTGAGAAGGCACGTGGCGAACAGGGTCAGGGTTTCTCTCTCATCTGGAAAGGCACGTGGTAAACATGGCATCATCTGCTAGCTTTCTCTCCTGGCTTCCCTTCACAAAGGTCCCCGGGAGGTGTTTTCCTTCTTCATCTCCAAAGGTCGCTGGCTGGTGGACTCTCTGCTTCTCATGGCTATGTCATTCTGCTCTGCTCTCTCTGAATCGCTCTCATTCTCCAAAATGTTTCCTCTTTTATAGGACTTCAGAAACTAATCAAGACCCACCCAAATGGATGGAGATAAACCTCCAGCTAATACAGTTTACCAACCACTCTTGATTAAATCTCATCTCCAAGGAGATGATCTAATTACAGTTTCAAACATACAGTGCTGAATAGGGATTAGAAGAAGCAGCTGCCTTTACGAAATGGGATTAGGATTAAAACATGGCTTTTCTCGGGGACATACATCCTTTCAAACCAGCACATTGCTGCAGGCTAGAAACATTAATGGATGCCAACATTTGTAAGCAAAAGTAGGATGACAAACAGGTTATTTACAAAATCTCAAAATATTTCTCCTCTCGACACTCATGAATTACAAAGGGAAAGAACAGTAGTACCTGCGCAGTGGAGAAATCTGGCAGACATCACCTTACTCAAGGCTATCATCCCCTGTAACCAGGCAGGTACCCTCTGAAATGCTGCAATGAGAAGGGCACAGCACAACTTCCATGGTACTCTTTCCCAAAATGTCTAACCTCACTCCAAACAAAGACAGAAAGAAGAACCATCAGAGACTGAGAAGATAAGTCCACTAAAAGCACAGATTGGATCTTGGACCAAAGGAAGTACATTTGTGGGACAATTGGGGAGAATTCAAATAAAGTCTATTAACTAGTTAGTAGTATCGTAGCTAAACTCCTGGTGTCTGTAATTACAGTGTGGTTATGCAGGGTGTTCACATTAAGGGAAGCTGGGGGAAGGGTAGATGGAAACCCCCTGCATTGATTTTTTTGCTACTTTTCTCAAACTCTAATGTTATTTCTAAATAAAAGGTAGAAATAAATAAATAAATAAGTCACATAGCAAGTCTTAACAAATTTAAAAAGATTGAAATCATACACAACACTTTCTCAGATCATAAAGGAATGAAGTTGGAAATCAATAATAGGCAGAGTGCCAGAAAATTCACAAATACGTGGAGGCTCAACAACACACTCTTAAACAACGAGTGGGTCAAAGAAGAAATTGCAAGAGAAATTAGTAAATACCTCGAGGCAAATGAAAATGAAAACACAACATATCAAAACTTATGGGACGCAGCAGAGGCAGTGCTAAGAGGGAAATTTATTGCCCTAAATGCCTATACCAGAAAAGAAGAAAAGGCAAAAATGCAGGAATTAACTGTCCACTTGGAAGAACTGGAGAAAGAACAGCAAACTAATCCCAAAGCAAGCAAAAGGAAAGAAATAACAAAGATTAGAGCAGAAATAAATGAAATTGAAAACATGAAAACAATAGAGAAAATCAATAAGGCCAGAAGTTGGTTCTATGAGAAAATCAATAAGATTGATGGGCCCTTAGCAAGATTGACAAAAAGAAGAAGAGAGAGGATGCAAATAAATAAGATCAGAAATGGAAGAGGAGACATAACTACTGACCTCACAGAAATAAAGGAGGTAATAACAGGATACTATGAACAACTTTACGCTAATAAATACAACAATTTAGATGAAATGGACGGGTTCCTGGAAAGACATGAACAACCAACTTTGACTCAAGAAGAAATAGATGACCTCAACAAACCAATCACAAGTAAAGAAATTGAATTAGTCATTCAAAAGCTTCCTAAAAAGAAAAGTCCAGGACCAGACGGCTTCACATCTGAATTCTATCAAACATTCCAGAAAGAATTAGTACCAACTCTCCTCAAACTCTTCAAAAAAATTGAAGCGGAGGGAAAGCTACCTAATTCATTCTATGAAGCCAACATCACCCTCATACCAAAACCAGGCAAAGATATTACAAAAAAAGAAAACTACAGGCCAATCTCTCTAATGAATATAGAGGCAAAAATCCTCAATAAAATTCTAGCAAATCGTATCCAACAACACATTAAAAGAATTATACATCATGACCAAGTAGGATTCATCCCAGGTGTGCAAGAATGGTTCAACATAAGAAAATCAATTAATGTAATCCACCATATCGACAAATCAAAGCAGAAAAATCACATGATCATCTCAATTGATGCAGAGAAGGCATTTGACAAGATTCAACATCCTTTCCTGTTGAAAACACTTCAAAAGATAGGAATACAAGGGAACTTCCTTAAAATGATAGAGGGAATATATGAAAAACCCACAGCTAATATCATCCTCAATGGGGAAAAATTGAAAACTTTCCCCCTAAGATCAGGAACAAGACAAGGATGTCCACTATCACCACTATTATTCAACATTGTGTTGGAGGTTCTAGCCAGAGCAATTAGACAAGAAAAAGAAATACAAGGCATCAAAATTGGAAAGGAAGAAGTAAAACTATCACTGTTTGCAGACGATATGATACTATACGTCGAAAACCCGGAAAAATCCACAACAAAACTACTAGAGCTAATAAATGAGTACAGCAAAGTAGCAGGTTACAAGATCAACATTCAAAAATCTGTAGCATTTCTATACACTAGTAATGAACAAGCTGAGGGGGAAATCAAGAAACGAATCCCATTTACAATTGCAACTAAAAGAATAAAATACCTAGGAATAAATTTAACTAAAGAGACAAAAAACCTATATAAAGAAAACTACAAAAAAATGTTAAAAGAAATCACAGAAGACCTAAATAGATGGAAGGGCATACCGTGTTCATGGATTGGAAGACTACATATAGTTAAGATGTCAATCCTACCTAAATTGATTTACAGATTCAATGCAATACCAATCAAAATCCCAACAACTTATTTTTCAGAAATAGAAAAACCAATAAGCAAATTTGTCTGGAAGGGCAGGGTGCCCCGAATTGCTAAAAACATCTTGAGGAAAAAAAACGAAGCTGGAGGTCTCGCGCTGCCTGACTTTAAGGCATATTATGAAGCCACAGTGGTCAAAACAGCATGGTATTGGCATAAAGATAGATATATTGACCAATGGAATCGAATAGAGTGCTCAGATATAGACCCTCTCATCTATGGACATTTGATCTTTGATAAGGCAGTCAAGCCAACTCACCTGGGACAGAGCAGTCTCTTCAATAAATGGTGCCTAGAGAACTGGATATCCATATGCAAAAGAATGAAAGAAGACCCATCTCTCACACCCTATACAAAAGTTAACTCAAAATGGATCAAAGATCTAAACATTAGGTCTAAGACCATAAAACAGTTAGAGGAAAATGTTGGGAGATATCTTATGGATCTTACAACTGGAGGCGGTTTTATGGACCTTAAACCTAAAGCAAGAGCACTGAAGAAGGAAATAAATAAATGGGAGCTCCTCAAAATTAAACACTTTTGTGCATCAAAGAACTTCATCAAGAAAGTAGAAAGACAGCCTACACAATGGGAGACAATATTTGGAAATGACATATCAGATAAAGGTCTAGTATCCAGAATTTATAAAGAGATTGTTCAACTCAACAACAACAAAAAGACAGCCAACCCAATTACAAAATGGGAAAAAGACTTGAACAGACACCTATCAGAAGAGGAAATACAAATGGCCAAAAGGCACATGAAGAGATGCTCAATGTCCCTGTCCATTAGAGAAATGCAAATCAAAACCACAATGAGATATCATCTCACACCCACCAGAATGGCCATTATCAACAAAACAGAAAATGACAAGTGCTGGAGAGGATGCGGAGAAAGAGGCACACTTATCCACTGTTGGTGGGAATGTCAAATGGTGCAACCACTGTGGAAGGCAGTTTGGCAGTTCCTCCAAAAGCTGAATATAGAATTGCCATACGACCCAGCAATACCGTTGCAGGGTATCTACTCAAAGGACTTAAGGGCAAAGACACAAACGGACATTTGCACACCAATGTTTATAGCAGCATTATTTACAATTGCAAAGAGATGGAAACAGCCAAAATGTCCATCAACAGACGAGTGGCTAAACAAACTGTGGTATATACATACGATGGAATATTATGCAGCTTTAAGACAGGATAAACTTATGAAGCATGTAATAACATGGATGGACCTAGAGAACATTATACTGAGTGAGTCTAGCCAAAAACTAAAGGTCAAATACTGTATGGTCCCACTGATGTGAACCAACATTCGAGAATAAACTTGGAATATGTCATTGGTAACAGAGTCCAGCAGGAGTTAGAAACAGGGTAAGATAATGGATAATTGGAGCTGAAGGGATACAGACTGTGCAACAGGACTAGATAAAAAAACTCAAAAATGGACAGCACAATAATACCTAATTGTAAAGTAATCATGTTAAAACATGAATGAAACTGCATCTGAGCTATTCTGAGCTATAGGTTTTTTTTTCTTACTATTATTATTACTTTTATTTTTTTTCTCTATATTAACATTCTATATCTTTTTCTGTTGTGTTGCTAGTTCTTCTAAACCAATGCAAATGTACTAAGAAACGATGATCATGCATCTATGTGATGATGTTAAGAATTACTGATTGCATATGTAGAATGGTATGATTTCTAAATGTTGGGTTAATTTCTTTTTTTCCGTTAATTAATAAAAAAATAATAATAAATAAATAAATAAATAAATAAATAAAAAGACAGCAATTATCTTAAGGTGCGGAAAATAAATCACAGATATTTGTCCAGTTTTCAGATTAAAGATTTTTCAGTTGTTTGAAAGTTTATAGGATTTTATTAGAAAATTGTGTCCCCTAAAACATGAGTGTTAACTGTGCTATGTTGCAATTTTGGTGTGATTTTATATTTGAAGGACAAATTGCCTCCAGATGGATTTTATACATATCAAATTGACATTTAAAGTTGACAAGAAAGGAAAATTCAGCTTGAATGGATCAAACTTCTTCATGAACTTAATAATTCAGGATACACATTGTTCCATTTTATACCCAAGGAGGGGCATGGTTAATACAAAATAATTTATGTTGCATTTTTAAAAGCAGTAATGTGGAGCACTAGAAGAACTCTGTAGTGGAGTTTTATGGAATCACTGGCTTCATAAAAATCACCTTTGATTCAGTGGCTAAACTCTTATTATTAATACGGCATTTCTTATTCTTGCTGAAAAATATAGAAGGGAAGAGATTTACATACACATTCTTTTACACCAGGTTAATAAAACTGTACTAAGAATATACATGTGTTTATTCTAACATGCAATCTAAGTTTTAGCCACAGTTACAGCCAAATCATTAAAGCATAAAACTGCTAGTCATTAAAATAAATGCCTAACCCATGAGTTACATGAGAATTACATAGGGGAGAGATATTCAGTTGTCATTTCCTTACAGTCGAACTTAAAGCTCAAAGACACAATAAATCTTACAAGTCTAGCAATAACAGCCACGTCTGAAATATGATGCCAAAAGTAATGCTTGGATTCTTACCAAACTCAAATTACTGTTTTCTGAAACTGCCTTCATGTGTTTATAAAAACACATGTGTGTAAACCATATTCACAGGTACAAAAGCGTTCACCAACCTCCTGGCTGTGCAACAGTTGACTCCTTATCTTAGGAGTTTTGGCTATAGAATTTCACACTTTTGACCTCCTCCTCTCCTTTCCACACTCTACTTTCTGTTTGTTTTCTCAATAACTCACTCTTCTAGCTTCCCCCACAACTCTTGGGTTGACCCTTCCCAGGTTTTCTATAGGTGCCTCTTATTTCCGTTTACTCTCCTTGCAAGATTGGGTTCAATAAGTTTCTTTCTTTGTCCCTCTCTTTCTACTCCGTTTTCTCTTCCTCTCTGTCTCCCATATACGTTCATGATTTACCAAATGCCCGTAATATGACATGCCAAGCTCTCTCCAATGCTTTAGACATGAACATCCAGTTGACTACTCACCAGTGTCACTTGGAGATTCCATAGGAACCTCAATGTCTACACAACCCTAACAGCACACCATTCATTCAGTTTACAGTAAGTGCTTCTTGTGTGTCCATTCTAAGCCTGGGAGTGGGTTAGGCATTGAACATATGGGATGAACAAAATGATTTGGACTCCCCCTTATGAAGTTCAACCTTCCTTCACCAGTCCTCCACCTACAGTTCCTGTGTCAGTAAGAAGAGCTAGCGCTATTCCTCTAGTTCCGCATGCCAGAAACCTGAGTATCATCCATGACTCTCCTGCTTTACATCGCATTCTCAATCCTTCTCCATGCTCATCCTTCCTCTCTCTTTGTCAATTTCTCTATTACACTATATGCCACAGGCTTAGTTTACACCACCACCACCACCTCTGACCTGTAACGGCCCCCTAACACGTTTCTCTTTTTGTAGTCATGTCTCCTATCAATTCATTCTCTACACTGGGGGTACAATGATATTTATGAAACACAAATAGTCCCTTGATAAAACCCTTCAATGACTTCCAATTGACTTTAAAACAAAATCTAAACGTATTAGCAGAACACAAAAAGGCCTACGCCATACCCTCAAAACTCCTTGAAAGCAGCTGAGAGTTTAAATTGAATTAGCCACCATTTAGTTTCCCCTTATTCTCAATTTACAGTAAATCGACAGGAATAATTTGATCTAAGAGAAACAGAAAATTAAGAGACAGAGTCCTCATCTACAGATAAATACAGATAGGGGTCAGGTTGATTTTAATTTTCTATTTATGTTTCATCTTTTAAAATTGTCACTAATTGAAGCTATCGCTACATCAATAATACTAGCCAACACTGTTAGCACTTACTTTGTATCAAGCACTTTATATACATTAATTCATTTAAATCCTTATAATAACTCAGTGAGACAGGTAGCATTACTACCTCCACTTTATACATATGGTAAGCAAGACATCAAATACTTAAGTAATTTGCTGAAGGAGACATAGTAAGTGTGAGACTAGCATTAAAGGCAGTGGCTCCAGAAGCATTCTCTTAACCATTATACATTTCACAGAATTAAATGGAATTGTTCAAAGTATTAAATAAGATTTTAATTTTGTTAAGATACTACATATTCAATATTCAGATTGTACAGAAAAATACAAAGAAAGTAAAAGATGACCCTAAATCCCATCATCCAGAAATAGCAATCATTAACACCTAATGTAAATCATTCTGGATATGCCTATATGTAGATAGAAGGATGGATGAATGGGGAAGACAAACATTTGATTGATTGATAGATAGAGATAGATAGATAGACAGATAGGCGGACAGACAGACGACAGGGACAGATAGATAAAAATGTTTTAGACAGTATCTATTGATTTATGTGAAAGATGTTGAAATTTGCACACTTAACCACCCTCCACCTACTTTGTTTTTATTTTTATTAGGTGTATTATTTCACTATCATTATATTTTACAAATTTAAATAATTCCCTCAATGACAATTTCCCATGTTTTGCCTTATTTTGATATTTATGTGAATTCACTCCTTTCCATTGGTACCTTTTAGTCATGCTTTTGTAGCTTTGAATTTCTTTATTTTGAATGATTTCATGATTGGCTGGATTTTTGTCATCAAGTAGGTTTTTTTTTTCAAGAGAAGTTACTGTGGACTATATTCACTAATTTTTTTTGTATGTTTGAGAATGTGCGGACAACTTGGCTGGATATG
Source organism: Tamandua tetradactyla (assembly GCF_023851605.1). NCBI lineage: Eukaryota > Metazoa > Chordata > Mammalia > Pilosa > Myrmecophagidae > Tamandua > Tamandua tetradactyla. The sequence goes on along the minus strand of NC_135327.1, from coordinate 222,916,148 downwards.
AAATTCCTGGTCAATACTTTTCTCCCTCAGAATGTTGTAATCAATGTCTTTTGGCATTGAAAGAAGCTGGGGAGAAGTTTGAAGCCAACTTGACCTCATGATTTGCTTCTTTTGCCTGGATGCGCTTATGATTTTTTTTTTCTTCTTTTTTGAAATTCAAGTAACTTTCTCAGCACATGTGTTACTCTTGGCCATTCTGTATCAATACGACTGGGTCCCAGTTATTCCTTTTGACCTACAGATTCATAGAAATGTGTTCTTCTGTCACATCTTTGAATAAGATCATGTTCCGCTGATTCCAAGCTCTTCTTGAGAAATGCCAGATACATTTACATTGGCTTTGGGTTCTATATTTATCAATTTCTCTATTATGTCTCGATATTTTTCTTTTTCCCATTCATTTTGTTATTTTCTACACGCCATATTCCTGGATGCTTTCAGTTGGGTTTATTACATTTCTTTTGCTACCACTGAAGGCTTTTAGTTCTACTATTTTCCTATTTCTTTTCTGAGCTCTGACCACTACTGTGTAAAAAACTGCATAGGTTTCATTGTCTTAAACTTCTGTCAAACTTTATATGATTTCTTCTGGCTAGTTTATTAAGAGGCAGTGTATTGTTTTAAAGGCTATTGGGAAATTACTTGCCTAAATTTCTACCCCACAAAAATCTGCAATGCCCTTTGTCCTGGGATCACATCGCCATGCAGTTTTGAGCATTCAACCAATCAATCTGGCTGACTCCAAATCTCTAAAAGTTTATAGGCTTGCTGTGTTGCAATCTGGCAAACATTGCCTTAGTGCCTTTTCACTCCAAAATGTCTCTAGCGTCTCCTTGGGCTAGAAGGCTGCTGTAGACAATATAAAATGACATGTCCAGATGTCTTTCCCTTAGGCTACACTTCTCCTGATGTTTTAAAATGCAAAACTAGGTCTCTAATGGGAAATTCCCCACTTCTTCCAAGGCCCTTCACTCCCTTCCTCTCTTGTCTATGAAAAAAGAAAAAAAAAAATGTTGGCTAAGCTTCTCATGACCACGACACTTATTTGGGGGAAACCAGCTGTCAGCATATTACACACAGGTCAATAAGTCACAGCATTGGCAGGTGTATTTCACAGTTTAAGATTTGGAGTTGTGACCTTTTCTTTGTTTTGCCTTTTTTTTCTCCTTCTGCTCTTTTTTTTTTTTTTGTAGTTTTAATACCGTTAACCAGTAGACAAGCCTCTCATTAAACTCTACACAATTAGTTTTCTGTATTTACTTATAAGTGTTTACCACCATTTCACCAACTACTCTACTATTTTAAAATTATCACACCACTTGTCTGTCTCCCTAACTACACAGTCAGGTCCTTGAGGCCCACAGTTTACCATGGTACTTTTAAATTTATATTTTGTCGTCTTAAAACCTCAGTTTTAAAAATTCAGAATAAGAAAAAATACAGCTGTTTTTCTCTGACTTTTCTTAAACGGAGTCAGCTAAAAGGTCAATAATATAATATTTTACATAAAATAACTGAGGAGAGTTTGAACACCCATTGTGAAAAGTTCTGTAATGATGATATTTAGATGGAATTTCTAGTGCCAGCCAGAGAATCTGGTGATGGCTTCTGTGGAAATCATTAAAGCAGAGCTATGGCTTAGAAGTAGAGTAGGGGCTAGGTGAGATTACGTTCTAATCTATTTAAATTAAATTCACTATATTTATCAAGAAATTAACAGTCAACAGGAGATGAAAAGATTTATGACACAGTCTAGCAAGCAAGACTGAAAAACAGGCTATTAACATAGCAGACAATGATAAATTCTACATTAAAGGTATTTTTAAAAAAATCCTCCAGGAGCACATAGAAGCCACAAATCCTCAAGGTGGAGATAAATCTTCAAAGAAAAGTGACACATGAGCCAAATGAAAGGATAGGGAGGATTTCAAATCATGGGCAGAGTTAAGTTAAATATAATGTAAGCATAAAATGTATCATTCCAGCCAGGATAATTCTGAGAGTGAAGGGGCCCGGACAGTTAGAGCAGGGCAGAGGGCAGAAGGTGAGTCTGTCCTGGGCAACCCAGTGTGAATGTACATCAGGTTCAATGCCCACAGGGACACGAAGGTGTCAGATTGCACCCCATGACCCCGTGCAGTCACAGCCCGCGGCTTCCCTGCTTCTCAGCCTCCAGCAGCTTCCACGGGCCCTGCCAGCCACCTGATTCATGTCTCCTGTCTCTCTGCCTTCACTGTGCTCCAGTCACCCTGAACGTCTCTCTTTCTCCACAGTGAGGGAAGCTCGGTCCTGTCCCAGTGCTGCTGTGTTGGATTCTCCTTCCGTCTCAGTGTTCTTCCCTCAGCCTGCCCTCTTCTCATCTCTGGGGTCTTGGCTCAAATATGAGCACACATTATCCTCCCAGAGACCCCTTTACTGACCCTGAACTAAAGGAAGCAGCTCCCACCTCTTTTCGATCACTCTGTTTCATTTTCTTCCAGGCGTTAAACACTACTTGCAGCTGTTTTATTGGTGTAAAGATCTAGACTCTCCCACTCTCCCAGCCCCAGCCCATGCACACTAGAATGTAAACTCCAAGAGAAAAGAACTTTGCTTTGGTCGCCCCTATATCTCCAGTGGCTGTTGCAAAAGATGGTCAATGAAATATTTTACCCAATGAATAAAGGAACAAACAAAGAACAGTCTCATTCCAGGCAGTGCACACCTGCAGGGAAAAGATGAAGCTCGAAGGTGAATGCCATGAAGCCTAGGCTGAGGAACTTAGGTTTGGTTTTTAAAGCATTGGGCAATCACCAGACAGCCTTTGAGCCAAGAAAACAACAGTATCAGATCTACAGTGTAGAAAACCACATTTCAGTGCAATACCAGAAGTTACTGAAAGGGAAGGAAGAGAAAGCAGGTGAGGACCAAAAGGGCCAACTTCAAAAGTCCAGGTTATAGAGACAGAGTCTCACCTGAGGGCAGAGTAGGAGGAGACAGGCTCAAAAAATCATCAGCGGGACAGGAGCTGATGACTGGGTAAATTTGGGGGACAAAAATAACAAGGGGCCAAAGATGAAAAGAAATGCATAAAGCCACTTCTGACAAGTGTTTATTGGGTTCTAATGAATACCATGCGTGTTTCAAAAAATAGTCGACATTAGAAAACATAAATGCAGCCAGTATTCCTCTTTCCAAAGATATCATGTGTGCAACTTTTAGGCACATCCCTGGTGCCTAAAAGCCCGGAGACCAGCTGTGGTAACCAAATTCCAAAGACATTGTGGAGGCGTCCATCCTTGCACACCAGACCCATGCTTACAGGGTGCTATGGGGGCACAGAATAGAATGAAATTACCCATGTTCTACTCCTCTCCTAGAGTTTGGGGCTTTTTGTGGGGGAAGGGGGCATAATCGATGGAAACAAATGATAGTTGTCTTCAGATGACAGGCAGGTGGGTGGAAGGGAGAAGGTACTACCAGAGAGGGCTGGTGGAGGGTATAAACTTCCCGTGATTATCAGAGGGTAAAACAGACAGTAACCTGGACCTCAGCGTGTGACCACCCATTATATGGTGCTCTGTCCACAGCAATCTATATGAACAGAGCCTCCTAGAGTTGTGCAGGGCACATCTGTACACAGCAGCCCTGAGTGCCTGGTGACATGTTAAATGAGTCAAATGTATAAAGCAAGGAACTGGAATGAAATGATATGGTATATAGACATAAATAACTCAAAATAAAAATAGGGAACCTATTCGAAATACGTAAACTGTCTACTACCCTCCTATTCACTGCTATTTATTAAATGAAAGTTACACTTTTTGGAATCTTTCTTTTAATAGCCTGCAAAAACTCCACCCATCAGCATTATCTGACTCATTCAGCCACTCATCTCTCTTACTTAATGGAATTAGAGGAGTTAAAGGAATGAAGATGGGGTGGGAGAGCAGAGGAGTAAGACTGAAGGGAATCCCTTCCAAATTCCATCTTCACCCAGGGTTAGTAAGACAGGTGTGGAGAGAATCACTCCCTCCATAACATCATCTAGGTAGAGGGTTGCAGAGCTCATTGCTGAGATTTCGGGAAGATAAAATCAGACATACAAGTCCATCTGTGCTTAACTTCGTCTCATGGGCTGACTCTGTCTCCTACTGCCCCTTCCTCAGGTTGGTCTTCTCAGCTGCTTATGCTCCCCCACTACTCAGGTTCCTCAGCCATACTCCCTTAATCTTCTACCAATCAATAGTTTCTATTCTTTAAGCATACACGCAAGACTCACTTCCCCTGGAGAACCCATTATGACAACTGGGGTTATGGATTATTGTAACAGTATTGGTTAATATGGGTTACTATGACAATAGTCCATAGGGGGTCCTCCCTTTCTGGACTTAACATGTGGATAGTCTTACTATCGTCTTGAATGGTACCATGCTTAAGTCTTTTCTTCCTAAAATGTCACTAATTTGCATAAGGACCAACATCATAGCTTAAAAGTCCTTTGTCTCTTGGCCTCATCAAAACACATTTGCTGAAATGAATTTAGAAACAAGAAGAAGGGTGTTCTGAGAATGCTACTTAGAGCTACCTAGGACCCCAGTTTAGATATAAACAGAGGTAGAGACAGAGTGTGTGTGATGGATAATTTCATGTTTCAAAGTGGCTAGTATGGTACCCATTGTTTGGTCATGCTTCAGCCCTCTTGTTCCCCGATGGGATTTCATGTATGGGATTTATATCAACAAAGGAGACCGCCCTCAGCAATGGGAAGTTCTATTTTATCCAATCAATTGGAAGTCTTACAAGTCAGAATTTAGGATTGCAGAGGTCAGAAGGAGAATTTCTGCTTCAACCTCAGCATTGGCTCTTTCTGGAATTCCCAGCCAATGAGCTTTCCCTGGTAATTTGGATTAAGGATTTCAACATTACCATATTGGAGTTTCTGGCTTGTCACCTTCCGTATGGAGTTCAGACTTGCCAGTTCTCATGCATGTGTGAGCCAATTCGTTATGATAAATCTCTCTCTATATATATCTCTGTTGGTTCTATTTCTTTGGAGAATCCTAACTAATACAGAGAGAGATATAGATAGATAATATATATATATAATTATAATATATGATTATACATATATATATATATGAGAGAGGGGAGAAGGAGAGGCAGAAAGAGAACATGAATTCTTCCCGAGGAGGCAAAGAAAACTTTTGTTGCAAGTTTTCCCAATATGCCCAATTTCAGCCCACCAGCTCATCCAAGGGATGAATTTGGCTCTGCCAGTCTTGATTTGGTAACCTTGTATTATCATAGGATAACACGTTCTACTTTCTTATCACTTGCACACACCACTTCTCAGTGATGAGTCTACGGTATGACCACCAAGAGCTTCCCATCCCACTCTCATATAAAATCTCCATCTCTAGGGCCACTTACATCATACTTTCAGGCTCTACTGCACAAGCACCAACTGCTTTTGTGACATTCACGAGAAGAGCTTGGTTTATTCCAACAAGGAGGTTCACAAGTGGTTGGATGCCACCACATTTCCGGACAATGACACGGTTTTCATGTTCTTGACAGCACTCTCCCAACGCACCCACCACGTTCACGAGCACTTCTTCTGGCTGATCAGTCAAAAGTCCCACCAAGGTTTCAATGGCTTTGTATTCCCGAAACCTAAGTTCATCACAAGAAAACAAAGTCATAGGGAAAGAGGGGGAGGGGGAATAGTATTATTTTTTGTGTATAGTTAATTGATAATGATATTAATAGCTATAATAATCATAGTAATAATTGCTAAATGCCAATTATGCTCATTTAATTACAATCCTCTGTTTCAGATAGGGTTGGAGGTTGAATCATGTCCCCTACAAAAGGCATGTTCAGGTCCTATCCCTGGTCCTGTGGATACAAAACCATTTATGAATAAGACCTTTGACAATGTCATTAGTTATTAGATATCATGTGCCCAAATGGAATGAATGAGTGTGGGTCTTAACCCAGTATGGCCGAAGTCCTTATAGGCAAAGGAAACTGAGATAGACGGCTGATGTGACCCTGGAGAGATTTAGGTCTCTGGCTGGTAAACAGTGAAGCCTGACGCAGGGTGTGACTCTGTGGCCCAGTCTCTAAGACAAGTTCAGTTTCTGCTGCACCTGAGTGTGTGTGACTCCTCTCAGCCGCCGTGTCTTTTTTTCCCATCTTACAGAGACTATTTTACATGAACAAAACATTTTAAAAGGTCAATAAAAATGACTTTCTATATACATATATATATATATATATATATATATATATATATTAACATATCATGGCTTCATTGCATCTATTTGGGTTTAATAAGTCTCTCAAAATAAATAATAACTTGTGCTACTTAGGTAAAAAAGCTTTCATCCTCAAATTGTTCCAGTGTTAAATATTAATGCATTTCAGTATCTCTCTTGTAATGCAATTACTCTTTTTTTTCACCATAAATATCCCACAAGGATGTATGCTACATAAAGGTAAATATCTGAAAATTAGTAATTTCTATGGAAGGCATTTTTTTTCCTTTCTAGTAAATTTCAGCATATTTTCAAGTACCATGATGCAAATGAATTTTTTGTTTAAGTTTACTTAACAGAGTTAAGTAACTTTGAATTAAGTTAAAGCTTCACAAGTTAAGGTATGGAGTCAAGCCATTACTTCATTACACTTTCTTTAATAAGTCAACCAATTTTGTGTTAAATAATCAGGTCATGCGAATTTCACATTCTAGAGAGTCATCACATTGAGACAAGAAGAGCTGCCTCAGAATATCCATCATGGAGAGATGAATTTGAAGGTTAATTATAGAGAGATGAATTTGAGGATTAAATTATAGAGAGATGAATTTGAGGATTATAGAGAGATGAATTTGAGGATTAAAATATACCAAATGGTCATAAAGTTTCCAATATTTTAAAACAAAATCCCATGAGATCATCTTCAAAAAGGGCTATTCTTTAAGAGTGACTGCTTAGTTGGAATTTAGCTAAGTCATCTTACTTATGTTTAGGAAAGAAAGAACAGAGTCACCCCATCTCTAAAGGTTCCATGGGAAATCACTTTGACAGTTCTCAGCAGGAAATATCAGAGGCAGGTCTAATTTAAATGACTGCCCACATGCAAAGCAGCTCATTTGCACAGAAAGACTGGGCACAGTGAGCTACTGAGGAACAGAACAGCGCTGCCAGGCTCTGGCGGCAAGGGGTGTCTCTCATTTCTAAGAGTCTCTTAGTTCTGCCAGATTAATGCAGAATGTACATCTATGACACCTACAACTTGTTATTAAAATAGCGTTCAAATACAAGGATGGGTTTAGAGGCCCATATTTTCCTTACGGAATGCTGAATGCCATCTCTTACTTGGTCACATTCTCTCTGCTGATGGAACATTTCCATATTGCCCCTGTGACAGCGGCTAAACGTTCTTTATTGTCGGTGTTATTGAGCAGACTGGCCAGTGGCTTGAGTCCCCCGTGCAGCCTGACCAGGTCGCGGGTCTCCTCGTCTTCAGCACACTGCACAAAAAAGTCAAGTCATCAGGGAAGATCGGGCTTTCCGGGATTACTAAAGAGGCTGCCATTCGAGTAGATATTGAACTTCTTTTCAGAGAGTATCATTTTCTGAATGAGCCTCCAAGGAAAATATAATTCGCTATACTGGCTGCTATCTGACAGTGTCTCTCTCTTCCCTTAGGTGGGTTTGGCAACATACAGCAGTTTCTAAATCCTTGGCAATTCTCCCAAGCCTCTCTGTAGTAGCCTGGGCTTCCGCTGAGATGTTAGTCGAGGTCAGTAAGAAACCTGGAATATTACATGCATGGAGAGAATACTTCTCCAGTGACGCAACCCAGAGTCTTGGGAAAACGCAGTGGAGAAGATGGATGAGTAATGGGGATTCAATAACCCCCAAATCTAAAGATGAAGACTTCCCAAACAGTCTCTATGCCCAGAGCAGCGGCTTATGGTAAGAGCACCTGACATTTTATTCAAACATATGTTTAGCCATATGTTTGTGTCATCCTTTGAAATAAATATTGGCTATAGAGGTTTTCCCAACTGATCATCTTCTTAGGTTACAAGGCCAGCAGGTGGTTAACTTAGCGTAGATGTTGCTGCTTCCTGAGCATACACAGTTAGTTTTTGACACCACACAATGCAGACACATGCTACGTGTCACCCAGGGTGTCTGCTAAGTGAAACTGTGAGTCATGATGCAACCCAAAGGGTGCCATGGTTATCTTCCAGGTGTGACGTTTGGACCTGGCTCAGTCACAACTTGGAACGATTAATCACTATTTCTGATTGCTCCTGAATGGTCACTCATCCTAGGTGGATATACCAGACAAGGCTATGCTGTTTTCTACTGAAATGAGTCTCTTCTCTGATGCTATCTTTTCAGTTCACTCTCTCATTTCGCTTATCTTGAGGTGCCTTCCTTAAGGAAATCTACCCCAATTAGGTAGAAGAAGCTGGCATGGCTAATAACAAGCATACATAAGCTTTTAAGCTCAGTGTATATAAATATTCTGTGTGCTTACTGCATGGACACAAATATCTACTGATAGCTATTTTCCCTTTACCATTCTAATCTGCCCACTGGTATACTGTGAGACCACTAGCCACAAAAAATTAATGAAGATTAAAATAAGAAAATTAATAAAAAGATAAAACAGGAATACACACATTCATTCATCCATCCCATCCAGGTAGGAGATACATTTCCCAAGACGCTTATGCTTAAATAGGATATACGTAAAGCCATACAGAAGCACTAGCTCCTTATTTAACTATTTTACAAAAAGTTAATTGTTCAAGCAGTGAAACAGAGCTGGCATATTCGTGTCTTCCAGAGGTGTAAATCATCAGGCATGTTGGAACAGTTTTCTCTCTGGCACATCCAGGAACACGTCATTGTCACAGGAAAATGGCTCTCAGACTCCGAGTGTCTGAAGCCACCCCCAGGGGACTTGTCAATCACAGGGATTCCTGAATCCCATCCCCAGAGGATAAGACGATGTGGTTGGAAACACTGCCTGGGGCCTGTGTTAATGGGGAGCCCCCATACCTGGTAGATGGCCATGGCACAATGCTCCTGGAGCTGCTCGTTCTGACTGCTCAGGTTCTTCACGAGATTTTCAATGATCCTTTCAGCTTTGATTGCCACACGGTAGTTTGCCTAGGAAGACACATTTAAATAGTCTGCGTGCCTACCGCATGGACACCAACATCTATCGATAGTTATTAATAATTATGCCGCAAAAAGTTTTAGTTGAGAAATTCTCAAGTCCCACTGTAACATCTCTGTAGCACTATGAAGATTTGGTCACAATTTAAAAAAATGATCACACAGGTACTGACTGAGTTACACTCTTCTAGGGAGTTAGATGGCCTCTTTCTGATAGAAAGCTGACTCCTTGAAAACAGAAGTCCTCAGCAGCTGTAAGAACCTTATAACTGGTATTTAAACCACAGGAGGCTGAGGTAAAGGAGGGCACAGGAGGCGGATCTGGCTGGGTACCTCGGAGGCACATTCCTGCAGCGTCCCCACCACCGGAATGAGCATGTTCTCGTGAGAAGTCTTCAGCAGCTGAGCCAACAAGGGGATGCCCCCAGCCAACCGAATGGCTTCTTTGTTGGCGTAGCTTTTACTACAGCTCCACAGGGCCAGGGCACCACAGCGAGCCACCTCCACGTCTCTGGTTTCGTACAGAGACGGCTGAGCAGGTTCCGTGGAATTCTGCGTGCAGTCGAGCAGAGCAACCTACGAGAATAGAGGAACACAATACACATGGAAAGCCTTCAGCTCAAACAGTGCATTTTCAATAACTTCAGATTGCTCAACCAAGTTCACCTGGACCAAAAATAAAAATACATTAAAAAATCAATTGTTGCCCTACACAGCAGTCAGTGAAAACAAAGGAACAACTACAACCCTTTAAACCCCTTTCTACAGATTTGGGGGCTTTTGCAATACTTAATTTCACGTGTCAACTGGGCCAGGCGATAGCTTCCAGCTGTTTGGTCAAGCAAGCCCTGGCCTGTTACTGTGAGGATGTTTCGTGGACTTAAATCATCTGTAAGTGGACTGCATCTATGGCCAATCACATTGACAACAGACTGAAGAGACTGCTTTCAAGGGGAGAGACGTTTCATCCAATGAGTTGAAGGATCTAAAATGAGAAGTGATTGTTTCAGCAGTGAGAAGAGAGAATTCCCATTCTTCAGCCAGCCTCTCCTGAGGAATTCATTGAAAACCATCAATGGAGTCTCCAGCTTGCAGCCTGTCTAACGGAATTTGGGCTTGTGTATCTCCACAGTGGGGAGACAATTTTTATAAAATCTCATAACAGTGACACATATCTCTTGTCAGTTCTGTTTCTTCAAGAAACCTGACTGCTACGCCTTTCCTTCCCACAAGGAATTTAATACCACCAAGTTAGGATTTTCTTCATGTGGCTCTAGTATTTACATTAGTCATATTTGTAAACCACATCCTCAGACCTAATATCTCAGCCTCCCTGAAACCATGCAGGACCTTCTAATGAGACTTGGATGACCCACACCTGCTCCACCCTACCGAGACCAAGCAGCTTGGTGGCTCTGTAATGACCAAAGTCACTGAAGGCCTTAAGGGAAAAGACTGTTGACTCTAGGGATGGAGACTTAAGACTGGACACACCATGGAGGGGGCAGGGCCAGGCCCCCAGAGCTGGGACTGGGGCTGCTGAGGACACTGCCTGCTGCTCACAGCCTAGTCTGGGGACAGAGGTGCCATCACCTATGAAGGTCTGCTCTATCCTTCTTTCCTTCTCTCTGTCTCTTTGCAGGCCAAGTTTCATGGATTCTGCCCACATAATCACCCAGGGACCCCAAGTATCTAAGCAGGTAGCCCAGACTTTGGAAAGCCACTCAATCCCAACTCCAAATTCCTAGGAGAGAGATCTGTTAGGACTGGCTCAAATCAGGAGGAACCCCACCCACTGTCTCATTACTTATGGCCCCAGGAAGAACAGGGGCCTCTGGGTATCTCCTGGGCGGGGGTGCAATGAGGGGGGAAACTCTAAGACAGACTAAGAGATCTGTCCCCCGCAGCCATTCTCTCATATCTACATAAGGTCCAAACCTTTGAAGGCCTCGTTCAAGTTCCCATGTGGTCACTCTGCTCCTCTCTCTCCACCCCCCACTTCCCGGCCCATCCGACCCTAGGTCTGTCCACATTAGGCCACTTAATGTGTTTCCAAACAATCAATAATCTTTCCCAGCTCTGGTCATTTGCCTGTGCCTTCCCGACACGCCTTTCCTTGGTGTGCCTGTCTGGCAAGTACCCACTGGGGACTCGGCAAATATGACATCATCTCCCCTCTAGTATTTCTTGACCACTTCTTCTCCGTTCCTCCACTATTCCCAGCCCTGACTTCGATTCAACAGCTAAAGCTCACCATTACACCCCATTCCACCACGAGACTGCGAGGTCTCTGTGGTCAGAGGTCACATTTATGTATATCCTGAGCACCTGATACCCAGCACCAGTCAATACATGCTGGTTAAATGAAAGGGCCAGGAATGCCACATGCACACAGGAGCACGGAAGCCGGTCACGGGACTGACAGCACTGGGTGTGCTGACCCTGCCCAGGTCTGGCCCCTTTCCTGGCCTGCACGTCTCCCTCCTGTTTGCTCAGACCCCATGTCTCCTGCCCAGGTCTGGCCCCTTTCCTGGCCTGCACGTCTCCCTCCTGTTTGCTCAGACCCCATGTCTCCTGCCCATGGTCTTCCAGCAGGTGTGCCACTCCAGAGACCACCTCCATCCAGGTGTGCAAACCCCACTTGGGCAAGGACCTGCTTTCCCTCTGACCCTGACCTCCACTCACCTACTCTGATGTTGGAACTGCCCCTGCCCGCCTCGCCCACCTGTGCATCCAGCGAGCGCCTCGTTTCCAGCCCCGTCGGGGCATCTTGCCTGTAAGTTGCCAATCCCCAGGCCACGCAAACCCCAAACTGGATCCCAATCCGGATCCTTCCCAGGTGTGTTCTCAACCCAGCGACTGCAAATCTGTTATTTACATTAGTGGTCTTTCCTGTTCCTAAAATAACTATCATTTGGAATTTTGTTGAAATGTGTATCACTATTGTGACCAGGCAGATGCAACTGCCCAAATACTGGGTTCCCAACTCAGGTGCAGAGGCTCCCATAAAATGTCCCTTTTTGCTTTATGACACATTTTCCTTCTTCTAATTCGTGGGAGACAGAGGAGCTCTGTGGACAGCCCTGTTGGCAGAACAGACCACGTCATTACGTAAGCAGAGTCATGGTAATTATGGGGATAATTACACTTCTCCTCAATTTTTAATTGTGAAAACTTTCAAACACACAGAGAGGCTGAAAGAATTGTACTGCCCCAACACACACACACCAACTAGATTCTATAATTAACATTTTGCTCTATTTGTTTTATCACTTACCCAACCATCTATCCAGCCATCGGTCCCTCTTATTTTTGAAGCAAATAATTACACTTTCTAGTGCTGTACAGATCACAGATGAATGCACACAGTCTCCTTTAAGGAATTGCTGAGCACTTTTCTCAGCGTCCATATTCCCATTAAAATCCATATTAATTCAACAGCAATTAATTAATTATTAACCTTTTTATGTGGAAGGCACTGGGCTAAAAGCTGTGGCAGAGACAAAGATGAAGGAGATGTGTCTCCTTTCTTTACGAACTTGAAGTGCAGAGGTGAAGAATTCCAGGAAGGCAAAAGCCTTGGGATAATCACATCCACTGACCCTCATGAAGGAAGATGAATGTGCATTTCTATTTTGCATCTAATGTGTTCAGGTTTCCTGCTGTGGCCAGGGTGTTAAACAGAATGCCATTTGCTTTTCTTTCATTGTTAGTTTCTTGAATAATCATTTGCCTTATGATTATAAAATAAATACACATAGGAGACTACTTGGCAAGTGAAGGAAAATTGCTAGTGATTACCTCAGAGTAAACCACTATTATCTCTTTCTAATGTTATTTCTATAAATGTAGGCAGGTCTTTAAGAATTGGAGTCATAGATTTGAACTGTTTTTAATCCTGTGGTTTTATGGAATAGTAAATATTGTACATTTTATTCCTTGCTACTACTTAGCATTCCAAAACATGGTACTGATAATGAGTTATAGATGCTTCTTATGGATGTACTACAAATTATTTAGCTGATCTCATATGATGAGACGCTTTGGCTGCTTTCAGTTTTTCTAATAATGAGGTGAATAAGCGTCTGCACCTCTGACTCTCAACTGGGAAGGGGCCTTGCACTGGAACCACCACCTGAGAGGACGGGGCCCATTACTGGAAGGTTCTAGATGATACTGGTTTGCAGATGGCTTTTCCAGTCGGCTTGATCTCACCCACTCTTACCAGCACTACACATATGCATGCACATGCAGAGATGTCCCCTACCTACATGACAGGTGAGAGTTACATCTTGTTTTACTTTATATTTCTTTGGAAAGTGAGGTTGAACATGTTTTTGGTCCCTTGCCAATGCAAATGTACAAGGTATATTTTCAAGGGCATGTGATGCCGAAAAGGAGATTCCGAAAAAAGCCCCTGTGGCCATCTACCCTCTGCAAGTGGGTGGGAAGGACTTGGGGAGTTGGCATCTCATGGCAGCTGGCTGCCGCTGACCACAGGGGGACTCACCAGTTTGGCGATGCCCCCATGCTGTCTCACAGCCCGCCGGGCTCTTCGGAACTTGGCGACATTCGCAATAGTTTCAGCTGCCAGACATTTCAGATTCTTATTTGGAGAATCGAGTATCTTAACCAAAATTGGTAAGGCCCCAAGGTCAACAATATTCCGTCTGATTTGAGGATTATGACTGATTTCCTTCAGGATTTTTAAGGAACCAATCTAAATGAGAAAAAAAAGTTATATATGAACGAGTGCTTAATATATAACTCATGCCATGTATTTAAAAATTCCAAGTCTACCTAGAATCCCTTCCCTAATTAAGTTTTTCAAGAAACAGTTTCCATTCCCAGGTGTTACACACATCCTCCATTTTCCCCTTCAGTTACGTAAACAAACATCCATCATTCAAGACGTATGAGAGACTAGTGGAAAAGAGCAAGAGGAGAAAGAAGAAAAGCAGAGAGAGGAGAAGGGACAGCTGAAGGCTGCCCAATCAACAGCAGAAGGCTGGTGATTGATTATCGGCCTGATAATCAGGCATCGTGGCAGTCTTACAGCCAAAAGAGAGCCATGAGATGGCCGGGAAGCTATTCTTGCCCATTGTGACCAAGCCACTCACCTTACATTTGACTTCGTCCGTGTCAAGTAAATTTATTAAAACTTCAAGACCTCCAACATCCCTGATTGCCAGCTGGCAGGTATCTTGAGCTAAGTTGAAATCCTTCATTGAACACAATGCAATGACCGTAGCTGTTTGATTTCCTCCCTATGGAGACACAACACATAGAAATGGTGCTCAAGGGCCTCTCCCTTTAGAAATGGGCTGAACGGTTAGGAATCCAGGAACTAGGAAACATATCTCCTCCCCATCCATGGCACGTTCATTTTTTTTAAGTTCTCTAAGTGGGTTACAATAGGTTAAATGAATCATGCAGAGCTGAAGCCTGAGAAAGTTGTACAGAGTGTCATAAAACATCATTCCAACTAAGAGTCAACATTTAAAGGTGCTCTGTCTCCCCTGAAGAGCTACAACATTAGGTGGTTTTAGTATATTAAACAGAGCCGAGGGGCAGCCCGGAGAGGTTGGCTAAGGAATCTGTGTTTCATAAAGAGGTAACAGGCGGCCCCCGCAGTTCTTGAACAGTGCAATGTGCAGTGTTAACTGGGTCGCAACATTATTTTTACAGATGTGTGAGGAACGTTCTGGAACATGGAGAACCTGCACAAGGGAAAGCAGGGGGTGAGCCGTTATAACATTCCAGATTGGAACTGAAGAGTAGGTGAAGGAAGGGCTCTGAGGTGGGAAAGGAAGGAGCAAACCCACTAAGACCCTGCGACGAAGGAGAAAGAGGAAGCTTCATAGTTCCGTGCTAAATGCTGGCCTGCCTTAGAGAAACGTGACGGTAGTAACGTTTGTTTAGCTAACTGCCTCATAGAAAGGGTAGTGATGAACTGATCCTTTTGGACTAAAACTGATCCTTTTAGATGTATAAGACAGGAAATTAAAACAAGGGTTCATTGCAGCAGTTCTTGAGCAATGAATCCATGACTGCCATGGAAATCTTCTGAGGAGCAGACATATTTCCACTGCTATTTAGACTTGTTGATACATTGGAGTTTGTGAAGACACGGAAATAGTCCCAAAGATGCATAAACAGTATTTCAGTGTGCGCCAAAAATAAACTATTTCTACGATGGGCATTCATAATAGACTGCTGCCTCAAAACATTGCACCAATCACCCCAAATAAATCTTTCTCTCTTGCTTTTAAGGGAAGACACCTTTAAATTACATTCATTTTCACTTATTAATCATTATTTTATATTGCCATTACCTATTATATACATATAATATGTGGGCTTAGCACAGAAAATGGAAATTAAATGCCAGCTGGCCAGCCCCTTCCTCCTACATACCATGCATGCATATACACAAATCTTGTGAATGAATGCCGTGTAATGCTCTTAAAAGAAAAAAACTGGAATGGGATTGTTAGAAGGAATGCATCAAATAGTGAGGCTGGGAAGGTTTTAGACTTTAGCCTTTCCTCATCCTCCTTTTCAGAAAATTCCTTCCACATCTCTTAATGTGATGAAAAATTATCCTGCGGCAATGCCGCTGATGGGTTCCCACTTTTCATACCCATGCTCTCAGTGGACAATCCAGGCTGTTCTCTCAACTCAAGACTGAGTTTAGAATGACAAGAACTTTGATGTCCTTATTTACATAAAAAAAAAAATCACGTAGCTTAGATGCCATTATAAAAAAAATACACCTACACCTTATAGGGGCTCTGTCTCCTTAAGGTCAAGGCACACTTCAGCAATACCAATTTTCCTGCAGTTGGTTTTAAAATGTAAAATAATAAATCCTCTATCACCATCAGGTTCATAAACTCCCTTGCTTGGGAGCACAGGACCCATACATGCTAGTATCTCCTCCTCTTCTTTTAGAAAAACAAAAGACAAGTGTCTTACAAACCATGAAGAAGACTCTAAATGCTAATCTCAATTAATTAAAGGAAATGCAATAATACACAAAAAGGAAATGTAAGTAAAATAAGAAAAATAAATCATTGAACAGGAGCTTGGTCTGAATTTAAATGGTTCAAGCAAGGAAAAAAAAATTCAGGCTGTCCGAGAGACTAGAGATAGGTTTCTATACTAACCTCTTGGTTTAGATTTTCAAATCTAAACCAAGAGCTTCAGGTGGGAGGAGGTCTTTAGGCTGGAAAGTGAGAAGATAGTTAGATGGATGTCAGGCCTGGGTCAAGAAGAGTTCTCCTCACCACAGGCCCAGCTCTTTACTAAGAATGCACTGTCCTGATTTCCCCATTTATGTCTGACCGAGAGCTTTTTTCCTGCTATTCCTGAATTGTAACATTTTCTTTGGTCGCAGTCCTCTACATTCAGACTCAGCACAATCTTTGTCTCCCTTGTTAGTTTTCTTAATTTTGTCTTCTAAATTATTTCATCTTTTCATCTTCTGAGCTTTGTTTCATCATTAATACTATGCACCAATGTCATAAATTTTTTCAGAGTTATTTAGCTACAGCAGATGCCAGAGAGTTCAGATTTTATATTTTTCTGAATTATCTCCAGGGCCATTTTTGAAGTCAAAGGACTGGAAATTTACATTTATCATTAAGAAATTAGATCCTTATAGAAAAAATTCTGTAAATCATCAGCTTTTTCTGAAAATCTGGAAACATATTCATAGGCTTGAGGGATTTTTTTTTTTTTTAGAACAGTTTTATATTAGGGAAAGTTAGTTTTTCCACATTTCAGGATTTAGTTCCACTCTTGTCACTGACCACACTCCCCAGAGGATTATAAATCTTTCGGAATGAATAGCAGAGTGCAGGAGCCAAAATATTCACCATACGGAGCCACAAATGTTAGCCAATTGCTATTCTTTAAATACCAGCTACGTCAAAGAACTTGTGAATGTTCACTCAACTTTGTCCAAATGCCATAAACATCCAGCTGAAGAGAGGCAGTGCAAATGCGCTTCTTTTTCAATTAAATCTCCCCTGAGAATGTTATGAGTTGCCATTACTTATTTTCATGTTTGATCACGCATTTGCATTTGTGAGGTTTTAAGAGCTGGAGAAAACATGGCGAAATATTATTTTGCTAGCTTCTGAAGTTTTGAAGAAAGCTTTCAATAAGCTTTTCCACTTCTTAAATTCATGCAATTCCTTTACTTGTCGTCTTCCAGCTCCTGCTTCTTCTCAAGCATCTCCAGGGCCTGTCAGCCTTCCAATCTTTCGCAGTCCACATTCCTTCCTATGATCAGGAGGCGTTTGTTCATTGTCACAAACAGGTTTCAAACATGCAGAGACTGAATGACTGTTGCTTCCTCTTGTCTTTCCCAAAATTGCTTTTTGAAAGATGTTCTAGTTTGCTAGCTACCGGAATGCAATATACCGGAAACAGAGTGGCTTTTAAAAAGGGGAATTTAATAAATTGCTAGTTTACAGTTCTAAGGCCGAGAAAATGTCCCAATGAAAACAAGTCTATAGAAATGTCCAATCAAAGGCATCCAGGGAAAGATACCTTGGTTCAAGAAGGCCGATGAAGTTCAGGGTTTCTCTCTCAAGTGAGAAGGCACATGGTGAACACAGTCAGGGTTCTCTCTCATCTGGAAGGGCAAATGGTGAAAACGGTGTCATCTGCTAGCTTCTTCTCCTGGCTTCCTGTTTCATGAAGCTCCCCGGGAGGCATTTTCCTTCTTCATCTCCACAGGTCGCTGGCTAGTGGGCTCTCTGCTTCTCATGGCTATGTCATTCTACTCTGCTCTCTCTGAATCTCTTTCTCCAAAATGTTTCCTTCTTTACAGGACTCCAATAAACCAATCAAGACCCACCCAAATGGGTGGAGGCATGTCGTCACCTAATCCAACTTACCAACCAACCACTCTTGACTAAATCATATCATCCAGGGAGATGATCTGATTACAGTTTCAAACATACAGTACTGAATAGGGATTATTCTACCTTTATGAAATGGAATTTTGATTAAAACATGGCTTTTCTAGGGTGCATACTTCCTTGTGCACAAAAGAGAAGATGAATCGAGAACATTTTCCTAAACAATGTTTTTCTTTTAAAGAAATTCTTTGAAATCAAGAAGTATCACCCTGTCTAGTGCAGAAAGTAAGAGCTCTCTTATTGTCAACAGAGAAGAAACAAACATCTAAGAAAGCTAAGATGAAGAATGTATTCAGGGGTAAACCAGGGAGCGAGCCACTGAAAATCACTTGTGTACTCTTTTATGCAATAAAGCACTGCATACCTTCTACTTGCCAAGCCCTATCCTAAGCACCAGAGACCTCTCATAAGTGAGAACAGATGGGGTCCCTGCCTTCATGGAGCTTACAGTTCAGCAGAGGAGACTGGTTCTGAAATTTTTTAACACCCGCACGAACAAATGAAAATACTTAAGTCTGAGAAGTGCTACAGGGAGAGGCATGTGCACAACAGAGACTTTCACCGAATCTGAGCAAATCATGTCTGAGCTGAGAGCTGGACGAGGAGGGAGAACTCTCCCTAGTGGAAGAGGAGGGGAGAGTGATGAAATGCATACCCAGCAGAGGACACAGTCTGTAAAAGCCCTCCATGCAATGGCACGTGGCCTGCTGGAGAATTATGGCGGCCGGCGTGGCTGAAGCAGAGAGAGAGAGAGAGAGAGAGTGGTTTGAAGGGAGCTGAAGGTCTGGGCCCCCCACAGAGCCACCCAGGTCCCCCAGGCCAGGCTAAGAATTTTAATCTCTACTTCCAGATGGAGAGCAAATGTTGAAGGAGAGGAAGTGTTGAAGGTTGGATGTTCAGGGAAAGAAGGGAAAGGCTAACATGAGCTGCCGACATTTTTAAAAGATCACTCTGGCCACGGAGTCCCCTGGAAGGGGCTGGGAAGAGGGAAACAAGCATGTCGATGTGGAGACCAGTCAAAGGACCTGAGGATCCCCAGGGGTGGATGGCAATGACTTGGATCAGGAGGCCCAGGGGACACATCATGTGACAAAAGGGACTTTTGAAATGAATGGTTGTGATGAACTTGGTTCAGAAAAGGACACTGTCAGCTAGTAGACGAAACCCTGGTGGGCAACACATGCCAGAACTTATGGTCGAAGTCCCACGTCAGCATGGAGACGAGCAGAAAGGCAGGGACCCCACTGGTCTCTGAAGCCCGCTCCTGCTGTTTCCCACCATCCGCATCACGAAGCTGCGGGTGAGAGCAGGTGAGGCCTCAGGGCTTGGCACAGACATCCCAGCTGCATTGTTCCTGGCACTTTTTCCTCCAAACACATCACTCAGGGCAAGGAAATGAACTCCCTCCAAAGACTGTTCATCGGCGCTGGCAGAGGGCCTGGACCCAGCTCTGAGGCTGGCCAAGGGATGTTCTTCTTCCAGGATCAGAAATGGTAAAAGAAGAGTGCTCAAACTGGACAGCATAGAACCATGCGAGTCAAGGCAGTAAAATATATTGCTTTGCCTTCTGTTTATTTGCAAGCCTACTTTATCCTGGCGATTCAAGCACTCGTAAACCTAAGACTCAAGAGTTGTGACTCAAGAGAACTCCAAGGAAAAAGGGAAAATCCTGTTTCCAAAAGATACAAATAATATTAATACTGTTAAAGAACTTAGACACAGATTGACATATTACAGGCTTGCTAAGTTTTTAGCAGGAATGGGTGAAAACTGGCACAATGATTCTCACAGGGACAACACACTCTTTCTTCAGGTGCACGGGCCGGGAACTGCACCCAGGTCTCCCTGATGGCAGGTGAGAATTCTACCACTGAACCACCGTGCACCCTACACATTCTTTTTAAATAGCCATGAATGTTGACAATTTACTGGATGGTCCTTGCCATTGCAATGTGGGGGGAAAAGCTCACTCTTTATAGCAGATATATAATTGTCTTCCTAAAAACATCCAGAAGAATGAGCTGAATAATTATGATAATTAATCCAAATAGTCCACTAAAGTGGCTGGATACCAGGGGAACATTCAAAAATGAGTAACACTCCATGTACAAAGATTAAAAACTCAAAATGTATAATTAACAAAAAAAGTTCTCATGCACAGCAATAGCAAAATAACAATAGCAGCAAAAAATATCTATGAGTAAGTTCACAAAAACTATGTTGGAGATACATGAAAAAAAACTTTTAGTAAATACATGAAACACCAAAGAAGGGGATCACCATACTATGTTCCTGAGCAGGATGACTCAATGTTATTAAAAATAGTTCAGTGGTAGAATTCTCGCCTGCCATGTGGGAGACCCAGGTTCGATTCCCAGTTCATGCACTTCTCAAAAAAACAAACAAGCAAAACAAACAAACAAAACTTCAACAAATGGTGCTGCAATAACAGGATATTCACATGGAAAATAATGAAATATGACCCCACCATACAGCATACACATACACAAAAATTGTAATTCATCTCAAAGTAACTTATAAATTTATGTAAACCAACCAGAATCAGGTTGTTTGTTTAACTTGATTCTCAACTCATTCTAAAGATGACCTAAAAGGGAAAATATGCAAAAATTGGTTCAAAAATGTTTAAGAAAAATATCTGGCCGATCAGATATAAAAACACATCAAAGCTTTACTAGTTAAAACGGCATGGGCGCAAGGGTGGTTCAGTGGTAGAATGCTCACCTGCCGTGCCGGAGACCTAGGTTTGATTCTGACCCATGCACCATCACCACCACCTACCCCCCCCCATCTCCCCACCCAAAAAAAACCCAGCATGGACAGAACAGTGGGCAGATGGCAGAGTAGAAAGCTCCAGAAATCTCGCCCTCCAGGAACTGTGGGAATTAACTAGTTCAGCATCCAGGGACAAATAGGAGGCAGAGGCTGGTAAAATATGACAAATACTAGTCAACTGCTCTCCACGCAGGGGTTCCTGGTGGCCATCCCCCACTTTGGTGGCAGACAGCAGAGCCTGGCCCCTGATATAGTTTGCTGGCGCCCAAAAAAGACATAAGTCCAGGTCCTCAAATGTGTGTATGTTGGGGGTGGAGGCCAATTGTGATCACAGCTTTTGATTAGCATCTTCAGATCACGGTGGGCCCAGCTAGGAGGGCAGCCACGGGTCCCACCTGCTCCAGATAAAGGCAGCTGAGGAGACTTAAGGACAGGATGCTTCCTCAGTTGAAGGAGTGAAGTAATTAGGCAGGGGTCCAATCAAGGAAGTAGAACTTTGGGGATCTGTGGAAGAAGCTTCTGGCGCCCTTCCTGGCCCTTCCCATGCCCCCCCTCCCACCAAGCGGGCCCCCACCAAGGGCAGTTTGGGGCCTTGCTGGTGCTCCCTTTGAAGGGCAAAGACCGACTTGGGAAACTCCTCTCTGGCTGCCATCCCCTTCCAAAATTTGCCCTCCAGGCAAAGTCGATTGAGGAAATGAAAGTAATGTAAGAAACAATTGAGGTAGCTGGCCAGGGGCAAAGGCTGGCCAAGGGCAAAGGCTTACCCTCCTAAATCCTAGAGTAGAGCACCTGGGAGAGGGAAACGACCTGTGGGAGAGGGAAATCTGACTCAGGGGAAACAGAGGGTGTATTCAAATCCCTGCAAACAGAGGAGCAAGTACAAGCTCAGGACAAGACTCTGGCCTGGAAAAGACAGGAAGGGCCCTGCACTTTGCATTCATGTTGGGCTGTCCTTCCTGACAGCAGAGTTGAACTCTGACGGAGAGGACTAGCCAAAGCAAAGTCAATGTGCAAAGATGGCAAATGTTGTTTTTCCTTAGATTTTCTTGGTCTTGTTAGCTTCAAATACTCAAGAAAATCTCTGTCTTATCACCAAATATGTCTGCAAAAATTGAACCAATTCTTACAAACTCAAGAAACAGATATTTCAGGGAATAAATCCAAAAGTTAACAATTATAATATTAAAAGATTACAAGACAAAGAAATGGGAAATAATGGTCCATGCAAAGGAAGAAAATAAAAATAAAAATAAAAAATCAGCTACATCAATATATGCTGGGGGCGGAGAGGGGTGTCCTAGAAGGAGAAGAAAGAGAGAAAGGGGAAATAGGAATATTCAAAGAAATAATGACAGAAAATTTCTCAAACTTAGCAAAAGATATGAATCTGCAAATCCAAGAAGCTCAGAGAACACCAAAGAGGATAAAATCAAAGAGAAATATGTTCCATCACATTCTCATCAAACTTTCAAATGCACAGAACAGGAGAGAGTTCTGAAAACTATAAGAAGAAAGCGACATGTTAAGTACAAAGGAATCCCAGTTAGATTAAGTGCTGATTTCTCTTCAGAAACCATGGAGCAAAGAAGGCAGTGGAAAAGAACAATTGCCAATCACGGATTTTATATTGGGCAAGACTTTCTTTCAAAAATGGGGGATAGATGAAGGTATTCCCAAATTTAAAAAAAGGCAAGGGAGTTCAATCACCACTAGATCTTCCCTACAAGCAATGCTAAAGGGAGCTCCGCAGACAGAAAGGGAAGGACACCAGCCATGGATCAACGCAGAATAAAGAAATAAAGTTCTCTGGCAAAGGCACTCATATGACTGTGTTGTATTTTTTGGTCTTGTATGACTGTTTGTATTATTTGGTCTCTAACTACAGGCACTAAAATTCGAATGCATAAAATGTAATAACGGGGTACGAGGGTAGTTCAGTGGTGGAATTCTCACCTGCCATGTGGGAGATATCGGTTCAATTCCTGGCCCATGCACTTCCCAAATAAACAATCAAGGAAGCAAACAAACAAAAAAACAGACAAACGAAAACTCAACAGTCGATGCTGAAATAAGGGGATACTCACATGGAAAAAGAATGAAATATGACTCCCATACAGCATACAAAAACAAAGGTAATAATAAATCTATAGTTTTGGACATACAATGTACAAAGATGTAATTTGTAACAATCACAAAAAAGGTGAGAGGATGGAAGGGTATAGGAACACTGTATGCATGTTACTGAAGTAAAGGTGATATCAAATCAAATATGATTGTTATATATTTAGGATGTTAAATTTTAACCCCACAGTAACCACATGGAAATTGCATGAAAAATATATCCAGATAGAAATGAGAACTCAATATGGTATAATATAATACAAAAAAAGTAAATAAATATGAAAGTAGGCATTAACAGAAGAATTGATGGTTAAAAAAGGTATGAGTTAAAAGACTAAATAGAAAAATAGCAGAAGAAAATCCTGCCTTATCAAGTTACTTTCAATGCAAATGGATTAAACTCTTCAGTCAAAATACAGATTGGCAGAATGGATAAAAAAAGCGTGACCCCCCAAAAAAGCATGGCCCAACTAT
Source organism: Tamandua tetradactyla (assembly GCF_023851605.1). Lineage (NCBI taxonomy): Eukaryota > Metazoa > Chordata > Mammalia > Pilosa > Myrmecophagidae > Tamandua > Tamandua tetradactyla. The sequence goes on along the minus strand of NC_135327.1, from coordinate 222,892,636 downwards.
ACACTGTCTATAAGAAACTCACCTTAAATTCAAAGACACAAGTAAGTTGAAAGTTAAATGATGGGAAAAATATATACCATGCAAGTAGAAACGAAAAGAGCTTGAGTAGCTATGCTATTATCAGATAAAACAGACTAAGTCAAACGCTGTTATAAGGGACAAAAGTTGCCATTTTATACTGATAAAGTGGTCAATTCAACAAGAAGACACAACAATTATAGTTATATATGCACTTAGCAAAATCCCTAAATAAATACTGACATATTTAAAGGGAGAAGTTAATGGCTGTACATTAACAGTAGAAGATTTTAATATAGCCTTTTCAATAATGGATAGAACATTTAGATAGAAGATCAGTAAGGAAATATAAGACTTGAAGAATACTATAAACCAACAGACATATGTAGAATACTTCACCATGCAACAACAGAACACACATTCTTCACAAGAGCACACACGTCATTCTCTGGACAGACCATAACTTAGGTCATCACAATAAACTTTAAAATAATGAGAGCATATAATGTATCTTCTCCGACCACAATGGAATGAAGCTAGAAATAAACAACAGAGAAATGGAAGATTCACAAATATGTGGAAATTAAACACCGATTTCTGAAACAACAAGGTGTCAAAGAGGAAATCACAAGAGAAAGCAGGATAAATTTTGAAGCAAATAAAAACTAAAACACACCATAACAAAACTTGTGGGATATGGCAAAGGCAGTGCTGAGAGAGAAATTTATAGCTCTAAATGCTTACATTAAGAAAACAGAAGATAGAGTTCAGGTCAGAACCTTAATCTCAAAACTGGAAGAACTAGTAAAAGATGAGCAAACTAAACCCAAAGTGAGCAGAAGAAAGGAAATAATGATTAGAGTGGAGAGAAGTGAAATAGAGACAAAACGTAATAGAGAGAATCAACGAAACCCAAATTAGGATCTATGGAAAGTTCAATAAAATCAATAGAATTGACAAATCTTTAGCTAGACTGATGGAGAGAAAGAGAAGACACAAATGACTAAGGCAGATATGTTTAACAGGAAAATTTTACAAAGCATTCTGAGAATTAATAACAATCCTACTCAAACTTTTGTGTATCAGAGGACTTTATCATGAAAGTAAAATGAAAACGTACAAAATAGGAGAAAATATTTGAAATCACATATCTGATAATGGTATAATATCAGAATATATGAAGAAATTCTTCAACTCAACAACAAAAAGACAAACAATTTAATTTAAAAATGGGCAAATGACTTGAATAGACATTTCTTCAAAGAGGAAATACAAATGGCTAAAAAGTACATGAAAGGATGTTCACCATCACTAGCTATTAGGGAAATAAGCCAGACACAAAAGGACAAATATTGTCTGATTTCAATGACATGAAATGATTAGAATATGCAAACTTGGAGTCAGAATAGAGAATATAGATCCCCAGGGGAATACACTGAGTAAGCAGCTATGAGCGGGTGGAATAGCATTATCATAATCATCTAATTTTCTTTACTCAGCTTCTCCTCCTTTCTTACCTATTTATCTCTGCCCTACAGCAAGGAATGTTTAAAGCTTAAAATAATAACATTTTCCTTGTGTAAATGCAGATTCCCAGTCAGAGAGGAGAAGCTTCCTTGTCGCTTTGTCCCGCCACTATCTGGCCCTCAGCTCTGTGTCTCTGAAAGGATCATGAAGGACCACCAGCCCTGGCTCCCCCGAGAGTCACATATAGAGTTATAGTTAATAGGAGAAGTCATTCTTCCTGCTACAAAAGGACTAAATTCTTTTCAGAAATTAAAATTCACACCTACTTTCGCTAAGGAGTTAATCTAATCCATCTTCTGTAGATTAAATAGCTCTTACGGTCTGATCACCATTATTCCATTTGTAATTATTTCCAATGCCTATCATAATGGTAATTAAAAAGAAAAATAAGGTACAACATTGCATGTACTGCATTATCACAAGTTTTGTAAATACACTTAAATAATGCAATATATATATATATATATATATATATATATATATATATATATATATATATACACACACACACATACCTATGTGTCACCCATTATTATTATTGGTAGAACTCTTAGCACTTTTATTTCTGCAATTTTTCTGTACTTTTCTACTTTTCTTTAATGGGGATAAATTATTTTCATCACAAAAACAGATTATTTTGTTTTAAATTTTATGTTCATTGATTCCTTTATGTCATATAATCTTCTTACTCTCTTTTGAGCCTACTTTTTAAAAATTAATAAATACAATTTCCTTGGTTTCTAATTTTCCCTCTCCTTTCTTCCCCAGAAATAATAGTGGTATAGTAACATCACCAGTAATTTGGATGAAGCCCTAGGAAGAATATTTCCACTCAACTCTTACAACCTCATCAAAGGTCAACTGATCTCAGAAGTCATTCTTCAAAAAGCTACAAACCTATAAAGTTGTTCCAAAATCAGTTGACTGATAGCATTCATCAAATATTTTACATTGCATTATTTTGTTGGCCCTGTGGATTTGTTATTTCCTAGCTTTTTATCACTTCCCTTTTCAAAATCAACACTGCTAAAATCTACATTATTTCAGCTATCCTCAAAGGGAAATGCCTTGCCTTCTCAATACATTTTAACTGAGTATTTTATATGTCCTCTAGATATTTTCTACTAAAAATGGGGATAATTGGTGGGTCAAATTGATTTTCAAATTAGTTTCATTCTACATACCACTAATAACAAAGCCCATTTGTAATAACAAATGTAATAACAAAGTTAGTACATTTCTTGGGCTAGTTTACTAATTTATTAATGGAAGCTATAAGTAAAAATTATGACTGCAGTTACTTCAGCCATAATCTTGTTCCAGAAAAGATTCAAAATGACCTATTAATAAGTGTACATGAGAGGCTAAAATCAAAACAATGAGAAAAACAGACAAAGACAAAACTGGGCTAGGAAAATAAAATGGCACCCAAGGGAGCCTGGCACACCTAACAGAGGCCATGAAGCCCTACATGCCTGCTGGGTGGGCCACAGGTCTCCTTTCGGGCTTCCTAGCAGTCAAGGCAAAGAAGAGCAGTGTGTGCTTGGGGACCAGAGAAGGAAACACAGCTATTCTGGAAAACAAGACTAGAGAGGATCACTCAATACTCTAATGGAAGGCATCCTGTCGGCAAGCATGGTCACAGCTGTTTACAGGGCTGTTTCTGGTAATGTGTCTTTCAGCATAAGCCAATGCCATCAGAGTCGAGAAAAGCCAACCCACACACTGAGGAACCATATACGATGAAATTGCAGTTTGCAGCTTCTTCTTGGTCTGACAATCTGGAAACAGATCTTGAAGTATATGGGCAGATGAGAGTACCACCTCATCCTCAAACAATCTAGAACACAGATTGTCCATCTGAGCTCTGGAAAGGTGTTAAATAGAAGCAACTTGAAGGTAGCTCCACGGTTGAATTTTTCTGTGTACGGTGAATTACAGTATTTTAAATTTCTAAAATTTAAAAATGTCAAGTCATTGAATCCCATATCATGATTTGTTGTGTGCACCTATTTTCAGGCAAAATAGACACGTGATTTCAAATGGCCCTTTTTTATAATAGGAATTTAATAAATTAAATTCCAAATAATTATGTAAATAATTTTTAGCTGAGGAAAAAGAACCCCAAATCATACACCCATAGAAAAATGGTATTTTATATAATACTTCAGTTAATTGAGTCTCAGAAACAATGTGCATGAACGAGTCTACTTTGTAACAAAGATAAAAGGGGCCTAATTTTTTGTGTGTAGGCAATGTAAACATACAAGTAACACACATGTCAAGTAATGCAAATAATTAAAACGTGTTCACTTCTTATCCTCCATCATTTAAGAAAACAAATGCAAGCGCTGCAGAGTGGCAATTTTGCAAGACGGTGGAATTCAGACATCTCATGATTTCTAACAGGTGAGCTTTTTTTTTTTTAAGGCCAAGGTCCTTCTCTTTTTTTCCACGAGTTTTTTTTTTTTAAATCATCCACATCGATATAACGACAGTGAATTTTATTTGGGTGCCTAAGCAGTGAACAGCGTTTTCCATTTTTTGAAAGATTCTTTTTACCAAGAAAAACACCATATCATCACATTCTCCTACATCTCTTTAAGCAAAAGAGCGCACCCTAATACTGCCTTCCCAAAACGAACACTGAGTCCTGTAAGATGTGCTCCCTGTTTAATTAGGCCTTTTCTCAAATGAAGAAAACCAGACCACAGAGGAGGCACGATGGGTCAACAGCAATGCTTGCTGGCTCGTGGGTGCCGAATTCCTGCTCGGTGGGACCGAAAAAACCAGGCAAATAGAGATGCGAGCCTGGGCGCCGCCCGGGGCTGGCAGCCACCACCTGTGTGGCCTGGGACGAGGGATTTCTCAGCTTTTCCACCAATGAAACGAGGATAACGCCACCCACCACTCCATCCCCAAAACCGGAGTCATGGGAAAGGAATTTAATTAACTGTAATTGATTGTAAAGGGCATCAAATCCCCTCAATGAAAAATCACACATACCGTCCAATTCCCACTTAGAAGAGCCCTTTGACCAATTTAGGATTTATGGTCCCTTTTTTTTTTTTTTAAGCAGTTGTGCATGGCTGTGAAGGAACCGAGTCCCCACGAAGGGGGCTGGAATGCCTCTGCCACGGAGTCTCCTCCCGAGAGGAAACCCAGGCCCAGAGGGGCCGTGCAGCTCACCGTGTGGGTGTTTCCAGGGTGGCTGCCTTGTGGCTGTCACTTGGAAGAACTGGTCACTGCTCCCCGGAGGGACCACCCAGAGCCTTCACCTGCCATGCCCTGAAAATTCTGCATTTGTAGGATAGATGAGGGAGCAGAAGCACCATCAGCAGAGCAGAGCTCTCTGGCTCATGGGAAAGGGGAAATAAACACGAATATTTTATGAATTTGCTCATATAGGGAAAACAAGGCAGCTGCCACCCCAACACATCTGGGAGGGGTTGAGCACCCATGGGAGCACATGAGCTGCATGTTGCCCGCCACCCAGCCACCTTCGCAGCCTCTTCCTCTGCTGAGCCCCCACCTCCTCCCCTCAGAGCTTAATCCCACGCCCCCCTTGCACATACCTGGTTTTCCAGATACATCCCTCAAGGGTAATGCCACATTTGTGAATTTACACTAAGAAGCCCACCATTCCTACAGACTTTGAGCAGCTGGTTCCTCATAGCTGCAGCGGAGCCAAAAGCATCAGAGGCGCTTTCAGCGGGGAGGAAACTTGCTTTAAAAACAGACCCTTTTCTCTTTAGCATCAAACTTGCCTGATCATTTATCTTCTTTTAATTACTGTTTATTTAAGTCTACCAGATAGATGCATAAAATTACTTTCTCCAAGATTTAAAGAAAAAGAAAAAGGTTAAAGAAGCAATTTGTTGATAAACTGGAAAGCTGATCTTTAAAGAAGCACTGTTAACACAGGGATTTTGATGGACTAATATTGCCTTAGCGAACCAGCTCAAGGGAGAGGCAGGTTCTCTCTGATGAGCTGTGAAAAAGTGACACTGCATGATGAATGAAAAGATGAAGGCAGGTCTCCACGTGCTCCCCTGGGGCCCGTTCTTTCTCTTGGCTCCCTAAGCGGCATCTCATTTCCAGTGAAGAATCTGAGCAGCCAGTCCTTTATTTCCAGCACTTGCATGGGCTTTTCTACTTGGGTATTTCACTCTCTCTCGAAACGTGATCTGCCCAAACCAAACACTCCCCACACACTGGCCTCCCTTCTTGCTCACTCCTTCGCAGCCTCCAAGAACACCCCGTGCCAAGACCCCAACACGTCCCCTCTGTCCACGCCATCCCCTGCCACCCACCTGCTCGTGCTTCTTCCTACCCGGATTCATTTTGCATCCCACCTGCTGCTGGGCTCCTGCTCCTGGAGCTGGATGCTGATCAAAATCCAGATGTAGAAACAGGCTTCCCGCAGGGAGGAAGGGCACCTGGGGAAACGGCCGTGGGAATGGACCCCCCACGCCGCCGATTTTGCAGCAAGTACCCAGCAATATGCTGGGTCTGTCCCCAATGCTCAGCAGCAAGCAGGCGGTCGAGGCAGCTTAAGGTCCCAGGAGAATGGCCGGGCCTCTGGAAGGGCCTCAGGGGCGGCTCAACTTCACCAATGACCTTCTAGACAAGGGGGGCCCCTTGGGAAAGGTCAGAGTTGGAGGAGCTCTTCTCCACTCAGGAGATGGCCTTGTGTCTCCTGCTTTGTCTGGAAAGAGGCAGCTGTGCCCTTTAACTGCATTAAAGAAAACTCCTGCGCTTTGCCCACATCCATGGGGGTCTTTATGTCAATCGTGGTCCCTCTATTCAGGAAAGTCCATTTAGGAGGAGCTGGGGCAGCAGCCTTCACCTGGACCTAGCTCAAGTCCCGAATGCATGGAAAGAGAGGGCAGGTGCACATCAGGTAGAGACACGGGTCAGAGTCCATGACATAGGCGCGGCCTGCCCGCTGCCCTTTGGGGCTGCAGTCTGAACTTGCCTTTGTGACTTTCCTGGCCCAGGCCATGCCTTGGTGGCCCTCACAGGTGAACGGTGCAGCAGGGGAGCTCTGGAGCCCATCTGCCTCCAACTACACCCAAGTCCACATGAGCAATTACCTAACTTCTCTGCACCTGCAGCATAAAACGGTGGGGTGAGGCCATGGCACACTGTATCGCCAGCATCTCACACCCCTTGGGTTATGTCAGCACTTCCTCACGTGCCGCCGCCACCCACCCTGCTATGAGTGCCAGCATCCTTGCTGAGCCTGGGGCAGGGACCAGGATGGGCAGAGCCCACATCCTCAGTGGCAGCCCCAGGGAAACGCTGACAGGGGAGCCAAAGCTTGGTGCTGACCCAGCACCTGGGATCCCACCAAACTGTCTAAGAGCCAACCCCCCACATTCTTGGCTTCCCCCTTAGTCTCCAGGACTTTTCTCTCAGACTTACTGGTTCTACAGTATTAAATTCTATAACCAATCTACCTCCAATCCACATAAAGATGGATTTCAACATTGGGTCCAGAACTTTATTCTTTGCATTTAAGGACACTTAAACAAATGTGTATGAACTGCACATCTAGCAATGATTATGACCTATCAACACTTTATCTGGCTTTACTTATGTGTCCCTGTATATATTAATTTATTATAAGACTTGTGACTAAACAGTCCACATTTCAAAAGAAAAAATAAAACCCTACAGCTCTACTACTATTCCACAAAAGAGTCCTCCACATACCTTATTCAGAAATGGATAAAACGTTACTGTATTTTTCGAGAGACTCACGGAATCAGTGTGTGGCATGCAAATGAATAAACCATCTCCTCCAAACCACTGGAAAGGATCAAAAGTAAAGCATTTTAATTGTAAGATTTTAAAGCAGGCCTGGCCATGGGGAAAAAAGAATATCCATACAAAAGCAGCAAGTGCAGCCACACAATATTCTATCTACCAAGAGAAAGGGAGCAGGAAAAGGAGGAAAGAGGGGAGCAAGAGGAGGTGATGATGGACATCGGTGTGGGAAGGATAACTGAGGCTCAGAGGGTGCAAAAGGGCTCCTGCGGAGCTGAGAGTGACAGAAGGAAGGAGGGAATGTCCACCTCTCCCCTCACACCAGATGGATGGGCAGTGGGGGGAAGGCCGGGTTCATGAGCAAGATACCCCGGAAGACAGCGATGTCAATTAAATGTGGTTTCTCTACTCAGGCAGGGGCTGGTGAGACAGATGACCTGAAACATAAGCACAGCAGAAGGCAAACTTTAAGTACTTATCAATAAAACAGCTGAGAGAGGCTTTACTGCTTCATTTGGAATTAGGATGCCAAGCCGTCAGCTAGGAAAAAAAGTAGTTGGAAGGTTGGCAGGTAAAAACTGCAGTGTAGTCACTAATTAAGAAAATTAAATTGTCCCTAAAAAGGCAGATTAAAAGAATATATAAAACTTACACGTTGAAGTGAGCATATGTCAAAGCCAAATAATTAACTGTAAACTCCCTTTACTTAGGCGCCAAGATCTGAGCTCATGGTTCTGGATAAATATTAAGCTATCACTGATTGGCTGTTTGGGTATTAATGAGCTCATCAATTTTTTTTTCAACAACCATAGACATTGCACTACTTGGGAAATGGTAAGTAGAAAGTCAGATGCGCATTAGCATTTCTCTACTAGTTTAAGTGCACGTTGAAGGCATAATTTCGTAAATGAAACCGTCAGTTGCATTTATTTTTAGCTGACCTACCAATGTTCAATTTTGCATTTCACGGGCTTTTAGCATCCTTGCGTGTCTCCATAGAAAACATTTATCTGTGTCAAAAACCTTGAAGTCGTTTGTAGATGTACCTTTTCTTTTATTGGCTGTGTTAAGAATACTAACCTATGGGAACTACAAGAATTCCAAGAAATTTACTGTCTGGCCAAAAGTATCACATTTGCACATGATTTATTGATGAATAACTTCTGCAAGCTTAAGTAGCACCTCATCAATAAACATTTTCCTTAGCTATTCTGGAACAGAAACAGTGCATCTCTTTTGGTCTAATAGTATATGGATTTACCCTAAATAGCTGAAAAACTCAAGACAGTGCCTCGCTAATTAGACTATTAGGAGAAACTTTCTTTGCTGTGTTCTCTGGGAGGATCTTTCATTACCTCACACAGTCTCTGCCCCCATAAGCGCAAAGGGAGAAAATTCTTTCTGCTCTTAGCACCAGGATCAGTTACACTCATTGGCAACTGGGTTATTTCTATCTTAGGACGGTGGTGACTTTGAACTCACTGCATTTCCCTCTGTTGGTCGGTTGTTCAAAAGCTCAAAGCAAAAGCAGAGCAAGTCAATATGACTCCATATGACAGTAACACATGATAAAAATGATTATTACTAACCATTACTGAGTACTTTCTGCTAGGCACTTTACATGTGCTATATTTTTTACGATTCATAATAATCCTAAAACATGAGAACTTTTTTATTTTCCCACCTTGACCAATGAGGAAACTGAAACATAGAGAGGTTGGTCAACCCACCCAAGGCCACTGAGCTAATAGGTGGCCCAATTCCAGCCCAGCCTGACATCAAAGACCCATGCTTCTGATTCCTCCATTATTCTGCCTCGTGGCCCATTTTAGTTCTGGCCCCCTTGACTCTGTTTCCTTTTACTACTGAAATAGAGATTACGGACCAGGAATCTTGGATGAGCATCAACAGTCCCCAGTTCTTCTTCCAAAAGGCCATGTCCAGGACCTCAAGCTTCTGTTTGGCTGAAGCCGCTCACCACTGAGACAGGGTGGGTGGCAAAAGTTCTCTGTGGCCATCTCTCCACCCTAAGTGATGTGCGTTTGAAGACTGAAGGAAAGGGAATCCCACGCAGCCCTGCGGCTCAGTCAAGGGGCAGAGGCCCCGTCGGGCAGGTCTCTGGAATGTTCCAAGTCTGGACACTCACCCGTGCACAGCGGCCCTGGGTTGCCTTGTGCAGTGTGCCATGGGTGGGGGCTGAGCCCTGAAACCAGCCTGGGCTCCAAATGCCAAGTAGATCCTAATCTTCAGAATTCAAGACGAAAAACTCAGAATTCCCATGAATTCTCAGGCATTCTCCAAATCATTAGTTATTCTGCATTTTTCCTAATACCCTTTTTAAAATGTGTTTTTTAAATTAATGATAAGCAATGAATCATTTTCTGTGATAGAGTTGTGCTAAACATTTTAATGGTTTTCTAGAAAAAGAAAAACTATATAATAAATGCAGGGTTGTTTATTATGAACCAATATGTTGTGACAAAATTATATGTTGTAAGAACATGTAAAAATGGTCTCTTCTTCATATAGACATTGGTAACAGGAAACATTAAAATAGGAGACCATGAACACAAAATAATTGCCAAATAAAATACATTTAAAAAATTTAAAGATGGTATAAAATATTTAATATTTAATATTTATAAGATAGTCTTAAAATGAAAGTTTCAAACATTCAAAGCATTAAGTGAGTGTTCTATTCAGTAGTTTTGAGCTTTGTTTCATGACAAATATTCCAGATGTTAAAACATTTTCTTTCATTTTGCATTGACAGTCAAGTAATTGAGGTTTCCAAAAGCATCACCAAATTGGGCATTTGCGTCTGCTTCATATAAATGCATTTCCTTTTATAACATGAAAACACTTTTATCTGCTTGCCTGATTTTGGCTTGGCTATTGAATTGATATCATGTTTGCTAATTCTAATTGTTGGTCAGTTTCTGGTTTCATGTTGAATTTTTCCACAAAATGTATCCACTTCTTCTCTTTGCTTACTTTTTCTTCTAGAGTGCTTACAAAGAACAAATTGTAATTTATAGTGAACATACAAGCACTGGAAAATGCCGGCAAACATTACTGGGTAGCATCCAAATAACATTCGGATCTCTTAACAGACTGCACAAGATGACACAGGTCAAAATGACAAAGTTAAGGACTCATTTTCCTTTCAAAATGTGTTATTTCTTGGAACTCCACTCGTGGGATCTGTATAAAGTATACCGTGTACGTAAACTTATTTAATGTTTCTTTTTGCAAGAATAATTCATTTTTATCAGTCAATCAAACTGCAACACACACTTGTCACATGGCAACGACCACGCACAAGGCCGGCTGATGGGTCCCGGTCATTTTCTCCTCCTTGCTCCTGTCCTGGTTCCTGCAAGTCCATCCACCTTGCACCTCTGTCCCTGGCTCGCACTTCCTGTTCTCATTTCCACAACATCAGCAGATTCCTTTGAACCAGTGATGTCTCTATGCTGATTATTAAGCTTCAGTTTTCAAAGGAGAATTATAATCCTCTTTCCCATTTTCGACTATTTTTCTTGGGATTTTGGATTCAGAAAAACTTATCAATGTTTCTAAGATATGCTGGGAATTCCAGTCAAGACCATATCCAGAAAAGGGAACACATTTTTCTCGCAGCCAAGGCAATTCAGCTCACTATGCCTACAAGATTATACTGTTCCTGGGAGAACCTTGCTCTGATTCGCAAAAGGCTGTCTTTAGGTCACATGCTGATTTGCCACAGGAAAGGCATCCTTTGGCAATTCAGGAGTTACACAAATATCTTTAAATATGTAGTATATTTTCTACTGCTGGTCTCAGTCACTTCCAGTTGCAGCAATATAATGAAACTGCAATAGACAAAGCCCCTGCAAACTCTGGGCTGATTCCACCAAAGACATGGCAAAGCAATGGGAAATTTGAGTTAAGTCAAAATGTTTTCATCAGCACTTCACATGGCCCAAGTATGATCAATCTTTACTATCCAGTATTAGAAATGAAATTTATTCTGGGCTTTGGTGAGCCATTCTTCCTTGCCCCCGATTCATTCAAGTGATCCAACATTTTACGTATTGGTTGTCATGCCAAATGTTTTCCTATGTCATCTTACATAACAGGATTAGAATTGGGCAAATACATATTTTCTAATCACCTACAATGTATTGGACACTGTGCCAGTTTGAAAGGATTTATGTAGCCTGGAAGAGCTATGTTTTAATTCTAATCAATCCTGTGGGAACAACCATTTCTTTTAATCCCTATTCAATACTGTACTTTGGAACTTGATTAGGTTATCTCCATGGAGATGTGACTCACTCAATCGTATTAACTTCTGAATAGAGAGAGATGTAACTCTACCCATTCCAGGTAGGCCTTGATTAGTTTACTGGAATCCTTTAAAAGAAAAAGCATTTTGGAGAAAGCTCAGAATGATGAGATTCTGAAAGAGCAGAGCCATGACAGGGTGACGAGAATGACAAGAGCCAAGAACCCATGTTACTAGAGATCTTTGGAGATGGAGAAGGAATAAACCCCTGGGAGAGCTTCATGAGACAAGAAGCCTGGAGAGAAAGCTAGCAGACATCTCCATGTTCACCATGTGCCTTTACAGTTGAGAGAGAAACCCTGAACTTCATTGGCCTTTCTTGAGTGAAGGTCACCTCTTTTCTCGGCCTTAGAACTGTAAGCTAGCAACTTATTAAATTCCTCTCTTTTAAAAAACCATTCTGGGGTGGGCGATGGTGGCTCAGTGGCAGAGTTATCGCCTGTGGTGCTGGAGACCCCAGTTCAGTTCCCATTGCCTGCCTATGCAAAAAATTTTAAAAAGCCATTCTGTTTCTGATACATTGCATTTTGGCAGCTAGCAAACTGGAACAGACACCATGCTACATGCTTCAAATGTGTTTCTCCTCCTTAAAATAATTTACAGGACTATTAATTTCATTCCATGGGTTGTGAACATTAAAGACCAAAACAATAACTTTCCAAGGGCCACACTGCTAGCAACTGACGCAGCCTAGAACTTTGTCTGACTTCAAAAACCCACGTTCTTTCCACTGCACCATCCTGCAAAGCATCAAAGGGTGAAAGTCACAAAAATATCTGGATATACCTTGGGCTTTGACATCACATAAATACTGTGTATGTTTCCACTAAACAAATTATGTTTATTCATATTTTAATTGTATTAATTGTAAAATAAGCTAAAACTCTATTATAATCATGTGAATCTTTTTCAAAAATCATCACACGCAGTCGGACAGTATCTGTTGGCTGACAATGTCATTTAACTGGGACCAAGTATGGAGGCTGAATTCTTTAATGTGGTATCTTAGCCACATCAACAGTAGAATAGTACTGCTGGAGTGCTCTGTGACTGATGGGAATTTCTATCGCCCCCTCACCATCCAGGAGCAGGGGAGGGAGAACAGCACCGCTGCAGTAACTGGCCTGCCCCTCCCCACCTGCTCCCAGTCAGGGGAGAGGATGGAGAAGGACAGCCTGACTGCCCCACGGGCACGGACCCACCACCTTCAGGGTAAGGGGCCCTTCCCAAGTGTGTACCTAAGTACAGGGAGGATCTCACTAACTTTATTTGAAAGACACATAGAAAGAGTTCAGAAGCAGAATATAGGTTGTTGAAAAAGGATTTAAAGTGAGCGTTGCCAACACAGCACAAAAGGTGCCCCTCACCTTTAAGTATTTCACCAGCTTCTGGATTTGCCAATATTCCGATGGCAAGTCAGCATTGGCTTCCTGGCGGTGATCGGGCGGCTCTTCATCTTCCTCACTCTCCGAGGAGCTGTCACTGACAATGTCCTCAACCTTGTCGGTTCCCTTCCTAAGGGAAACAACAACAAACACCTACACGTCAGCCATGGCAGGGACAAGGACTCAACAGCACCTCTGCAGCAGACTAGACACCAACACCTCCTGAGTTCTAGAAGGTCTTTGTTAGGACCCACCTGAGGACATGCGAATACCTGAGGGCCCCCAGGCACCATTCGATGAAGAAAAGCAGGTGGTGTCAACAAGGCCATAAAGGAAACGCCCCAAGGCCATACTGTCCCACAGGGGCCCTGCCCACCATGTGCTGCTATTTACATTCACATGCATTTACATTTATGTATTGAATTAAAATGGAATAGAGTTAACAGTTCATTTCAAGTGCTCACTCCCCATTTGTGGCTAGTGACTACCACACTGGACAACATAAATGTAGACCATTTCCATCACTCTGGAATGTTCCAGAACACTAGACAGTCCTGGAAATGCTCTCAAGTAAAAGGCTTTCCCTTACCAAAGAGTCAAGGGAGGCCTGAGCTGAAATACCAGGAAGAAACCAAGATGGCACAGAGCACTAGGTTTAGGACAAGGAGTTAGCCGCCACCTCCTAGAGAGATGAGTGTGCTAAATGCTGAGATGCACAGTCTACAGCTTGTGACATGGACAGCGCTGTCCCACGAACCTTGGCAGAGCTCTAGGGATGGTTATAGCTATCGTCCGACAGTGGCCCCGCACCCTTGCAGCCCTCCCTCATGCACATACATGACACCAGTCCAGCCCACCTCCCCACTGCCAGATGCTCGCCTCTCAGCTGTTAGGGCCCCAGACCCCACAGGGCCATCTCAGGAACGGCTCAGCCATCACTCGCATGTGCAGTGGTGGTGAACCCAGGGTGGTTATCTTGATACTGTTTCCCACAGCTTCTTGAATTGACATGACAGAAGTTAGCTTTCAAATCTTTCAGCTGATTTTAATATTGAATAATACCAAGGACAAGCCACCAATGATGGACACTTATGTCCTAGGCATAAAGTACTAAGCACTTTATATTTGTCATTTCTAAACTTCACAACCACATCATGTGGTAGGCTCCATCACCCCATGTTACAAGTAAGGGACCCCATGCTCAGAGAAATGAAGAGGAAAAATCACTCACCTTAAAGAACTCATAAATACATAAAATACAACCCTGAGCGTAGTAAGGTGACCTTAAACAGCAAAGTCACAGGGTGAATGACCATCGTACAAAACAACCACAAAATCTTTACCCTAATTGGGGATAAGAAGATCCAGTAAGAGAATCACTGTCCTCTTGGAAGAGTTTCAATAAAGCAAGGTAAGAGAGAGGGAGGCCTTGGATATGCAGATTGAGACTATCAAAAAATTCATAGCCTTATAGTGTGGGGAGCCAGAGGAAAAGGCTTAGAAGATGTAGACAAGTGTGAGGGCCGTTCAGAAGGAGATAGTGCAGAGAAGGAAGGGGGTGAGGACTTACAGTGCAGAGAAGGAAGAGGATGAGGATTCAGGAGGAGACAGGGCTCAGATGGGTTTGCACTTAGAGTTATGCTCAGGGATATGCCCCCACCAGGCACCTAATGGAGGAGGACGTCCGTTTAGCCACTGTGGCAGTTTGGAGCTGTTATGTACCCCAGAAAAGGACATGTTTCTAAATCCATTCTTGTAGGTGCAGACCTATTGTAGGTACAACCTTTTGATTAAGTTGTCTCCATTGAAATGTGACCCACCCAAATCAAGGCGAGTCTTAATCCTTTTTACTAGGGTCCTTCATGAGAATAAAAGGCAAAAGAAAAAAGTCACAACTGCTCAGAGAGAAACACCCAGAGGGAGAGCTTACAGAGAGAGAATAGCCCCGAAGATGCTAAGAAAGGACCCACAGATGCTTAGAGCGAAAGTCACTGGAATCAGAAGCTGAAAGCAACGGAACTCAGAAGCAAAGGACCAGCAGATGTCAGCCATGTGGCTTCCCATGTGATACAGGGACCAGGATGCCAGCAGCCTGTCTTCAGAGTCCAGGTACCATCTTGTTGATGCCTTAATTTGGACATTTTCATGGCCTATGACTGTAAACTTGTAAACTAATAAACCCCATTGTAAAAGCCAACCCATTTCGGGTGTATAGCATTCTAGCAGCTTAAGCGACTGAAGCAGCCACTATTCATTATAAGGGTTATGAGCATACTAGAAAGTTCAAAGGAAAGCAGCCAGGAATGAAAAGGGTCAATGTCACATATAGACGTTTAATTCAGATTTATAAGTGGACTCATGGTATTTATGCTCAAATTATAAAAAGGCTGTCACAAGGAAGAGAAAGTAGACTTTATTCATCACTGATCTAGAAGATTCTAACCCCACCTCAAGCTCACGAGCACATTCAAGCCTTCATGCTCATTTTCAATTCATTCTCATTTTCTTTCCCACTCTTCTTTCCCTGCCTCTCTCCAACTCCTCTGTGCTCTCTTCTTTAAAAGTAATTTCCAGTCTATTCCATTTAGGAACATTGTGGGAAAATGAGTAATTTTCAAGTCTTATCAGTTGTGAGGGTCTATGACTCCCCTAATTTCTCACAGGATTATTAGCACAGAAAGCCTGAATTCTTGCACTTCCAAATGATCCACAATGGAAGTGAAAGCCTGAACTGAAATGCTTGTCTAATTCAGACCGAGCCACATGAGCCAACTTTCAGTCTCATGTATTCTCTTATCCAAAAGATGCCAGGAAAGCTGAGTTCATTATGAAGGAAAACATGGTAGAGATCAGGTCCATTTAAGACACAACTTCAATTTAATTCAAAGATCCTAGATTGAAGCATATTAGAATAAGCTTGTTTGAGATTGCAAGCAGCTGAAATGTGATATACCAGAAATGGGACAGCTTTTAAAAGGGGGAATTTAATAAATCGCAAGTTTACAGTTCTAAAGCTGTGAAAATACCCAAATTACAGCAAGGCTATAGAAATGTCCATCATAAGGCATCCAGGAAAAGATACCTTGGTTCAAGAAGGCCAATGACATTCAGGGTTTCTCTCACAACTAGAAAGGCACAGGGCAAACATGGTGATGTCTGCTAGCTTTCTCTCCAAGTTTCTTGTTTCATGACGCTCCCCCAGGGGCATATTCTTTCTTCACCTCCAAAGGTCTTTGACTGCATGGGTTCTCGTGGTTCTCATGGCTCTGAAGCTTTTTCCAAAACGGTTTCTCTTTTAAAGGATTCCCAGTAAACTAATCAAGACCCACCTGGAATGGGGGGAGGGGTCACATCTCCCTCTAATCAAAGGTTAATACTCACAATTAGGGATGCCGCATCTCCCTGGAGATCATCTAATGAACTTTCCAACCTACGGTACTGAATAGGGATTAAAAGAAAAGGCTGCCTCCACAAGATGGATCAGGATTAGAACATGGCTTTTCTAGGGTACATAACCCTTTTGAACCTGCACAAAACCCAAATTCTTAAGAAAAAACTCTAAATACACCTTCCCTTAGCCTAACAAATGCTTGGGTCTACCCACGCTCCAAAACAACACAAAAAACCAGTACTGGGTTGTATGCGGAAAACTGCATAAGTAGAGAAACACACTGTGGTCATAGAGTAGAAGACTTCACAAAGTAAAGACACCAATTCTCTCCAAACTGATATATGAGTTCACTGCAATTCCTATCAAAATCCCAGAAAAACTTTTGTAAATTAGACAAGATTATGCTGAAATTTGTGTGGAAAGGGAAAGGAATTTGAAGAGCTAAAAAAAATTACTTTAAATTGAGAGGAATCATTCTATTCAATTTCAAGATTTATTATAGAGCTACAGTAATCAAGACTGTGGTATTGGCAGAATTGGCACAAAATTCAACAGAACAGAATAAAGATGCAGAAACAACCTCACACAAGTACAGTCAACTGATTTTTGACACAGAGGCAAAAGCAATTCATTGGAGAAAAGTCATCCTTTCCAACAAATGGTGCTAGAGCAATGGGATATCCACAGGCAGAAAAAAATGAATCTCAACCTAAGTCTCACACCTTGTACAAAACAACCCAAAATGTATCGCAATCTTAAACGTAAAACTATAAAACATTTAGAAACGAAACATAGGAGATCATCTTTGGGTTCCAGGACTTTTGGCAAAGAGTCCTTAGACATACCACCAAAAACACAATCTACAAAAGAAAAATTGATAAATTGGACATCATCAAATTAAAAATTTTTGTTCTTCAAAAGACCCTGGAAAGAGGATGAAAAAACAAGGTACAGGGTGGGAGAAAATATTTGCAAACCACATATCTGACAAAGGACTAGTAACCAGAATACATAAAGCACACTTAAAACTCAACATTAAAAATCAAGCAATCCAATCAGAAAATGGACAAAAGTCATAAAGAGGCATGCCACCAAAAAGAGCATACAGATGGCAATAAACTCCTGAAAAGAAGTCCCACATCACCAGCCATTAGGAAAACGCTAAGCCCATGAGCAGGTGTCCCTATGCACCTTGGAGAACAGTGGAAATTACAGAGGCTCAATACCCAATGCTGATGAGGATGGGGAGAAATGATCTCTCATACACTGCCAATGGGAGTGTAAAATGGTACAGCCATTCTGGAAAACAGTTTGGCAGTTTCCTAAAAAAATAAAACTCAAATACGTTGCTTTGTTGTCCATGAGCGTCAGCAATCGGACATTAATCCTAGAGAAATGAAAAGTTGCATCCACCATAAACCCACATATGATGGTTCATAGCAACTTCACTTGCAATAGCCCCAAACTGGAAATAACTACAACATCCTTCAATAGGTGAATGGTGGAACAAACTGTGGTACACACAGACCATGGAATACCACTCAGCCATAAAAAGGAATGAATTACGGATACACATGACAACTTGGATGGATCTCAAGGGCACTGTGCTGAACAAAAGCCAATCTCAAAAGGTCATTTACTGTACAATTCCACTCACGTAACATTCTCAAATGACAAAATTATAGAGATGGAAAACTGATTAGTGGTTGTTGGGGTTAGAATGATGGAGGAGAGGGGCATGAGTATGAGTATAAAGCAGGTAGACCCTTGGGGGAGATGGAATCATTCTGTATCTAGACTGTATCTTAATCTGTATCTGCATTTTGGTCCATGCATGTCATCAAGTGACCCATGACACCAATGTCAATTCCCTGGAATCTGTAACAAAGTCCTGCAAGAGGTTACCATTGGGCAAAGCTAGGTAAAGGGGATCTGAGATCTCTCTGTCCTGTATTTGCAATGTTCTCTGCATCTAGGATGATTTCAAGATAAAAAAATTTTAAGTTAACTGTCAAATAAATAAAATACTTTTCTTAAGATAAATCCAAAACTATAGCATAAATTTAGGAGGTCATCTTAAAATTTGGCTTTTGTCTGTTTACAGATTTTATGACTTGAAATTTCGACCATTTCCTCCCACCCTCATTCTGTAATTCTCACAGAAAAGTGGCTGACCCTCCTTCCCTCAAATAGGTTGCTTTGTTGTCCATTTGAAAGACAGATAGGAAGTTTATTAGCCTCATATAAATAGCTACTTCTTTTAATTAGAAATGACATATCTTGCTTTGGAATTGGTAGAGCCATCAGTATCTGGAAAGGATAGCCCAGGCAGATGACAGAACTTCAGTATGATACAATTTTTCAGGGACATGAGATGGCTTGAGAGCTCTGATTCCTAGCAGATGGCTCACCATTCTTTGCATTAAATCCATTCCTTTTCACAGTTGTCTAGTACCAGTAAACTCCTGTATTGCAGGGAACTCTGCATTAGAAGGAGATCTTGTAAAATGTTTAAAGAAATCCAGTTTTCTCCTTTTCACTAGCAATCGTAATAGCTTATCAATCCAATCTCTCCAGCCCCTATCATAAGAGGTAAGCACACCTTCACTGAGCACGCTAACTCGTTAATTGCTGGGGGGGGGGGGGGGGTGCTTTGAAGAACTGCTGGTGTTAATGGAAACATACCGAAGTGACTGTCCTCGCCCATGTGAAACAGACAGTCTTGCCTTCTCAAGGCTTGATCCCAGTTTGTCCTCTTGGGCATCTTTTAATGAGGGTCTCTGGGCTCGTCCATGTAAAACCGATGGTCTTGCCTTCTCAAGTTTTGATCCATATTTGTCCTCTTGAGTATCTTTTAATAAGGGTCTGATGCTTAAAAGGAAAAATCAATTATATTCAATACTTCATGCTGATGCATATAAAATCAAAGATGGAAATGCAGGCAAAGTCCCACCATCTTCATGCACCCAAATGACAAGCTTTCCTGACATGGAGAATAGCAGTTAGAAATTTAATTCAAACAATCCAGTTAGGTCTTAGTTGGGGAGGATAGACTATTTCAAGGCTTAGGCACTCTTGTAAAGGACCCTCTTGAGGTTGGGTCGGGGAAGTCTATGCTTTTCTTTGGAAACTGCCCCTAATCAGTTCTTTTAGATTCGTTTTCAAATCTCTTGCCAAGAATAGGCCACAAATTGGATTTGGGCAGTGACACACATCACTAGTTTGAGGTCCCACCCTCCTGTCTGTGACTCTAGTCCTGAATGCATCACTTCTCCCTGCAGCCACAGGCAATGGGAGGAGGTTTTGCTTCCCCAAGAAAGAATGGCACAGCCCCAGCTCCCTCTGCAACCAGGGACCTGCGGCTTCAACTACTGCCCCGTGGAAGGCTGGGATGCCCCCTCATCTCTGCACCTGGAGATTCCCCTCTGGTCCTTCAAGCAGAGCCATGCATTCCTAAATATTTAAGAAATACTCTGGCTAGTTCTTTACATTAGGGACTTCATAGACAGCCATTGCTTTCTCCTGTTCTAGGTGTTTACCACTCTATGTCAGGGTTGCCCAATTTCTTGCTTCCCCAGGAAACATCACAGCGGGGCCTTATCTAATCTTCCAGGCATTCGTGGACTTAGCAAAATCCCTGGCACATACTGGGACCTCATTAAATACTTAAATTCATAAAATTGAATAAAAGACATCGTAAAAATCAGTAATTTAAAACTCACACCCCCCCCATTAAAGAGTTTCTTATACAATTGCCATTTCAGACTCACCCTTTCCAATGGTATCACAAAGGTCAAAAAAACCCAAGTCAATTAGCATTGAGGGAGCAAGTCCCTCCCCTTCCCGCAAGCTCTCCCTTCTGCCACTCTCTGGGTTGGCTTCCAAAAAGCAATCGCCCTGCACGTCTCACAATCCCTACAAGTGAGGATCCTCCTGTGACCCCATGTGTCAGTTCTTAACCCAGTCAGGTGACATCATCAAACATTAAAGATACGCTGAAACCTGGAAGCCCGTCCATTCAGTTTGTAAAATGTGCTCCAGACACTTCTGGTGGCTTTAGCGTTTAAGTAGCACTGGCCTTTCATCTTTATTTCAGCACTTATTTATAGCAGGTCCCAAAAGGAAATTAGTTTTGTAAATTTAATGCATTCATCAAGCCAGAGTCCACTTTTCTTAGGCTGCTAACCTTATTGAGACTCTGTCCGTTTTCTAATATTTACCTAAGAACACTCTATACAGATTTCTCCAATTAAGTCTACATAATTTCAATCATTCCAGATGCCCTGGCACTCATTTAATCAGGCCCCCACTGCTGTGTTTTTACTTCCCATGTGTTTCATCACCTTTTTCATAGTGACAATAAGTTGGTGACTTATTGATCCTGAGTCACCAGCTACATGATGTTAGAGGAAAGTTCATGTTCTTACTTTCCCTTCACACCACTCCAAACCAAACCCTGTTGGCATCTAAGCTTCAGGAATCAACTTGAAATACAGAGCAAGGAGTAAAATATCTCCTCTGAATCTTTTTGCTACGAAATAAAGTTATTTCGGTGAAAAATGAAGCAAACATGGACCTACCGGGGACTCAAGGTATCAGAAAATCCCCCATGCAAATGCTCACGTACTCTTTGTAACCCACAGCCGTCTTCCAATTCAAACTTGGCTCTAATCTCTTGCCAATTTGGTTCTTCCCAAAAGTGAACTGGTTCTTCTCCTGTGTTTTCTTTCCTGAACCAGCAACAGCTTTACGAAGGGTGTCTGCTCCTTCCTCTTGAGGTGCCTTGTCAGGCTGACTCTTCTCCTTTTGTTTTTCCTCATTGAATTTATTCTCCTTTATTAAAAAAAATTAAGAGTGATTTTTACAGTGATGGTGTCACTTCTGAGTTATCTGGTGCTATCTGAAATTCACACTGCTGATCAACTCAGAAGAGGAAGCCTCAGACATGTCTCACTGGTGTTGTTTAGCAACAAGGTTGTCAAGACCCTTGAGGAGCATCCCTCTGGCGGGCTTCAGCTCATGGTGTGTGACGCTCCCTGGCCACACTTCTGCTGCAGCAGCAAGCCAGGCTGGACCCGCTCACGCCTCACCTTCACCACAATAACCTAAACTCAAACCGTATTTTGCCTGGGACACGCATTTTCAAATTACTGGAAGCCAAAGATAGAGAGGAAATCCTGAAGGCAGCCAGAAGTAAGATACTGCCCATCCGTACAGAGGGGAAAACATAAGAACTGGAGGAGATTTCTTGTCATAAACCATGCAAGCCAGAAGAAAAGACAGTGAGATCTTTAGAGTACTGAAAGAAATACAAAAAAACTGTCACCTTAAAATAACATCCCCAGACAAGAAACATGTTTCAAAAGTGAAGGCAGGGGGTGGGCACCATTGGCTCAGTGGCAGAATTCTCACCTGCCATGCCAGAGACCCGGGCTCATTTCCGGGGCCTGCCCACCAACCGCTGCCCCAAAAAAGTGAAGACAAATGCAGTAGGGCAGCATTTCAGAAACCTACAACCTCCAAATCGGTCCCTGGACAAGACAGGTCCTGAAAGCTAGAGGGCCAACCTCTCCAGAACATCAGATAGTTCCAACCCCCCATCCCATATTATCAACAGCCCCTTCCAACAAGAAAAAGTTAGAATGGGCATAGGCCAAATATCCCTAAAGAGTGGGACAGGAAGATTAAAGGTGATGGTGGAGTTATACAGAGAAAGTAGGGTTTAACAAATGAGTATGAATGAGTATGAATACTGATATTTCTTTTAGCCTCCAGATCTTAGAACTGCTAGAAATAAAAACCTAAAATTGTGGTATTGTATCCCATACTAAACTCTGAAATCTGTTCTACAACTAATTGTTGTGATGAGCTTTGAAATTTATTGCTTTTTTGCATAGGAGTTATTTTTCACACAGAAAAAAGGAGAAAATATGTTTCTTCTAGCCTCCAGGGTTTTGGAGCAGCTAGAAGGAAAAATCTGAAATAGTGGAATGGTAACCTATAACAAACACTGAAATCTGTTCTATAACTACATGTTGAAGTATACTTTGAAAATCATTGCTTTTTCTTTCTTTTCTTTGTATATACGTTATTTTTAACAATAAAAAACATTCAAAAAACAGTGAAGGCAAAATGAAGATTTTTTTACAGGTGAACACAAGCAGAGAGGATTTACTGTTAGGAGATCTGTGCTATGAAAAATGTTAAAGGAAGTTCTCCAATCCGTAGGAATAGCCTACCAGAGAGAAACATGTAGCTACACAAAGAAATGAAAAGCTGAATAAAGGGTAAAAACAGAAACAGATTTAAAAGATTTTTATATTATATTTAATCAGTCTAAAATGTACATGACTCTCTAAAACAGAAGTAGTAATGTTTTGGGCGGTTTATAATGTGAAAGCAAAATGTATGACAACAAAAGCACAAAAGATAGGGGAGGGGCATCAGAGGTACACAGCTGTAAGGTTCTTTTAATAAATTTTTATTTTTTAAGCAGTTTTATTATGATATATTCTCATACCATATAATCCATCCAAAGTGTACAATCAGTGGATTTCAGTGTAATCACAGAGCTGTGCATTCATCACCACAATCAATTTTAGACCATTTTCATTAGTCCAAAAAGAAAACCCCACACCCCTTAACAGTCACCTCTCAATCCCTCTATGCCTCCCCAGCCCTGCATAATCAGTACTCTAATTCTGTCTCTCTATATTTATATATATATAGTTGTAAGGTTCTTAAACTGCTTATGAAATATATACTTAAAGCGAGACATAAATTTAAGATGTATTATGTCATTAGGGCAAATGAGCATACAAAAGGATGCACTTAAGAAATAGAAACTAAAACCCAGTGAGATACCTGTGCACACGTATTACAGTATCTAAAACTCAAAAGATCAACATTTTGATACTGATGAGTATGTGGAAGAATTGGAACGCTTCCAATGCGAATGCAAAATATTACAACCACTTTGGAAAACAGTTTTACTAGTTGCTTAATAAATAAATGTACAACTATCATATGACCATGCCATTCCATTCCCAGGTTTTACCCAAGAGAAATGAAAGCATATGTTCATGCAAAGACTTGCACAAGAATATTTGTGGCAGTTTTATGTGTATTAGCCCCAAATTCAAAATAACCCAAATATCCAACAGGTGACTGGATCAACAAATTGTGGGATGGCCATACAATGGAATAACACTCATTAATAAAAAGTAATGAACTCCTGACAAATGCAAAGACACGGATGAATCTTATAAATATTATGTCGTGGGAAACATAATATATTGCTTTAATTATATGAAAGTCACCAGCAAAAAATAATCCATGACATAGAAAGCAGAACAGTGGTCATCTCTGGAAGGTAAAGATAAAAGAAAAGTGGGTAAAAAGGCATTTTCTGGAGTGATGAAAATTGCAATTGGGGTGTTAGTTGCATGGATGTATATTTTGCAAAAATCATAAAATTGGATACTTAAGATTTGTGCATTTCACTGCATGTACATGTTGCCTTGATTAAAATTTAAAAACACATCAAGGAAAAAAATGTACATTTTGGTTTTCTGGTTCTAAGAAGGTGGAACCCCATTCGAATTCATTACATTCACCCCTAAAACAGTAAGAAGAAAACACAGCTACAAAAACTCTATCCTAGATAAAAATAGGAGGTACACATAAAAAGACAAGCTGCAAAGGAAGGCAAAATCTGCAGAAAAGTTGGTGGTGGAAAGCAAACTGATTTGGCCCACACAACACTGGCCCTGGAAAGACTCGGGAATTAGAAGCTTTAGATACAAAAGAGAGCAAGGAATATGAGGGAGGGGAGGAGACGCCTGCAAACAGGAAGCCTCTTTCAAAGTCTCTATGGAAAGCAGATGAAGCCCAATATCTTTACCCTAGAAAGCCATTTCCCACCCAAGGCCCCCTGCCCTCCTCAGCACAGAAAAGCTTCTGCCCTCTTCCATCCTGTAGGGGATGTGAAGCACTCTTATAGAAAAAGGGACAAGAGGAGAAGCTGCAGGATGAAGGGTTCCAGACAGAGATGAGGGCAAGGATGAGGACTGAGCCTGAAAACAAACAGAATTAAGTAAAATACTACCTCTTGAATGCAAATATTCCAGCTCTTCTGCCTACAGAACGACTACAATCACAGTTCTCTTCCCAAGGCGGGGAAGAGCTTTTTCTGGAGATACTGGACCACCCCAGAAAAAAGTCTTACAGATTCTTACATTAGGGGGTCCTCCAACAAAAAAACCAGCTTCCGTCCAATCACCTCGCTGTGAGGCTCAACAGACAAAGGGATGAAACCACAAACACAGAGCTTTACTAGTGCTCTTTTTAGAGAAGGTGAATTACATACAGTTGTGAGAAGCATCTAATGTAGGAGATCAACACAAACAAAAAGGAACTCCGAGGAAAGTAAAAAAAATTCAGTAGGTAAAAGCGAGCTAAAAACAAAAAAAAGTAAGTCATAAATATACTTAGAGAGGAGAGAGTACACTCATGGAACAAGAGCCAGATTCTGTAAAAATAAACATTCGAAAACAAAAGGTTCAAAATAGGAGCTTAAAATTTTAAATCATGTATAACATTTGGACGATGCACTAAAAGGATTTTTTTTTCCAGAAAAGCAAGAAAGAGAATGAAAACGAGAGAACAAAGAACAGAACACAGGGGTAAAAGAAGATCCCAAAAGCTTCTGAAGTGTATGTGGGGGGGGGGGGGGGGGGGGCGGGGAGGGGACACAACAAAATAAACAGATCAATAGACAAAAGGGGCCTTTACAATTTTAAGTAAAAATGATTTTCAAACTATCATTCAAGAAACAAGTGAGAAAGAAGAATAAAGATACTTTCAAACATGCTAACTCTCAACTTTTTCCCTCCTGTGTGCTTCTTTACTCAGGAAGCTCCATGAAAATGATGGACGATGAATGAAAAACTGGGGTTCAAAAACAGGGGATACAACAGGAGAAAACAAAAGGAACTTACAGGACAATGAGAATGAGAAGTGCCCGGACAAGAGCAAGGCAACAATCTGGAAAGAAGATGGAAGATTCCAGAAGGGACAGCGCCGGAAAGAAAATGTACCTCTTGGCAATGCACGGCCTTGGGAGTCAGCCAGGAGGTAACTGAAGCTTAACTATCATAAGTATTTCTTGCATGGCCTTTCCTTTCCATCCAACAGCTTCAACCAAAATTTTATTTCATAAAGTACTATTTTGACCGATTTCTATGTCTAGCAGTTTAAAAAATCGTGGAAGATGCAGAAGAAGTTATTGTCAACACACAACTGACACACTCACAGGGACAAGCTATAAGGTGGTAATCACAGGATGTTCACAAAGAGTAAAATTAATCAAAACCTCTAGACTTTACTGATAGGACTGAGTCCTTTGTTCTTAGGGTTAATAATTTAGAAGGAACGATAATGAAGTCCTATTTAGAGAACAATTGGAAAATACCTACCACCTAAAGAAAATCGGAAACAATTCTTAAAAATACTACATTTACAGTATATTTTATATTATATCGTGGGGGGAACATTCTAATAATTAAAAGCAGTGCCCCAAAATATGCAAAATTACTCTCTGATTTTAAAAAACATTTGAGAAAGGTATAGTTGAGCAATAGAATTTTATGAAACTTCAAAAGAGAGAATAAAACTCACCTGTTTAGCCATATTTTCTGAAAACGTTGCCGATTTGTCTTTTAAAAATGTGACAAGGTCTTGATAAAGTTCACCTTTTCTCTCATAATTAATCTCCCCTTTATCCTCTGCTTTGCCCTTGGGGAGAAAATGTTGGTGCTGGCATTAATGTAATTGCAATTTAGGAGCCTGATCCATGCATCCCAACCTAAACACATAATGCCCTGTTCTCTGAAGGATACACATAGCGGTCTCCATACAAGAAATAGAGGGGCAGAATCCTTCCCCCTTAATTTAGTGTCATCTATTGACTGACTGGTGGCCTGGCTGGTTGGCCCATGCACTCACTCATCAAGCATTTACTGTACCTGCGAAGGGAGTTTAAAGCAGAGAAAGAAAAACTTCATTGGCTCTGCTTCCTCTAGTGTAAAAACATGTTGTGTGACATCACCAGCGTTAAAGAGGAGGTCATACAAGGTCTAGAGATTGGAATGTCAATGCAGAGAAGTCTAGATTTCTGTCTGTCCCACTCTGCCGTGGTCCTGGACTAGCCTGGTGCCTTTTGGCTAATTTCCCCGGGTTAGGCTCCCGTGTAACGCTCTGCCTCTCTTCCCTCCTGCCCTTCTCCCTTTCCTTTCTCTTATTCTTCCTTAATGCATCACACACATATGAACGTACTGTGTTAGAAGTGTTGTCACAATAATTGAATGGTTTCATGTCCCTTTGCTTTTGTTTTAGAACTGAACAGAGTGCATACACGCTCCCATTTCAGATAAAGTTGTACACTCACGGGTCAATGGACCTTGCTAGAAAAAAAGAGTCCTGGCCCCACGCCAGAGGCCAGAGAACAGCATTCTTTCTTCTTTTATTCCCTATTTGTTTAACCAGCAGTTTCATTTTTCTAAAAAATAATTTGCCACCCTCAATCCCCCCAAAAAATCATGGTTAGGCTTCTCACTCTGGCTAGGCAGAAATAAGCTAATGTTATGCCAATGAGAGAAGCACCAAAAGGGCAGGTTAGAAAAGACACCTGCGAGCAAGAATGCACACCAGCATTAAATACCCCCCAAGCCTGGGTGTAAGGACCCTGCCAGTTGCCCCAGTGAAACCTGGGTCTCTTTTAAGGATTTGGGTCCTCCCTATAAAATCTGTTTAAGAGTCCGAACTTCACACTGAAGGCAGGAAGGGCAGGGGAGAAAGCTGAAGAGGACCTTTTCAGCTAGGTTCACTGAAGAGCTCTGAGGCTACAAATAAAACCTTTCAATCCAGAAAACTCAGAAGGCCCCATCTGCTATCTCAGCTCAACACGTGCCATCCATACTCCGCTTTGTACATTTGTACTCTGTGTCTGTCTTTTGCCAGGTTAAGCCAGGTTCAGTCCACAGGGGGCTGAAGGAAGGCTGAGAGGCTGGAGGAGGGAGAAGGGGCCTGCTCCCGCCCCTTGGCCCCTGTTCCTGTGGGGTCCCCTCAGCAATGGCCCCTCACCCCTGGCTCTGGCAGTGGCTTCCAGCAGTGAGCTGGTTCACATTTCCACGGATTTTATTTCCACAGTCTCAGACCAAGCACATTACGCCTGAAATACCATTACTAGATGACCAGTCCTCCTCAGAGTTTGGGGTCCCAGTTCCGCAGAGACCCTCCTCTGAGCTCCTTGCGAGGCCCTTTCTCCAACCCACTGTGTGCTGACGACCCCCTCCTCTTCCTCTTATGCCCTCCGCCCTTACAGCAGACGCTGCAGCTATTTCTTCTGCATTATTTCACTGTTTCCATCTTGCATTTTTATTCCTTCAATAAAAGTGGCCCAGGTTTTAGTTTATAACGTGGCATGGGAACCACGAAGCCCATTCCGGAGAAGACTCACTTAATGGTCTGGCCATGGTGAGCCTGGAGCTAATTCTGAGGACAATTTCAGATTTGCCCCAAAACACAAAGCAAAGGGATGTGCCTTCATCTCACAGAACAGCATTTCATTCTCAGTGGTCAGATGAATAAAACCCTTGCGATGCACCAGCATCAATGACAGATACCTTACCAAGGAACAGAGTGACCTGGCTTTAGCTATATTTTTTGGGTTTCTGAGCTACTTACACCGTTTAAAAACACTCCATCAGTGCTACAAGTAATGCACAAAGTTTCAACATCATGTGGCTTCACCAACACGTAACAGATTTCCCCATGCATCTGTCTCCAAGGTGGGGCGCGACATCCATTAGAGAATTCGTAATCTGAAACCAATTATTAATCCATTAGTAGGAGTTCCCTAACCTAGAGTTTTTTAAAATGCGTTGGCTTCAAAAAATAATAATGACTGAAATTTTAAGTTTGCATTTTCTTAAATACTGCATTCTAATGTAGTCATTGAAGCAATCTGTAAATATAATAATGAGAACTATGTAACAAAAATGAGTCTGAGATTAAAAAAAGAAAAGAAAAAAATGAGTCTGAGAATATAAACCTGAGGTATATTCGATAGATTCCAGGACTGTGTGGTCTTCTTTTCCTGAGAAACGTTTGAGCAGCTCTATATCATGATTAAACGTCGATGGATTTAAATGTATTTCTCTGGAAGAAATGTTTATAAATTCAGCATAAGTATTTTAAAGCAGACTCTAAAGAAAATATTCCATTATATCACAAGGCATAAATATCATTTCAGCAATTAAAAATCCTGTTAAGTTTAAGCCATTATAATATTGTTACACTGTCAAAACCCCAAGCAATTAGCAGTTCCTGCTTAAGGTAACATTAAATATATTCATTTAGATATTCATTTAATTTCTTAATTATATCACTTTAAGCCTTCAGGAAAAACAAGCAAGTTTTGGACTGTACAAACTCCACATGATAACCGACATTATACCTTAATAATTTATGCAACACTCTTAAGTCTTTGAAAATAACAAGGCCACTTAATCTTCAAAATTAAATGAAAACCCACTAGAATGTTTGAGCAATGCTAATTGCAAGTTTTAATCTCTAGAACTATAAATATCCACCCACTAAAATTAAACTTTTGCTTCATGAAATTGAATGTTAAATAAATAGCAGTAACATCCATGTTTTATTTTTCGCTTTTTTGTTTCCTAAAAGGATTTTAGGAAGGACGTTTTAAAAATTCATCTAAAAGCTCATTTTTAGAGGTTTCTTTTTTAAGATACTTACAAGGAAATATGTTTCAGTGAATGATTGAGGAGGTGCAAATCCAGTTGCTGAATCAGTTTGGCAAGACTTGTCTTAACCTCACTTTCAGGACCGTCATCTTCGGTAATTTTGTCAAGGATATTTAATGCAGAAGAGTCTTCTCCTTCCTTTGAACTATAGTCTGAGCCCAGAATTTTTACTACGGGATCTCTATTAGCTGACCAAAATAAATACATTTTTGGTTAAATAAATAAATAAAATTATCCTCTTGCTTCTATTGCAATAACAATTGCAAGACAGACTGGAGTGGTTTGAAACTGTATAGATCCCAGAAAAGCATATTCTTAAATCGAATCCATTCCTGTGGATGTGAGCCCATCGTAAGTAGGACCTCGGGATGAGGCTATTTCAGTTAAGCTGTGACCCATCTCATTCAGGATGGGGCTTAATCCTGATATACATACACGCATACATGAGAGAGAGAGAGAGAGAGAGAGAGAGAGAGAGAGAGAGAGAGAGAGAGAGAGAGAGAGAGAGAGAGAGAGAGAGAGAGAGAGAGAGAGAGCCAGAAGAGGAAACCAACAGAACCCAGAAGAGAAGGGAGACACCAGCAGACGCCACTATGTGCCATGCCATGGGGCAGAGGAGCCAAGGTCCGCCAGCAACTGGCCTTCAGAAAGAAAGCATCGCCTCGAGAATGCCTTGATTTGGGCACTTTGATGGCCTCAAACTGTCAGCTAATAAATTCCTGTGACTTAAAGCCAGCCTATTTCATGGTATCTGCTTGGAGCAGCCTAGGAACAAAGACACCCACACATCCTTCAAACCCACATGCACATCTTTCCTTAAGCTTTTTCTGATCGATCTGACTAGAATTCGTCTTTCCCTCTGAGATTCTTCTGAACTTAGTAACCTTCTTATAGCTCTTGCAATATTCTACCTTATGCTAGAATATCATTTATATATGCCATGTCCCCTGTTAGGGAAAAGGCCAGGACTTGTTCCTTTTTCACTGATCCTGGGGCATTGCTCATAATGGGCATTCAATGCCTGTATTCAAGATTGATCTGAACATAGAGAAATTGTAGGTTCTTTAGAAGATAATCACCAGGGCTGTATGTGCAAGAGTGTCTATGTGCATGCACGCATGTGTAGATATGTGTGCTGTGTGCATGTGTGTGTGAAAAAAGGGCTTCATTTTCATTAAAGTCTGCTTTGTAAAATGTGGTGCTTCCCTCAGTCTACAGATCTACTGCCAGTCTTTTCCACCTGCTCAAATTGCTTGGATTCTCAATGACTTTTGATACCAGATTTGGAAAGATAAATCTAACCAATATTTATATACATACCAAAATTATAGTGAAAACCTCAAATACCAATCTATGACCAAGGTTGACATAAGACATGAAAGTCAACCATAAAGATGGTGAAATAAAATTTGACAAAGATCAAAATACAATATAGTTGAAAACGAGGGAGAAAGGAGCAATATTCTATTTGTATAGGAGGAATTCAAGTAAAATGAAAATATGTATGCATTGGGATATGCAGACAGCAAATGCCTAAGGGACTATTTCAGAAAGTTTGCCTTGATATAAATGAAGGTAATACAGTGATGGTATTTAACTTTCATTAGGAAATGGCTTAGGTGACCAGAAGAGAGTATAAAAGCCTAGGGCTGAGGATTGAGAAAAGTACTGCCTGGGGAGAGAGATAAGGAAAAAAGACCAAGAGAACAATAATTTATTGAGCATCTCAACTTATCAATCTTGCAGCTGTCATCTCATTAAGATTATGGACAGAGATACTAGGTGAATTCTGGAGAATAAAATAAACCTATACTACCAAATAGCCTTGAAATGTTCAACTTGTCCCAAATGCTAGGGGTTGTAGTTAAACCCTGTAAGGAAGGGGAAAATGCCTCCAAAGGACAAATATTTAGCAGAATTAGATATATAATAGCCTATGCATTAAATCTATATGTTAAGCTGAATAGATGCAATCAGCATCTGTCAACTGCTTGACTTCAGCTTGTTCTCTCGAGATGACATCCCTTTTTGGTCAAACAACTTTGACATGCAGGTCGCCTAATAAGGAAGAGTAGGAGAGAGACAAAAATAAAGGCTGCTGTTCCAAGTGCAACATCTTTTATTGGAAAAGATAAAAAAGGACCATTTTCCCACCTCACAGCAATGGGCAGTAGCCAAAGAATGAACAGCGTGAGGACTCAAGACTCAAGGACACACTGGTCACAAGATTCCAAAGAAGCAAAATGCACATAAGACATTATTACCTATTATTAGGAAGTTCTACTTATAAGAAATATTTAGAGCATGATTATAATAGGTAATAAGTCCCATTCTTTTTTGCACATTGGATGATTAGATGACAATGAGAACATTATATTATCATTAACAAAGAGGAAAAATATTTCCCACTGAACTTGAGTGAATATCCTTCTTTACAGAAGGTTGTGAAGTCCACAATGGAGTATGACTGAGAAAAAATGGCATGTGAAATGCTTATGGACACTTTCTGCTAAAAGAAGAGCCCATACTCATTTTAAAGGAATCAGCTTACTGTCCATCCTAGCAGGATGCCAGGGGAGAAGGAAGATTCACTACCAAGGCTGAACAGGTGACCTTCTCTCCTGACATGGACTTCAGAGGCCTTTGGTCCTTCCAGAAGCTAAAAGGTTCTCTTTAAATCACATCCTGAAGTTCACAGGAAACGAGAAACACAGAAGCCTACACATGGTTGAGAATTGGGCCTTTCAGTTTCAAGTAGGACTGTGCATACGACTTCTTACCTTTTGGGTTATAGAACTTTTTTCAAGCAACTGCAAAAAACGATGCCCCTGCCCCCTGCGACCACTGCCCAGGCTGGATATGGATATTACCTTCGAGGCACGCTTGTGCCTCTTTCAGCTTTGTGTCCTTGGCGACATATAAGAAGTGGGAAAGCTGCCCAAAGCTCTTAATTTTAATTTGAGGAACAGAGAGAAAGAGCAAAGGCTCTCCATTCTTGTCAACTTCTTCTGACTTGACTGTTGTTTCACTAGAAAACAAAAAAGAAATTGACAGTTTAATGTTCCCTGGGAGCCAGTAAAAGTTAAATATAGGTCTTTTCGACAAATCATTCCTATGTCTCATTATAAAATGCAGAAAACATAAATACCTCTGGTCAAAAGCTCACCTATTTTCTCCCTTTCATTCGCACTCAAACCCTTAAATCTCCAAACCTACCAGCAACCACAGAAGCAAATTTCTCTATCCCGGAAGAAAACTAAGCAATTTCTTAAAATTATGGCTATATGAACTCAAATAATCACAATTTTTGTTTTTATTTTTTTAACAATGTGTTGGGTTTTGACATCTGAAAAAAATCACTAGTTCTATTCATCCTTTGGGGGTTTCTAAGGTTATTTATAAAATTTTCATACCACAATAATTAGCGGTTAGGAGTTTTCCTGGCTACTCTGTTTACGAACCAAAAAGTGATTGAAAAAGGCTAAGCAGAACCTCTGCGTGGGTTATTGTCCCCCTAATCGGTTTACCTTAGGATAACAAGCAATTTTTCTAAATGAGCTTGTCCTGATCAGAAATTATACAGGCCCCTAGATTTGTGTTTCTGTCCATTTTAATGATTTTTAGTTTGGCATTTAAAAATTATTAGGAAGGCATTTTTATGGGAGTGAGATTTCTACCACTCACAACATTAGTTAAACCGCTTGGCTTTTTGCTGTTTACTGATATCCCTGGGAATAGTGCCCATGTTTTAAGAACTGATTGAACATACATTTTTTTTTTTAATTTTGTAAAAACTTCAATATGGAAATTTCCAAACATGCATAAAAGCTGAAGGTCAAATAAATCTCCATGTACTGCTGACAGAACATATTTTAGCTTGCAATGCAGATAAACAGATGTTGCCAGGTCACCAGAAAGAGTAAATCTGACAGGCCCAGTTACTTGCTACTAACTCTGTATCACTAGAATAGAACCAGAGGCTAGGAACCCTGTGGGTAGAATGAGGGTTCCCCCAAGAGGGCCTGCTCTCATCCTACTCCCCAGAACTTACGGATATGTCACCTCTCACGGCAAAGGAGACTCCGCAGGTGGATTACATGAAGGGGTTTGCAATGGAGAGGTTACTCTGAATTATCCAGGTGGACCCAATGTCACCACAAGGGTCCCTTTCAGAGGGAGGCAGGGGGGGTGAGAGACAAGAAGGAGATGCCACGATGAAAGCAGAGGTGAGAGTGACATGGGAGGCTTCCAGAAGCCGGAGAAGGCAAGGAAATGGACTCCCCTGTACAGCTCCCATAGGGAACGAGCCCTGTCAACCCTCTTCAGAATTCTGACCTCTAGGAATGGAAGATAATAACCATGTGTTGTTCTAAATACAAAGTTTGTGGTAACCGGTTACAGCAGCCCTAGGAAAGGACCCCGGCCACTCTATCAGCCTTGCCCAGCTATCTGTCCCCAGTACCTCAAACAAGACCTGCACACAGACAGCGCTCAATAAGCAGCTGTGCAATAAATGCATGAATAAAATGTTTCTAGGCTTGCCAATGACATGCATTGTGGATAAAATGTACATTTTCTCTGCCAAAAAAAAAAAAATGCCTTTTGGAAGCCTGTTGTCAAAATTGAGGAGCTTTCCAGGGCTGGTCAACGTTGGTAAGTGGGTGATGGTAGGGCTAAGTTGTAGGCTGATTGAAAGCCAACCAAAATCAAGCTACTTAATTCCAGAAAGTGAAACTCCCAGTGAGAAATCAGAGGCTAGAATGCATAGGCTACATTTTTCACTGCTCCTTCCAGCCCAAGCCTGGAGCTTAACAGGGAAATAGGAGGTAAAAAAAAAAAAAAAAAAAAAGACTGCTATAGAGAGGACGGTGAAGAGAGGGTTTGGTTTCTACGCTCATCACAGCTTATATTACCTGAAGAATGAGCTCTTGGAAAGAAAAATATGGTGCCCGCCTCATGGAGCTCCAGAAGAACGTGCTGCAAATGCACTCCACTGGTCTGATTCACAGACCGAAACTGAAATTTGAGGAAGGGGGCTGAAAAGGCTCAGCTTATACTAGAAAACCAGAGAGCAGGAAAATGCCTTATTTATTGAATCCCCAGTGTCTAGTTCAGTGCCCAGAACATAGTAATCACTCAATAAATGTATGTCTAAATGATAACATAAGATACGAGCCTACAGCCGAGAAACGAGTTAGCAATTCTCAGGGACAAAATATATTTAAAGAGCTCAATAAGAAGACTTATGACCCAATGACATGACCATTGTGACTCAGACATTTTACCAAAGTAAGAAATTATTGTCTCATAAAACAGTACAATTTTAAAGTTGGGCGAAGCCTCAGAGGTCATGTAATCCAGCCCTTCGCTTTACTGACCAGAGAACTAAGGCCCAGAAAGCTAGAAAGCCTTGCTAATGTGTGTACTGGTGGGGAAAGTCGACCACTGCTTAGGGGTCCAACTTTGCAGCCATGGAGCTCCTAGCAGCACATGATTTAGTCTCAGCTCACACATATCTCTGAGATACAGAGGAATGAGATTCACAACTAAAACGTGACAATGTTAGAGCAGACATGAGGCAATAACCAACACAGTTCCAACAGAGAAGGAGTTAAGGGAACAGGGAACGGCATTTTCATAGTGATTCTGAATGCTTATCCAATCCACAAATTTCCTAAGCTATATTCTGGAGAATCACACACCCCAGCCATGGGCACCAACTGGTGTTGCCAGTTGAGCTGTGCATCAACATCAACATCAGCCTTAGTCTACAATGGATTTGGGGTTCATTCAGAGGAGTTTTAGGAAGATAATTAATATCAGCCTGTCTGGGAAGAACCAAAGCAATTGCGAATGGGAATGAGAAGAGACCAACAACTTCCAAAAAAATGAAAGAAGAGCTATGTCTCCCTCAAACTGACAGTGGCAAGATGATGACAAATGTTACCAGAGGATTGAAACGTAAAACCTTCTCTGTAGGTGACTAAAGGATCTGTTTCAATATCAGATGCCTCTAAGCCAAATTCAGAAGAAGGCTGATCAAACTACCACTAAATGCTACAGAGACATCATCAAAGTGAGAAGAGAGGCCACAAGTATTACAGAATCTCCCAAACACCTGCAGAGATCAACAAGAGGGGGGTAGCCTACCTACTTCAACAGACTTGCAGTAAAGATAAAACCAACCTGTTCTGGAACAAGATGCCTGACAGAGTGTATAGCCATAAGGAGAAAAATACACCCTTGCTTTGAAGCACCAAAGGAAGTTCCTATTTGGTAGTAACATGTCCAGAAACTGCAAGCTCAAACCTTCCATGATGACCTTGGCCTTCTCAACACATGAAGTTACAAGACCGAGACCCTTTTTGGAAGGAGAACATCTTCCCCACTTTACATAAACTGTATGAAGGACCAGCACCAAGCAGGAAGAGTGCAGGTGCAGGTAAACCAGGGGGCAAAGCATGAGGTTGTTGGGACTATGTTTTAATTATAAATTTCTCTGGCTGAGGAGGACCTCTCTGGCTTACATCACTTGTTATGTTGCTAGAGGTAGCAGAGTGGCTAAGGGTTGCTAAATGTTCTTTGGTTGGGGCATAGAGCAAGGGGTATGAATTGTAGACCTGGACGTGAGAGTATTTCTTGTTTCCCGCTATTACCAAAATCTCAGCTGTATGCTTTGCCCTCTTCATGGCAATCAGTGCCCACGTGGCTTCCATCGAAGGCCAACCCTTCACATACAAGTGATGCTGCCAGCCCCTCTCATCCCTTCCAACTTTAAAGACGTTATCAATAAAGGTCAGAAACAAAAATGATGGATAGAAAAATTGGCACAAGGCAAAGTTATAGACTAAATTTGACAGAAATATGACAATCAAGGGGTAGCTGTTTCAAAACACACATGGTGTCAAAATGTCAGAACTTCCTGCTTAGAAGGAATACTGTCTGCAAAACAGAAAGAAAAATGGAAATACAGCAAAAAAGGTTTGGACAAGGACAGAAAAAGAGAAGCAAAAGAGATACATTAGAGGAGTGTGGTACAGCCCCACTACCAGGTAGAGATGTGGTCCTGTTTGTACAACTCAGAACACAAAATTAGTACAGAGGCAAGATATGACGGCAATTCTGACACGCCATTCATGCACCAACTTTGATCTTTGTTCTGAGCTCTGGCTTCATCTTTCAGAGTCAAAGAAGCAACCTGTGATACTACAACGAATTTCAGCAGGAACAACAAAAACTGGGCTAGTGCCCCAGGAATGACAAACGCTTTTTAAAAGCACACTTAAGGGTGGGCCATGGTGGCTCCGCACAGGCAGAGTTCTCGCTGGCCATGCTGGAGACCCAGGTTCGATTCCTGGTGCCTGACCACGAGGAAAAAAAAAAAAGCACACTTAAAGGGGGCCAGGGTAGCTCAGTGGTAGAATTCTTGCCTACCATGTGGGAGACCCGGGTTCGATTCCCGACCCATGCATTTCCCCCAACAAGCAAACAAAAATTTAGCAAATGGTGCTGCAGTAACGGGAAACTCAAATAGAAAAATAATGAAATGTGACCTCACCATACAGCATGCAAAAAAAAAGCACACTTATTAAAAATCACTAAAAAATAAAGATTTCAAAACTCAGCAGGAAAGTAGACTGCAATATCAAAGCTAAATAGCTTGTGAAAAGCCATTCAAGAATGGCTCTGCAATTCTAAACACAAAATTCTGGTGTTATTCTCCCAAATAATCCCAAAAAAGGAAAAAAAGGAAAAGCCATCTATAGGAAGCTGTGGCTAGTTGGGCAACTGCTTCTGATAAGGCCAGACGTTAAACATTCATATGCAAAACCAAAGAGGGACAAAAGTGGTGGAAAAGAGGATCTGAGTGCCTGAAGTGCAAAAAAAAATACAAAACTGAGGCTGGTCCCTCCCCAAAATTTGCACACATACGAACACCAAATAAATTTTTTTAGCCATGTTCAGAATGAGAAAAAGTTATCAACCTGTTGGTTGAGGAGGATGTAGGAATTTTATTTATTTATTTATTTTTAATTTCAGTTTGGGGAGGAATTTTACAGCTCCTCATTCGGGAACTTCTTTATTTGTTAGGAAGTCTCTTCCTTACATTAAGCAAAAATTAACACCCTCCCTGGTCACCCCCAGGAGCGGACAGATTTAAATACCAAAAGGGACTTGGTCTACATGGGACCTCAGACCCAATGTTTACTGGGTCTGGCAGGAAAAGCAGATGAGAAGAAAATCGAGGCATAAAGCCACAGGAAAGGCTGTGAAAAGAAATAAACGTTTAAATTTTAAATGGGTTGGTCCAACAAAATATCTCAGATTATGCCTGAGGGCCTTTGGTTTACAAACCCTGGTTTAGATGATTTTTGCGATTTGGAGAGATTAAATGACTTGCCCAAAACCTATAGCCAATTAAAAAACAAAAAAAAGTATAAAACATCAATAGAAATTTCCACAAGCAATTAGCAGGCTTACCTGACAACATAGCCTGACTCAAATGCAGAGGGGTCCAGGCTTGTTCTCCACTCCAGTGGTTCTACAAAAACAAATTTTGCCTCTTGGGGATGTCTATAGATGAAACTCTCCACAAACAAAATAATTTCACTTAAAATCGCTTCATTTAGGGGGGTGATTTCCAGGGTTTCTGCACCATACCCCGCCGCAGTCCACTGGGCTGACCTCGTCAAGGCCACGCCCATGGGTGCACTTTCATGGGTGCACTGACACCCAGCTCCGAGTCTAGTGCTCACCCTGCAGCAGAGGGGAAAGAGCGGGAGCTGGTCATTTTTAAGGTTTTAAACCAGTACTATACCCAAACCCCCATTCTGCTTATCAATCTTGGACTCGTGTTTTCTAATTATCCAATTGCTCTTCAATTCAATAAAATATATTTGATTCCAAAACTTTCTCTGGACCAGCACTAAGTAAAGCCGCCGACCTGAAATCAGGAGCTTCTTTCCCATTTCCCTGGGCCTCGGAGAGACCATTTGTTGGCAGAAAACCCAAACAGAAAACTCCAAGAGCGGACAAGAAGGATTGCAGGTGGTTGGGGTGGAGGCGTCGGTGCTCAGCTCTGGGGGAGTTTGGAGGTTCACGCGAATGACACTCTTTCTAAACTGGACCACTCACATCACTGAGAATGACGCTACGAAACTGAATTCTGTTCCCCAGCTTTCTAGTAGTTACAATACCCACATCAGTGCAAAGGCGAATGGCGAATGTGACTCTGAGAGCTTTGTGAATTCCCAAAGTGCTGTCCGAATTAATAAGAACTAGAATAAGCATGTCATTGCGCAACATAATTTTAATTTCTCTGGAAATGGGCATAATACCCACTGCTCCTCTTAACCAGAATAGTTATTCCCTGTCCACATACTGTGCAGAGGGTAATATTTTATTAGGATTCACAACCTTCTGGACAGCAAATGTGAGACAGGTATGAGAGCCTTTTTTTAAAAAAAATGTTTTTATTGACCAATATCCACGCACGTACAGTCCAACCATATTATACAATCAGTGGCTCACAATAGCACCATGTAGTTGTATATTCTTCACCATGATCATTTTTAGAATGCTTTCATCACTCCAGCAAAAGACATAAAAAGAGCTCATACATCCCATACCCTTTACCCCTCTCTCTCATTGACCCACAGTATTTCAATCTACCCAATTTTTACTCTTGATCTCCCCCTATTATTTATTTATTTTTTATCCTTACTTATCTATTTGCTCATCTGTCAATATCCTGAGTAAAAGGAGCATCAGACACAAAGCTTTCACAATCACACAGTCACATTGTAAAAGCTATATAGTTTGTATGAGAGCCTTTTAACACTTTTCATTGGTTATCAAGAGTCTAGCACGAAAATAGAAATTCAAATTAAATTTTACTTTGCCTAAATAGAAATTAGTCTCCAAAGAAGATCTTTTAAAAGATGGCATTAATCAAGTGTAACTAAATAAAAACCTGGTTAGATGAAAAGTTCTGGCATCAATTCATAACTGACAATTAAGGCTTTTTTTCAAATAATTTACACTTGTTTGTTTTCCCATTTGTAATAACACTGACATTTAAAACCTTTCTTCTAGAATATGAGAAGAATGGTTGTCAAGTTAAATATAGAACTTTCCCACATAATGATTGCGATGGCTCTCAAGTACAAAAATTCCTCAGAAATGAATTGCAGATCTTACTTTCAGTGCTGTATCAAATCTTGAAATCCAGTAACACGGCACTGAGGTCAGTGGTTCTCAATAGGAGCAGTTCAGCTTCCTGCAAAGCAGCACTGAAATACTGCAGGGATGTTTAATAAGCAAAAGGACAGGGATGGGGACATCTGGGCATTTAGTGGCGAGGACCTAGATGTTTTGCAACATGCAGCGGTCCCCAGAAGGAAGGACTTGCTGTAATCCAGGCATCCCGGAGGTGAAATCTTCAGATAATTACTTTCTAAGCCTAGAACTTATCTCTTCTTTACATATAATCACAAAGTATTTTTCACAATGTGAACATATGCTGAATTTTCCAGGATTGCAACCGTAGTATAAATCAAAGGAAAACTGTGCATACTTTGTTTGAGATGGAACTTGACCAAGAGCTCAACATTGTGGAAAATCACACCACTGGTGCAGTGCTATTCACGCGATTCTACTTGCCAACCTCACATCTGCATCGGCCTGCATCTGGAGCTGCTGCTGCATTCGGTGATTCCCTGGGAGGCCAGAGTGTCTGACTACTCCATTATACAGTCCAGGGTAGAGCTAGCCAAGCATTTGCATGTGGATATCTTATTACAATCACTTTCTTTTTAATTTCCCTTTGTTTTACAGTTAGGGCACTATTGATATTAAAAATCAGGTACACAGATACGACTATCCATGATTTTTTAAGAATAGTTAAAACAGGTCTCATAAAATATTTGTTATTAAAAACAAAGTATAGGGCAGGCCACAGTGGCTCAGCAGGTAGCGTTCTTGCCTGCCATGCCGGAGACCAGGTTCGATTCCCGGTGCCTGCCCATGCAAAAAATAAAATGAAATAAAAAATAAAAACAAAGTATTGAATCAGATAGGGATGAGAACTACTGATTTAGAGATACATAAAAAGAAAAAAATGAACTAAAATGCATAAAATTTGAGTACAAATTTATTCTGTGCAGCTTTTTTTTTTTAGTATTCCAGTGTTTTGCTTCTATTGCTCGTTGATGAAAAACGTTTTAGATTGAGAACATATAAGCATGTGCTGATATGTATGTGTGACAGTCCTGTATTTGCTAGTAGTGTGAGAGTAAGTGCAAAAAGTTTTATTTATACAGAATGGCTTCAGTGGACAGGTCTGTTTTTAATCTTAATGTAATACTTGCTTTTGGTAGTCTGATAATGACAGTGTATCCATCATTTCCTTCTTGCCAAAGAAAAATGTGAAATTACATAGATTACATAACACTGTGGCAGTCAACAAACCATCAGTAACTTCTTAAAGACACTTTAAAAGGACCTACAAAATGCAAAAGTTCTTCTTTTAAGTCACAACAAATTTTAAATCATAGTCATTTTTTACAGAAATTTAAGTGTAAATTATATCTGAACCTAATCAAATTGTTTTTTCTGAACCCTCCAAAAAGCTGATTAGCAGGAGGCCTAAGAAAATCTCCCTGTGGCCCATGCCAATCCAGAAAGCAAGTACAATGTTAGGGCGAGGGAAAGTGGAATAAAATCCTAAGGTAGAGGCTTGGCTAAGGAAAAAAAAAGACTCTGTGGGTGTAACTAAATGAGTTTTTAATAAAGAGGATAAACTGGTGTTTTGGGTCGTTTTGTTTTATCTCAAGTGTGAGAAATTTCTGATGGCTTCTTTATTTACCAAGAGAATCGAAAAAGCGTATATTCCACTAATTCCAGCGGTGTTGAAGTGGTCGGGAAAACTCGGGTAAAAATGCAGAAACTAGCACTTTTTATCAGGTTTGCTGCTTCTGGTTTCCACCCCATGTGGTCCCACTGCTTTTTTTGGCGCTCTGGAGTTCTGGCCTCGGAGCCCTAATTAGGATGCACAGACGTGCGTGCATAGGGCCTAGCTTCGAATTAAAAGTAATAATTTTAAAGACAAAAAAACTTCACGATGAAAGACAAAAAGTCCTTGTGCACATAATGTCTGCCTACCTAAACCGATGCAACGGGATTTCTAAGGGTCATTTTCCTAGCTTCCAGTGTCATTAATAACAAAATGAAGCCCATTCGTGAAAAATTTCTGTGACACTTAATGAGACGCGAAACCGAATTCTTAATGCGCGCCCAGAACCGTGCAAAGGAAAAATCAGATTCACCCAACAGACATGAAGAGGGGCTGAAATCAAACCGAACCCAAATTCTGCGTGAAGACATCGGAGGAGGCACAAACCAGGCCCAGGAGTGGGGGGCGCTCGGGCTGGGGGTAACTTTCCAGCCTGGGGAGGGGCAAGGACGGCGTTGAGAGCGACGGAAGCAGGGCTGCGGGGGGGCAGAGGGGGTAGGAGAGGGGGGCAAGGCTGGCGGGGCAGGGCGAGAACACAGGGAGGCGACGTGGCCGGGGTGGCGGAGGAGGGCTGGGGGGTGGGTCGCAGGCCCGGGCAGGTCTGGGTTCCTGCGGGACTCCGGGAGGACGCGGCAGGGGCCAGGGAGAGACCTGAACCCCGCAGGAGGAGCAGAAGCGGGGTCTGCGCGGAGCCTAGAGGTGCGGGGCCTCCCAGACGCGGGAGCCGGGCGACCCCCGCCCTCCCGCGCCCCGCGCCCCGCGCCCCGCACTCACCGCAGCCGGTCGGCGCCCCGCGCGTCGGTGCACGCCTGTTGCTAGGACGCGCTGGGTCAACAGCCGCGCGGGCAGAGCGAGGGCCGTTCTGCAGAGGCCACCTGGGGGACCGCCCTCGCCCCGCCCCACCGCAGCCCCCGGGACCCCGAGGTATCGAACTGTCCCAGTGGGGGTGGGGGCGGGGGAGGGAGTGCTCAGGGGCATCGGCCCACCCGCAGTGGCCTTGTGCAGCTGGGCCCGGCTGACTCAGGCCACCTGCCGCCGTCCGCCCACCCCCGCCCTGGAAACTGGAGAACTCAGCCAAACTCACGGCCCCACGGGGTGAATGTTCACCTGAATTAAGATAAGGGGCAGCTGAGCGGATTTCACAGCACCTTAAAATATAACGCCAGCTAACAGACAAGAAGCCTTCCAATGGGCGTTTTGTGCTCCTCGGCGTGCTCCAGACAAATATGCTCTGTGCACATAGCCTTAAATCTTCACCGAGCTCTCAAAAACAGAATGGATGAGGCTTCAATTTTCTCTGCAAAATCCAAATATGATAGAATACTTGAATACTTACTGGGTACATAGAACCGGCTTTTGAAAGGTCTAGTTCACAGAATCTGGATAAAACGAGAGAGCACTTCCCCAGCACTTCAAATGCCTTTTACCTTTGTGTTTTAGGACATCTTGTCCCCACTCGTAGATATGCTAGGGGCAAAAGTCCTAGCTCTGGGAGAAAAAGCAGTGGGAGCTGAGGGAATGAATAAAACGAAAACGGGGGGGGGGGGGTGTGGGGAGAGAAGAGGTAAAGCATTTAAGGGGAAAGGCTGGATAACTTAGGGTAGTGGAGTGTGTAGGAATCAGAGCTGAATTCTTTCTCTAAAGCTGAAAAGGCAGATGTACAATGATGTTAGGACATTATATGCTGAGCTATTATACTGTTCCAGTCAAAACAAAAGCAAAAACAAAACAGAAGGTCCCAAGGGCAACAGACCTTTCTGTAGACACACACACAGACATTTCGGCTTTTGTCTTGGTTTGGCAAAGGAGAGGAGTTTGGCCTCAAGGAGACTCTCCCTCCACAGAAGATCGTCTCAGAAAGTGGTCTACACCAATACTTTAATCTGAGTGCAATCTGCGGTTACACTTGAGGCAACCACACAGTGTCATACCCGTAGACTTTATACAGCTCGCAAACTGGGAAGATCAGCATCCACCTTTCAGAGAGGTCCTGGAGCAGTCCTGGGAGCGGGGAAACTTCTTCTGTACCTTATTTCACCTGCACATTTCATCAGCTATATAATGTGAGACAGTGTTACAGGGCCCAATGTAGAAACCAAAGCCCTACGAATTCCAGGATAATTGAGCTTGGTTTGCAAAGCTAGAAAAAAACCAGCTTCCATGCTTCTGTG
Organism: Tamandua tetradactyla; assembly: GCF_023851605.1. Classification (NCBI taxonomy): domain Eukaryota; kingdom Metazoa; phylum Chordata; class Mammalia; order Pilosa; family Myrmecophagidae; genus Tamandua; species Tamandua tetradactyla. The sequence continues at coordinate 222,849,202 of NC_135327.1, read as the reverse complement.
ACTTCAAATTCATGCCAGGGGTCAGAATCTCCCATTGCTTCATCTGATGGTGAAATTTGATGTATTACACCAGAGATTTTCCAAGCACAAAGTATGTAATATTTAAATTTGAAGAATTCCCAGCTGACTTTTTCCAAGTTTTCCTTGCCATGTTGAAACACTAACTTGGCTGACCTTCAGCTCTCAGCTCAAATGATGCTTCCTTAGAGGGGCCCTTCCTGAGCACCCAACCTAAAGTAGCTTCCTGCCACACTTATCATGGCTGGTCTTTTCCTTCTTTATTGGCTGTCTCTGGCCACTAAGCTCCATGAAAACAGGGACGTTTTATGACACCTTCGAGCTCTATTCTTAAGTTTTAAATGAGTGTCTAGAAAAGGAGTAAAACTGATGCATCACCTGGTCAATGACGGTTTTTTATCTAACACTCTGTGTTGAACCACACAACAGGGACCCAGGAAGCATACTCCAAGATGGAGAAATGCATGGAGATATTTATTAGGGATGGTCCTTAGGGGAGTGAAGGCCACAGGATTGGATGGAGAGAGAACCTGAACTGCAATGCTATCACAACTATCCCAAGGAGAGTAAGTGGGTTGGTTCCCCATACTTTCCCATACTGAGGCAAGGGGATACCCCTGCATCAACCAGTCATTTTCCCCACATGAGCTAGTCACCAGATATGGGCTGTTCCCAGGAAGAGGGCATGGCCTTCAAGCCTTCAACTGAGAGGTGTCAGCTACTATATTCTCCAGCAGCTGAGCAAATGGTCGCTTTAGTCTTGGATGAGTGGGATGAGGACAGGGGATCTGGACAGTCACCATAGCATCCACCACCTTGCACAGCTCAAATCCAGTAGGATCATGCAGTACACCTGGAGGCAGCTCCTCCAGGATTCTGGTGGGCCTCTTTTCCTGGGGAAATTTGCAAGAGGAAGGGAAGAGGCAAAAATAACAGCCCCTGGCCCTGCAGCTGTTGTCAAGGCCAAATTGAGACTCATTATCTCCTCCTCCTCTACCTATTCCAGAACCCTCTCACCCTTCACTAGTATCTGCTGATCCAGACTGCTTACCTGGTGGGGTGATCCAGGCCCTCCTTGCTCAGGATTCTGAGCTTCTGACATGATACCTTTTTCAAGTTGTGGCTGTTTTATTTGTGCCTTTACTATCAAAATTGGGTGAGAAACTGCCAAGCAATTTCCAAGTGGATAATGGGGTGCAAACACATTCTTTCCTTACTCCACCATGTAACAGCAGCTCTAGCTTCTCCTGATGATCAGGATCAGTTTCCCCTTCTAGATCATGACTCCTATCCTTGTTTGTTTGGCCTCTAGCACAAGGAGCCCAGAACTGTACTTAAAGTTTAATGGCCCCTGATGGAACACTCCCCTTCTGAGAACCACGACCTCTAAACCTGTGGAGTCCAGAGGAGTAGTGAAATGGCTGGTTGAAAGTGTGGCTAAGGTACCAATATGGGACACTTTGGGGGCTTTGGTCTCCTTTCTCCACAATCCTACCAAAGATGTAGTGCTGTTTTCCCCAATAGCTAGAATTGATGAGATTGCAAACCAAGGAGTAACCCTTCTCACCAAGGCTCCCAGTGACCCACTTGTGGAATTCAGGCTGCCCATTCCTGCAGCCTTGGGCTCTGCTAGGTTAGAGGTTCTACTACTCATGGGGACGCTGCTTCCATCAGGGAATACAGTAAGGGCCAGATGTGTGGCTCTTTGAATTGAAGCTGTGACTAGCACTTAATCACTTTGGATTCCTCAGGCCTTTAGACTAGTAGACCCCCCACAAAATGGGGGGGGGGGAGTTATTATGCCAATTGAGGAATTGATTAACCATGATGAGAGCTAAGTTGCGTCATGAGGAAGGAAGGTGCTTGAACCCAGGGTCAATGACATTCATTTGGGCATCTCTTGGTTCCTTCATGCCCAACTGGGGAAAGTGCAGCAACCATAGCCTGAGCATGGCTCACCCTCCTCGGGAATAGAGTTCTGGATCATCTCACCGGGCAAGCTCTCCCAGACCAGCGGAGGGCAAGGGTGGTAGAGAATGGGTGGCCAGTTCCTTCTTTCTAGCTTGTCTTCACTATTTCCTACCTGTGGTCTCACTATAATCCTTCAGTTATTCCAAGAAGGGGAAGGGAGGAAAGGGAAAAAGACAAGGAACCTTTTTAAGTGTCTGCAATCATTACAAGCTAGCCTTGCATTCTTTAGATGAAGTGCAAGGTGGCTATTTTTCTTGGCTCTTCAGAAGCCCTGCATCTTGGGTGCCCTCTTGCCTGTGGTTTGCGGCATCCCAGCTCAAGCCCCTCCCTGCTGGCCACGGGCCTGGAATCCCCCAGTTCAACACATCTACTGTCTGCTGAGGCCTTTTGGCTGCCATCCCTCTTCTTCCCCACCCTCCAGCGCAGGCTTTCTTTCCCCCCACAGCCTGAGTTTAGTCAGCATTATTTGCCCAACAAACTCAGGAGGTTCGGGTCAATCTGCAAACAGTAGTGATTCTCATCTACTTTGCTGCCCAAGCAGCTATGACCCAGACCACCTCTCTTCCCCTGGATTCTGGTGGGGATCAGATACTGGTCCGCTCGGTCTCCTCCACCTCAGTGCAAAGGGCAAAGGACAACTATTAAGCTTTCTAAGTGGTCTCTGAATTGAGGTCCTAGGAAGGGACAGGGAGTAGAAAGATTTGGGTAGCAAAGAGCCCTTCCCTGGAAATCCACTCATTTCCCATTTCCCTTCTAGGACTTCAGTGTGGATGAGTCAGGTGGCTGACTCTCCAGGTACATCCCTTAAATGTTTACACCTCAGTCTGGAATGAATTATCTAATGTATCCTAGACCCAATATCTTGAATTAGTTAAATAATTTTAACATCCTATTTCTTAGGTATATATCCAAACTGTGGGAAGTTACAAATAAAATCAATACTATAGATTGCCTCAAAGAGTAAATGGTGGGAGAGAACTGTTAACTTTTTTCTTCATACTCCTGTTTATTTTCTGTCATATTGCAGTGAGCTGTGTTTGTGTAGTAGAAAATTAGGGCAGTATAAAAATAGACATAGGTCATATTAGTAAATGTAAACGATATGTGTTCACTAAGATTGGGCCCTTTATCAATTGCCAAAGTAAAAATCCGTTATTTCATCAATAGCAAATGAAATTATTTTGGTTCTAAAATAAAACTGTAGGATTGCTCTAAATATTTTGACTTGAAGCAACTTTGTGGAGAAAAAATAAATGTTAAGTGTTTTCTCTGATCTATTTTTAGTATTCCCTTACAATGCCATTGGTTGGCTTTTTAACTGGAAAACTCAGAGAGGGAAAATAATCAAAATGAACAAATCTCAAATTAAATTTGGGAATAATGAAAACACATCATGAACTGCAGTACTATTTAGAAGAAAAAGAAGACAAGCACTTTGGAAGATACATTCTCTTTTCAGTTTGAGCATCACCTCTAAAGATGATTTTAAAAGTAAGTTTCATGGTGTTTTAAATCTACATTACAGCACTAAACTTTCAGCAAAATAGGGGAATCATGCATATCCTAAAAGCCCACTAAAATTTCACTAGAGAAAGAGAATGAGAGGGAAGATAAATAGATAAAATATGTCAATAAAATTTGAACAATGGCAAGCAGATAGAAGACTTGAAATGTTTCAGCAGAGAGGAGAAAGCTGAAACCTAGTAGTTGAAGGGGTCCAAACCAACAAGAGTAAAACATTTGCAAATCACACATCCTGGTAAGACTCAGAACTTGGAGATATCTCTGAAGGCCAGGGTGTAGGGGGATGAAAACAGGAATAATCCTTGAAGCCCTATTCAAAGGGTAGGTGGACCCCCATATCTTTTTCCCCACCAGGAAAGTTTAGGGTTTATGGCACCAGTTACAGCTGAGAACACTGTAAAAATAGTGAGAACCCCTAAATCCCTCCTCCTGGACACCTCCCTCACACCAACAACCTGGCCTGTATCTTCAAGCAGAAGATCTGAACCTGACCCACCTCAAAGAAAAGAAGTACAGGTGCTGGACCTTAATGGGCCTCCCAATAAAATATCCACGTTTTGGAATAGGAAGTGTGTGGGACCAAGGGGAAGGAGTGACAGTAACAAAATTATATCCTCTTCTTCCAAAATAAGAAGTCAATCATCCTTAAAAGTCAAATTTTCAAGCTGAATTCAGGCCAACCACCTTGTTCTCTATCATCCAAAGCTTAGTTATCTCACAGGCTTAAATCCAGTCCTGATAAGCAGAGACCACTGGAGCAAGAAAAACTTCTGTGTCAGTCAACTATTGCTGCAAAAATGCTGCATAACAAATAGTCCCCCCAAACTCAGTGGGTCACAATCTCATGTTTAACTCAAGATCTATAGGTCACCTGCAGTTTGGCTGATGTAGGCTGGGCTTGACTAGACAGCTCTGTTTTGAGCTGCTTGTCTGTTGGGCTTGCCCCCAGGCTGTGAATCTGCTTCACGCATCTCATTCAGAGAGCCAGGCTAAGGGGCAATGAATTACCAATGGCGTGTTTGTGGCATGGTGGATCACTTCCGTGGATATTTTAAGCATCTGGTTGCAGAATGTTCACTGACATCCCATTGGCCAATTTGCAAATCACATGGCCAAGCCTGAAGTCTAAGGTGGGGAATTACAATTTGCCCAGGAAGCCATGGCAAAGGTGTGGGTGTGTGATACCACTACAGGAGAGGGAAGAAATAATTGGAACTACTGATTCAATTTACCAAAGTGCCCTTTTTCATGATGAGTGATCAGATGAAAGAGGGCACTTTGGTAATTTGAATCTTTGTCTTCATTCCCTTTACATTATCATGGTGGTTTGGCCACCGTATCATCTTCCTGATCCTTTAGCAGGGATATCCAGCATGAACTGACAGAATTAATGTTTCAATGTTCAAATTTGCTTCTTTAGTTTTTATGCTTTTTATCATTTTATGAATTATTTTATTGACTCCATTTCTTATTCTTTCATCCAAATAAGAATGCCATAAAAAGAATTTTAAACCCATTATATCATGTAACACTTGGTCTTGTTCTGATTTTTTTTTTTTAATGGAAACTCAGAGCAAAATGGACTGGAATGTAAGGAAAGTTATTTGATATAGAAAATAAGTAGTCTAGCCAAGAAGTGATTACTCCAGAAATCCTCATGGAGAATAAAGGGTTTAATGTGTGACTTGATATTTTGGAAAAACAAACTGCGTATTAATAATATCCGGGTGATGTCTCAGAATAGCAGTGAGGGAAACACTGAAGACATAAGAATGGCTTCCAGATGCCTAGTAAATCATGTGTCCCTAAGAAATCAGAATGTGGGTTAGGGAGGCTATTACTTAATTCTGAGAAGAGAAGCATTCTTTGGGTGACAAGTAGCATTTTGCACTTGAACTTTGTAATATTATTAAAGAGATAAAAACCAGGAACATTATCCTTTCAAATGAAGTGACGGGTAAACTGTTTGCAATAAAAATCAGTTTTACCGCTCAATGTGATTTATTTGTAACAAAATAAATTAGCTAAGGGACTTTATGGTGAGATGATTTGTCAGTTTCATGAACTGGACTATATCTCAAAGCCTTGCAAAGTGGGAGAAGGATGATGGTGAAAGCGGAGGTAGAAACCAAAAAACAGAATGATATTTTTCACATAGGAACTTTCTCAGATATGTGTTTAGAAAGAATTTGGGATCTGGAAATAGATTTACTATAAGCCATCCTTACCCACATACACTTTGGAAGAGCCTGTGTGTACCCCAGTTTGGAGACCACTTTTTAATTCATTGAAACATCTCCCCACACTCCTATATCCTCCAAGGTCTTAAGTCATTTCCTCCAGTGTGGATTTGCACAAAACTGTGCCAGAACCTATTAGCTGTTATAATTGGGGTCATGAAGAGCATTTATGAGGTGAGTGGCTTTGGATTTTCCATATTTAAATCTTCCTCTGACTTTCTCTGTAATTAATTTTATCATCCCTGTATTACATGGCAACTGTTTGTGCTTGAATAATTTTTCTCTGGGTCCCATCAGTAGACTGAAAATCAATTGCTGCAGCAGCAGGAGCAAAAATAGTCTCAAGGGATCACAAACATCAGCTCCATTTCTATGTATATACTCAGATATTACAGAACCGGAATTTAGAATGTGTTGGTCTCTGAGATATATTTCATTTAATCAATTAAATCTCTCGTAGAGGATGTTAAACACAAATGGACCATTTGGCAATTTCCGTGGATATTAAGTGCTTGAAGTAGGAAAAAAAGGAAGTTTAAATGAACCAAACTAATTAATCTTTTATTTCCTGCCTACCCAGCAAATCAGATGAAAGTAGAAGGCAGAAACATAGATTAATAAAACATATGCAATATATTGCCAGTTGTTATTTGAGTGAACTACTTTTTCTTCTCCCCTATTGATTACCCAAGTATTTTAATAATACCCCAGGAGCAGTTTGGGATTAGGAAAGCAATGATGTTTTTTCTCCCTCCTTTATGAAAGCATCTACCTCCTTGGCTTCTGTAAACTCATTCAGTATTAGTCAAGATGAGGTTCTGTTGTGAGAAACAGACACCCAGAGCAACGGCTTACAGAAGACAGGAGCTTATTGCTCACACAATGGTCTGGAGCAAGGCAGTCAAGGTCTGCAGTGGTCAATCCACCCTGCAGAGTCCTCAGGGATCCAGGCACCTCCAACTGGTTGCTCCACGGAGCAGGGTCCACTTTCTCAAGGCCTACTCAACTCCAGCCATCATGACTGTGTGCCAGCCACAGAAAGGGGGAAGGCAGGAAGAAAGGGGGCAAAGGGCACACACTGGCTTTCTTGAAAGGAAATCGCCATGCCACAGCTCTAGTTATGTCTCATTGGCCAAAATTAATCATATGGAACATTTTTGCTTTTTTGTATTTTGAGGCTATCTTAATAGGCATTATCTTAGTTTCCTGGGGTGGCCATAATGTACCACAAACTGGATGACTTAACAGAAAAGTTAAGTCATCTTACAGTTCTGGAAGGTAGAAATCCAAAATCAAGGCGTCCACAGAGCCATGCTCCTTCTTGGAACCCACAGGGAAGAACCCTCCTTGCCTCTTGCACCTTTTGGCCTTTGCTGGCAATTGCTGGCGATCTTCAGCTTATGGATGCATCATTTCAGTCTCTGCTTCTTTCTTCACATGGCTGTCTTCTCCCTTGCATCTGTCTATCTCTGTGTCCAAATTTCCATCTTCTAAGGACACCAGTCATATTGTGTTTACCCAACCTAATCCAGTTTGGCTTCATCTTAATTAATCACATCTTCAAAGACACTGTCTTTGAAGGCACACAATCACAGGACTGGGGATTAGAAGTTGAACATATCCTTTTGGGGACACAATTCAACCCATAATAGATATACACAAATTTAAATTTGTATTTGTACTGTGGCCCTGTTATCATATAAACTGACCTACTTTTCTCAAGTAATTATTTTTTTTCCTTAAAGTGTATTTTGTCTAATTTTAATAGAGGTATACCACCTGGTAATCTTTTCACATGCTTTTATTTTCAGCTTTCATTGAAAACGTATATTTTCAATATGTATGTAGTAAGAGAATTTGGGTGATTTTTAAAATTCAGTCTGACCATCTTTGTGGGGTATTTATTTATATTATGTGATAAGCAATGAAGTTAGATTTATAGCCACTTTCTGCCTGTCCCGTCTTTTCTGATTCTTTTTCTCTACTCCATTGCCTTCTTTTTGCATTGATTATTTTTTTCTAATTCTATATTTTCCATTACTGTTTGGAAGTCGTGGACTCGGATTCTATTCTTTTTCAGGTTTACCAAAATAACTGACCCTCATCCCTAACAGAGTTGTGTCCTCCCTTCCTTACTATATTGGTTTGCTAATGTTGCCAGAAAGCAATATACCAGAAAAGGAATGGCTTTTTGAAAGGGAATTTAATAAATTACAAGTTTGCAGTTCTAAGGCCATAATATGACCTAAATAAGGCATCCCGAGAAAGATACCTTGGCTCAAGGAAGGATGATCTGGGAAGGCACATGCCTGGTGTCTGCTGCTGTTTGCTCCCAGTTCCACTGCTTCCAGCTTCTGACGCCAGTGGTTTCCTCTCTAAGCTTCTGTGGGCCTTAACTTAGCTTCTCCAGGATACAACTCTGGGTTCTGGCTTGCTTAGCATTTCCTGGGAAGGCACCTGATGGCATCTGCTGGACTCCGCCCATGTCTAGGCATCTGCTCTCTCTGTCATCACTCCAGACATCTCCAAACATCCATGTTTCTGAAGCTCTGCAGCAGCTGTTCTCCAAGTGTCTGCATCTGAGGTTTCTTCAAAATGTTCCCCCTTTTAAAGGACTCTAGTAAACTAATCAAGCCCCACCCTGAATGGGTGGAGTCACATCTCCATCTAATGAAAAGTCACACTGACAACTGGGTATGTCACATCTCCATGGAAGTAATCTAATTTGAAGTCACACCCCCAACTGGATGTGCCACATTTCTGCGGAGATAATCTAATCAAGGGGTTTCCTCCCTGCAGTATTGAATGAGGCTTAAAGAACATGAAAAGACATGGCTTTTCTGGGGTACATAACAGTTTCAAACCAGCACACTCATCCTCTGGAATAATAAGATATTGTGGTCATGCACTTAAATTCTGCCTTTTTTTAACTTCTTAAAACTCACATATCACCATTTTATATTGCCTGTAATTAGCCACACATTTATCAACTCTGTTCTCCAGTTCTTTCTTAAATAACGTTACGAGGTATAATTACCTTCAAGAGACTGAGCATATTTATCACCTCCAAAAGGTTTCTCATGCCCCTTTTTCATCCTTCAGTCCTGCCACTCTGCTTGATTGTTGGTGTCATGTTGTTTCCATCAGAAACTTAAATCTAAATCTTGTTACTCCTTGACTCTCAGTGGAAGCCTCTCTCTTATTGTATCTTAGACCTTAAACGTAGGATCTCTTTCCTCCTACTTCCTAAAAGTCTTTAGATTTTCCCTTAGTGAAGCTCAGCTAATGGCAAACCCCCCTCAGTTTTCAGCGGCCTGAAAATGTCATCATTTTGGCTTCATGCAGAAAAAATTTTTTTCTAAACCTAGAACTCTGGGTGGAAAATCATTTTCCTTGCACATTGAATCTATCATTGCAGAGTCTTCTGGCTACCTTTGCTGACTGTCGAGAAATCAGCTGTTGCTCCTTCCAAGGTACTATGTCTGCTTTGGAGATTTTCTCTTTATCTTTTGTAGTGTACAATTTCACTAAATATTCTAAATGACTTTTGGCTGTGAGCTGTCACATTTACCCTTGGAAATTTGCTCTTCAAGAAAATTCTTTGAGAACTGGGAAAAAGAAGCTTCCTCCAGAGAGGACTGGCCTTTGCTTTTGCCAGATAACCAGGGTACCACTTATCCAGCACTACTTTAAAGAACTGTTAATCATTTTATTTTTTCATCTGCAATTTTTCATTTAGCGATATATTATGAAATGTCTGTCATTCCATGTAAACTAATCTACTTCATTCTTTCTAAAGGCTGCATGGCATTATATAAAAAGGATATACTGTAATTCATTTAACTCTTTGGCAGTTGATGAGCTTTTAAGTTGTTTCTAATTTTTGACCTTAGAAATAGATATCACTGTAAATGTGCATCTTCATCACATAGCTTTACATATTCTCATAATCTCCTCTATGGTATATATTCCTAAAAATGACACTTCTAGGGCAAAAGGAATGTTATTATTAAAAATCTAATAATAGATATTTAATAGACATTTTGAAAAATCTTGTATAATTTACAGCCAACCAAAACTTACCCCTGCCCTTGACAAAGGGCAATGTTTAAATTTTACTGATCAAACTAGAATGTTACTGTTTTAACTTGCTTATCTCTTGCTTCCAATGAGGCTAAACATATTCGCTTACGTCTGTTGAACATCTGCTTTCCTCTTCTGCAAGATGGATGTTCATTTACTTCACCCATATTAATATTTTTTTCTGGATCATTTTCTTATTAATTTGTAGGAGCTCCTTGAACCTTAAGAATTTTAATGTTGTGCTTTAATATTTTTATCCAGGAATAATTTTTAAGCATAAACATGATCAAATACACATTAGGATAGAAAATGTTTTCATAATAAATTTTGTTCTTGGGGCAAAGATATGCATTGTGTAATTGCTCTAAATAGTATATACATTGAGATAACTTCTGCTGGCAGTTCTGTGCTATTGTTTTCAAGTTTTATACCAGGAATATTAAGTCCTCCTTGCAAATACTTTCAGAATCTATATATTTTTTCATTTCCTATTTCTGGTTGTTATCTACAACATGTATTTTTCTTGAAATATGTGGGAATTCTAGTTGAAACAAAGAGCCTGTCAGTTAGGGATGGCTGTATGTTTCATTGCTGAGAAAATTAAATCTGTTTCCTCAAATCCTTTTTACAAGAGATCGGAGATCCATGACTTATAATCATAATTAGGGAGATATTTCTAGTCATGGTTGTAATACGTTACTAGAGAAATAATTATTTCCAAAGAGACTTTAATTTTTTAAAAATTGCAAGTGCTTAACATGAAACCAATTTTCACCAGATAGTTCCATCTTCATCTTTTATCTAGAGCAGTTATATTTATAGTTAACAATTATTATTGGAAGGAAATTATAGCATTGTTGGAATTTGAAGTTTTACTAATTCATATTTTGCTATTTTGTAAAATGTTCCCATTATTTCGCATGACTATTCAAATCTCTGTTTCTTATACAAATCATACGTGGCTTCCTCAGTCAATTATTTGGGGCTGTGAGCTTTGTATGAAGTTATCGAGAATGCCATTTTGGGATAATTATACAACATTGGTTGTAGCTTTTGTTAATTTTACATAGATCTTTATAATGTGTTAGAATTTGTTGATTATGCATTTTGAAACAATCTGAAAAATAAAAGTTTTTTTTATTCTCCCATGGGATAGAGGTAGACTACATATCATACAAAATGACATAACATAGAAAGTTTTTTAAAACTGCTCTGATTTTATATCATTTATATATTTCATTTAAACCAAGAATATCCACAGCTTTACAAACTCAAGTTGTATCAACATTTAGAAGATAAATGAAAAAAATGTCTTAAAAATCAAATCGACATTTTTTAAGGAGTAAAACTAGTTAAGCTTCAAAAAGTTGAGAATCGGAAGGATTTAGAAATTATTTTTCTCAGTTTTCTAAGCAACTTACCAATAAACATGTTAACAAACATAAAAATTCATCTGATTCAGAACTGATCCAAACGTTAAAAGCATGAGAAAGTTTTACCAATTTTGTATTTTACTGAATATCTTATTAAGCTACTTTAAATGCCCTTTTGGCATTTATAAATTTGAAGTATTTTCTTACGTATGATTTCAGGAACATATAATTTAAGGTCACACAGGCTTAAATTACATCTCTAAAAATGCAGGTTCATTTGATGATTCAAGATGAATAAGACAAGAAGAGGATGAAGTAGAGATGAGCCTGGAATTATAGTTCAGTAATAAATATGGAAAGAATATATGAATATACCTTAATTGGCTTTCTTGAGATAAGCTACTGACTGATTAGAGCTATAAACCTTGGACTTAGTAAAGTGAAACCGTATTTAACTGGTAAGTTATGAGGAATGCTAGTCCTTTGTATTAAATTGCTTTAATTAGGCAATTTGAAATCCAGTGTAGCCCAGAGTAAAAATTAGCAGGATGAATTATCAAGCAATCTCTGGAATTCCCTAGATTTGGGTTCAGTGTAGCAGCTGGGGCCAGGGAGATCAAGAGCAGAAGGGAAGTGAACCCAGTAAACTGAAGAAGAAATCAGGACTACTTCAGTAGGAATTAGTAAAATCAAAGGTAGGAAGTTGGGCCCCTGGAGTTAAACCCGAATTCCCTGATTAGAGGGAAAGTGGCCTGGGGGAGTTCAGTGGGTCATATTTGTAGCTTAGGACCCTAAAGGACCAGAGATTTACTGGCATAGAAAGAAGAAAGCAGGAGGGCATTACCTTGTAGTCTTACCCTCGGTGAGCCCTTCAGCTTCCCTGAGGAGTCCTGAAAATGAAAGGAATCTTAGAAAAACCAGAAAGCAGAGTTACATAACTGACCCCAAATTTTATAACAATAAATGTGTAAGCCACATTAGAGAGTGTGTGTGGGACACACAACTAATGACTACTATTTATACATCATTAAAACAATCTTACAGTTTTCATTTAAAAATATTTTTCTCATCTCTGCTAAATGTATATTAGAAGCAACTTCTATGACTATCTTTAATCCAAATATTCAACATGATTAATTTATTACTAGGCAGTACTTAAGCAAAGTATTTAGTTAACTCTATAATTTCCTTTGCAGGAGTATTTCATTAACATAACTCTTTACAAAAATCAATACAGGGGGCGGGCCGCGGTGGCTCAGCGGGCAAAGTGCTTGCCTGCTATGCCGGAGGACCTCGGTTCGATTCCCGGCCCCAGCCCATGTAACAAAAAACGGAAAAACAAAATACAATAAAAAACAAGAAAATGTTTAAAGATGTTTCCCTTTCTTCCTTCCTTCCTTCCTTCTATCCTTCCTTCCTTCTCTCTGTCTTTCCTTTAAAAAAAAAAAAAAAAAAATCAATACAGGGCGGGCCATGGTGGCTCTGTGGCAGAGTTCTCGCCTGCCATGCTGGAGACTCGGGTTTGATTCCCGGTGCTTGCCCATGTAAAAAAAAAAATATATCAGTACAAACTAATTTTAATAAAGCATGAAATTCAATAAGGAAAAGAAGATTTGGGGAAAACAACATCTTGGGGAGAAAATGTTGTAATCTCTCTTTTTTACATGTACAATCTTTTTTACATGTACAAATTGACATGTACAATCAGATTGAATGTTCAGCTCTCAATTGTCTATTAATTCAATCTGATCAAAAACTAATATATTAACTAATAAAATCTTATAGCTGCAAAAGCTGAGGGAGTGATGTTTCCACCAAAACTACTTTCTACATTTAGAACTGAAAAGTGACATCAGCAGCTCTCAACAACATATTTATCATCATATTTTTGGTCTCCAAACACATCCGTGTAACATGTGAACTGAACTTTCAGTGCTGAGAATAGAATCACACACATTCGCTACAAACATATGTCTGTGATTACTTCTAAGCATAATAAAACTTGCAAATAAAAGTGAAAAATAAAAATATAAAAGATTTGTTACTTCATTTTGCAATTTTGTTTATAAATACATATACACATAAATATCAAATCTACAAAGCAGGATGCAATATTATATATTCTCTATAATTACAACTATGTAAAAAATGCAGATGGAGGAAATTACTGGACAGGAGCCCATCAGAACTGGAATAGAGGTTATGCTGGGGTTAGGGAACCATGGACGTTTTGCTTGACTTTGCCTTGCTTTTCTAAATCTTATGTAATGTGACTTTGCTACCGAAATCAGATGTCTTCTGCTCCTATGTCTTCTTTGCTGAGTCCCGCCCCCACCCCCTCCGCTGCCAAAAAAAAGAATTTACTCAAAAATAAAGAGTGATCAGTGGGCAGTTTATTGACAGTTTGGTAGGGGAGAAAGAGGAAACGTGTTCAATGCTTACTGCATCACACAAAATGGGAAAGCCTGTTTGAGATTCCCTTCTCCAGAATTCCTTCTGATCTGTACCAGGAAAATCAGCCTTGCCCCATCCTCTCCTGTTTAGTCTCACTGGTCCAGTCTCTGGCCTCCAGAATTCTACACTGTCTGCTTTCAAGTTTCTTTCTGTTGAAATTATTCAGAAAGATCTAACCACACCTTAGTTTCTGCCTCTAAACTGGCTTACCAAATCCAATCCATCAAGGCAGTCAGAAAATAAAAGGAGTCTGCAGTGACCAGAAACCAGTCTTCTTTAATACTGATTTTACATAAGCAAACTACACAGTTTTAAAAGTGAAAACAAATAATAATTGATTTGAACACTCATATTTGTTTATATGAGTGCAAATTGGCATGATTCTCCAAGAGGATGATATGGCGATATCAAAATGTAACAACATCACATACCCTCTGCCCCTGAAATCCCACTGTTAGAAATTCCTATGGAATTAGCCAGAAAAGTTCACCAAAGAAAAATATACTTGGACGTGTCAGTGCCACTGTGTTTAGAATAGGGAAAAACTGGAAATATCCAAAGGGTCCGCCAATACGGCATTGTTTAAACAATTACGTGTATCCACATGATGGATTAATGCATGGCTATTAAAAAGAATGAGAGATCATATAGACTGATATAGAGAACTCTTCTATATATATATATATTTATATACATAGTTACGAATAAAGTCAAGATGGTAGACAACCTTTAAGTATATTTCAGAGGGTGAAATGTGCAAACTATCTCCTAAGCCAAAGACTCCCCACTTAAAAGAGGAAAAAAATTTATGTGGCCCAATGAAGGCTCCTGGCTTTCATTCAAGTACAGCCTGAATGGAGCCACCAGCCTCTGAGCCACCTTCCTTGTCCTTCCATCCCAGGTGGTGACGCCACGGTGGGTGCTCCCTTGTGCTCGGCGCTGGCAGTGCCAGCGTGCAGCTACCACAGCCCCAGCAGCGAGCGCCCATCCCTGCAGCCTGCAGCATCGGTTGCCCTGCCCTAAACCGCACTGGGCAGTGCCATGCTCGGGACAGGGCTGGCTGGGGCCTGCCCCAGAGGGAGGGTCTGGCAGTTCCTGCCACACTTTACACTTTTCATTGCCTTGGCGTGCCGCGCACATTCCTGTCTCGTGCCAAGAAACCAGATGGGCCTGATTTCTCTGGTGCGTTATTGTCCAACGTGTGACCTACGCTGTTTGGTTTCTTTCATGATGTCCCTTTGAGATGCCGAAACATCAGCCCTAGACTTTAACAAATAGCACCTGGACGTCCTCATCTTGTTTCTTTCCGAAGCGGTCACAGAACACTTCAGCATGAAAGATTTATGACAACCGCTCTACTTTTCCCCCATTTTATATGTCTGCTAAAATTCCATTTTCTAAGCATTATAGAGAAAAACTACCAGTGGAATCGCAATGTCTAGAAATAGTAACTTCTTTAAAAAATAAGGCCACTCAAATTTTGTTAAACTGATATTGCACTCGTGCCTCTCACTGCCCACATTCATTCCAAAGGACTTATAAAATGAAATCATCAAAAAGTTACCAGCTGCACAAGTCTTTTGAAACTCTTCTGTCGTAACGGAGTCTGCGTTACACATTGCAAAAACACGCAAGGGGGCTTAAAGATAGTTTAACAAAAAGACTAGAAAGGGAGAATAACCAGGTGGCTTTTTAAGTGTGGAACATAATAAAACGGTGTTTGGAAAGTATTAGGCCAAGATGTAATAACTAGAAAACAAGAAAGTCCATTTATAAGCTGAAGTGTAACGTCAAGTCTTAAATAGAAGAAATGTCGAAAATGCAAGACATGGGTGGGGCGGGGATAACATGAGCACTTATTAAATATGAAACAAATTATACACTGAAAAGCTTCAGATACAGAATATCAATATGACGGTGTATTCTGGGCCCACTACCCTAAACTGTACTAATGATTTGGGGTACGTACTACGACAACCGGGTCTTCTCCTGGGCTGGAGTGAGGAGGTGGGGAGCTGAGGAGGTCAGAGGGCAGCCAGAGGGGACTGGATGGCTGCATCAGATGTTGCCAGAAGCAGATAGGAAGGGAGGAAAATACCCTGACTTCTCCCACCCCCTCTGCCTTCTCTGCTCGTGGCAGCCCTGGCATGCCCAGCCCAGGAGACAGCCGGCAGTGGCCACCCGCCACCCCCACCCCTGCAATACAGAGCGGAAATGGGAAGGGTGAGGGATGCTGGGACTACTGCTGGGGACGCCCCCTGGGCGGGGGCGGGGGGTTTGACCACAGGACCCTCTCCTGCTTCCCAGGCCTGGGCTCAAAGCGAGGACAAGTACCCCCCCACCCCTGCTCCTTGCCATCTCGACAGCATTGCTCTGTCGCATTTCGTAAGGTCATATTTATCTCCACATGCACATTTCTTTAAAGGGCCTCTGTGGCTTATAGTCTGGGTACCCGGCTGTCATTCACCCACTGACCTTCAGGCAGAGCAAACGTTATTATAACGTTATCTAAGCTTATTATAAGCTTAGAGGGAGACTGAGTGGAAATCCAGCTGGGCAGCTGCCCATGGGCCCAACCACGAGGGAAGCGCTGAGATCACCCAGGCATTAAAATGTCTCAGAAAGGTCACTAGCTAGAAAAAGAGCTGCATTTCCCCAAACTCTTCTAAGGGACACGTGTTCTTTACCTTGTTGGATTTCTCAAGCTGTTTGGAGAGAGTGGTAGGCACTGACTCCACCCACCTCCCCGGCCCAAAGGCAGCTTTTTGCATCCTTTTAAGGTGTTTTCAATGGGAACAGATGGAAACTCAAATTCAAACAGCAAAGTGCTCTGTTGGTTCATGTAATAAGTGAACTTCAGGTAGGTCTTGATTCAGCAGCCCAGAGAGAGAGATCCCTTCTTCACTGTTGGCTTCTGGTTGCAGGGCAGCGACCAGCAGGATGCTTGGAAGGACAGAAGGCAGGTCTCTGCCCTCAGCACGAGGCCTCAAGTGACCACCAGCATTCGTTGGCCAGGCTTGGGGTTTCTCTGGGAATCATTTACTTTAGCATTCAGTGCTTTCCTCCATCCATCTGTAGCCAACGCACAACTAAGGTGTTGGAATGGGGCAGGGTGGGGTGGGTGGTCTTTCAGCCTCTCTCGGGTCCAAGCCTCTTACTGTTATGGGTAATTCTCACCTTCCTGCTTTCTCTGGCACTAAGCTTAGCTCATGAAGGAGAATTAAGCTTTTACAACCTTGACACCCTCCAAATTATTGGGCCCCCTGACACTGTGGACTGTTGGTCCCATAGAAAATATCTCTTAGTAAAGCCAGATATAGTAGAAACTTCTCATCCAGTGTGGTAGGATTCCTGTTGTTTGATTTAAATTCAAGAGAAAAGATAGAATGATGCACAGCTATCATAAACATTTCATTCTAACTCATTTATTTTTTGTGTGTCAGGCCAAGAACTTTTCTTTGAGCATGGGTCTTTCTCACGTAAAATTCAGCCACAATACATTAAGGCATCTACAATCAACCGCTGCTGCTGCTTTTTTAAAAAAACTTGGAGCCAGAATTTAAAGACCCTTGTGAAATATTTAAGAGCAGAATACTTTCAAATATTTACAAATTGTCCCAATCTTTTATAGTTTGGGAGCAACTGACCTTTAGTAAGTCCCTCTAAAACTTTTGAAACTTTGCTTTCAAAGCAAAGGAATTCTCTTTTTATCCTCAGAGTACATTGGTTTATGAAATTCTGTAAAGTTTAATTAAGTCATATAATTCCAATAAGTATGACTAGAATAAATTCATTTAGGAACAAAGACAAATAAATTGTGCGGTCATATTCTCTGGCGGTGGGGGAAAGGGTGCTCTGAGGTGCAGGGGTGGTTGTGACAGTGTGGTTGTTGGTTAATTCCACCCAAAACCCCAGGGGGGAGGGGCAACTGGATGATGGGAAGATGCCAATCCCAAGCCAAGAACATTCTGTGGACCTTGGGCTTCAGCCAGGATGTTTTACAGAGGAATAGAGCACATCAAATGAGAAAGCAAGCCATTTCAGAGGAGGTTGGTTAAGAGAGCAACCATTGCATGACGTTCTCTCTCCACTTTCAGATAGACCACCTGCAGCTTACATCTGTCCCAAAAGACCTAACTCAAGGCCACAAGATGTTTTTAAAAACTCCAAAATCCTAATTTTCTTTCTCCACCAAATCTCTTAATCCTGTACCCTTGGTAGAAATACGGTCAGAGTCCCAAAGTACAATAGGAAATTTTTAAGCATCTCTTTTGCTGTAACATACAATGGTCACCAACTCCCAGCTTGTGGTAGAATTATCCTTGTTAATCATCCAACCAACTGTCTCTGCTCAGATAATTCCATATCACAGCATCTACTCTTTGTAACAGCCCATTTTCTGACAATAAATTTGGTATGATTTAGGATACTCTTGTTTGCAGGTAACAGAAAAAACCTACTCACACTGAAGTAATCAGTTTAAAAGGTATTGACTCAAAAAAACAAAAAAAAAAATCCAAGGGAACAGCAGGTTTCAGACGAGGATCAGAGAAGCAGAGTATGGGTTGGGTAGCTTGTGCACTGTTGAAAGGTAACTGCACAAGAGGGCAAGTGGGAGCTGAAATCCAGCCAGCCTTCTGCTCGCCCTGCCCACATACCTGGAGGAAGGGGCATCTTTTTATTCTCATGGAGGGCCCTCTAATCACAAAGCCTGCTCCTAAAGGCACTTTTGCCCAGTTTCTCCTCCCAGAACTACATCAAATGCTAACAGAGGAATCCTTGACCACTCAACATCAGCCAAGAATAAGTTTCTTTTTACCTCAGTGCTCCATATTTCTTTATATCAGCAATATCTGTAGGTTGGCTCCACACCAACCAAATCTCCCTTTTCCTTGTCCAGTGGGCCAGTGAGCCCCCCAGTCCTGAGTAAGCTAACCTCAGATTGGACCAAGCTTGTCCCAGTGTCTATTTATGAACCAATCATGGTGGCAAGAAGACTGAGACACGCTGGTTGGTTTGGACCAATCAGGGGCCACCGTGGTGCTGGGCATGTGGTTAATTCCACCCAAAGGCAGTTGCCCAGTAGGGGAGGGGCAAATAGGGGATGGGAAGCTGCCAACCCCACTGTCTACACCACAGAGCCTCCACACAAAGTGTTGATCCTCTTCTTGAACACGGAGTAGGGCATTTTTCTTTCAGCATCTCCCAGCAGTCCACTAAATATTCACGAAGACAGAAAATGTACAACACGGTCTAAGAACGGTAGATCACTTGGTGCAAGTATCTTGGAGTAACTTATGTTAAATAGAAAGGGTGACCTGTGTGGCAGATCTCCTCTTCTGGTCCCTTTTGGGGAGTGGAGAATTCCTGGGAGAAGAGAGTAGGGACATCAGAAGAACCTGCTTTGTACTTTCTCACGCTGTAGCTAAATCTGCTGGCAGGTCATTTCCTCTGCTTACAGTTAAGAAGAGAGCCGCCGGTGCTTCACCAGACACCAGGTGTCAGGCTCACACACACCTCTTCCCTAGGCTGTCTCACCCTTCAGAACAGACTAAACATACACTAGACTCTAACGCCTGAGTAATTCTTTTACAGACTTGAATAAGAATCACAAACAGGATGCATGCACAGGCTGGTGATCTGTGAGTGCACTTGGCTAACTCTTCCCCAAGAGTAGGAATGGAGGCAGGAGGAAGAGTAGCAACAATTGCAAGCATTTATCGAGCACTTACTATGTGCATGCAGGACACTGCTCAAAGTGCTTTACTTGCATGGTCACTTGATTCTAATAACCTGATAGTAGGTACCATCATTATTCTCATGTTTTAGAACAGCAAATGGGCACAGAGAACAAGTCAATTGCCTACCCCATGTACGCTTCCTTGTGTCTTGAGCCAAGGTTTCCGCAGGGCAGCCATAGTGCTTCTCCTTGGCTTGGCCATCTGCTGGCCCAGTGGGTGGAGAAAGGTGGTCTGGCCCCAGGACTGCCCAGACTCTCCTCTACTGCTGACTTGGGTGGGATTAATCTTCAGTTTATCCAAGGGAAGACATACCTTGCCACCTGGACTATTATTCCCAGTACGTTCCTGCTAGCACAAACTGCCCCCACTCGGTGAGAAACAAGACTGTGAACCTGCTGGCTCTGAAAGAGATCGCGTCCTTTCCTGGGCAAACTTTCATTATGAAGAGCCCCAGGTTAGTGGAGCGTGCCCCTTTTTGAATCATCTTTTATGAAAGATGTCATCTCTCTCTTTTCCTAATTCCAAAGTGTCTCCCCTCCTAGCAGGTATGAGGTGGGCCAGGAAGTTGGAGGTGATTTAGTTCATCGGTCACATCAGATAGATGGAGCTAGAATGAGAGAAAGCTTGTCCAAATGCTGAGGTGACAACTCTAAACTATGACTGCTAGGACCACTGGTTCCCCAGCCCAGAAAAGAGCTGGGGCTAATTATTTGAAGAGCTCTTGGTCAGCTGTAGTAGTGATACCTGTTTCCCTTGGTCACTGCGTAGGTTGTCAGACCCTTAGTGAACTGTCTTCCCTGAACTCTCCCTCCCGTGCTTTGCTGTGCTTCCCAGCTACCACCCACTGTTTCCTCCCTCCAAAGTTTTTCCTTCCCCATCATGGGGAGGTGCCTCCCCAACAACTTAAGTTTCTTAGTAATCCAAAGAGTAGTCCTGCACTGTAGCAAAGCTGTTCATACTCCACTCCATCAGAAGAGACTCATGTCAAGTGTGTCACTTCACAGCTTGGAAACACACCTTTCCTGTAGACCCCCAAAGGGAACTGCGGTGGGGGTGTGGGGGCTGCTACTCCACCAATGGCTCTTGCGTTGCCTTTGGGACCCCACGCTGCGGGGACCTTTTCCATCTTTAAAATGTTGAATGCAAACATTCCACTCTCTGATTACAACTTGCCTTTTCTGCCACTGCCCTCTGTGTTAGTGATTTTCACTCCCTTCTCTCTCTTGGGAATCTCAGGGATCTAGTCTTGCAACTTCCTTTACCGTACTCTCCTATCCTCTCTTCCCTCCCCAATTCATACTGTAGTCATGGGCCTAATATCCCCAACTCTCTTTACCAGTCCTTCCAGCACACCCACCTTGCAAACCCCAGTCCTGTATGAAGCCCATCTAAATCATCATTATCTGTACAGTGAGCCCCACATGTGAAACAATCCTCAACATCAGATTTCAGCAGAGCCTAGAAATTAATCTGCCACCTCAGTGGGTCTCTATGTGTTGCTCTGAAATCCTTCTACATCTTTGTAGTCAACTACCTCCAGAGTTACTTATTTTTGTTAGTAACAGCCTTCTTGAGACATAATTCCTACATCATGAAATTTACCTTTCTAAGCATATAATACACTGGTCCTTAGGGTACATACAGGTTGTGCAAACATCATCACTATCTAATTTTCTAACATGTTCTAATATGTAATTGCTAACATTTTCAGCCTCCCCAAAAGACACCTTATACCCCTTAGAGGTCATTCATCATTCTCTCTTCCTCTCCAGCCACTGAAAACCACTCATCTACTTTCAGTCTCTATGCATTTGCCTATTCTGGACACATCATAAAAAGGAATTCTGAGGTTCCTGTGAATGCTGGGTGGCCCTTGCTATCCTGCAGGCTCCACCTCCTTTGTTTCCACCTTCTCCCAACTTCCATCCTGAAACAGAGATCTCAAGACATGGCTGCCCAGTGCATCATGAATGCAATTTTTAAGTGATGTCATCAGCATGGTGACGTAAAACATCCCTTGAAAAAAATCTTCCCTGGAGGATGGTAGGGAATGGGAATTAAAGAAAAAGACAGGGCGGGCCGCGGTGGCTCAGCGGGCAAGAGTGCTTGCCTGCCGTGCCGGAGGACCCCGGTTCGATTCCCGGCCCCAGCCCATGTAAAAAAAAAAACAAATAAACAAACAAAATATAATAAAACAAGAAAATGTTTAAAAATGTTTCCCTTTCTTCCTCCCTTCCTTCCTTCCATCCTTCCTTCCTTCTCTGTCTTTCCTTCCTTTCCTCCCTCTCTCTAAAAAAAAAAAAAAAAGAAAAAAGAAAAAGACAAATAAAGAATAATAAGAAGGAAGTACAAGAAAAAATTAAAAAGAAAAGAAAAAAAACAGGAAAAAAAAGATAAAGGAAAATATCAGTTAGGAAACTTCTGCCCCAGACCTCCCAGTCCATTCCCTCTCCCTCATTCAGACCTGTGCAGCCTGAGGAGTTGCTCAGGGTCAGCAGCCCAAACCCTTCCCACCTCCCACTGGGGAAGCAGAAATAGAACTTCACACATATCCAGGCCCAAGAACCCAAGTTCACAGAGACCCAGAGCAGGACACAAACTGCTGAGGAGTGCTGCATACAACAGGACCCCCCGAGAGGGGGGAAGAGAGAGACATCATGGTAAAATTGCAGCTGGAAACTTCTTAACTCACTCATTCCACTTTCTGTTGACTGGACCACCTAAACATAAAATGGATTTTTCTGGAGTGACTCACCTGTCTGGATTGACCTCATCTGGCTCCCCAGAGCAGGCTACCCTATCAAGGAAGAAACTGGGGGCAGAAAAGCCTTACAGAGAAAATAAAAAAGTGAAAGTGGGGGGCTAAACTGAATTTCTGTAAGACAGGAGGGTCCCAGAACTGAAAAGAATAAGGAAAAGGGGGCATTTTAAACATAGGAGTTGGGGAGAAAATTCTGCACAAAAACAAAATAGATCAAGATTCCCAAAGGAGGAACGGAGAAAGGGAAACTTCTCTCCTGAAGATTAAACAATTACACAAAAACTGCAGTTTTAAAAATTGTACCACATATCCAGGGCAAGAATCAGACAAAGAAGAGCTGAGAAAATCTAGTAAGTTAAACATGGACTATTTTAAAGTTTTAGAATATGTGGAACCAAGCAACAAAGAAGAGCTTTAACACAAACTCAATCAACAATAAAACCCCAAACAAGAGGAGAAACGGACCTTCAGAGTAAACTCTTCAAGATAATCATATGCCTAGACATCAACAAAAAAATTATAAGCCATACTAAGAAACAGGAAGATATGTCCCAGTGAAAGAAACAAATATAAAACTTCAGAGGAGACAAAGAATTTGGGATAACTAATCAAAGAAATTCAAACAAAACAAATCCCCTAAATCAATGCAAGGAGATTAAGGAGAATATGCACATAAAGATAAAGAATATTAAGAAGAGTAAGCATAAAGAAGAATTTGAAAGTATACAAAGACACATAATAGAAATTATGGGCATGAAAGGCACAACAGTAGAGATTAAAAATACACCAGAGGCATATAACAGCAGATTTTAACAGGCAAAAGAAAGAATTAGTGAACTAGAAGGCAGGACAATGGAAATCTAACTGACAGAAGAATAGATAAAAAAAAAAAGAATAGAAAAAATTGAGCAGTGTCTCGGGGATTTGAGTTACAGCATGAAGTGCACAAACGTACATAACCATAGTTATTCATGAAGGAGAAGTGAAGAGAAAAGGGGTGGGAAAAACGGTCAAAACTTTCCTGACTTTTATGAAAGATGATAAATATATATGTCCAAGAAGCACAATGTATTTTAAACAAAATCTTGAAACAGTTGGATCATACTTTTTTATCCATTTTGCCAATCTGTGCCTTCTGATTGGGATTTTATCCATTAACATTCAACGTTATTACTGTACAAGCAATACTTCAACCATTTTATCCCTTGGTTTTCATATGACACGAAAACCAAAGGATATGTGTCTCTCTTTTTACTCTTTTAGTTACCCTTATTATCACTTTTCTACACTCCACTCCAGGCTTTGCTCTCATGTCTTTTCCTTTCAGCCTGCAGAACTCCCCTTAGTATTTCTTATAGGGTAAGTCTCTTGTTGCCAAACTCTCTGAGTTTCTGTTTCCGTGAATATTTTAAAGCCACATTCACTTTCTGAAGGACAGTTTTGCTGGGTAAAGAATTCTTGGCTGGCAGATTTTCTCTTTCAGTACCTTAAATATTTCATACCACTGCCTTCTTGTCTCCATGGTTTCTGAGGAGAAATTGGCACTTACTGCACTTCTCTTGTATGTGAAGAATCTCTTTTCTCTTGCTGCTTTCAGGATTCTCTCTTTATCCTTGGCATTTCACATTCTAATTAGTTTGTGTCTCTGAGTAGGTCTATTTTTAATTTATTCTGTTTGGAGATAGCTTCCTTTCCTCTGTTCCTTCTTTGGGAATCTTGATCTATTTTGTTTATTTTTGCTTTGCCTCTATGTTTTTTTTTTTTTTTTTTACACTATTTTTGTTGTCCCTAGCTGCTTTTGCCTGGAGGGCAAATTCTGGGAGGAGGGTCACCCTGGAGAGGACTTTCCCAAGTAAGCATTTCCCAGTCAAAACAGGGTCAGGGATGCATGAAGTTTCCAGAGTGACCTGCGGAGAGGGTCAGGAAAGAAGTCTAAAGCTAAAGCTTTTCTGATGGCTCCCCAATATTGGGATTTGCTGGCATAACCAGCAGATGGCATACCCTGGCATATCCTTCAGCAAACTGTTCTCTGCATCCCTAAGGAGACTCTGCATTTTTAAACCTTCATGCCTTCTGCCCCTCTTGGGGACAAGGTTGCAACAGTGGCTGCAGCCACTTTTGTCTGGGGCAGATTGACCCACTAGCTCAGAGCTGGGATCCAGTGATCCAAATTCACTACCAAAAAGTCATCCTCAGGGTGCATGGGTGGTTCAGTGGTAGAATGCTTGCCTTCCATGTGGGAGACCCTGGACTGCATGTACCCACCCACACCCACACACACACACACACACCAAAAAAGCCATACTCACCTCTCAGTCATGCTCCTCCCACACAGTTCTTTGGGAAGAGGAGTTGTACATCTCTTTCTGAGAGCAGCAACTAGCCATGGGCTAGATCCCAAGGCGGCCTGCCACAAGTGGGGTATAGGCACCAGCAGCTGCCTTATGGAGAGAACAACTCACAGTTCTTTACCACGGTTTATCCAGTTCTTCCTCTTGCTCTTCCTTGGATGCTTTACACTGTTCTCCTGGCCCCTGTGGCCCCGGAACAGTTGTTTCAGGGCTCCTGCCTGTTCACTAGCTGTTCTGGAGGAAGAAGTGAGTCCTGGAGCTCCCTACTCTGCCATCTTCCCCAGAAGTTTTCTCAAACATTTTATTCAATTCTGTTTTGATTTATCTATAGTGTTTTGTTTTATATGCTGTGTGGTGGTGGTGATATTTTATTCTATTTTATTCTTTTTCCATGCGGCTATCCCATTTTTGCAGCACCATTTTTTGATTTTTTTTTTTTTTTTTTTTTTTTGGTGCATGGGCCAGGAATTGAACCTGGATCTCCTGCATGGAAGGTGAGAATTCTACCTCTAAACCACCTGTGCACCCCTATTTATAGTGTTTTCAGTGTGTGTCTCTCTCTATTGCTTTTTTAGTGGTTGCTTTAGGTATTACATACACATAACTTTTCATTGTCTTCTGGTGTCGTCAATTTACCAGTTCAAGTGAAGTGTGGAAACCTGTCCTGCCTCTACATCCCTTTACCTATAAGATAATTTAATTGTCTTAAATATTTCATCTACGCACATTAGGACTACATCAGAGTGTTATCATTTTTGCTTCAAACACCAAATTTAATTTAGAAAACTCAAAAGGAGAAAGAAAGCCTATTAGTTTGACATATTTATGTTCCCTGTGTTAATTTTTCTTAGTGTTCCAAAGTTCCTTCTTTTATCATTTCCTTCTGCTTAGAAGACCTACTTTAGCCTTTTTTAAAGTAGATCTTCTGGTGACAAATTCTTCATCTGAAATTCTTCATCTGAAAATATCTTGATTTCCCCTTCTTTCCTGAGGATATTTTTTGCTGGGTATAAGATTTGATTAGACACTTCTTTTTTCTTTCAGCACTTGAGAAATATTTTGTTACTTCCCTCCAGCCTCCATGGTTTCTTATAAGAAATCCACTGTGATTCTAATAGATTTTCTCCTGCACTATGACATTGTTTTTAATCTGCTACTTCCAATTTTTTTTTCTCTACCTTTGGTTTTCAGAAGTTTAATGTTAACGTGTCTTGGCATGGCTTTCATTTTGTTTGTTCTGCTTGTGGCAATATTTAGGGTTTTGAACTATGTTTCTGACAAATTTGGGAAGTTTTCAACCATTATTTCTTTGAGCACTTTTCCAATCCCATCTTCTTTCTCCTCTTCAATGGAATTCCGATGCCATATAGGCTAGATCTTTTGTGTTGCACCACAGGTCCTTGAGGATCTGTTCATTTTTTCACTCTATTTTCCCTCTTTTGTTCAGATTGGTTAGTTTCCACTGTTTTATCCTCCAGTTTACTGATTCTTTCCTCCATACCTTCCATTCTGCTATTAAGCTGATCAACCAAGTTTTTGTTTTGGTTATTATATTTTTAACTCCTAAATGTTCTATTTGGTTTTCATTTATATCTTCTATCACTCTTCTAGGACCTATTTCTTTCCAGAGGCTTTGTTTTTGTTTGTTTATAGCATTTTCATAATTGCTTGTTGAAGCGTTATATTATGACTGCTTTAAAATTTGCATCAGATAATTCCAACATTTCTGTCATCTTTGATTATTTTGTCTACTAAATTTCAAATTTTCCTGGTCCTTGGCATGATGAGTGATTTTTTCAAGTAAAATCTAGACATTTTCACATTGTGATATGAGACTCTGGATATTTTTAGAACATTCTGTTTTACGTGGGCTTCTTTGACATTATTCCAGCAGGTGGTGGGGTTGACACTGCCTCGTTACTGCCAGGTGGAGACAGAAGCCCAGGTCCCCCACTTGAGTTCACTGGCCCCATGGAAGGGCTCCTCATTATAGCTGGGTAGAGGTAGGAGTTTCAGCTCCCACCCATCTCCTCTGACACTGTGGAGGGGATGACCTTGTTACCAATGGGTGATGGTGAATATTGTGGCTTTCCATAGGCCTCCTCTGATGACACCCCAGCAGGGAAGAGAAGGGGTACCCTGTTACTGCCCAGTGGGGGTGGCAGTCTAGGCTCCCTACATGAGCTCCACTAATACTTATAGGGGTTTTGTTGTTGACCATGAAAATGAAAGTCCTGGGTCCCTACAGTCCTTCTCTGGCACCAGCCTGGCAGAATGCTTCATGTGGCCTCTTTGTGGATTATAGACTATATAAGTCTATATAGCCTATATGTTACATGGGCCCACTATATAACCCACTTAGATTATGCTGGCATGGGTGGGGGTGAGGCCACAGATGTTTTTTCTATGTTGTTTGGCTGGAGCAGAACAGTTATTGGGACTTCCAAACAAAATTCCTGCCCCTTTCTCTCTCCTCTCCTGGGATGCTTATTATGTATGTGTTGGTACATTTGAGGGTGTCCCATATGTCTCTGAGTCTCCATTCATTTTTCTTCATTCTGTTCTCAGACTGGGTAATCTCAATTGACCTAGCTTCAAGTTTACTGACTCTTTCTTCTGCCAGGGCAAATCTTCCATTGAGCTCATCTAGTGAATTTTTCATTTCATTACTTTTAGTAATTACTTTTTAGTAAATTTTGAATTTCTCCTTGGTTCTTTTAAGTAATTTTCTCTTTATTGAAATTAAAGAATAATAATCTTTATTTGGTGAGGCATTGTTCTCATACTTCCTTTTATTTCTTTGGACATAGTTTTTTGGACTTCCTCATGGAAAATTTCTATTGATTGCTTTGTGTGTGTGTGTATGTATGGGGCATATTTTCCTGTTTCTTTCCATGTCTTCTAAAATTTGACAATCTAAATAACATAATGTGGGAACTCTGGAAATCATTTCTCTCCTCACTTCCCAGGGTCTGTTGTTGCTGCTGCTTGTTTGTTTAGCCACTTTCCTGCACTAATTCTGTAAAATCTGTTTTTTTCATGTGTGTGGGCACTGAAATCTCTACTCAGCTTAGCGGTCAGCTAGCGATTGGAAGGAAATTTCCGTAAGTGCTTTGAAGTCTCCCACCCTTTGCTGAGGAGTTCTCTGCACTTTGTGAAGTGTTTGCAATGTTGGGTATACCTTCATTGCTCCAGGATGCAGGGAGCTGCTGTGCCTTAGTTTTCAGTTCTCACTTGCCAGGTCCTCAAGGTCAGATAGGGTGCAAGATTAGGTCAACTATTCTCAGGTATTTCCTGAGCATCCGCACATCCCTGCATAAACGCATCGCCTTCTAAATACCCCGGAATGTCAGAGTTTTTCAAAGCCCTCCATGGATATCTCTTTGCCAAGGCTTTCCTTTTAAGTTTTTTGGTCAGCCTCTTTGTTAGCCCCTAGTGGTATCGTTGATGAATTGCCACTGATCATTTTTTGACAAATGCCCTGGGGATAGGGCTGATCATTGAGGGAGCGCTGAATCTGATCAAATAAAGAAAAGCGTTGAGAATGGAGTTTTTGAGAGAGCTGCCAGACAGGTCAAATAGTGACAAATATCTGCAAATAAGGCTTTGGAGACACTCCAGTCCGTGCTGCATCCTCAAGCGAAGCCTGAGGCTGCTTGTTTTGACTTCATTGAGGAGTTATTAGTTTTCAAGCCTACCATGAGCTAGGAGTTGGAAGAAGGGACTAGGATAAGTTGAAACACCAGGAAACCTGCTTTTTTTTAAAACCTATATTCAGCCATTTTTCTCAAAGAACACTTTTTGATTTCTGCAAGTTCTTGGTTAATTTACAGAGTTCTAATAAAGTTGATTTGGAACACTTTTGCCAGTGTCTCATTGCCAGTTTTCTTAGATCCTTTCTCTGTCATTCCAAAAATACCTCTCTCCAGTACTTAACACTTCTTCGCTCTACTTGATCGCTAACTATACTGCCTCTCAATTCCTCTCAGTAGCTGACCTCCCATCCCACCATGGAGGAAAGTAAATGGGAACTAACCTCAACCTCTTTTCTCCAACTTTCAAACTCATCAATCCTTTCCATTTCATGACAGATAGGATGTCCTTACTCTTAGGTCAAACCCTGGGACTTCTCTGTCAAAGCTTCCATGGCTTCCCTTCTTAGAGCAAAATCCAAAGCCCTTACTGTGACCTGAGAGACCTTCCAGAATTTACCCCTCTCTTCCCCTCTGACTCATCTCCAAATACTCTCCCCTTGCTGTGAGGCTCTTGCTGTCTAGGCCTTCCTGCTCTTCCTGAGCACTGAAGCATTCTCCTCTCTCAGGGCCTTTGCACTTGCTGCTTCCTCTGTTGCCACACTTTGCCCCCAAATGTCCACGTGGCTTACTCCCCCACTTCCTTCATTGCTCGGCTCACATGTCCCTCATCAGGGAGGTCTTCTCCAAGAACAAAGGATCCCATCATCTCCTGCCTTATCAGGGTATCTGTTTATTGAATACCTCCACCTTCTCTACCGTATATTCAACTTCCCCCAAAGTGTTCTTTTTCCTAAGTATTTTTAAATGCATAAAGTCTCTTTCTTCTCAAAATAAGGCATTATTTATTTAGGACTACACCTTTCCTGCATTCATCAGAGTCCACAGCGGAGGAGACAAACTTAAGGGCAAATCATCCCAATACAACCTGGGCAGTGCGAACAGAAATATGTCTGAGGCGCTAGGGAAGCACCAAGCAGGGGGATGGGGTAAGTGGATGATCAAAAGCCATTTTTGCTTTACAACTTTATTAGGTAAAATTGAACTATGAGAAACTGCACAATACTTAAAGTGTATAATTTGGTCAGTTTTGACATATGCATGCACCCATAAAGCCATCACCAAAATTAAGACAATGAACATATATCCATCATCTCCCAGTTTGCTTATGCCCCTTTGGCATCCTTTCCCTCCTTCCTTAAAAATCCAGGCAATTTGGACCTGCCTTTTTATTACTATAGAATTTTCTGAAACTTTCTATAAATGGCATCTCACAGTATATTCTCTTTTAAATCTGGCTTCTTGGGCGGGCCACGGTGCTCAGCAGGCAGGAATGCTTGCCTGCCATGCCAGAGGACTCGGGTTCGATTCCCAGTGTCTGCCTATGTAAAAAAAAAATAATAATAATAATAAAATAAATCTGGCTTCTTTCATTCGGCATAATGATTTTGATTCATCCATATTGTTGATGTTTCCTTAGCTCTCTTCTCTTTATTGTACTATATTCCCTTGTACAGATAGACCAGCATTTATCATTTTATCTGCTGATAAACATTTAGGTTGTTTTCAGTTTTGGGCTATTACAAATACGGCTGATGTGGACATTTACATTAAAGTCTTTATATGAATTTATGCTTTCATTCCTCTTTAGTTAAAAGTAAAATGGCAGAATAACAGAATATGCTTAACTGATGAAATGGCAAAGTTGTTTCCCAAAGTGATGTCACCATTTTTCATTCCTACCAGGAATACTTGAGAATTCCAATTGTTCCACACTTCTGCCAGCGTTAAGCACAGTCAGCCTTTTGAATTTTAGCCAAACAAATGGGTGTGCAGTGGGGTCGCTCATTGTGCATTCCATTTGCACTTCCCTGTTGACTAAAGAAGTCGAGTGTCATTTCATGTGCTTATTGGCTACTTGTGTATTTCCTTTTGTGAAGTGTCTGCTCAAATCTTTGGGCCATTTTTTAATTGTGGAGTTGTAAGACACTGCAAGGTTTTAAGCAAGAGGGTGGAAAATAGAATCAATGTTTTAGGGAAATGGCTTGAGCAGGACCTATGGATGATAACGCAGGGGCAGGGGCAGGCGGGGTCCCATCGGGAGGCTGCACAACGGGCCCAGTGGGAGGGAGGAGCAATGGGGGAGAAGAGACCTGCCTAAGAAGGAGCTGTGTTGTGACCACTGTAACATGGGGGAGGTAAGCAAGAAGGAAGAAATCTGACACTGTTGGAAATGTGGGTCTAGGAACCAAGGGGAAAATGAGAATAATAAGACCAAATGCCTCCACAGCATTCACTATCTGCCAGGAACAAGCCGGAATATTCTTGCAAATAACTAAGGATTAATTCTCACAACTGTCCTGGGGAGGTGGGCATTTTACTACCGCGCTTTATAGGTGAGGAACTGAGGCCCAGAATGAATGGGTATCAGAGATTGCTATGTAAATAAATAATTACAATCAGTGTGATTAAGTGTATAGAAGACAATGTGGCGTAAAGGAAAGCTGGACACGGTTTGGGAGCCAGGCAACTCCAAGTTCAAACACCCTTCCCACCCTTTCCTTACTGCATGACCTTGGGCCAGTTTTTTAAAATTCCAAAAACAGGGATGCCACTGTCTTCCCAATTGTTGTGAAAAGTGAATGAGATTACTTATGAAAAGTTCCTACAGCAAAATAGGTGCCCAAGAAATGTTAGTTCCTGTCCTGTCTTCTGGTAGATGAAGCCATCTGGTAAAAGGGGCTGTCCATGGAAAGCTGATGGGAGAGGACAAAGACGGAAGAAGATGGAAACTCGAGGAAAATCATCTTGATGGAGAGAGTATGAGAAATGAAGTAAGGAGCCTGGGAGAACATGTGTCCACACTTACATTCATAACAGATCAGCACTCAAAAATCAACCCCACCATCTTTCTAATGAGGGCAGACAGGTGAAATCCACCAACCTTTATATACTAGAATTTAGACTGAGGCTTTTCACGGACTAAAAACCAGCAAGGATAGGTTGCAACTAAAGTTGAGGTGTGATATGTGTGAGGCTTTTATTCATTTTTTTTTTTTTTTAAAGGAAGGAAAGAAAGACAGAGAAGGAAGGAAGGATGGAAGGAAGGAAGAAAGGGAAACATTTTCTTATTTTATTATATTTTGTTTTTATTTGTTTGTTTTTTACATGGGCTGGGGCCGGGAATCGAACCGGGGTCCTCCGGCATGGCAGGCAAGCACTCTTGCCCGCTGAGCCACCGCGGCCCGCCCTTTTATTCATTTTTTAAGAACAACTGTAAAAGCAGAAAATGCTACATAAGAAATCATTCAAATAATGCAGAAAGATATGCTAAGAAAAGAGTCCTCTCCTCTGGCACCTCCATGGAGAACACCCACTGGTAATGGTTTGGTTTGTGCCTTTCCATATGTCATTTTATACGTACCTCTCCATGCAATAATCTAGTAGCCTTCCACATCAATATGTACACATTACCTATGTGTACGTTATAATAAAATTTAAAAAGATCCACCTCAATTTGTTCATAGAGGAACAGTAGTCAAAACTCACTATACTATTGTTTATCAATTCCCTTATGTTGATGATCTTTCTCATAATAAATTCTATCACAATTACCATTCTCATACAAATATGAGCTTGTGGATGGAATGATTTGGTCCAGGGACATGTGCATTTTAAGTTTTGATAGACATGCCAATTGCCCTCCAAAAATATCCTAGCAATTTGAAGCCACACCAGCTCATCTATGTAATAATAGCTGATACCTATTGAGCATTTACCAAATGTCAGCCTCTGGACTGATGGCTTTATGTATGACATCTCAAAGAACCCTATCATGCTGGTCCGAAGAGTACTTGTGTTCCATACATAAGGAGATGGAGACACAGAGGGAGTAAGTAATATGCACGAGATAACATACTAGGAAGCGGCGTAGCAAGCATTTAGACCCAAATCCTTTTGATTTAGTATTTCTGAGTTGGCTGATTCTTTTACTTATCACTCTCTCTCTCTTCTTTATTCATGGTATTTCTTTTATGAACTCATCTTCATTCCCAGGAAGACTATAGAATAAAATAGAACATAGAATAAAAATGTCTAATTCCTTGTATGGCTACAGGTGTCTTTATTTGATTGTCATGCCTGAACCACAGTTCGACTGGTTATGGAGCTCCAAGCATAGACTCTCTCCCCATACCACCCTGTGGTGTCCTTTGTCATCTAATGTCCCGTGGCAGGTGACATTTGAAGCCTGTCAGATTTTTCACTCCTTTAGAGGTAATCGCTTTAATAAGCCTATAAGCTTCTCTATTGCTGGAGTTTACAAACTTCGGAGGAAGTAGCTGGGAAGGCATTTTATTTAAATCTGAAGACATATCTTTAATTTAGGGAAATTTATTCTATTGTTTATTTCTTTTTCTCTAGTTTCTTTT
This sequence comes from Tamandua tetradactyla, assembly GCF_023851605.1. NCBI lineage: Eukaryota > Metazoa > Chordata > Mammalia > Pilosa > Myrmecophagidae > Tamandua > Tamandua tetradactyla. The sequence continues at coordinate 222,816,504 of NC_135327.1, read as the reverse complement.
TTTTTTTTCCTTATGAGAGATCCTATTGAATAATTATTGGATCTTGTAGATATATTTTCCTTCTCTCAATTTTCAGTCCTTATCCTTTTATTTATGTTTGAGGAGAGTCTATCAGGTTGATCTTTTAATTCAATATTTAGGTCAGTGGCAATGTCTGTGGTTTTATCCAGCCCTAATAGATATATTTTGGAAATACTTTTAATTTTAAAGATAATTTCTTCTCTAGCTGCCTGGTCATAGAAGCAGCATCTCCGAGGATACAAATTTACCTTGTCACCTATTAATCATGCCAAAATAGAATATTCAAACAGAATGATCAGTGACAATTAAAGGGTGCACAATCAGCGGGACATGAATGGCCAAGCATCGAAGTAGCCGTTGCAGCTAAGACTCTCTACAAGGAAAGGATTTTATCATCCCCTTTTGGTACCCTGAAACAAAACCTGCAAAATTAAAAATAACCCCCACTGTAATGTCGGGGGAAATAAAAGGAAAGCAATTGGTACTAATATAATACATATTTTGATATGTAAATGCTCAATCACCGCCACCCTAGAAGGCAGCAGTAGTTGGATGCCTGTGACACGGCACATGCTGTAGGCTGGTGCGACGTGCCATTTCAGAGACACAGATGCCACCGGCAGCTATTATCATTCAGTAAGATGATTTTCCAAAATGTAGAAAGTTCTTGGTAAAGCTCTGAAAAAAAAAGAAAAAGTATCATCTTCCTTTTATCTACATGGCATTGCATGCCTGGGAAGCTTCGCGTACATTATAACTTAGCAAAAATAGCACTCATGGTATTCTTTCGAGTTGCTTGAGCCAATGTTTATTTTTTTTCTTAGAAAAGTATTTAAGGCTACACATTTTCCTGAGCCCAGTTTTAGTCATATTCTGTAGATTCTGAGAGTTTCACTGTAGTTTTCTGTCAGTCAAGGCAAGACACCTAAAGAGATGCCAACCCGCTCCAATGCAGATGCTGGCGTCACCAGCAAATGGCACGACTCACGGGCTCACATAAAGAGGCAGAGAAGATCAGCTTCAGCAGTGGTTGCTGGTTCCCCAGAGCCAACGACTCACTCAGCGGCTGTTGCAGGGAGATGTTCTACATGCAGCACCCTCTCTCTTGCTCACATGCTGCTACAGGGCAGGATGTCACACCCTCCCCACCACAGACAGACATACTAGCAGGTGTGAGCTGGATGTCGCAAACCAGAGTCAGACTCTCCTCCAGTGAAGGTTTCCCTAAGCACGGGGCAATAGGAGAAGGAATGTACCAGCAGCCCCTTTTCTACCACGGCTTTGTGTTTTAGTCATGCCAGTCTGACACACCTGGTCTGAGCAAAGGATATATTTGTAGGTCCAAGGGAAAGGTGGCAAGCTGCACTAGGGCTGCTTCCTGCCATATTTTCTGAACACCTTGCAATTTCGTTTTTATTTCCGTAATTGGAATTTTTCTAAACATTAAAAATGTGTCTAGGCTAACTTTCAGGCTTATGGTATTAATTTCTAGTTCTACTGAATTTGACCAGAAGATAGAGTTTGAGGCATTTAAATATTTCAGAATTTAAGGGGTTTTCCTCACAGCCTACTTTGGGATCATGTTTCGTAAATTCTCAATGGACCTTTGGATAGAAAGTCTAATCTCAGTTTGTAGAACAACACTTTCTTTCCATGGCTGCCAGGGCAGCTTGATGAATTATGCTATTCAGACCATTTATAACCTTTTTGCTTCTAAGAGAAGTGTATTAAAGTTTACCAAGTAATGTGGTTTTGTCAGTTGCTCACATTTCCTCAGGTTTTTATGTCTTGGTTCTCTTCCTTTTGGGTTTTTATCACTATTTGCCTCACCAGTGATTCTTTGAGCCAATTAACGAAAGTGGAATTCAACTCTGACATTATAATCATGCCCCTGCATGGCATATGGTTGTGAATTCTCTTACTCTAAAACTTTCTCATCTGGAACCATATGGTTGGTTTCTTTTTTTAGTGTAGTTGAACAATTGTTTCTTAATATATGAGTTTATACCGTTTACATTTATTATAACATCCATTTGGTTTTGTTTCAGTCATCTCACTTTATAGATTCTTTTTGTGATTCCTCGTTGTATATGCTGTTAGTCTTATAGGTGTCTTCAAGTCCTTAAAAAATAATTAACTTATAAATGAAGCAGTACTTCTTGGTTACTGTGCTGGTTTGAAAGATTACATGCCCTAGAAAAGCCATGTTTTAAACCTGACCCATCTTGTGGAGGCAGCCATTTCTTTTAATCCCTATTCAGTACTGTAGCTTGGAATCTTGATTAGATTATCTCCATGGAGACCCAATTGTGGGTATTAACATTTGATTAGAGGGAGATGTGACTTCACCCATTCCCACATTTTGAAGAGAGCCAGAGGGCCATGAGAACCACAGAACCCACACAGCCAGAGACCTTTAGGGATGAAGAAGGAAAATGCCTCCAGGGGAGCTTCATGAAACAAGAAGCCTGGAGAGAAAGCTAGCAGATGTTGCCATGTTTACCATGTGCCTTTCCAGTTGAGAGAGAACCCCTAAACTTCATTAGCCTTTCTTGAGTGAAGATAACCTCTTTGTTGGTGCCTTAATTTGGACATTTTTATAGACTTACTTTAATTGGGACATTTCCATGGCCTTAGAACTGCAAACTTACAACTTAATAAATTCCCCCTTTTAAAAGCCATTCTGTTTCTGGTATATCGCATTCCGGCAGCTTGCAAACTAGAACAGTTCCTATGAAAAAAATGTAAATAAGTGTATTTGTATTGCCTTCTTCCTTCCTGTTATTTTGGTATCTTCTAAATTTCTAAGAGTAATCTACTTTTGCATTATTTTATATAGTTTTAACATTTACAGCAACTATATTATAACCATAACTTCCAGAGTTATTTAAATATATTCTACTTAAATCTTCTCTATTTTTAAGTGGAGTCAATAATCAGAAATAGCTTGCATACTACTGATTAACAAAGTGCCTGGCACAGAGCAAGGCTTAACAAATGGAACCTTCCAGTATTATTATTGCCTAAGTCAAATTAAAACAATTAGGTATTACTTTGTTCAAAAGGGTAGACTCAGCTAGTGTTTGGCTAGTCCTTTAATTTATAAATGATTTTGAGTAACCAATAAAGTCAGAACAGAAACCATAGTAAATTTGTAAATCCAAAACATAAACAAGGACAACTTTCTCCAAACATCAATTTCAACGTTTCATTTTTATTGATTATTGCAGAGGAGGGGAATGGAATCTAAGAAAAATAAAATCTAAAATCCAAATGAAGTCTCTGGCTTTGATTCACACAGTAGGTTCCAGAGTACTTGAAATTTAATCAATGTGTTGAAGCAGGGCACGTGACAGGTGAATTAAAAGGCAACGTCAGTAAGTTAAAGGAGCGCTTTCTACTTCAGGTAAAAAACACACTAACGTTGGCTTTTGCCATCAGAACATAAAATGTGTCGAAGCAGGGCATGTGACAGGTGAATTAAAAGGCAACGTCAGTAAGTTAAAGGAGCGCTTTCTACTTCAAGTAAAAAACACACTAACATTGGCTTTTGCCATCAGAGCATTTGTTTATTCAACAATAAATGAGAAGACGATCCCAGGACTGGCTCAGCAGCTCAGTAATGGTTAGCATGGATTGAGGATCTTCTCCTGTGTGGTCGTTCTTAGAGTCACGGCCTTTGTCCCCGAGTTGGGATCATGGTGGCCATATTGGCAAGCATCAGAACATGGTCGAAACCTCTCAAGCAGGAAAAAGGAGGGCAGAGCAAAAGATATGACATTGCCTGCAACTGGGTAGCAGGCCCAGCCCAGGCCAATCCCTGCAAAGAAGAGGCCGCCATGACTGATTTAGACCAATCAAGCGTCAGCCCCGAGGACTGGGAGTCAGGCAGCTTCAACAGAAATTTGCATTTTAATTTATATGCATTCTTCTTTGCATCTGATAAGAGCCTTTATTTGAAGATTGACCCACTGGTCAGGGCATAAGCACATCAAGTTACAACCAACTAAAGTAACAATATGCTGAGAAAATTCTCTGTAAATCCTAAGCTCTTAACTGCCCCTTTGTATTAATCTTTTAGTGGAAGCAAAGCTGGGCTCAACTACTGAAAAAAAAAGGCCAACACTAGTTTGTCTGCATAAGCAGGGGCAGCTTATCTTCGTGGGTACAGCTGACAAATGTCAGCCTTGCCTGACAGCTCTCACACCCCAGGTGCACAGCCTGGAACCCGGGCAGAGGATGCCCGACGGGAGGGGTGGGACATGGTGGGGGGAGCAGAGGGGTAGGGAGTGGAGGGGAGGCAGGAGGTCCTGGGTCGGCCACCACGCTGCACCCCTCCACGTCTTAGCCTGCTAGCCTCTGTGGCTAAGAGCAGGACCGGTCAATTATGTCTTCCAACAGCTTTGATGAAATTGATAAACATTGTACTTTTCTGGGCCAGCCACACCTTCTGAGTATGACCGAGTATCAGGTTCAAGGACACACCTTGTGTTTTTAGATTGGCAAATTCAAATAAATCCCTTGGTCTTGTAGCATAAAATAGAACTTTCTCTTATTTGGAAAACAGTATAACAGAACATCCCAGGGCAAAAACAATTTTCGGGTACACACATAATTTGAAGAGACTTTATTAAGATCAAAGGTTTCCCATGACAATTATTATTAAATCCTCAGTAGTCAAAAGGAAATAAATAAAAATTTTAGCTTTGGGGAGTTTTTTGTTTTTTTTTTTAACAACACAGTGCAAATCTGAGAGGTTTACAATTTATCTCAAATTCCCACAATTTAGGTACATTCAGTTTCTACCACCTTAAGGGAACCAGCAACTTCCCAACTGGTATGTACAATCAGGGTCCAAAAAATTGTTTCAACTTCACCTTGTATGTCTTTATCAACCCTAATTTGTCAATCATGGGAGTATTGCATTTACCTCTTGGTGTTGGATTGTAAATATATAGACAATAAAAAAGAAAACACTCCCCTAACCCACTGGCTAATGCTCCATCTCAGGAGGAAGTGCTAAAAGCAGCAGTGCGTAGGAAACGCTGCTGGAGAGAGGGCCCCGCAGCAGGAAAGTAAGGAGACCGGGGGGGGGGGGGGGGGGGGGGGGGGGGGCGGGGGGCTCTCGCTGCAGCTGGCAGCACCCTTGGAGGGGGCAGTGCCCATGAAGCGTTAACCAAATCTGTTTCTGAGTATCAGGGTGGCCATGTCAGTGTCCCTTGCAAGCCTGCCCATATCACCTGATAAAAGATTTCTCAAATTGCCCAAGTGCTCCCTTTTTCTTTCCATTATTTAAAAAATATTCCTCAGTTGTGGTCTCCAAAGGGAGAATGGTCTGGAAAGTTATATTTTATAATACCACCATCCCCACCAATAAGTAAACCGGTTTCTACCACCTTAAGGCATATCTACCTTTATATACAGTAAAGAATGGAGGCAACTATGTCATGAAAAAATCATATGAACATTTTGAAACAAAATTGTGGACTGCCTAAATTACTCAGATGACTGCCTAAGCTATTATAAATTTCCCTTTATTCTTTGCACAGAAGTCTTAACTTACAGGAAACTTTAGTCAATGCTCAAAAAACAGACTAAGCTACACAATCATTTACTTAGGATTTGCACTTCTCTGGGCCAGCCACACTTTCTGAGTATGACTGAGTATCAGGTTCAAGGACACACCTCATGTTTTTTTTTTTCTTTTTTAGTTTTTCTTTCTTACACCTCATGTTTTAAGACATGTAAATCGCCTGCCATTTAATTAATGAATTTAGAACTCACTGTTTGGATTATGCTGTTAAGTAACATTTAGCTTAATTATCTAACTGTCCCAGTGAGAGGGTGCCAAGGTCACTGGTGTAGCTTTTACTTCTGTTTCTGACCCTGAATTGGAGACGTGTGAAGGAAATCCAGTGGCTAATGCTATCAAATGTGCATGCAGGTTCAAGGGCCCTGTGCATCTGTCTGGGTACAAGTCAAAGTCAAATATTTACATGGAATGTTGACCCTGATTTATAAAGCTACTACTTTAAATTACAACACCTTTACATAAAATTTTTTTTATGAAGAGCCCCCTTTGATAATTAAAAAAATATGCCTTTCAAATAGTTCATAAATATATAAAATCTCACTAAATTCTATTTTTCTTTAAACATAACATCTAAACTCTCTTTACAAATCAACAAAAGATAATAAATCTTGCTGGTCGAAGGTCACAGATACAATGATTTTTGAATGACAGGGTCTGACCACATGCAAAAGTTGCAGGCCATGTTCTCTCATAAAGTTATGGGCATTTCTAGTATTTTGAATTAGAAAATTCACTTGCTGAAGATCAGTAGCATCAAGAAAAATGAGAGATCCCATCTGAGTATTTACAATACAAGAGCTTTTCTTAAACTTTTTTCTTTAAATTGTGAAGTTAAGAGGGTATCTGGCCACTGTTAAGAATCATTTTGATGACAAAAAAAATTAAATTAATATTATATGAAAAGTTTTCTAAAATACATCTCCGTGCTGCGTAAACACATGGTCATCAATTGAACATATTTAAAAATGGTCACATTTCCTTTAACCGTATGTGAAACATCTACTTTTAGAATAAGAATCCAAGCCCAACTAAAAAAATCTTTTTGGTGACTCCAAAAATGTCTTCTGAGGATTTACAAATAAAAGTGTCCTTTGCAATCATTATTTATCCCAACACACCACTGCTCTTATTGAGCTATACACCATAAGGAAAGATATTTAAGGTTAGATGTATAGTAATTTTTGAAAGTCTATTTTCCCTTATAAAATGTTTGTAGAGTCACTGATACTGACTCATAGGCCTCCCTAAACTATGCCATAAAGAGCACTGTCTTGAGGTAAATTTTCAGTAATTCCTCTAAGAAAGATTTTAAAATGCACACACTGTGAATATGTGTGTATATAAGAAAAAGATTACACTTTTAGCCTAGTAAGAGGACCTCTTACTGCCAGCTCAGTTAAATCTGTGATGTTCAACCTGGAAAACAGCAAAGGGGTCCTTTGTGTTTGGGGCTACCCAAAGCTGCAGATTTAATAATATTTTAAACTGCTAACGCACGGTAAACTCAATGGCAGCAACCACATCTGAGACCCACTGAATTTCAATATATTTTAAATCCCCAGCTATGTCTCTTTAAAAAAAAAAATCAACCTCTTTTTTTCAAGAAAGCACTACATTAAAGACAATCACATGGTTCAATGCTTTGCACAGAATACAGTACAGTGCAAGCTTTGATTCTGGTTCTTATACTCGTATACTGTGTTTGAAATAAGGCTGTAAAAGGATGCAGACAAAACTGGCATTCAACTTTACCAAGATGCTACAATCATGACATCAATAAAGATTTTTAAAAACCCTGCCACCAAAATGGTAACCAACTTTTTTCTAATCGCTAATGGTGTGCTTTATAAAAAGATGGCTATGGAAATATGCCTTAGTTATGAATGCAACCAGCTCACTGGAACCCAGTGGGTATCTGTCTCTAATTTGTCAAAAGTTACTTTTAGCTCATTGAATGCCGTGGTGAGATCATCGTTTACTATAATTTTGTCAAAAAGATGACCATATTGATTTTCCATTATCTGTGCAGATTTAATCATTTCTTGAAAGTCTTCTTCCTACCAAAGGAAGTATTTAAAGAAAAATTGGTTAGGCAATTACATCATTTCACATCAGTGCAAACATTTCATAATTGGTTTACTTAATACTGTTCTGTATTCATTCTTTCACCTCAACCAGAAGCAAAACTTACCTTACCCTCTTTAACCACAAGTGCTTCCGAAGTCATAATTTCTAATATAGCACTCGGACTTCTTGTCACTCAACTGCTCTGATAAGAGCCCAACTTCCTGCCTTCCCTGAATTTCAGGATAGCTAGTTACTAACTTTTCAGTTTAGGGATATTTCTATATTAAAAGAGTTCTTGAGAGAAGGAAGAACTCTTTACTCTGATGCTCTGATTAGCTGCACAATACATGCTTACTCACAGCAAGTGATTCATAGCATAAACTAGTCTTTCGGTATTGGGTAAGTTTATGAAAGGAGAGTTACCATCCCTTCCTCTGTCTCCTTAGAAGTGGTGCAGGGGTTGTTCATTCTCACGTTTTTGAAACCAGAAAGTATTTCAGTGGGCTACAAGCCCAAGTCTATATAATTATATACATAAATGTAAGTGAGCCAAATCCTAATAATATGTTACCTGTCATTATCCTTATTGAGAAACCCTTAAAATTATAAATAGTACAGTCACTCCTTACATTGGAACATACTGAAATAATTTCAGAGTCCACTTTTCAAAGTCATGCAAGATTTCACGACAATAGAAAATTTAACTTCAGGGTTAATTGGGTAACCAACACCATATGATAATACCTACTCGGCAGAGATGGAGCACCAGGGTTTCTCTTTTTACTTGGAGTTAAAAATATAATCAGTATTTTGCAACCACAACGAACCATTTACAAATTAATATAGACAAAAGCTAAAGTTGAACTAATTAATAAAACAAAGGCTCTTGACATTTAATTTCCTTGCTTTTTATTTTTGGTCGAAAGGTAGAATATATTACCTTTGGATTAAAAACAAAAAACAATGAAGGCCTTGCCAGAAGCTATCATAGTCACTAATACACGTCACCGTTTCCTTCGACACTCACAGGAAACGCAAACATTATTACTGAATAATAATACAAGTCTCTCAGTCCTATACCCCCAATGACACATATGCTTTACTATATTCAATGGTTGATCAAGAGAAAAAAAAAAAGGCAAATTACTAAATTTTTCACTTAGACTAGTTTTGTTTTTACAAGAAATGGTAACTGACTTCGGCATTCTTCTCTGTAAAAATATGGCTAATCTGAAAACTAATTGGTATAAATTTTATATAACAGTTACAGAAATCTAATATGCATGCATAATAGCATACACAACATTTTGAGTCAATTTAATACAAAGATCCACCCAAAGAAGAACAAAAAGCAATCGGAGTGCATCCGTTCAAAATGTACGTAGCTAAACACAATTCTAACATTTTTAGACTTGGGGTGACAATTTCACATGGTGCAGTCTTGTCAGATATGCCTGGAGTACCGCCTGGGACTGCCGCTAAAGGTAACTGCTAAACATCCTTATACTTACGGTGAAAGGTTTCGCAGCACCTTGGTCATCTCTGCTTGAAATAATCTTTGCATTTTTTCTTGTTGCTCGCAAACGCTCTATTGTCGGAGGCTTTATAAATATCACGTAGGGCTTAAACTCTAGTGTCCTTAAATGCTTCACTGTCTGCGAGGAAGAAGAGTTTCCTTATATTTCTCTGTAAGATCATGAGTGAGGTTTGCAATAAAACTCAGTTTCATTTCTCAGTTATTTTCTAATTAAGGTCGGTGGATTTTCCCATACATTATTATAGTGAATTGAGTTGCTGGCAATTAAGTGTAAAAACACCCCCTGAAAAGATGGTGGCAAGTGTAACCTGCACGATAAGATGTTTTGAAACATGCTCCCATTGATATCACACAGCAGTGGCTGTTCATGAAAAATACCATGAAACTGGCTTTTAGATCAAATATCCAAAGGAGGGTAGGAGATGAGTGACCTTGTGTCCGTGGAAGCCTCCCAACCACCCTCCTCATCTGCAGCCTGAGTTCTGTTTTGCTCTGCCCTTGGGGTCCCCCCGCCCCACACAAAGCTCGCCAATGTCCCCTCATCGGATATGCACATATGCAGGCCCTGCTTCTGGACACTGGTGTCTAATCAAGGGGGGAATGGTAGGGCGGTGACAGCTGAGGGATGTTCTCGAGCTGTCTGCCTGGACACCTCCAGAACATACAAATAAATCATACTGCGCTGAGGAGTCAGGGGGTCAGGCTGCGTGTGTGCCGTGGGGGGGACGGGGTGCGGGGAAAGGTGGGGTGGGTGAGGCGCTGCCTGTGAAGGACTTAAACAGGGGGGTCTGGGGCGAAGGGACTCAGGGCGCTGGCAGAAGGTTCTGGCATGAGCAGAACGCGTCCCTTCACTGCTGGTGCCTAACTCAGGAGTCCGCGCCCCTGCAGATCCAGATTCATCTTCTTCAAGAGGCTGAAAGGCTCCCCCAGGCCATTCTGGTATTTGGAGGCTGTGCACGAGGCCCCCCCATGGCACAGCCAGCGATGGAGGGGAACCTGCAGCCTGCGGCTGGCCAGGAGAAGGCTGGGCGCTGGGCATCTGCTGGAGGACGTGTGGTGTGACAAGTTGCTGACCAGCCCCAGCCATTGGCCAACTCCTTTCGAAAGGTTCCTGCCCGCCTGATAGGCAAGGGGTCTACCTGGCAGGTGCCACAGGGAGCCCATTCATCACACTATCTGTGAAACGCCACACAGCTCTAGCTGGCTTGTTGGTACTTTCAGGACATATTTCGAACCAAAATCAAAGAAAGAGGACCAAGAACCAAAGTGTCCATTGTTAAGAATTATGAACGCGTATAATAATACACAACACATTAACATACACTGCTCACAGAAAAGCATAATGCATTTTTTAAAATAAAAGATACTTAGGTGAAATATCTAAGAGCTACTATACTTGCCAAAATGGATTATAAACAAGACTAATGGAGGCAAATCCCGAGTCTTTCCCCACCTGCCTTCTCTAACAATATTAGGGAGGGCTTTTCCCACCAAAGACCTCTCAAATTGCGGTTACATTCTTTTGTCATCATAGATAAGCCCATATATGCCCAAAGTGAGGATTCAAATTTATCGCATATTGAAATGTTCACATGAAGAACAGTAGATTGCACAGGTCAGGAGGGGGTTGAACAGTTCGTTATTTACTTACATGAGGCTGGACATCCAACAAACAAACTTTGTTTTTAGCTAGGACAGACCGAACGGAGTCAATACTTGTGCCATAATAATTGTTTTTATATTCACCATATTCAATAAACCTGCACAAAAGGAGAGATGCATCAGAATCATTTGTGAATTAAAATTTTAGGTGGTAAGCTATAACCTATGTAAAAGATGGTTTTTACCTACGTAAAAGATGTTTTTACCTACGTAAAAGATGTTTCTGCTGAACATAATTGTTCACTGAGTTTAATAAAATAAACAGGGCAAATGCTTCAGAATGTCAATTTTTAAAAAATCTTCTATTTTACATTTTCAAATCAGTAACACTTGCTTGTATTACACTTAAGCAAAAAAAAAAGTACTTGAGTCCAGCAGTACTATAATGTTTTCCATCACCTCTTTTTCAGAACGAATGCAATGCAATAAAACAGTGAATAATCCAAACAATTGGAACTACTGAAATTTCATTGCACAGAACTCAAGGAGGAGCTGGTAGTGACTAATGGACCCCAGACAGCAGATTATGTGCTGTAAAAACACAATCGCTGGGACAAATGAGAAAAAGAGCATTTTGATGTTTCAATAAAATCCCACAATCCTGCATTAAAACACACATTGCATTCTGATACCCTAAAATATTCATGCTTAAGTAAATGGAAAATCTGGGGGGGAGGGGTAAAAAAAACTTGGACTAGCTATAGAATATGGTTCAAGCAAGATAAAAAACATTATTTCATTTTATGAAGAGCCAACGAAATAAAGAGGTATGTGTGTCAGAGGAGACTAGAACTAGGGACATAGTTGCTAATTCATTTTTTAAAAAACAAAATTCCATCCAATTCTAAAGTAAAATTAAACTGTGGGATGGAAGGGGGACACAATAACATATTAGCAAACTTCTCTCATTCTCCAAAATAATTCCTACATGTTTATTACAGAAATGTAGATGTTCTAGCTTATTAGAAATTAGAGGCAAAGATTCAAAACAATTATAAACTGTATTATCATCTTTTTTTCAGTTTCATATATTATTCTAAAAATTAAAATACATTTCAAATGGAGGGAAACCCTCAACTGTCTAAAGCTGGATATACAGACATATGCTTAAAAATAATTGTCACAGAAATTCTAAAAATTTCCACATACTTGTTATTTTGTACATCTGTCTCAAACAAATGCTTGGAAATGAAAATATATTCAACACCATCACTTTCCTGGCTTCTTCTTGCTCTCGTAGTGTCTGTGATGAGATTTTTAAAGGGTTAGAAGAGCCCACATCAGCTACCTTAAGGAAAATACTAAAAAAGAAATCACCACATGTATTTAATTAAAGTGATTATTTTGACCAAGTTTTTAAAACATATAAAAAAGCAACATAGACAATGAAATACACTACGGTGTCAACTCTGATTTACTACCAATATTAAAGTGATATTTGTCCATCATCCTTACTTACTGATCTTTATTCATTAAACAAGCCTATTCCCCAGTAGGCTGGAAGGCGAACTCTGAAGTTACTATGCCATCTTCACATGTGGCCCACTGTGGGCATGCCATCAATGGTTTGCTTTACAAACTGAATAAAGTCAAAGATCTCTACTTGCTATTCATTCCTTCTCCGCAAAGTTATAAACAGTACCTTTTTAGAATGCCACTGAACTTCCAAACTTTCAGTAATTAAGAATGGTCTTTGCCTAATTGTTTCTTAGTGAATTATAACGGGAACAGCAAATACATGAGATAGGAGTAACTTACAAAGAACCTAAATGAGTTCCAGGGCTGCTATGGCAAGGATAAACCCAGTACAGTCAACCTTCCTGCTAATGACACCTGAAAATTCTAGACCAAAAGCAAGTGTTCAAGCACTGTGAAAATAAATTAAAGCAGGTGGATTGTGGAGGGGAGTCAACTTGCCTGGGAATAATTTTAACTTTTTTTTCCCCACTTAGCTTTGCTCTAAAAAGACAGGTCTCACAGAGCAGCATGATAAAATGTGTGGCTAAACTCTCATCAAAACCCTGTTACACTGTGAGAGGAACCAGAAAAAGGGGGGCCCCTGACAGTTAAAGAGTATGGACGGACTCCTACAGGAACAGAGCTGGGGAAGGAAATACTCTAATTCTGTGTATGAACCAACACAAGTTTAAGAGCAACCCCTGAGCTGCATGTGTGCAGTTCAGACTTAAGTCTGCAAAGCAAAACATTTTAAGAAATGAACTGAAGTGAGAATACACACAGGTCTCAGCCTAACACTAAGTAACAGATGCACAGAGCAGACCCAAATCAATGCAGAAAAGGCTCAGAGAACTGAACTGCGATTTGAACCATGGACTCAAGTCTCAGACTAATTCATAAACTAGTCATGACAGAACAAGGGTTAGATAATTAAACTGAGATTTAAACCACAACCCACAGCAAATGAAATAGAACTTATGGTCTGAATATAAGCTGGTTGATTACCTGCTAAAACAAAAACATAACATTCTCCGCATAAAAATAGGACCTTGAGTTGATTCATTACATCCACAACTTCCAGAATGGAATCTAAAATTATTCAACTTAAAAGAACTAAGAAAATATGACCAATTTTCAAGGAAAAGGATATAGAAGGCAGAGATATCCCTGAGATGTCTCAGAAATTGAAACTATCAAAGACTTTAAAGCAACTAATATAACTATGCATCATAAAGTAAAGGAGAATATACCTGAAATAAATGAAAATATGAATTCTTAGTAGAAAAATAGGAATTATAAAAGAAAACCAAACAGAAATTTTACAAATGAAAAATACACTAACAAATGAATCACTGGACGGCTCTTTAGCACAATGGAGAGGACAGAGAAAGAGACAGTAAGCCAGAAGATAAATCAATAGAAATTATATCATATGAACCACAAATGGGGGCACAAAAGGGACAAATTGGGGTTTGCAGAGTTAGAACCATGGAAGTTTGGGTCTGAAGCCAAGAAGCCTCAGGCCAGGAGAGTAGACCCACCCATGTACATGGCGAGGGTGCGTTTGCCCTGAGGACAGAGGATGAGTCTGCCATCTCACTGCAGAAGAAGAGTTGTGCTGCCTCAGGCCTTTGAGAAGGTACAGCATGCTCCTTGGGGACTGGGGAGAGCCTGGCTGCCACCACATGGAGCTGTGTGCCCCCAAAATGGCAGAGAGCCCAGGTGTGGCCCCAATGCCTGGAGAGAATGGAGTCGAGAAAAAGGTGGTCTCCTCAATGTCCCCTGAGGTTGATTCGGAAAGAGGAGGGCCACTGCATAGGCCCCTGAAAAGGGTGGGACTGCCACTTTCTAAAGCCAACAGATAAATGACTTTCAGGCTTTGAATCCAATGGTGTTTGCCCTGCAGGTTTTACAACTGTGTTCCTTCCAATTTCTCCCTATGGAAATGAAAACCTGTATCCTGTGAATATCCTCCTTTGCATATTGGCACTAGATAACTTATTTTGAGATTCATAGATCCACAGCTAGAAGAGAACTTTTTGCACTTTAATATTGTTTAAGGTGATGAGTGTATCTGCCAAGTTGACAAGGGGTGGACATGTGGTAGTGAGATTCAGGTGTCAACTTGGCTAGGTGAAGATGCTTAGTTCTATTGCTATGGACATGAGCCAATGGCATGTGAACCTCATCTGTTGTTGATTACATCTGCAGTGGCTTGGAGGCATGCCTGCTGCAATGAATGATGTTTGATTTAATTGACTGGTGCTTAAATGAGAGACTCAGCGTAGCACAGCCCAAGCAGCTCAGCATACCTCATCTCAGCACTCGCAGCTCAGCCCTTTGGAAATGCAGAAAGGAATTACCCCCAGGAAAGGTGCTGGAACCCAGAGGCATGGAGAGAAGACCAGCAGAGATCACCTTGTGCCTTTCCACGTAAGAAAGAACCTCAGTTGAAAGTTAGCTGCCTTTCGTCAGAAGCACTAACAAAATAAATTCCCATTTATTAAAAGCCAATCCATTTCTGGTATGTTGCATTCCAGCAGCTAGCAAACTAGAACACCCAAAAAGAAGTAAAAAATGAAAACAAACAAAAAACAAAGCAAAAACAGAAAGCACAAACAGAAAATAAATGATAAGATAGTATTCTGAAATTCAACCATTTCCAAAATTGCAATAAATGATAACACCCAAATATTTCAAGTAAAAACCAGAAAGTGACAGAATGGATAAAAATTTGAGACCCTATTATATGATGGCTTCAAGTCTAGAAGAAAAACACATTAAAGATAAGGATAAGTAATACAGACTGGAGGTAAACAGATGAAAAAAAGATGTACCATGTAAATAGTAAGCATAAGAAAGCTGAAGTAGCTATTTTAATATAAGAAAAAAACAGATTTCAAAACCAAAAGTACTAAAACAAACAAAAAAGAAATAAAAACAAGGAGACAAAAAAAAACAAACAAAAGTACTGCCAGAGGTAAAGAACATTTCATAATGATAAAAGGAAACTTCTAACAATTATAAAGTTGTTTTCACGTAATAACAAAGCCTTAAAATACATGAATCAAAAATTGGTTAAATTAAAGGGAGAAATGGATAATCTCAGTCAGATTTAATGCCCTTTCTGAACAATTGACAGAACTATATAAAATATATTTGAAGACATAGGAGATATGAACAACATTATCAAATACCTGGGTCTAATTAATTAACATCTATAGAACAACACATCCAAAAACTTCAGAATACACACTCATTTACAGAGTACCGTGCATTCACCAAAAGATTGATCATATTTTGGACCATTTAAAAAGTCTCAATAAAATCAAAAGACTGAAATTATATGGAGTTTATTCTCTAACTAAAAGAACTAAATATGAAAATAGATAACAATAGAATATCTAAGAAAAATTTAAATATCTGAAATTTAACATTTAAAAATAGTTAGATCAAAGATGAAATAACAAGTGAAATCAGAAAATATGAACTAAACAACAAGGGAAATACCCATCAAATTTACAGAAAAAAGAAAAAATAGTGCTTGGAGGCTGTAAAACTTATATTAGAAAAGATCATCTAAAAATCAATGACAAAAGTGTCCATCTTTTCTTTTCTTTTTTTTTTTTTGCATGGGGAGGCACCGGGAATTGAACCTGGGTCTCCACCATAGCAGGTGAGAACGCTGCCTGCTGAGCCACCATGGCCTGCCCAAAGTGTCCATCCTAAGTTGCTAGAAAAATAAAACAAAAGTAAATCCAAAGCAAGCAGAAAGAGAAAATAAGTAGAATAGCAAAAATCAAA
Source organism: Tamandua tetradactyla (assembly GCF_023851605.1). Classification (NCBI taxonomy): domain Eukaryota; kingdom Metazoa; phylum Chordata; class Mammalia; order Pilosa; family Myrmecophagidae; genus Tamandua; species Tamandua tetradactyla. The sequence continues at coordinate 222,800,362 of NC_135327.1, read as the reverse complement.
AAATAGAAAAAAATTCAGGCAAAAAAGAAAGATAAAATATACAAGCATCTATCTAGTTGCATTGAAGAATAAAAAAAAAAAGGACAAAAACAGCCAATATAAAGGATGAAAAAGGGTTAGTACCACAGATCCTTGGACACTTAAAAAGAGAATAAGAATATAAATATATCTGCCGACTTAGATGAAATGGACAAATATCTTGCAAATACAACTCATCAAAATTGGCACATGAGGAGTCAAAAGAAATTCGAATTCTCCTATGTCTGTAAAATAACTGGTATTCATTTGTAAAAACCTTCCCCCAAAAGCAACTCCAGGCTTAGATGGCTTTGTTGGTGAATTCTATCACCATTCAAGGACAAACTAACACTAACCTTATGCAAATATTCTATGCAAATGGAGGAGAAGGAATCACTGTTTAACTTATTTTTACGAGATTAGCACAACCCTAATACCAAAACCTGATGAAGAAATTAGAAAATTACAAACCAATATTCAATATGAATTAGATGCAAAAGTCCTTAACAAAAATATTAGCAAGTCAAATTTGATAATATATCCACACATCATGACCAAAGGGAGTTTACAAAAGGAATGAAAGGATGGTTTAACCCTTGAAAACCAATGTAATTCACCATATTAACAGAATAATCAAGGATAACAAAATGATATCAGTGTATGCAGGAAAAACATTAGAAAAAATTCAACATCCATTCATGAAAAGTCTCAGCAAAGTAGGAATAGTAAAGAACATCCTCAATCTGATAAAGGGCATCAGTGAAAGACTACGACCAACACTGTTTTTGATGGTTAGAAACTGAATTGTTGCACCCTGAGATCAGGAACAAGGCAGGGATGTCTGTTAAATAACAACTCAAAAATAACTTCAAATGGATCACAGACCTAAATGTAAAATCCAAAATTATAAAACTTCTAGAAGAAAACAGTAGAATGTTTTTGCAGCCATGAGATAGCAAAGGGTTTTTAGAAAACAAAAATAATGAAATATAAAGGAAAAATTGATATATTAGACTTCATCAAAATTAAATACTTTTGCTTTTTGAAAGATACCATGAAGAAGATAAAAAGGCCAAGTTAGGGTAGAAGAAAATATTTCTAATATATACATCAAATTAAAGAACTATCAAAACCCAATAATGAAACAACTCAATCAAGAAGTGAGCAAAAGTGTTGAACAGACACTTTACTAAAGAAGATATATAAATGGTTAACAACAACATAAAAAGATGCTCAGCATGATTAATCAAATGAAAACTGAAGTACAGTAAGATAGCACTATACACATGTCACAATAACATTGAAAGACTGCTATCTCAAGGAATGGAGCAACTGGACCTCACAAGCACTTCTGAAGGATGTTAAATGGAGTAACCACTTTGGAAAGCAGTTTTACAGTTTCTTAAAAAAATTAAATATAGACCTATTACATGATCCTGACATTGTACTCCTACTTATTTACCCAAGAGAAAGAAAAAACATATGTCCTTAAGGAGCTTGTACACAAACTTTCATAGCTTTATTTGTAATGGGCAAAAATGGGGGGAGGGGATGGGGAGAAAAAAATGAAATGTCCATCAACAAGTGAAGAGAAAGAAAATGTGCTTTTACCAATGATGGAAATATGACTCAATATTGAACGGGAACAGATTGTTGATAAACAACACGGATGAATACCAAATTCATTACCCTGACTAAAAACTTGTGTTCCACAGGTTTCTCATTATCTGCTTGCTTTTCTTCAGTTTTTCTTCTTTCTGTCCTGCAGATTTAATGCTTTCAACTGTCTTATATTCAAATTCACTGATTCTTTCTTCTGCCAGCCCCAATTTGTGTTAAAACCCTCTAGGAAATTTTTAATTTTTGTTACTGAGGTGATCAGCTCTGTTTGGCTCCTTTTCCTAATTTCCATCTCTCATTGATAGTCTTTTGTGTTCATCTACCATTTTCCTCATTTCTTTCAGTTTATTGTTCCTGTTTTCCTTTAAATTCACTTTTCAAAATGTTCTTGTCTGATACGTCCCGGGTTTGGCCCTCCTCATTGATGGTATCTAATGCTTTAATCTTCACCTTTGCCTGGGCTATACTTGCTATTTCTTTGTATCTTTTATAATCTTTTGTTGAAACTCAGATACATTAATATTTTAATGTGTTTTGCTAGAATTTAGACTCTGAGGCATCTGTTCCTTAAAGTTTGTATCATTCATGTTATGATAGAGATTTCTTTGAATGCCAGGAGCTTTTAAAAAAAAAAAGGAAAGAAAAAAAAAGAAAATAACTTTCCCTGTCTTTGCAGGTTGATCTGGGTGAGCGCTCTCCTTCAGAGCTTACCCATACAATGAGTTTGTACTCTAAGCTATTCTTGAGGTCAAAGAGAAGGGCTGCCCTGATGCTTTCTGCCATGCATCTTGTCTTAGGCATGCATGCATGTGGCCCTAAGAATTCTCCCACTTACATGGACACAAATGCCCCCTCTTCCCTAGGAAACAGTTTCCTCATGGTCCCAGGCATTGCACTGTGTGTCCTACAACCAGCAATCCCTTGCTCCAGGCAGTGCCTTGAGTGCTCTCCACAGTGTTCTGCAAGAGATCTCTGTGAGATGCCTACAACATGCAGGGCAAGTTCTGGGACAATGAGTAGGTAACCAGTGTCCTGGTTCAGTCCCACAGGCCATCACTAGACAGCCCAAAGTACAGGCTCCAGTATGTGCATGGTGGTTACTCTTCCCCCACCAGAACTGGGACCAGGGATCAGTACTGGGAGTGCAGACTGGCTCCACACTGACCTGATGATGGGTGGAGGAGGGGTGGCTTGCCACAAGTCCTACTGCATTTTTTTTTATATATACTGTATGGTCAGAGTCACATTACATTCTTTTTCCATGTGACCATCCCATTACTGCAGTACCATTTGCTGACTTGGGGATGTGTGTGTGCACAGGCCAGGAACCCAATCCGGGTCTCCCGCATGGCAGGTGAGAATCCTACCACTGAACTACCCTTACACTCCCAGTCCCTTGGTACTTGTCCAATTACTGCAGTCCTTTACTGTTTCCTGGACCTCTGGGAAAGCTGTTTCTGCCAGTTCTTACTGGTTGTTCAAAAAGCCTGAGGGGTGATAAAGCCCTGGAGTGTCTCTCTCTGCCCTTTTGATCAGCGCCAGGCCAATGACTTTTTAGTACTGGAAAAATTAATAAAAAATACAAAGACAGAAAAGTTCACTTATGTGTATAGATTAATGTATTTTCACCCATGTAACCAGCAATCTAAGTGGAAAAATTGTCAGCATTCCATCATCCCTGGTCCCCTTTCCAGTCCACCCCTCGAGATTTCTGACAGCACATATTAATGTTGTTTTTACTGTATTTACAAAAATGGAATCACACTACATATTCTTTTTTTGTATCTGGCTCTTTTTGTTCAACATAATGTTAGGGAATTCATTCGAATTGTTGCAGATTGTTCATTCTCACTACATTTTAGCATTCCTCTGTGGGAATATATCATAATTTACATATCTATTCTACTACTGAGGGGTATTTGAGTATTTCCCAGTTTTGAGCTTTCGTGAGTCATGTTTCTAAGACTTTAGAGTATTCTTTTGGTGAACAAACATACACATATCTGTTGGGTATTTAGTAGGAGTGGAATTGTTGGGTCACTTGGTATGTGTTTTCCAGCTTTGGTACAGATATGGCCATTTAGTTTTTGGAAGTGGTTGCATTAATTAAGACTCTCAACAGCAATGTGTGAGCTTTCCATATAATTTTCACTTTATCCATTCTGGTGGATATTTATACATGTTTGGGAAGGAATTATTGGGTTAAATATCAAACAGAATAATCAAAGCAATAATTCATCTTTAAATATTCAAGATACTACCCAAAGTATTTTACAAAGCACTTATGAAAGTGCAAAATTGCTCTTAAAAATATATATTCTTTAGGGCGGTGCACCAGTGGCTCAGCAGCAGAATTCTTGCCTGCTGTGCTGGCGAGAATTCTGCTTCCCAGAGCATGCCCGTGTAAAAAAATAAATAAATAAAAATTTATTCTTTAAATAATTATATCATTCTGAATTGATACTAAAGCTATATTTTCTAATCATCTCTAATATTATGAATTAATTGGGAGACTTGATACAGATTCTCAAGTCTCGTGTTCAATCTTTTGAAAGGGAATTTCTTTGAAATGACCCTGGAATCTCTATTAAAAGAATGTCGAGACATTCTTATTATCAGGCAAATCTGAAAAACACTGATCCATTCTCAATAGTAACTAAAATAATCAAGTATCTAGTAATAAACTTAATCAAGGGCTAAAGGACACTACACAGAAAATTACAAAACCTTGCTAAAATAAATCAAAGACAATATAAATAGGTGGAAAGATTCCATGTTCATGGATAGAAAGGCTAAATGTTGTGAAGATGTCAGTCCCACCCAAAGCGATTTACAGATTCAATGCAATTTCGAATCAAATTCCAACAATCTACTTTTTAGACTTTGAAAAGCTAGTTATTAAATTTATTTGGAAGGGAAAGAAGACATTAATTGCCAACAACATCCTAGAAAAGAGAAACAAAATGAGAGGACGTACATTCCCTGACTTTAAAACTTATTAAAAAGCCACTGTGGCCAAAGCAAAGTATTGGCACAAAGATAGACATGTTGATCAATGGAATCAAATTGAGAGCTCAGGAAATTGACTCCCAGATCTACGGCCAACTTATTTTTGACAAGGCCCCCAAGACCACTGAACTGGGATAGAATAATCTCTTCAATAAATGGGGCTAGGAGAACTGGATACCCATACCCAAAGGAATGAAAGAGAATCCCTACCTCATCCCTATAAAAATTAACTCAAAGTGGATCAAAGACATAAACAAAAGAGCCAGAACTATAAAATTTTCGAAGAAAATAAAGGGAAACATTTTCAAGACCTAGTGATAGGAGGTAGCTTCTTAGACCTTACACGCAAAGCACAAGCAATGAAAGAAAAATAAATGGAAACACCTCAAAATGAAAGCTTCTGTGTCTCCAAGAATTTTGTCAAAAAGATGAAGAGGCAGCCAACTCAATGGGAGAAAATATTTGGAAACTATATATCTGATAAAGTTTTGATACCCAGAATATTTAATGAAATCCTACAACTCATTAACAAAAGAACAAACAACCCACTAATAAAATGGGCAAAATATATGAAAAGACAGTTTCCCGAAGAGCAAATACAAATGGCTAAAAAGCTCATGAAAAGATGTTCATCAGCATTAGTTATTAGGACTGCAAATAAAACTACAATGGAATACATCTCACACATATAAGAGTAGCTGCCATTAAACAAACAGGAAACTACAAATGTTAGAGAGGATGTAGAGAAACTGGAACACTTATGCACTGCTGGTGGACATGTATAATGGTACAGTCACTGTGGAAAACAGTTTGGCAGTTCTTCAGAAAACTAAATATCAAGCTACCCTACAACCCAGCAATTTCATTACTTGGTATATACCCAGAAGAGCTGAAAGCAGTGACGAAACAGACATATGCACACTGATGTTCATAGGGGCATTATTCACAATTGCCAAAAGATGGAAACAATCAAAGTATCCATCAACAGAGGAGTGGATAAACAAACTGGGGTATAAACATACAATGGAATATTATACAGCAGTAAGAAGAAATGAGGACATAAAACATATGACAAGAGGGATGAACCCTGAGGACAAAATACTGAGTGAAACAAGCTGGACACAAAAGGATAGATATTGCATGACTTCACTAATATGAACCCTCTAGAAAATATAAATTCAGACTCTTAAAATGTAGACTAGAAGGGACCTAAAGATAGCCAGAAGATAGAGAAGAGGGAGCAGTTACTTAATAGATACAGTCTTGCTAATGCAGTTGAATTTACCTTTCACCTTCAACCTGTTTTTGACCTTGGGTCTAAAGCAAGTCTCAAGTAGACAAGCATACAGATGTGTCCTGTTTTTAATCCATTCTGTCAGTCTGTGCCTTTTGATTGGGGAGTTTCTTTTCCCTATATATTTTTTGTGTGTTGGATTTCAGATGTCCAGTCCTCTAATTCAAAAATCCTTGTTTTCTTGCCTCTACAAATCTATTGTTGTAGGTTTCCTTTGTTTTTGTCATTGCTTCTATTGTACCTTTCATTCCCATAAGTTCTGCAATTTGTTCTTTCAAACTTTTGAGTTCTTTATGTTTGTCAATATCTTTATATCCTCCCTCAACTTGTTGATTTGATTTTTGATGGGATTTTGCATGTTTGTTTGAACATCCTGATTAGTTGTTTCAACTCTGTATCTCATTTGAAGTATTGGTTTGTTCCTTTGACTGAGCTGTATCTTTATTATATATTATTATTATTATAGGAATCATTATTTTCTGCTGGCATCTAGGCATTAGATTTCCTTTATTTAATTTATTCTGGAGATTGTTTTCACTCTTTTACCTAGGGTTTTCAGGTTGGATGGTTTTGTTCTCTATTTGTTCTTTAACATTCAGTTCAATTTATTCTAGACCTCTAGCATAGGTTCTGTTTAACTGATCAGAATTTTTCAGTTCTTGTTTTTGTTTCTTGCCCTGCCTACATGGAATCTGTTTTTTGAGGCAGATCTCTTCAAATATTATCGACCCCAGTCAAGATTTTCCCAGACCAGACAGGCCCAGGTCTCAGGAGGAGAGAGTAGCCAGCATCAGTTTTCCCTGAGGGTGAGACCCAGCAGGTTATCAAGACTTTCCTATGAAGTCTCTAGACTCTGTGCTTTTCCTATCCTGCCCAGCATATGGTGCTTGTCTTGCCATGGCTTCCTACCGGTTTAAAGTGCTGCAGTGCCTTTAATTTCAGCAGACTTCCCTGCCAGCAGCATGATTGAGACCTAGGATGAAGTAGTAGGTGGGCTTTGATTGCTTCTATCTTCTCAGACCCTGGGGTCTGAATTCCTTGAAGGAGGGATTCCATTGGGCTGCATCCCACCCCTCTTTTCTTGGGGGAAGATAAGCCCTTTATGGAATTAACCCTTTTCACCTGACTAGTTACTTTGTCTCTGAGACATGCTTCTGTTTCACTCTTGCCTCAGGCAGTGCTGGAGCTTGAGAGAGCTTGTAATTCTATCTAATGAGAGTTCTGTGTTGGATTTCAGCCATTGCACCTGGTCTGGACCAGTGTATGCTATGTGTCCAGTCATTGATGATCCCCCAGCAGTTGTTCTGTACTGTTCCTGGCTATTTATTAGCTGCTCTGGAGGACAAACTAAATTCCACACCTCATTATGCCACCATCTTGCCTCTTTTCACATGGTTGAATTTAAATGTATGGGAATGGAGAGGTGATGATAGTTCATTAGTGAAATTAGAAGTAACAGTGCTGTATTAAAGGGGAATATGATTGAAAGCAGTTATTTAAAGTCTTGTATCTCACTGATTAGCATTACAAACATAAGTTAGTTCTTGCATGAACTACTTCAAAAGTATGACACTTGTACAAAAAGTTAATAGAGTGGTATATTATAAAACTACCTAGTATATGCTTTGAACTATATTTAACAGGAATAATTTACTAGTACCACAATATTACTTTGGGTAAATAATTGGGGGAGGGGATAAGAGTTATAGGTTGTTTGGGGTTTTCTCTTTGGTGTAGGTGTGTCTACCTGCTATTTTCTCTTTGGAGCAATGAAATTGTTTAAAATTGAGAATGATGGGGATTATATAAATAAGCAAGGATACTCTGAGACTGTTTATTTGGGACAGAATATAGGCTATGGGAATACATCTCAACAAGACCTTCACATTGAAAAGAAATATCCAAACAGAAAGGTTCGATGTCAGGGAAAACATGGAGAGCGGGGTAAACCTACTCAGCATTGGCAGGGTAGCAGAGTGGTGCAGCCCTCCTGGAGGTAATTAGTGGATCCACAGGAGGCTAAATATAAGGTCTCATATGATTAGAGAAACTTGTTATTAGGAACATACTTGGAAGAACTGACAGAAGGGACCCAAATAGACATGTGCACACTGATGCTTAAGTGTGAGACCAAAGGAAGAAATGTTTATTTTGTCCAAAATTTAAATTTTCTGTGGCACACAACCTAACTTAACCTGTCTGGCCAGTTCATTTAACAACCTAAATACATGACTAGGAAGTGAGATCCTGTAAGTCTGTATAGTTTAATGTAATACCCTGATACATTCCAGAGTATGTTGGAAAGATAATTAAGAAGTATTGGCAAAGTCCCCTGAGAGACTGGAGAAATAATATGGAACTATTAAACATCCCCCCCACCTGAGAAATTCCTGGTACTCTCTCAAGCATTAGGGACTCTCAAGTTAATAGGCTGAGCCCCTAATCTTGAGGTTTGCTCTTATGAAACTTACTTTTGTAACAGGAAAGCTAAGCCTACCTATGGTTATATCTAAGAGTCACCTCCAGAGAACCTCTTTTGTTGCTCAGATATGGCCTTTCTCTCCAAGCCTAACTCTACAAGTAAAGTCATTATTCCACCCTCTACATGGGTCAATGGGTCATGACTTCTAGGGGTGTAAGTCTCCCTGACAACATAGGACATGAATCCCAGGGAAGAGCCCGGCCCTGGCATCGTGGGGTCGGCAACACCCTCCTGACCAAAATGGGTAAAGCAATGTGCAAAATAAGGTATCAGTGGCCAAGAGATTTCAAATAGAGTTGAGAGGCTATTCTGGAGATTACTCTTATGCAAGCTTCAGCCACACACTGAAAACTGCCATGGTATGCCAAATTGCAACCAACAGTATTCCTGAAAACCCTAAAGAATGTGCACGGCCCTATATACATAAGGCGCTAAATAAGTTTCACTCACTAAGTTTATTTTTCAGAAACTTAAAACTGCCAGATCGTTTCTATGCCAGATAAGCCCTGAAACTCAGAGGTACCAGTCTCTCTAAGAACATCAACTAGTTGCATTCCCCTTCTCCATAATCTCGACACTCCTTTTCAACTAGAAGACGTTAGAATGGTCATTGCCCAAATAAAGATTGGGAGAAGGAAGAAGTAAGAGAGAGGAGTAGTAACAGTAAGACACGATTTAACAAATGATTGTAACTAATGAATCGCTATATTCATATTTCTTGTTAGTCTCTAGAGTATTAGGACAGCTAGAAGGAAATACTTGAAATTGTGGAACTGTAACCCATACCATACTTTGAAATTTCCTCTATAGCTGCTTGTTAAACTGTACTTTGAAATTTACCACTCTTCAGTATACATGTTATATTTCACAATGAAAAAAAAAGTGAATCAGAGTGTCAAGTTACTACCTTGGGGACTTCTGTGCTCAGACCAGCCCCAGAACCTTTCTAGATGCAGTGACTTTCTGTACGAACTTTAGAGACAAACAATATTTTAATATTTGGATAAACTGAGGCCAATTGCCTTCCCCTAGATCCCTCAGTAAAATCAAAACTATAAAAGAGGTGCAGATGTCCTTATTGATATTTATCATCATCTCAAAAAAAGTCAGTTTTTACTACTAACAGGGCTACAAAAAAAAGAAAATTTGTAGTTTGAAAACATTGTGTTTGGGTTGAATGGGAGAGAGAATGTGAAAAGTGATTTCATAAAGCCTGGTTTCAAATTCGGGTACAGCTATCACCTGTGGAACTCTGAATAATTGAAATTTCCTTTCTACCCGTTTCCTTCTCTGTGAAATGGAGATAGCACTCGTATTGTGTTTGTGTGTACTAAACACGTTAAAACAAATAAAGGACATGAATACACAGGAGGAAAGCAATTTTTTCCCTTTTAATTTGTTTTCCCATCCTCTGGGTCTCTTTCATAATTGCTCACCTGCAAGTTTATCAATTATTTTGTAAAGTTTCCTAGTTGTCTGTATATTGTAATCCAATTTCTGTAAGCAAGGTGAATAATTAAAGTAAAAAAAAAAAAGAAGAAACTGTCTAATTCCACATTTTCCTTTACTTTCATCTCTGCTGGTGGAAACCAGCAGTTCAACAACTTCTGGCTGAAAATGATTACAAACAATAATTTGGAAAAATGTAGTAAGAAGGAATAACTTGAGGTAATAGAAAACTATAATTTTAAAATAAAGTTGAATTCTTCCAAAACTAGAGAACATTGCTAAGGGCAATATACAAATGATTTTTTTTTTAACATACTAAAACCACTTGAAAAAGCCAACATTTCAATTTAGCCTTTTAGATGGCTTTCCTAACATCAACATATTAAGTAGTTCAATGGCATTTATTCTCAAGATCAAAATGTTTCCAGAATCACATTTCATTTGTAAGAATGCCCGTGAAAACAACTTTTATAAAAATAGACCTAATTCTGTGTACTGAAAAGAAGCCTACCATACTTGGACAATGTACCTATGAAAGTCCCATTTAAACCACCTGCCAATTACTACATGTAAAAACTAATTACAAATGGCTTATGTTATAAGAAATCTCCTTCAGCCCTCTGTGGTTTGATCCTTCCAATCATAAAGCTGGTGGAAAAACTGGCAAACGGTAGTACTTATCTTAGGAAACAGAATAATTATGATTTCCATTTCAAAGAAAATTTATAGGTCAAAATTTGATGTCATATATAAATTAAAATTCACCATAAACGTCCAAGACCAGTGAAGCTGCGACTGACAAATACTTCGCCAATTATCTGTGTAATCTAGGGCAAATCAGCAAAACCCTTAACGTTTTGGGTCTCGGTTTCCTTCTCTGACAGACGTGGATAATGTCACTACCTACTCCACAGGTTGTCATGAGGTCTAGAGGCATGAATGCTTTGACAGAGCTGTGCACCAGACATGCCCAGGTAAGAGCCCAGAAATTATGACCCGTAGTAGGAGGCTCACTGAGTGGCACAGAACTCACGAGGCACTGTCACGCCGTAGTGCTGGGTGTCACTGATCAGCAGCTTTCGTTTCAGTTCATTTAACCCGACTCCAACAGGACCTGAGAAGCAGGATAATATAAATTCACTACCAAGCAAAACACCATATGAACATTTCTACGACCAATGTTAACCCATGAGACACACCGAGAGAGGGGTTCCAGCTTTGCATCCCAAGTAACAAGAGTATTTTGTTGTCCATAAGGAAAAGCCAGGATTCCTCTGCTGTTTTCCAAAAAGGTTAGAAATATTTATGTTTGACATACTCAAGAGTATCTGGGTACATTACCAAATAATGGTACTCAGGAGAGCTGAAAACATGCATGCACTTAAAAACAACTGGATTACATGGTCCAGATAGTACTATTTCATTTTAAATGCTTTTAGATTCTAAGACAGGAAAATCCTTGAACCTTGATTTTGTTTTGGATGCAATTATGCATTCTAATTTGCCAAACCATCAGTGACATTTCCCTTTGCCAAGACCCTCTCCTACCCTGTGTATTTTCAGGTGGGCCTTACACATTTGAAAGGATACAATCATCTTACATATTTCAATCAATCCAACACATACAAATGTAATACCTATACAGAGCCAGCCATATGGTAAATCCTGCAGAGGATAAATGAACTCTGGTTTTAAGGAAAGCAAAGGGGCTCAGAGAGTCATACTATCTGATGAAGAGATTGGGGAGCAGGGAGGAGACAAACGCTAAAGAGCAGTTTCTAATAGGAGTCCCAAATCAAAAGGACACACGGTCCACATGCAAGGCGCTCACTTCTCATCTAACAGTGCCCGGTGACTCTGCCACGGGTGGATTTAGCGATGGGGTGGACAGAACACAAGCCACAGGGGCCCAGGCGACCAGAGTCGACTCCTGACTTCATGACTCCGAAGCCTACTAGATTTTATTCTAATTCTAAAGGTAATAACAGTCCCCATTTTAGGAGGAATAAGTGCAAACTTCTGCCAGGTGCCCTGGACAAAACCCAGGTTGTCAAGTGTTAATTCCATTGGTGACTTCTTCTGACTTGGGTGTGCCAGGAGGTGTGCTTGGGAAAGCATAAGGTTTGATGACGGGCGATGAAGAATGTACAGGCACCCAAGGTGAGGGAAAAGTGTGAGCAAAGAGGAGGAGGCTGGAATTAGAGGCCATGCCTCCCTCCTCCTCTCACACTGGCCTGGATCCCTCGCCTCTGTGTACAGCGGACTGCGCAGCGGAGGTTCACTCTTTCCCACCCTCCGCCCCTCCCGCACTGCTGCCAACTCTACCAGTTACCTGCCCACTTCCCTTTTTCATCATCAGATGATGCTTCACAACTTCTCTCTTTCTATTATAAATACATCACAATATTCCATTTATATCCTGAAACAAAATTCACAGCTAACATAACAAACTAACAGCCATTTCCCATACGTCCAAATTAATACACTGCCCTAACTTACAATGTGAAAGATAGAAAAGTAAATTATAACTTATAAGTACGTATTTCAATATGCAGATGCTTGGGCAAGACTAGACTAGAAAATCCATTCTAAGAAAGTCTGGGAAAAGAAAGCCCGGAAGTAAGAGGAAACACGAGAGTAGAGACTACCATTTGGATAGAAAACATGGGTCAGACTTCTTTGAATATGAGGAGGGAAAGAAGGAAACATTGACCCATCAAGATGGTCAAAATCAAGAAAAAAAACGCTTTTGCAAATGGCCTGGGCTTTATGTATAAGTGGAGTGCAAAATAAAATTCCCCATGGGAAGGGGCAGTGCTTGAGTGTCACAGATCTGTCTTTTCTCCTGCACTGACACCTCACCACCTGGGGAGTCACCTCTTCAGGCCCTGAATGTCTAGCATATCTGCGCCCCCTGCCACTGCGGCATGAAAAAGGAGAACCCCTGAGAATGTCCATAATTCTCCCCAGCGGAGAGGACGCCTCCAGCGGGAAGAGCCTGCTCTAAGACACGGACACCCAGCTCTTGCTTTTTTCATTCTCTGCGCCTCAATCCCACCATCATCCTGTGCAACCTGCAATGCCCGTGCGCAACGCCCTACAGTCAGCCTGCCACTGAGCGCCGACCCGCCCATCTTCACTGCCCCCCTCTCCAGTTCATGCCAACTGGACATGAACAATTGGACTAACCTGGACTCTGCCATTGCTAGAAGGTGCTTCACTCCTGAAATATTAAATTCAAACTCCCCACTCTGACTTCAATTTCTGTTCCTTTTAGATCTCTCTCTCTTAACTATTGTTCCTATACCTAGCCTCATAAGGACCTTTAGTGCCTTTATTTCTCTGCTTTCTTTTTATCTGAGCAGTCCCCTCGTGCCTTGACTTCCAAGGGCCACCATAGCTTGCATTATCTTGCTAACATCGTCAACTCTCTTACGCATTGCCTTTCTTCTACCACACTTGCCAAGGAAACCTTCAGCTGAAGATGAATCCAGTGGCCCCATCTCCACTCCTGGACTGACCCTACAGCACTGGGGAGCAGTCACAGCACACATCCCAGTCCCCTCACGTAAACTAAGACCTTCATGCTCTCCAGCAATTACTGTGTCTTCCCTGTGAGTCTATTTCTTGGACCCCACAGTCACAATTTCAGTCTTTTGCAACTCTCCCCCCTGCTCATACCCAGGAGCCCCCTTATCATTTCTCTAGTACATAGCCCTACAATTAAACATTTGCCTAAGGCTGTCACGTTTACCTCTTAAATCTTTCTCAGATTTATGATCTTCCATTGTTATTGCTGCCACCTTTAACTCCAAAACACCATCCTTTTTTCTTCTCTTCAGCAACAGCCGAATGGCTTCCCAGCATCTGCTCCTCAGGTACTTTAATACATCACCACCAAACATCCAGAGGGATCTTTTTTTCCCCCCCAGAGAGATCTTTCTAAAGCACAATTCCATCACAAAACTACCGATATCTTTACATGGCTTAAGGCTCTGCATGCTTCGACCCCACCCCCCCTTCCAGTTTGGGAGCATTTATTCGTGCTCTCCCCTTGGCCTGAAACCCCGGGTTATTCTGATATGTCCTTCGGAGCTCAGCTCAAGAAAGCTTCCTTTTTCCCCCTGGGGCATGCTTCCTGTGTTTATGTTATCAGAGCTGCACAATTCCTCTATAATACTTATAACACTGTAATTAAACAATTGGATTATGATGCCTCTTTAATGTCTGTCTCTGACCCCAAGACTGTGGGGGCAGGAATCAGATTATATTGTTTACCATCCCATCAGGTAAGACCTCCATAAACACCTCCTGAACAAACCAATAAAATCTCTAGGGTCACCATCTCCATCTCAAGCTCAGCAGATCTCAGCTACTTCAGAGGACACAGAAGCCAACATGTGGACATGTCTTCAAAGTCCTTCCTAGAAATTCAGGCATCATGACCCATCTGGACCAGATATCTTCCTGAAATAACACTTCTTTTCCTTTTGGAATTTTAGAATTTAAAATTCATAACACCTCTCCTACCTGTGAAAACAACATAAACAGCAAAAACTCAAGCACTTCCTTTCACCTCCAGCTACCATGGAGTCTGTCTCCACTGCTTTTGGTTTGGCTTCTCTCATTTCTCACCAGCACTTCTCTTTTCCCCGCAATGCTTACAGAATCAAATGTAAAGTCTCTGACAGGTTACACAGATTGCATCTTGTGAGCCACACTTATATCTCTAATCTTAATTCTAGTTGCTCCTTCCTTTGCAGTTGATGTTCCAGCTACACTACATTTCTACTGCCTTCTAAAATGCAGCAGTTATCTTCTGCATCTGTCCTTATCCCATGCTATTCACTTTTGCAAAAACATTTCCGTCTTCTCCTTTGCTTGGCTGATTCTCACTTATCGCTTAAGATACGGCTCAGATACATCTTAGGAAATTTTCCCTGACACTTTAAATCTATGTGTTCCTTGTACTTCCTGTTACTAAGGCTTGTCACACTATACTGTACCTACTCTTTACACTTGAGCTCTGTGAAGACAGGGGCTTCATCTGCCTTGCTCAGCAACTGAGTCCCTAACTGGGCAATTGTAGGCACTCAGTTTATTTACTTAAATTATACTCAACAATTTTCTCAAGTCAACAAAGGCAAAGAGCATGTGCGCCTAGGACACGTGGATGCAATGGGAAATGACATGCTCAGGGTCAAAAAGAGAAGTGGGTGGCACTCGTGGTGGACCACGGTTCTCTTTACTTTGAGATGAAGCAGAGGGTAAAGTGACGAGCTCAGCTAAAGACACAGTGAGTTTAAGGGAAGGAAGTGGCTCTACCTAACCAGGCAACTCAACTGCAAGGTCAGGGCTAGGGGGCAGCCGTGAATGTGCTCAAATCAAGATGAGAACTGAGGCTGCTAGTGGCTGAAAGAGTTCAAAAAGAGTCAAGATGCTACTCTGGAGGCTACTCTTACACAAGCTTCAGCTAGATATTGCTATTTACCACGGTTTGCCAAACTCCAACCACCACCATTCCTACCAACTCTAAAGAACACCTAGGGCTCTATCTGAGATTCTACAAAAATTTTATGCACTAAGATTGCTTTCCAGAAACCTACAACGTCTAGATGGGTTCTCAGGCCAGCAAAGTCCTGAAACCGAGAGGGGCCAGCCTCTCCAAGAACATCAACTAGTTCCATCCCCCATCCCATATTATCAACAGCCCTTTTCCAATATGAAAAAGTTAGAATGGGCATAGCCCAAACACCCCTAAAGACTGAGAGAAAAACCAAAGGAGAAAGAGTTATAACAGAGAATATAGGATTTAATAATTGAGTATGACTGCTAAATCATTATATCGGTATAGAATGACTTTTAGTCTCTAGCATCTTGGAGCAGTTAGAAGGAAAATTCTAAGATTGTAGCACTGTAACCCATACCAACTCAGAAATCTGTTCGATAATACCTTGTTACAATGCACTTCGAAACTTTTTGCTTTTTTGTATATATGTTATATTTCACAAATAAATATATATATATATATATATATATAAGCGTGTATGGGTGGTTCAGTGGTACACTGCTCACCTTCCATGTGGGAGACCCGGGTTCGATTCCCAAACTATGCACTAGCCCCCCACAAGAAAAAAAAAAAAAAAGAACTAAGGCTGTGAAAAAAGATGAGCTTTCCGAGGGAGAGGAAGGAAGGGGTATTTGCCGATTGCCTTCTATATGCCAGGCACCGGGTAAGGGCTTATGCACTGTATCTCATCTAAAGTCACAAGAAATATTTAGAGTAAACTGTAAAACCTGGCCTTAAAAATAAATATAAAACAAACAGGAAGAACAAGTGATATTACACTGAAGTTCTGCTAAGTGTATGAACAGAACAAATTCAATGATACGTGCTAAACAAAACAAAACAATGACAGAGGCAAACAAACAAAGCACGACAGCTATGAAGCAAGGCCTGGCAGCTACGGCCCTCTGACCCCCCAGCTGAGAGCTGGTGGCGGTGTCCCCCCCACAACCTCTGCAGGGCCCCTGGCACGAGCAACGCTCTGCTGAGTGCCAGCCCGGCACCTACACTTTCTGTATTTTGCTTGTTTCTCTATTTCATATAGTACCCGATCCAAGAAACAATGACCTGTTTTAAATCTGGAGAAAAAAATGAGCTGTGTCTGAATAAGTGGACTGATTGAGTTCGCCATCTCCGGTGTCACAGCCTTCAACTTTGACCACATATAATTAACTAGAGCCAAATTCGTACAAAGGAGTTATCGTCACTGTCTCATGCAGGGTGTGTGCTGGTTTGAAATGATGTAGGTACCCTAGAAAAGCCATATTTTAATCCTAATCCCATTTTGTAAAGGCAGCCATTTCTTCTAATCCCTATTCAGTACTGTATGTTTGAAACTGTAATCAGATCATCTCCCTGGAGATGTGATTTAATCAAGAGTGGTTATTAAGCTGGGTTAGGTAGAAACATGTCTCCACCCATTTCAGTGGGTCTTGATTAGTTTCTGGTGCCCTATAAAAGAGGAAACATTTTGGAGAATAAGAGATTCAGAGAGAGCAGAGAATGTTGCAGCACCATGAAGCACAGAGTCCACGAGCCAGTGACCTTTGGAGATGAAGAAGGAAAATGCCTCCTGGGGAGTTTCATGAAACCAGAAGCCAGGAGAGAAAGCTAGCAGATGATGCTGTGTTTGCCACATGCCTTTCCACTTGAGAGAGAAACCCTGAATTTCATCGGACTTCTTAAACCAAGGTATCTTTCCCCGGATGCCTTAGTTTGGATATTTCTATAGACTTGTTTTAATTGGGACATTTTCTCAGCCTTAGAATCGTAAACTAGCAACTTATTAAATTCCCCTTTTTAAAAGCCATTCCGTCCCTGGTATATTGCATTCCGGCAGCTAGCGAACTAGAACAGTGTGCAAAGATGTTCAGTGGTAAAGGACTTTTCCTAGATTAGGTTATTTCAGATCACTGTCTTTAAAGGTGAAAGTATTTTACAAAAAGGTTAAAATGGGGATATAATTTCCATCCTTCTTACCACAAAGTTTCCCAGAGGGGCTACAAAAGGAACGGGCCCTTGGATCAACCCTGCCGGGCACATCTGAAATGCTCTAGTGTTTCTTCTCTTCAGGTATCTACTTTAAAATCACACTTAAACATACTTTTCTCCTGTATTTTTTCCCTATGGTTAGGCATAAATTCACAACCCTTTAATTGGCTGTTGTGTATTTAGAATGATCTATTTACAATGCAGGTAATTTAGGGATACGAACTGAGTTAGTGTCATTTGTTTGCCTCTGCCATGGGATAGATTCATTTCCCCGTTTGATATATAAATTCTGACCAAAATAGGTGAAATAGGCTTATATGTACAGGTATAGAGAGGTTACGTGACAGTCTGTTTTCAATCATGCTTGCGAATGCTAAAGCGAAGTAGAGAAGACAAAATAAGTACAACATTTCAATCACAGACAACAGGCTCTGGAATCGCCACCACCGCCATCATCTGGCACGTGCTGGAAGGTTCACATACATCATTGCTAATCCTCAAAACATCTCTTCAAGAAAGGTATTATCATCCTCATTTTACAGGTGAGAAAACTGAGGCAGTAAGTGGTTAAGAAATCTTCCTGGGGTCACACATCTGGGGTGCGGCTTAGCTGATTATGGGAAAGCCCATCCGTGGACTCAGAAACCTGCCTTACTTCCATACCCTGCCGTGCGGTCAAAACGCCAAGGAGACGGCCCACCCGGGTGTCCTGTCTCTGCTGCGACCGCGTCTTCAAGGGGTCCTTTGCCCCCTTGCAAGCTGTCCCGCCCTAGGACAGAATGCCTGCCGGTGCTTGTGGACCAGGGGAGAGCCTGGCTGCAGAAATGGGCAGAAATCATCTCTGGGTATGTTAAAATATGTTCTGTGCAGAGCCTCCGAGAGCTCTGAGATGCACGTCAAGAGGAAGCTGTGTCCCTAGGCCAGGCAGGACCCCTCTGGTCAGGACTGGGGAAAAAATCACGTGAAATGACGATTTGTCAGTAAAAGTCAAAGAAGCCCATTAAAAAAAAAACATTTCAGATTTCCTTACTTTGGAATTCAGATACTGAACTGAAGTTGATGTGCTTACTAGCTTTAAAAAGAAAAGAAGGTTTCTATTTAAACCAGAAATGCACATAAATATTTTACCTGCTTCATTAAAAAAAAAAGTCACAAGAATTTACAAAACCACCTTGAGTGTAAATTCTGGAAAGAAGGAATAAAGATACATACATCAACACCCATTCTTTGAACTTCTTGGAAAAAAATGTGTCAATCGGATGATTACGATAATTAGGAAGGCATATTATGCTAAATTATTTTTATGCCTTTAATTAGCACTCCTTATTGAAAGCAGGCAAATGTGGGTTTTTTTTTGTGATTTTATATAAAGCTTCATTCACTCAGCCAAAGTAATATAGCCCACTTCGGTTGTCAATAAAATGAAGCTAGTAAAGTTTCTATTTAAAATTGTACATTTAAAAAATCTTTCATTTAAGTAGTTAGCCACTGTTAATTATATGTAATGATTCCATTATCTCTCTCTTAAATAGAAATATTTTTTAAAAACTTCCCTACATACAATTCTCGGCCTTCATTTTCGTGGAGGGAGGCCTGAGACATACGCACGCGTCCCCAAAAGACCCCTCAATCTGTCACTGCTGCCCCATTACCTGCAGAACTCAGAGAAGTCAAGTGTTTTCATTATTCTATTTTCAGATTTTTTCTTCTTTATTCCACAAAATGTGTGTTTATGATTGGTAACAAATGTTTATACATAGAAAGCAAGAAACCTATTTTTATTAAATGCTAGCACTATATACTTTCAAAATTAATCCACGGTTGATGCATAAAAGCTTTTCATTTGATAAACATGGTCTCCAAAAAGACCTATTTTCTGAATCTGGAATAGACATATACAACTAAAAAACAAACAAACAAATAAATAAATAAATATGTGGAAAAAGCAATGAGGCAATTAAACCAAAACTTCAAAACTGTCAATGGACTGAAAGAATGCTTAAACTATGAGATGACGTTCTTACACTAAAACAAAAAAGGGTGATGGCCGCACTCCATGACACTATACTCGGAAGTGTAAGGTTTAGGAGGCGAAAGAGAGAAGAGGCAGATGAAGAAACTTAGAGTCAGCAAGTTTATTCCTGCGCTCCCGGGCAGAGCTCACAGAACTCTAGGTAGGGAGTTGTGAGCTCACCCCTGGGTCCTGGTGCGGGCGGTTTTTAAGCAAGGGGGTTAGGTGATGTCTAGAAGGGGCAGCACATTTTACACAGCTTGAGTCATGGTGACCTTCCCTGTTCCCCCGACCTAACAGGAAGCTTCAGTCATCTACCTTTGATGAGTTAGTGCAGATCCTGAATGAATAAATAGGTACTACGACAACAGTAATGCACTCCTGCTGTGAAAATAATTTTACCGAAATCCATGAAATGTGGCATATATTTTTTAAATAAAATTGGCATGGTATACAAAGAGGGAGCATAAATGAATTTTTCTTTGTAAAGGTCTGGCATAGAATTTAGTTGTTAAAGTTTTCATGAGGCTGACGAGTATCCAATTAAATTTAATAACGTAAAGAAAGGTGATGGTACCCTGCACAGGAAAAGGACAAGCATGCTGAAGGTTACACTGTCAATAATCTGTTAAGAAAGAAGCTTCACAGAAAGAGCGGCAGGTAGCGGGCGTTAGGTGAGCTAGCTTTAACACGCTGCACGCTCACATAACGGTCACAACGCACTAATGATAACACCCTGTGCTGGTGTGAAAGGAAGTATGCCCCCTAGAAAAGCCATGTTTTAATCAAAATCCCATTTCACAAAGGTAGAATAATCTCTATTCAATTCTGTATGTTTGAAACTGTAATCAGATCATCTCTCAGGATGACCATTTGGGTGGGTCTTGATTGGTTTACTGGAACCCTGTAAAAAAGGAAACCTTTTGGAGAAAGGGAGATTCAGAGGGAGTGGAGAATGTTGCAGCATCATGAAGAAGAGTCCACCAGCCAGCTACCTTTGGAGATGAAGAAGGAAAATGCCTCCCGGGGAGCTTCATGAAACAGAAAGTCAGGAGAGAAAGCTAGCAGATGACGCTGTGTTCACCATGTGCCCTCCCAGATGAGAGAGAAACCCTGACTATGTTCGCCACAAGCCTTCTCACTTGAGAGAAAGAAAGACCCTGAACTTCATGGGCCTTCTTGAACCAAGGTATCATACTTTCCCTGGATGCCTTAGATTGGACATTTCTATAGACTTGCTTTAACTGGGACATTTTCTCAGCCTTAGAACTATACACTAGCAACTTATTAAATTCCCCTTTTTAAAAGCCATTCCCTATTTCTGGTATATTGCATTCTGGCAATTAGCAAACTAGAACACACCCATACTTGCTTAGTGCAAACTTTAAAAAGTTACATTCATATTATATTATATTTATACTTCTAACATGTCAGTGAGAGACGTTTGTTGATTTGACTCCCTATTTTTTGCTCTTTATCTCTGTGCATCTTGGCGCGAGTATAAAAATGGCAGGTGGCTGCAGCTGTCATCATGGGCTCACCTGCCCTGCATAACAGAAGAGTTCCTCCACATTCCCCCCAGGCCTTTTATGGTATTGGCCAGACATATTACTCTTACTATCCAGAAAACAATATCAGAATCACTGGAGTCTGTAGTAAATATCCAAAATGCTTTTTTCCCTTCACCTGAAAAAAAAAAACACACACACACCTACTCATTTGATTTATTGTCAGGTAAATCAAATGAAATCTCTAGGTATCCCTTGGATCAAACATGTTATAAAAAGTCTATCATGTTGGAGTACTACTATTTTTGTTGCTCTCACCATAAAATATTAACAACCATGCTCTGATGTTTAACCTACAATCTTATAATGATCTCATTAGTGGGCGGCTGAATTTTTGTGATGTTTATAAACACTGCTTATAAAACTAAAGTTAAAGCTCCCTTGGAATCAAACTATAAAAAAGAGATTATATACCAACTTAGCAGTTTATAACAAGCCCTGATAGAAGTTCAGATTTCCTCTCTTCTTCTGCTTTCATAATGAAAGGAAGATACTATTAATGAAGCATTGAGTTATGTGGTAAGTCAAATAAAATAGAACAAAAAGGAAGTCAGAAGTGTGTGTAAAGGGCATCATTTTTTTTTTTTCCAAAGCAGTGATTTATGCTAGACGTATTTGGACTTGAGAACTCAGCTCACCTCTATCTCAGAGCTATGACAAGAGGGCAATAAAATTAAAGTATTTAAAAGAAAAACAAAAAAACAGACATTGGTTCCTGGACCACGCACCTCCTATTCCGTGCCCCCCCCCCCCCCCCAAAGAAAACCATTCCTGAGTCTCCCTTGGCTTAGTAGAAGAAGGCATGAACAACTTTCTTACTTCTAGGACACTGTTCAAAATACCACCTTTTCAGATTGAGAAAACCTTCTTGACCAAAAGGGGGAAGGATGAAATGAGACAAAATAAAGTGTCAATGGCTGAGAGATTCCAAAGAGAGTAGAGAGGTTATCCTGGAGGTTATTCTTATATGCATTAAATAGATATCACCTTGTTAGTCAAGAAGATATAGTGGAGAGGCTGGAGGGAACTGCCTGAAAATGTAGAGCTGTGTTCCAGTAGCCATGTTTCTTGAGGATGACTGAATAATGATATAGCTTTCACAATGTGACTGTGTGATTGTGAAAACCTTGTGTCTGATGCTCCTTTTATCTACCTTGTCAACAGACAAGTAAAACATATGGAATAAAGATGAATAACGGGGGGAGCAAATGTCAAAATAAATTTAGAGTGAAATGCTGGTGATGGGGGAGGGGGAGGGGTGGGGGGTATGGTATGTATAAATTTTTTTCTGTTTTCTTTTTATTTCTTTTTCTGAATAGATGCAAATGTTCCAAGAAATGACCATGATGATGAATATGCAACTATGTGATGATAGTGTGAATTACTGATTCTATATGTAGAACGGAATGATCAAAAGTTACGAATGTTTGCGTTTGTTTGGTGTTTTTAAAAAAATTAAAAATTAATAAAAAAAAAAGAACAACAAAAAACACCACCTTTTCAGTAAGTTCTACCACGAGCTCCCTATTTTAAGTCCATTACGTCCATGTCCCCAACTCCTGAATCCCTTTATTCTCCCCTACTTTCATTTTCTTCTAGAGCATTTATCACCTAACAACTACACAACTGATTTTACTATTCACAGGAATGTTTTCTGTCTCCTCCAGCAGAAGCTCACCTCCACGAGGGCAGGACCATTTGTGCTCAGCAGTAAACCCTGTGGGTATAGAACAGGGCCTGCCACAGAGCCAGATTCCCGTGAAAATCAGCTGAACGAATAAAAGAACCTAATTGTAATTTCTAAGAACCTAACTGTAATTTATGCCCAGAAATTAAACCTGGGTATAAACATATATGTTAGAGCAATGCCACAAAAAACCACCTATGAGTCTTTATAGATCATATTTACCTTTTTGATACCAGGAGTAGAGCTTTAAATCCATCACACACTCATAAATTCAACTATGGCGATGGTTTTACAGTTGTCTATATAAAATCCTCAGGGGCAGACTCCCATCCCTTCAAGCCTTCAATCAAAGTTCAGCGAAAGCTACTATAATACTAATAAACACACCAACATTTACATGTATTTTTTCCCCTACAGACCACGCACCGGGGAAGTGAATACATGTCGTTTGGGGTGCTAGCTTTCCTCTCTGCTGTATGTGGGCGCCTCTTTCTTGTTGTGCCATAGTTTTATGGAAAAATGATGACTGTGTTATGAATGTCTATTTATTCCAAGTAGTATATAAGATTCAGCACAAAGGAGAGCAGAATAGTGCTTAATGCTCAAGCTAGAAATGTGAAATATAGACAGATTTATGATTAGTTTCCTTTTATGCCTGACAACCAGACAGAACAAGTCTCAAATTGTCTGACATTCACAAGATGAATACTTGCTCTTCTATTGGCTTAAGCTCTGAAAAGTATTTTAGTAGCTTTTTAAACAGCCATTGCTTTCACCTCGCTCTATCCCTCACTCCTACACAAACCGTTTGGCTTTATTTTTTCACTTTTTTTAAAGTGAGGCTCTACTAAAGCTAAAGCTTACAATGTAGAAAAATATCCTAAATGCCCAATACTCTGTTTTAACACAGTTTTAGGAAAACACTTGTAAATATAGGAGAGAACTGAACATACACTGTTGCTGCAATGTTTTATAGGTAAAATGTGGCTCTGAGATAATATAAAATGAAGAGAAAATTAAATACACTGATGAAAGCTCGAAGTCCTCTGCTGCCACATTTTTGCCATGTTAATAATTTGGTCTTTTTTTATTTCTTGAAAGTTAAAGCTAAGAATAAAAATCATGTAGTATATTTACCTAACAGTTTCAAGGCAAATATCATCATCCCTTATGGTTTTGAAAATATTGGGTAAAGACAAAGGAAGTTGGAGAAGGAAAATGATGCTTATACTCTTTTCACCTTTAGTAAAATACTTCCCATACACATCATGGGAGCCAAGGAAATATTTGCCCAGCATATAACTTTTTTTTAACAATTATAAAAAGTGAACAGTCAATTCAGGAAGAATCCAAAACCTCTAAAATCTGAGTCTATTGTTTGATTACCTCTTCTACATGATAAACTACTAAATAATCTAATTTGACCTAAAGGAGATTTAAACACTGGGGCTTGAAATCAGCAGCTGCCTAGCTGCCTAGTCAGAGTTGAACATAACATGCTTACCTTATGAGTATTTTTAGTTAATATTATTAAGAATTAATTTCTATTAAAATCTTATCAGGTACCAGGAATTGTTATGTCTCTGCAAATGTTACTCCATGTAACCACCCAACCAAACCTAGAAAGCAGATGCTCTTACTGTACCCATTTTTTTGGATGAAGATGCTGAAGCCCAAAGAGAAGGGACGTGGGTAGGTGCCTCAGGGCTGCTGCGGGATGGAACAGGCCTGGCAGGCAGAGAGCCCTTCTGGGTCCAGAGGCCCGGTTTTGTTGGTTTGTTTGATCGTCTACATTATCCTGCTTTACAGGATATAAATGCATGGGATTTCTACAGGTGATAAACGCCCAAGTTCTGATATTTCATATGAGCCATATATAAAAGCAGAAAGGTTTTCTGGGCAATGGCTACACAGGAGAAAGCAACTATCAGCAAGCACTTGTGAAGGGTGTTTACATCAAGAATCCAGACTGCTGGATCCCACTGTGGGAAGTAATGCTGCCCCAAGCCCACAGTGGGGTGGTGAATCACCTGCTAATGTTCAGTCACTGACACCAGGTGGCTGAATTTCCCAAGCCCCCACCCAAACAGGCACTCTTGATTTTGCAGGTTTACAAACCACTTTAGTAGGAACATTCCAAAGAAGGTTCTGTTAACTTAGCGTTTCTACATGATTTTCTCTACTTTTTTATACAAAGACACAGCTATTTGCTATAACCTTTCTTCATCTTCTTTTTCTCTGCATGGGCAGGCACTGGGAATTGAACCTGGGTCTTCCCATACAGGCGAGAATTCTGCCTGCTGAGCCACTGCCGCACTGCCCATGATAACATTTCATATATTTTATAACGTAACTTAGCAAAACGAACAATATTAATATTCTCCACTGTCTGTTCTGCTATAATGCAATAGTTATGGACTTAAGAAATATTGCACTATTAAAAACTGCATTAGACCAGCAATTGCTCAAATTAGGTAAATAAAAGGTCTGGGGCTAAAGAGTTTCAAATAACGTTATTTCTGCTATAGGAATTTCAGAACAAAGCATTAATATAATAAATCAGTTGATCAAAACAGACAACCCAAATCTAAAGTATTACTGAGCGAATCCTGAACTGAAGATCAGGCTAAATCAGAAGTTTTTAAACCATTACTATGATATATGTATGACAAAGCACAAAGTGAAATACAATGTGAAGAAAGGCAGAAAATTAAAATAAATTGCAGCCAATTCACAACCACCAACAATAGAATATAACAGCAACTGAACAGTCAAACAATCAAACAAAGCCACAGGGCTTCCCCGATGCACACCTCTTGAGGGCCATGTTATATTTGCATTACGGCCTTAGCAGTAAGTGAAAAGCAAAGCCGGTTCCCTGGTCAACCTGGACCAGCAGCACCAGCTTCGACTGGGAACACTTTAGAAATGGAGAATCTCTGACCCACACCAGGCGTATTACCAAGAGCCCCACCCCAGATGACTGGAACACATGTTGGCCTTTGAGAAGCACCAGTAGAAGAGCTGGAGATCAGAAGGGAAGCGTATGGCTTCTGCCTCTCTACGGTCTCTGAGACAGCTTCTGCCTCGGGCTATCCAAAAACCATGGAAAGGCAACCTCTGAAATCTGAAGACAGAATTGATGTAAGATGAGGCACAGCTCAAGCACAGATCAAGAACCTTTTCTTGGTGACTAAGCAAATTATCCCAAATGGGCTGGCCCAAAATTTGGGGAGATCAGATGGAAAGACCTGAAAAATCAGCCTAGGGTAATAGGATACTTCAGGAATTAGTGGGTGAAATTTAAGGAGGGGGAAGTGAAACAGCAGTGGTGCATGATAAGGGAACAAGCTCCGGCAGTGTATGGAATGAATGTGTGGGGAAGCCAGAGGGGAGCTGTGTTAGTTAGATTCAGTTGTCAATTTGGCCAGGTGAGCATACCTAGTCTTGTTGCTGTGGACATAAGCCAATGGTATGTGAACCTCATCTGTTGCTAATTACATCTGCAGTCAGCTAGGAGGCATGTCTGCTGCAATGAGTGATGTTTGACTTAATTGGCTGGTGCTTAAATGAGAGAGCGCAATGTTGCACAGCCTAGCAGCTCAGCATTCCTCATCTCGCACCAGCAGCTCAGCCCAGGCCTTTGGAGCTACAGAAAGAAGTCACCCTAGGGAAAGTTGTTGGAACCCAGGGGCCTGGAGAGAAGACCAGCAGAGACCATCTTGTGCCTTCCACGTAAGAAAGAACCTCAGTGGAAAGTTAGCTGCCTTTCCTCTGAAGAACCAACAAAATAAATCCCCTTTTATTAAAAGGCAGTCCATCTCTGGTGTGTTGTATTCCAGCAGTCGGCAAACTAGAACAGGAGCCCAGCAAGTTTCTCGACCTGACCCGAGGAGCTCTAAAAATGTAGATACCCAACTGAAGGCAGTGAAAGTAGGCAGGATTTATATGAAAATAGATGCTGAGGTCCAGAGACCCAGCACTAAACCTTCACAAAATGAGGAGCTGTTAGGAAAATAGATGGATATGGGTCTGAAGGAGAAAAGGAAAGTAAGATCTTTAGATCCAGCAAGCATGTTAGTATCACCTTGATCTTACAGATGGGAAGCCACACTCAACAGTGAGACAGGAAGGAGGGCTCTGGTCTTAAACTGCCTGGGTCTGAATCAGCTCCACAACTCAGGAGCTGTGGAGTCTGGGGCAAGTTACTTCTCCTCTCTGTGCTTCAGTTTCTTTATCTGTAAAATGGGGATAACAAAGTATTCCAACACAGTTATGGTGAGTGAGGTAGTTAGATTCAGTTGTCAACTTGGCCAGGTGAATGTGCCTAGTTCTATTGCTGCGGACATGAGCCAATGGTACGTGAACCTCATCTGTTACTCATTACATCTGCAGTCAGCTAAGAGGCATGCCTGCTGCAAAGAATGATGTTTGAGTTACTTGGCTGGTGCTTAAATGCGAGAGCTCAATGTAGCCCAGCCCAAGCAGCTCAGCAAACCTCATCTCGGCACCCGCAGCTCAGCTTAGGCTTTTGGAGATGCAGAAAGAAATCACCCCGGGGAAAGTTGTTGGAACCCAGATGCCTGGAGAGAAGACCAGCAGAGACCATCCTGTGCCTTCTCACCTAAGAAAGAACCTCAATGGAAAGTTAGTTGTCTTTCCTCTGAAGAACTAACAAAATAAATCCCCTTTTATTAAAAGCCAATCCGTCTCTCTTATGTTGCATTCCGGCAGCTACCAAACTAAAACGGTGAGGAACGAATGAAATCACATATTCACAGCTACTAGCACAATGTGTGGCTCCCAATAAAATTCAGCGATTTTTATTACAGATGGTAGAGAAAGGGCAGGACCAATTTGAGAAACAAATTGAAATGTGAGAACTCAGTTGGGGGGGGGAACTCAGTTGGAATTGTTTGAAAGGAGGTGGGAGTGGCAAAAGGTAATAAAACTTTATAGTTAGATCTTAGTAATACAGAAACCTAAATAGTTGAAAAGAATATTTCAGTTGTCATTGATGTAATATAATTAATTATTTACTTGAGACCTTAAGGAGTAAAAGAGGAAACGCTAGTAGGGGGAAAGTACATGCAAAGGAAATATCAATCTTCACTACATCCTTTATGTGGCATTAACATCTAGCATCTCTAGTTTAGGAATGTCTTGATGGTTACACACCTGTGGGAGATAAAGCAACAACCCCAGGACTCTGAAAAGTAAGGGAAAGCAGGCAGACTGTAGAAGGGAGTCAAATTTGGAGAGTCAAATCCCAAGGGGATGAAATTTCCCATTTTATATTTTCTCTTTTCTTGGTCCCTCCCAGAAGATAAGCCCCTGTCTCAAAGCTGTCCAGTGGAGCAGTGGCCTGAGTGGCTAACACTACAAAAGTTTTGGGATCGGCCCTAAGCTATACAAGACTGAGAAGAACTCTAAGCAGCATGACAGAGACTTTGAGAAATGAACAAAAATGTAAGCCACTGCACAAGTCTCTGACCAATTCAAATGTCACATGCATGGAACAGATCCAAAGCAGCATAGCAAAGACTGAAAACTGAACAGAGGTAAGATACATTCAGACTGAACATAACTAGGCTGACAGTCTACTAAAAAAATTTAACATTTTCCAGCAGAATATAATGGGCCCAGACCCTATAAAACATAATGTTCAAAATGTCCAGGGTACAACCTGAAACAATTCACCACACACACAACTAGTAAAGGTAACCAGTTTTTAAGGAAAAACACAATCAGTAGATGCCAATCAATATGAACTAAGATTCCATCTTAGTTTGAAATTAGAAAAAGAATAAAAAGATGACCTTGGATATTGGAATATTCAGAAAGTATATAGCTGCTATTTTAACTAAGCTCCATGAGGTAAAGGTAAGTACACTTGAAATGACTAGAAGAATAGTCTTCAGCAGTAAAGCAGAAATTACGAAAAGAATCTATAATTTCAGAAGTGAAAAATACAGTATCTGAAAGCGAAGGTGGGCTCAATAGCAAAACAGAGATGATAAAGGAGTCAATGATCCTGAAGACCACAAGCAATGATCAAATTTGAAAAACAAAGAGAAAAGAAAATGGAAAAAAATAATCAGTCACTCACCTCAGGGACTTGTGAGTCAGTATGAAAATATCCAACATGTGGATTTTTCAGTGGGGAAGGAAACAAGGGTTAAAAAAAAAATCTGAAAAAATAATGGCCAGAAATTTCCAAAATTTGGTGAAAGAAAAACAACAAACAAAAAACAACAAAAGGGGATAAGTAGAAAATAATAAAATAGTAAACTCAAATCCAACAATGTCAACAATTATATTAAATACAAATGGTCTAAACACAAGAATTAGAAGACAGAAATTATCAGATAAATAATAAAAGCAAGACCCAGTAGCTCCATGGCAGAGTTCTCGCCTGCCATGCCTGAGACCAGGGTTCGATTCCCGGGGCCTGTCCAGGCAAAAAAAAAACAAAAACATCAAGACCCAATACTTCACTGTCTATACAAAAAAAAATTTAAAAACACATATATTTGATAAAGTAAAATAATGGAAAAAGATCTACCATGAAAATAAAAATAACAGAAATCTTGAATAGTTATATTAAGATCACACCAACTAGACTTTATAACAAGGATCATTACAAGAAATAAATAAGGACATTTCATAATAATAAAAGGATCAATTCAACAAAAAAAAACATAATCCAAATGTGTGTCAAACATTAGAGCTTCCAGATAAATTAAGTAAAAGCTGAAGATGTGAAAAGGAAAATAAACAAATTAAAAATTACAGTTGGAGACTTTAAAACTCCTCTCCCAATAAGTAACGGACAAGCAGACAGAGAACTGGGACCAACACAGTAGACTTAGATAACATCATCAGTCAGCTCAACTAAGCATGAAATAGTCCAGCCCACGATAGAATATACATTCCTTTTAAGTGTAAGTGGAACATTCAAGAAAATAGACCATATTTTGAGCCGTAAAATACTTTTTTGAAACTTAAACAATGTAACTCTAAACGCACAGATCAAAAAAGAAGTTTACAAAGGAAATTAGAAAATATTTTGATTTGAATGTTATCTTATGAAAACATAATAAATCAAAATGTATAGGATCGAGGTAAAGTAGTGCTTAGAGGGAAGTTTATACCATTAAAATGCTTATTTTTAAGAAAAGTTCTCAAATCAAAGATCT
Source organism: Tamandua tetradactyla (assembly GCF_023851605.1). Taxonomy (NCBI): domain Eukaryota; kingdom Metazoa; phylum Chordata; class Mammalia; order Pilosa; family Myrmecophagidae; genus Tamandua; species Tamandua tetradactyla. The sequence goes on along the minus strand of NC_135327.1, from coordinate 222,770,467 downwards.
AAGATTTAGTTTGAAACTAGAAAAAGTAATTTTAACCCAAAGTGAGGAGAAAAGGGGAAATAATAAAGATTAAGAGCAGAAATGGATGAAATAGAAAAATAGGAGGAAAAAAATCTAAGAAAACATAAGCTGCTGCTTTAAAAGATGGATAACACTGAAAAAGAGCACAGACAGGCATACTCTAAGGTGGCCAGCACTATCTTCATCTCATTTCCCTCCCACCCCCCTCCAAATCTGAGCAAGTCCCAACAGCCTATGACAAAGGGGTTGGGATGTCCTTTTCCTAATAGTGTAAGGATTGTGCCTTCCTTCTTGCAAACAGACACTCTGAGTTACCTTCGCAGTTCATGGGCTTTGAGGTAACAACCCACCGTGGTGGAGAGCCCCACACGGCAGGGCAGTGAGCCAGCTAGGAGCTACTGGTTCAACAGTCTTCAAGGAACTGAATTCTGCCAACAACAAGGCTAGACAGAAGTGTACTCAGCCAGCCCAGCATTCAGATGAGACCCCCAGCTCTGCCCAAGACCTGGCTGCAGCCCTGTGCGACCCTGAGGCAGAGCACTCAGCTAAGCCATGCCCAAACTCCAACCTGCAGAAACCAGGAGCAATGCATGTATATTGTTTTAAACAAGAGGTAACTAAAATCAGAGCAAAGATGCAACCTACTAATATCATGAATAAAAGTGGGGACATCACTGCAGACAGTTAAAGGACAATAGGGAAATGTGAGCAATTTTATGCTTATAAAATTGGCTATGTAAGTGAAATGGACACAAAGGCACAAACTGCCAAAGGTAACTCAAGAAGATAACCTGAATAGCGTTGTGTGCACACTAAGGGAATGGAATTTGTAGTTAAAACTTTTCAAGAAAAATTCCTTCAAGTCCAGATGTGGTTTCACTGGGTAATTCTACCAAAAAGGAGAGAATACTAATTCTACACACTCTCTCACAGAAAATTAAGGATAAAGAACCACATCTCAAACCATTTTGTGAGGAAAGCATTACCCTGATACGAAAGGCTCACGAAGCCATAATAAGAGAAACAGACTACTACTACTATCCCTATAATCGTAGATGCAAAAATCCTCAAAAAAATCTTAGGAAATTATATTCGGCCCTATAAAAGGACTACACAACATGACATGGTAGGGTTCGTCTTGAGAATGAAAGGTATATTCAACATTCAAACGTCAATCAGTGTAATTCATCATTTGAACAGACTGAAGAAGAAAAATTATATAATCATCTAAGTAAATGCAAAAAAAAAAAACATTCGAGAAAATTCAACATCAATTCATGATAGAAACTGTCAGTAAAATATGAACAGAAGAGAATTTCCTTAACCTGATAAAGTGCACCTACACGAAAGCAACAAAAACAAAAAATATACAGTTGACATCATACTTAGTGGAGAAAGACTGAATACGTTCTCCCTAAAACTGAGAACAAAGCTAACATGTCTGTTCTCACCACTCTCATTCACCATTAAACTCCAGATCCTAGCAAGTAAAATAAGACAAAAATAGGGAATAACATGCCTACAGATTGGAAAGAAAAAGTAAAATTGCCTCTATTCAGAGAATACATAATTGTCTATGGAGAAAATGTCAAGGAATCTACAAAAACTTACAAGCAAAATAAGTGAGTCTAGCAAGGTTGCATGATAAAAGATCACATATAAGATCAAATAGATTCTCTGTGCAAACAATGAACAATTAGAAATTGAATTTTAAAGCAGCATCATTTATAACTGTACAAGAACACATCAATAAATCTAACAAAATACATATGGATCTATATAACGAAAATTGTTAATAACTGATAAGAAAAATCAGAGATGTCCTCATAAATGGAATGGAGAAATATACTATGATTATGGATGCGATGAAATAGTGTTGTAAAAGTATCAATTATCCTTCATCTGATATACTGTGCTTCAATACATTTCAAATCAAAATCCCATTAGGTTTTTTTTTCCTTAGAAATCAACAAAGTGTTTTTTAAATTTAGGCGCAAATGCAAAGAAATTACAAAAGAATTTTGAAAAAGAAAAACAAAGTTGAAAGATTCATACTACCTGATTTTGAGACTTATAAAAGCTACAGTATTCAAGACACTGTTGTACTGTCAACATGATAGACACACAGGCCATGCATGAAACAACTGGGTTAAGAAATAGGAAGTGAGTGAAGTTCTCTCCATTTCTCTCCCAACAGAGGAGTTATTATGGACTGGGACAATTACAAGACACCACAGACTATCTGTGTACCATATGAAAGGTTATCCGCGTGAGCACTGTTCTTTTCAGGACCTCTTCTCACATCAAAGTTGCAGAAAAAACAAGTGAGCCCAAAGCCTGACCAAAATAAGCAGGCACCAGTTGGTTTCTTCTCTCTACTCTTCTTTTGTAGGTTTGCAGACACTTATTTTTTGTTTTTCATCTTGTCATGAAGTAGAGGGGGTTTGGACTCAGGGGAAGTGAGGATTCCCTCTGCTCTATCCCACATTAATGGAGACCTGCTTGGGAGTTTTGTACCCGGAACAAAGCATTAACAGATTTAGTTTCCTTTGGCTCCAACCTTCTTGTTCATCTCCCTCTCAAGGGCTGTAGGGAGGGGTGATGAACGCCTGCATTTAACAGTCTGCCACAGTTACCTCTAACGGGCCAACTCCCAGCCCCTCTTCTCCGGAAGAGTCTAGGGATTGGCTCATTCTTTCCTACAACCACCAACCATCTTTAATTGTGTCATCTATCTTTCCTTCCCCACCCCTGAGGGGAGGAATTTTATTGTTAGCACAGATTGGAAAGGAAGAAAAGACAAAGTTGATATTTTTTCTTCTTTCAACGAAATCTCCTAGGGAAAACCAAAACTTATTCAGTTGTAATAGCAGTTCCCTGCCTACAGACAAAGTCATCTAGATTTAAGAGGTCAAATGAGAACAAGCTCTCTCTGCCCTTTCACCATAACACGTCTCTCTCCTTGGGACAGGAACAGACCTTCCGTGCTAGGGAGATGGAAGAGAAGCTGAGAGCTCCGAGCTGGTGAGGGAGGAGGCCTAGTATGGAGGTGGGCAGGAGAGGGGGATGAGCTCGCAATGAGGACAAAAGGGTTTACCTGCGACCACCTGGCCGTGTGTACTGGGGGACGCTTGTACTCTGGGGGACGCTTGTACTCTGGGGGATGCTTGTACTCTGGGGGATGCTTGTGCTCTCATTTGCCCGAAATCCACAAGGACAGGAAGCTAGGGTACTGCAAACTCTACAGCAAACATAACAATCCTATGGAGAATATTCTTCCGCGCGTGGACTGGGTGGATTCAGTATATGGATTAGAAGTGGACATCTTTACTAAAGGAAATTTTGATATATGTGAATCTTTATTTCTAGATAATGCAAAAAATTTTAATACCTGATAATACTAATGATCACTTTCATCGACACTAGTTGTGAGAAATGCCATTTCCTGCCAGCGACCCAACATCTGTCTGAACTAAGAAAACGTGCTGTCACGTCTCCAAGGGTTCCATCGCAACAGATAGGGTGATTCTTCAGCTTTTCCACCTTTTCTGATCTCTGTAACTGTCAACTTCAGTTTATAAAGGAACAATGAACAAAATAGGCCATGCTCCTTTACTCTAAAATATTTCCAAAATCACTGCTTTTGATCCTGGGGCTTAAACACCCGTCACCAAATTTTTTAAAGAAATGTAATGAGGTAGGTTGGAATAACTGTCAGAGATTGTGTCTGTGAATTTTGGACCAGACAGATGGTAGCAGGTGAACAGAGGGCAAAACACTCAAGGTGAGTGGTAATACCCACATATACTTATTAACAAATCTAAAGCCATTTCATTAACTGGCTCTCCAGCTGTAAAAAGGACAATATCTTAGAACTCTGTTATAAGGAGCTGTTTCGCTGACAATCTAAATACCATAAGAAAGCTCATACCATGCCTATTGCTTCAAAATCCTGATAGGGTTAATCTATTGCAGCGGTGTTTGCTATCTCCTCTCCTTCAGAAGTCCCCCGAAAATGCCAGTATCATTCTCCAAAGACTGCTAAAAACTCTCCCAAAGGTCAGAGTACAAAAAAACTAAAGACTTCATTTTAGAGACCAAAAAATGTTCGCAATAAAGGGATTTGTCAGCTAGAAATCGTCAAGTATTCTATGCTTTGAGGTTAAATTCCCACTCTTTCACTTCTTTTCCTCCAAAATTATAGGCAAACACAGACACTTACCAACCAAAACAACAAGCCTGTATTTCTCATTGGTTTGTCGCCGATAAGGTGTCACTTCTTCATATGTGGGTACATCGGCGGTATCATATTGATCACTCTTCTTGCATTCATACATGGACTTATTTGTTTTTTTATCTTTTCTACTAAGACGGAAACTTCTTCTAAAACCAGCTGTGAATATAAAAGATTAGTTTTAGTGGTAAGAACCAAAAAAAACAAAAAAAAACCCCACCATAAAACAAAATTTTTAAAACCTCAAACTTGGTAGCAGTTTATTTACCATGATAGTGTTAAAAGTGCACTATTTAAAAAAAATAGATACAGGTAATTTTATGAAAACAGTTCTTTATAAGAATCATCCAACATTTATGTATAGAGTTCATAATAATACAAATTTTATTTGGTTCTAAATCATAAAGAGCTCTTTTCAGAAATCAGTGGATAAAAATAAAGCAAAATAAGTAAACCAGAGATGGTAAAGATAATTTATCATGGAGTGAGTGCAACTGATAAGAAAAAGTTAAACACATTACGATAAGACATTTTAAATATAAATCACAGAATCTCACATTCATGAATACTGGAATATTTAATACCATCTTCTGAACACAACCTAATGATACACCTGTGATACAGAAGCATCTATTGGATTTTCTAATTTATACTAAATTGGGGGCAGCAGAGTGTAAAACATAGATGTGTGTGGATCAGGCTGAGAGACCCATGTCACCGACAGACAGCGAGCCACTTAGCTTCACGGAGCTCCAGAGGAGAGAGGAAATGACCGAGTCTCAAATCTTTTTTTCCCCTCTGGAAAGTCTATACTTTCGTGATTTGAAGCCTACTGAAATCTGGATATAAGTTTCATAGTCTCAATTGTGAGTTCTTATCAATAGGTCATAAGATTTCTTACTAAAATAATTCTGAATGTACTTAAATGTCATGTCTGCGTAAAGAGTCCTATTCAGTCCATGGCTTTCATTTAACAGGCAGGCTTAAAAACTGCAGGCCAAAGTGCCTTTTCTCAGTCAACTACCACTTCATTCTGTTTGTCCTGCATGCTGCTGCATTATTCTGGTTTATTTCCTTTTTAGAATAGTGATGTTTATTATCATGCATGTCATTCAAAAATTTAGGAAGGTGTGCCATCAATTCTCTACCATAGCCAATTTTTATACTCTCTCAAAGTTCAGACTTTAAAGGGATAAGGGTGGGGGGAGACAGCCTAATTATTAAAAAAATATAATATATATATTTATATATATATGGCATATAGGCCCCAAAATACAAAATAAAATGCAAATACATTTTTAAATGTAGAAAAATACAATCTCCTTTTAAAAAATAGAATACTGATCAAATTTGATAAGCACAACACTTTTTTAAATAGAAGTATCTTGGAACAAAATGCAAAAATGCAATAACTGATCTACGTGAATTTTAAATAATATAAGGGAAAAGAGTAATTATTACCGCGGGATTTAAGAAAGTAATAGGATTTAAAATAAAAGCAATACTATCTAATAATTGAGTACTTAAAATGGAGGTAAATAACTGGACTTGTGGACTCATGGTTTAATAAAATCATTCGACATATTAAGAATGGAGTGGTAAAAGTCCATCTGATGATGGCCCACTACATATCATTCTGAGTTTGAGGAGATGCGCAGATTTTCTAACAGAAGTTATTTGCAAAGGATTTGAAACAAGGAAGATCATCTCTCCAAAGCTCTCTCAACAAAGGCAAAAGCTGAAGAGGAAAAAAAGCCAACAGGACAAGAAATGAAACACATTGGTTATTTTACCAAAAGAGATGAGATTTGAGGGAAGCAAAATGGGAAATGGGCCACCTGGTTCTAGGATGAGAAAAAGGTAGGTGAATTTTGAAATCACTCTGTAGACAAGTCGTAAGATAAGTTGTACATTATTCTTTGTTCCTCTTGTTTTTAGGATATTGAGAAAGATTCATGTGAACCCCGAGAAAAAAAGGATCCCTCTGTGTCAGAATCCTTGCAATAAACCCCAGAAGTAGCAGAGACTTACAAGTCCTGCAGACAAGCCTCATCCTAACTTGCAGAATTTAGGTGTCCCTTACCTGCTGCACCCCATCTGTTGCCAAAGGGGACTGGTGGCCCAGACCAGAACCCAGTACAAGATGGTTTCTGGTTTAGCCCATAAATTGCACATTCACTTGTCTCACTGTTCTGTGCTGGTATGTCATAGTGTTCTAACTGGAGGTTCCCATGCTCCCTGCCCATGGGAGGCAAGTGAAGAATAAGCAGGTAGAACTACAGATTCCTTTGCACTTATTCCTTGTAAGGAAGGAGGGTTCTCCTGAAGTCACTTCAAAATGTTAGCCCAGGAATGGATTGGACTTAGGACATGAATGCTTTGTCCAAAGCCAATAAAGTCCAAAAGTGAAAAATGTCTGAGCAGTAAATCACAGCTAAATCTCGTATTTAGCATGTACCTGATTAAGCCTTGACAATTAATTGACATTTTCACTTTCAGCATCAACAACAAAGAGAAACCAGGGACAAGAAAGAAGGCAACAGATTTCTAAAGCCAGGTTCCCCAGGCATCAATCAGGAGCTGTGGTCCCCAAGTCGGTTAAAGGATGGTGGCTGCACGGTGATTAATGTCCACTAAACTGAAGTAACTGAAAGCTCCACCAACAAAAACCCTGTTATTGCTGATACACGTTCACGTGAATTTCAGTAAAGGAAGAACGGCACATTTGGTAACTTCCCCATCAAAAATTAAAATCAGACACACCCAAAGGGACACAACACTGCACGTGGGGACCCAGAACCGATGGCCGTCCCCACCCCCGCCCCGCACCTGCAAACCCATTGGCGGGGGAGCGAGCGGCACCTGTACAGGTCCTGGAGCTCACATGCTCCCCCCACCCCATGTCCCCACTTTACAAAACAAATGCAAAGCACCTGCCAGGCCGCCCTGCCTCTCCTGGTGCAGCAGGGGCGCAAAGAGTGGAGTCAGCGCTGGGTTAGCCTCTAGGTTTTGCCACTCACTCGGCTGCGGTGCGACCCTGCGAAGTTATCTGAAACTTCTCTGTGGCTCCTTTTAGCATATAACAGCACCTACCTCGCAGGGTGGTGAGGGATTTAACCGTTCCGTAAAGCTGTCGGCCCACAGCCGGCACACGGTGAACGTGGGATACACGGTAGCTCTACCAGAGCCTCTGATTGTGTCGCCGATTAAATGCGAGCCCTGAGGGCGGGAAGGGTGCCTTCGAGCCCCCATTCCCAGGGCAGAGGCCAGCAAACTAGGTAAGATTAAGCTTATTTTTAAATGTTTAATCAGTTAATGTTAATAGAGGCAAAATATTAAAATGAAAGCCTGATGTAAATGCTATACAATAGAAATGTCTACAGTAGCTTATTAAAGTAGTAAGGCATTTTAAAGAAACACAACAGAAAGCTTTAGTTTGTACTAACTCTCCTTACTTTTTTTAGAGCCTAAGATCTATGTTTTTTCTGTTACTAAATTTATATTTAAATGACATCCTTCCTTTTATTTACATGGTGAGGCTTCCCTTTACTTTCCTGCTCCATATATACATATACATGCATCATATATACATGTTTATATCCATACAACAAATATAATTTACATATATACATACACATATATGCCAATACACGCAGAGTTAGAAAAAAGAAAAAATGTCCCAACTCGGATCAACGAATGAAACAGCAAGAACAAAGGACATGACAAAAAGTATGACGTCCAGGGAACTGATAGGTGATTCTTCCCCAGGGGTGATATAAAAAGCAGCTCCTTTCCTGGACTCCATCCTCCAGGGGCTGTCAGAGGTGACGCTGCATCTACAGCTTCCAGCAGTACAGAGATGCGATTTCCAAACTGCAGTAAAATGAGGAGCGGCGCATTGGGACCCCTCGGTCAAGTCTAAACTTACCCGGAACGTAAACTCTATATCAAGGAAAGGGGGTTCGTATTCCTTGCCATGAAATCTTACTTGGTTCTCTTATTGAAAGAGGGACCAAAAAATGCTTGCTTAACCTAAAAGTTTGAATAAATTGGATAAATGTGAATAAGCAACCTGGAACCTAGCTAATTCCAGTTCATTTGTAGTGTAAAAAAAAGCTTAGCCAGAGACGGCTTTGAAAGAAAGAAGGAAGGGGAAAGGAGAATGATCAAGGAATTTAGAGTAAGGAATCAGTTTTGCACGAAATACATTTTTAGTTGTACTGCACATTTTTGAAATTTATAATTGGCTTAACTTTTTTATGGATGGGCTTCTTCCAGAGAGGTTACCTGCAGCTGGCAGATTGATATTTTTAAAGGAACGGCTGGTTTATTACAAGAGGAAAGGGACATCACTGCAAGACTGCAGCTACAAATCAGACTCCAGGCAGAGGAGACAACAGAAGATACTTTTTACGTAATGTTTTCAAACAGGAATAATTTTCTAAGATGTGCATATTTATCATTTAACTGCTCAGTTTTGTCTGAAGTGAATTTTTCACCATAAAAGGGGATGCTTCATTTATAAATCGTTCCTTGTTTCAGTAAGCAGTCCCCAAACATACTTCTTATCCTGTGTCACTGATAAAGTCATCAGGGCAGATGGCTGAGAGCCAGACCGTGCTTGTCAAGGCGTTTCTCAGAACAGCTAATTACAAGGTGGCTTCCCCCAGCAGTCTGTACAACTACCCATTCCTCCATTCTCTCACAAAAGGACTTCTCGTCATCTTAAAATCTTTAGTGATTTGACAGGTGAAAAATGGTACATAATTTGCTATTTTAAGCATTAGTGTAGCTAAAATTTTTCATGTTTATTACTAATTTGCATTTCTTCTGTAAATTAATATATTTTCATCACATTTTGATTAGGGCCTTAACTTCATAAATTTGTTTAAGGCCCTGAGCCCTTTTTCATATTTGTTGCAAAGCCTTTTTTTTAACATTTTCAACTTTCCTTTTAACTTCCATCATAAAGAAATTTAAGATGCTTCTGCATTTGAAACTATGAATTTCTTTCCTTTGTGACTTCTTCCACTGTTTTTATGACTTTCCTAATTTGGGTCTGATAAACATTCACCTGTATTTCTTAAGTTTGTTTTTTTTTAAATGGGTTGCATGATTTTACACTTGATTCTTTTTTCTGTCTGGAATTATTCAAATGTAATCATGAAATCAAACTTGTGAAGTGAGGCTGCAGTTTTTTATATTTTTCTAAATAATCAATAGCCTCAGGAGTACTGGGTTAGTAATCCTTTCATGGTTTTATGCTGGTACTTTGTACTGAAGGACAAGATCATTTATGATTCATATCACTGTTCATGAAAGAGAAGGGTGATTCTTAGTATGAATTTAGATATTCGCTTATTAATAACTGCTTATTTTTTAAAGGAGATAAAAATAAACATTAAACATCTTTTTTCTCACTTTAATATGTCAAAATGTAGATTTTACTTTTCTAAAAATTGGAACTGCCAACACATTGTCTGAAAATTATTTTTTGCACCTTAAACCACTGGGTTAGTTTGAACAAGCAAATGTTAATTGATTCAGTAATTATAAGGTAGAAAAATATTTAGGGTACATGAATTTCTAAGATTTTTATAAACCTATGAAAACACTTAACAAAAACTAAGTAGTTGGAAATTATTATACAGTGTTAGGTTCCTGACAAGAGAACACTGAAATTTTCCTTACAATAAACATACTGAATATTGAGAAATCATATCAAGAAACAGTCTGAATATCACATCAACATTATTATAATGATGGAAATCACAAGAGACTTACAAAAATTGTGTAGTGACATGATCCTAAGATAAAATTATTATTGAAATAATGCTCCCATGGAATGGCAACCATAAAATTATCTCAAGACAGAGGATAACTAAGAAAATCTTAAAGCAACAAACAAATAAAAATCTTGGGAAGGGGTTTAAACTGAGAAGAAATGCCAATACAAAACTGGAAAAACTCCTGAGATCTGAAAAGGCTGGACTAGTCAGCATCTATATTCATCTTATAAAAGTATGTCAGAAGAAACAATTACCAAAGAATCACTTTGAAACAAGAACTTCTTTATGAATTACAGTAAATAATCAGATAAAAGCTAATTCTGTACAAAAAGAGGAGAAGAAACTATTAGAAAATTCTCCCTGGAACGTTGCAGGTTCAGAGTTGCTCTCAGGGAACTGTAAAGAAATGGCCAAGTGCCATAAAAACACTTGAATCTTTCAGCTCATATCAAGATAAAAATAAAATTAGAAAGTCAAAGAACTTAACGAAACCATGGAAACCCTATAAGATTTCAATTTGCAATTTCTGAGAAAAAAATTACTTAGGTGTTAAGAAAAAAGTTTTCCTTAACCCATTGACAATTTATTTTTGCACAGCACACAATTATCATAAAAAAAGAGAAAAACCACATGAGAATTTAATTTTCTGCCAACCAGCCAATAAAGAAATGAATTCTTGACTTCACCCTTTCAAAAGTATGAGCAAATACAGTATGTACACATAAAATTGAGCATAAAAATACTATTCTGAACAGAGGAAAAAAATCAGATTTGAGATTTTAATATATTTATTTAAAGTTGATTCTATACAACTTAAAATTCTACCAGTAGAATTGGTTTCCTTCTGTCAGGGAAAATATTTCCAAGTAGTATACCAGACAGCCAGAGATTCTGCAGAGGCAGAGAGCCTTTCCTGTTCAAGGAAGACCCTGCAATTGCTTTTGAAAGAATCCCTCTAAATGTTCTCTTTGAATACATTTTATTTTTTAGAAAAATATTGGAAGAATATATTTAAACACAGTTGTACTTACCTACATAAAATTCTTTAATAAGATTCAATATTGGAGCAAATGGAATTTCTACTAGATTTATAAAATAAGCAATATAACATGTTGAAGATCTGTGGTTGCTTACACATATAAGGGGGAGAAGTGCGAAACAGGATTAGGGAAAAATACACATAAGTAGAGATGTATAAGTGAAAACATTTAAAAGAAATAACAGCAAATAGTTCGATTTGCTTTTAACTAACTTGATGGTAAACATGTCAGTTAAATAGAAAGAACAGTCTTAACTTACAGAAGTCCCCAAACTGATCTTGTTTCAAAAGAATGCATGTATTCCAGTGAGGGCTGAAGTGGAGAAAAATTGGTGATTTTTCCAGAAAACATTTGCAAGAAATCATGTTAATAGACAGACGCATGATAAGCAGTGCTTCGTGAGTCAATCGATTCTAGCAAGTTTTCTATATGAACTGACCAGAGCAAAAACATTATTAGCAATGTTAAAAAAAATCATTCTTCATATGGATTATTTTGTATTGCAGTGGGAAAAACAGAGAGATCTTTAAAGCTTACGAGTCTACGGTCAAGAAGCAATTACCCTTTAAAATCCAGAACAAACACAGAGTAAAAACATACTAACTTCCACAGCCTGCACCAAAGCCAATGAAATATTTGAGAGTTTAGGGAAGAAAATGAATTACCTCTATTTTATATAAATATAATATAAAAAAATGGTTTGACAATCTTTATATATAAGAAGCCCTTCACTTATAGGGATTCAGTTTTAAAAGATGTGATTTTCCCTCAATTCATATTTATACCACCCTATCGATTTACCTTCACTTTATTATAACACTTCATGTAAAATCATGCAACTTATATTGCCCAGTCAGTGGGCCCTTTTCCTTTCTTTCAATACATCATAGCCAACCCTGCATTGCTGATCAATACCGTGACCTCTAAGAAACATGATAAGTACACGTTGGTAGGAATCATGCCTCATAATGCGCTCTCTGATCTGTCACAGGTAATCAAATATGGTTTGAAAATGCAATTCTTATAAAAACTGACTTTCAATTCTTGGAGTGTCATAATGTTACTTCTTCCAAAAGAGTCAGCATATCATTTTGCCAGAGCATGCATTTTACAAAAGAGTAACCTGTCATCAGTTTCAAGGCTGATTACATATATGCTGTCTTGTGCCTGTTTTTATGCACTTCAAAGAAAGTTAAAATAATCTCGGGTTTCCAGCAAGCTGTCATGCATCTACAAGTGGCCATCATTACTGGTCCAAGGATCGTCTTTCTGCAGATTTTTAACTCCCCTTTGGTGGCGGCAGGACATATAGTGTGTGAAGGTGGAGTGGGGGGCAAGGGTAGGGCCCTAAAATAAGCCAAGGTCTCAGAAATTCTTCTACATAATCCTTGGTAAAGCCCTCATAAGAAAACTAAAGTTCGAGGACCTCCTTCCACTACTTGCCAGAGCTTTACTGAACCAGCTGGACCTGCCATGTGCGGAGGATGGGGACAGACCCATCCTAAGTGGGTGGCAGTGCATGTGGCACATTAGTGGTATCTGCTGGGATTTGGTGAATACCTGAATATATCATGATCCTTTGTATGCCGTGAGGCAAATATAACATTATAAACACATTTTGTTGACTCATGTTTGTTTCAATTATTTTTTTAGTGAGAAAAACGTTTGATCTGGAAGACACAGCAAGTCTCAGAAGGGTAAGTTTTTCCTCAATACAATAATTACTGTAGTATATTTAAAGTAGGATAGGAAGATTAGGAAGGAAATGATAAAAAATTAGAACAAACTATCATATCTAAGTGTAAAAAGCAATTGCAACATTTTAACATTCCCTATGTTAAGATCCATTTGAATAATGAATTATAACCAAAAAGTAAAAAGTATGTAATATTAGTAGATAGTATACAAGTTTCTATTGTGATGCCTACATAAATTTTTTTTTCATAGACTATTTTTTTATTTTTTACTAAGAGTTAATTCACATACTACAAAATTCACTCTTGAAAAGGGTTCTGAGCAACGGTTCTTGGTTTACAGAGTTGTACAACAATCACCATGACTTAACTTTAGAACCTATCACCCCAAAAGAAACCCACTAGGCATTAGCAGTCACTTCCATTCTCCTCTATTCCTACCCCAGTAATCACTCATCTACTTTTTTTCTCTATGGACCTGCCTATCCTGGACATTTCATATAAATGGAATCATATAATATTCATGAAGCATAATGTTCCCAAGATTAATCCATGTGGTAGCATGTGTCAATATGTCAACCCACTTTACGGCTGAGCGAATAGTCTACTGTATGGATATTTCACATTTTGTCTGTCCATTCGTAAGCTGGTGAACACTCAGACTGTTTCTACTTTTTTGCTATTATGAATAACATGGTTATAAACATTTGTGTACAAGTTTTTGCATGAACATATGCTTTCGTTTTGCTTGGGTATATACCCAGAGTGCAGTTGCTGGGCCATATGGTAACTATATTTATCTTTTTGAGGACCTGCCAAACTGTTTTCCAAAGTAGGTGCAACTATTTCACAACTCTACCAGGAAAGTATAGGGTTCCAATTTCTCTACACTCCTGTCAACACTTGTTATTTTCCATTTGTTTGTTTAAATTATAGCCACCCTCACAGGTGTCAAGTGGTATCTCACTGTAGATTTGATTTGCTTTTCCCTAGTGACTAAAGATGCTAGGTATCTTCGTGTGCTTATTGGCCAGTTATATATACTCTTTAGAGAAATGCCCTGAATTCAAATCCTTTGATCAGTTTTTAAATTGGGCTCTTTCTATTGTTGAGTCATCAGCGTTCTTTATATATTTTGGACACAAGGCCCTTATAAGGTATATGATTTGCAAATATTTTAACACACTGTGGGAGTTGTCTTTTCACTTTCTTCACGGAGTCCTTTATTTTTATATATTTTTAGTGCGATATCTTCAGATACCATACAATCCCTCCAAAGCATACAATCAGTGCTTCAAATGCCATAACAGTTGTGTATTCATCACCATTTGCATTACTTCACAAGTTCTTCTGAAGCACCAAGGTTTTTTTATTTTGATGAAGTCCAATTTATCAAATGTTCAATGTGTTCTTTGTTGCTTGTGCATTTGGTGTTACATCTAAGAAACTATTACTTATTCCAAAGTCATGAATATTTACAGCCAGGTGTTCTTCTCTGAGTTTCAGTTCTTAGTCTAGGTCTTTGATCAAACTAAGTCAAGGTCACCAATGAGTTCCCCACTGTGAGGCCAGCGGTCAGGGCTCATTCCTGCCCTCATGTGACCTCAGCAGCATTTGTCACACTTGATCATTCCATCCTCCTGAAACTTTACTTTCTTCTGGATCCCAGAAAATCACTAGTTTTCCTCCTACTTTACTCTGGGTTCTTTTCTCCCCAGTAGATACACTCAACTGCCCAGGAAAGCTCATCCAGCCTCACTGCCTTAAATATGATCTAAAATTGACCAACTCCCAAAGCGATAAGGCAACTCCAGAGTTGCCCATTCAGTCGCCTATCTGATATCTCTATGTGGATTCCTAAACTCGTTAAGTCCCAAACTGAATACTGGAACTCCTCCCAGCCCAACCTGATCCTCCACAGTCTTTGTCAGCTCGGTAAATGGTAACTATTTTTGCAGTTGCTCAATCCAAATACCTTCCACTCCTCCTTGAGTCTCCAATTTGTCTGCAAATCCCATCAGTTCTACCCTCATAATAAATGACATCTCCTCACTATCTCTACTGATAACATCTTAGCTCAAGCCACAATGGTTTCTTGCTTAACTTACTCCAGTTACTGCTTCTCCCCTTGCTCCCTTTCTGTTCCTTCTAGACAATCAGCCAGAGCGATCCTTAAAAATGTAAGTCAGGTCATGGAATCGTCCTGCTCAGAACCCTTCACTGACTTCCCACCTCCCACAGAACATGCGTCAAAGTACACTCTGCATGTGCCCATCCCATCACCTCTCCTTCCTTAAACCCCACCACTCTGGCCTCTTGTTCCCTCTGCTCTGGCCACCCAGAGGGAACAAGAGGACCTTCCTGATCCTCAAGGGCATCAGGAGCCCATCTCTGGGCCTTTGCACATGCCTGTCCCCACTGCTCACTCCCCACAAGGCTTCCCTCCAGTCTTTGCTCAAACACAGCCTTCTCAGGGAGGCCCTTTACCACCCTATTTAAATTCAAAGCCCCATTTCCCCAGCTCCCCCATCCTTCCATTCCTGCTCCATTTTTCTGCATAGCACTTATCACCATCTAATGTGCTAAATAATTTGCTTATCATCCTGTTTCCACTTCTACCCCAATATGGAAGCTCTGCAAAAGGAGGGATGTTTGTATGCTTTGATCATGGTTGAAACCTCAGAGCCCAGCACATGGCTTGTACATAACAGATATGTAATAAATGTTTTTTTAAAAAAATCAGAAATGGCACTGGAAACAAGTATATTCTGCAAATACCAGAAGAAACTGCTGCCAGAGGTTAAGGTGGAGATCTCCTTCCAGCACACGGGACGGGAGGCAGCAGGGAATGAGGCTCTGGTTTGGGTTTTAAGACTTGCAATGCCATTTGACTTTTCAAATATTTATTAAACAGAGTCACAAGAAATTGCTGATATTCTATTTTTTTGGCCCACAAAAAATAGCAAGTTTCATATGCTTCAACCTTACACATATGTTACTTTGATAAAAATCCAAAGTTTTAAGTTATTTCTATTAATTTTGGTGTGGGAAATGCAAAGAAATCTCAGAAGACAGAAGATGCTTCACCAATTTGGCTTCATAAAAATGAAAATATCTATATGCCGTGAAACTTGCCATAGGCAAAGGGAAAAAGGCAACTGAGAGACCAGAAGAAATGGTGAGCAACAGAGAGTGGTTAGTGTCCTCACACAGAAAGCAGTAACCAAATTAACTGGAGACTGATAAAGAACCCAATGGGAAAAATAGACAAAGATGATTAGTCAAGAGAAAACCCCTACAACAATACTGCTAAAAAATCACAGTACTGCACTAAGTTCCAGCATATTTTAATGGAGGCATCTGGTAAACATATACTTTTACCATTTATGATAGCATGTTGCTCATGAGACTTCTTTTTAAAAAAAACACGAGGTCTGTACACATCTTGAGGATCTGGGGTTTGGGGGGGGGCAAGAAATACACAACACAAGCAATTTGCTCCATCCATTTATAAAGAAGTGACATTTCAATTATATATTTTTAAAGAGTTATGATCAAACTTGTTTATTCTACAAAAGAACCAACTTCAAATCTGTAGTCATTAAATACAGCCATTCCTTAAAAGTTTTTACTGGAATACTATGAATTTATATATTCTACTATGTCAATATTGAATTATGTATCCTTTTTTAAAACAAAGTTTTAGAACACAGCCTTTTTATTTTGTGTGCTTCTCTTCTCTGGTACCTTCTTAGATTGACTTTCTTATCTCAGTTGTTCCCAAAGAACTTTTCTGGCCTGGATCTGGACCCTGGTCAGACAAGCACTTAGACCAGGAAGATATGATGTTATAATGCCCATATATTTAAATTCATCAGGGTAGCTGTATGCTATCATCAGAACTTGCAAATTTAAAAGCCTATGGACACACAGAAATACACCTACCCTCAACTCTAAAAAGTGCTTGAACGCACTTTGTAGCTTTCATTGTATTGTAAACTCTGTTACTCCTTGATACTTGGTGATTTGGCTTATAGTAAAGTTATTCATCAAAAGTTATCAAAGACTTTAAATGGCCAGACACAATAGCAGTTATCAGAACTAATTTTCTTCGCATTCTCTAAAGAAACACATGTTGCTGATCATCCCTTTCATTTTTTGTTCTTTGATTTGTATATATTGACTAACTATTCCTTTTTAAAGTTCCTAAATACAATGAGAGACACAAAGATTACAGCCCAGATTTCATTCTTTAGGGAAAAAAACTACGAAAAGAATAATGTGAGTGTAAAACGCATGCAAAAAAAAAAATCAATAAATTTCTAAATTAGTTAGCCTGACATTCATTTAAGACCTCAAATTATCAATTCAAGCTAAATATTCAGCTCTATAATCTACATATCACTGAAACTTAAATATACTTTATACTCAGCAACATCCATTTCTTTCCATGCTACTGTTTCTACTTTCATCCTCTGCCATCGACTCTAATTCCACCTAATCCTTCAGGTTCAGCTCTAATGTCACTTCTTATGTCGATGATTCCCTGATAGCCTCAGGCTGAGATGACTACCCCCTACCCCTACCCCGCCTGAATTAGTGTATTATCTGACCCTCATGACCACTGCTTTAGCCGCAGTTATGTATTGGATATGGATATACTTACCATCTACCTGACAGTTTATACACCCTTGAAGTCAGGGAGAGTAGATATACTCTCTTTCTGTTTTTGAGTGGCACATGGCTGCAATAATGGCTCTGCATTTATTCATATCTCCCTGCTAATAATTCCCAACTCTATCTCTCAGGCAGTCTCCCCAACACCGACTCTGATTTGGCCCTGAGACTTGCTTTGGCCAATGGGACACAGCAGATGTGAGGCAAGCAGAGGCTTCAAAAGCATGTACACACGATTCAGGCTGGCTTCCTAGAGGGTGACAGACCAGGTGGAGCAGAAAGAAGTTCAACCAGGTGAGCAGCCCCCACCCTGTCCGGACCAGCCGGACCCCAGCCAAGCCACTAGAGATTGTAAAGATCCACCAAAATAATCCAGGCCTGAACCACCCAGCTGACCACAGGTCCTGAGAATCAGGGCTGGCTGTTTCAAGCCATTAAATTTTCTGAAGATGAAGGCAAAGCACTAACTGATATACTGCATATCTAGTACACTCCACTGTTCTGAAATGACTACAGAATAATTTCTTTTATTAAACAAGTTGTGGGTTTACACAACAATCATGCATAAAATACAGGATTCCCATGCCCCACCCCATGTACAGCACCCTGTACAAGCATGGATCATTTGCTACAATTGATGAAAGCACATTTTTACAACTGCACTGTTAAAGTCCATAGTTTAACTTAGGGCTCATTGTTTGTGTACTGTAGTTCCATGGTTTTTTTTTTTAATTTTTAAAAAATGAAATTTTTTATTTTTTACATAGGCAGGCACCAGGAATCGAACCAGGGTCCTCTGGCATCGCAGGCAAGCATTCCTGCCTGCTGAGCCACCATGGCCCACCCAAAAAATGAAATTTTAAACCCTCTTTAACTGGCTTAGTAAATTAGGATTTCTCTAGCCTAGAAATTGGAATTGTCCATATTTCTGCATGGGTTTTTTGGTGGTGGTTGGGGATTTTTGTTATTGCTGTTGCTGCTGGTTTTTTTTCTAAAATGAGAAATTAGTATGTTGTAAAAGATAGAGTACAGGCAGCCTGTCCACATGGACTTAGGTTTGAATCCAGGCTGCACCAGTTACTACCATCTGAAGGTTCTTGGGTAAATTCTTTAAATTTTCTGGGCTCGGTTTCCTTTTTGTAAAGTGGACGTAGTACCACCAATCTCAGAGTATTAGAGATAATATATATTCAACAAGAAATACAAAATTTGGCATTTTTCTGCAATCACTAATAGATGTTAATATCATATACATAAATATTAATCAGAAAATAAGGTTGCAGCAGTTGAGCTCTAAAACTCTATCCTTCTACAATATCACCTCTCATATCAAAAGAACACATTTACATGGCAAGGCTGAGAAAGGACAAGAGTGAAATATCAAAGATAATTCTGAGGCTTTTAATAGTTTCCAGCTATCTTTTTTTTCATCTATAACATTCTCTGGCATCTCCAAACTGCGAAGTTGTCCTTCCCATACAGATTAGCAAGTTAATCATACAGCATAATTATATTTGGATATTTGGGGTTATTCAGGCAATGGTTATCCGGTCGGTACAGAGAGAATAGCAAATTATACAAAATGTTATCCAATTGTTATTTAGGGGAAAAACCATTATTTAGAAGCTTTTATCAATTCAGTTAACCAGATAAACTTTAGAAAAGGCCAGATACCATAAATCGAGTAAAATTAGTGGCACAAACAGAACTTTTTTCATCCTCTACCAGAAACATAAAAAGGGCTACAAAAATATAGCACCTGGAAATCTTCTAGAATATGAACCAAAAAATGCTATGAAATCCTTTGTGTCCAACCCAATGAGCCTGCTGAGGTCCATGCTACCCGCGCTGAATATCAAGCATGCTAATGCAAATATGCTAATTTAAGACAAAAGAAGAGAACCCTTTTGAAGAAAGCAACAGAGAGAAACCCTCTTCCACAACCAATTGCTCACCTATATAGGTTCCACTGCAGTTACCAGCGTATTCAGCATCTTCTGGATGGAGTGTAAAAGCATACAGAACAAAAGCCAAGAAATAAAGCACAACCGTTAGCCCAGCCACAGATGCAAAAAATGAAATTACTTAAAACAATTATGTAAAGCACAGCATAGAAAGCCCTGACGGCCACACTTAAACATAAAACATTTCGTTTTATATTTAAGTTTAAAGGAATATTTTGAAATGTCATGCAGTTTTTTCAAACCTTCTTCAGAGGGTCCTAGACACGGTTCCAAGAAAAGTACAAAGACGTGTCTGAAATGTTTATACTTTAACTGTCAAGAAAATCATGGCATTTGCTCCCCAAAGTACGTTTATTTTTATAAGTCAGGCTCTTCGATAATATAAAAATACAGCACTTATTTTGGCTCACTGGATTAGACAGAAAGGTTAAGATTAAATATATCTACTTTATTGATATGAAGAGATGTCATCCTGGGGAGGAATAAATATAATATTTCTATTTTTTTCTTATAAAAAAAAGAACACATGAAAATAGTTTTAAGTAAACAATGTGCTATTAATTACTTTCAGGATTAAATGAAACCTGGGATAGGGGTATTTTTAAAACTTAAATAATGGATTACTTTGTATTTAGGCCTCTAATCTTCAGACAGGTAAACTTCTGGAAACTAACGGCATAGCTTGTATAAAAATTAACAGCTGAGAATATTCTTCCCATATTTTCATGTTAAAACAAGTCTGTCAATACAGTTCAATAATGTTGCTTTCTTCTACCTTTACTTGAGACTATTAACAAAGATAAAAACATAACTGTCGTATGTCGGATTACTTTCTTTCTACTACATGAAGCAAAAAAAGTAAATTTCTATCTAAAAAATTTCAACCACAGATTTTTGTTGCTGTAATGTCAATATGGAAATTCTGAATGTATAAAAGAATTATCTTTTATATACTGCATGCTATATGCAATTTAATTCTACCCATATGTGTACTAAATAAAATTACTGGACTATGCAGGGAAACTTTTATACATATACCTTCAAATTCCTCTGAGATGCACAAAGAAAAAGAGAAGCGATATGATTAAATGTGCAGAAAACACAATTAAAATAGGAAGAGACTATATTAAAAATAAAACAAAATTCCACCTACCACACTCAACTGTTTCCTCATCTTAGAAAAGCCAAAGGAAAAAAACAAATGTACTTTAAATGTTTCAAATTACTAGTAACAAATAGAATTTATGAAAAACTACATTTTAGGCTACACTGTAGTCTTAGTCTAAAAAGGATATGTATTTATATACACAAGCAGTAAAAACACAAAAGAGTTTTCATATAGCTTATTAAATAACCAAATGGGAAAAATAACCAGAAAAAAATTTTCAGCATTTTTTCAAAATAAAACCTTTAATAAGGGGATTATTTTTACTCTTGTAGAACAGTTTTGTTTATAAACTAATCTATGTCTGTTTAACAATTTGAGAAAAATTATGATAAAAACAGTGAAAAGAAAGGATTTTAGAAATAAATTTTATCCTTAAAATGTCTAAATATTCTGTAATTTAGAATATATTGGCAATTATAAAATTATTACACATATCAAATGAGTCATCCAGAGCCCATATTTTTCTTCTGCTTATATTATATGAGGAAAGATATTTTAAATCATAACTCCAAACAATTTTTAAATCACTAATAGGACAGCAATTTAAAAGTTGAATTTGACTTCAGAGACTCACTTTCAGTTAAGGATAGAAAACTATGCCAAATTAACAGAAGCAAAACCTAACTAAGAAGAGAGAACTTATTTTGTCAAATGACCTTACAGATCAGAGAGGAGGCATTAGAACATCTCTTCACTCAGTTGCTCTCTCTCCAAACAAGAGAACGGGAGAGGAAACACCTAGGAGAAAACACTTACGTTTTCAAAGACCTATGCTATGGGTCCTTAAACTGTTGGTTCTCTTTATTTGGCTAAACGTGAAGCAAACTATTACTATTCAAGTTCACGTTAAGTTATGAGTCACCCAAATCATGAACGTTTCTTAGCTCCAAAATGTCATGTGTATCAATACAAATTGTCAGAAAACAAAGGATAAACTATGTGATTTGGATTAACCAAACTAGGCATCAAGGCATGAGGAAAGAATATGGGTGTGTTTATGATCCATCATTCTGCCATCTCAGAGGCTCTACTACAAAGCGGATTGCTAAATACAGATAAGATAGATTGTGTATTGCATCCTTGCTTATAGACTCAGTACCATATAAATCAAATAATAAAAGCCCACATCACAAAAAGAACAAAAAATTAAAACACCAAAAAAAATCCACAATAAAAATAAACAGCTGTAATTTACATTGCATATGGTATAGGTATGCTTCATATCCTAACAAAAGGTCATGAATATGCTGCATAAATTCACAAAATATTCCCTCAATACAATTCTTGTTAAACCAGAAGAGAATATACATTCAGCCTGATAAAACACACACGAGCACATGCACACGTACATCACCAATAGCAAGTATCATGCTTAAAGGACATACAGAAGGAAAAGAGATGTCCTTAGACCTAGGAAATCTGAACAAGGAAGAAAAATATATGTAAGCCACTGCTCTATGCACATGGTATGCATAAACTTAATTCTCCAACAACTCTATGAGGCCAGTCTCGTTATTTTACCCCTTCACAGATAGGGTATACATAGAGAAAAAAGTGGAAAGCCAAGATTTGGATCCTGACTATAAAGTCTGAGTTCTTGACCACAGGTGATACTATCACAATGGTAGCTTTTAGGTCGCACAAGAATCTGGTTAAAGAACACAGCAGGGGAGGGGACATGGGAAATAATAAGCTTCTTTCATGTGTTCCGCTCCCATCCTTACCCCGCCCCTCCCCCCCCCCCAGGGCAGCTCCAACACCTCTGTTGTTTTTCCAGAGCAGGAGAGCCAGGAAGGATCTCCTTTCCCCGGCCTTATTAGAAGTCCACCATCTACTATCTTTAAGCACTGAAGAGAATAGGAAAATTATAAAAATCACAGAGTAGAAGCCGGGAAGGTCATCAAGAGACAAAATTGATGTTTCCAGAGAACGGATGGAAAGTCTCCCCCGAAAAGCATTTGACGAGCTCTGCACACATTTCCATTCCGCTGGATGTTTACTCTGAGTGGGACACATCTGATACACTAGGCAAATGGAGAAACAGTGTCTGTAATGGTATAATATTATGCATGTGGGTAACGTTAAATTCCTACACTAGAAATCTCTTTCCAATACCCCCCTGCAATCCCCACCTCAACCACTCCCTTAGCTACCCCCCTCAAAAAACTGCAATAATCCATGACCATAGACCAAACTTCTAAGTGTAAAGCAACTATTTCTCACCTGCTTGGCATTGGGTCCCCAGGACAAAACACAAGAGCCAATGGCTCAGAGAAACCCTTCAGAGCTTCTGGATAAGCCTACATATATTCTGATAGTGGTTTCAGGAGCAACACCGTCATATGCATAAGGAGAACACAGATGACTGGGATGAAAGGTGGGCAGTAATACTTAGAAAGTCCTTCTCCTCAACCATCTGGCAACATAAGTAATCAGTCATGAAGCTTACAATTCCATTCATCTGTACTTCTTTACACACACACTCCTGTACTTGGCATCTACCAGAGAGTATCAGTATGCCTGGGAAAACCCCACCAACATTAAGAAAATATGTGACAAAGTTTTAGACACACAAATTTCAAGGTAAGCAATCTATTTGTTCCTAGATTAGCTTTACATGTGTGCATACTAAGCGGAGAGCATTCAAGATCAAAATGGCAAGAGTTGTTGCTGACTCAACTTGAAAAGCCTTCTGACCACAAACCGTGGAGTTCTATCATATCCTTACATTTTTGGCCTTTCAAAATATTAGTATCACATACAGGGAATTCATTCTTCTACTCAATGTTTAAGTTCATTTGTTGGCAGACGGTGGTCTTCAATCTTCAATATGCTTGCCTTTGACTACCCTGGGTTATGTCTTGTCTGAATGGATTCCCTCTGGCTGCCATTAAATGTTTTCTTTTTTCACCCATATGATGACAGTTGTAATTGGTTAAAACAAATTTAAAATATTTTTTTTCACATTCTAATCTTTAAAAAAGTCAGTGAAATGTACATTCTGTAAGAATTTAGTAAAAAAAACAGTTTGAAGTTAATATTCTTTGATCATCAGTGCTTCGAAATACTCACATATTTATATTTTGATAACTAAAAAGGAAACTAAGCACAGTAAGTAAAAATTGTACTTGAATATTTCGCAGAATATACTACATGAAGAATAATTTTTCCTACATTTCTGAAGACCATATATACTGGATTTAAATATAAAGTATATCCTACTGAAATTAAACTTTATATTGATCTTTATGCTATTAGAGGGACAATACTTAACTCATATACATGTAGATTTAAATGGAAAAGGAACAAATACTTCAAATAATCAAAGAAATTTTTTTTTCTTAAAGGTTAGATGAAATCATGTTGCTTTATATATGCAACTGAACTATAAAAATAAACTTTAGGCAGAAATTCACAGTACTTGAAATTATATTGACACAAAGAAATTCAAGCTTCCAAGTTTCTGCCATGAAAAACTATTCCTCTATGCTACTTGAGACATAAGATATGCCTTTACTTATTTCCAGAACACTAAAGCTGCGTCTTTTATGTAATAATCTAAAAGTAGGTTGTATCAAAAAAGTCTATCATACTTCTAGCTCTTTGGTCTGTATTCCTAATGCAAACCCATTATGTGAGAATGTATTGTTACCTGACAGTGGGCAGGAAGGAGGGAAACAAATTTCTGTTACAAAATTTCCTCATTGGACAAGCAATTAGGGGAAAATGGCTTGTTTATCAAGCTTCTAACATTTAGGAATGTTTAAGATCTAAGAGATTCTGTTTTAGTTTTTAGCAATGTTAAATTTTAAGGGCCAAATTACTTTCTTTGAGAAGCCTATTTTCTGGATATTTATTAGATAAATCAAGATTCTCAAGGGGAGGAAATGACCAGGCATCAGAGATGAACCCCACCCCACACTTATAGTTTTGCAAAAGGATGCAAGCTTTAAAGCCTAAAGGTGGGTCTTAGAATGGTTCCTTACAGCCAGGAACCAGAGCTCCAGCACTAATATAAATGCTAAGACAACAAGAATGGGATTTGCCATTCCTTTTTGACTACTGTGTTGATATTAGCTGAACCCTTCTAGCTCCAGAGCTGTCTTCTGTGAATGCAAACCTCAATCACCACGATGCACTATAAATCAAACAAGGAGTAAAATCGTAGTAGCATAGGCAATTATTTTGTGAAAAAGCTTACTGGCTAATCTGATACATATTATTACATGATTAAATGCGTTATTCCAAATCCAGTGCTCACAATGTCTTCCTGGGTTTGCATTTGTAAAACTTAGTGCAGAAAATTTTTATCACCATTAATTTTTCATATTTTATAAACACCAATAGATGGAATCGTTGTTCTTTTAGAAACTTTACATTAAATCAGAAACTCTTCTTAAAATCTATTCTATGCATTAAATTCAAAGTCATAAAAAGAAGAGATTCCATAACAACTTTCTGGTTTTCTTTATAGCATTAGTCTCTGAGTTAGCAAAAGCCATAGTAACACGAACTTCCTATTCCCAAAATCTAAGTGCCAAATGTTGAAAATCCAGGAAGTGGTGAGTCGATGGCACTTACAAGACTTAATTGTATAAAAGAGCATTATCACATATATAAGTTAGAAAACAAAGTGCTTTTAAATGTCATCAAAATTTTTAAGAACAAGTACAATGATTTCTTCATAACTTTTAAGTTCAGGGGCTTATGAGACAGCATTCAAGGAAAATTCAATTAAAATTCCAACTTTTTGAGAATAAAGACATCGGCTATTTAATTTTCACAGAAATATACTATCTCTATGAACAAAATCATGATCACCATACAGTGGTGATTTGCTTTGGATAATCTTTACCACTTTATTTAAAAAAATAAGTAACATGTATATAGTGAGAACAAATACTACATACCTCAGTGAATTACACTCTAGTCAAAAAGAAAATAAAGTGGATGAGGACAGAAGGAAAAAGGTAGGATCAGTAAACATTTCTGAATGGTATTCAAGAGGCAGAGAAGCATTAAAAAAAATCAGCAAAACATCCAAAATGAAGGTATTCAGTAAAGATAATTCCTGCGATAAATATTTCTGAGATTAAAATTTGAATTATTTAGATAAAAAGGAAACTATGCAAATTAGCAGACCAAAAGCCTCCTTTCACTCTCAACACATATACACCAAAACTAGTTTTGGGAGTACTGCTGTAAAGACAACCTATCCACTTTGTATAGTTGTTTAAAGGAATACATTCATTTATCAAAATTTTTAAGTGAATGAAAAATCATAATTTGATATCAAATTTAAAATTCCAAAAAAAAAACTCTATTAGTTAAGAAAATTTGGATATTGATTCAGAGTTGAATGTAATCACACTTAATCTCACACACAACAAATATATTAGAAATGCACATGCCCCAAACCTAAAACTCCCTCAAAGAGGAAGTACAGCAGATGCCTCAAAGTTCCTTTCAGCTAGAAGAGTTTTCTGTCAAAAGTCATTGCACATAAAGATAACGCAACATCCTTTCTAATATCAGAATACATGTGGCATTCTGTGACAAGTGTTTTTTTCCTACTGCCCAGACTTAATGCACCAGGAGCAAGCAGGCTTTTGAAGCAATGCTTCACTCTAGGTATTGGTTTGCTTGTAAGATTTATACTCGACTGCAGCTTGGCTCTCTTAGAACGTGATTCCTGGGTTATAAGCTTCTACCAACTGACAGAAATAACAGGAGATGTGAAAAATGCAACAATACTAAAAACAGATGTTGGTGTAAAATTCCAAGGCCATTTATTTGCTCATTTCACCTTTAATGTACAACCTCCATCGCAAAAAACAAAGGGCTTTTTTTTTTTACCCCCTCCTAAAAAAAAAATGCTTAGAATCATGAAACGTTTTGGCAAGATGAAGTAGGAAATTTATGAGATGGATACTTGAGAGGGGCGGGAAGTGGAAATGAAGAAAAGCTGAGAGAAGGGTCAGTAGAAAGAAGGAAAAAAAATTGCACTTAAGTCCACACCATCTTTTTCAGTAGCCCTACATCATTTTTCTTTTTCCTTCTCTCTAGTCTGGTGATAACTCCAAACAGGCAGGTTAAAGGGTTATGATTTATGAGTAAGAAAGGAACAAGGAATACAGGTACAATTGTCCTTGGGCATAATCGTTCTTGAATCAAGAAAAAGTTCTGGATTTTTGCCCCCTGATCTTTACCAACCCACATCTTACCCAAACCTGGCTTTGAAGAAATAAAAATTGCCTCATTTATAAAATACCTAAATTCAGAAACTGAAGAGAGTAGTAGTTACTAGTTATTTTCTCAAGCAGTGAATCACTGACTAATTATAAGCAACCCCAACCTCCTCTACTTCTTTGAAAGATTCACGTTAATGTCACCATCATGCATTTCTCATTTGTTTGGTTCCCGTGAAGTGATGATTCCAAAGCTATTGCAAGGTAATATGACCTCGTTTTCTGCACAGGCACCTGCTTTAGTAGTCAAAAATAAAGAGCAGGATTTGGTTACTCCGCATTCTTATTAACAAACTTACATGATTTCCTGTAGGAAACTTTCAGGGTCTGAACTAACATTTCTGGTCGTCTCAGAGCCAGTCTCCTAGAAGAAAGAAGGTCAATAAATACCCCATCCATTTTCAGCTTAAGTCCAAGATTAATACACCAGGAAAATATTGAAAGTCTTAAGAAAAACTTGAAAGCTGGGGGGCAAATGAACATGCTGCAATCTATTCAAATTAAGAAATAAATCCTCGATTTTCAAATCTGTAAGAATTATCAACCGCTCTCCTCCCCAAATTACAGCTCCTTTTTTCCACCTTTCACGCCAGTACGGCTTCAGCTATTAATCTACTGTTTTCCATCTGCTTTATAACAAAGCCCAGGCAGGTATTGTCATATGATGTTTGGTCATTAGTAACACTTCACTAGACAAAACAGAAATCCAAACCCAAGGGGTGGAGGACTCTACGGCAAGGCTTTAGAGCTTATTTCACCACAGCTCTGCTGGAATGAGCTTTTTGCAGAAGCAGAGGTTCAGTCTGAGAGAGAGCACGGGGAGTGGTCCGAAGCTCACCTCTCCTGGAAATGCTTCGAGGGGATCAGGCCTGCCCTGGGGTTGGCGTCACCTTCGTGCTTGGCCTGCCACCACGTCGCATCATCTTGGCTCATGATCTGAAGTATGTCTCCCTTCTGGAAGGAAAGTCCGGCTTCTTTACAGGGAATCGCTTTATCCTCGTTAGGATCATAGTCAAAGAGGGCTTTGAGAAACATCTGGAAGAAAGTTTTGTTTAAGAAGAATCCATACCAAAAGTAAATCTGTGATATGGTCTACATATTTTTAAAAAAAAATAGAATTTTTAAAAATTAGAATATTAAAACCAATTCACTGGGCTAAAGTAGAAATGATCATGTAAAAAAATCATTACTGCCCCAAGCCCTCCACCCCATTTCTTTCTTCTTTTTTTTAAGCATGATTACCTTGCCTTCTTTAGATGGCGTTTCCTCTTTGATGCTGGGTATAATCTTAAATGTGATTGCTCCCTGAGACTGAGCCTGGTATTGGGTAAAAGAAGGAGTTATAAGAAAATTTCTGGTACCAAAGGGAAGTAAAGTAAAATATGTAGGAAACAAAATGCATCTGCAAATTAACAAGCTTGGGGTTTCCACTGTTAGACAGACCAAACTGAGGACGGACGCTACTGTGTACGTGGAAATTCCTGCAACATGAAAAAGCACGGAAGTCTGTCAAACAAATTAAAAAAAAATTCACTTTTACCTGGGAACATTCATATCCACCATATTCTGGTTGGCAAGTACAGCCCCCAAAGTTAATATACTAATTACAAAAACGAAGAGATGGAGTATCTATTCTAACATAAAACAAGCAGAACCTCCACCCATAATTCTCAGCAGGCCATCTCAGACGAGAGGAAGTCTCTCTTTGATACTCTCTTGTCTTTCTCCACCCCTCCCTCTCTCTCTGTCTCAGCATTTATCATAATCACATTTAAATAATGATTTATGCAATTATCTCTTATGGCTGTTACCCCTGCTAAATTGCATGCTGCAGGAAAGCACTAAATACCGGGCACACAGATAAGTGGAATGAGGGAGGGAGGGAAGAAGGAAGAAAACAGGAAGACTTGGAGACAGGCAGTGAGGGAGGGGTGGGGCAGGGGACTGAGGGGAGGAAAGAACATGCATCTCTCTGAGGCTCGCTAACCCGCTAATAAACCAGGTCTCCGCTAAAAAATGAAAAAGGTCGTGGTTTATAGTATTTACCCATTTGCATGGTATAAACACTTCTACCATAGCCAAGTGCAATTTATCAGTGGAAAGTTGCTGAAAGCAGAGCTGGGAAGAGGTGCAGAGTCAGCGCTAGTAAGCCAGGAGGCAGCTCCAACACAACGACGTAAGTAAAATGGAGTTAAGGAGTATAAATGTCACAGTCTGATAAAGCAGTAATTTATTTCAAAATGGTAGTATTGCTGTTATTGCTCATCACAAAAATAATCCATAAATCTTATAAATAATTCACGTATTTGTATATATGAATATATATCTGTGTAGTATTCATCTATATTCATCTGTTACTGAGCTGCATAGGTAGAGAGAAAGCAAAAGTCTTCTCTGCCATCTCCTCTTATTCTTCTAGTTTTGCTTTTTAAATGTATGTAAAGCCCTTGGAACCGTGTCATTTATGAGGGGGTTCAGTAAATGGTAGCAATTGTTATTATCCTCAATTATAATTAAGTCATATAGTTCTGTCTCACCCATTGTAACTACCTCACAGTAATCCATCACTGAGTGAAATCATCTCCTCAATCAATCAACCTTCTCAACAGTTTCCAAATATTTAAAAACTATTTTGTTTATACACAGTTGTTCACCCACTTGCCAAATTATTTCCTTAGGATTAATCTCCAACAATGAAGTCCTTGATTAAAGGGTACATTTTGATAGTTTCAGACGGCCACCACCAAAGTTTCTATTAATTGAGCCTCCTACCAAAAGCAAATACACATATCATCTCCCTATTCTCTGACCAATCTAGGCATCAGCAAGCCTTTAAATCCCCACCATCCAATGCTTTTCAGACATCGTGCTTTCTTTTGTCTCTGTATATGCTTTGATTATTTTTCTGTAAATATTTTTCTTTCTTGATTCTTATGAACTCTTCACATATGGAAGTCTTAGCCTTCTATCATGTATATTGTATTTTTTACTTTTCTATCTGAATTTCACATTGAGTTTAAAAAGTCTTTCTCTATCCTATAATTATAAAATTTGTAATTCCATTTCATTGTGCTATTTTTATGATTTTTTAATACTTAAATATGTAATCTGTTGGGAATTTATGCTTGTGTTTGGCATAAAATAGGAACTGACTTCATTTTTCTAACTGAATCACCAATTAATCCAATACCATTTATGATATGGTCCCATCATTTTCCCACTGACATAAAATGCCATTTCAATCATACACTAAATTTTCATGCATATGTAGGTTTTTTTTTTTAATTCTCAACTCTCTTTTTATTCCTGCAGACTTATAGTATGTTTCCATACCTAACAGAGGCAGTCTTCCTTCATCGGAGTCGTATAAATGAACTTTAGAATTAATATGTTAAGGCCTAAAATGACGTCACTAAGTTTGAGATTTCCTAAGACATCCAGAGGGGTTTCACTACTTCAGAGCTCTTGCAGCCACAGCCTATAGTGCAGCCACGCAGACGGGAGGAGTGGGGGGAAAATGCACCACCAGCCACAGAGTAGATGCCTTCTGTTCAGTCCTGTGCTAAACCCTGTACCTACATTACCTCATTTAGTTCTCAAAACACCCAGTCAGACAGTTACTTCTGCTTATACACATTTTATAAATGAGAAAACAGAGGAACACACAGATCAAGACATTCTCCAAGGACATAGGATTAAGTGATGGAAGAACCAGGATTCAAACCCTGACTTCCTAAATTCAGATTCTGTTTTCTTGACCAAGTCTGAAACATAGTGTTTCAACTTCATTTTTACTGCAATTTTCTTCTTCTTCTTTTTTTTGACATGGGCAGGCCCCAGGAATTGAACCCAGGTCTCCAGTACAGCAGGCGAGAATTCAGCCACTGAGCCACCAGTGCACTACCCTCTTACTGTAATTTTAAAATCAATTCACAGCCTACCAAAATCTGTATTATTTCTTCAGGCCTTTTATCCTCTACTGGTATCCCATTTACTTCCCGAAGTTCATCACCAACATGAATAAGACCTGAGAAAAAGCAAATTTGTTAAATTAGCAGTATTACACACAAAAGAAACTATAATTTGCCAATTATTTCCATCATTAAGGCACTGTTAAGATTCTCTTAAAATGTGCATGTTAGGATTTGGAGACTTTCACACTCTATCATATTCTGTGCCCCTATTTAGCAATAAATCAAAGACTACAATACAATGCTGGCAAATGACAGCATCTTGTTCTTTGTCTAGAAATACATATCATCGATTTCTTATAACACTTTTTTAAAATTTTCTTTGAAAGGTTGCATGATTTTTCATAGTACTTTTCAAATCAAAAACACTGAAACAAGTCTATCTAACTTTGGAAGTCTCTGGAAATAAAGACAGAAAAGTACAGTGAGATTTATCTCTCATTTAAATGGGCTCCCACATTTCAACATGCAGAAGAGTATCTGATTCCCTGTTTTCCAATATATATTAAAAGACTGTTCTTCGTTATGTACAGGAAATGTTACATGCAAAGTGCAGCATGGCTGGTGTCTATTCATATAACTTTCAGACTCTTACTTACCGCTTCGATCTGCAGCTCCTCCTCTCATGATTCTAGCCACAATGATTGCCCCAGTCTGCTCATCCTTCTTAATGGTAGCTCCCTAGTAAAAAAAAAAATATATATATATATATATATATTTTGGGGGGTAAATGTGTGTGTGTCAGGTAACAGGACGGGGAGGAAGAAAAAGGACATTCATCTGGGAAAAAAGTCAAAACAAATATTTAAAAAATCAAAGGAATGAGGCAGGAGGAATGGCCTCCTCTCATCTGCCTTACAAATACTTGTGGCTAGGTATAGGATATATTCTACCATACTGTCATCAAGGTGCTCAGCACAGCTTAAAGGTTTCCCACATTGTGGAAAGTAAAAATATCGCCTTTCCATTTTAGCAATACCTTTTTTTTGAATGCTGTTTATTTTTACCCTTTGTAAAGCATTTCTTTAGTTCATAGTGTCCATATAATACCCCAGAAGGTGGAAAAGATAATGAAGGTTAAGTGAATAGGCCAAGATTATATAATAAGTTAGTTATAGAATATATATATTATATATAATAAGTTAGTTTAGAAAACTAAAAGCCAGGTCATATTTTGTTCAGGATCTTTCTATTACACTAAGCTATTAGAATAAAGGAAGTCAGTGACAAAGAAAGGGGCCTAAAAAAAAAAAAAGAAAAACAGAAATTAGTTATATTTCTTGCCTAAGGCCAACGGAAATGAATGGAAGAAATATCAGTTACTCCTGGGTTTTTATGTACTATGATTGTACCTAGTACAAATAGAATTACCATTCTGGCATAAGATTAAGAAACAATCTCAAAAGAATGTGTCAGTTCTTCATTCATGAATGTTTATAGGCAAATTAATGGAATGCTACTTTGTAAGAACAATAGGTACACATGGTTAATTATGAATGTCTTTTCATGACTTTCCTTCCAACAAGCCGGTATGGGTTTGGAGAACCATCTACACTGAATCACAGACCTTAGGCGGTGGCAGAATTCATTCTGAAGAAGAAATGAATTTTTCTCAAGTTTGTCAGTAAGCTGTGT
The DNA here is from genome assembly GCF_023851605.1 of Tamandua tetradactyla. Taxonomy (NCBI): domain Eukaryota; kingdom Metazoa; phylum Chordata; class Mammalia; order Pilosa; family Myrmecophagidae; genus Tamandua; species Tamandua tetradactyla. Next base: position 222,738,026 of record NC_135327.1, on the reverse strand, counting down.
ATACCAGAAAAAAAAAGATATGTAAACAAAAGTAGGAATCTATTTGAAATTAGTAAACTTATATACAAGAGCTAGTAAATACACATTTAATAATAGTAAAAATCAAAAAATAAGATATTAGGATGATTTGGGGCATTTTTCACCACCTACACATGCACTCAAGGTCAAAGACTTGAATGAGCATCTCTTCATAGTCACAGATGTTAGAATCACAAATCACTGGTATTATACGCTTTTGCTCAAAAAGTTTAAATCGTGGTAAGGTGACTGGAAATGTAACATTCTTAACATTGCTGGTTACTTTGACTGGATTAACTTTCACTTTCTTTAGAAACTGAGAAGCACATCCTGATATATGTGTCAAACTTTCCCACTACCACAAAAACTATTAATCAAAAACTATTGTAAGTCAAAAACTATTATAAGGAACAAAAGAGGTAACTATATACTGGTAAATGGGTCACCTGAGTAAGAAGATATAACAATTATAAATATATATGCACCTAACAGTAGAGACTTTAAAATATATGAAAATATATGGAGGGAAGAAGAGATGGCCTACATTTAATAGCAGAAGATTTCAATACATCACTTTCACTAATAGATAAAATATTTACTCAGAGATCAATACGAAAATAGAAGACTTAAATGGCACTGCAAATAAGAGACCTAACCTCAAAATGGAGGATCTAGAAAAGGAAGAGTAAACTATAACCAAAGCAGGTAGAGGGAAAAATATGATAAATATTAGAGCAGAGATCAATGAAATAGAGATAAAAGAGAGAGAGAGAATCACCAAAACAAAAGTTGGTTCTTTAAAAACATAAAAAAAAAAAAGACAAACCAGCAGCCAGACTGAAAAGAAAAATAAAGGATACAAATAACTAAACTCAGAAATGAAAGGGGAGACACTACCACAGACCCCACAGAAATTAAAAGGACTATAAAAGGATACTATGAACAACGGTACAACAACAAATTAGATAACCTAGATGAAATAGATAAATTCCTAGAAACACACAAACTACTTATATGGACACAAGAAGAAACAGAAGCTCTCAACAAAGCAATCACTAGTAAAGAGACTGGCTCAGCACTCAAAAACCTCCCAACAAAGGAAAGTCCAAGACCAGATGGTTTCACAGGGGAATTTTATCAAATATTATAAGAATTAACACTTAATCTTCTCAAACTCTTCTAAAACACTGAAGAGGAGGGAACACTCCCAAACTCCTTCTATGAGACCAACATCACCCTCAAACCACAGCCAGATAAAGACACCACAAATAAAGACAATTACAGAGCAATACCTCTTATGAACACAGATGTAAAACTCCTTAACAAAATACCAGAAAACTGAATCACACACAATGATTAAGTGGGATTTATCTCTGGTATGCAAAGTTGCATCAACAAATTAAAATCAATGTAATAAGCTTCATTACAGAACAAAGGGAAAAAAAAGAAATGATCATCTAAATTGAGGCAGAAAAGGCATCTGAAAAAATTAAAGCACTACTTGATAAAAACACTTGTAAAACTAGTAATAGAAGAAAACTTCCTCAACATAATAAAGGACACATATGAAAAACCTACACTAACATCAAGAGCAAGACAAGGAGGCCCACTGACACCATGGTTATTCAGCATTATACTGGAGTTCACACCAGAGCAAAGCAAGAGAAATAAAAGGCATCTAAATCAGAAAGAAAGAAGTAAAACTTTCCCTATTTGCAGAAGGCACGATCCTATATATAAAAAAATCTTGAAAAATTCACAATGAAGCTACTACAGTAAATAAGTGAATTAAGCAAAGCAGTGGGGTTAAAGACCAACAACCAAAAATCAGTAGTTTTTCTATACTCTAGTAATGGGCAATCTGAACAAGAATCAAGAAAGAATCCATTTATAATAACAAACTAAACAAAACATTTATAGAAATAAATCTAACCAATGATGTAAAGAACTTGTACACAGAAAACTACAAAACATTGCTAAAAGAAATCAAAGAAGACCTAAATGAATGGAAAGACATTCCATGTTCACAGATTGGAAGAATAAATATTGTTAAGATGTCAATTCTAAGCAAAGTGATTTACAGATTCGGTGCAATCACACACACGCAAAATTCTAATCATCTTCTTTGCAGAAATGGAAAAGCTAATTATCAAATTTATATGGAAGGGTAAGGAATCTTGAACATTGAACTTATCTTGAAAAAGAAGAACAAAGTTGGAAGACACACACTTCCTGATCTTAAAACTTATTACAAAGCTACAATAATCAAGAACAGCATAGTACTGGTACAAGGACAGACATTTAGACTAATGCAATGAAACTGGGAGTTCAGAAATCAACCCTCACATATATGGTCTACTGATATTTTACAGAAGTGCCAAATCAATTTGGAAAGCACAGTAACATCAACAAATGGTGCTGGGAAAACTGGATACCCATAAGCAAAGGGATGAAAATGGACCCCTACCTCATACCATATACAAAAAACAGTTCAAAATGGATCAAAGACCTAAATAACAAAGAGCCAGAACTATCAAACTCCTAGAAGAAAACATAGAGGAGTATCTTCAGGACCCTGTATTAGGCATGGTTCTTAGACTTTACACCTAAAGCACAAGCAAACAAAAAAAAAAATTGATAAATGGAACTTCATTGAAATTAAAAACTTTTACACTTCAAAGGGTTTATCAGGAGAGTAAAACAACAAGCTACACAATAGGAGAAAATATTTGGCAACCACATATCTAAGAAGGGTTTAATATCCAGAATATATAAAGAAAGTCTATAACTCACTGTAATGTAACCCACTGTCAACTCCACCAAATGATTACACCCAGTGGTCTGGTCAGGCAAGCACTGGCCTGGCCATTGCTGCAAGGATATTTCATGGCTGGTTGATAAACCAGAAGGCTGATCAGTCAGTTGACTGCATCTGTGATCAACTAAGCCCCACCTCACATGCTGAGATAATCCAATCAGTTGAAAGCTTTGAAAGAAGAGGATTTTTTCACTGCTTTTTCAGCCAGCCAGCCTTTCCTGTGGAGTTCGTCCAGACCCTTCATCGAAGCACAATCCCTCAAATCTATGACCAATTGATTTTTTTTTTCACATGGGCAGGCACCGGGAATTGAACCTGGGTCTCTAGCATGGCAGGCAAGAACTCTGCCTGCTGAGTCACCGTGGCCTGCCCTTGAATAACTTTTTTTTAACCCATTTGCCTTTAAGTAATTAACAGCTAGAGAGAAAAAAATTTTAATTCATGTAAAAAATGGGCAAATAAGCAAAATGTAGCAATATAGGTAAAATAAAATAAAATTTTTAAACAGCCCAAATTCAGGGGGTAGGTGGAGAGGAAAATGCTATGAAATACATCCCAAAGTTGCCAAATGCTCCATCATACACTAAAAACAAACAGGAAAAATTCTGAGACATACTTATAATATGCACTGGGTACACAGATATTAAAAACTTAGAAAATAATCTCATGCTTAAGAGAAATATTCATTTTTTAAACAATTTATCAATTCAACCATTAAAGAAAATTACCTAGTGCCCTTTCCTAAGCTTCTAAACTCTTCCTAGCATTTGCCTAGCCCCACGGATTCGCGTTTGACCCCCTGCATTTCCTCTTCTCCCTGCTAACAGAAGGCAGAATCCTTCCTCATCTGAATTAAAACCTCCTAGGGCATTTTTTTTACTTCCCCTCTCCTCTCGCCCTCAGCAGCCAAAGACACAGTCGGCCCTTTCAAATCTGTGCTGGTTTGAAAGGATGTATGTCCCCTAGAAAAGCCATGTTTTAATCAACATCCCATTCCCTAGACAATACTTTATGTTTGAAACTGTAATCAGATCATCTCCCTGGATAATGTGATTTAGTCAAGAGTGGTTGTTAAGCTGAATTAAGTGACAACATGTCTCCAACCATTTGGGTGGGTCTTGATAAGTTTCTGGAGTCCTATAAAAGAGGAAACATTTTGGAGAATGGAAGAGATTCAGAGAGAGCAGAGCAGAACAACATAATCACAAGAAACAGAGTCCAACAGCCAGCAACCTTTGGAGATGAAGAAGGAAAATGCCTCCCAGGGAGCTTCACGAAACAGGAAGCCAGGAGAAGAAACTAGCAGATGATGCCATGTTCCCCATATGCCCTTCCAGATGAGAGGAACCCTGACCATGTTCACCATGTGCCTTTCCAGATGACAGAAAAACTCTGACTGTGTTTACCATGTGCTCTTCCACTTTGAGAGAGAAACCCTGAACTTCATCAGCCTTCTTGAACCAAGGTATCTTTTCCTGGATGCCTTTGATTGGACATTTCTATAGACTTGGTTTAATTGGGACATTTTCTCGGCCTTATAACTGTAAACTAGCAACTTATAAAATTCCCCTTTTTAAAAGCTATTCTATTTCTGGTATATTGCATTCCGGCAGCTAGTAAAATAGACGAAAATTTAACTCATAAGTTGTTCTTGCCACTGTCCTGGTCCTCATTTAAATATACTGTATGATGTAAATGATAACAAAAGAGAGGCAAACTTAGGTCTAATTATTTCAGGTTTTGCCTGCTTATCAGCTAGAGAGCACACCATAATCATTACAAACTATGATCACACAAATCCCGACTCTTTTTTTGTATCAAAGTCAACTTCTTTTTCAATTTAAAGTCAACTAAATCAGGCACAGCTTAAGTTTTTGAGAAATCCTGATGAAGCAAATGTACTCAACCACCTAATTTCTTTGATAACAATTCTGAAGGTCTTATGTGGTCAGGAGCATGGAACTTAAATGTGGCTGAGGATTTAAACTGTTTAAACAGGAAAACTATGTTTGATCAAAGAAAGTATTACTGATTGAATTCTTCAAGATGGTTGAATTCAATAGAACAAACACGCATTTCTTATTGATAGATGCACACAATCCAGCAAGAATGTCATTTTAGGGTGCTAGCCCCTTTCCTCACCCAACAGGGGTAGCGCTTACTCTAATTAAGTACATCACATCTCTAGGAAAAAAAAATCAAGAGATATTCTGGTTACCATTTCAGTTATATCTACGGATGAAATGCACGGACTGCAGACTCTAAAATTACCTGACCTTAACTTAACTATAGGGAGCCATGGAAGCCCATGGCTGAGCTTCAGGGTTCATCCATCTCCTTACATTGACAACTGAATCCATATATTTTTCTCAGTAAGAGTGTCCAATGCATTTATCAACTTACCAAAGTTGTCCTTAAAGAAAATAAGAAGTTAAAAACTACCAAAAAAGGGAAAGTATATAAAGAGACAATACAGCAGAAAAGAAAAATTTATATTTTTCAAGTATTGGAAAAAAAAGAGCTAAATTTGGAATTTAGTTCTGCCACTCAATGGCACTGATATTTTGGATTAGTTGCTTCACTTCTTTGAATATCAGTTTCATAATCTGTGAAAACGGAAAACCAATTCCAACTCTGAGGGTTAAATGTAATGCCCGCAAGTACTAAACAGTAGCAGTTTCCTAATTGTGTGCTGCTGTTTGCTTTAAGAACACAAAAGTCGTAATTAGCATCAATGTGGGCACAACACATTTAAACTATTCTGCTGGATTATGAAATTTAATTTTTCTTTTGAATGTAGCTTTATAAAAATACAGATAGGCATTGTTTTAGTTTCCTTTTGGCTGCTGTAAAAAACTGTCACCACCTTAGTGGCTTAAAACCACACACACTTATCACCTCACGGTAGCTGGGCTCTGAAGTAAAATGGGCCTCACCGGGCTGAGCTCCTTCGGGAGGCTTTGAGGGAGCTGTCGCTCGACTGTCTTAGTTTTCTGAGGCGTCCCATGCTTCCTGGCTCATGGCCACGTCACCGTGACCTCTGCCTCCACCTCCACGTCCTCTTCTCTACCCGAGAGCTCTGCCTCCCTCTAGCTTTTATAAAGGCCCTTGTGATTCCCGTGGACCCACCCAGATCATCCTGGGTTACCTGCCCACCCCACAAAAAATCTCACCTCACAGGTCCAGGTACAGTGACACATTCACAGGGTCCCAGGATCAGGACACAGTATTTTGGAGTGGCCGTTATCCTGCCTACCACAGGCCCTTGAAGTAATTCTACCTTATGTAAATTCTGGTGCTAAAGGAAACGGTTGCTTTTACATTTTGAAACTTCAGACACCTGATCAGTTCTTCCTCAGCTTTCTAGCAAATCCATAAGCAATTCTTTTTTCAGCGGCATGATTTATTCTCAAATCAGTCATAACCGGTATATGCTACGCTTTCATTTAAAAATGCCAATAAGTCACATTTTCAAAATTCATGTTAACTACAGTCAACAGAATGCTGGTCATTTTATTGGGCTTTATTTTCATTTGGTTAGTTGTATTCTTTAGATGTGGATGTGCCCTTCATTTTAAAGTGTGAGGGCACAGAGGAAGTGTGTTTTAAAGAGAGGAGTAAATGGGATGCGCCTGTCAGATTTGGCTTCATCACGCTCTCCATTCACATGTGAGTACCAAATGGAGACCAAATGGCCTAACTCACCAGTGGTTCTCTATTTTTGACCAGACGGATGATCTTCACTGAGTCTTCATCGTCGTCAATATCATCAGGCATAGGAGGCAAAACGGGGTCATAATTCTTTTGAGCCACAGTGTCATGTGCAGACAGCAAAGCCTACAAAATCCAGGGGTTGGTAAAGACAAGAAATTAACCAACTATAAAAGCCTGAAATGTCAAACTCTAAAGGAAACAAACGTGTATAATTTTCACATGGCGCGGGGAATAAGACCACTGCTAGCAGGAAGCAGTTCCTGCAGTGTAGTAAGGACACCTTACTCAGCTGCTACCCCTGCCTACCCCAAACACCAGTGAGGAAGGAAGAATGAGCAAAACATTTCCTCTAACCCATACTGTACTCTCTGGTTTGCCCTTGTGAGGGCAGCAGTTGGGATTAGGGTGTTATTTTTGGAGAGGGGGGAAATGAGGCTAAGGTACATTGTTGGTGAGCCAGTAGGAGTTTAAGAATACTGCTGGTTTGTTTTTTCTTTCCTATTGTTAGCAAAACAGGAAATGAATACAACTGACTGGCTTTCATGCTTTTGTTGTTTTCAGCTTTTTAAATTTGTTGTGTAATTAAGTAACATAGGCATAAAATAATGAAAATGAAAGTATTTTCTGGGCTGAATAATTGTTGTCCTGACTACTACAGTGGTAAAATTCCACAAAACCCTGTCATTGAAGGCCAGAGATGAGAGAAACATTGGAACCTTGGCATGTGATTCATCATTACTTTAGGTAAGCAGGTTTTAAACGCTCATCTAATTTGTTCTTTAGTCAGCAACACCAGAATCTGCAAAACTACTCAACCATGAAGCCTAAAAACATCCTTGAAACCCTCCTTCTCACGTATACTCCCGAATCCAATCAATATACTGTTATAGTTACTTACAAAATATATTTCAAATTTGTTCCCTTCTCTCTAGTCTATATCAGGGTCAGCGAACTACATCACCTGTTTTGGTAAAAAACATTTCATCGGAACAGCGCCAGGCTCATTTCTTCTCTACAGCCGCTTCCATGCTACGATGGCAGAGCTGAGTAGTCGCAAAAGCCACCGTGTGGCCCTTTACATAGGGAGTTTGCCAACCACTGGTCTCTATCACTGATGCTGCCATTTTTTGCCCAGAGTACAGCAATATCATCTAAATGGTCCAACTGCATGCATCCTGAGTCTATCTCCAATCCATTTACAGTGTAGCCAGTGCTGCTTTTAAAACTTAAATCAAGCCACCTAACTGGCCTGCTAGTTAGCCCTTTAAAAGCTGCACAATGATCCTGGGATGAAGATCAAAAAGTCGTGCACACCTGCCCAACCTTGCTTTGTACTGCTCTTCCCCCTCATCAGATTAAATAAGTCTACCTGGCAGAAGCCTGGCCCAACCATCTGCAGAAGATGAGCTCCTTAGGGCCCTCTGGTTATCTGTTCTCACAGCACCCTGTCCTTGGCCTGCATACACGTACACAATTTATAATCATATATGTGTATTTAGGTTTAATATTTGTTACCCACTGAAATGGAAGTTCTAAGATAGCAGAGAAATGGTATCTATTTCTCAGTTGAAGTTTCTCTAAATTGACATGTGTGCCAGTTTGACTCTATCACGTACCCCAGAGAAACCATGTTTTAATCCTGGTCCAATCTTGTGGCAGCAACTGTTTCTTTAAATCCTTACTTAGTACTGTAGGTTGGAAACTTAATTAGATTATCTCCACAGAGACGTGATACACCCAATTACGAGTGTAATCTTTGAGTCGATGGAGATGTGACTTCACCCATTCTGGCTGGGTCTTGATTAGTTTACTGGAATCCTTTAAATAAGGAAACATTATGGAGAAACAACAGAAATGATGGCCTCAGAGCTGAGAGAAGCTTCAGAGCAGAGTTGACACAGATGTGGATATGTGGAGAACAGAGACACAGATGTTCAGAGATGCCTGGAGCCCAGAAGACATTACCATGAGACGTTAATCAAGCCAGAACCTGGAGAGAGCCAAGGGAAGCCAAGAGATGAAAGCCAGCCTCAGAGAAGCAAAGTGAGGAACCCCCACAGGAAAAGAAGCTAAAAGCAACAGAGTCCAGAAGCAAGGGACCAGCAGATGCCAGTCACATGACTACCCAAGTTGGCAAAGAGGTGTTCCTGACCCACTGGCCTTTCTTGAGTGAAGGTAGCCACTTGTTGGTGCCTTGGGAAACTTTTATTTCCTTACAGCTGTAAACACTTAACTTATTAAATTCCCCTTTTTAAAAAGTCATTCAGTTTCTGGTACATCATATTCTGGCAGCTTTCAAACTAGAACAACATGCAACATATATAGAAATGCACACAAATCACATGTATATGGCTTGAGGAGTTTTCAAAAAACGAGTATGCCCACAGAGACATTCCCCCCGAATAAGAAATACAACTTCAGCAGAACTTCAGATGCCACCACTTATACCCCTTCCCAGTTATCATGCCCTCATTTTGCCTCTACTTGAATATCATGTAAACAGAATCATGTGGTATGTATGATTACTTAGTGGTAAGATAGTAAGATCCAGCCATGTTATTACTGGTAGCAGTAGTCATTCATTTTTCCATTGTGATGCAATATTCCAACATGTGACTATTTCACAACTTTTTTCCCCATGATACTTCTGAGGAACATTTTGGATGTTTTTTGTTCTTGGTTATAATGAATAATGCTGCTATAAATATTTCTGCACATCTTTTGCCGTGCATATCTGTATGATTTTTATTAAGTATATATAAGAAAAGGATGTCTAAGTCATAGGTTACAAGTATATTCAACATTAGCAGATAGAGCTATACCAGTTTGAAGCTATTATGTACCCCACAAAAGCCATGTCCTTTAATCTTCATTCAATATTGCTATGTGGAATCTTTTTTATTGTTTCAATGGAGATGTGACCCGCACAATTGTGGGTGGTAACTTCTGATTAGATGGTTTCCATGGAGATGTGTCTCCACTCATTCTAAGGTGGGGTTGCTTACCAGAGCCCTGTAAGAGGGAACCATTTTGGAAAAAGCTTTCGAGTCACCAGAACTGACAGAACCAACAGAACAGATGGAGCCCCAGGGAAGCCACTGAAGAAGCTTTATGAAATGAGGAGAGAAAGCTAGCAGATATCACCATGTGCCTTTCCAGCTGAGAAAGAAACCCTGAACATCACTGGTCTTCTTGGACCAAGGTATCTTTCCCTGGATGCCTTAATTTGGACATTTTCATGGCCTAAAAACTATAAACTTGCAACTTAATAAATTCCCCTTTTTAAAAACCATTCCAGTTCTGGTATAGCACATTCTGGTAGCTAGCAAACTAAGACAGAACCAAAAGTTTCCCAAAGTTGGAAAATTGGTTGTCCCAAAATTAGAGGCTACTATAACCTTACCTAATAAAGCTTAAAAACAAGTCTCTGGAAAATCAGAGTATGTCCATGTAATTTAACTATAATTAACTGATTAAAGATACGTCAAAATAAAAAGTGAACTTGTAGATGTGGCAATAGAAACTATTCAAAAAAATAAATGCAACGAGAAAAGATACTGAAAAGTATGAAAAAAAAATCAGTGAGCTATGGGACAACTTCACATGGCCTAACATACAAGGGATTGGCATACTCAAAGAAAGGGACAGTGGTGAAAATCCACTGAGGAAATATGGCAGAGAATATGTAGACCCACAAGCCCAAGAAGCTCAATGAATCCCAAGCACAAGAAACTTGGAGAAAGTAATACCAATTATTTAAACCCAGGGAGAACAATCTTAAAATAAGTGAAAAAAGACAAATTATGTAAAAAAGAACAAAGATAAAAATGACAGCACACTTCTCATCAGACATAGACAGAGTCCTAAGGTAGTGGAGCAATATCTTTAAAATACTGAAAGAAAAATACTGTCAACTTAGAATTCTATACCCAGCAAAAGTATCTTTCAGAAATAAAGATATCCCTAGCAGACCTGAAATACAAGAAACCTTTCAGGCAGGAGTAAAATGATAGTAGATAGAAACCTAGATATATAGAGAACAATAAACACCAGAAATGGTTACTACCTGGCTATCTATTTTAACTGTCCTGCATACAGCAAGAACAACAAAGATAGTAATTAAAATAAAGCAGTTCATACACTTGATAAAATTAATAACACCAGAATATATATTTTTCAACCCTAGATTTGGAATCATTTCTACATCTGGACTCTATATTTACATATATATTGATAATTTTTAATAGCTTTGCTTTATAAATATTTTTGTCTAGCAACACTGTTAAACTAAAAGCATATTTCATTTTCCTGTTTTAACTGTGATTTTATTCTTCAATATACAGACTCTCCTTTTCAAAAAGTAACACCTAAATGAACATTGTGTTTCCATATGCTATAACCACCATCCCAACTGATGGGTTTACCTGTTGCTTAAAAGAATCTGCAGGAAATTGAACACTGGGCCCTGTAACTCATCAGGCTCACAGCTCTCATTGCCTTGGACCGCCTGGAGTCAAATCTACAGTCTAGCTATCTGTCAAGTCCACAGAATTACGTGTCCAGCTCATAAGGATGAGTTACATTGATTTATTCCTCCAGAAGGGAACTTAGAGTTTTCCTTTAGCATGTTTTAATGAGGTTTCATCCATGCTACATGCTCAGGCAATGAGTGATTTCTGGTAAGTGAATGTTTTGGAAAGATGAAAAAATACAAAACAAAAAATCTTTTCAATTCCTTGCCCTATAAAAATCTGCTGAAATTTTCTCTAACTTCCTAAATGATAAAACCATGTTTCCAGAGATGCTGTCACTTCTGTTTTACCAAAAGTAACCCATGAAATGACAACTCATACAGGATAGTTTGCATTTAATGGGGCAATATGATGTCTAGGAATGATTCTAACTTCTTTGTCTTTATTACTGATTCTTTGTGCTTTCCATAGAAACAAATTCTCTATATTTCAAACAAATCCCCCCACCAATGCCCCTAAATGCCTCCTACTTATGCTTTTGCCCAAGTTTCCTCTTACTTTGTTGTTACTCCTGAACTTCATGATTTGAACAATAAAATTGGATTTTGTCAATATACTTGATTAATAAGAAAAAGATGGTTATTTTTATATGGCAACTAGCCAATGAATTTATGTTGCATATAGCCTTTATATCCTTGACAGTTTTCAAGTGAAAGCATTATTACAAAATTTTTGTATGTTAAACATCAGTTGTTTCCTAACCATTAAAGACTCAAGGATAATGGGGTCTACTGGAAAAGTGCTGGTGGTCTTCAGAAGCAAGAGATTTCTAAACAGTGAAATGAGCAGGTATTATGAATTTCCAGTATTATGAATTAAAGAAGATGAAGGAAATATTTAAAAGCCACATAAATGCACAAATTTATCTTCTATGAAGAGAGATAAAAAGTTATGTAATGGAATAATTCAATTCCATACATTTAATAATTTATACTGAATTCAAACATTTACTGGGCACCCACCAATGTTCCAGGCATGGTGCTGTGTGCTGGAATTACAGAGATATATAAGGACATCCCAGGTCTCAACAGGAAAGATAGACTTGCATTCTTGTTGGGTACAGAACAGAAAATAGCTTACAATATCCACAAACTTGCTAAATGCCCCAATTTAATTTCTGGATGCAAACCTGTGAGTTTTATAGTTTTCTTCTTCCTTAAAACAGGGATAATAATAGTATCTGTTTAAGAAGGTTTCATGAAAATTAAAGAGACAATGCAAGAAAGAGCTCAGCAGAAAGTCTTTTTCATACTAAATGTTAGCTATTATGATTAATTTAATTACAATAATTATTTTGTTTCTGAAGTGGTCATTTTGTATATTTAATTAACTTTGAATATAACCTTATAGAAGACCACATATAAATAAGAAAACACTCTTTTCAAGAATTGTGGCGTATTTCCAAAAATTGATCAAAATAACAAAAAAATTTTAGCAATTCCTACATTAAAAAAATTAACAAGTTTTATACTATGATCGATTTGAAACAAACTACAAATTAAGATTCACAGATATCAAACAAAAAATCCAAACAACCTAAAAAACATAAATAACCCTTAAAATAAGGAAGTTATTAAAATCCATTATAGACTATCAGGAAATTAATGACAATGTCAACACAACAAAAACAGTGTTCATGAAGTTGGCCAACTATCAAAGAAAAATCACATTCCATTAAATGCTTTTGTAAGTAAACAAGTGTGAAACAGACTAAGTATTAAACTGAAGGAGCTAGGGGGAAAATTTAAACCAAAAGAAACCAGAGACATAAAAATAAAAGACACATAATAGAAAAATAGAATTTATAAATAAAATAGTCAGTTCCTTTGAAAGATCAGTTAAATAGTCCATTTCCAGCATACACAGAAGGAAAAAAAAAGCATATACAGAGCCTGTACATGCCAAAAAAAAAAAAAAAGCTTATATATTAGTGGCATTGGGAAATGGGATCAAACTTCTGGTATGAATCAAATAATAAAATAAAAGGAAAAATGTACAATACCATTCTAATTTATTTGAAAATTTTAGTAAACGTTAAATTTTCAAGGAAAGTATAAAGAAATAAAACAATTCTAGAAGAAGGGGAAAACTTGACTACACCAACACCTATGAAAGAAACTATCAAGAACCTAAAAACTTGACTACACCAACACCTATGAAAGAAACTATCAAGAACCTATCTATAGAGCTGACACCAGGACCAGATGGCTCTATATGAGTGTTCTATTAAAACTTTCTGTGTTGATTATAGCATTTTTAGCACACAGAAAAACATGAAAAGTTTTTCAGTTTGTTTATCAAAGCTATCACAACTCGACTACAAAACCTAACTGAAAAGTACAAAAAGATAATAGTATAGCTTTAGCCTCAGTATGGATTTTTAAATACCTAAATAATATATTAGCAAATCCTACTTGCCAGCATATTAAAAAGAATACACCATGCCCAATAAGATTTAATTGCAAGAATAGAAATGTCTTATCAATATAAATCTGTGCACATTATTATTCATGCAAACAAATAAAAAAAAAAGAAAGAAATCTTGTATAATCACTTCACTACATGCGAGAAAGGCATTTGACAAAACTTAACAGATTTTTTTTTCCCTGCATTTATCTTACGATGAATTTATTCCTGAGCCATAAGTTTTTGTTTCTTCAGTTTCCTGGAATATCTCCTTCTTCTGTGCAACCTTCTCTTCTGGTTTAGGAACATTTGCTGCTTTCCAGCAAGGAGCATCTCACCACGGCCAGGGGAGCACACGTAGGGGTTAATCTGACCCTGAGCTCTCCGACTCCTGCAGCGGGTTTTAGGGGCGTGGCTCACCTAGACCCGCTCTGTGACCAGAGAATCTACATCTAAACCCTTAAGTTCAGCATTACTCTTGGCATTTTTCAGCACGTGCAACAAAAATTCAGCACTCTTTCGGGGCCACCAGCCCTGCGTCCAGCCCCACTGTCTGGCCCGGGCACACCACCCAAACGACGGACCGGCACACACCGCTTCCGTAGAGTGCCAGCTGTCAGACACTTGGGCACTTTTCGGATCTGCATACCCTTGATGGCTGGAGCAGTGTCTTGGGTGTTCTTAAAGGGAATGCGAAGATTTGAACCTCATGATTTGCATGAGTTTGTGGGTTTTTCAGGTCAAGTGAATAGTGAACCATTTTCAGAGATCACCTCAGGCTGCTTATGGAAAGAGAACATATTCTTGATTTACACAAAAAAAAAAGAGGCCCAAACTTTCTTTACATAATAAAATGTTATATCAGAAACAGAGATGCATCCACTGAGGTACAGAAAAACTAATGGACATCCTTTATTACCACAACTTGGAAAATATTCCTCTGTGGGTCTTACCAAGGTAATCAAATAGGAAAAAGAAAAGAGCTACAAATACGGGAAAGGAAAAAAAGTATTCCTGCCAATGACATGACTTTAGGCATTGCAGAAAAAAAAAAGAGAGAATCAATTGAAAATTAAAAGAAATAAGATAATTCAATAAGATGGTATAAGACAAATATTAAAAAATCAACACCTTTATTAGACAGCAATAACTGGTGAATTAGATATTTTAAAATAAATCAGTACTATACATGAAACAAATCAATTTCTCTCTCTATATATATATATATACCTGTATTATGTATGTATGTGTGTGTGCCTGGAATCTTACCTACTTTCTACACGTATTTCCTGAATACATCTTCAATGCTGATTGCTCACCCATGCTTTAGTAGTTCTGCTTTATAAACATGAAAAATAAAATTATCCATAGACAATATTTTCTCCATAATAAATGTAACCCTCAATTATAAAATTGTGTCAATGGAGTTTTATATTACCATCCAAAACCATACCTCTCTCTGGAGGCAAATACTAATTTCCACCCAGTCTTTCTCTTTATTACTAGCTATTCCATTTCAAACATGCTCAAATACCAAAAACACTTGTCTGAAAAATTCCTCTTCAACTTCCAGTACACTCTAAGATAATATTCTCAATAGTATCTCAGCAGGGGTTGGCTTCTCCCAGCTAACCTCACCTACTGTCATTGAAATTTACTTCTCATATGCAGTCTAAATACAGAGGAAGTAATCTTCAGAACATATAAATCTCTGGCTCTAAAGCTATCCTTTCTGAGATGTTAACCTTTTCACACACTTTGCCTTTAATATCAAGCAAATTTTCTGCTCTAATCTGAACCTTGTTCTTTCTGGACTAAAATTTAAATTAACCTCCTACACCCAATCAGTTACCTGCATATGAGCCATCACAGTAACTTACCCTTTACGGTAATATCTGTATGTGCTTGCTTATGTTTACTTCCAAGTAATTTACTATACAAACTATAGTCCAAACATGTTTCCACTTCATCTTTTATTTAACATCATCTCTCCTTTTTAATATAAATTTAAAACCATCTATAGCACAGTTCTACAGGAGATTTTTCAAAGAAGGTAGAAACCAATTTTTGCATCTAGGCAGAAATTTTCATTCAACACTCTACTTATGCTTAACAGAAATCATCCTAGATAACTGATCATGTTAGTTGTATAATCCACATGTAATTTTAACTCAGAACAATATTTTACATATAATTATAGCAGTTGCAAGTCCAAAATGTATGGTTTATAAGACTGAATGCATTAATGATTTCAGAATACCAACAGAAAAATTTTAAAATGCTTTCTACAGACAAATCACATTTGAAGGAAAATAAGTGATAAACTTAGGAAGACAAAGTGGGGGGGGGGGGGGGAGAATTGAAATCTGTCCATCAATAGTTTACTGGCATCTCACACCAGAAAACTGCCCTTCTCTGTAAGATGGTATGGTATTATGAAACACAAACTGGTGGAGGTACAAGGGATGGAGAGGAGGGAAGGGAGGGTAGAAAGAAGAATGCTGAAATGACCCTATAGAAAAATAGATATTTTTGTCAAGTAAACTGGAACACTCTTAACTGGCCAAGGAAAATGGATGTAAATAAAATCACTAGCAGTTTCTGTATTCTGTACACTTACCTTCATTTAAAAAGAAAACAACCTTGAAGTTATCTTGCATTTACTAACTTAAATTCTGAGCCTCCCAATTAAAATACCCTTTGTTTGTCACACATTATAATAAAAAAACTCAACTCTTTCTCTTTAACAAGATTTAGTCTATTAAAATATTGTACACTATGTGAAAATACATTTAATTGAGAATTGATGCTCAGAACAAACGTCTTCCACACTCTTAGGAAAAAGTGGCCTTTCTGGAACGTATTTATTACAGGAGCAACGTGTCCTCACCTTCACGTTGGGCTTTGCCAGTAGTTTCAGCAGCTCTCTGATCTCACTGTTTAAGGGCTTGTTCTGAAGCTCTTCAGCCAGCTGCAAGGAAGAGGACGTTGACATAAAGAACATTTAGTGAAAGCATTGTTTTCCTCGGGGTGCGACAACTGAAAATCTATCTGTTCAAGGCTATTACTTTCCAGTGTTTAAAGAGAAGGCAGCATGAAAGAAAACAGACTATCAATCACTGCTGCTATTCATAGGCCCTTAGCCAGCCACAGCCCTGGCCTGGCTTTTGGTAGAGTACAACCCAAGTAATATCATATCAGCTAGGTTGCTTTCTGATTTATTGCAATGAGGGCAAACCCCAGCACTTCATGTACATGAATGTCTTCTGCACCCAGACAAAGGGCCACTTGTAAAAAGGACTGGATCAAGCTTTGACACTGCACACACACACACACACACACACACAAAAAAAAAGAAAAGAAAAAGAGCTTCTGAATGAGGTGATGAAATCCATAGTGTTTCCAAAACCCCACAGTAGCTGTGCTGTTTAGAGCTGGGGTAAAAAGTACCAGAATGCCCCTAACAGAGGAAATGGTCTGAAACTTTTATTATGTTTACCTACACAGAGCAAGAACTCTGTTAAATATAAAACAGGTTAATCACAAAATGACATAACAGGTCAACAACTTCTCGGGTATAAGAAATGCTGACTGTGCCCTACGATGACCTAGAATTCTCATCTGCTACTTCTGTGTAAGGAAAAAGTTGGAACTTCGAATTTGCCCACATTCTCCATTAAGAGATCGTTCTGTTACAATTTTTCTATACAATTTTAGTCTATAGGAAGGATTATACAATTTTCATAAAAAAAGCAAGACTTCATTGGAAGAAAAAAGATTAGAATTATGGAATTTGCAAGTATATAATTTAAAATATATAAATGTATTTTTATGAATAAATCCCTCTTAAAACATTGCACCAAATTTCTGTTTGGTCCTGTTGTTTCTAATAGGCAAAAAATACCTCTGGAAAACTGCTTTTAACTTTTGCAAGGTAAAATTTTTACAGAATTTTTAGCTTTAAAAAAAAAGACTCAAAAGGTTCTTTACACTCTTTAGTCACTTAATGTACCACAATATTTTTAAACATTTAAATACACTGCCTTGATGAATTATAAAATGCTAAGTTTATCATATTTACATAATTGTCTTTAAGTTTTGAAAATGCAACATTGTTTGGCCCTGATTTATACTGGTTTATAAACAAATGTTTTCCTCAAACCCTCAAGTAAACATTTTAAAATGTGATACTGGAGCTTGCTAATGAAACTATACCTTTATTCACCTTCATTTCAAGAAAAGTTTTTATTTCTTGATGCAGAGGTAAGCTTTTTCATAAAACACACACATTTAAACATTCTTATAATTTCTATAGTTAAAAATAGTAGGGAAAGTGTCTGGAGACTAAACAAATAGCACACAATCTGGGTACTTATTACATATGCTTTATTTTCTAAATTAAAATTTAAAGAAGACAATCCACTTCTGAAAATGGCTGATTTTTAAAATAATATTTAAGGTTCTAATAGTTTACTAAACTGAATTACAGTTTATCATAACAAAGGAAAAAAATTTTAAAGCAGCAAATAAGCTGCAGGATATCATCAAAACCAGTCTTCAGGGCGGGCCGCGGTGGCTCAGCGGGCAAGAGTACTTGCCTGCTATGCCGGAGGACCCCGGTTCGATTCCCGGCCCCAGCCCATGTAAAAAACAAACAAACAAACAAAATATAATAAAATAAGAAAATGTTTAAAGATGTTTCCCTTTTCCTTCCTTCTATCCTTCCTTCCTTCTCTGTCTTTCTAAAAAAAAAAAAAAAAAAAAAAAAACCAGTCTTCACCTAAACCCATGACTCATTTAGCTTAGTGTCCTTTATATTTAGACAGGTGTGCTCCAATTCGCCGAGTCTGAGAGTTATAGTAAGAAACAGCAAGTTAGTTCCCCTCCCCTACATTTAAAATAAAATTATAGCTACAGGAAATTAACTCCTCCATCAGTGCCAACTACTTCCAAAATTTATTTTTTAGTCATGAAGGTAATTTGGAAAGGTCTAATATCTATAAATCATTACTCTGCTTTATAATCCATTATAAAAAAAAAAAAGACACAATCCTGTCTTTTCATGTATTTCATTTGCCTCATTCCTAAACTAGTGTCTGTCATTTCTTTAGTACTGTCAGCAAGACAGCTGTCTCATCTGTCTTTATTTCTCCAGAGGGTCTCCAAACACTAATAACTGACAGCATCTTTCTCCCCACGGAGTCAGAGCCTACAGTTTCTATTACGTAGTTTCCAAGGCTCAACAAGGGGGGACCGAGGAGCCGAATTTTCAGAACAGGAGCGTGAATGAAAATCAAAATCATATCGGCCTGCGCTCGGTGCTGACAGGCCTTTTGGAAACATTTGCAACGTCTTAGGACGCTGACTCCTAGGGGTCCAGGCTGGGTGTCTGCGCGAGGATGCCCCTGCCCCGGGCAGTCTGCGGGAGCCCGGCCGCCGCGCCGGCGGGGAGACGGGCACACTTACGTCATCGGCCAGGGCTGCGGCGCCCTGCAGGATGGGGGCGGGGCTCTGCTGCTCGTAGGAGTGCAGCTTCTCGTGGATCTGGAAGAAAACCGCAGGAATATAAGCTCACCTGCTGGCAAGCATCGGAGATACTTAGCTGTCCGTTTTATATCTGCAAACCGAATGGCTCCATTGAACATTATACTCAAAAGTTATACCTGTATATAAAGCTACAGATGACAAAAACGTATGTGCAATTTGTCTACACCTAGGGTCCAGAGTTTACCGCGTGAAGTCAAATGGGAAAAAAAATATATCCTCGTCAAATAGTAGCCATATAAAAATGGAATTCTTATTTTCCCCCCAAATAAACATGTTAATTTAATAAAATCCATTATTTCTATATATATTGCTTCAAAGCTTCAAGTATCAGTTGCAACTTATATTACTACTAAAAACACAGATGGTGATCAAAGCGAAGCCCTAAGCGGGAGCCACTGGCTAGGATGTAATAAGCGTCAAGAGTGGGTAGCTGGCCTGTGAGCCATCCGAGTGTCCACACTCCACAAAACCTCAGCAAGCACGCTGTTCCTTTTGCTTATTCTTTTTTAAATTTTTTCCAAATTGTACACTTCCCCCACCTTCCCACCCCCTGCAAAAAAATTTTAAAAAGTCAAATTCCTAAGAAAGAAAAGGATTTCTCATAACCAGGGCTATTTCTCATAATGACTCAGCTGAAAGTAAGAAAATTATATTGTAAATCAAGTAAAATGATATATTAGTAAATAAAAAAATAATTTGGTTCTTCATTCCCCATCATCAGTACCCAAGAAACACAAAAGCAAGACAAACTGAGGTGCTTAAAAATCCGGTACTGTAAAGTTAAGAAATGAAAGCTGCTTTGACAAACCGAAACTCTCAGCAGCTAAGCTATTTTAGACACTTAAAACCAGGACACTTAAAATTTTACACTTGGAAACCTATTTCATCCTCTCCTGTCTTAGAGCTGAAGAAAACTGTTCCCCTCTATATTTGAAAACCAGTTGCACCTCACAATTTCCTGTTTTTAATAAGTATCAAGTAATACCTTCTTTAATTATGCTCAAAGCCAACCACACTCTCTTGTAAAGAGTCTGGAAGATAGATTTTATTTTGATTAGCCAGATGCTACTGCTACGAGAGGATCCTATTACCTTTTTGGCAACCTGGTACATAATGCAAAAGCATCAGGAAAGAATTCTGACACTTATGATGATATTACCAGGATAATCTGGGCAACATTTTTCCTTAACATATTGGAACCTTTAAACATTTATCACATTGGAGGAATAAACAAATTTTAAATAATACAAGCTATAATATGAGTAAGATTTGACTTGAGAAACTGTTAAAATATAATTGAAAACAAAACCCAAACATCCTGAGGACCAAATTAATTTCACTTAAATAATAACAATAATTATGTCACCTTGACATACATATGCTGTCACAGAATACCGAACTTACCCTATCATTGAGTTCATCTAATTTTATTACAACTATTTTTTTACGCTTCTATAATAATAGAAGCTTACATTTATTGGGGACTTACCATGTGCCTGAATTTTCTTTAAAAATAATTTATAAGCACCCGGTCTTAATTTGTAATACTCATTTTATAGGTAAATAGATGCACATGTGATAAATAACTTGCTTTGGTTCCATTGTTAGAAATGGCAGAGCTGGGATCTAAAACTCAGGCCACGTGAGTGGGCAATGGGGCTCTTAATCACACACCTTCCTGCCTCTTAGACTAATTCTCTGCATTCTTTGCTGACTTCATTCAATGCTGAATGGAAAGGATCCAACTACAAGGCACAGAGTTAGTCTGAACAGATACATGACCAATGCTGATCACGGTTTTCAGTGTTCCTCCCCCTTATTTCTCCTTTCCTGTGTTTACTAATTTCTCTAGATTACTTCATATTAATACTATAATTATTACTTAAAATAATGTGCCAAGTGGACATTATTTTTCAACTTATTTTGCTTTTTCCATCTCCATCTTCTCTAGATCCTCACTAAGCCACACACTAGCCACCCCAGCCCTACCACCCTGCTGGATTTTGCACTACATCGAGAATTTTTTTTAAGGTTTTTCTTAAAATTTCAAAATGCTGTCTATCCTGTAGTTAGTATGTGTTTTGCTTTACTACATAACTGTAAAAACACAGTTAGCAGAAAAGTAAATATTATTGTAAAATTTTTATTTGTCCACAATTCCAAAAGACGTTGAGACAAGTTATGCTTTTTATTAATGCATAATATTCAGGGAAGAAAATGATACACCAAAATGACTTTTAAATTCTAATGGAGCACAGAGGTGACATATATAAACTCCATTCCAAGGCTAAATAGAATTTTCTGTGATGATGGAAAGTGCTATATCTGCACTGTCCAGTAGGGTAGCCATTAGCCAGGTGTAGCTATTGAGAATTTCAGCAGTAGCTAGTGTACCTGATGTACTAAGTTTTTTATTTTATTTAATTTTAATTCATTAAAATGCAAATATCCACACATGGCTAGTGGCATCCATATTGGACAATACAAGAGACCTTTATACACTGTAATTTCCCTGGATAACCCAGAAAAATTCACTCTGATATAGGTTTTGTAGTGGGAATTTTTAGGGCAAATTTTCTTGAGTGGGAACATTTTGGAATCCAATAGACCAATAAATAACTTGCCATGACTTAATCATCAATAAGGTAAACTGGTATCTATTACTAAATATCAAAGCAAATGCTAAACATGTAAAATCTCATGAATTTTGGCAAAACATTTCCTTTTGCAGATTCAATTATGTGATAACAGTATAAAGTTTTTACTTTGTTTTTCTCCCCTGAACAAGAAGAGCAGTAGAAGAAGGGACAGAGTTGAGGGAGGAAAGGAGTTGGGTATAAAGGAGTTTGGAGAGAACAGGAGACTATGATTAAATTAATTTCATATGAGAGAAAAGTATACAATTTTTCAAAAGTAAGACTGTTAAAAATAATGAACAGAATTCTTTAAAGAAAAAACATTTAAAAAATTATGTACATTATGCTCCATTAAATGAGTTGTGTGTAAGTATTGTCCCATAAGGATTTCTTTTCTATAATTACATTTGCAATCAGAAAAAAGTCAGTTAAGGAGGGCGGGCCACGGTGACTCAGCAGGTAAGAGTGCTTGCCTGCCATGCCCAAGGACCCGGGTTCGATTCCCGGTGCCTGCCCATGTAAAAAAAAAAAGAAAAAAGTCAGCTAAAATATAAACTTCTATATGTGGCAGCTAGATAGGAAAGCTGTAAGCTACCTTCATTTATATACAATTAATGTTAGTAAGGGAATCTGGTGCCAATAATTAATTTTAGGACAAATATAATGGACATTTTTTTAAATGGATGTCCTAACTGGTCCCAATGCAATCATTTGCCTTTTTTTTTTTAAACATGGTTTGAGACTGGAAATCGAACTTGGCAGGTGAGAATTCTGTCACTGAGCCACTGTCACACCGCCCAACCATTTGCTTTTAAATGGAAAAAACTCAACCATGGCTACCTGAATTATATTAAGCTAAAGATGTTATCTTTTTTTTTAGTTTCTATTAAGATTATAAAAAGTACTGAACATAGTAATTGGCATCAGAAAGTTTGCACCTCTAATATGTTGTATCTAGAATTAGTATCCCCCCCCAACACACACTCAAAAAAAACTATCTGCTCTACTCAAAAGGGGGAATGGGTCAAGGTGGGGAGTCTGAATATTAAAAAGAACAGCCACAGAACACAATCACAGCCAAGGAGAACAGGAGATTACAAACTATGCTGTAATGAGCTGTTCCAGAATAATTTTTTTAAGTATTGCAAGAGCTGGAACCCTCTTTTTCAAAATGACAATAATTCAAGGACAATAATTTTATTCTTTCTTCAACAGGATAAAATCTCAGAAGGTGGCTCAAGAGAGAAAAAAAAAGGGAAAAGAAGAAAAACTTTTAAACCAAATAACAAAAGAGCAAACACAGAGCAGATTATGCAATAGTGCTAACTCCATCCTCCTTTTCAAACTTATACCATAATATAAGTTTGACTAATATTCTTGGCCAACAATACCAAAAAAATAATAAAACTGGGTGAGAGCTGACACCCCTGCTTTGTTCCTGTCTTTAATGTGATATATGATGGTGGCTTTATACTGCCATGAATTTTATGCTGTCATGTGAAATCAGTACCCATGGATCCTAATTCATTAGAAATTTTCAAAAGAATGAATGTCCAATGTTACTGTCTTTTCAGTATCTGCAAAGTTACTGTTTTTCCTCCTTGACCAGATAATATGGTGAATCGTATTTATAAACTTTCAAATATTGAACCCCCTTACATTCCCAAAATGAATCTCACTTGGCTATGATGTGTTATTCTTTTAATGTGCTGTGGAATTCCACTGGTTAATATTTTATTTAGAACTTTTGCACCAATATTCATAAGTAGGAGTGGCTTTTGCCTTTTGGTCCTGTCTTCATTAGGTTTTAGTCTCAGTGTTATATATATATATTTTTTAACCTGAAAGTTTACCTTTTGTATGCTCTGAGAACATCTGCCTACTGCTGGAATGATGTCTTCTTTAAATACCTGACAACACTGCCCTGTGAAAGCAACTGGGTCTGACATATTTTAGAGGGTTGCTTTAGTCCCCAACTTTCTTTATTTCTTCCGATTTGCTTATGGCAATTTGTCTATCTCGTCTGATGTCAGTTTCAGAAAATAATATTCCTAGAAAATTATTCATTTTATCTGGCTTTTAAAAATTTTGTCTGAACCTACTTAAGCATTGTAGTCTTTCAGGAGTCTTTAAATTTCTTGTTAACTATTTTTTTCTCCATTACATTTCTTATTTGGTGTATTTGTACTTTATCAATTTTCACCCTTGCTCCTTTCATTAACTAATACTGATTCATTAACTAATACTGAAAAGCTGGTATTTTCAAAGGACAAGCTTTTAAATAAATTTTACCATTTTCTTCTAATTTATCATTTTCTGTTTTATTTTTATTAATTCATTCCTTCTTTATGTAATCCAACCCTACATAAAACTTATGTCGTGTGCAACATACAAATGATTGGAAAACTAATCTGAATTTTGTTAGTTCACAAAATAGTAACTAAAAGAAAAATAAAACCAAAAACACTCATTCCAAAAGAAAGATATTCAGAATTGACTCAAAAACAAAATAACTATGGCGGGAGTGTAAGTGATTTTAACCTTTCCAGTTAAAAGCGTAACCTGTGGAAGAGATAAGAAGAGTGCTCAGGCCACCTGTGTGTCAAGTGGTGGAAAGACAATAAAGTACTGAACATGTAGTCAAGCATAAAATCAGAAGCAAAATACTTTACTTTCCCTCTTTTGATCTCTGCCTCCCTTTCTAATGATAACGAATGCCAGAAGTTGTTTTCACGTAGGTTTTATTTTTTCCTTCTTAGTCATGGTATATAGTGCACCATTTTTTAACTTTGAATTTTTTGAGAAGTTTTATTTATTGATGCTCCATTTTTAAACACCTTGAACATTTTAAGAAGTAAAGAAAATATGATAAAAATTCTTTAACTCAGACGTTAATCTGATATTTTACCTAACTTATAAAATTAATCATAATTCTTATGGCTAAAGCTCCATCCGTCCACCCCCTGCTCTTCTCGCTCTTCCAAGAAGAAAACACTCTATTGAAATTGTTGGATATTATTTCCATGCATTATTTCATCTTTTAAAGCATATCTATATCTATAAACAACACATGCTATTATTCATTTTTAAATAAATGGCACTGTTTCCTTTACAACTAGGGTTTTCACTCAACATTACATTGATATATCCCGGTCGAAACCTGTAGGTCTAGTTCTTTCATTTCAACAGTTAAATTATAGTTTATAGTATTAATAACAGCAGTTTATTTATCCATCTTTGAGGAACAATATGGTTGCTTCCACCCTTTTGCTATTGAGCATCCTTTCACATGCCTCCTTCTGCATTAGGGTGGATTTCTGGAAGTGTCTAAGTGTTGCCTATTTCCCTATGGTCTTGCCAACACTTGGTGTTCTCTGACTTTTTTGCCAATCAGATAGATAGTAGATGAACTCTTGTTATGGTTTTAATGTATATCTCCTCTCCAATCCATGGCTTTTCTTTTCATACTGTTTCTGAGGCAGAGACAATCAGCTGCTGCCCAATCTCAATTCTCCCCTTCCTTGGTAAGTGAACTGTAGCTGGAAAGTGGCTTCCCAGCTGAGGACTGCACCTACTACAAAAGCCAGGCTTCTCCACTCTCCCTGCAATGAGGACAACCCAAGTGATTAGTCTCAACCGTGAAACGTAAGTGAAAGGGCTGAACGACACTTCAAGGCTGAGGCCTTTAAGAAACCAGGTTGTTATCTTCGCACTCTGGATACAGGGGACCACCAAGCCCTAGGAGATGGCAGGACCACCAAAAGGAAAGGTTTGGGGTCCCCAGATAACCTTCTGAGGGGTACATGTCGATATGGCATAACCTCCCTGAACAGTCACTAGGTGGGAAACACAATTCATTGTACCTAAACCATCACATTTTTTGGACTATTTGTAAGCTGTTTACCCTACCCTAGGCAAACAGAAGTTATTTTAACGTAGCCAATTATATCTAACTTTTTCTTTACAGGTGAGTATTTTGTTCCTTAAGAAAACATTCTCAATCCTAATGTTATAAAGTGATTCTCCTGTGAATTCTTTAATCTTTGCTCAGAATGCCTAGGTGCTGAGTGAGGGAACTAGAAGTCTGAGTTGATTATTTGAAGTAAATTAATTCTGCCTTCTAACAATGCAGCATTCAATTCTTGTGCAGTATCACTGAGCTTCTTTATTGTAAAAGGGAAAAAAACCTCACACTTTACTTTTAAAGGAAGGGATTTTAGGTATGTTTAGATTTAGGCTTTCAGAGTTATATTCTTTTGGATGTGAGATTTGCAAGAGTCATGTTCATTTGTTTCGACTGCTCGGTGTATTTCTTGTAAATTGAAAATAACAGTTCATCGAATTTGGAATTACTTTTTCAGGGTTAAAACCGGGATCCTTAGAATACTTTTGTTTTTTGACTCTCCTCTATATTACAAGGAAATTATGCATACACTTGTGCTCATAAGCATGGTTTAAAAATAAAGTTTTGAGGCTGTAACTTTGCTCAGGCTACAAAGCTGGAAAAGGTAAAAAAATAAAAGCTTTTCCATGGGAAACCACCAGGAACAACTGGCAATTTGCCTTCAGCTCAGGCTGAGGTGTTTGCAACATCTCTACACACATGGATCATTCTTAAAAGGGACGTGGCTATAAGCATCCCATCGAATTTTGGCTTAAGTTAATTTATAAAAAAGCAACAAACTATCAACCTTTTTGCTTTGATGGAAAATGTAGTGATTCTGTTTGAAACCACTTCCCAGAACCTTCTCCACAGATCAGATTTCCGTAGTTCCCAGAACAATATTCTGGAGAAAGTAGCCAGGGCATTAAACACTTTAGAGTATTTCAGAGACTCAACAAAAAAATGTGCTTGAAGAATTCTCCAATCTAGAAATGTGCCATCTGCCCCATTTTGAAACAATCTAGTATGTGTACATACATCTTTCACTCCCCCTCAAAGCCCAAGAATCAGCTTTGCCATTTAAAAAAATCTCTACTTCAATAATCACTGGAGAACTGCAAACTGTTCAATTTTGATCAGAGTGGTGGTGGATGTTGATCTGGCGTCATGGAACTCTGAAAGGTTTCAATGCACAAATAGTACTCGATTGTGTCATAGCCTTGTTTCTAGTTTACATTTTAATGAACACTATAATTGCAGCTTTATAATAAAATCCTTTAGCAATAAAAGATGGAATGAGCTGTCTTGAAAAGTGGCAAGTTGCATATCTAGGTTCTATGGGTTGGAGACCATGAAGAGCTTTCAGAACATCCATGGCCTCCTGGAAACTGTGCGCAAGGTTGTTTCCATGCACTTTCCCAGGAAAGTAATCCAAAATTCTCACAAAACTCAAAGGGGGTCTATGACCTCAAGCAGGGTTAAGAACTGTCCTTCTAGGTTCCCAAGTACAGATGGGAGAGTCACGCTAAGAGCCTTGGACTTATCCAGTAAAACATAAAAGGCCATTAAAGAAGAAACAGGGCAGGTATGACTTGTGTTTCCAAAAGGCACACACCATTTTGGTTGTGTACTTGGTAGCTGGGTTGGGAGGATGGTTCGAGGGTGCTAAGACTGGAAACAGGAAACCATTTAAGAGGATACTACTCTAGTGATAGAAAACACCAAGGGAATTTGTCCCTGCAAAGCACAAGGTTACTTTTCAGGTTCCGCAGGCTTTTCTTTTTTGTTGTTTTGTTTTGTTTTGCAGCAAACCCAGAGACTGGGTGGCTCCCATTTCCTTCCAGTAGCTTCCACACTGACTCTATCTCAAGCCCAGTTGTGAAATATGATGTATTCTCTTCCCAGCTATTGTTTTCCTTTCTACCCCTAGCAAAGCATCTAGGACCATTATGTTTTTTTTTTTTTAACATGGGCAGGCACCGGGAATCGAACCTGGGTCCTCTGGCATCGCAGGCAAGCATTCCTGCCTGCTGAGCCACCGTGGCCCACCCTAGGACCATTATGTTTTAAGGATTTTATTGCTATCCACATGGAGAAAAGGACAAGGACAAAGAAAAATAAACATGACCTGTTTTAACATTTTCATGGTTTTTAAAAATAAAGTGTCATGAAGAGCCTTGATGGCAAATGGATCTGAGTTCGAACATCAGTTCCCAGTTCTACCCCTTACTTGCCACTAGGCAACTTATTTAACTTCCTAAGTTTAAGTTACCACTTTATTTAAAATGGAATAATAGTAACTAGTACATAGGGTTACCGTGAGAATTAAAGTTGCCATTAAAGGGGCATTGCACTATACATGGAAAATAGAAAACCCTCAGTAAATGACAGTTTATGTTTGGATTTCCTCTCTACCTTCCACTTGTATTCCAGGGAAAGAACTGCCTTGGCTACATCACAGTACACATATATTCGATGTCATCGAGACCGAAAGATGAAAATTCTAAGTAGAATCAGTACTGCCCATGCACAAGTAGAGAAAATCTGCATTTCTTGGAACTAGAGATTAACTATCCCCAGCCTTGATAGCTCTTCAAAATAAATCCAAGTAAAAGAGAAGGGGACCTGAGCCAAGGCAGTGGCAGCAGGGTTACGGGAGCCTGGACAGACACAGACAAGGCAGACACAAATTCTGACCAAGCAAGTGGCAGATGGAGAAGGGTGCAAGATCAAGCAGAGAAAATCACAATGAGATTTCCAGGCTGAACAAAGTTTTTGATGAAAAACCCAGATCTTAGTGTTTATTAATGTATGTAAGGAAGAACTACCCTGAGCAGCCATAACTGTAGTTGCTCTATCCCCAAAGAAAAAAGTTTTATCTTTGGGGCTAATGAAAAACGGAATCCACAGACAGGGAAAAGTCTAATAGCTAGAGAGATGGAAAGGTTCTTCTTAGAAGCAAAGAGCGACCATCAGAATGTCTTCAAAGACGTAAAAAACTACGTGTGTCAGTGCCAGGAATTATCATCTTCCTATAGAAATTGAAGAACACCAAATTCTCTTGAAGTTGATGAGGAAATTCACATAACTTGAGCTGAACTTGGTTGGCAGGGGAATGTGCAGTGGGCGCCAAGGTGACTCTATGGGAAGAGTGCTGGACAGGAGCCAGATTTCATTCACGGTAGAAATATCTGGCAATCAAAAATTGGTTGTCACTTCCTTATTTAAACCCTTCGATGGCTTGCCACTGCACAAGGGAAGGGGTGGGAGGGGGCTTGCCAGTGCTCGTGGAAGTTCAGATGAGCCTCTACACCTGCACAACCGTGCCCTGCAGGGTTTCACTGCAAGCCACTTTTCCCCAAGTTTCCCAAGGGAAAAGGAGAGCTTTAAATCAGATATAACAAGGGAGCCTCAAACTGGAATAAGTGGAAATCTCTTGGAAGTTGCAGATTTTGCCAGAAATTTTTGTTACGAGAAAGAAACGATGCTTTCATTGTTAGCACAGCTTAGTGCAGTGATTGAAGAAATATTAAAATGCCTCTTACTTGAAATGAGCTATTTTCTCAATTTGCTGACAAGAATAGTCTATACCAAAGGTTCTCAAACTTTTGTGGTCTCAGAACCCATAAAATTCACTGAGGATCTCAAAGAGCTTTTGTTTATGTGGATATAAACCTACTGATATTTACAACATAATGAAAACTAAGAAATTTGGTTTCTGTTTATTAATTCATTTAAAATACAAATAATAAAGGTTAAAACAGCGTTTTATGAAAAAGAACTATATTTTCCAGACCAAAATTTTAGAAAGAAGAGTGACATTATTTTACAAATTTGGAAATAGCTTTAATGTCTGGCTGTAAAGAGAACAGCTGAAATTTCTCATCAGCTTCTGCACTTGATGAGTTGGGTGGGATATGTTGCTTTGGTTGAAGAATAAATCAGGCCTCACACAGACCCGGAGTTAGTAGAGGGAAGAGCAATTTAATAGTCCTTTTAGCTAATGGAGGATATCTGTTGATGCTACAGCAAAACTCTATAGGTGGTAGTTCCTTAAAGGTGAGTTGCAATGTGGACTCTGAAGGCAAATCACTGAGACTTTCAACTATTACAGTAAATTCATTGCTCTCTCTTGTGCTCCGCATGGCTCTTATACCCTTGTGAGAATCTGTAATATCACTCATTGGCCACGTGGAAAATATCGCTCCACAATGTTGTGTAGATTTATTGAATGTTGACACATTTCACGACATATTTTAAATATGTATTTAAAATACAACAAATATGCATTTGTTAATATCAGCACCGATCTCATCAGAGAGGCCTTTAAGTGATGGGAGCTGGCAACTTTACGGTGGCAGATACATTTTCCACAACTTCTAAAATTTGCTCAAGAGCTCAAAATTTACCGCTGGCAGCAAATGTTGTTTGTTGTTTTCTTTGAAGTGGCAGACTCCCTTTGATCATCTGAGAATGAACATAGCTTTTAAGCCAGTCATTCTTTAAAGAAAAAGAGGCGTCCCATGAAAAAAGCAGCTTGCTTAGTTCACAAATCAATCTCACAACTGCTTTCCCTAGGGACAACCTTAACTTTGGTATGCAACTAAGTGCTTTCTGGGGACTTGTCATTGATCCCATATTAATAAGGCTCAACAGTAAAGGGCATGCAAGCAATGATTAAGATTTAATACAATTAACTTTTACTGCTTCATCAGCACATTCTGAAGCAAACTGGCTTTTTTTTTTTTTTAATGTGAATGCATGGCAAAAAAAAACACAAAGGCCACGAAGGATAGGTCAAGTCTACTTAAAATTAGACCTAAGAGTCACCCCCAAGAGAACCTCTTTTGTCGCTCAGATGTGGCCTCTCTCTCCAGCCAATATGATGAGCAGTCTCACCACCCTCCCCCTCTCTGCGTGGGACATGACTCCCAGGGGTGTGGACCTTCCTGGCAACGTGGGACAGAGATCTTGGAACGAACGGAGACTCAGCATCAAGGGATTGAGAAAAACCCTAGAATGAGCTGAGACTTAGCATCAAGGGATTGAGAAAACCTTCTCAACCAAAAGAGGGAAGAGGGAAATGAGACCAAGTGTCAATGGCTGAGAGATTCCAAACAGAGTCGAGAGGTTATCCCGGAGGTTATTATTACACATCAAGTAGATATCATCTTGTTATTCAAGATGTAATGGAGAGGCTGGAGGGAACTGCCTGAAAATGTAGAGCTGTGTTCCAGTAGCCATGTTTCTGGAAGAAGATTGAATAATGATACAGCTGTCACAATGTGACTGTGTGATTGTGCAAACCTTGTGCCTGATGCTCCTTTCATCTACCTTGTCAATAAACGAGTGGAACATATGGAATAAAAATGAATAATAGGGGGAACAAATGCTAAAATAAATTTAGTTTGAAATGCTAGTGATCAATGAAAGCGAGGGGAAAGGGGTATGGTAGGTATGATCTTTTGTTTTTTCTTTCCTGTGTTCGTTTTATTTCTTTTTCTATTGTCTTTTTATTTCTTTTTCTGAATTAATGCAAATGTTCTAAGAAATGATGAATATGCAACTAAGTGATGATATTGTGAATTACTGATTATCTATGTTGATGTTTTATTTGGTTTCTTAATTTTTTTAATTAATAAATAAATTTTAAAAAAAAACAAAACACAAAGGCCACCCAATTGGTAATGCAGCATTTTGTGCTAAGATGCTTTTCACCATCAGTGCAAATGTCAGCCCTATATGAAAAAGGTAAATAACATCATAATATTATTATGAAAATAATTCTGACCTTGCAGGCAGCTGACCCCTCAAAAACAAAAAATCCCTAAATAGTCTCAGAGACCCTCAGGGATCCACAGATCATACTTTGAGGACCACCTTGGTACAAACTCTGGATACATGAATGCAATAAGTGAAAGGAAATCTAGCATGTCTTTGGAGCCACAAAATTTACAGTGGACATTTGACTTTAGTATAAGAATATTAATACTTGTACCTGAACCACACCAGTCCAGGTGAGGAATTATCCTTATTCTCAGAACAGAACTCTATCCTGAGAACACAAGTGTGAGGTCTGAAAAGTGTTGACAAGAAGCTTTAAGAAAAAGACTAGTACACTTTCGAAGAATTAAACAGAGACACAGAACAGGTTTTAGCATTTCGTGGAACTTAAGTTTGCTGGGTGCCTTAATGTTTCACACCTTTTCCGTTCTGCCTTTGGTGCCTCTCAGTGGCCCAGTGATGCAGCTGTGAGTGCAGTTAACCCAAACTATTTATAAGGGGAACCCCTCACCAAGTACCTTTTGCCTCCGCCCAGCACTGCTATTGTCATCTTTTTTTTTTTTTATTGTGCCATTTCAAAACTGTCCTTTCTTTCACATATTTACATACATTTTTCATCTTCATTTTTATTTGCGTATATTTTTATCTTTTCTAAAATGCTATTCTATGTTTCTGCTGTGTATAATAAGATAAAAACTTACTTGCTTGTACCTACTTCCATCACAGCTAGAATATTTCAATGTACTCATATATTGTGGCATACCTAAAGAAATGGTATCCGTACCGTTCCTCTCTAAGTTTTATATAAAGTAACAGTCCCCTCTGATTCTTGGCAGAGGTACCTAAAATGCTTATCTTTCTATGAAAAACATTTTGCACTGTGTATTCTTTTAATAGAAAAAAAAAAACAAAGCTGCTGTTACACCTGAGGTTTTATAGATGCAAATAATCAAATACACTTCTTGGTCAGTAAGAAACAAAAACCTGCAAGGGCTCTTTTTAAAGGAAGATGGTCCTGGGTGGGCAGTAGAAATTTAAACCAAACCTAACCCTTTTAATCTTGTTCCAAAACAAATTTTCTTACGACCTCAAAACTAAACATCCTAAGGCTTCTAAACTATAAGTTAATATATTAGCAATTTATTGCCAGTAAATTGGAAATATTCCAATATTATGAGAAATTTATTTTTCCAACTTTTCCCTTTATTAGTCCATAGATTCTTATGGGTATATGTTAAAATGCATTTACAGAAGCGAAGTTGTAAAATTTTTATGCTCTTCTACTAGCTTTAAAACCATCTCATGGTTCCTATCAAGAGGTATTTTAAAAAGCTGATCATTTTCTAATAATAAAAGATTAACACATTATTACTGATACAGTTTAGGCACCTGAAAATCAAACTCACAATCTATAAAGCAATTAAATTAATATCAAATTTTACTACTCTGAAATTTTCCCCGATTAATTAAAGCAAAGTATTATTTAATACTAAACCCAAAATGAAGGAAGCTTTGGATCTCAGAATACAAAGATAACTCTCTGAAGCAGCAAAAGAATATTTTTTCAATCAGCTTCCTATTTTTCATGTGGGAATATCAATAATTCCACCAAAAGAGAGAAGAGCTACCTTGAAAAACAGAACAAAACCTTCCAGTTTCAAGAGGGTAAACTGAGCCCGCAAATATATTATCTTTCCTACTCAGAATTCCAATGAACTGACCAAATAATATTCAGATTTAAAAATGTGGGTGGCTCAGTGGCAGAGTTCCCACCTGCCGTGCCAGAGACCTGGTTCGATTTCCAGTGCCTGCCCAAGCAAAACAAAACAAAACAAAAACGTCTGTGGTAGTAGCAGAGAAAAACGCCATCTAAAGGTCAGGAAATACTGAAACATTTCTAGAGAACCTGAAGATAAATAATAGGAAAGGTCAATCCAAATCCAAATTGTCACTGCCCCCTAGATGCTATACTCCAGGTAAAGAAGGGGGGTGCTTAGAAAAGTAGACAGGAGTTGCCAGAGAGCCAAAGAACCCCAAACTCAGAGAAGCAGAGGTTCAGAAAAAAAATGGGGAGCAGGATGCGAAGTCATCATTCAACAATTAGTATTGTGTTGTGGTAGGCTGCTTTCAAAGTGGCCCCCACACGTCCTGCCTCCCGGCATTCACTCCCCCCTCAGTTTTCTCCTGGTGTGGGTGGTCTGGACCTACTGAGTTGATTCTGATGAACAGAAAACAGGAGGCAAGATTAGTTTATAAAAGATTCACTGCCTTGCGTCCGTGGGTGTGCACTCTCTATCTCAAGCGAGCGCGCATGCGCGCGCGCGCGCACACACACACACACACACACACACACACACACACACACACACTCACTCACACCGAGCTGGCCAGTTGCCCTGTGGCCAGGGAAGGCCTGGAGCCTGTTAGGACCACAGGAATGGGCTGGGAAGGGGATCCTTTCCTTTACCCAGTCCACAAAGTCCCTTCTGCCATACGTTTTAGCTTCCTAGCTGCTACAACAAATGCTATACAGTGGGCTGGCATGAAGCTAGGGGAAGTCTAAAACGAAAGTGTCCGCAGACGACGCTTTCTCCCAGAAGACTGCGCATTCTGGGGCTGGCTGCCGCCGACCCTCGGTGCTTCCCTTTCCACCATACGGTGGCACCTTCCCCCTTCCCTTCCAGTCCTGCCCACTTCAGACTTCTGGAGTGGATTCTGTGTGTGTGTGTGTGTGTGTGTGTGTGTGTGTGTCTGGAGTGGATTGGGTGTGTGTGTGTGTGTGTGGAGTGGATTGTGTGTGTGTGTGTGTGTGTGTCTGGAGTGGATTCTGTGTGTGTGTGTGTGTGTGTGTGTCTGGAGTGGATTCTGTGTGTGTGTGTGTGTGTGTGTCTGGAGTGGATTCTGTGTGTGTGTGTGTGTGTGTGTGTCTGGAGTGGATTCTGTGTGTGTGTGTGTGTGTGTGTCTGGAGTGGATTCTGTGTGTGTGTGTGTGTGTGTCTGTCTGTCTGTCTAGGGTTCCTCTCTGCCTATAAAGGGCTCGGGCAATCCAGATGAAACCCATGCTGATTGGGGGGGCTGCACCCTCACCGAGCACCACCTTCAGGGGTCCTGTTTACAACGGCTCCACAGCCACCGGGACGCGGGCCAAGAGCAGGGGTGCGCCCTCTCCAGGCTGCACAACCCACCCACCATGCTACAGACGGGCGCGCACACGGGCAGGACGGCACATCTCCAGGTGGGCCACACTCGGCCACAGGCCTCCCTGCCATCGGGCCTCTTTTAGCCCCAAACGCTTCCCCTCACACTTGACTCCGGCCACACTGGGCTCTTCCTGTCTTAGACACACCGGAGTCTCTCCCAGCCCGGGGGCTTTGCACACTCAGCTCCTTCTGGCCATTCAGGTCGCAGTTAAAACATCACCCCCTCGGAGAGGCTCCTCTCATCACGTAGCCCTGCTTCTCACAGTATCCTGTTTTATTTCTTTCATAGCACTTCTTGCGCTCAGAAGTTATCTTAAGTGTGTTACTTCTTCAGCATAAGGTCTATGAGAAAAGAAACATGTTCATCCCTCTATGCCCAGAGGTGGAAGAGTACAAGATACTTGGCACATACTCAAACATTTGCCCCCAAAATAAACCAGGTAGAAGAAAAAGAACTCGGGGTTTGGCTGCTTATAGCGGGTGGAGGCCGAGTCCCATGTTGCTACAAGGAAGAATGGGGGGAGCAGCGGCAAGACCTCCAACCTCCAGGTTTATAAGAAAATAAACCGGTGTCGTGTTAAGCTGCTAAGCTTAGCAACCTGTTACGGCAGCAATAAAAAAATAAAGCAGGGCACAAGTTTAGAAAGCTTAGGGGAGCAGACTGCAGCACAGGCCACAGATATTTACTCCGAGTCGATAACAAAAAGCATTCTATGTTTACAGAAATCCCCCTCCCCCCCCCCCCCACCCACTGCATCGGAATGGATCCAGGGGTTCACTGACCTATTCTGGCTGGGAAGCCACGCAGTCCTAGAGAGTTTTCCTTGACCCCACAACTCTGCAGTTATACAAGGGAGGGATGTCAAGACCAACTATATATACCTATCAAACTGGACCCTCATATTTATAAATGAAGAATCACCAAATAAATGAGAAAAAAAATCAAAGGAGGATAGGCAGAAAATAAAAGTCATTGAAAGAAATGGTCCCCATGTTGATTATATTAAAAATGAGCCCCATTCCATACAATATGGACACTAAGACTTTGACTTCAAAATTTTTCAAGGCAGCCAGTATGAGCTCATCACATCACACACGAAAGAACATGAGTGTGCCAGTTTGAACCTGTCATGTACCCCAGAAAAGCCATGTCCTTTAATCCTCATTCAATATTGCTGGGTGGGATCTTTTTTATGGTTTCCATGGAGATGTGTCCCACCCCGCTGTGGGTGGTAACTTTTGATCAGATGGTTTCCATGGAGCTGCGTCTCCATCCATTCAAGATGGGGTTGCTTACTGCAGCCCTTTAACAGGGAACTATTTAGGAAAAAGCTTCAGAGCCAACAGAGCTCATGTAGCCACAGACCTTTGGAGATGCAGAAGAAAAACACCCCCAGAGACGCCTTATGAGATGAGGGCAGAAAGCTAGCAGACATTGTCATGTACTCTCCCAGCTGAGAGAAAAACCCAAACTTCATGGGTCCTTTTTTTGGAGTTTGGGTATCTTTCTCTGGATGCCTTAATTTGAACATTTTCATGGCGTTAGAACTCTAAACTTGCAACTTAAGTTATCCTTTTAAATGCCGTTTCATTTCTTGTATATTGTTTTCTGGCAGTTTCAGCAAACTAAAACAATGAGCATAATATCCTCTGAAAATCATTTTGATAAGCACTGACTCCTATCAGAACAAGCAGAATGAAAGTAAACCTTGAGTTCAGTTTCCCACATGATCTGAAGGGTATTTGGCTTCTCAGCAAACCATCAAAATTAGATTTAAATCTTAATGTACCTTACCTACATAACATACTTAAGATGCTGTAGAACCTAGTCAGAGTTTGATTTTTTCCATTCTTTTATTCTTTATTATTTTAAAATTCAATATACAAAAAGAACATCTGAAACATTTACATGAGCATAGCGACATGTTGTATAACATTAATAAAGGGTCATTTATTAGGAACATCCAGAAACCTGCCATCAAACTAAGAACTAGAACTGTACAAATAAATGTCTTGCATCGAACAACGTGATTTTCCTCCCCCCTCTCAACCCTCTTCTCCTCGCAGAGAGAACCATTACCTGGAATTACATCTCTCCCATAAAAGAAAAACTGGTTTTATAACTCATGTTTGAATGTTTCAACAATACATATTTCAGTTTTGCTTATGTTTGAGCTTTATAGAAATGGCATCAAAAAGTAAGTACTTTTCTGAGACTTTTTTTCTGCCTCAACATTATGTTTTTCAGATTGTCCATTTTTGTACATGTCTTAAAGATCATTTATTTTTCACTGCTGCACAATACTCCATCATGCAAAGACAGAAAAAAAAAACCCACAGTGCATTTATCTGTTTTCCTGTCAATGAACAACTGGGTTATTTCTAGTTTTACTGCTATTAAGAATTTTGCTGCTATAAACATTCTTGTTTGTATTTCCTGGTACCTATATATAAGAGGCTCCCTAGGGTATAATTTATATAAGGAGAATTACTGCGCATTAGATGTAATTATTTTTATTCTATGTATTGTTTTCTAAAATGCTGGCATCAATGTACACCCTCACT
The DNA here is from genome assembly GCF_023851605.1 of Tamandua tetradactyla. Lineage (NCBI taxonomy): Eukaryota > Metazoa > Chordata > Mammalia > Pilosa > Myrmecophagidae > Tamandua > Tamandua tetradactyla. The sequence continues at coordinate 222,700,923 of NC_135327.1, read as the reverse complement.
AACAATATGTACAAATTGATCTACGTCCTCCCCAATATTATTTATTTATTTGGTTGTTTGTTTGGAATATAACAGATCTCTTAATTTTTGCCAATCTGGGGGGGTCAAAATGGGTAATTCATTGTGATATTAAGTTGCACTTGAAGCTAAGATTGTTCATCTATCTTTACTGGCCCTACAAGTTTCTGATGTTTTTACCCATTTTTCTGTTGAACTATTTTTCATTCTCTTGTAGGTGCTCTTCATATTTTACAGGAAACTAAATCTTTTGTCAAATATGTGTTATAGTTATTCTCATCCAATTTATAGCTTATCTTTTTTCCTTATTTATGGGATATTTTATGAAATATCAGTCTTGATGTCAAAGTAGTCAAACTTTTCAGACTATTTTTATGGAGAGTAGAAAGTTCTGACGTTTTTATTTTCTCATTCAGATCTATAACTTACCTAAATTTGATTTTCCTTTATGATGAGGTGGGGATCCTAATTCATTCTTTTCTACATGGATAAACCATTTTGTCAACATCCTTCTTTTTCCCCTGGTTCTGTCCCAGTTCCATCTGTTCGCAGGTCTGTCTCCAGGTTCTCCTCTGTTCCTCGGTTCCATGTGTCTATGCCTGGGTCACTACCACGCCATCTTGATCATGAAGACTTTACACTAAACCTCAATATCTCGTGACTTCTGGGAGGAAGAGTCCCCTGGTCCCATTCTCCTCCAGCTGGTACAGCCATCTCTGTTGGCTCTTTACTGTGCTATATAAACTGAAGCTATAAAACACCTTGGACAGAATCCGCAATGTTCTAAAACCGACTCCTTCTATTGAGGAATATGGCACTGTGCCTTCTTCAATGTATTTCACTAGTTTCATAACTCCTCACATTCAAGACTTGAACATTTTTGTTAGATTTATTCCAAGATAATTTAAGGCTTTTGCTGCTACTGTAAATAGGGTGGTTTCTTAAATTGCATTTTCTGTTGGTTGCTGGAGACGTTAGGCCTGACTGGTGTGTGTGCACAGGCCTTGCAGTCGGCCACCCAGTGCTCCCCTCTCTGCTAACTGGTCTGCAGGTTCTCTGGGGTTTTCTGTGCAGGGATAATTGCATCAACTGTGAATGATGATAATTTTGTCTCTTCCTTTCTCAGCCCTACTCCTCCCTGTCCCTTAGCCCCACTCTTGCCTTATAGTACTGGTTAGGATCCCCACTGTACAACTTAAAAGAAATGGTGATAGAGCTTTCTTGTCTTATTCCTGATTTTAGAATAGATGCTTTTAATTTTTCTCCATTAAGAATAAAATTTGCTGTAGTTTTAATCCATATTTAAAGAGATTACTATTCCTCTTCTTCTCATTCCTATTTTTCTGAATTTTTTCCCTTTTAATTCAGAAATAGTTAAGTCTTAAATATTTTGCCTTTTCTACATCTATCAGGGTAATTAAATGCATGGCATTACACTTGTTTTAGTTTTCTAGCTGCTAAAATAAGTATCACATGATGGGCTGGTGTAACTACAAAACTTTACTGGCTCCGGGTTTCAGAGGTTAAGAAGCTTGTGTCCTCCCCGGGCTAACATCATCTGGTCGCCAGCAATCATGGAAAATTTTTGGCTTTTCTGTCACATGAAATGCAAATGGAAGTGTCTTCTTTCTCTTCCAGGTTCCGTTGGCTTCCAGCTTCTGGCTGAGCCTTGTGGCTTCCCTCTTCTGAGGTCAAGTTCCTTTATTGATAAGGATAGCAGTCTTATTGGATTAAGATCCACCCCACTCAGTCTAGGCACACTTTAACTACAAACACCTTATAATGTCCATTTTTACAAATGGGTTCACATCCAAAGGACCAGAAGCTGGGATCTGAACACCCTTCTTGCGGTGATACGATTTAGCTGCCAACAGCACTTACACAGGCATACCTCATTGTACTGTGCTTTGCAGATTTTATATTTTTACTAATTGAAGATTTGTGGCAACCCTGCCTCAGGCGCCAATAGATGCCATTTTCCAAAGTATGTGTTTTTCATGTCTTTGTGTCACATTCTAGTAAATCTCACAATATTTCAAGCTTTGTCATTATTTTGATATCTGTTATGGTGATCTGTGATCAATGATCTTTGATGTGACTGTTGTAATTATTTGGGGTCATCACAAACCACACCCATATAAAACAATGAATTTAACCGATAAATGTTACGTGTTCTCAATGGCTCCACTCTCTAGCAGCTCCCAGTCTCTCTCCCTCTCCTCGGGCCTCTGTCTTCCCTAAGACACAACAAAATTGAAATTAGGCCAGTTAATAACCCTGCAAAAGCTTCTAAGTGTTCAAGTGCAAAGAAAAGTCACATGTTTCTCATGTTAAATCAAAAGCTAGAAAAGATTAAGCTCAGTGAGGAAGGAATGTCAAAAGAAAGTTGAGACAGGCTGAAAGCTAAGCCTCTTGAGCCAACAGCCAAGTTGTGAATGCAAAGGTAAAGCTCTCAAAGAATTGAAAGTGCTACTCTAGTGAACACATGAATGCTAAGAAAGTGAAACTGCCTCCTTGATGATATGGAGAAAGCTTTAGTCATCTGGATAGAAGATCAAACCAGCCACAACATTCCCATAAGCCAAAAACAAATTCAGAGTTAGGTTGCAACCCTTTTCAATTCTAGGAAGGCTGAGAGAGGTGAGGAAGCTGCAAAAGAAAAGTATGAAGAGTAGAGAAGCCGGTTCATGAAGAAGCCATCTCCATGGCACAAAAGTGTAAGGTCAAGCAGCAAGGGCTAATGTAGAAGCTGCAACAAGTCATTCAAAAGATCTACCCAAGATAACTGATGAAGGAGGCTACACAAAACAACAGATTCTCAGTGTAGATGAAAAGGATTCCATTGGAAGAAGATACCATCTCTAGGACTTTCATAGCTAGAAAGGAGAAGTCAATGCCTGGCTTCAGAGTGTCAAAGGGCAGGCTAACTCATTCGTGAGGGGCTAATGCTGCTGGTGCTTTTAATTTAAAGCCAATGCTCATTTCCCATACTGAAATTCATAGGATCCTCAAGAACTCTGCTAAATCTGCTCTGCCTGTGCTCTAGAAATGGAAACACAAAGCCTGGATGACAGCACATCTGATTACAACATGGTTTACTGAATAGTTTTAGGCCCACTGTTGAGACCTACTACTCAGAAAGAAAAAAGAAATTCTTTTCAAAATATTACTGCCAATGACAATGCACCTGGTCACCTAAGATCTCTGATGGAGATGTAGGCAATATGTGAGATTAACGTTTTCATGCCTGCTGTCACAACATTCATTCTACAGCCAATGGATCAAGAAGTTATTTCAACTTTCAAGTCTCATTATCTAAGAAATGAGTGTTGTAAAGCTATAGCTGCCAGAGCATTCCTCTGATGGATCTGGGAAACGGAAACTGAAAGCCTTCCGGAAAGGATGCACTTATTCTATCTAGATGCCATTAAAAACATCTTGATTCATGGGAGGACATCAAAATACCAATATTAACAGGAGTTTGTAAGAATTCATTCCAACTCTTATGGATGATTTTGAGGGATTCAGGACTTCAGTGGAGGAAATGCAGATGTGGGGAGAAAAGCAAGAACACTAGAGTCAGAGGTAGAGCATGAAGTTGTGACTGAACTACTACAATCTCAGGATAAAACCTGAACAGATGCGGAGTTGCCTCTAATGGATGAGCAAAGAAATCAACTTCCTGAAATGGCATCTACTCCTGATGAAGATGCTGTGACCACTTTTAAAATGACAACAACGGACTCAGAATATTATATAAACTTCAGCGATAAAGTAGTGGCAAGGTTTGAGAGGACCGACTTCAATTTTAAAAGAAGTTCTGCTGTGGATAAAATGCTATGAAACAGTATCACATACAATAGAGAAATCTTTCATAAAAGGAAGAGCCAATCAATGCAGCAACCTTAATTTATTGCCTTATTTTAATAAATTGCGAAGCCACCCCAACCTTGTAGACATTAACCTGATCGGTCAACAGCCATCAACACCGAGGAGGGACCCTCCACCAGCAAAAAGAGGATGATTCTCTGAGGGTTCAGAGGATGGTTAGCATCTTGTAACCGTAGTATATTTTTAAATCAAGGTATGTGCACTGGTTTTTTAAACATAGTGCCCTTGCACACTCAGACTACAGAATACAGTAAACATAACTTTTACATGCACTGGGAAACCAAAAAAGTCATGTGACTTGCTTTAGTGATATTTGCTTAATTGTGGTAGTCTGGAACTGAACCTGCAATATCTCTGTGATATGCCTGTGTTTTTTCTTTTTTTTTAATGTTATAGCCATCAGGCATTGTATGTTGTATTTTAGATTCACTGCTTGCTTCCCTTTGCTCACATTTTGTTTAGGATTTTTACTTCTATTTTCATGACTTGAGATTGGCCTATCATTTTCCTTCCTCATATTGATACTGTCTGGTCCCACAAATGCGGTGATAAGCACACTCTTTTTCCTTTATTTTTGGAAAAATATATAGAAGATTAGAATGACATGTTCTTTTAAAGTTTGGCAGAATACAACAATAAAATCACCTGAGCCTAGTGGTTTCTTTAATTTCTTTTTTTTTAAATCTATTTCCAACATTCTATTTATTCTTGCCATTTCTATAAATTGTTTTTTCCTAGAAATTCATCAATTTTATTTACGTTTTCAAATTAAACTGCCCTAAAGTTGTTCCTGATATTCTCTAATTATCTTTTTAATCTCTGTTGGATCTGTAGTTATGTCCCTCTTTTCATTCCTAATGTTTTTATTTACACCTTTTTTGGTCCTCTCTCAATTTCAAAGAACCAACTTCTGGCTTCATCGGCTCTCTTTATTTTTTGTTTCACTGATACATGCTCTTATCTATACTATTTCCTTTCTTCTCCCTTAGTGTGGAGGTCATTCTGTCTGTTTTGGTTTGGTTTTTTAACTTCTTAAACTAAATCCTTCAGCTTGTTATTTTATAGTTTCATCTTTCCTGATAAAGCATCTAAGACCTTTCATGAATGTCTCTTTAAAAGCAATTTCCCTTAGCACACAACAACCTGTCTGGATAGCTCATGTAAACAACCCAAGCACACGGAGCCCAGAATGGGAATGAGGATTTGTAATTCTGTATAGAATCTGGGGGTACTCTGGATACATCCCAGAGTATGTTGGGCAGTTAATTAAAAAGTATTGACAAAGTCCCTTGAGGAGCGAGAGAGAAAATATGGAACTATTAAGCTTTACCACCAGAAAACCCCTGATACTGGGTCAAACATTAGGGACTCCCAAGTCAATAGGACAAGCCCTTGATCTTGAGGCTTGCCCTTGTGAAGCTTATTTATGTAGCAGAGCAGCTTAGCCTACCCATAGATATGCCTAAGAGTTACTTTCAGAAAACCTCTTTTTTCACTCAGTGTGGCCTCTCTTTCTCTAAACCCAACTCTGCAAGTAAAATCATTACCCTCCCTGCTATGAGGGACATGACATCCAGGGGTGAAAGTCTCCCAGCAATGTGGGACATAATTCCCAGGGATGAACCTGGCCCTGGTACTGTGAGATTGACAATGTCTTCCTGACAAAAAGGGGGAAAAGAAATTTAACAAAATATTTGTGGCTAAGAAATTTCAAATAGAGTTGAGAGGCTATTCTGGAGCCTATTCTTACACAAGCTTAGCTAGATGTTGCTAATTACTACGTTTTACCAAACCCCAAACAAAACCATTCTTGTTAACCCTAAAGAACACCCAGGGCTCTACCTGAGAGTCTAAAGATGTTTCATGTACTAAGATTACTTTCTGGAAACCAGATGGGTTCCTAGGCCAGATAAGTTCTGAAAGCTAGAGGGACCAGTCTCTCCAACAACCTCAACTACTTCTATCCTCCTATCTGTATTATCGATACCCCTTTCCAACATGAAAAAGTTAGAAACGGCAGAGACCAAAGAGCCTAAAGATTGGAGGAAGGATCAAAGAAGGGGGAGTTATAACAGAGAAGACAGATTTAACAAAATGAGCATGTTTAAATGTTTTTAGATATTTAAAAAACAAAAAGTAGTTCCCCTTTCATTCCATTCCAAAGTTTATACACATCAGCATTCAGCTCTAAGTATTTTTAAATTGCCATTGTAATTTCTTCTTTGGCCCATGAGTTATTAGAACTGTATGAGTATATTTTACTTTCAAATATATTTCTTTCCCCGTTTTTAAGTGACTTCCCTCTTAAATTGCACTGGGATGTATGCCAATTAGTCACCTATTTTTCTCTCAGCTCATTAACGGGGTACTAGGAGTTAGTAAACTACTTTTCCCAGACTCCCTTGCCTGCTGCTGTCTTCAACTTAAAATCCTGCCAATGGGAGCCTATTCCCACAGTAATAAATCTGGATTCACCTATTTAACTCTTTCAGTCTTCCAACACATATATAACCAAGCCTTGTGTTAAATCTCTTCTATTTTGAATCATGGTTTCTGTTTTCTTAAATAGACCCTGACTGATACAGGGTCAGAGAATATAGTCCATACGATACCTTATTATTTGGCATTTGTTCAGCTTATGACCTTAAATCTGATCACTTTTTAATATATGTTCTACGTGTTAAAATCTCCTAGTACGATAATGAATTTGTCGAATTATCTCTATTCAATAAATTTTTGCTAAATTTGATAAATTTTTTGAGGCTATCTGGTTTCTTGCATCCTAGTTTAGAATTCAACAGATTATCACTTTTTAACAATCTTTTCTACCTCTAATAGTGCTTTTTATTTCAAACTCTACTTTGTGTGATATGAATACAGCTCTTCTCATTTTTTTGGGTGGGAGGTAATATTTTCCCTAGTAATCATTTTCTATCTTTATACTTTCATCCTTCTTATGACCTCATGGTTTAGATATGTTTCTTATGGATAGCATATAAGTGAATTTTGTTTTGTTTTTAAATAGTCTGTGAATTTCTAATTCAAAAGTTTAGGCAACTTCATATTTATTGCCACTACTATTATATTTGAATTTTATACTTGCATCTGAATTTTTATTTGCATAATGTTTTGTCTTTCTTTGCCTTTACTTTTGTATTAACTACCTTTTATTTGGTGTGGTTGCTCTTTTTCTTTTTTTTTTTTTCTCCCCATGGTTTGAAACATGCACACACTCTATTCTGCCAGGAGTAATCCAGAATTTTTCCATGTTTATTTACCTAACATCTAAAAGTTAATATCTTAGTGCCCTTCCAAATACTACACAGACTTTAAAACAACTCAAATTTGACTTTGCAGAAGTTATTTTATATAAATGACATTAGTTTAGATTACCTATATGCTATTTTTTTTTTTAATTTGCTCATCATTCCTTCTTGGATCTTAGGTCATCTATTTAGGATTTTTTTTTCCCCTCTAAATTCACCCTTTTGAAGCTCTTGTAGTGCAAACCTCATATTGGTAAGTTTTTTGGATCTATGTAAATAATTTTCATTTCACATTGGTTCTTAAAAACAAATTTTCTGGGAATGCAATTCTAGATTGACAGTTACATACTCTTAGCACTTCTTTGATGATTTACTTTTTCCTATCTTCTGACTTACATTTGCTTTTGAAAATGTGCTAACACTCACATTGTCATTCTTCGCCTGGATGTTTTTAAGATCTTCCTTTGACCTCTGGTGCTCTCCAGTTTCATGACCATCCAACTAGGCATGGATTTTTCTGTTGTCCGATTCTGTTTTGGGTATGCTGTGAATCTGTAGCTCAAAGTGGCTTGACTTTGGTTCTGGAAAACTTGCAGCCATTCTCTCTTAAATATCATCCCTCCTCAATTGTCTCTGTCATCTCTGTGTGGTTCTCAAATGAAGCGTCTGATTGAGCTTCTCTTTCTACTCTCATAGCTCTTAAGATTTCCTTTATATTTTCCATCACCTTATCTCTCTGCTTTCTTGGTATGTTCTGGTTCACTAATTCTCCTCAGCTGCACTGACTTGTAATTCAAGCAATTATCTCCTTTGAGCTTTTCATTTCAACAATTATATTTTTCATTTCCAGAAATTCTATTTTTCACCCAGATCTGTCTGCTTATTCCCATGATCTCTTGCTGCAGCTCATCTTTGCAAAAGCATCTTTTATATCTTTATTAATTTCCTCCCTTTCAGTTTCTGACTCAGGTAACAGGCTTAGAGAAGTTTTCTCTCATATCATTATATTATAGTTACATAATAATATCTTATACACTCTAGGGCAGGCAGGCCACAGTGACTCAGCAGGAAGAGTTCTTGCCTGCCATGTCCGAGACCTGGGTTCGATTCCTGGTGCCTGCCCATGAAAAAAAAAAAAGCAAACAAATAATATCTTATACACGCTAAAGTTAGGTAACATTTGATATGTGCAACTTCAGCGTTCCACAATGGTTCTGAAAGAAAAAAATATATATAAATCTGAAAAATTCAGACATACAGAAATACAAATTATTAAGTGTCCAAAGGTGTGAAGTAATGCTCAGCATCAAGGATATAAAAGAGATATAAAGACAAACACAGTTACTACTTTGTTGAAGCTTATAACATACTGCATGAGGGACAGAAATCAAACAACTAGGTACAATTAATTATAATCGTTTTATAATTCCCTACTTTTAACTAATTTTCTCAATTAAAAAAATAATAAACAGATATCCTGTGAGCAAAAGAAAATGGGAAAATTAATGAAAACCAGAATCAGGAAAGTAAGTAAAATTTTTACATATTCTTTCTTTTTTATTTTAGGCTAATAATTCTTGGTTGTGGACAATGTTTACTTCCCTAAAGTTTCATATTTTAATAGCTGAAGAAAACATTGCCAGTTAGGCTTGGTGACAATATATAAAGGGCCAGTGGCTTTTCAAGTGAACTCAAAGATTTACAAATTAAAAGTACGTTATTCCACCGGAAAGAGAAACAATGATTTACCCAGGTCTTCACGTATACACTGAACCCTTTAGGAGGTCGTTGTTAAAAGTTTATGCTTGGGAACCAAACTTTTTAAGCACGCTGTATTTTAAACTTGATAGACGAAGTAAGCTTTGTATGGAACCCTAAGATAAACAAACCCTTGGAAACACATGCACACCTTCCGAGTCAATCTGAGTTATGCTTTCTGCAGATTTAAGCCTTTTCATTCTGGCTGCTCTTACTTCTTGCTCATGTCATGGTCCAAAGAGAGGGTCTTGTGGGAGGGGGGCTGCCCTCTCTCCTTCATGCAGCATTCAGGGACCAAGCATCTTTCCATCGAAGTGGCACCCTAGAGCCCTGAGCCTTTCCCTGGATACACCAGATTCGGTGACTTGCCAAAGCAGCAGTCATCACACTCCCAGCAGCACAAAAGAGCATGTGCTAACATCTTCGCAAATTTCACAACCTGCCAGAACCAGGGTGATGCAATGTACTTTCATTGGCCTACAGAGAGGATGATGTCACAGACTTTGGCAGCACTTTTTCATGAGGTTGCAAGAGATCTGAAGAGTATACTTTAACAAGATGCAAGTCAGGACCGCAACACACCATGGACAATTTCTTAAAATTTATTAGAAATAAATATATCCCTAGACAAAACTTGCGATTTAGAAGTAGGTGATGCTGGAATTGTATGAACAGACCTCAATAAATAAATAAATAAATAAATAAATAAATGAGAGACTGAAACCTTTGCCTGCTGCTGATTTATACAGGGAGGTTAAAGAGCTTTATGCAGCACATATACAGGTCTTACTTCATTCCAGACTTCTTGCTCTGCCCAGGACATAAACACATTGTGTTTCTACTCCTGCCAAAGCAGCTATGGCTGAAAGGTCAAGATCCTATTATATCAATTCATACAATTTGGATATAGCAAATACCTTTCAATAGCAGGAGGCACAAAGTCAATTTTCCAGCTAAAATGAAATAATGCTTTTCATGGAGTTCCAAAGAAGTAAAATAAATCTAATAAAATGCTCAGAAGCCGATATTCCAAAACAGAACGTTATGAACCATAGAAATTATACCAATTATATTATTGATTGCTTCTTGTATATCTAATTACACTTGTTTGCCAAAAAATAAGTCAGACTAGCAATAAATTAGTCTTATTCTCCACATTTTTCTTTTAGTCATTGCCAACCTTAATAGTTATTTATTTTGCTAAATGACTATGTAATTTTCTAATTATTACTACTAATTATTATAACATCAAACATTAATTAAGACTTTACTATAGGCCAGACATTGTACTGGGCACGTAACATGGATTAATGCTTTTAATCTTCTCAGTTATCCTCTGGGAATTATGACTTCCCACATTATAGACTCCCTTTATAGCACAGGTTTGTCTGAGGTTAAACAAAATTTTTGAACATTTCATATGAAACCTAACTCTGCAAAGGACAGGCTAAGTCTACTTAAAATTAGGCCTAAGAGTCACCCCCAAGAGAACCTCTTTTGTTGCTCAAATGTGGCCTCTCTCTCTCAGCCAACACAACAAGCAAACTCACCGCCCTTCCCCTCTCTACGTGGGACACGACTTCCAGGGATGTGGATCTTCCTGGCAACGTGGAACAGAAATCCTAGAATGAGCTGAGATTCAGCATTAAGAGATTGAGAAAACCTTCTAGATCAAAAGGGGGAATAGCGAAATGAGACAAAATAAAGTGTCAATGGCTGAGAGAATCCAAACAGAGTCGAGAGGTTATCCTAGAGGTTATTCTTATGCATTAAATATATATCACCTGTTTAGTCAGGGTGTAACAGAGAGGCTGGCGAGAACTGCCTGAAAATGTACAAATGTGTTCCAGTAGCCATATTTCTTGAAGATGATTGTATAATGATATAGATTTCACAATGTGACTGTGTGAAAGTGAAAACCTTGTGTCTGATGCTCCTTTTATCTACCTTATCAACAGATGAGTAAAACATATGGAATAAAAATAAATAATAGGAGGAACAAATGTAAAATAAACTTAGATGAAATGTTAGTGATCAATGAAAGGGAGGGGTAAGGGGTATGGTATGTACGAAGTTTTTTTCTGTTTTCTTTTCTTTTCTTTTTCTGAATTGATACAAATGTTCTAAGAAATGATCATGATGATGAATACACACCTATGTATTACTGTAAATTACTGATTATATATAGAATGGAATGATCATACAGTAAGAATGTTTGTGTTTGTTATATTTTTAAAAATTTTTAAATTAATAAAAATTTTTTTTTGAACATTTAAAAAAATAAAATATAAGCTAAGAGGCAGTAAGATGGTAGCAGAAACTTCTTCTCCTAAAAAAGAGGACCATCAGAGAAAGGAGAAACTGCTAGAAGTGAGAAGGGCAGGAATAGGGGTGATACAGGGGAGAAAATTCAACAGCTAAGAGGCCTGAGGACTAAAAGGGTGCCTGCAGTGAGAAAGGCCTTTAAAAAAAAAATTGTCTTATAATAATAGACAAGGAAGTACTAGGAACCATGAGGCTTGCTTGAAATGCTATCCTGTCACACTGTCAGGTATAGGGAAACCCATTTCATTTAAACATGAAAAGATATTAAAACAGACAAAAAAATTAATAACACACTAAAACACAATAAAGACATATGAGAAAAAATATGACCAGAGCACAGATGAAAACTGTAGCATAATATTTGAAAATAATTTAATGGAAATAAAGAAAATATTGGAAAATATTTTAAAAAAATAGCATCCTCTGAATTAGAAAGGCTCAGAAATGAGATGATTTGAAAAAGGATAACAAAAAGAAAGTTGGAAAGTGTTAAAATGGAATTTTAATAATGAAGACTAAACTAAAACAAACATAGTCATTGAAAGTTGCAGAGCAGTAAGTGATAGAAGAAATAAAACAAATTAAATAGTAATTTAGAAAGATGAAAAGAATTAATAGGGAAAGAGACCTATTATTGTAACATCCATCTGAATACGCACGGGAGGTCCTAGACCATACAAGAAAGCAAAATCAAATTCAATTAAAAAAATACTATGAAGATTGCAATAGAAGAAATAAAACTTTCATTATTCACAAGAAGAACAAGTTATATATGTAGAAAATCCAGAAGAATCAACAGAGAAAGTAATAAAATTTCTAAGGGAATTTAGTAAAGTTGTAGAGTATACAAGGATACTATACCGCATCAATATAATGTGTTTCTATGTATCAACAGAAAACAACTAATAATAACCTTTTAAGACTTAGGAAAAATCTAAAGAAAGATGTGAACAAAATCGAAAATAATTATAAAATTATTCTTTTAGTAAGAAGAAATTTAAAACCTAAATAATAGAAAAATAGAACATACAAGTTATAACACTCAATATTGTAAAAGTATCCATTCCATCCAAATTGAACCTATGAATTCAATGCAATTTCCAATCAAAATTTCAGCAGATTTTCTTGTACTTCTGACAGTGTGGAATGACATAAAGACAGAAAACAAAAATGAATGCAAAGTCCATAAACAGACCCATGCATATACTAGACGAACGAGAAGTCCAGTATTGTACTGCCAGGCGGTAAGGATGGCCTTTTTCTTAAATGATGCTAGGTTGACTGAGTAAGCAGGTAGGGAAAAAATCGAATCTACCTCACATCATATGTAAAACCAATGGAAAGGGAATGGATTACATGGGAAAGACAAAACAATAAAGTTACTAGAACTTACTACAGTAAAATATCTTCATAGTTATGAGGTGCAAAATGTTTCCTAAAAAGGACACAAAGAGCACTAATCATAAAGGAAAAACTTAATAAATTCTACTGTATTACAATCAGGAACTTTTGTTCACTAAGATTCCATTTAAAAGACAAGCCGCAGAATGGCAGATATTAATTATACATACGACCAAAAAGAAAATGCTTGATCGTCAAGCACTATAGCACCTATAAAGAATTCCTATGAATCAATAAGTAAAAGAAAATCTAAAGATGACTGTATAAATATATAGTTTTTACAATGTGACTATGTGATTGTGAAAACCTTGTGTTAGATGCTCCATTTATCCAGGGTATGGACAGATGAGTAAAAAACATAAGGATAAAAAATAAATAATAGGGGGAAAAGGGGTAATAAATTGGGTAGATTGAAATACTGGTGGTCAATGAGAGCGAGGGGTACAGGGTATGGGATGTATGAGTTTCTCTTTTTCATTTCTTTTCCTGAAGTGATGCAAATGTCCTGATACGATCATGGTGAGGAATCCACAACTATGTGATGATATTGTGAGTCACTGATTGAACACTATGGTTGGATTTTATGTGCATGAAGATTTCTCAAAATAAAAACCAAAAACACAGTCTAAAAGAAAACTGGGTGAAAGACTTGAATAGGCATCCCATTAAAAGGATACCCAGGGGGTGCAAGGGTAGTTCTGTGGTAGAATTCTCACCTGCCATGCAGGAAACCCAGGTTCGATTTCCCACCTAGACACTCACCAAAAAAAAATAATAAAAATTCAACAAATGCAATAATGGGATAGTCACACGGAAAAAGAATGAAATGTGACCCCCAACCCCAACCATATAGAAAAAAAAAGGTTATCCAAATGGCAATAAACAGAAAAAGTGCTGAACCTCATTAGTCATGAAGGAATCCACATGATTTAAAACACAATGAGAAATTTGCACCAAGGGCCCACCGCAGTCAAGATGGGGGAATTAGCACTCTATTCCCCCACAGAATTTTTGAACAACTGGTAAGAACTGGTAAGAACAGAAGCACCTTTCTCATAGCCCCAGAATACGCTGAAGGGTTACAGTGACAGGGGGTCCACCGAACAAGGGAAGGATATGCTAAAGGCAGTAGGATCTCAGGGTGCCCTGGTGGCCCCACTCCATCCCCTCACTGGCTCCCCGTGCAGGTTCCAGGTTCCAGATCTGGGGGAGAAGAGCAACCCTGTGCACACACGGAGAGGACGTACATCTGTCCCAACCAGGTGGCCTGATGGAGTCACCATCCCAGAACTTGCCCCATGCATAGAAGAAGAGAATAAACGATGGGGGGGGGGGGGGCATTTATGGGGTAAAAAACAATTGGGGTAGTGCAATACTGGTGGTCAGTGAGAGGAAGGGGAGTGGGGTATGGATGTATGGTTTTTTCTTTTTATTTCTTTTTCTGGAGCGATGCTTATGTTCTAAAAATGATCATGGTGATGAATGAACAACTATCTGATGACACCATGAGCCACTGATTGTATACTTTGTATTGATTAATGGTGAGTGCATATATCCCAATAAAATTGCATTAAAAAAAGAATAATGAAACATATTAAATATACAAAAAATCCTTGAATTCACAGTGACACGTTTAAAAAATGATTATTTATTACATTTGTGGGATGCTAGAGTTACCAAGACCACATTCAGAAAACTGGTAACTAAAAGGAAAGACTCAAGCACTTATCTTACCACTCCTATATAAACCGTATTTCAAAGGAGCCTAAGAGTTGATAAGAAAAAATTATTTTGTCCAACTATAAGAAAACGGTTAAATAAACTATGGTACCCGGAGTTAATGGACCACAATAAAGCCACAAAATTAGGGCTATAAAGTTAACTGATTAGTAACACATATGGGTCTCTTCTCCATCCCAAGATACACTATAATGGTATTTTTTTTTAAGTTAAAAATAACTAGCCTTAGGGCAGTGCAACAGTGGCTCACTGGCAGGATTCTTGCCTGCCATGCCAGAGACCCGGGTTCGATTCCTGGTGCCTGCCCAAGCCAAAAAATAAATAATAATAACTAGCTTTCTAGTATGACGACTAGAGAATTCAATAAATTTCGAGGATGAAAGAAAAGCCACAGCACAGAATTGAAACAAAGTAGGAGGACAGTACAGAAAGTGCCAGTTCGCCCCCGAGACCACCACATTGGTCAGGGCTCTGAGCTTCCAGGCCCGAGGGTGCTGAATGCCTGAATCCTGAGAAAAGGCTGCTTTTCCCACCCACCAACCCAGGAACCGAGCAGCCAGCCAGCCACGTCCCAGGCAGCAAAATTCTAGGTTTCTTTAGCTAAAAAAGAAAAAGCCACAGGGAAAAAACTCCTTTATCTGGAAGTTCAACCTCTCCTACCCCAAGCGATAGCTGCCGCGCCATCATCCCTTCACTCTAAAACAGTGTCTCGCCTGGGCGCTCTGGACCTCTTAGGCCACAGGAGCCTCTGGTGTGGGAGCTGTCCTGCGAGGACTAGGATGGTCAGCAGCAGCTCCGCCTCAACGCCGTGGAGGCCTGCAGCAGCCCCTCCCCAAGTCTTGACAATCCAAAACGTCTCCAGTCCTGACAGAGGCCTTGGATCTACAATATACAAAGAACCCTTGGAATGCAATAATAAGAAAGCAAACAGCTCAATTTTAGAACTGACAAAAGGGCTGGAACGACAGCTCATGAAACAAGATATAGAGCGTATGAAAAGACACTCAGCATTCTATATCATTAGAGAACTGCAAGCTGAACAATGTGGTATAAGAATGGTTGAGATCCAAAACCCAGAAAACATCAAATGCTAGTGAGGACATGAGGCAACAAGAACTCTCATACATCGTGGTGGAAATGCAAAAAGGTCCAGCCACTTTGGAAGACAGTCTGGCAGTTTCTTACAAACACAGGATTATTATATGATTCAGTAATCACACTCCTAGGTAGCCAAAGGAGTTAAGTCCCCACAAAGACCTACACTCAAATATTTTAGTTTTATTCACAATTGTCAAAAATTGGAAGCAACCAAGATGCCCTTTAATAGGTGAATGGATAAACAATGATTTTTTTTAAAAAATCCACAAAAAGACCTGGCTGAACCTTAAATGCATGTTGATAAGTTAAAGAAGCCAGTCTGAAATGGCTCTATACTGTATGATCCCAACCATATGACACTGTGAAAAGGCAAAACTATAGAGACAGGACAAAGATCAATGGTTGCCAGAGGTATAGGGGTAGGTCTCAAAAGGTGGAGAAACAGATGAGTTTTAGGGCACTCTTTAAAATACAAAGAGTGACCCCTAATGTAAACAAAGGACTTTAACTAACAATGATCAATATTGATTCATCAACGGTAACAAACTTATCACTAATGCAAAATGTTAATAGTTGGGGGCGCTAGGAAGTCTGTACTTTTTGTGTAGTTTTTCATTAAACCTAGAACTGCTCTAAAAATGAAGTTTATTATTTTTAAAACACAAAACAAAATAAGCCATAGAGCCCTGAGTCAGACTACTTGTGCTCTCAGTCCAGCTCCACCACTTAAAGGTCTTATATAAACTCAGGCAAATCAGTGCCACATTCTTTTAGTTTTTACAATGGGAATAACAACTGTACATATCTCTCATGGTTGCTGGAAGAACTAAATGAGGTATTCAGAACTTTGAACAGTGTGCATGGCACAGAGTAAACAATCAATATATATTTTTTGCTTTCTGTATTTGTTTTAACTATCCTTAGAAAGACTTCTATAGTATTTCCATGGAATAAGACGAGGATGCTATCAAAAAGGAACAGAGACTACCCTTCCCCCCAAAAAATAGTCACTAGAATTAAAATTGAAAGTAAATTTTTAAAAACTGAAAAAGGAAGATGGAAAGTAAAAATTGAAATCTCTCAGAAAACAAAAATGAAAGAAAAAAAAATGAGACTACCCATGCAGAAATACCCACCTAAAGACCCTTCTAGAAAGATAAAAAAATTAAAGAGCTGAGGGAAGGAAATTATCGCAGAAATAAGATTTGAAGAACTCATGTCTCCAGACCGAAAAGGCCCAGTGAATCCAACCATGATGAAGACTGGGGTGGAGGCAGAGAAGCCTCGCACGAATGCTCATCATCCGGAAATTTCTCCCCAACCCACTCGTACCTGGTTTATTCTAAGTAGCTTGCACATCTCACTTAACTAGCTCACTGGTCACTTCTTAAAGAAAATGATCCTAAAACCTGAACAGTTAAACATGCTACCCACTATCCACTAAACACTCTAAGCACCACTAGCTTGCTCAAATCTCAGTTACAATTTCACCTCTATTTAAGTGATTATCTGGTTACTAAGTCCAAGAGTAAACATGGCTAAAGACCTCCAAGCCCGATTTTTAACATCACATCCTCATTACCTAGCACAATGTACAATAAGCATTTAAAATACTTTTAACAGGAATGAACTGCATAATAAAATTGCTGATTCCTTGGAAACTATTAATCATAAATACCTCTACCACAAAATTCTACATAAGGGAATTCTGCAACTTTTTCATGATGCCTGGGCCTGAATATGGTTCTGCTGATTTTTAACCCATCAGGCCAGAACTGACAAGCTCCTTTAACTGAATCTTGGATTTCCTAAAGGAATGAGCACCATCTACTGGGGACACATAAAATAAAAAAGTGTCATGAGACACAATTAAGTTTGCTAGACACACAATGATTACCTACTAAGCATGCATTCAAATTCAAAGTTAAAGATGCCAACATTGTCAAGTAATAAAGATCGAATTTTGATCATATATATAATGTATAACATACTCATTTAAATAAATGGAATTAGTAAATTTATTTTAAAAGTTGACAGTTAATAGCATTTAATTTAGCTTTTAAATGAACCAAATACAGTAATGAAAATAAGGAAGAGAAAAAAACAATTATAGCTACTATGCTTCCAAACACCAAAAGAAAATGAAATTCCAATTAAAATACTAATTGAATATGAAAAGATAGTCGTGAAATATTAAAGGCCATTTTTTTAAAAAAACAAACAAAATCTCATCAAAAGCTGTGTGTGTGTTTACGATATACTTTGATATCAAAAGTCTCTGCTTGCCAAGCCAAAACGACCATGTGAAATTTAGTAATAAAACAAGATGTGAGCATAAAGCAGATACATTTACGCTTCATTTTGCTAGTAATGATAGAGAATATGATATCAGAAAAGCTATGAGAACCCAGGATGGCATACTCTAATTCTATTACACTGGTGCAATGATATAAAACAGTAATATTTCCATAGCCTCCTAATAAAACTCCTCTGATGGGGGAAAAAAAAATAAAGTAACACTTCATAATGCATATGACCGTTTTTCAAGCCTTGCCACAGCGGTTGTCTATTAATAAAGAAAATGCAACTTGCAAAGTTTTGACAATCAGAAATGAATATAAAGTTTTTACAGTGCCAATATCAGGTCAAATAGCAACCACTTAAAAACAACTAACTCAAAGCTGTATTAATAATTACACTTATTTTCACTTCTACATCACTGAGCTGTATTAGAAAAACAAAATCAAAATTAAACATAGTGAATTTAAAGATACTTCTTAGGTAAAGAGCCAACCCGAACACCTGTGGCAGTACAGCAGCAGTGGTTTATTTTCTCACTCACACTGGACGTGCCCCGCCAATCTTCTGGAAGCTCTGCTCCACGTCTGTGCATGCGTGGGCTCAGGTGGACAGGACACCTGAACCGTCGCCAGGCACAGCTGAGGGGGGAGGGGGAGGGAGATGTGGGCAGGGCGCACAGGCTCTTCAAGGCGCTTCGGAGCAATGCCACACATCACTTCTGCTCACATTTTACTGACTAGAGAAGTCACATGGCCATAACTAACTTCAAGCAGCAGCAAAGTCCAATCGTCACATGTCACATGTGCCTGGGAACAAAGCTGCTACAGGATTTAGGGCAGTTCAAATAGTCAGACAGATACGCACGTGCATATATCGTGCTAGCGACAGGTATTTAGATAGAAGGAATTATCAAATATTTTTGGATTCAGAGTAGTTTACTTGAAATCAATTATTTTTATTTTATAGCACTAAAGTCCATAATCGCACTTCTAGGTTTTTTTATCATTAATTAAATATCATAAGTCAAAGAAATACAAGATGTTTTAAAACTTTAAAAAATGCTCAACTTGAAAACATTAAAAATTTTCAAAATATTTTGTTTTAAAGTGGAAAGAATTAAAAAACCAATCAAAGCAATTCTCTTCTTTGATAATATATTATTTCCAAAGCCTGGTCACCACCTGGAATTAACCTGGAATTAATAATTAAGCTTAATTCCTACTACCTTCCATTTTAAACTAGCTGGATTAAAAAAAAGCTTTCTTCATTAACTGTCATCTATCTGTAACAAAGAAAATGCAGCTTATACAATTACTCGAGTTGAGGGAAAAGTGATTTTAAAAAACTCCATTAATCAAGCATTTATGAATGATCATGATATTTCAATAAATGAACCCAATGGTACGTGAGCCTCTATTACTGTGCCCTACAGGAGGCATCCAAGTATTTGTGAAATGAATGGAAAACAAACTAGTGCAACGGAGCCTAGAAGGGAAAGTTTTCCAATCTCCTTTAATTAAGCAATCTCTCTTGAACACCTACTACACTTCTAGGCAATGTGGACTTTACAGGGATAAATTAAACAAGAGATCCTGCCCTAAATACGCAATGAACAACTGTACCTATAACTGCAGTAGGTGCTAAAAATACGTTATACAGACACTCAACCAAGTGGGAGCGTTAGATCAGCGCGAGCAGTCCCAGGGGACTCCCTGCAACCGGCACACAAAAATAAAGCAGACCTCAGGCTTGGCTGGGGGCTCCCACACATGTGCTCTGTAAGACCCGCGGAGCCAGGATTTGTTTTGGAGAGCAGAGCTTTAAAGACGCTTTTGTCTTCTGTATCTGAGACAGAAAGAAGACTGTGTGCACGTGTGTTTTAACATTTAGAAAGAGTCGAGGGACCACAGACTAGAAGAAGCTTACAACACATAAAACAAAATCCAGTTATCAGAATATATAAAATAAATATAGCAATAAGAAAAAGACTGCTAACCAAAGAGAAAAACCAGGCAAAGGCTATGAAAAAAAAAAGGAAACTGGAATGGCCCATAAGCAGATGTTCAACCTCTAATATTAAAACAAATGTACATTAAGGCAAGGAGATGGCATTTCAAACTAATCCTGTTTGCAGAAATTAGAGTCTAACAATCCCACTTGTTGACACGGACGTGACATGGTGGCAGTGTAATGTGGTCCAGTCGCTCAGCTACTTGGCAATGCTTAGTAAGGTGAGAGAGGCCCATCTCTCTCCACAGTGAGGGGGAGCCCCAGAGAAGCACCCCCATCTGTGCGAGCGGAATATACAAAAATCGTACTTACTGTGTCATTTCTAACAGTGAAATGGACACAAAGGCAACTTCCAGATGCAGGAATCTTGTATCTGCAGGAGCACTTTCAATGCAAATATCAATCAGTTGGAGAACAGATAAATAATTTGTGATCTACAGTCATATAAGTCTATATAGAATATTGAAAATGGCTTAGAGCTATGTGTATTACAGTAAGTAAACTGTACTAACAAAATATCAAGTAAAAAGGTAAGGTGCAGAAACATGAATGAGGTGCTGAAACACGATTCCTCCTATAAAAAAATTTTTAGACATACAAAATAGCTCGTGTTGTTTATGGACAGAAATTCAAGATGGAGCTTACCCTTGTCTGGCAAGGGGGGAAACGGGAATAAGAAACGGACACCCGAAGGTCTGACTGAATCTGTGATATTTCATTTCTTAAGCTGTTTGGGGAATAAGGGGCATTCAATATATTGTTCTCCCGTTTCACACGCCCAAAATATGCCATAACAGTTTGTAAATGAAGGAAAAGTTGAAAATCACATTGAACCAACTTAAGAACCTTTGCAAGAATATCTAATAATACGCTGTATTAATTTTCATTGTAATTTTAAAGAGCAAGGAGATAAAGAGACAAGAATAAAAGCTCATCAAAGCAACAGATATGTAGATGGATTATTATTTTTTTTACAACAATAAAGCAAATGTAGCATGCAAAATGTTACAACTGGTGAATCTGGGTATCTGGTGAGGGATACACTGGAGATTTCTGCAGGGGGTTTGTATCACTTTTATAGCTGTCCTGTAAGTTCAAAGTTATATCAAAATTTCAAGAAAAAAAATAAAAGTTTATCATGGCAAAAAAGTGTCTTCGTGGAAAACCAACAATGTAGCCAAAGGGATGTTGAAGAGAAAAACCTGGCATATGACACTGAACACAGCTAATAAAAAGAAAGAGAGAAATTAGGATGATGATGATGATGATGTTAATGAGGGTTTACTGGGTACCAGGCACTGTTTGAAGCAAGTTTCACATAGGAATTCACTTGACCCTCCTAACAAGCAGCCATGCCTACTGCTGCTACCACCCCCACTTTACACCTGAGGAAAGGGAGGCGTGGCGACGTGAAATAATGAGATAGCAAGTGGCAGGGCCAGAATCTGAGTCCAAGCAAAGTGGGTCCCCACTGCCAGCTCTGAATTTCTACTCACACACCCCACTGCCATGATTAGAAGAACATAATATAAATATAAAAGAGGTGATGAGGCAACACAATGAAAATGAAAGGATCATGTGAGGGGGGCTGGGGGAAGGGAAGAAGGAAAAAAGAAAAGAGGCACCGAAAAGTCCCAACTTAATCTGAAAGAATGCGGAAAGTTGCCTGCAGGTACAGGATTCCTTCCTTTAAAAATCACCTTTATCTCCTTCAGCTGGACTCACTTTCATTCATTGGATGATGAATAACTGGGGGCCTAATACAAAACTAAACTTTAGGAGAACAGTATCCAGTCCATTCCAAAAAAGCCATGTGGAATTTACAAAAGTACTTAGACATAGGTATTTTTAAATGCATGTGTGAAACACATGCTACTTCGCAAACACTGTTAAAAGCACGTTGAAGTCTCTTAGGTGACATTCCGCCTGAATCCTGAATTGTCATTACACAGAACCCGCAGGACTGTAGCCTTTCTACAGCTAAGACAAGACTGTGCCCAGCCAGGGCCACCTTGCTTGCTCCCAAGACCCTGGACCCGGTTTTATGTCCCCGGCTCCCTCCTCCTATGGGATCTGAACAGCAGGTCACATTCAGGCTGACTCCCTCCAAAAAACACATTTCTCTCTTTTTTTGTATTTTTGTACATATTCTTGGTTTTTTTGTTTTTTTTTTTTTGTGCATCGTAGTGCACATCAGAAACCGGTGCTGAAATAGCATAATGAAATTATTACAGTTCGGCTGCGCAGCACTTATTAAATAATTTTAATAAAGTGAAATAAAACAAGTATGTTCCCCCTGTTGAGAACGTTGTAGAGGGCAAAACCTGCGGTTTTTTAAATAATATTGCTCTAGATAAAAACGGCCACTGGAGATTTCGTTGCTGGCAGAGATTCCGCAATTATCTCTGGTAAGATGTACTTCGAGAACCAATTCAGGATGCCGGGACTCCGCTGCCTGACGCCTTCCTGGCAGCAGAAGGGGAAACGGGCCAGGAGCAGGCGTCCCGCCCAGGCACTGGGAGCACTAGGAGCACGGGGAGCACAAAGAAGTAGAGAAGGCCACGGCCTCCCGGGCTCCCCGCACCCACCCACCAACCCACGAGCTGTCCTTCAGTCAGGGCCATCCCAGTCAGAAGCTCCCCAGGCTGGCTTTTGTTCTCTATGCAGATCCCCTCTTATTAAATTATGAATAAAGGCAAATAAAAGATGACTGGTCTGAAGCTAAGTATATTGGAATAACCATCTAAACCTCAGAGTAACAGTCAAGAGATACTGCTCACGGCATTAAAAGTGCAGAGGGACACAGCCGGTCCAGGAGTCACACTCTGCCTCCTGCTCCATCTCTGATTCCAAGAAAAGCTGGAAAGGGGGCTGCAGATGGCCACTGTTTGGAGAGTGTAAATTACAAAGGCAACACTTTTACTCAGAGTCTCGGGAATTCGTATCTTCAGCAGACTTTACATGTTTCTGCCTGCAAAAAATGTAAACTATAACGTAAGAAATAACTTTGTCTGGCTTCTCCTACAGAGCTGGCTGGCCAATTACCCTCGATTGGCCAAGGAGCTTTACCAGCTGCCGACACCCAGGTCTCCGCTCCATCGGGCCAGGTGGACATGAAGCAGTCACCACGTCTGGCTGCCTTTTCCTTTTTCTCCCACCCAAGTCCAATGGTATGTCAGAGGCAAGTAACACAACCTCCCCTCAGGGCTTGCTTTCTGAACTCAATTTAACACCAACCCTTCCCCTCCCAAACAGCAGAATTTGCTTCTAAAGAGTTCTACAGCGGCAAGTACCTTAGAACATCTTCCAGTCTTGACTCTGATTTTCTACCATGTAAATATCACCTCTTCTCCCCCAAAGGATGCTTTTCTCTGCTTCAAGATTAAAAGAAGAGTGGAAACGTTAAGTATCTGAACAGAAAATACTTTAAAGAAACCACTGCTCGGTAAAATTATTATTATTTTTTTAAGCTTGGTTGTATCAATCTCCAGGGAATAGCTACTTTCCAAACAAATCTGATGGTGCTAATTATAAAGAAAATTTTCATTATTGAAAGATTTAGATCAATCATTACTTTCTTTCAAACTTTGGATTTTTGGTTTTGTTTTTTTTTTTTCATTTTCTGAAGTTTCCAGCTGGGAAGTATAAAATCTTAAAAGCATAACTTGTTCACAAGTTGCTGTCTGAGCATCTGCTCAGAACTTATTTACACTCAAACTAAGAAGGTTTTTCACTTTTGAATCTCTAACTCAATTTATGCATGTATTAAAATTTTTATAAATTCATATTAAAATGGAAACAGGTTATCCCTCATACTTTGCTTCCACTGCTCAACTAAACGGCAACAACTACATGTGTCTCATTAAGGAGAAAATTTCTGAATGTCCTGAAGAACAGAAATTGGATAATCAGATTAAAAATATAATTATTCCTTGATATTAGGTAGATTTAAATTATGGATAAAGCTAGTAATTTGTTTAACTTCAGAAAAGTGTTCACATTTATTAAGATACTGTGCAGTTAACTAAGAAATTAGTTCTGAGCGTTATCTGAACTTGGCTGTCTGTACCCCTGTGGTTCAGACTTGGTAAACGAATTAAAGACCTCCACTATTTGGGGGTGGGGTGGGGTGGGGATGAGTTTAATCACAACATACCATGATGTTTTCCACAAAGGAATATGGAGGCCTCTGATGAAGATTCAGTGAGCTCCTTAAATGAAATGGACCAAAACCATTAAGCAAATAAGATTTGCTCTAGTTTAATTTGTAAAATGTTTCTGTATAGAATAAAAAGTCATTAAAAGACCACCATCAAGAAAGAGAAAAAACAATCCAAGGAATGAGAGTAAGTATTTGCAAATCATATATCTGACAAAAGATGTGTATCTAGGATATACAAAGAACTCCAACCCAACAATAAAAACGATGGCCCAATTTTAAAAATGGTTGTAAAGGGGAGACTTCCAGGTTCAGCTCCAACATGCAAAGAGTTTAAAAGCCATTCCTCCCAAACTCACAACAAGAAAAAACCGAACAAACTAAAAATCAATGATCAATGACTTTTCTTAGAGCCAACAGAGAACTGAGGTCACAGGGTATGAGGCCATACACCAGAGAGGCCATAAATTCCTAGATGAGAAAAAAAAAACAAAAAACCTCGCTGTAGGAATATCTTACAGTGCATGCGTACCTTTCAAAGCACAATATCTATCTGTACTAAACTATTCCTGCCGCACATCAGTAACTTCAAAGAAACATGTTTATGACCTTGAAAATCCCAACTTGCCTCCTAGCCGTCCTTGTTCTTACCTCCTGTAACCTCCGGGGCAGGGCAGAGCACCCATTCTGAAAGAGGCGCCTACAGCCGCCCAGGACCAGCTTCCTGGCTTATAAATTCCCTAACAAATTATTACTATTTTGCTATATGGGGTGACCTGCTTCATTTTTCAGTCTTAAGGGTCCATCAAACCTTGATAGAAGCTAGTCGGTAGGTTCCAGTCAACACAGGGCAAACCACCATTTCAAACCTGGAGAGACAGGTGAACCCAGAGAATCACATGTGAGATCAGTTCACTGGGAGCAAAAGGTGCTGGAATCAGTAACTGCTAGAAACACTAAAATAATTTTGACTAATTGCTGGAGACTAAGTATGAATAAGCTTGAGAGTTAAAAACCTTCTGGGGCCCATCTTTAGGGGAGTCCCCACATATCATGGATTTTACCTCTAGGAACCCTACTAGGTTTTCGGTGAGGATCAGAGAAAAATCCCTGCATTTCCAGCAAGTAGAAAGGAAAAGTAACCATTTTGAATACATAAAACTAGAATATTCTCCACAACAAAGACCTGCTCTGTAAGGGAAACCACTTTACCACAGGGCAGAAGGTAATGAGATAGTTTAGTACCCCTTTAGCACCACTGTCTCACATAAGGGGAGGGAAAAAAGTCAAAGAAATATTTCTGAAGGTCAGAGTCCAAGGACTCAGGTCCACAAAAATCATGAGGTTCTAGAACACTTTCCCTCTCCAACACCATACTACCACATTAGCAGAGTTCCTGTCTAACAGTGGATTGCAACTGGAAGACCTGGAAGACCCGACTTTACTTACAAAGGAGTTCTTAAGAAGCTGAAGAGAACCAGGAAGAAAAGAATAAAAAACAAGGAAACTAAAGCCTCTAGCACTATGGCTGCCGCAAACATAAAACACAGCCTAGCTCCCAACCAAGTTAAAATAAACCCTACACTAAAAACCTGATTACCTCAGCTGCTATCACCAGATACATCATGCCCAGCTTTCAACAAAAAATTACAGGTCATGCCAAAAGTCAAGAAAAGCACAGTCCAAAGAGTCATCGCAAGCATTAGACCCAGACAAGACAAAGACTTGGGATTTTTTTCAGATGAAAAATCTAAAATAACTATGACTAAAATATTAAGGACTTTAATGGAAAAAAAAACAGATAACATGCAAGAACAGATGGGTAATTTCTATCATTTCTTTTTGATTCTTTCTTAGAAAGAATCAAAAAGAAATGATAGAAATAAAAAATACTGTAACAGAAATGAAGAATGCTCTGATGAGTGCATGAGTAGAAAGGATTTGGTTGCAGAAAGAATCAGGGAGCTTAAAGATGCATCAATAGAAACAAAGAGAATAATGAATGAAAAAAAAAAACAATAGAATATCCAAGAATTGTGGGGCAATGACAAAAGATACAGCATAAACATAACGGGAACAGCAGGAGAGGAAAAAAGGAAAAGAAGAAATGCTTAAAGTAATAATGGCTGATTCAGGACTCTTAGATAACACCAAGCAGGATAAATACCAAATAATCTACACCTAGGCATATCATATACAAACTGCAGAAAACCAAAGACAAACAGAAAATCTTGAAAGAAGCCAGAAAGGAAGAAAAAAGAAAAAAAAAAAAACACGTTACCTAGATTAGGTAAAAAACTTGCATCATACTAGCAAGATATCATGCAAGAAATCACAGAATGAAGTGAAACATTTAAGCACTGAAAAGAAAAAGACCATCAAATTAGAGTTCTGTATCCAGTGAAACTGTCCTTCAAGAGTAAAGGAGAGAAAAAAAAAAGGAAAGGAGAAATAAAACCTTCCTCTGACAAAACCTGAGGGAATTTGGCACCAATAGGCCTGCCTTACAAGAAATGTTAAAGAAGTTCTTCATAGAGAAGGAAAATGACAGAGGACAAAAATTTGAATCTTAAGGGAAAAAAAAGGAAGACCATCAGAGAAGGAATAAACGGAGGTAAAATAAAATATTTTATTTCCTTATTCTTAATTGATCTAATAGATACCTGTGTATTCAAAGTAATACAGGCAGAGATGGACAGAGTGGATAAAAACCATGCCCCAACTGCATACTGTCAAGCACACAATAGGTTAAAAGTAAAAGGAAGGAGAAAAAGATACTATGCTAACACTAAGCAAAAGAAAGCTGAAGTAGCTATATTAATCTCAGGAAAAAAAAAACTTCAGAACAAGGAAAATTATCACAGCTAAAGAGGCATTTATATAATGATAAAGGAGTCAATTCCCTAAGAGGATATAACAGTTCCTACTATCTACATACCTAACAACAGCATGTAAAATACAGGAGGCAAAAACTGATAGAACTATAAGGAGAAACAGACAAATCCACTATAATATGTGGAGACTTCAACATCTTCCTGTCAGTAAATGATAGTTCCAGCAGGTAGAAAATAAGTTAAAAGGTAGCCTGAATAATGACATCAATCAACTGAATTTTATGGACATTTATAAAGTACTTCATCCAACAACAACAAAATGCACATTCTACTCAAGCTCGTGTAGAACCTTTACCAAGACAGACCAGACCTAATTCTGAGACATAAAACACATCTTAAATTTAAAACAGAAATCATACAAAATATGCTCTCAGACAATAACACAAACTAGAAATAATCAATAATAGAAAGATAATTGGAAAATCCACAAATATTTCAAAATTAAACAACATATTACTAAATAACACATGGAACAAAGAAGACATCTCAAGAGAAATTTGAAAATATTTTGAACTTAGGTAAAATGAAAATACAACTTATCCAAACATATGGTTGCAGAAAAACAGCAATGTTTAAAGAGGAATTTACAACATTGAATATATTAAAATATATATATAATTTAGTAATCTAAGTTTCCAACATAAGAATAAGGAGAGAAAGGAGAACAAAGTAAACTAAAAGGCAAGCACAAGAAAATAAAGAATAAAAGTTAAAGCAGAGGGTGGTGTGACGGTGGCTCAGTGGCAGAATTCTCGCCTGCCATGTCAGGGACCTAGGTTCAATTCCTGGTGTCTGCTCATACAAAAAAAAAAACAAAAATAAAAAGTTAAAGCAGAAATCAATAAAATTGAAAACAGGAATGCAATAGAGAAAAATCAATGAAATCAAAAGCTACTTCTTTAACAATATCAATAAAACTGATAAACCTTTAGCCAGCTTAGCCAAAATAAATTTTTTTAAAAGGTAGCAGACCCAATTATTAATTATCAGAAATCAAAGAGGAGCCATCAATACTGATTCCATGGGCATTAAAAGGATAATAAAAGGTGCTTGCTTCGGCAGCACATATACTAAAAATCGGAAAGATACAGAAAAAATTAGTACGGCCCCTGCACAAGGATGACACACAAATTCATGAAGCCTTCCATAATTTTACAAGAAAAAAAATTATTTTACATTAAAAAGATAATAAAGGAATATTATGAAAAATTCCATGCCTACAATCTGAAAACATAAATGACATGGACCTATTTCTTGAAAATCAGAAACAAAGAAAACTCATTCAAGAATACTTAATCAGGAAAGGTTGATATCCATTAGAGAAACTGAATCAATAATTAATAAACTTCCAAAAATGAAAGCACCAGGTCAAGATTATTTCACTGGTAAATTCTACCAAACATTTATGGAAGAAATGATACCAATTCTCTATAATCTCTTCCAGAATACAAAATCAGAGGGAACACTCCCTAACTCATGAGGCCAGCTTTATTCCAACACCAAAAACAAATAATCCCAAGAAGGAAAAACTATGATGAACATAAATGTAAAAGTCCTCAATAAAATATTACCAAATAAAATCCTACAATGTACAAAAATAATTATACCCCACAACCAAGTGAGACTAATTCCAGAAAAGTAAGGCAGGTTCAACATTTGAAAATCAACTGATGTATAGAAGGCCTTGATAATAAGGTGGTGTTCTAGTTTGCTAGCTGCTGGAATACAATACACCAGAAACGGAATGGCTTCTTAAAAGGGGGAATTTAATAAGTTGCTATTTTACAGTTCTAAGGCTGAGAAAATGTCCCACTTAAAGCAAGGCTATAGAAATGTCTAATCTAAGGCATCCAGGGAAAAATACCTTGGTTTAAGAAGGCCAATGAAGTTCAGAGTTTCTCTCTCAACTCGAAGGGCACATGGCAAACATGGCAATATCTGCTAGCTTTCTCTCCAGGCTTTTTGTTTCATGAAACTCTCCTGGAGGCATAGTCCTTCTTCATCTCCAAAGGTCTTTGGTTACATGGGCTCTAGCTCTCGTCATTCTCATCACCCTGTCGTAGCTCTCCTCCCTCAGAATCTCATCACTCTGAAGCTTTCTCCAAAATGCTTCCTCTTTTAAAAGATTCCAGTACATTAATTAAGACCCACCTGGAATGGGTGGAGTCACATCCTTCTCTAATGAAAAGCCAATACCCACAAGTGGGTGAGTCAAATCTCCATGGAGATAATCTAATCAAGTTTCCAACCTACATTATTGAATAGGGATTAACAAACAGTTGCTCCCACAAGATTAAGGATTAAAACATGGCTTTTCTAGGGTACATAAATCCTTTTAAACCAGCACAGGTTGTATATGGGAATCTTGTGGTATTTTTTGTGTGTGCATGATTACTCTGTAAACCCATAACATCTCTAATTAAAAAGTAATTAAATTAAATTACTTTTTAATTTAATTTAATTTTAAATTAAAGGGTCAATTAGTAAAATCCATTACATGAACAAACTACAGAAGAAAAATCATATTATCTTATTAATAGAAGCAGAACAAGCATTTAACAAAATCCAATGACCAGTTCATGATAAAAATTCTCAGGAAATTATGAATGGAGGATAACTTCTTTAACTTAATAAAGGAAAAAAAATGTATGAAAACCTCCAGCTAATCATATATATATAGGTGAGAGACTAGATGATTTAACTGTAAGATTGGGAACAAGGCAATAAATATCCCCTCTCATCACTCCTAAGCAACATCATATTGGAAATCCCAGCTAAAGCAACAAGACAAGAAAAAGTTATAGAAGGTATACAGTTTGGAAAGAACTAAAGGAAATGAGGAAAATGATACATGAACACAAACAGATTATCAATAGAGTTGGGAGTTGTGAAAAGTCAACCACAGCTGAAGACCACAGTAACAGAAATTTAAAATTCCCTAGAGAGGTTCAACAGAAGATTGGAGCCAGAAGATGAAAGAAATCAATGAACTTGAAGATAAGACAATTGAAATCATCCAGTCTAAGGAGCAGAAAGAGGAAAGAATGAAGAAAAGTGAACAGAGGCTGAAGAATCTGTAGGACACCATGAGGCATGCCAATATAAGCCTTGTGGGGATCCCAGAAGGAGAAGAAAGAGAGAAAAGGGCAGAGAGAATATTCAGAAAACACGTGATGGCCAAAATTATCTCAAATTTTATGAAAAACATGAATGTACACATCTAAGAATCTCAATGAACTACAAACAGAATAAACCCAAAAGACCCACATCACACCATGTTATAATCAAACTGAAAAATGTCAAAAATGATGAGACAATGCTGAAAGCCACAAGAGAGTAGTAATAAGCCACATAATCAGTAAAATTAAACATCAATTTCTCACTGGAAACCATGGAGACAAGAAAGCAGTGGGGAGACATTTAAACCGCTGAAAGCAAAAAATTATCAACCAAGAATTCTGTACCACTTCAAAAATGAGGGAGGAATGAAGACATATCCAGAAAAACAAACACTGAGGGAGTTTGTCACCACTAGACCAGTCCTATAAAAATACAAATGGAAGTTAATGGAAAGGATACCAGACAATTGACCAAAGCCACATGGAAAAATAAAGATGTCTGGAAAAGATAATGGTACAGGTAAATATTAACAAAATACTCCACTTTTTACTTCCTGCACAATTTAAAAGGCAAACGCATAAAATGCAATGATAAGTTGATGATTTTGGACTGATAATGTATAAGTATGTCATCTGTAACAAGAACTATATAAAGGTGGGAAAGCCAGAGGGGTATAGGAACATAGTTTAGGTATACTATTGAAGTTAAGTCAGTATCAAAGCAAAAGAGATTGCTACAGATTTAGGATGTTAAATTTTAGCCCCACCGGAAACACAAAGAAAATATCAAATTACAAAGTCATAGCAATAGAAGATAAAAGTACAGATTAGCAGGGGTGGGGAGCAGGAGCAATAGGGAGCTAGTGTAAAAGGAGTGTAGGGTTTATGTTTGGACTGAAGGAAAAGTTCTAGTAATGGACAGTGGTGAGGGAACTGCAACACTGTGAGTGTATTAATCCCACTGAATGTATCAGTGGGAGGGGCTGGGATGGGTAAATTCATGTTTTAAATACACTTCCACAATTAAAAAGAAGAAATAGAAACTAAAGAGATAATTAAATGTAACATGATATTGGATGGGGTCTAAGAATGGAGGAGAAAAGGCTCAGTAGGACATTATTGGGATATAAGAATTAATTGGAATATAGAAGTTTTATATATTAAATTTCCTGAACTTAATAACTGCACTAAAGGTCAATATTCTTGTTTGGAGGAAATGTACATGGAAGTATTACGTGTTCAAGGAGTATGCTGTGTGAAACCGGCTCTCAGATTTTCAGAAAATACATAGATTATACCAATTAGACAGGAAGAGAGGGAGGGAGGGCAGGAAAAGGTGGCAAAATGTTAAAATTTGTGGATCTTGGTAGATCGGAATATCTGGCATTATGGAGGTATAGTGGAGATTTCTGCAGGAAGTTTGTATTACTTTTGCCCTGTCCTGTAAGTTTGATATTATTTCAAAATAAAAAGTTAAAAATAAAGTCTTATATGGAAAGGCAAAATTGTATAAATAAATAACCAAAACAATACTGAAGAAGAAGAAGCCTCAGGATCAGACTGATAATAACCAACTTCAGGACTTACTGTAAAATTACAGTAAATTAAGATAGTGTGGCCGTGGTGACAAAACAGACAAACTGATTAATGGAACAGAATAAAGAGCCCAGAAACACACCCAAACTAATAAATTCAACTGATCTTTCAAAAAGGAACAAAGGCAGCTCAAGAGAGAAAAGAGACTTTTTCAATAAATGGTACTGGAAAAATTGCATATTCATAGGCAAAAACAAACAAATAAACAAAAAAAAAAAACCCTGAATCTAGACAGATTTTATGCTTTTACAAAAATTAACTCTAAATGAATCACAGGCCTAAATGCAAACTGAACAATTATAAAACTTCTAGAAGATATCATCAAGGAAAATGTGACCTTGGATTTAATGGTAATTTTTAGACACAACACCAAAGGTATGACCCATGGAAATAAGAATTGAAAGTTGCATGTTAACACTTTTACTTGAATAAGGAATGAGATCTTGTTTGTACAGGTTGGTGGGATGCTCCAATGCAGCCCAGCGTAATGTGGACAGAAGATTAAAAAGTATTTGCAAAGTTCCCTTGAGAGACTGGGGGAAAAGATGGAAATATTAAGCTTCCCCACCGGGGGAAGGCCTGATATTCTCACAATCATTTGGGACTGCCCATTTGATGTGCCAGGCTCTTGATCTTGGGGCTTGCCCTTACAAAACTTATTCCTGCAAAGGAGAAGCTAAGCCCACTTATGATTATGCCTAAGAGTTCATCCACAGAGACCTTCTTTTGTTGCTCAGATGTGGGCTCTCTCTCTAAGCCAAATCGACAGGTGGGCTCACTTCCTCCCTCGCTATGTGGGACATGACTGCCAAGGGCTTAAATCTTCCTGGCCATGTGAGAAATGACTCCCAGGGATGAGCCTGGCCCTTACATTTTAGGAATGAGAAAAACTTCTTGACCAAAAGGGAGAAGAAAAGTGAAATAAAAGAAAGTTTCAGGGCCACGGTGGCTCAGCAGGCAGAGTTCTCACCTGCCATGCCGGAGACCTGGGTTCAATTCCTGGTGCATGCAAAAAAAAAAAAAGAAAGTTTCAGTGGCTGAGAGATTTCAAATAGAGTTGAAAGGTCATTCTGGAAGCTACTTTTATGCAGTAAAAAGATACACTCCTTCAGTTTTTTTGGTGTAATCAAGTAACTAAAGGGAAATACCTGAAACTGTTGAACTGCAATTCAACAGCCTTGATTCTTGAAGACAACTGAATAACTACAGAGCTTTTAAGGCATAACCATGTGATTGTGAAACCCTGTGACTGACACTCCTTTTATTCAGTGTATGGACAGATGAGTAAGAAAAAAAAAAGCCAAAAAATAAATAAATAATGTGGGGGGAGGATATGGAATGTTTGGGTATTCTTTTTCACTTTCATTCTTATTTTTATTCTTTTATTTTCTGACTAATGAAAATGTTCAAAACTGGATTGTAATTACAAATGTACAGCTATATGATGATATACTCAGTGAATTACTGATTGTACAATTTGGATGATTATATGGCATGTGAATATATATCTCAATAAAACTGCACTTAAAAAATAACACTTTTGGGAACGGTGAGAAAGGAGGAAAATTCAACTTTCCCAAGTAGAGAATTCTTGATATTTTCACAAGCAGTGAGGACAACCAAAGCGATAGGCTGAGCCTCCAATCCTGGGGTTTGTTCATATGAAACTTAACCCTGCAAAGGATAGGTTAAGCCTACTTAAAATTAGGCCTAAGAGTCACCCCCAAGAGAACCTCTTTTGTTGCTCAGATGTGGCCTCTCTCTCCAGCCAACACAACAAGCAATCTCACCACCCTCCCCCTGTCTACGTGGAACATGACTCCCAGGGGGGTGGACCTTCTTGGCAACATGGAACAGAAATCCTAGAATGCAGTGGGACTTGGCATCAAGGGATAGAGAAAACCTTCTCGAGCAAAAGGGGGAAGAGCAAAATGAGACAAAATAAAGTGTCCATGGCTGAGAGATTCCAAACAGAGTTGAGAGGTTATCCTGGAGGTTATTCTTATGCATTAAATAGATAACACCTTGTTAGTCAAGATGTAATGGACAGGCCAACTGCCTGCAAATACAGAGCTGTGTTCTAGTAGCCATGTTTCTTGAAGATGATTGGACAATGATACAGCTTTCACAATGTGACTGTGTGATTGTGAAAACCTTGTGTCTGATGTCCCTTTTATCTACCTCATTGACAGATGAGTAAAATATATGGCATAAAAATAATAGGGAACAAATGTTAAAATAAATTTAGTAGATTGAAATGCTAGTAATCAATGAAAGGGAGGGATAAGGGGTATGGCATGTATGAAATTTTTTCTGTTTTCTTTTTATTTCTTTTCTGAATTGATGCAAATGTTCTAAGAAATGATCATGATGATGAATATACAGCTCTGTGATGATATTGTAAATTACTGATTATACATGTAGAATGGAATGATCATCTGTTAAGAATGTTTGTGTTTGTTGTTCTATTTTTTAATTAAAAAAATTAATTTAAAAATGTAACATTTTTGCTCTATGAAAGACACTAAGAAACTGAAAAAACAAGTGACCAAATGGAAGAAAATATTTGCAAAACACATATCTAACTGTGCCAGTTTGAAACCGTTGTATACCCCAGAAAAGCCAAGCTCTCTAACCCTCATTCAATGTTGCTGCTGGGTGGGATCTTTTTTATTGTTTCCATAGAGATATGACTCACCCAATTGTGGGTGGTAACTTTTGATGGTTTCCATGGAGGTGCATCTGCACCCATTCAAGGTGGGGTTGCTTACTGGGGTCCCTTTGACAGGGAACCATCTTGGAAAAACCTTGAGAGCTGAGAGAGCCCACACAGCCAGAGACCTCTGGAGATGCAAAAGGAGAACACCCCCGGGGAATCCTTACAAAAGGAGAAGACAGAAGAGAAAGCTAACAGACACCACCATGTGCCCTCCCAGCTGAGAGAGAAAACCCCGAACTCCATCAACCCTTCCTTTGGAGTTAAGGTGTCTTTCTCTGGATGCCTCAGCTTGGACATTTCAATGGCCTTAGAATTGTAATTTGCAACTTATTTCAATGACCTCAGAATTGTAAACTTGCAACTTAATAAATTTCCTTTTTAAAAGCCATTCCATTTCTAGTATATTGCATTCCAGCAGCTTTAGCAAACTAAAATACTAATAAAGGATTTGTATCCAAAATAAACAAAAATGCCTTGAAACCCAATAATAAGAAACAATTCAATTAAAAATAGATAAAGATCTGAATACATACCTTATGAAAGAAGATACACAGATGACAAATCAGCATATGAAAAGATTCTCAACATTACATGCCATTAGGGAATTGCAAATTAAAACAAAATGATGCCAACACACTCTTATTTGAATGGCTAAAATCCATTGACAATACCAAATAGCAACAGGATCTCTCATTCATTGCTCGTGAGAATGCAAAATGGTACAGCCACTTTGGAAGAGAGTTTGGCAGTTTCAATAGTCTTATGATATGATCCAGCAACTGCACTCCTATATATTCCCCCAAAACAGCTGAAAACTTAAATCCATGCAAAAACCTACGCAGTAGCTTTATTTATAATTGTCAAAAACTGGAAGAAATCAAGATGTCCTTGAATAGGTGGAAGGATAAATAGAGAGTAGAATATCCAAATGATAGAAAACTATTCAGCATTCAAAAAGAACTGTTAAGCCATGAAAATACATGGTTAATTGCCCATTACTAACTATACAGTCTAAAAAGTCTCATACGGTATAATTCCAACAATACAAAATTGTGGAAAAGGTAAAACCCTAGAGAGTAAAACAATCCGTGGTTTGGGGGAGGGAGGGTGAACAAATTCCAACAATACAAAATTGTGGAAAAGGTAAAACCCTAGAGAGTAAAACAATCCGTGGTTTGGGGGAAGGGAGGGTGAACAATGAAGCTCGGGGGATTTTTTAGGGCAGTGAAAACTCTTCTGTATGACAGTGCAAAGAACATTATGCATTTGTCAAAACCCATAGAACTATGCAACACAAAGGTGAACATTAATGTAAATTATGGACTTTAGTTAATAATAATATATCAATATGGTTTCATTAATTGTAAGAAATATAGCACACTAATGCAAGATGTTAATAATAGGGGAGGGGGCTACATGGGAACTTTCTGTACTACCGACTCTGCTTTTTTTAAACCTATAAATCTAAAACAGTTTAAAAAAATAAAGCCTATTAATTTTTAAAAATCAAATTAAAAATAGGCAAAGGGTCTGAATAGATTTCTTCAAAAAGGACATACAAATGGTCAATAAAGACATGAAAAGTTACTCAACAACATTAGTCAGCAGGGAAATACATATCAAAACCACGAGATACCACACCATATCAACTAGAATGACTAAAATAAAAAAAATAAGACCATAACAAGTACAGGTAAGGGTGTGGAGAAATTAAAATCCTCACACACTTCTGATGGGAATGTAAAATGGAGCAACCACTTTTGGAAATTGGCAATTAAAAAGGTGGACATAGTTGCCATTTGACCTAACAATTCCACTCCTACTTATGCACCCAATCGAAATGAAAACATATGTCCGCACAAAATCTTACCCACAAATGATCATAGTAGCAATATTTTTAATAGCCAAAAGGTAGAAACAACCCAAATGTCCATCAACTGATGTACGGATGTACAAAATATGGCATATGCATTCGGCGGAATGTAGTTTGGCTGTAGAAAGGACTGAAGTACTGAGAGATGCTACACCATGGATGAACCTTGACAATTGTATGCTAAATGAGAGAAGCCCTTCGCAAAAAAAAAATACTGATTCCATTTATATAAGATGTCTAGAACGGGCAAATACATCACGGCAGGATGGACTAGTGGCGGGCTGGGCTGAAGGGGACAGGGATTTGGAGAATAACCCACGGGCGCAAGGTTTCTTTATGAAGTGACGTACACGTTCTAAAATTGATGGTGGTAACAGATACACAGCTCTGTGAATATACTAAAAATCACAGAATTATACATTTTAAATGGTTGAATGATATATAAGGTATAGTATATATACATACATCTCAGTAACAGGCAGTTACAAAAAAAAGGATGGAAGAAAGAACACCATCTAAATGTCGAGGACTCCCAGATAGGGTTGCCAAACTTAGCAAATCAAGTTGCAAATATTGTATGAGCTATATTTATTCTAAAAAGAACGATTCATTGTTTATCTGAAATTCAAATTTAACTGGACACTTATTTTATTTTACCTCTCAAGCCTATTCTCAAATCTGTCATCGCCAATCTAGACCTTGATTATCTTTGGAGATACCCAACTGGATTACAGCCAGCTCTGTTTGGTTAGCCCCCAAACGGCAAGCAAACATCCAAGATGGAAGTAAAATTTCCTCCCTTTTCCTATGGCAATTTAATGAAAATATCCAAAACCTGGTGCCTTAGGGCCTGGACAGGTCTCTGGCACCCCCTCCGGACCCAGTGGCCAGGCATAAATACTTCAGTTGCTGGGTCGTGGGGTCATGGGAGGGAGGCAGGGGTGTCAGGGCGGGAGCTCAGAACAACTATTATTTACCAACCAATAAGGAGGAGTCTCCGTATGTTGATAAACAGCTGAATTTCAGCCTGCCTCTCCCAAACTGAAATCAGCTCCCCTTGCCCACCACTTCACCCTCCCCTCTTTGACCTGGAAATCTCTTGTCTCATCCGATCATCATGATATGCAATTTACGTCTAGAAGGAAATTCTGCTCTGAACTCCACGCAGCGGCTGCCCTGGTAGGATAAAGTCGAGCACCCCTGGATGAGAATGACACAGCCTTGCGAAACCAGGTCCCCGCCCGCCCTCCTTGCAGACTTTGCACCGCTCGCCATGGCACTGGCCACACCAGGCCTGGAGTGCTCTCCATCGGAAGGTACTGAGCGCTCACTCCTGTGCAAGTCATTCCTCCTGCTCGGTGCCACCCCCACTCCTCCTCACAAAAGCTCCCCGAACAAACCCTACTCAGCCGCTCAGGGTATTCAGGGTGCCACGCCCACGTGAACCCTGCCCAGAGGCACCTGGGCCCCTGATTAGCTGCTCTAATCATGACCTCACCCCTTCACCCCCGCACGGTGGGAGACTGGAGGTGCCACACTGCAAGGGGCACGCGGTGGAAATGGCCCCATTGGACCGCAAAGCGTCCAGGGCTCGGTAAGTACTCGACACGTCTGGGTCAAATGAAATCAATCAATCAAAGCGAAAAGTATGCACCTACATGACATCAGGGTCCACCTGGTCACTTACCACCACCGCTTTAAGACGACAACCACAGAGGTACGCATGCTGCCACAATCGTGTCGGGTGAATTTTCTCGAAAATGATCCATTTCTACTTTGCTGAAATATTTCAGAATCACACACAGGCTAAAATCCAGACTGCTATATTTTCTTGTTCTGTCCCCTGTACATATGTAACTATTTAAGTGAGTAGAAAAAGCATATACGCGACTATTTAAGTTACTAATAGTTTGACATTCTTATCCTAGACAGCCAACAAAATTGTGAAAAGGGAACAAAAATGTCTTGAGGAAACAACTATCAGTCTTATTTAAAAGAAATAAAAAATTGAGGCAAGTCTTTATGCCAATCTCATTCTAAAATGAATTTAAACCAGATTACAAAAATATACACAGCCCAACTAAATAAAATTTAAAGTGAGTGGAGAAATCTCAATAGAGAAGAAAACAAGGCTAAAAGGTAAATCTAGAAATGAAGTTAGGGCATGAAATAAATACCTCATGGTCTCATATATTTACAAGAGATGAGTCAAAAATGTGGCTCAAAGGTTATTGCTGGTGGGTTGCATTCACGGAATCGGGTGAATTCTGACATCCTGACCTGGCCACCCCTCAGACGTGATGTTTCCATCCTTACACATGCTACTTCCCAGGTCTTCTGATACTTCTAAAATCTCATGCCCACATTTTTTCTTATTCTTCTATTACTTTTCCATTTAGAAATTTTTCTCTTAGGAAATACCTGCCACTAGCACCCACAGGATCCTCATGTTTCTTTCACAGAAAAAGCTTCCAGGCTGCAGTAATCCTGCAGGAGTTTGGCTCAATGTTCCAATGTGGCATCCCCATAACTGCCACTGCAGTGCCCAAACAGCTGCTTCCTAAGTACCTTCTACAGCAGACAAAAAGTGAGTCATTCCTCCAGCTTCCTTTTTTTTTTTTTCTTTGCACAAAATAAGACAACAACTATGAAAATTTCACGCTAGAATAAAATCAAGTTTCATATTCAACCAGTTCTAAATCACATGCCAACAGTTTCAACTGCAGGCAAAAGAGCATAAAACCAAAGCTCATTTTGATTCACTCTAAAACAAATCTTTCAACCAAATTCCTTTTGCTCTACCAAGATTTATGTACAATAGCTGAAGGCTTTTATCATCCACCCTGAAATAGATGTTCTTTTGGAATATAGTTAAGCGGTTTGTTCCAGCAGTTTAAAGCTCCAATCCCAGGAGTTTGCCCCTGGAGTCATTTGCGGCTTTCCTATTTGAAAACTAATAGAATGAGTTAAAGGGCACACTGGAGGGCTACGTGTGATAAATGTTCGGCGGGGGGGGGACGATTAAGAAATTGAGAAAGTACTACTGTAACATGATAAAACTAATGTTAAAAATGCATTTTCTAGTAATTACTGAAAAACATTGCCATTAGTACCTGAGTTACTGTGCCAGTTCAATACTGGCAACATTGATTTATGAGCTCCACTGTTTTTATGAAACCAGATACCAATACCCACCAGTAGGCTTCCTAACTGCTTACTGTTGACATATACTTTGAAAAAAGGCCCTACATTTAAAACTCAAAAGCCAGAGCAACTAAGAAGTTTTTATGCATTAGTTTTTTCTTTTAACTGAACTAACCCTCTCTTTATTTACTTTTTGGTCCTTCACATACTCTGATAATTAACTTTTTCTTCAAAAGTGAATAATGCTTGTTACTGAAGTGGTTTAAGGCTTTGTGGTACTTTAATGGAACGAAGGTATTCTGTTTATGGAAAGAATATGCCTTACTAGGGTCCAGAATGTGGAATGTGCCAGCTTGAATCTGCTGTGTACCCCAGAAAAGTCATGTCCTTTAATCCTGATTCAGTACTGCTGGATGCGATCTTTTTTATTACGTTGTTTACATGGAGATGTGACCCACCTAATTGTGGATGTGACCTTTTCATTAAGTGGTTACCATGAAGACGGGTCTCCATCCATCCAAGGTGGGGTTGCTTACTAGAGTACGTCAAGAGAGAGACATGTTAGAAAAAGCTTCAGAGTTGACAAAGAGAAGAGACCTTTGAAGATGCTACTGGTGAAGCTATTCTGAAATGAGAAACCAGGAGAGAAAAATAGCAGATGCTAGGTGTCTTCCCAGCTGACAAAGAACCCCCCGACATCACTGGTCCTTTCTGGAGTCAAGGTATCATTTTCTAGATGCCTTAGTTTGGACATTGTTATGGCCAAAGAGACGTAAACTAGCAACTTAATAAATTCCCTTTTTTAACGCCATTTCATTTCTGGGTGGCGCGACAGTGGCTCAGTGGCAAAACTCTTGCCTGCCATGCCAGAGACACGGGTTCGATTCCTGGTGACTGCCCATGTCAAAAAAAACCAAAACATTTCATTTCTGATATATTGCATTCTGGCAGCTTTAGCAAACAAATACACCTATTTTTGAGAAATACAAAAAAAAAAATGAATAATACTGACATATTTCCCTAACCTATATAATTATCAAAGAACTTAAATCTTAATTATTTCATGTGAAACTCACAAACAACCTCATCACCAGGTAGTATAATCCTCCATTTTATAGATAAGGCAACTGAGACAGTAGCCAAGTTATAAATAAATACAAGCCTGCCTCCACTGTCTGACTTATTGACTTAGGGGCAATAATGCCACTTTGGGTAGATTTTGTGCCTTCCACCAAAAGATCAAACCACTCTAAATCTGCAGCTGTTACTTCATACATTCAACCTAGGAATATTTTTATGATTGCCCCACCATATCATAAACTCATATACAATCAAAGACTATTCTGACAAATCACCAGAGGGCAACTAAACTATCTGAAATTACTCATAAATGCAGCCACCTTGCCAATTACACTGTTATTTTTTTTAAATAATAATAAACAAAACATTCTAGTCTTGAAATGAATCACAAGGAAAAGGCCACATATCAACACTTTACTTTTTGAAAACTGCCACTGCTTGAGGCGCACACATTCCAGTAAATCTGACAACAACAAAAGAAATGTAGTAAGAATTCTTCATTCTGCGAGGCAACTACAACTCCGCAGTTGCTCATCATCAAACATTATACGTTAATTAAAAGCCTCTTATCATGGCAGGCAACCGTAACAAATTTTGCTGGATTAA
Source organism: Tamandua tetradactyla (assembly GCF_023851605.1). Taxonomy (NCBI): domain Eukaryota; kingdom Metazoa; phylum Chordata; class Mammalia; order Pilosa; family Myrmecophagidae; genus Tamandua; species Tamandua tetradactyla. The sequence continues at coordinate 222,659,925 of NC_135327.1, read as the reverse complement.
GTCTAGGAGCAGATACTGCCAAGGCTTGGGTTTCTATCTACACAGACTCAGGCAGACCTCTAAATCTCTTTCAGCTTGAGTTAAATGAGAGAAAGTGCAATTCATGTTTCCAGAAGTGAGAGCGGCATATTTTCCAGTAAGTTCCTTGTTCTCATTTTCCTATTTTAAGACTTCAGAACACTCCCAGTATTGCTCTCTGGCCAGATCTGATTTCTGGTGGCTGATTATTTTCATGGCATGATGCTCCTAGGAAAACTCTCCCAAAACTGTTTTTGCTCGTATTTAGCTTCAATGTATTTACATACAAAATACCATTCCGATGCCAGCAAAAAGAAAAAAAGCCAATAAAAGAGAGCGAGTACTCGAATTTCAGTTGACTTTGTTAAAGGAAATTATTCTAAATTAATGTGGCTACTGAACTGCTGCCATCCTTCACCTCAGAAAATATCGTCCTCCTAATTTTTGCTGTGAACATTTATTTATTTAAGTCAAATTCTAGCTCATGGATGTTGACTATAAAGAACTCTAAACCTCACTGCTACTATTTCACATTCTTTTTCTAAACAAGGGCAAGCACAAGTTTGCGGTGTTCATGTGCACAGCCAGATCATCACCCTTACGTGAAATCGTCTATGTATTTTTGGTTGAATCTTTAACAACGTTCACGGCCCTCTGGGCAATGAAAGAAGGCTGTTTTGTTCTCGGAGAGCAACAAAATAGTTTTCCATTTGTTTTTCTCAAAGAGAATCTGACATCAGCAAGGTTTACCTTCACCAGTGAATGCAGGCTCTTTTCACCAAACATGTCCCAGAGAAAGGTCAGGTCTTCCTGGCTGTCCACATGCAGCTGCAGCTGGGCTGGCAGAGCAGCCAACAGCTCGTACAGACCTATAAAATGAAAATAGAACACAAAGCGTAATCTTAGCATGATCTCATTAATTTCATGTAAGGTGTGTGTAGATGACAGCCTGGCACATGTCATTTTTACTGGACTTTTATTCTGGGCCATCACATCGAAACTTCTCCAAAGAAGCAAAGGAAGTTTTTTGATATTTTAATTCCAAAGTAATATGTACTAACAAACAAACTAGCTTTTACTTTTCACAGTGGTCAACATTCTCCAGTCAGCCAAGTTTACATAACCCTAGACAGAAAATGTGTACAGGTCTTCAAAAAAGAAGAAAAGGCATACGTTCCTTTCCTTAATCATTATTACAGCTCCCTCAATGTTAGCCAAAGAATGGAATGAGTCATGAATAGGAAAAACTTCCTTAGAAGAGCAGAAAATTGATAGAGTAGTCCATTAAAAATGTTTTGTGGTTTCCAGATAGTTCCTAATAATATATTGCTTCAAAAACATTTGCATTATCTAACGTCCAAAAGAAAGTTCTAAAAAGTAGGACAAAATAAACCATACATGGTGCTGTGTTACTGTAGTCAACCATTAAAAAAAAAAACCTAAGCCAGCAAAACTTAGTTTAAGTTTGACTCTGATGTTTATTTAGGTATGTGGAATTTATCTAATACTCTCTGAAAGAGTGAAAGCATCAGATTCAGGTCCCCTGGCACTTCCCACAAGGAGCCTCCAAGGATAGACATGGTGCGGTGTTCCAGGGTGGCAGGCTCCGTAAATCCCCCCTCTTGCTTCCATAAACCCCCCTCTTGCTTGCATAGCCCCTCACTGTCACTCAGAGGCTCTGCCATCCAAGAACGCTGCTGCGGTGTCTGCCCAAGTCTATTTCAGAAAGGGACCTGGCATCAGGCGATATCAACTCCCAGCACATGTTCCACTTCCCAGTGGGACGACATGAGGTCAAAAGGATAAATTCCTTTTGTTCCTGTCTGCTGTCTACAAAAATACTAAGTCCTCCTGGGACCTCCAACATGCGGTACTGTTGGTATTTTCAGTCTGAGTAACCACTGCCATGGGTCACAGAGGCTGCTTTACAAGGCATTTGACTAGCAAAGAACAGCCGAGTAAGTTATGGGCGGCTGCTGACTCTACTACTGCCCTGCAGTACAGTAATATCCTACAAGCAGGGATAACTCACAGACCAATGCACCAGGCAGCAGGTTGAAAGTCAGGTGCCTATCTGGGGAGATGTGATTAAATTTAAACAGCCCTGAGGCTTTATTGAGTTTGGGCCCAAAATGCTAAATACTCTAGGGGAAAAAAAAATTCTCCCAATTATATTGTGTTATTATTATATTGTATTGTATGTTACATTCTGCATATTCTTGATTGTTTGTGTTTATTTGCCCACCCCCAAACTTGGCATTCCGCCTAAACCGGCTCTTATTTACTATTTAGTAATGCTATTTTTAAGGTATCTCAACCTATATATATAATTACACGGTTCTCATTTGAAATATTTTTTAAGTAATCAACAATTACCAGAGTTAGTGGTTAAAGTTAGACGTTCAAAACTAGCAAAGAGACAGAAGCTGACTTTCTCACCCACCCCTGAAGCATGACCCCCCCCATTAAGAAATAGGGTGCACAAACAACTATCTGAAGCAATTAAGAAGGCGTAAAAAGAAATCACCTAGGGGAGAAACCCTCTTGCTCCATTCTCTTTCCAGATGACACCTAATTCATAACTCACACGTTTTACTGAGGAAACCACTGAAAGAGTATAAAAAGAGGGTGGAATTTCATTGTTTTATTATTGTTTTCAGAAACTGTCAAAATAAGTACCTTGTCTTTGGCAATATGGTGTAAAGATTAATCAATGGTATTAAATGACTGTAACTTATGTGGTATATTTAGTCATTGGGAGATTAAATGAGTTAATACATTACAGCAGTTTCTCAGTCAGCTTTATATGCAACTCCATGAATTTCAGTCATTGTTATTGATTGACATTATTTTCGATCATTATTATTACTGAAAAAAGCAAAGATTTGGCTCAAAGAGACTTCAGTTCAAGCCCCAGGTCTACACTTTCAACAAGTCACATAACTTCACTGAGTCTTGTCTTTCCTATGTGCTCATAGATGAATGATAATCTATATATATGGTAAAACTGCAAGGAGCTAAGGGCACTAACATACGCACATATACACACAAATGAGTGCGTGGAACACAGGTGAAATCTGAATAAGGTCAAGAGCTTGTATCAATGTCAATTTCCTAATTGTGATGTTGCACTACAGTTAGACAAGATGTTGCCTCCGGAGGAAACTGGGAACAAGGGACCTGGGACCTCTCGTTATTATTTCTTACAACTGCATATGAATCTACAATTACCTCGAAATAAACTGCTAAAATAAAAAGAAATTGTACAACAAAGTAAATATCATTGTTGTAAGAATTCGAAGGAAAAAATGTACATAACAGCTCCTAGCCCATGGCTGGCACGGACTGGGCACTCGTTAAAAATTAACCTTCTTCCTTTCTTGATACACCTTCCTCTAGACTGAAAATGCCATTTCAGTCTCATGGCTTGAAGTCAAAACAACCACATGGCTATCCATTTCAACCAAACGCAATACCATACTCGGGAATACAACTACCCTGTCTTTCACTTGTAGAAAGTGTTCATTTTAACCAAGTACTGCTAATTTTTGGTAGGACTAAACCATATCGTGTTTAAATTTTTTTAAAAATAATTCCTCCATTAGCAGAAACTCATAAATCTGAGTTTTCTGGTTTTCACTGACTTTAGGCAATCCTCACTTTTATGGCACCCCAGTTTGGTACTCTAGTGACAGCACGTGTCCCTTCTCTTCAGCTACCGTATCTGGTAACCACAGACCAACGTTAGAAGAGATCGGATGACAGCAAGTAGAGATTAAAGAGATGGTAAGAGCTCTGAGGCCAGAGCAGAGAGCAGTCTCAGTGCAGGCAGTAATGAAAACGGCCTCCACACAAATAACCTTCACAGGCCCTAGAAACCATTTCTGTCCATGCATTAACCTGGGCCTGGATTCGAATCCATGCTTTCTATTTAAAGCTTTATTCAGTTCCTAGAGTTCCAATAGCAAAGAATATTAGGAAAGCCAAATGTATTTGGTCCTTGGGATTCAGAGGGCACATAATGAGGGTTTAGATAGCAAGGGACATCTTTTACAATTTTTACCTAAATCTACTTGTCCCTGAGCAAGAACTGGAATTGGGAAGTGTGTCAGTTTGAATCTGTTGTGGACCCCAGAAAAGCCACGTCCTTTAATCCTCATTCAGTATTGCTGGGTGGGAACTTTTTGATTAGCCATGGAGGTGTGATCCACCCAATTGTGGGCGGTAACTTTTGAATAGATGGTTTCCATGGAGCTGTGTCTCCACCCATTCCAGGTGGGGTTGCTTACTGGAGCCTTTTAAGAGGGAACCATTTTAGAAAAAGCTTAAGAGCCACGCGCACCCACACAGCCAGAGACCTTTGGAGATGAAGTAGGAAAACATCCCTGGGGGAGCTCCCTGAAACAAGAAGACTGGAGAGGAAGCTAGCAGACATCGCCATGTTCGCCATGTGTCATTTCAGTTGAGAGAGAAATCCTGAACGTCATCGGATTTCTTAAGTGAAGGTAACCTCTTGTTGGTGCCTTAATTTAGACATTTTCATAGCCTTAGAACTGTAAACTTGCAACTTAATAAGCTCCCCTTTTTAAAAGCCATTCCGTTTCTGGTATAGTGCATTCTGGCAGCAAGCAAACTAGAACAGGAAGGTACCGGAGAGTCCTCTGTAGTTATTCAAGCACTCGAATGCTTCATTCCAGTTAACATCTATGGTACCTATGAACCAAGCATTATTGAAGGCACTGAAGGTATGAGACAATCAGACATGACGCCTGTCCCCAGGAGTTTACAGCACAGAAGATGAGCACAGACGATGGCAAATGTGGCGCTGTGGGGAAAGCAAGGGAAGTGGCCAATCTTCCAGAGGAAGAAGAAGACATCATAGGATGGCCTTCAGAGAGGAAATGACACCCAAGTAGGGTCTTTAAATATTATGGTCCTAAGAATCAACATTTACTGAGTTCTTATATTCAGAGATCTATGCCAGAATATGAGTTCTATACTAATCGCTGGAGCACAATGAAGTAGAGGAAATGCTACTACCTTTGCCCCCAGAGATCTTAAAATCTTTAATGATACAGAATGCATATATATGCCCAAATTAAAGCAATCCTAAATATAAGGTGTGCTGGTTTGAAATTGTTATGTACCCCCAGAAAAGCCATGTTTTGTTTCCTAATACAATCTTGTGGGGGGCAAACCTATTGTTTAGGGTAGAAACTTTGATTGCATTGTTTCCATGGAGATGTGACACACCCAGTTATGGATGTGGCCTTTTGATAAGATTACTTACATGGAGATGCAGCACACTCAATTGTGGTGTAACCTTTTGATTAGATGAAGATTTGACTCTACACATTCAAGGACAACCTTGATTCATTTTCTGGAGTCATTTAAAAGGGGAAATATTTTGGAAAAGCACAGAGGGAGCTGAGATGCAGACATCTGGAGATGCTTGGAGTGCCAACAGAGAAAGCTGAGAAGCAGACTCTAGAAAAGCAGAAGCCCCAGGAGATGCAGGAGCTAAGAGAGCTGAAAGAAGCTAGACAGGAACCAGTCAAGCAGATGTCACCATGTGCCTTTCCGTGAGATGCTAAACTAAGAGATGAAACCCAGAGTTTGCCCCAGAGGGCCCACTGATGCTTACAGAGTGAGCCACTGGAATCAGAAGCTAAAGGCAATGGAACCGGGAACAAGAACCAGCAGACGCCAGCGACATGCCTTCCCATATGACACACATCGGTCTTTCTTTGGAGTCAGGTACCTTTCTCTAGATGCCTAGTTTAGATATTTTTAAGTCCTTAGAAAAGCCATTCCATTTCCTGTACATTTGCATTCCGTTAGCATTAACAAACCAAAACAAAAGGGATCTCCTGTTTTCCCAAGATCCAGAAACATACTTTCCTTCAAGCGAAATAAATGTCCAGGCTGCTAATGAAATATTCAAATGCCTAATTAATTTTTAGAGATATTGATAAAATCCTGTCTGTTTGTAATATTTAAATTATAATATACCTAGAAATACATACTTTAAGTTACTGTCATGGTCAGGTTCATGTGTCAACTTGTCCAAGTTGTGGTAGCCTCTTAGCATTAGCTCTCCCAGGAATTTTTCCAAGAGCACTATACATCACTAACACACTCATAAGACAAATGTAAAGGTTTCCTGTTTACAGATTCCTATTTGCAGTTTAAGTGCTTAAAATTTTTGGATAGACCTTCATCTTCCATGTCAAATACTATATTAGTTACACAGGCCTAAGAAATATTCAGAGGTCTTAAATTTGACAAGGATTTCACTGAGTATGTAACACACTCAGAAGTCAGAAAAACTGCAACAATCAACAATTTAAACCAAAATAAAAATGATCTCTGAATCGCTATGACGGAGAGTGGGCGAGTAGAAAGAACAGGAAGGAATGGGAGGTGGGGAATAAACAACCTTAGGAAATATATGTACTTCCTAGACAGACAAGAATAAAGTCATAAAGCTTGGTTAAAGAAAATCACCAGCTGTCCCATTTGTCAAACAATAGTGACTTTCCATCATCAAGACTATTCAAAAGCAATCCAAGGGCAAGGCAAAAAAAATAAAAATCTTAAAACCTGCCCAAGGGCTTGTGGTTAAGAAAGCCTAAAGAGAATTAGGCTGATCAAGTCTGTGAACATTGATTTTACTCAGTCATACTAGATTGGGGATGATTCACATCTGCTTCTATAGACTTGAAACTGAAAAGAAAATACCAGCCAGTATTGCCATATGTTCCTGGAGGGCTTGAGCAAAATGAGGAGTGGAAAACAACCAAAATTAGCAATGATAAGGACCTTAAAATCAGCAGGAAAGGGCAGGCCACAGTGGCTCAGCAGGCAGAGTTCTCACCTGCCATGTCGGAGACCTGGGTTCAATTCCCAGTGCCTGCCCATGCAAAAAAAAATAGCAGGGAAGAGAATACAATAATAGGACAGTGAAGTGGCTGGTGTTCACCTGAAACAGGAGGATAAAAAGAGTAGGGATGTGACTTTAAAGCATATTATAAAGCTCCAGTGGTCAAAACAGCATGGTACTGGCATAAAGACAGATATACTGACCAATGGAATCGAATAGAGTGTTCAGATATAGACCCTCTTATCTACAGACAACTTATCTTTGATAAGGCAGTCAAGCCAACTTACCTGGGACAGAACAGTCTCTTCAATAAATGGTGCCTAGAGAACTGGATATCCATATGCAAAACAATGAAAGAGGATCTATATCTCACACCTTATACAAAAATTAAATCAAAATGGATCAAAGACCTAAACATTAGATCTAAGACCATAAAAATGTTAGAAGAAAATGTAGGGAAGTATCTTATAAATCTTATAATAGGAGGTGGTTTCCTAGACCTTTCACCCAGAGCAAGAGCACTGAAGAAATAAATAAATAAATGGGAACTTCTCAAAATTAAACACTTTTGCACATCAAAGAACTTCGTCAAGAAAGTAAAAAGACAGTCCACACAATGGGAAACAATGTTTGGAAATGATATATCAGATAAAGGTCTAGTATCCAGAATTTATAAAGAGATTGTTCAACTCAACTACAAAAAGACAGCCAACCCAATTAAAAAATAGGCAAAAGACTTGAACAGACACTTCACAGAAGAGGAAACACAAATGGCCAAAAGACACATGAAGATGCTCAACTTTCCTGGCTATTAGAGAAATGCAAATCAAAACCACAATGAGATATCATCTCACACCCACCAGAATGGCCATTATCAACAAAACAGAAAATGACAAGTGCTGGAGAGGATGCGGAGAAAGAGGCACACTTATCCACTGTTGGTGGGAATGTCAAAGGGTGCAACCACTGTGGAAGGCAGTTTGGCGGTTCCTCAAAAAGCTGAATATAGAATTGCCATACAACCCAGCAATACCATTGCTAGGTATCTACTCAAAGGACTTAGGGGCAAAGACACAAACGGACATATGCACACCAATGTTTATAGCAGCATTATTTACAATTACAAAGAGATGGAAACAGCCAAAATGTCCATCAACAGACGAGTGGCTAAACAAACTGTGGTATATACATACGATGGAATATTATGCAGCTTTAAGACAGAATAAACTTATGAAGCATGTAATAACATGGATGGACCTAGAGAACATTATGCTGAGTGAGTCTAGCCAAAAACTAAAGGACAAATACTATATGGTCCCACTGATGTGAACCGACATTTGAGAATAAACTTGGAATATGTCATTGGTAACAGAGTCCAGCAGGAGTTAGAAACAGGATAAGATAATGGGTAATTGGAGCTGAAGGGATACAGACTGTGTAACAGGACTAGATACAAAAACTCAAAAATAGACAGCACAATAATACCTAATTGTAACGTAATTATGTATGGTATACAGGAAAAGGTACAATCAATGAAAGCTAGGGTCTATAGTCAACAGTAACACTGTAATATGCTTTCACTAAATGTAACAAAGGCATTATGCCAAAACTAAATGTCAACAAGTGGGGGCATGGGGTAGAAGTATGGGTTCTATGCAGAAGAAAAGGAAACGTCTTCATATACATTATGGTGGTGAAGGAAAATCAGGGGTGTAGCCCCTTGGAGGGCAGTGTGGTGGTTCCACAGGAGGCTGGGGGTGGGGTTGCCATATGATCCTGAAACCCCATTGCTCAGTATATACCTGGAGGAACTGAGTGTGAAGACACTGGAATGGACATTTGCACACTGGTGTTTATGGTGGCAGTGTGCAATGGACGGAGGTGACCTAAGGGTTCAAGGACTGAGTAATGGAAGAAACTGTGGTGTTTACACACAATGGACTACTGAGCAGCTGCAAGAAGGAATGAAGCTGTGAGGCATGCAAATAGAGGAATGAACCTTAAAGAGAACCATGTTGAATAAAATGTCAGAAAGAAAAAGACAAATATTATCATGCTTCACTCATATGGACTAACTACAATATACAAACTCAGAGAATTGAAGTTGAGAGCACGGGTTATCAGGTTGGGGCCTATTGTAAAGGGTCCTACATTGTAAGTTCTTACACCAGTCACATATATTTAGGAGTTGTAACTGATATTTCTAAATTCTGAGATACTGAGTTACTTCCGCTATTTTAGTGACACGTGAGACTCAGAGTTAGAGCACTGAAGCCATGAAACTCAACCCATTCAGCAACTGTTAAAAAAGCTGAAAAAGGGATCAGACTTCAGCTAGAGATATGAATGAAACTGATCTACACAGACTAAGATAAATCAGAATACCAGATAAAGGATAATTTGGTCCGTATTTTCAAGCTGCAACCTCTCTGCAAGACCAAAGGGAGAAATGCTTCTTTGGTGAATAATATATTTTGGGGGTAGGGAATTTCCTAATTTAACTTCTATGGTCAGTTTATTTGAACACCATTAGTACATGGAATCTTGAATAGGGTGTGAGAGTTTATTGGCTTATTCAGGTTAGTGTGATGTCCCAATATATCCCAGAGTAATTTGGGCAGTGAATAAAGAAGTATTTGCAAAGTGCCCTTGGGGGACTGGGGAGAAAGGAGGAAATATTCGACCTACCCATTTGAAGAATTTCTGATATTCTCACAAGCAGTGGGGTCATCCAAATCAAAATGCTGAGCCCTCGATCTTGGGGTTTTTCCCAATGAAACTTATTCCTGCAAAGGACAGACTAAGCCTAGTTAAAATTATGCCTAAGAGTCACCCCCAGAGAACCTCTTTTGTTGCTCAGATGTGGTCTCTCCTTCTAAGCCAACTCCACAGGTGAACTCACTGCCTCCCCCACTGTGTGGGACATGACTCCCAGGGGTGTAACTCTCCCTGGCAACATGGGCTAGAACTCCCTGAATGAGCTGGGACCCAGCACTAAGGAATTGAGAAAGTCTTCTTGACAAAAGGGGGAAGAGAGAAATGAAACAAAGTAAAGTCTCAGTGGCTGAGAGATTTTGAACAGAATTGAGAGGTTATCCAGGAGGTTATTCTTATGCATTAGATAGATAGATAGATAGATAGATAGATAGACAGACAGACAGACAGACAGATAGACAGATATCCCTTTTATTTATTTTAAAAATATACCATTTTTTAAAAATATTTTTGCTGATAAATCTTAACACAAACATTCCATGCCTGGCGTACAACCAATGGCTAACAATATCATCACAGAGTTGTGTATTCATCACCATGATCATTTTTTAGAACATTTGCATCACTCCAGAAAAAAATAAGAGAAAAAGAAAAAAGAAAAACTCCTACATACCCTCCTCTTCATTGACCACCAGTATTTCCATCTACTCAATTTATTTTAACCATTGGCCCCCCATTATTTGTTTATTTTTCACTCATCTGTCCATATACTAGATGAAAGGAGCATCAGACACAAGTTTTTCACAATCACACAGTCACACTGTAAACGTTATATCCTTATACAATCGTCTTCAAGAATCAAGCCTACTTCCCAGTGCCTGTCCATGCAAGAATAAATAAATACTCAAGGCTACTGGAATACAGCTCAATAATTTCAGGTACTTCCCTCCACCCACTCCAATACACCATAAACTAAAAAGGGATATATATATATATATATATATATAATTTATATATATATATATAATGTATAAGAATAACTTCCTGGATAACCTCTTGACTCCATTTGAAATCTCTCAGCCACCGAGACTTTATTTTGTCTCAAAACTCTCTTCCCCCCTTTGGTCAAGAAGTCTTTCTCAATCCCTTGATGCTGGGTCCCAGCTCATCCCAGGATTTCTGTCTCACGTTGCCAGGGAGATTTACAACTCTGGGAGTCATGTCCCACAGAGTGGGGGAGGGCAGCAAGTTCACCTGCTGAGTTGGCTTAGAAAGAGAGGCCACATCTGAGCAACAGAAGAGGTTCTCTGGGGGTGACACTTAGGCATAATTTTAAGTAGGCTTAGCCTATCCTTTGCAGAAATAAGTTTATGAGGGCGGAAAACCCCAAGATTGAGGGCTCAGCCTATTGATCTGCTTGTGTCCACTGCTTGTGAGAATATCAGAAATTCTTCAAATGGGTAGGTTGAATATTTCCTCCTTTCTCCCCAGTTCCCCAAGGGGACTTTACAAATACTTCTTTATTCACTATACAAATTACTCTGGGATATATTGGGGCATCACACTAATCTGGACAAACCAACAAAATCTCATGCTCTATTCAAGATTCCATGTTCTTAGGGTATTCACCTAAACTGACCATACAAGTTAAATTAGGAGATGCACTTCCAAAATATAAATTTTGCACCAAATAAACATCTTTCCCGTTTGGTCTCACACAGAAGTTGAAGTTTTAAAATATGGACGATCTCAACCTTTCCCCTGTGTTCTGATCTACCTTAGTCCTATCTAGATCAGCTTTATTCATATCTCTAGTTGAAGTCAGATCCCGTTTTCAACTTTTTAAACAGTTCCTGTATGGGGTACTGCTGACTTTAATAGCATCAGAACTCTAACTCTGAGTCTCAGGTGTCACATAAATAACCAAAGTTTCTCAGAATGACCAACAATAGCCTTGATCTTGAAGACGACTGTGTGACGATACAATTTTTACAGTGTGACTGTGTCTGACGCTCCTTTTATCCAGGTTATGGACAAATCAGTAAAGAAATATGGATAAAAATAAATAAATAATGGGGGGATAGGGGTAAAATAAATTATGCAGACTGAAATAATAGTGGTCAATGAGAGAGAGGGGTAAGGGGTACAGGATGTATGAGTTTTTTCTTTTTATTTCTTTTTCTGGAGTGATGCAAATGATCTAAAAATGATGATTGTGGTGATGAATACACAACTATATGATGATATGGTAGCCACTGATTGTGCACCATATATAGAATGTACGTGTGTGAAGATTTGTTAATAAAAATAAATTTTTTTAAAGTAATTGCTGAACACATGCAAAAAAATTGCTATTTTGGGTAAACCATTATCTAATCTAGCTTGTATGGTCAGTTTACCCGAACACCATAATTACATGGAATCTTGAATAGGTTATGAGATCTTCTTCGTTTGTACAGGTTAGTGTGATGCCCCGATATATACAAATTATAATTTAGGCAGAGAATAAAAAAGTATTTGCAAAGTCCTCTTGGAGGACTGGTGAGAAATTTCCCCAGCTGGGGAATTTCTGATATTCTTGCAAGCAGTGAGGACAACCAATTCAATAGACTGAGCACTCAATCCTGGGATTTACCCCTATGAAGCTTATTCCTGCAAAAGATAGGCTAAGCCTACTTAAAACTATGCCTAAGAGTCACCCCCAGAGAATCTTTTTTGTTGCTCAGATGTGGGCTCTCTTTCTAAGCCAATTCAACAGGTCAGCTCACCTGCATTATGTCGATATTCCCTTTTAGTTTATGGTATATTGGAGTGGCTAGAGGGAAGTACCTGAAACGGTTGAGTTCTGTTCCAGTAGCCTTGATTCTTGAAGAAGATTATGTAACTATATATAGCTTTTACAATGTGACTGTGTGATTTTGAAAACATTGTGTCTGATGCTCCTTTTATCCAGGGGATGAACAGACAAATAAAATAAAAAATAAAAAAAGATTAAAAATACATAATAGGG